>NC_060113.1:672500-1997500 GCF_021155765.1 Diprion similis | reverse complement strand
CTCCGGTCCCGTAGCGACGAAGGGATCGCTCGACGTCTCCCCTGGTTCCTGGGTAAAATCGTCCTCGAACGGTGACCCCTGGGACTTAGTCTGCGCCCGAGACTTGTGCCGGTTCATCCTGCGCCGGTGCAGCGTATCGCTTTTCGTCGGGGGCCCGTCGGGCCCCTCGGACCAGCAGCGCTCCGGCCACCCTTCGAACTCCTGGTCGCTGCCCCAGTAGCTCTCGCGGCTGCGCGAACGCCGCGGCCGATGCATGTAAGCGTCCGAATCGTTGTCGCTGCACTCGGAGCGCGAGACGGCGTACTTCGGCCTCGGCTCCACGTAACTCGGCTCCGCGTTTCGGTTCTCCGTCGCGCTGTTAGGCCGTTTGGGCCAGACGCGCTTGCGCGCGGCCGAGTAGCGCGGCGAGTCCTCCCCCCTCTCCTCGCCGTACTCGTCCTCCCACCCCGACGGCGCGTAGTCACGAGGTCGCTCGCGGCTACAGCATCGTCCCGCCTCGTGGAGGCGGTAGGGCTCTCGTGGGTAGGTGTACTCGGTCTCAGGCCCCCGCCGCCCCCAGAACCGGCCCCCCTCCTCCTCGCGGCACCGCCGCCGCTCGTATTCGTTCGACCAGCGTCGGGCCCACCGCTCGTCCTCGTCGTAGCCCATGCTCTCCTGGCTGCTGAAACGGTCCCGATCCTCTTCGGCCCACAGCGCCATTCTGCGCTTGCGCTCCTCCTCGTAGGACGGGTGATCCTGCGCCCAGAAACCCTCTCGGTCCCCGCTCCATGGACGCGGTTTGCTACTCTGCTTCGGTCGGCATTTCCAGTGACCTTTGTAAGGCTCCTCTTCGCCACCTGAGTGGTCCTTGTACGGGATCTTCCGCGAGTAGCGCAGTCCTCGGTGATCGTCCTCCCACCGGCCCTGATTCAATGTTGCCAAAATTGTAATTAGAAGGAGAAGGAACTCTGATTAGTGGTTTATTCTTCGATGTTATGGGTGGGAGAGATAATTCAATTACACCGGTTAATGGAGATCGGGGTAAAATACCCTCATTGAGCAAATAATAATCAATTTGTACTCGTGTAACGAACGTATTTCATAAAATTAGGACCAAAAAATAGGCGTTCCTGGAATAACGGATCCCTTAATCAAATAAATAAATTGAGTGTGAGCTGGAATGAACATCTGAGAATAAGAATAAAATTTAATATTGTCTTCGTGTATTTCTATAGCACTAATTATCCTTATTATTATAACCATTTTTAACAATATTATAATTTATGGTTTTCTCTGTAAAAGAAAAAAACAACAACAACAAATTTTCGATTTCTTAAGGCTGGCTTTCTACCACGGCTTCCCTAACTTCTGTACCGTGTAATCGAAAAAGTATCCACGATGAATCAACATCTCTTCATTTCTGCTCAATTTCTCTAACGTTCAATTATTTCATCAATAGAACCAACACTTGATTGAATTTTCTTCAAACACGGTACTCACTTTCAAAATTAATTTGTAATTAAATTTTGTTGACTAAGTCGCCCCGTTCCAAATTTAACCAACAATCAAATCCAGAGTTAAAAAATTTTCAAACTCACAACATTGCACTGCTCCTCGTGCCACGGCGAAACGTCCCTCGACCTGTGCGCCCCCTTTCCCCAGGACGAACCGCGCCCCTTGCGCACTGGGCGTTCCCGGAAGCCCCTTTCCTTGTCAACGGGCCCCGGAGGTGGTGGGCTACCGTGATCGTAGTAGCCCCGCGGGTCCTCAAACCCGGCCTGATGTCGAGGTGGTGGTGGCTTGCCACCGCTCCCCCAGAAAGCGTCGTCCCTAGGCCGTCCGTTGCTGCCCTCGCTCTCCTCCTCGTCTTTCCACTCGTTGTCACTGTCCCCGGAGTTGCGATTAACGGCTGGTTTGAAGGGTGGCTCGTCCTTGACTTGGAACTCCTTGCCATCGGGAGACCACGGCGACGTACCTCCGATGGATCCGGCACCCTCGCCGGACGATTTGTCCGAATGGAAGACGTTGGAGTCGAATTTTGCCCAGTTGGCATCGTCCTTGCCATCGTCCTTTTCAGGCTTACCCTCAGCGGGCGGAAAAGGGGAGAAGGTGTCCTCGAACCCGGAAGTGCTTCCAACCGTCGGCTGACTCGAGCTCAGCTTCTGGGTCCCGCCGCTGATCAGTACCTCCTCGAAAATTTCCATCGAGACTAACTTCAGGTCGTCTTCTTTTTTGTCTGCGACCTTCTTCGGGCTGCTTGGAGAATTCCTGAGGGAGTTCGTCAGCGGCTTTGAGAAGAGGCTCATCAGATCGACACTCGCTGGCGTGGATTTGAACCCCGTATTCGACGTATGCGACGGACTTCCGCTCATCGTCTCCTCTACTTGATCCTCTCTGTCCTCTTTTGTCGTCTGTTCGACAGTCTCCTCGATTATTTCTCGCAAGGCCGCGTATCTGTCGCTCGATAATTTTGTCTCCGTTTTTTCCATCATCACAATCTTCGGATCCTCTTTGCTTTCCGGCTCCTCCGCTTGTTCGACCCCGTTCGAATCCACCTCCTTATCAGTTTCCACTTTGGTCTCTTCTTTCGCTGATCCAACCATCTCCTCCACTCTGCTTTCCTCTTTCTCCCGTTCACCTACTGGCTCCTCGTCCTCTTCTTTCGAATCCTCTTTCTCCTCGGTAGAGCCGTTCATCGTATCGTCAAGGTCATCGTCCTCAGCCTCGGCCTTCGGAGCCTGCTTAACGATCGGTGGTAGTTCAACGGTCAAACATTTCGGGATGATCGAGTTCTTGTCCTGGTTCTCAACGATCTTCTGATCATCTTCCAGCCGGTCGGGCGACGTCCTCTCCGTCTCCATCTCCTCTTCCGTCTGGACTTTGTCAGCCTCTTCCACGTCGACTTCCGGTTCATCCATATCCCGCCTCTTCTCCTCTTCCTCACTAGCCTCGCGATCCTGTTTCTGCTGTTCAAGTTCCAAGAGTTCCCTAAAGACAGCGTACTTGTCGTAGGCGTTCTGCTCGGTCTGTTTGATACCCTGATCAAAATCGGCTTTGAAAAGCGGTTCCCCGAAAACGAAGGAGCTTTCAGCCTGCTTGACAGGATACACCTTGGCCGGTACTTCGGGCTCCTTTCGCTCCTTGGCTTCAGATGCTGCGTTCTCTTTAGCCGTGAGTGAGGCAAGACACTTGGTGAGTTCCTGAAGAGTGAGACTTGTCAGTTCCGTAACGTTCATCCCGAGAGCGTTGGCAAGGTCACCAAGATTGGTAGACGTCAACTGGCTAAGGGTGATATCGAGGGAGGGTTTGGCCTTCTGAGTTTCGGTTACGCTAGTGGTGGTGGTCGTCGAGCCGCTATGCAGCAGAGACGAGATGGTGGTTGGCGCCATGGTCGTGAATGAGTCCTCGAACTTGGCGGTCGGGAAGGCATTCACGAGGTCCGATCTCTTCGGGAGCTGAGGTGGAGCTGGAGGTGGAGGACTAAAGTCGTCGTCAAATCTGTTCCTGATGTCCTTGCCCCCAGGACTCTTTCGCAGGTCCTTCCTCGTCGGTGACGGTGAGGCCTCCTTCCGCTCAATGAAGTCATAATGGAAGTGACCATCGGTGTGAGGTGGCCTTGGCGGCGGCTTTACGACGCTCCTTCCACCTTGCTTCTTCGGCGGAAGTGGCGGCGGGTTTATTAGGATGCTTCCGGCGCCACGAGGCGGTGGTTCTGGCACTATATCAAGCTCCGCGCTCGAGCTTGAGAGCCGAGAGTTAGCGTCCGAGGAACAAGAGCGTAACGGTGAAGCCGGGGAGTCGTTATTGGACGTGAAATCGACCGGAAACGGCCGGTCCACGGACTGGCCCCGACTTCCGGCCAGATCAATGTCGAACTCCCGCTTCCGTACCGACTGCAGGTACTTCTTAGGACTGGGAAGCCTCACCAAAGCCTGAACGCCCTCCGTCGACTCCTTAGACTCGGACTTACTGACACTCTTCGTCGGCGGCACTTCTTCCGGTGGAAGCGATACTGAAAGGGGTTGAAGGTGCAGGGCTCGCGGCGAACTCATACGGCGTGCTTTCGGCGAGTCGGTTTTGGACACCAGGATCTGGTCAGCGGTCTCAAAGCTGTTGAAGTCCGCGAAGTTGCTGTCTTCAAATCCTTCGCTTCCACTTCCCAGCGGCGCTCCCTGCACGGGAATCGGCTCCAGAGGATCTTGAGCGAGGTTGAAGTTCGCCGGAAACGTGTCACCTGAGGTAGTCGTCACCAGGTCCTTCAGCACCTTCTTCGGCGGGTTCTTCAAATGCTGGAAGAAGTCTTTCTTGTCCACGTACGGTTTTATCAGACCCGTTCCCAGCGGGTCCAACTCCGTGAACACGTCGATCTGCGGACTCTTTCGAAGCGTTGGCGTCACGCTCAACGATGTCTGGAAAGAGAACGTCGTGTTAAACTCCCAAAGAGCTGAAACTTGAGTGCACTGTCCGATCAAGCCACTGCCTTGTGTCACTTGAACTTAACTTCGGACCGCAAAACATGGATGTATTGACCACTCCAGGACTTCTGTAGCAGAATGTGTTTAGTGATGAATTCGGAAATTAAAGTCAGATCATCCTGTTAAATTGAGGTACCCAATAAGTACCAACCCTACCAAGACATATGACCATAACGAAGAAAAAGGAGAAGATTGACATCATTGATGGTGTTATATGGACACGAAATTGTTCAGTCTATGAAAGTCGACATGAAATTTTTCAAAGTGGGTCCTAAAATCGACGGATTCCCTCAATACATCTCGATCCAATTCAGCGTCAGCTGTAACTGCAGAGTAATAGTTCAACGAAACACCGATACAACTGTTCCTAAACGACTTACAGAATCCCGTTCCTTATCCCCGGAGGAATTATGGTTTCCAGCCGCAGCCTTCATGGCAAGACTGGACAGCTCTCCCTCGTTAAATAGGTTCTCAGTTTCCTTATCAAACCAGTGAACGGAGCCCTGAGGTGGTGGAGTTCTGCTAGCTAAAGTGGTGGCTGGACTGGAAGTGGTTGACGTGGTGACGGCAGGAACAGTTTGTTGTCGTTCAAGGTGTCCCCTTTTCGTAGAAGATGGTGGCGGCGGGAGGATTGGCTGAACGGTTTCCCTCGCCTGAGACATTTCGGAAAGCTGAAAGCGGTCGATGAAGGATGCGATGAGATACTCGGCGACATTTGGAAGGGAAAGACCAAACGACTTTAAGTGGCTCACCTTCATGTTGGCGAACGAATCACCGAACGGGTCAGTCTCGAAGGGGTCTTCGGATGGCGGCCTTGGATTGTCCGGCGTGATTTTATCCATCTGATGGATTCCCTGCTGCAGTGAGTTCAGCTCGAACTGCAGATCGAGGAGATCGGCTATCACGCCACCCTGGACCTCGGGCTTTCGCTCCGCCGGCTTTTCCGCCTCTGAATTAAGCGCCCTTATCCTGTGAGCGACTGCCTCGCTTCCGGCGGCACCCTGCGATGAGTATAATATTTTTGTTTAAACAATTTTTATCACTTTTACGGTAAAATTAGTTTACTAGTTGTTTATGGTCGAGTGTGGTTGGCGATTTTATTGCAATTCGAGAGCCAAGTTTATTCCTCTGTTCATAAAAAAATTTAGAAAAAAAATTATACGCTGCGGTGTAAGAACAGAGCGTTTATTCGATCTTGACCTTACAATTCGTCGTCTATTCGTTGACTAACTGCCTGCCTACACAGCGTTTTATCATACTTGACTATAGCACATATACATATGTGTGTGTCCGTATATACATATCTGCGTATAATGATATCATTTGTACAAAAGTGTATTAAACAGTAATAACACACTGAAAAAAATAATCAAATTCTTGTACGCGTATATATATCGACAAAACGTAATTATTAATATTTTTTGCAGTGCTGAAACAATACTGAACATATTATCGAAATAAGAGTAGCAATAAAAAGTTCTTTGACACGGTTTCAACGATTGTATGGATATATTTATAGACGGGTGTGATTAGAAATCTTGCAAGAAAAATACATCAACGTTTAACAGATAATTTATACCACATTATATATACTCTGCAATTTTTTACTATACATACATATATATACATTAGGGTGGCGCAAAAAAACCGATTATTTTTTTTTTTTTGAGTCTCGTGTGACAAAATGTTAGTTTTTGATGTTTCAAGAGCCCACTCCAAAGGACAGTTGAAAAAAAAATTTTTAAGAGGTCGCTCCACATTTTTTAAAACGTCAGAAATCGTCGGAAATCGATTTTTTTTTCTTCTTACGGTATAATTTTATAGACAAAAAAAAATAAGCTTCCGAAAGTTTCAGTTCAAAATTTAAATTTTGAAAGGTCACTCATAATTTTTTTTCAATTTTTTGGTGCCTTTCTTTAGATCTTTTCGAGCGACCTTTTAATATTCACATTAAAATTTGATACATTTTTTTTCTCTAATTTAGTAAGAAAGAATCGATAACAATACACCACGACATGAATTAAAAATCAAACAAAATACTGAAAATATAATTTTGTTAATTGAAATTTTTTACGATTTTTGACATTTTTAAAAATTTGAAGCGACCTCTTAAAAATTTTTTTTTCAACTGTCCTTTGGAGTGGGCTCTTAAAACATCAAAAACTAACATTTTGTCACACGAGACGCAAAAAAAAAAAAAAAAATAGTCGGTTTTTTTGCGCCACTCTAATACACATA
Organism: Diprion similis; assembly: GCF_021155765.1. Classification (NCBI taxonomy): domain Eukaryota; kingdom Metazoa; phylum Arthropoda; class Insecta; order Hymenoptera; family Diprionidae; genus Diprion; species Diprion similis. Next base: position 1,990,808 of record NC_060113.1, on the reverse strand, counting down.
ATACACGTAGGTATATGTGAGTTGAAAATTTACCGCAGATGTGATTTTATTCTCTCTAAATTCCGGACGGAATTAACTCAACTGCAGACATGAAGTAACGTAATTGCGACACTTATAAACAACGACTGCAGTATTCAGTCTGCCCTTAGCCTGAGTGTAGAGTGTCGCTGTGAGCTGCTTTCCGTTTCCGGTTACATAGATAAAAGAAAATCCATTCTTTGACCTCGTTTTCTTGCAATAACCCAGACAGGAAAAACTTGAAAAATGAATGAAACTGCAGCCTGGACAATTCTCGACATGCTCTCGATCGGAGGCGTTTCTATTTTTAGACACGGCGATATCGACGCTCGTGTAAATAATATATAATACCGCAATACTCCATCGGCACTTTGTGATATCAGGTCAGTGCTGTCGGGTGTCTGCAACGCAAATACCCTGCAGCGAATCGTCGACCACTCTTCTAGAAAATTTTTAGATCTCGCGAAAATATTTTTTGTGTAAAATGACATGAATCGTCAGTTCTTCGTTGTAACAAGAAAAAAAAAAAAAAACCTTGAACATCGTTTCTCCACACTTTGCAAAACTTTAAGTTCACTAATGAAATCTGCTATTTAGTCAAAAATTCACCGTTAAATGCTACAATCGTAAAAATTTTTGCGAGAAAAAAAATAAACACTTTGCAAAATTCTTGTCTATCTGGTTTTCCTTACCTTCGTATCAGGCGCCGGCTCCACGAATATACCGCTCCGAAATTTGATTGCATTTTGTTCGATGTGCTGTTTGGCAAGCTCGATCTCCTTCTTCTTAAGATCGAAAACGACCTGGAATAGATCTCGCATCGCCAAAACGACCTGGAAATTATTTAGAAGACAAAAAAAGTCTTTGAGTTAGACTGTACACAGGGTGAAGAAAAATAAATTTATGGATAAACCAAAATCGAAATCATTATAGGCGCGTTAATTTTTTCACATTTATTACGCGGAATAATTTCTACTCAGTGACACGTACTCGCGAATAAATAATACATTCAATATCAATTTCGAGTTTCGATTTCGCCAATCGCTTATACGCGCAATCTGCTGATCCGACAAAAACATTTCTCAACGTTAATTTCATTGCAAAATTGTCTTCGATCGTAATTCACTCTACCAGACACTCCTTCACGACGCACGCCTGTATCACACTCACCTTCACACGACTGACCTGCAAGCACTAAAGCCGCAAAGTAAACACTCGTGTCTTAAACTCCTCGGCGCACTGCAGGCGACGTTTACTCGAGACGACCATTAACCAACCCAGATCCCATCGTCCATACAACGCGAATGACACTCTTGGGTGGTTAGGTAAAAGGATGGTACCGTTCCTTCCGCTCGTTTGCTAATATTTAAGGTCAGAACCGTTTTCTTGTCCTCTGAACAAAAGTTACCATAGAAATTGCAATCTGAGAAGTTTGCACATAGTTATCTAAATAATTGGTATTAACAATCTTCACAAAAATTGTCAATCACCAATTTTTGGGACAATTGAGTGGTGACTTGTCGGATTGCAATTTCTATGGTAACTTTTGTTCTTTACGTGCCTCTAATGGCTGTGGAATTTTTTCAGATTTTTACCATGAGAATTGTAACGCAATGAGCTTTTCGAAAAACATCAATTTTTTACGTTATTTTAAATAATAAATGTTCAAATGTGGAACGTAACTGATTGGAACCGAGTTAAATTCATTTGTTTTATGGAGCTTAATTATGACTTCAAGTTTCAAGCAAATAAAAAAAGTTTATAAAACACAGAGAGAGAGGAAAAGAGCAGATTTTACTCAAATAAACTGCAGGAAAGATTTTTGCTCAAAAATAACCGTGTCAAGTATATTTTTTTCGCCCAAAATGCGCCCAATTTTGCGAAGTAAGTAAGTTTTACCAAAAAACTCGTCACATTCCTCGTTCCCTGCAGTTTCGAGCAAAATCAGTTGTTTTATTCTCTCCGTGAATGAGGTTGAAAAAAATCAAAGAGACTATTTTGAAAAGAAAAAAAACAATAATAATAACAATTTCCTCATTCACTTCTCGCCCGATTAATTTTATGGGGTTTTAGGTATTTTCTGAAATTCTAAGAGACAATTTCTCGCAAAATTTTTAACTCTTTTTCCTCTCTTCAGGCCAAAAAAAAAAAATCAATTGACGAGTTTAAAATTTCGCGTCATCTCAATTATCTATAAAATTGCTAATTTCCGACCACGCACAATTGGTGAGACTGATTATTCGCAATCTGTAGTTTCTCCGCTTAAAATCAAGCCGCTCGTAGAGGCGTCTCACTTAATAAGAATTGTGCCAGTATTTCAGGCGACAAATACGAATATATTCTTGGCCTTATACCTAACGGTGAAAAACGCGCGTGGCCTCCGCTTGCGGATAATATTCGCAACGCGGCGGCGTGACGTTAGAATTATTCGTCATCGTGTAACGACTGTGCGGTATTTTTGCTCAGGATTAAATTTTTCCAATGACATCATGGTGAAGATTAAAAAAAAAAAAAGAGTAGATAAATAGAGAAATCAAGAAATGGATAATGAAGGAGGATTAGGATCTAGGCGAACGGTCATCGATCCATGCCTTTCCCAATATTTACAGTTACGTACGTACACCGCAAGTACCAAGTTTAAATTTCGTCTGCTATATACAATTTCAGGCATTCGTATTGCCCTCAATTCATTCAGTATTTGGAACGTCAATTATAACAGCGATTGTGACAGCGAATAACCGACATTTTCCTAAACATCTTATAATTTCCCAGACAAGCGATTTTATCATGAAATGAAAGTTACTTTCAGAAATTTCTAAGGAAAGTTGGTCGATAATGATTTTTGCTCACTTTCCGTTTCCTCTATCCATGAATAAATTGTACAAATTTGGGATGAAATTAGACGCGTTTCTGATTTTGAGCGCCTCCAAGAAACTGCAGGTCTCAGAATCTCGCTTTTTAAGCCGGGATTCTCTTGTAAAATGTCTCGTGTTACGGCTAGCAAAGAGATGTTTTATAAACCGACGTTTATAATCCTCATCCACGTAACTCGACACTCGAATCGAGGCCAGATTCCCTTCGCTTCGAAGAATTTTAACAAGTAAAAAATTATAGAAAAATTTACGCAGACAAAAAAATCTGTTTTCGTATTTTTTTTTTTTTTTTTTTTTGGACCCGCGTATCGATTTTGGCCGTGAAAAAATATTAGGGGGTCGAGAAGTTTCAGTTCGTATGAGTCTGTGTCCTGAAACTGTTTCAGAATTTAAACTTAAAATACATTTTTCATCACTTTTCATTTTTCAAACAGTTTCAAAAATTTTTCACACGCTATTTTTTTCAAATATTTTCCACACATTGTCATTCGATTCTATTCAAATTCTCACCTGGCAGTGAGATACCTTAAATTTGATGTTGAAAAACGACTCGTTGCTTCTCGTGATTCTAAAAAATGATCTTATTTTCTTTCGAAACGAAACTATTGTAAAAATTCTATAACAATTTCTGGTCATTTGAAAGTAGATTATGCCGGAAAAATTTGCATCCCATGCGACAAATATTAAGTGAGAAACCCTTTTACATTCTATTAAAATGACCCTCAAGATTTTTTTTTTAACTTTTGCTGAATGAGAAAAAAAATTGATCTAAATATCCAAGAATTTTTTTTCAAATTCCTGTAAACACCTCCTTAATTCGACCATCACGCCATAAGGAAGATAAATTTTTTAATCCAAGATCTGTTCAATGAGAGAAGATTAAATGCAATTGAATTTCATTTTTCTCAACGAACATAAATTAGCCTAAGTGACTTCGTACGTTCTCTAAACTTCAAAAAGTATAGAGATCGTAGATAAAAAGTGTAAATAAAACGATCCAAAGAGAAAACAAAAAAAAAAAATAAAAAAAAAAGACAAGCAACTTGTAAATAAAAAATAGAAAAATAAAACAAATTTAAGAAACAATCGATTCTGATCTGATAGCCTATTTTTTACCTGTAATAAAGTATAATCGATGCTCGAAGGGAAGCCGATTTGGCGGCATGAAAAGCGAATAATAATTTATTTATTTGCATCAACTTGACGAAGTTATGGTACAGAGGGCGGCTGGTTTCAAGTCGATCACACTTCTCGGCTACACCTAATAGATATTGGTAGATGTATATATATATAGATACATGTTATAAAAGTAGGCGAAGTGAAGCCGGTCGGCGATAATCCGCATTACAAGGAGCAACGAAGCGCGAAAGCGAGACAACGAGACAAACCGGCATGCATCGTTCGGTCCTCGACTATATACTAATACTTCTATATATATATATATATATATATATATATATATGTATATACGATTGTATGCATGCACCTAACACAATTATTCCCATACACTTGTGCACATCCACGCCCCTTGTGCATACATCTACTTCTAATCTCCTTATCCGCTGCCGCATCGATTCGATGTGATCCAAACGACTCGAGGGGTCGTCTATGGTTTTCAACCCTGCCTCGCCTACAACCCCCAGAACCGAAACCTCCCTCCACTACACCCGGATTATTACCACATTGGCTCCACGGATTTGGCAAACGTCATTTCGCGATATTCTCTGACTCGCTGGTCGATTCTAGTTTTTTTTTTTTCCTTCAATCGTTCGTTTTTTTCAATTCATTGTCAGACCGATTTTTTTTCAAAGCTCGGTGATCGAATCTATCAGATCTTTGATTTTCTGCGACTTTGGAAATTTTTTCGTTTGATATACGTGTATCTTGGACTGTATCAAAAGAATCGAATATTTTTTTTTTACAATTTTTTGTTTCAACACATTATTTACATTTTAATTATGCTAATGGGTAATAGAAAATCGCGATGATCAACCTATGAATATTATAATATTTAAAGCTGAAACTTGGACAGTATTGTTTTTTCGACCTTTGGAAGAATATTTTCGATTTGAATTTTGAAGAATAAAAAAAAAAAAAAAATTACAACTTTTTTTTTTTCATGCAGTGCAGTGTAGCTATATTACTATTGATACTGATTTTAGTCTTTTTCGGGATACTTTTTTTTGCTAGTCATTGAAAATTCAACGAAATCTGGATCGCAGCAATTTTATAATTTTAACGATCGTGAGCATAAAAATAAAACTTTTACACCGAAAAAATGGCAGATTGTTTTTAAAAAAATCTCAGTTTTAATTAGCTGTGTTTGCAATTTTATTCAAACTGTTCCAAAACACGATATTTTAGGCCAATATAGGGGATTGAAAATGGGGCAAAGTGGGCCCCTTAAGAAAATAAGGCCTAAAATCAGAATAAAATGTTCACTTTTCATACAAACAATTATGTTAAATTATTATCCAGCTTTCTCGAGAGAAAAGTAATCATAAATTCAAGTTCAGAAAATTATTTCACTTTGACGAGTTGAGAGTAAAACGCAACTTCAAACCTTTCGCGTTACGAGCTGTGCAATTACTCGAGTTAATGAATTCCGAATAATTCATATTTAATAAAAAGTCGAGGTGATTAATTTTATCCCTTGTTATTTAAAAAATTTCTGGGGCCCAATTTGCCCCCAAATTTTTTTAGACATCAAAAATTTTTAAGGGACCCACTTTGCCCCACCCTCCCCCATATCAAGGCCGTTCAAAGTCGTAGAAAAAATTTTCAGTACGTAATCAATTCTACGCATAATAATAAGAAGAAGAGAAAAAAATGTTCGAACCAGAAATCGCTCGTCCTTCGATTTAAGGTCCAACTTCCTTATTCCTATAAATTTGTAAATTTGTAAATTTGTAAATTTTACCTGACTGGCTGCCTTGTCGGTTTTGATGCCGAAGAATCGATGTCCCGTGTCCGGTGATCCGAATATGTAACCAAAAGCCCTCGAGTCGCTCATATCCTGAGCGATGAAGGATATCTTGTGAACGGGATGATGATAAAGGCAATCCTGGAGGAAGAGGAAGCAGAATTTTCAGAATTTAAGATTTGCCAAGTTTCCGGCTACATGCATATAATATCGCGCGATTCTAAACACGTGATCGTTTACTTACCGGAATTGAAATTCTCCGCAAAACTGAGTGCCATGCAAGGTGCCGCTAAATCAATCCAATGCTATAAAAATTTAGCGAAACTAAGTAGGTGCAGGGCTGCTGGAGTATGAGGTGAAGGGTTGTTGGGTGTTGGTTGGTTCTTTGACAATTTCTCACGTCGCAATTGCAGCTCGCAGGTATGTAAGTGGGAAGAAGGTTTTCTTTTTTTCAAAGACAACGAGACGTCGATAAAAATCAATGTTTACGAAGGCGAAATAACAAAATTCAAAAACATTCGTGTAGCTCTTCGGTGCAGTGAAAAAAAAACAAAATTTCAAATTACAAAGTACAAATTACAAATTACAACATCGCAATTTACACAGAATTTGGTTCTTAAAAAGCTCGGCTAGATTTACATTATATATAAACAATTTAAGCGGATAATGTTTATGAAAAAATGTGTAATACATGGATTTGCATAACAGTCATGCTGTAGAACAATTTATGAAATAATATTATATATTGTACTGTCTGTATCGATTGATTGAAAATTATAATATCGCATTACAATGCAATAAATTTTTGGCAGGAACGACGTTTTGTAAGCTAGTTAGGTGATAAATATTCACGTTAATAATAATGCAAGATGCAGGTGATTAAATGCTTGTGTAATAAAATTTAATAAATGTCTAGCTCTCAAATATGCAAACGACATTTTGGCACAAAAACACAAGAAAAACGACGAAAGGCAAAAAAAAAAAAAAATGTATATCTGCATATAAAAATTGTTTAGAAGCTTTAAAGCCTTTTTTCAAAAGAAATAATTCTCTCGAACACAAGCAGGATTGTAAATAATGCATAAAATTTTTCAATTCATTGATATTTTAATTTCAATTTTTTAATACCAACAATTTCCATCAACCATTAAATTCATTTTTTAATAGAAAAATGTTTGATTGAAAATTTTTTTTATCTAATGGTCAATTCATAATTAAAATTGAGTAAATAAAACAACAAGACAAAAGCTGAATTACCAACTTAATATAAAAATTTTTACAATGAGTAGAAGTAGAAAAAAAAAGTAAAATAAAAAATGCTCAAACAAAATGGCGCACACTTACGATAATAATTAACGTAGAAAAGAAATCTCACCCCTGTTTTTTCGTCCCGGAGTCGAAGACCCTCGATGCTGACCTGAACAGCGATTCTTTGCTTGTGCTCACCTGCCGCCCGGATTGCCATTTTCAGATCTGCCAGGGCGGCCTGGCACATCCGGTCTCCGCGTGCTTCGGAGACTTCCAAAATCCCGATCAGCTTTGCCTTGAAGGAGACGCCTTCACCGAGGAACCGGGTTGGTTCATTTTTGACTGCAACGAGATACGGAAGACGTTCGATAATCACACGTATTATGGAACAGATATTTGTAATATTGGAAAATGTCGCCATTTTGTCACCACTTAACCTAAGTTTTTAATTTTATGGTGGCAAATCGTAATTCCTGAGCTTTTAAATCACTCATGTCACATAAATTAATTAATTATAATCAATAATGTACCTGTTTTATTATCCAAAACCAAAAAAAAAAAAAAAACGGTCAAAAGTCAGTTGTCAGCTCGGTTTCATTAGTTTGATTTTTCCCCACCAGATGCCACATTGCAAAGTGACGATCCCGATAAATGCATAATTTCCGAATTAATTTTTGGCAAAACTTGAAGTAGTGAAAATAAACTTTGAAGAATATATCAACGAAGTTTCGAATGATCGGAAAGCCGATGGCTCAAAATTCCGAAATGCAAGATTTCAAAAATTCAAGTTACGATTGAGCAAAAGTCCGTAAATAAAAATCGAAAAATCGAAAAAATTGAAAACAAGAAAAAAGAAATCCAAAAAATTAATGTTTCCGCCCGGGATCGAACCGGGGACCTTCCGCGTGTTAGGCGGATGTGATAACCACTACACCACGGAAACACGATGTAATGGTAGTCACTATTTTAATACATATATCCTTAGAATGAAGCATATTTTTAAAACTATATAAAATAAATGCAAAAACCAGAAAACAAAGTCTGCGAGAATTCAAAATATAAATCTAAAATAATATTTAAAATGAAAAATATTGTTTCGTAACGAATCCTTGCAAGATTATAAGTTTGTATATTTTTAATACTATAATTATATACTTTGTTACACGTAACAATTATTAAACATAGTTAATCAGAAGAATTATTTGTTGAAAAGATGTCGTGCATCAAGATTTCCACGAATATTATGAAAAATCAATAAAATACAACAAAATTTCATTCTCAAAAGGTTTCGTTTTCCATTTACTTATTTTTATTTATTTGTAGGCGTAAGGTAATCAAAAATTTTCGTTGACGAAAAAAATTCCAACTAAAGATTTTCTCAGATCTATACAACAAATCTTCAATCAACTGCACGAAAAACATATTCAATTCAAATTATTACAGAAATTCGAACATTTCGTATTATTTCATAAAAAAAAAAATTCAAATATACATAGTTTTCGTAAAGAATTGTTAGTTTTCGTTGAGAATTTTTAGTATCTTGTAAATTTTTTACTAAAGAAACAAAAAAAAAAAAAAAAAAAAGAAATCTCCATGAAAATCTACAATTTTTTATAAGAAACTATGTATACTTGAAATTTTTTTACGAAAAAAATTGTTTGTAAAATATTTTTTCCAAAATATCTAAATTACCCCTAAAAATTCGTAGAAAATTGTGAAAATCATTATCACCATATCAGGAGTCAGAATGTCAACAACTTTTTCTCACTCCCACATTGACAGACGTAAGAACGTGTAAATATATAATACCTGCTTGAAAAAATTATCATTACTCGCATGGGGCCTGCATGCACGCAGTGTAATAAAATCGGTTAATTGAATCTCCGGCATCTCTACGGGGGGGAGGAGAAGCCGATGACGATATCACGCCGATAAACCGGAGTGAATGGAAAGAGAATTTGGCTACCAGCTGAGATCAATCGGGACTTGGAAGCTGATACCAGCTGGCAGAGCAGCCAACGGATATCACATATTAAACTACACGTACATATCCGCGTAAAAGACACGCGTGTGTTCGTACACAAGGGGCGACGTGATCACTGGACCACGGATCTGGGTGGTCCAATATCGCTGCTTTGTCACGCTCGAGAGGATTCTAATTTTCCTTCGATCCCGTGCAAAGTTGCTAAAAGAAAAACAACGTCGAGGTGGATGAAATTTCACAATTCAAAAACATCGCTTCTTTCTCTCTCTCTCTCTCTCTCTCTCTCTCTCTCTCTCTCAATTTATTTATTTATTTTCTTTTTCATTCGACGTAAACATCAGACAAGAAGAAAAAATCCTTCAACAATGCTATACACGGCTGCAGGTAAGGAGGGACGAAAAAAGAGGAAGAGACCTGGCTTTGTTCGGCTTTAAAAACCTTCTCCTTCCCTCTAATGACCGCGTTGGCACATTTGTTCAAACCTACTCAGCTCCAGCAGTTCGCGTCGGCTGTTCAACTCTCGAGAGGCCAACTGTCGACACTCGACGAGTAGTCCATCAGGGCTCTGGTCCTGAGGCGAGGCTTGACAGCATTGATCCTTTTTTATTTCTATTTCACACCGCGCACTTGCCCCGCGGCCACGCGCCTTTTTTTTTCTTCTTTTTTTTTTATCGCACTCGTTTTCGCAAAACCGCAATCCAAACATCCTCGTAATGGGAATAGTATAACCAATGATTTCCTGTTACATGTTGTTTTTTTTTTTTTTTTTTTTTTTTTTTTTGTTTAAATATTTCAACGATTATCCCATAAGCAGAAATGATCGTTTTTTGTTATTTTTTAAACTTTTATTTAATGGCTGGCTACTCGCGATTACTCATCGAGTAATTTTAGGGCTCGTTTTCACCCTCGAATATCGGAAATAGGTAGGTTTAGTAGGTACTGTGTAATTGCTCGACTCAGTTGTCGAAGTACGCGATCCTCGTTGAGGGGTGCGGTGGGTATAATTTTACCCGAAATTCAAGGGTTGCGAGGATATCGGGTGTGTAGGTACGTGTAATGCGGATTGTAAATTAACCCGCATTGTATATTAAGTACGTAGGTAACTGTTGCTACAAAGACACGCGTTTCTTTTCTATAGAAAATCACCTGCGATCGTAATCTATTCGAATTTAAGGGTGACAATAAGGGATGTGAAAAGCGGAAAAACAGAGATAAAAATTGGGGGAAAAGAATTTCTGAGGGAGAAAAAATTTTATACATATAAACCCTCATTCGATAAAAAAAAAAAAAAAGGATCGAGGAAAAGCACTGCAGGTTTGTCGGTGAAACATTCAGGATCGATTTATTTCCGGTGAAAGCGGAAATTCAAATCAAACGAGATATAGCGATTTTGCATTCTTACCAATTGATTGTAAAATCCTGTAAGTTTCAAATTTCGAGATCATCGCGGGTGTTTATCGGACGGACCGATATTTTTTTTTTTTTTTCTAATCTGTTTTTCGGATTTTAAGGGTTCGAAAATCTAGATATAAAACCAAAATTATATATACATACACTGTTAGAAAAATTTAACTAAAACACAATGTTCCAGCAGATCGATTTTAAACAACTTCTGTTATTCGTTAAATACATTTCTGTTAAAAAAAATACAGCACAAATTATCGTAACTTTAACATTCAAATTGTTATATCAAAATTCGATTTGTACTTTGCAATTTTTTTCACTGAGTGAGACTAATATTTATCGAAAAAAAAAAAAAAAAAAAAAAAAAAATGGTCAAACAAAGGTAAAATTTTTTTTTCTAACGACACGTATGAAGCAAAAAAATGTATAATTCAAAAACCTAACCCAGCGAAAATTCAAACCCTTCGAAATCATGGAGGCACCTGTTTTTTTCAACTGCATTGCCCAGCCTTACGAAGGGAAGCAATTTAATTTCATCCGAGAGATGCAGAGCCGGAGTTTAATAAGCGGCGTTAATGCGCTTACGCAGTTTTACGCATCCCTCCTCTCATCCTCGACGTCGTCTCTAACGACATAAACCTCGAGCCAAGGGCTCGCGTGTGATACGTCACGGGTAAATCTGATCAATTATGCATTGCGTGTAAGCGAATCGCAGCACAGCGGGGGATGAATTGCCGGAAGCTCGAAACTGCAGCGGGTGTTTAACTCATCCGCCCTGCTTTTCGTTCCAATTTGTCGCGTTAAGATCCTCCCTCTATTGTCGAATCGCGTTATATACTCTCGACAGAAAAATACTCATCTAAATAACATTAACAATGAAGATAAATTTTCAATGTGGCCATAATTTTTTTGGTAAAACATTTCACGACATTTCATCTTTTCCAAGTTCCCAGTTCTAGTACGTATCAGATACTAAAACCTAAATTGTTTAATTAATTAACTCTACATTCGATATAAACTCAATTTTAATTGAAGAAAAATATAATCGAGATACGAAAAAAGTCAGTTTAGGACAATTTTACTTTTTTTCCATAACCTGATTCAAAATCCCCTAACAATTCCCAGGTTCCCAGATTTTACAGGCGTGTGGCCACCCTGACTTTACACACAATCGAACTGACAATCTTCAGTTTATAATCGATACTATTATTATATCAATCACCACAATATCAGTCTGTTATCGTAAAAAGTAATCAAACGTTATTTTGCTATTAACAATTACAATGATTATATACCATCCGGTATCTAAATCGGTATCAGTATCCGGTACAAGATTGCATATCAATACAGGTTAAGCAATGTTAGTTTGTTATTATTATTATTGTTATTATTATTTTTGTTGTTTTTTTTACATCGAAATATCCTGCAATTTGACCGATAAAAAAAAAATGAAATACAAAAGAAACAGAAAAACACAACTTTTGTACAAATGAAAAAATTATTGCATATCGAATATGCACAGTATTTACTATACTTTTGCGATCACAATAATGTGGAAAAACTTGTTTGTCCACGTTACGGGGGTTGCATTTAATTTTTGCAGGAGGACAATAACGTCAAGGTTAGTCCGTTTAAACATATATATATATTTTATACACAGGAGGATATAAAAGAGAAAATTTCCCACATCGTTGTCATGTGTGCAAATATAATATACCATTAACGAATATCCGTACAAACATGCGTTTAATACCGTTCCATTGAAATTTTTGTTTGTCCCGCAGTCGATGCAGAATGGATTTATACGGCTCATATAACTTTGATCCACGGATTCATCCCTAATTTTGGCATGCAGAATAAATATCAGCTTCATTCTCAAAGAAATTTGCTCGTTTATTTATTATTTGTAAATTAATATACTGAAATTTATAACAAGATCTATAAACCGTAACAATTAGTATTAGAATTCGATCGGTGATTCATTGATCTCACCTTTATCCGAGCGCATCTTCTCCAGTCTGCGATTTTTCATGACGATAATCATCGGTGAAAATGATGAATATTAGTTTGGAAGTTTAGACAGCGATTCGTTTGAGAAAAAAAAATGAAGAAGCTTGGAAAGAAACGATAATTGTACGAACGAGAAACGGTGGAGATGCCGGATGTTTAAGGGATGATGATTGAATCCAAGCGGCAGTAGCCGGTGGTTGAAAATCGCGGTAAAATTATCGCCGGAGCATCAATGAGGGACAAGATAGAAGGGTATAAACCGCGTCCGAGCCGGCAGACTTAACTTTGATGACCAGACACGAGACGAGGGCGAGTTGGTGTTCGGAGTTCCCGGAGGCGTCCGCCGCGTTGCCATGGCCACAGGGGATGAAAGCAGGGCTGATTTTTCGAGCTATATACGGAAAAGGCAGCGACAATCTGGGAAATTTGGAGACTCGAATTTTTGGGGAGGTAAACAAATTTGCGATGAAAAAGAGAAGGAAGTTGGAAGTATTTAAGGGGAGGAAAAATAAAAGGGGTTCAATCGAACGAGGGACTTGAAAAGTTTCATCATTTCTTCGTTCATTCTATGATACACTCGATTTGGAGAAACTGTTTTGGGGTAGAAACCATCTTTTTGCCGGGTCGTCTCATAGATCGTAGCCAAAAGCGGTTTTGTTTCGATTCGGATTGCTTTGTTGTCCTAAGTTCTAATCAATTGTTGGTTTGTATAGGGGGGACGTATCATTCGCCTTCGAAATCACGGTTTCTATTACAAGAGCTCGGCAAAGGGCGAAAGGCAAATATGGTGGGGCTGTTTTCCCAATTGGCATGCAATACGCCGGATGTCGTGAACGCGTGCCATCGGCGTCTAAATCGCGTTTGTCACTGCATGCATGGCAGAGACGCAAACATTTTACGTCTGCACGCTCATCGAGGGGGATAATTTTGTTTAACAACTATTCTCAGCCTCGTGTCTAATCGCAAACATACCCGCAAGGGGTATTCCCGTGGGATTACACGCCTCGACGCGGTGTTACAAGCCTGTAACGGTTATATCGGGGCAATCAGTATCGCTATTGATGAGAATATATTCGTCAAGTTGTTGTATCTATTCAAAATTATATTTTATAGGTGGTGGATTTTGTAGAAAAAAATTTTTTTTACCGGAAACGTAGTGTGAATTGTAAATAAATAAATGCAGGAATAATTTTCATTTTGTTAAATTATTCAAGTTTTAATTCCAATTGTTGTATTTTTAAAAAATAATCTTCGCAGCTTAAAAAAGTATAATTATTTGATAAAATTGCGAAAACGTATCGACTTGTATGAACCAACAACAAACCCGATAATTGTCTTGGAAAAATGGAGGGATGTAGAAAATACGACAGGTGGCTGTAATGATATGGTTGTAAAACGGAAACCACGTCATCGAACGGATGTGTATGACACACGGTGCACGAAACCCCATGATATATATAGATATATACGTATATATATATATATATATATATATATATATATATATGTGTAATACATAAAGCACCGGGAATGCCTGGAACGTGCCTAAATTGAGATACTCTATCGCTCCAGAGATTGCGGCGAGCCACTTGACCGTGTAAAAGAGAAAGGAAATAAAGAGCAGACGAAGAAAAGAAAGAAGGAAAAAAAAAATGCTGACAATTGATTTCATCTGCTTTCATGGCGTTCGACTAATTCGCTTTTCTCAGGTCGAGAGCAGCTTATATCAGGTTTCAGAGGCGTGGGATGCAGGTCGTCATGGGCTTCGAGGAGTTTATAAAAATTCGAGGACGCGGTTGTGATTGAATTTCGTTAATCCGTTGAGAAACATAATCTCGTCATTTTGAAAGAAATAGAAATAGGGCGAAAGAGAGAAAATAATAATCAATGTCTATAGAGATTTAGCTCAAATAGGTTGCTATGATTATTATATTTAACGAAAGCTCAAATTTTCAAGAGGCAGAATAATTCTCAGATTCGTTAATCAAGCTAATATGAAAAAAGAATAAGAATCTTCTCATAAATAGAAGAATACCGATACTTATTCGCAAAAAATTATTCCATCCAGATGTTTTCCTATTTCATAGAACCAGCTGGTATATGAAAGTTTTTCGCCAAAGAGTTTGAGACCGTAGCTGATTTCGGAAGTTGAAAAGAAAAAAAAAAAAAAAAAATTTGAACACTGTTTCCAAAAACGACAAATTTCGAATTCGTTTCTGTCATCTTTATATATTATATTATATAGACAGTAAAAAAAAAAAATCGTAAAACGTAGATTTCCAGATAGCTTACACTTCACGACACTTTCAGAATCGCAAAAGAAGACGTTGAGAACCACTGACCACGATTGAAAATATTACGGTAGCGCCGTCTGTCGACAACAGATAGAACTAAAGCCACGTTGCACAGTCGGCAAAACAGGTGCCTGCCTGCAGTTCATTCCGCTGGAGCTTGAGCGAGCGAGTGAGCGATCGAGTCGCCTAAGGCATTAACTATTTTATAAGATAAAAATTGATTTCCTCGGAATAGAAGCGGTGGTGTGTAATTAAACACCTTATACCCACCTGCAAGGTTTCGACTTACCATACGAAAGGTGCGTTGAACCTGCGTGCGTACAATACGCGACGAGACAAGATACCGGAAATAGACGCTGCATCGGAGTATACAGAAATAAAAACTGCATGCGTATGTAATTTAGCGGAGCAGCAGGTGAACCGAAAAATAATTCGGAATTATTCACAAGACGGTTTTAGAGCGTCTCATACGCGAATTGTTGTACAGAAGTGAGACGTTTCGACGAGAAATTCAGCAAATCGCTGTCGGAGGAGTTTTCCTTATCACAAATCTACTCACATTTGCAGGGACTGTTCTTCTTCCTTAGGGTCTGCATCAGGCCACCGGCGTAGCGACGTCCGTTCAAAAAGCCTGCAATTTTTGCGTCTCGATGTCCTTGCAGCTTGCGGTTCCTTTTTTCGCGTCCCTCGTCGATCCTTGTGTATTCACGTATTCATGACGAACCTCGAGGTGGCTGCAGATATTCGGCAGCCGTTAATTTCTTCGGAGTTTCACGGCCTCAACGTCGATTGCGAAAAGAAAGGGTGAGGATGAGCACGGTGTGTGTCACAGGCACAATCACAATAATCTTTCCCTGTCACAACCACCGAGCGAGTGATGAAATTTCACCCCCGACAAAGCGGATAAGAAAAACAAAACAAAAGAAAACAAACGCGAGCCGACTATCTCGCACGCCTTGAAATCCCGGACTTTCGATCCCGGGGCCCAAAATTTTGGCCTGGCCTAAAGGCCCGAGAATCTAGCCTGCGGGACGGCGGTATAAGCGTGTCGAAATTTAAGGGGATCTGACAGCTGCCTGCCGGCACTGGCCTTCCTTCCATGCCCGCAACCCCATTGATCAATAATACAGTCGAGCGGTAGTACCGAGTGGATCCGTCTCGGCATGAACGGTGTGTTCGAACCGCGAAAGCTTCGCCCATCCAATCCGCTGCCTCGATGAATATTCGCGATTTTTTTCTGCCAGCTAGGAGAATTCGAGAGCCGCGATGACTCGCGTTCGTCAATCAACTGCGACGCGAGACGATTCCGAAAGATATTCCGGGCGAGACGCGGCGTAAGCTGCTTGTACCGGGAAATTACAAAATGGCCACTGGCCTGGCCCACGCGGTTTATTGAATTCAATTGGCGAAATAATTTGCTCCTATACACACCGCATCGACGTAATAACGTTGCGGCGAATTAGACCGCTTAGCGATTACGCAACATGGCTGTGTTTGTTCGATCAGATGCATTGGAAACACGTTGGTGTATCGTATATGCGACTTGATTCTCTCGTGTCTTCAGGCGCACCTTTTTCCACAGGATTTTGAATCGTGTTCCAAATCACGCGATTCACGCTTTCTTATAATTGTACACGCAGGTATGTCCGAAGTAGATTGTTTTCTAGACTCTCTGCACTCTGGCCAATTTATTTTTCTCTCGTTGTCAGTCGACACGGGAATTTAATCTCCCGTTCTATCGCTACGATTTTGCACTGCATACCGTATTACATGTATGCCCGCCTTTTTTATCCGTCGAGATGTGACGGATGAGCCCTACGGGTCACGTTTAATATCTGCCGGCAAGTTACCGACCGCGCGTAAGACGACTTGCTCGTTCGAAAATCAACTGACCCGCCAGTTTCGATACTGCAATTCGATTTTAAAACTGTTATTCCGCTAACGATACATCGCGATTTATTTACTCTGCAAACTTGTTTACTCAGTTCACGAGTGCAATAACAACTTGAGATCTAATACATTATTCTTAGTTAGTAACAAAGCGCAAAATAAAAAAAAACATACCAATTTAATGTTTCAAAAATACTCAATCAAGTTTCGTAAGAAATGAAGAACGTTCGAACACCTTTTTAAAACCATCGCCACGGATTTATCAGCTAAATTTATCTGTCGGAATCTCCGCAATGGAATTCGAGGCGCTGGCGTAGCCGTGAATCGTGTGTATTCGTCGAAGTCTGATGTTTGTAGGCGGGGAGACTGCGTGGACTTTGGACCTTCGATGGCCTGTAATAACACTAAGTTTCTCTGATTAGCCTGTTAGTCCAACGTAGGTCAGAAAACAGCTATCATGTCGATCGCCACCAAAGGTACGAAAATACTTTCAATTAATATCTCAACTTCGTTTAAGCTCATAAAAATTGTCAGAGTCGACGAATAAGGGTGTTTCGGAGCTTGTTGTTAGAGCCATGCAAGTGCCAGACTGCTCTAACTGATTAAATGCTGTTCCATTTCTCTACCGGTGCAATAAACGTAAACTCACCAACGACACTCGGTTCGATCTTTTTTTTTTTTTTTTGAATTTCTCCGTCTCACTTCAAATCATTGTCAGTCGAGACTCTTCGATGAAAACCTTTATTTTTAAAATGATATGTGAAACGCGTTTGAGCCAGTATTTAAGGCCTCATGATTCGTAAATATTTCCATTTTGGTCAACTGTGACCTGTTATTTGAAACTCGTTCGCTGTCATTTCAATCGTGACGCAATATTAGCGCGGCTTTATTTTAACTCCAATGATATATTATGTGTATTGTTACATGAGTTTGCACAATATTTCGAACTCTAGACTATGGAATTTTATGTTGCGTCACAGCAGACGGAACGATTTTTTTAACTTTATTACTTCATCCGGATTTTTACATTACTCCAATTGACTCGAGACATGAACTTGCAGAGATAACTTTGATCAATTCCACATTTCATCACTCGTTACGTTTGAAACATATTATTCGAAATTCTGCCTACGTGTCGTAATATTCAAAACTTCATTCCGTTTACCAATGCTTTTGCAGTTCAGTTTTTTCACTAATTTCTCATCATCGTGTATACGTAATAGAAGCAAAAATACACGGTGAAATGTATTATATATAATTGTTATAACTAGTCTTCTTATCTATAGTATTTAATAACACCCCGCGGACTTTGCTTTGCTAAACAGATTCTTATATTAGATATTAGAGATTATTTTCAATAACAACCTAACTTGGTGATAAAAATTACGTCACAGTGATTAAATATTCGGATTATATAGTTCGAAATTGACTAACCTGAAATTATTATTTTACACATTCGCAAAGCAACGATCGCTTGATTTTCGTTGTGGATTCAAACGTTTATAACAATCGATCAATAAAATTTATGTCAACTGTCGAGTTTTGTGACAAAATTTTTTCGATCCAATCAACTACTCTACCGTTCCCGCTCAATTTTCAATTGTATTGTATTCGTCATATTATCCTCGTTTAAGGAATATTCATCGTCGCCGCAAAGCGAACCCCTTTCGGGACACTGGGTGGTAAATTTGCGAACAAGACTGCGATCGAGCTTCAGGAAGTGGCAGCAAAGGCAGCGATAGCAGCCGGTGGATTGAAACCGGAACAGATCGACAGTGTCGTAATTGGAAACGTATTGGTGGTACGTAAAAGTTGACTTACCAATATTGCTGAAGCCGGTGTCTCTCCATAAAATCACCTCTCATACCTCGTTCCAACACATTTTCAGAACACATCCGCAGATGGAGCATTTCTGCCAAGACATGTTCTCCTCAAAAGTGGCATTCCTCTGGACAGACCCGCCCTTGGGATAAATCGTCTATGCGGATCCGGTTTTCAGTCCATCGTCAACGGAGCTCAAGTGAGTACATGAATTAAAGTGTTTGGAGATGAAATTTTTTTTTGAACACCCCAACGTAAGTGGAGTACAAAAATAAAGGAATCTAATTTCGAACCGTTTTTGCTGTTTAGAACATCCTCGTCGGTGATTCCCAAGTCGTTCTCACCGGCGGAACGGACAACATGAGTCAGGCACCTTTCATCGTGAGGAACGTCAGGTTCGGGACAACTTTGGGTCAGAATTACACCCTGGAAGACAGTCTCTGGCTCGGGCTGACCGACACGTACTGCAAAATGCCGATGGGTATAACCGCCGAAACCCTTGGTGCCAAGTACGGAATCAAAAGGGAAGAAGTCGACGCTTTTGCCCTCAGAAGCCAGAAGCTGTGGAAGGCGGGTGAGTAGAGAACCTTGGATGGTTACCGAAGGCACCGAATAAAAAGTCCACCATTATTTAACATTAAAATGACCAATTTGAAGGGGTTTATTGAGTTTGCGGAAGGGAAGCATGTTTCTGTCACACTGGAACCTCGTGAAAAAATGAACTCCAAGGATGATTTGAGCATTTGATAATTCAAGATATGATTCTTTCACAGCCAATGACGCCGGATACTTCAAGGAAGAATTGGCTCCTGTCACCGTCCAGGTAAAGAGGAAGGACGTCGTCGTCGACGTCGACGAACATCCTCGCCCTGAGACAACGGCCGAAGGACTCGCCAAGCTGCCGACCATCTTCAAGAAGGATGGACTCGTAACTGCCGGCACAGCATCGGTGGGTGAATTCGATTTTAGAAGTTCTCTGAAAACAGGATTCTGCAGAGCTTATGTACAAGCTAAATGTTTGAATCGATCTTCAGGGAATCAGCGACGGTGCTGGAGCCGTTATTGTGGCCAGCGAGGAAGCCGTCAAGTCCCAGGGCCTTAAACCTTTGGCTAGACTCGTCGGCTACAGTGTCGTCGGCGTCGAACCCAGCATCATGGGTATCGGACCTGCTCCGGCGATCAAAAACCTTCTCAAGGCAACCGGGAAAACTTTGAACGACATCGACCTTGTCGAGGTAATTTTACTCTCATTTTCTTGAAGCTATTCGAGCTGGTCGTTTCTCTGGAATTCCTGCAGACACGAGAGGATTGGTTTCGGTCAAAAGGGAATTCATAAACAATACACTTATGTCAGTGTTACACCTGATTCTAATCGTTCCACATGATTTGTAATTTTCGTTATCAACTACTGACTGAGTATATAGATGATCTTGAAAAGTGATAACACTATTTACGTATGTTAGTACGTAGTAGGTACGTTATAGTACATTTCTGTGGAAAAAATTAAAAGAAAAACGAACAAACAACATTTTATGAAACCCGTAACCGCGAGTCAGGAATAGCAGGTCAAATGGTATCACAAAATTGACTTGGATCATGAATGTTTTTCCTTTTTGCAGATCAACGAAGCCTTCGGTGCGCAAACTTTGGCCTGCGCCAAAGACCTTGGCCTGGACATGAACAAGCTTAACGTGAACGGCGGTGCCATCGCCTTGGGACATCCCCTCGCTGCTTCCGGATCGAGAATCACTGGACATCTCGTTCACGAGTTGAGGTGAGTAATAGTCGTTTGGACGTCGACTCAGCGTTTCGATCAGTTCTCCGTGATACTGATCAAGACTAAATTCTCAATTTCTTCATTTCCGCAGGAGGAGGAAGGCCAAGTTTGGAATCGGTTCAGCGTGTATCGGCGGTGGACAAGGCATCGCTCTTCTCATCGAGGCTGTTTGATGGAGTTTTTGATTTTCTTTAGGAAAATGCAATGCAACTACTCTGCACTAGCTCGAAATTTTCTATAAACATGATTGGTTGAGTTACGTACTGATGAAAAATCGAAGCAATTTATACATATTATACACATAGAACTGTCATTTTTATACTTCCATTATACGGTACAGTATGAATATATTTTTTATGCGGTAGGCACGTGTACGGAAAAATTAACAAGAATGTAATATTAATTTAAAATTATTCTACTGTACACTATATATATTTCTACTTTTCATGGCCAACAAATGCCAGTGAAATCAGTATCGTACCATTTCGTGTTTAATCATTGGTTAAATTACTCCAGATTAATTAGCAACGCTTCTTCTATACGTGAATAGATAAGCTATCAACATTTAGGCTGAACTCTGCAGTACCGTGAACAACGAGTAAGATAATCTTAGAATCTGAAACAAAGGCGGGTCCTCGATGTGTAAAAGTAAGAAAACAATCACGTTAATAATCAGTCATAATTCACGAGGAGAAAAAACTCACGCTGACAAAAGTTTGCAGCGACAGAATCAACAGATTTCCGGCTTTCAACGTGAGCGGACGATTAGCACGCAGCATTAGCAGCCGTAAATCCCGTTTCAAACCTTCGCCGCAAAGCCACCAATTTCCTTGAAAGGCCGCAACGGAGACACTTTCGCTCTGCGAAAATATTAGCGAGTCGAAATCAGAATAACGAAAAAAAAAAAAAAATGGAAAGGATAAATTCACCTGTCAAAAAAAAAGAAAAATGGAGAAATGATTTTTCACTATTTTTCTCCTTCGAAATTCCACCCATTGCTGAAAAATTATCGCGCCAAAGTTCCGGGTAGTTTAAAAATTTACTCACCTGTACAACGATTTCATTTCCGTGCCAGCAGTAGATAAATATTTGATAGATCATACAGCACATGTACATCGTCATGCCGATGAATTCAGCCGGTACGAAAACTTTTAGCTGTGAATTCGTTTCAGAATCTTGTTTTTTTTTTTTTTTTTTTTTTTCGAGTTTCTAATTCTCAGTCAGTCTTATAATATTACGATCGTTTATAGATTCACTTTTTACCTTTGTAATGTGAAACGCGGTGAGGCAAATGATAATGCAGTTGACGAAGAATTGAAGGATTATAGTACGGTTAAATATCGCCTCGACTTCTTTCGTGAAACTATAATAATGTAGTAATTTAGAGCAAATAAGATATCAAAGAAAGTAATCGAAGAGAATGAAGAGGATTAAACATTGGATAATTAGATGCTTCCTGTTCCGCACTCACTCAATTATCGCTTTGTGATGCTGGATGCAATTCCTTAACTCATCTTCGTGGCATGATTTCAGAATTCCGATCTGGCGAAGATTCGTTTTCAATATTTCAAGCTGACAACAAGCGACGGTGATTAAACCGGCGACCAAAGTGTCCATCGCTACGTTGTGGAAACAGGCTAAAACCACGGCGACCGTCTGATGAATGTAGGTGAATTCGAAGGCTGGTGTGAGGCTCACGTTGTAAGGATACCATCCGTCCATTGGTAGCCGGCGATTATTGCCCGCGATTATATTGGCGATTGGGGTAAAACCCCAACAGAAAACAGCCGCTGCGCCGAAACTCTGATAAGCTACATGGTGGAGGATGCCTTTCAACGCGAACGAAATCACCAGGTCTTCGTAGCGAATATTGTATCGTGAGAACACGTCGCTTTTGAGGATCTCCAGTAGTTTCGCGATCCTGTCTTGCCGCCGTAGGATATTGAACACCTTGAAAAGCAGGTTTTTTAATTCATCCGATGAGACTGAGAATGGGAATGTCCAATTTCGGATCAAAGACGATTACATACTCGGAGGAAATCAAACGAGTAACGGGATTCCGATGCTTCTGATAATTTGAAACCGCGATTCATCCGCTTGATCCACCAAACCGGATAAACGTTAGGAGTTTCATAAATTAAAATAAATCAGCCGGAATTTTTCTGACAAGAAACGTAATCGATTACGACGTTCAACATTGCTCTCAACGTTCTAGAGGGTGTAAAAAATGTTAGTGCGATGGCCGGGAATCGAACCCGGATCAACTGCTTGGAAGGCAACTATGCTGACCATTACACCACCATCGCACTTGAATGTGAAGATGTGGATTAATGGGATACGGTGTTGAAGTGATCGGGTGAAAACCAGAGCAAAAGAGAAATGCATTCATTGTGCAGCACATTTGCTCGATGTAAGCATGATATGCGACTCAAACCTTGAAAGTGTGCGACGTGTTTGTCATTAGAAGAAATGTCCCGGCTACCATCTTCTCGACGTCACCCCAAATCGCAATCAGATTTATGACTTGGACCACGAGATAAACGCCGAGTATAAAAACGAAGCTGAATGCTCCATACAGCATGTAGATGCCTCGATAATATCCTCGTGGAGGCCACGTTCCCATGTAACGAATCATAGCAAGACTAACGTGAACTTGAAAATTCGCTTCCAACTGTCGCATTTTCTTCTTTTCGCGATTATTACGTATGATAAGATAGTTGAACCTAAGGTTTCGCGATCGAAAACGGAGAGCCTCTAAGTGCGTCAAAGGTTGTGGCAATCGACTTGTGGAAGAGATGATTAAAAATCGGACGGAGCTATATCTACCAGCCAATCGAACCTCCTGAATATTCCACAGCTTTCCGAGAGGCAATTAGAAGGTAAAGGAGTGCTGGATTATGGGAAATTGATTACGTTAGCGACGGACTGCAAGTGTGTAATTACACCTGGGCTTTAATTTTCGCTAAATTAGTAGACGAGACTCGCGTTGGGGATGAGCTGTTACGTGGCATCGTGATTAGAATGACGAGAAATTAAATAGGCAATTACAAATGGCGTGCCTTATTTTTCTCAGAGTTTTTTTTTCGCCTTCTTCTTCCTTATTATTGTACCGTCTTCAACTCACCAGAATCGCAACCTCGTTTCCGAAGTAGCAGTACAAGAAGAGCTGATAAATGATGGTCAACAGGTACATCAAGTTTCCCAATATCGTTGAAAAGCTGTTCAACTCACCGGTCTGAAACATGCTAGAAACGTAATTTGGACTTCCGAACACCGATAGAAACACTTTCATCATGTTTGCGAGTCGATTTCACGGCGATGAAACCTGACCCACGAACGAGGCTTCGAAAGTTCAGGGAACATCGATTACCTGGGAGACCGCGAGGGCGGATATGCATATGACCAAGGAGTTCTCCAAGAATTGAAGGAAAATTGCGCAGTTGAATATGTTTTCAAACTCCCTGGCGTACCTAAAATTTTTACCGATAGTAATCGCATCTGTTCGGTTGAAATTAGCCACGGATTAAACTTACTCAAAAATGGCAACGTGTTCCTTGATGCAAAGCACGAGCTTCTGGCGGAGCTCGTTTCCAACGTAGATCCTATTGATCAGCGATTCACTTCGTTGACATTCGTCGACCGATCTGCCGATCTCGTTTATCCTGATTTTAAGTAACTGGAATTTGCAGCAAATCACGCCCATGAACCCAACGATCATCCCGTCTATGGATATGTTCTGAACGCAGCACATCACCACCGTCACGGTCTGGTAGACGAAGGTGATCTCGTAGAAGGGCGAGGAGAAAGTGTTATAGGGATACCACCCGTTCAAAGGAAGGACTCGGTCGGTTTCGTCTGGAAGAATTAACGTCCCAATGGTTTCGGGGTTTGAAAAATGGAAACTGAGAAGTCTGACAAATACAGTCTCTTTCACCTTTCAGGCTGCGAATAGCCGGCGACAAGGTCCAAAAAGTGCAAGCCGCTAGTCCCATCAACTGGAAGCTACCGTAGTGCATAAACGAAGCCCAGGACATTTGATACTCGAGGTTTTTCTCCAGCTCCGGATCGCTAAGGACGTTTTTCGCCTCGGCGTCATCCAAGAGTCGTTGAATCCGCTTTTGGTAGCGAAATACTACGTACACCTACGGCATAGTGATTGGAATTGGTAAGGCGAGGGTCTCGCCCTAGCGGGTAGGTGATAAAGTCCAGACCTTCCAGGCGTGGATGTAGTTGTTCATCAGGAGGGCAACCGCGGACGCGATTTTCTCCGTCGCCCTCCAACCAGCGACTACAAAGGCGGTTTGCACGAAGAGCAAGTGACCGAGGGTGAGGTTCGTTATGATCACACTCCACGTCAGGTAGGCCTTTTTTCCAGCGTTGATTGGGGGCCAAGATCCGCCAAGTTTCAGATTATTTACGAGAAATTTTAGGTTATAAAAGGCCGGGACATGGCCGAGTCTCTTTTCGAGGTACTCCCTGAGTCTTGACTCACAACAAAGCATGACGTTGAATGTATTCTCCTGATCGGGACTCGTCAGCGCAGTTTATTTTGCGGATTGAATCCCAGCAACTGCGTGTGTGGCGAAATAAATCATAAATAAGAAGAAGCAGTTTCCGCTGAATTATATAAGCCAAAGTTCAGCACGATAAGAATATGTTTTACTTATTACGAAACGAGCGACGTATTATCGTAAAATATATTTCTATGGCTGGGCAACTTCTTTAACTTTCGTAACTATGCATCGGACCGAGGTTGGACTTAAGGGTGTAATCAGGGGATTTGTTTGACGACAGTTTGTCAAGCGGTTGTAAAAGAAGTGAGTAATTCATCATGACTTATTAGTGGCCCAAATAAATCATGACTCAGTAGGCAAACTTTTTTTTGCTAAGTTTGAATTGCCCGCTTCAAGCGAGAGTCAATGGTGTTTAAAAAACCTGACCTTTCTCCTGAACAGAAACCTGCTGCTCCCATTATGAAGATCCACCGTGACGCTGACGTTTAGAACGTGTTTTTCAATGTGTTGGAAATGCCAAGATAAAGCCGTTCGCTTGTCTGTATGCGTGTCTCTGTAAGATGTGATTATTTACGCGACAAGGCTGGAAGAACGGCTTTTCATTGAGGCTCAGTCGATACCAACAGCTCGGAGACAGAGTTGCTTCAGCTGTAGCGGCTACGTTGGCAATAATAATAATAACACCAACAATTTTCTTACAATTTAAAGCGCAGTTTACGAGTTTGAATACTTACTAGTTTTACTCGCTCATCGGGTGACTCGAAGTCAGTTGCTTCAGTGCCTTTTGCGATCCATCGGTTGCTGTTTTGTACCTCTTAAGTTCTGGTAGTGTTTGGTTGCCAGTTTTTACTTTTTTGACACATTGTGACAAGACTTCGGAAAAATGACTCCAACGCCGACGTTGCTGAGCAAGGATGTACCCGACATCGAAGTGAGCATAGAAACGAGTAAAACAATATTTTTAATTACTGCACAACTACTACTACTACTACTACTACTATGTGTAACCAACATAGCTATTATCAGACATTCAAGTGTCGAAAGCATCGTGAGTAAACATTATCACATGGCTGTCCCAACCGTGACGATAATAATTTGCGATTGCGCGCCACTTTCAAACGCTGATAATAGTTAATGAGGTCACGAATCGGGATAAAAAGTATCCTGATGTATTGCTCTAGTCGAACTAGCAAGCAAAGGACAAACAAGACTGAGACCCAATTCGAACTAGGTATTCGCGAATTCCTTACATAGGACAAAGTTCAATACGATCTGCAGACGATCTTTTATAACCGTCAAAGCCTGACTTGCCATTTGTGCGTTGCATAAGCGCAATATCACTGACGTATCTACTGCTCGAGGTCTCGACGCGTCTGTTTACCAGACTTGATGCAAGCGTAGGAATTCCGACCCAGTAAGCTGAACAATCACTGTAACTGTGTTCTTTGCCCCAAGGCTAAACGTGCCCGGGTTCCATGTCAAGCTTTTCAGTATTCGTCTTGAAAATTAGTACACCAGGTGTAGTTTCTTCTATAAGTTATAACATCTGGTGGTATTTTTCGCTTGTTTTTTTCATTCCGTCATTGGGTGTCATAGCTTGAGACCCGAAACTAGGTCAACATTGCTCGAGGGTGGGGCATCGTTTTTTTAGAATCGATTAAAATTCATGATCGCCTGCAGTGGTGTGGAAAAGAAACGTCACGGGGAAAAGTAAGAGGCTAATGTTTACCGTCCCCATTTCAGAATCTCCTAATCCTGAATCCAAAGGTAAAGAATTACACGAATCTGGTACCGTCAGCGCAGACGAAAAGAAACAAGCAGCATTGGAAGCGGAATATCGGGAAAAAATGTGGCGTGAGTTGAAAGAATCAGTCGATGTCGATATTTCACTCGGACTCGAGTCTCGGAACAGGACAAAATTATAGACCGTTTCAATTTTCCAGTCTTGTGTTCCACTGACGAAAAACTTCGACGATATAAAGCACACGACTCTGAGCGAGAGAGGTGCTCTTCGGGAAGCGGCAAGATGTCTGAAGTGCGCCGATGCTCCGTGTCAAAAATCCTGCCCCACTCAGCTGGACGTCAAAAGCTTCATCACCTCGATTTCGAACAAAAATTATTACGGGGCTGCCAGAGCAATTCTATCCGACAATCCCTTGGGACTTACTTGCGGAATGGTCTGTCCCACTAGCGACCTTTGCGTCGGAGGATGCAACTTATTTGCCACAGAAGAGGGGCCAATCAACATTGGAGGACTTCAGCAATTTGCCACTGACGTGAGTCAGATATTATTGTCTTTGTATTTTTATTGATTTTTGTATTTTTACTCAGCGAACAGTGGGATGATTATCTTTTTTATATCGAACAGGTGTTCAAACAGATGAGAATTCCACAGACGAAAATCCCAGGACAGACCATACCACACGCTGACACCAAAATCGCCTTGATCGGTTGCGGCCCGGCGTCAATATCCTGCGCAACGTTCCTGGCGCGTTTGGGTTACGACGACATCACGATATTCGAGAAAGAATCCTATGTTGGAGGATTGAGTTCATCCGAAATTCCGCAGTACCGTCTACCCTACGAGGTTATCCAGTTCGAATTAGATCTGATGAAAGATTTGGGAGTGAAAGTTGAGCAGGGGAGAAGCTTGTCTACGCAAGATCTGACCGTTAAGGTTTGTAGCTTGTTCCCCACTTTTGAAACCTATTCCAATTATTTCCGAATACGTTTAAAAAGTGGTAATGGAATTGCAGGGGCTGAAGAACTCCGATTACAAGGTTATCTTCATAGGAATCGGTCTTCCGGAACCAAAAATTATACCTATATTCAAAGATCTTACCGAGGAAATGGGCTTCTTTACGTCAAAAACGTTTCTACCCATGGTAGCGAAGAACAGCAAGCCGGGTATGTGTGCTTGCAAGAGTACGAGCTTACCCAGTTTGCATGGAAACGTGATCGTCCTTGGTGCCGGTGACACGGCCTTCGATTGCGCGACCTCAGCATTACGCTGTGGGGCCAGGAAGGTCTTCGTCGTGTTCAGAAAAGGCTTCACAAACATTCGCGCCGTTCCCGAAGAGGTCAGTGCATCGATAATGACAATGCATGCACATTGCACGTTCAAACAAAGTCTATTTTCACCCTCGATGTACTTCGTTACTTTTCAAGATGGACTTGGCTCGTGAGGAAAAGTGCGAATTCGTACCGTTTCAATCGCCAAAGGAGGTGATCGTTCGAGGAGGCAGAATCGCAGCTATGGAATTTTACCGTACCGAGCAGCTCGATGACGGAGAATGGATCGAAGATGAGGACCAAATCGTTAGACTGAAAGCAGATTTCATCATATCCGCATTCGGATCTGGCCTTTACGCCACAGACGGTAAGAATCCCGGAATTCGATTGGCGATCCCTGAATTGATAAAAATTCTTATATTTCAGTCAAGGATGCTATGGTGCCAGTGAAATTGAATCGATGGGGGCTACCGGAAGTGGACGTCAACACGATGGCCTGTTCCGAGGCAGGTGTATTTTTCGGTGGAGATATCGCCGGGGTTTCCGAAACCACTGTCGAATCTGTTAACGATGGAAAAACCGCCGCATGGAGTATTCACAAGTATATTCAGGTGAGATTTCGAATGATCAACTTTGTCTATGACCCCCTTAAAGGTTTACTGTTCCAAACGATGATGTGACTTCACTATACCCTCAGGAATCCAACGGAAGTCCCGTGCCCAACGAGCCCCAGCTTCCTAAGTTTCATTCGCCGATCGACGAGGTCGACTTGAGCATCGAACTGCTCGGAATGAAGTTCGAAAACCCATTTGGCCTGGCTTCAGCTCCACCAGCAACGACAAGCGCCATGATTCGCAGGTCCTTTGAAGCAGGATGGGGCTTTGCTGTGACGAAAACATTCGCCCTCGACAAGGTGATTACTTTGAAAGTGAATAACAAGCATTCCACCTTGCCTGTTTTGGATAGTCCAGTGATGACCGGTTACCAACCATGTTCTTAGGATATGGTGACAAACGTTTCGCCCCGTATCGTCAAGGGTGTAACATCTCGGCATCACTATGGACCGGAGCAAGGCAGCTTCCTCAACATCGAGCTGATAAGTGAGAAAACAGAGGCGTATTGGTGCAGCAGCGTCGCAGAGTTGAAGAGGGATTTCCCTTCGAAGGTTGTTCATAACGTCGAAGAGTGAAACTACAAATGATCTCGAGCTAATCGGTTTTCGTAATTCAAACTAACGGCTCTTCTCCTTCTCAGATAATCATCGCCAGCATAATGTGCACTTACAACAAATCGGACTGGACAGAACTGGCGAGAAAAGCGGAAGCTGCAGGCGCCGATGCCTTGGAACTGAATTTGTCCTGTCCCCACGGAATGGGAGAATCTGGAATGGGACTAGCTTGCGGACAGGTTCGTAACTCTCAATAACAAGTCGGGTCAAGTCCTTCTTTACTATCCCTGAATCTCACCGCCAGGATCCTGAGCTGGTAAGGAACATCTCGAGGTGGGTAAGAGCTGCCGTGAAGATTCCATTCTTCGTAAAACTGACCCCAAACATCACCGATATCGTACTAATAGCAAGAGCAGCATACGAAGGTAAGTTTTGCCGGTTCTCTCAGTATCGTACAAACCTGACGTCCTTCTGTCGTTCACTAAACTGCAGGCAAAGCGGATGGCGTATCTGCAATAAACACGGTATCTGGTCTGATGGGAGTCAAAGCTGACGGATCGCCATGGCCGGCTGTTGGATCAGCAAAGGAAACAACGTACGGTGGAGTTTCCGGAAACGCGACGAGACCGCAGGCGCTTAAAGCAATATCATCGATAGCTCGCGCGCTTCCAGGCTTCCCGATCCTGGGAATCGGTGGAATCGATTCCGCGGATGTTTCATTCCAGTTTATGCAGTGCGGAGCGTCGGTTTTACAGGTGAATTGATAAGGTCGACTGTCTTCAAGCACTCTGGGATATCCTGTACCATCCGTGGATTTTCAGGTTGGAAGTGCCATACAGAACCAGGACTTCACCCTCATCGAGGACTACATCACTGGATTAAAGACTCTACTGTACCTCAGGAGCCTCGAGCAGGTCAAAGACTGGGACGGCCAGAGTCCACCGACGTTTAAACACCAGAAAGGAAAGCCTGTCGTGTCGCTCAAGCACGCGTTGGGAAAGGTATGAAAGACAACGACCAGACCGGATTCTTCAACCTTATCACGTGCTCTGATAACCCCAAATTCTCGTCCAGGAGATTCCTTACTACGGCGAATACCAACGTCTTCGGGAGGAAAAAATCGCGGAACTAAAAGCAGCAGCTGATCTTCCAGGGTGTCCACCACCTCTTCTCAGACCAACACCTCGACCAGTCGCTGTAGTTCCGGCCCTGAAAGACATTGTCGGTCAGGCTTTGCCTCACATAGGAAGTTACAAGCAGCTGAACAATAAGCAGCAGGTCGTTGCACTGATCGATGACGTGAGTGTGAGCTGTCTTCAACCTCTGCAGCTATCGACCATCGCGATGGCCATTGAATGCGTTTCTTCTATGCTTTCAGGACATGTGTATAAACTGTGGCAAGTGTTACATGGCTTGCGCGGACTCCGGGTACCAAGCGATCACTTTCGACAAGGAGACCCACATTCCACATGTCACCGACGACTGCACTGGATGCACCTTGTGTCTCTCTGTGTGCCCGATCATCGACTGTATAAGGTTGGTCATCACGTTTTATAAGTTGCTCGGCCGATTGCTCAGCAGACGATCTTTTTTCCGGTTACAGCATGGTTCCGAAGACCATACCGCACGTGATCAAGAGAGGAGTCGCACCGAAGGGATACCAAGACTTGCCCAACGATTTGCTGTGTCAATAGTTTATAAGCTCGATGAATAATATATATATATATATATATATATATATATATATTGTATATATATATGATGATGAATAATGGTATATAGAATAATTATTTTACAATAAAGTCATGTACTTATGTAACGCAAGAATTCGTCGTCCGCTCTCGTCGTCTAGCATGATTGATGTTGCCTGTTATCCTGAAGTATTTACAAGGAGAAAAAGACTTGGACTTGATTTTTCTCTAATTCATTTACTCGACAATGGACGACGGTTAAGGTTGAATTCCAGCTGAAACATGTCTGGAAAGATGATCGGTGTTAATATTGGCAGATTTAATCTGAGTTTAGAACGTTACTTGGTTCACTTCCTTAAATACCATCGTAAAATATATCTGCATAGTTAATTGACAAATGAATAAGAATTTGTCGACCACGACACCCTTGACGGTTTAAATTATGAATCAAGGTCTTGAGCAACGCCCGCCTCAATTCCACAGGCTTAACGAGATTATATGGACTCTGAATAAAAGATATATTCAAGCTCGCAGTAAATTAAGATTAACCTTTCGCCAGATGCGTAATTTTCTGCACCCCTCTAGATAGCAGATCAATAATTTCCGCAACTTCGGGGCAATAAATTCATATTGCAAACTTTGATTTAATTTTTTTTTCTTTTTGTTCTTCTTCCAATTAGGTAAGAGTTCTTTGATCGCAGTGAACCACTTTACAAAATGTAAATTCTTCCTGTTGCAGCTGTAAGACCGAATTAGAAAGTTCGAACAGACTCATAACGGAAACTGTAATGGCAACTGATGCAGGAAACGCGTAAATACATGATCTCTGTTAATACGGTTTCCGTGGAGCGATGAATTGCTATTGCATAACCCTGGACTACGGCCTCTCAAGTGTGCTCGAGAATATTTCCGCGATTCCATTATACCGACGACGACGTTGATGATCGTACACGTTGACGTTGGAAATATTTGGAACGAAAGAAAGAATGGATGCGAAAAATGGAGGAGAACAAGAATGAAGAAACGACGAAGACGAACCGAGGCAAAAAAAATAACACAAGATAGTATTAACTGCGCTGCGTGAATTCTGTACGATGCGAATAATACCGTATTGTAAAGTCACTCTTACGTTGTTGGTGTGAATCATTGTTTGCGGTCGAAATGTTGCATAATTCAAAAACGTATGAAAGTCACTACTTGCCACGCCAGAGTGTAATTGAAGCTCGTAGAACTCTTCCAGTCTGCCTAGAATGGTAATGAAACGATAAATCCTGATCGATTTTCTCCGTATCCGTGCCATTTTTTGAGTAGGTACCTTAATTGATACCCCCAATTCCAAATAAACGACACAATTATTCAAAGAGTATTTTTTTTCGTGAATAACGTTTTCGAAAATTGCGAAGAGACGTTTTTTTCTAAGCCGTTCCTAATCGTCTATCGCATCCTTCTCACCCGTTCGCGAAACTTGGTGAAATAGGACATTAGAAATTCAAGATGATATTCGTAACGGCATAACGTAAGTGCAGATGTGAAATCACAGCATCTGGCAACCAAGACTGTCTGCCAAGAGTTTTTCAACTCTCGAAATTGACTCTCGAATGCACTTGTGTCCGAGATTTATTGTTAGAAACGGAAACGGAAACGGAAACGCGTTGAGAAATGCGTGATCCACACAATGTTACAATCCGAATCGAATTTGAAGAAATTCGAGGAAGAATTTTGTTGCAACGAAGAATCCGTAGACGTCTGTGATTTGCTCGATATATATCCAAACGACGTAATTTCTTAGTCGGTTTTACCGCGCCGTCTGCGGAGTTGAAGAAGAGACAAATGGCCATTGGCAAACCGAAGAGTTTCTGCGTCCTGGAATGTAATAAGAACTCGCATCCATCAAGGCGGTATAAGTAGGAAGACGTGAACTGGAACGACTTAGAATTCTCAACTCTTTCTGATCCCATCTCATATTCCTTCCCTCTTCTTCCTCCGAAGATCTCAAATCTCTGCTCAGCATTACGTTTCCTTCACGCGATAAAAGCCTCCGATTTTTCATCCCGTCTCTTTAATGGATTGTGAAAAAGGACTCAGACATTGTTTCTTGCCCTTTTTATTCAGGCTAATGAGCCCGAGCTGTGAGACATAAAAATGGCCCAAAGGATTAGGCTGCAGGTGTTTGCGAAAATCTCGCTATTCAAAGTGAAAATTTTTTACGTTTTACGTTTATTTAGACTAGTATTCAGGTGACTTTTTCAACCGCTTTATGATCCTCAGAATTTTACCGTTCAAATTTTCCAACGACCTTAAGCTCTTGTCGTCGTTTCATTAAACTTCGCGTCTATGATCGTCTCGCAATTTCAGGATGAAAGGTTCGTTAACCCTGCTCAAATTCCGATCCTAAAAAAAAAACCGTCGCGATTTCCCGGCTCAATTCCGACGGTGAAAATCGAAAGGAAATCGGGAACAGGATCGACCGAGTTAATCCAGAGGCATTTCTGGGTCTGAGGCAGAGTTTCCTGTCCGGTACGTGACGACTGTGACTCGACTGGTCTTTCGTCGTTGTGATCACGTAGAAAAAGGTGAGAGTTTCCTGTGACTAGGCGACGACGTATCGTCGACGTATGTACAGCACCGAAAACGATCCTTGGATCTAGTATGATTCTGGCAGAAGGAGACGAAAGCATGATTCGAAGCCGTGATTCGTCGTCGTTGTTAGAGAATTTCGAGCAAAACGGAAGAAGCTTTACGTCATGAATACACTTGTCGTATTAACTGCTGAGGAAATACGATCAGTCCTAGAACGCGTTGCGCTTAAAGATGCTACAGTAGTAGCAGCAGCAGCAGTAGCTTGCTTACTTTTAAACTTTCCATGACACCGATATTATTCCCGACGCCACTTTGACAGCCCAGTTTTGTATCACGCGTTCATTTCTACCCACACGAGTCCACATCTTGATCCTCTTCGCGTTTGTGTCGTTATAACACTTATGGTAATCCTAAGTGATGTGCTCGGATTCGATAAATTATTTATTGCATACCATTGGAATAAATGTACAAAGCTTATTGCTAAAATTTATCCAGCTAAACGGAAAGGGAATTTATTTAGAGTGAAATTAATATATAAATAATAAAAAAAATAATAAAATATGTCATTTTTTCTCCAACTACGCTTACTTCATTCGTCTTTATCCAATTACTGGTAGAATTTTTATGGTAGGTAGTACTCGTGTATTCTGGCATTCGAATTCTAAGAATAAGAAACTGTCTTCAATACGCTCGAAGAGAAATTTGTTTACTTGTTTTTTATTTCAAGAATAGTCTCTTAGTTCGAAGTAGTAAGTCAATCATCGCTTGAGCTAGATGGTTGGTACAACATATATGAGTAACAAAGCCTCTCTCTGTGAAAATATCATCTTTAAAGTTGCTGTAAATCGTATAGAAAAAATCACACTTACTCGGTTTGAGTAACGTACATATAACATAAAAAATAGATTCCAATAGAATCTACGACGCGTCAATTTTATCGCGTATCTTTCTCGTTCCATTACTTACAAGTCTTGTCTTTTTTTCCGATAAGGAAACACAGACCGGAAACTTTTCTCAACTTGTCGTCACACGCGGTGTTTCTATACATATATGTTATAACAATAGACGTGTTGCCGAGTTTAGAAGAAAGTTTAAACGGCCAACTATCAAGCTAACTAATTAATTAACGAGTGTAACTTGGGGTGAAAACAAGATAAAAATCAGCTATTAGGTATAATTAAATTGTTTGATTTTTTCCCGCGTTTTTTTTCTTTTATTTTTCTATCTCTTTTACATATATTTTTCCAGCTTTTCTATAGCGAGCGAGTGAGGTAATTACAAACAATTGGGTTCGTTACACTTTATATGGTAGAACAATCGTAAAGTAGTCGCGTTAGGAAGTAGAGAGCAAGAAGAATCGTCCTCAAAAGTTGATGTTGCGCATTCGGGCGTGGAGTTTATGATGATCAGTTGTTGGTTGTTGTTTATTTATTTTTTTTCCCTCTTTTTTACTCTCAATCTGCTTTTTTCTCTGCAGAGAGTTTCTGATGGTTTTTAGTCTGTACGTCGCTGCCGGATTCGTCCAGCTCGATCGTTGCTGCACAAACCGAGGCGACCGAATATCCGCAATCAACTTTTCTATTCGAAGGTATAATTTCCGGCTTGAGAATTGACCCAATTATCTGCTCCACATGTTGCGATAAACTGTAGACTAGATTTGATAGCGTATTTAATATAGAAACGTCCGCGAGCGCATGTAACAATAAGTGAAAAGAAAAGCACAATATATATATTTGTATACCTACGTAGGTATGTTTTAGTTGAAAAGGAATTTTTTAAATCAGTGGGAAAATTGAGTTGTGGAATAAATTAATTAATGAAATCGAAAACTAAAAAGTAATCAAGAAATTATTTAACGAGAAAAGAAAAAAAACTGGGTAGAGGGGAAAAATCGAAAAATTATTTTCCACTTTCCCAAATCACTTTGCGTTTGAATAATACTTTGTTTTCATTTTTTAATTAGTTTAAGTTTTTACCGTTTTATACAAGCTTCAATATCATCAACCGTAAGATCATGTCGTCTATACATCTGGATTCAAATTCTATGATACATAGATAATGATTTATCTATTATACTGTAATTAGCCACAGAAATCTGAAATAAAAAATGACGGATTTGATAGACGCATAAATTGGCAAAAATCTTACTCTGAAATTTTGAAAGAGCATTATTATTTTGTTTTTCTTTTATTCCAAACAGTTTACGAACAGAAATTAGAACATTTTTATAAAACCGCAATAATTAGCGGAACTTGACTTTCCGGTGCCCTTAAAAAGTGAAACTTCAAGTCTAACAAGCGCAGAATGAAGGTAAGTCTAATGCGTCACACCTGCCTGCGGACACATTTTCGATCCGAAGATCTCTGACCCTTGAAAAATGAACGTGCTGTTAAAGAAATCCTTACAAATTGCAGAAAAACAAATATTTCCTTCCTAACGTTCCAACCCAAAGTAGATACAATAAATTAATAAACTAAGAATACCCGATCAAAAAAAGGTGGGAAAAAAAAAATCGTATCCAACGCGTGAAAAAAATCACAATAGCCAATAAGAAAAAATCACTTCGAACGATCATTTTCTACCCAGAATTTCGTAAGTCAGCAGTTCTGCTGGAGTCCGAGTTAAGTAGACCATGAGACGAACGATCGGCTTCCGCGGGATTAAAAGTGAAGATTTGAATCCGACGTGGGAACGTATACCAACTAAAAAAGTGTAATAACCGCGTGGTGGAAATTCCTTCGTTGCTCGATTGTCGGCAACTTAAGGAAACTTAAGGCAAGGCAAGGCAAGGCAAGGTAAGGCAAGGCAAGGTATGGTTAGCCGAGTGGCGTGCCTACTTTCTTCTGGATTCTCTAGGTTGATATGGGGGGGCAAAGAGAGGCCGGCAAGAAGCCTCGGACAACCGGACACAGTGTTGAACGAACGGCTGCCGCGTGACTGTAAACCAAACATCAAATTCGACACAGATAAGAACGCTCGCCAAAGTGTTCAAAAGTTGATTTTTCAAATTATCGTCGCGTTTCCGGTGGCGAAGAAAAGAGAAAAAGTTTTTTTTTTTTGTTTTTTTTTTGAGATATTATCTAGTGCGGATTGTTTTTCTTCTTCGTATACATAAATATATATATATATAGTACAGTGTTACCAGAGATAGTTTTCCGGTGTGAAAAGTGAGTAAAATTATAAATAATCATCTTTGGTTGTAGACCATTTAATTTTCACCCTTATCCTCGACATTTGCATCAGAGGTTTTAATTTTTTTAAAACAATGTAATTTTCAGAATATCCTTATCGATGAAGTCTATTGCTTATTTGTTCATGTATAATTGAAAAGTATGAATAAGCTATTATTTTTTAAGATAAGACAAGTGAATTTTTTTTAGAGCTTCGATTTAACACTTCGAATACACATTTTCGTAAGAATTTTAGATTCTTTTATCATCGAATTGTATTACGGCGAAACCGCAGGTCCTTGACTTAGCAGGGAAATTGTTCGGGTGGATCAAGGTCGATATTAAGTTACTTAACAAATAACGTTTCGTGAGGTAATAAGTCGTAACGATTTCTCGGTGATCAATACAAATTAAAAAAGAAAAGACAATACAACAACAAATCAAATGAAACGTGGAATTTGGCGCGGTTTGTGGCAACCGCATCGAGTCTATTGTTGTAATATTTTTAGTCAAATTCATCTTACTTTTGTTTTCTTATAATTATTTATTTCATTTGTCCACCTTGAAATTTTCGAACTTGGTATCGAATCGATATGAAGTGTGAAAAAAATTTGGCAAAAAAACGATCTCATTTCAAACGAATAGCCGCAATTTTTTACAATCGACGCAGTTTTTAATAACTGAAGAGAAGAATTAAAAAAAATAGCTTAGGGTGTAATTTGTTTTTTTTTAATTGTTTTAGGATAAAATTCAAAACAATATAGCTTAACTATTCAGTGAAAAAAAAAACACTAGTTTTACACCGTCTTTTTTCTTTTTAATGTTTCGTTGCAGACACCAAAAGCCTTTTTTAATTCTTCTTTTCAATTTCTCATTGAGCATTCGTTACAGTATAAACACGACGTCAAACGATGCGAGAATCTAACGAAAGAAATGTCAAGTTTCTCGTTGGCGTGGGGAAAAAATGGCCCAAAAAAAGAAAAAACGAATCAAAACAAAAAGAAAAGAAACTAGTAAAGAAAACGCGAAAACTGTGACACTTCTATACTACGCAGGTATTGCGATAAGGC
Source organism: Diprion similis (assembly GCF_021155765.1). Lineage (NCBI taxonomy): Eukaryota > Metazoa > Arthropoda > Insecta > Hymenoptera > Diprionidae > Diprion > Diprion similis. The sequence continues at coordinate 1,953,361 of NC_060113.1, read as the reverse complement.
TGTCGACCACGGTCAACCTAGATGAGCATAGAAATGAGAAAACGATACTTCCGGTACATAAATTTAAACTCTTTCCTCTTTTAAACACGTGCAGTAACTCGGGTTATTATAACTTTTGCGTACGTTATTCTTACGGTGGTTAATGCAGATAACTGCAAAGCGATGACAGCGGAGTAACTTAAATACTGTGTGCGTGTGTGTGAAAAATAATCTAGGATACACGTACTCTGTTATACATACGATAAATGTATACGAGGTGGAATAATCGGCTCGCGAAAACGGTCATCGGTCCGATATTTATGGCTCACGATAAGCAAAACTTTCAAATTAAATTCTCACCTTGCGACAGAAGAGCTTAGAAAGTCCGATATACGTATATTAGGCATATTTTATGCGATGCACTTCCTGTTCACGATTAATATAATAATCTGAATAATAATCAGCCAATATATAATAATCATTTCAATTCTTCGGTTGATTAGAAAAACAACAACAAAAAAAACACAATTTATTTTAATTGAAAAGGAAAAAGAAGAGAAATTTTTTTTTTTTTTTTTTAGTAACACATCGAATTCAAATTTACAATAATCAGAAATAATTTCAAGCGCACTTTTCTAAACCGATTTTTCGTACCTAATATAATTTACTGTATAATAAGTTTTGTTTTTTCTCGTTTTCCTTTCTCCTGGAATAGAAAAATGTACACATTTTTTTATTAACAATCGTATATCTACGTTATGAAATGAAATTCTTCGTAGTGCGATGAAAAATCGGAAAGCGCGAAATTCCGATCGAAAACCTGTAGCACAATTCGATTACATGCTAGATCGGTGCGTTGAGTCTCTGTATCTTGTATCAAAAGGAAGGCTGACAGTCGTATAACCTGTTACCTCTTACTTGTTACCTGTTACCTGTTCTCAGCTCCAATTTACCGCACTAATTAACTCTCTCACTTGCGCGCCTCGAGCAGATATTTGACCTGCTCCCGCAGCGGCGATAGATGCATAAACGTGCACTTTACAAGATTTTCTAGAAGCTTGAAGGAGCTAGACTAAACGGTTGAAACTTTGCTTCGACGAGGAAGAAAACTGCAATTTAAGGAATTGCAATTTTATCCTGGATTGAGTTAATTTTCGCGAGAACATCGATTTGAAAATTTTTTTTTAAACATTTTCTGAATACGAGAAAGAAATTTAAGAAATATTGAAAAAAGGAAAGAAAAAAAAAAAAATATTCAGAACGAAGAATAACGCGAAATAAGATCCAGTGAAGAAAAAATTTGCAACTGTCTTTAATTTTCCTCTACAATTGCTGGCTGAAACCGATCTTTCGATGAAAGCTAGCCTGTAATATGCATATATTACAAAGCGAGCGAGATACCCACGTGCTGCAGTTTCACTCGCGTGTTGAAAATATTAATGATCACTTACGTGGCTAAATGGGCTGATGTTCATTGTTGGCTAGGCTTGTGATGGCGCAGGATGAAAATGGGGCATCCAAAGTCGAGTTTCCCTGGCCCGAAGCCGGACTTTCGTGAGGAAAGAGAGCTTTCAATTTGCTTTTCTTTTCTCTTCTTTTCTTTTCTTTTCCCTGGTTCTCTTATTCTTTCGTCATTTCTAAAATCCTCGAGTAAATTTAACGCTAACTTTCGACAAATGGCCGGCATTCCAATTGTTCATCGCAGTTGCATGAGGAAATTTCACAATCCACGAAAACTTCTGCTACTTACTATACTCAGTCGCTCAAGACCATCGATAAATCTAGCCTGGTTTTGAAACTGATTCCATTGTTCGAAATCTCGAATCTCCGAGAATCTTAATTCAAATCGCCTAAATCCACGGACCAGGCATCCGGCGTTGAATTCTTCATATATTATTCTGGGAAAGAACTATACTTTACTTGAAATAATTATGCTCACTTAATTAGATTCCCCGTTTTTTTTTTTCTCTCTCTTTCTCTCTTTCACACATTTTTCTCAATATTCAGGTAATTATAAACTTTTTCCTTTTAAACTGTAAGTTTACTTGTTCAAATATTTTCGATAATTTGCAAAAGTTACCAGGAAACTCAAATCTCTGAAATAGTTTCGTCGAAGGTTTAGTTTATTTTTGAATTCGTTTATAAAAAATTGCATTTTGATGAAAAGAAGAAAACAATTTTCTTTCGCTCAGGTATTCCTCCGCGGGTTATTTGCTCGGTATTAATTAATCATGTAAAACACAAGCCTCACTTGTACCAGAATAAACTTGTCAGCAGTCCCGTGGCGAGTGTGCTTATAATTATATTCATACGTACCTATTTTCCATACTCCGCGCAGCTAGAGTTTGAGAAATTAATTGATTTCACCGTGCATTGGATTACGGTACTTCCTTCTTAGTTTACTTGGCGTACATGTAAATCAGAAACAGTTATAGAGGAACGATCGAGGCTTAGCGCCGATGCAAAGTCTTTCAGAACGGTTTTCAGCTTTCAGAATCCAGGGAACTAAACCTGAACCTTCGATTCGAATAACCGGGTTCAAATAAAATTTCAGATTATTAATTCATAAAGTTGATTAAAACAGTTTTACGCTTTTTAGAGGAAAAAAGTGAGAGTATTTTTAGTAATATATACGTTATACGTATATAAGGTACGGTTTTTACAACTTTTATAGATATATTCCAATCTAATCGTTTCTCTGAAATAAAATGATATTCGAACCGAGATAAAAGAGGATTAATTACAGTATATCAACGATCGAGATATCAATAAAATTCGAATTTCAAAGGTGAAAGGGAAAAGAACAAATCGTCTGATAATTTTTTGTATTTTTTTTTCTTCCAACGGAAAGAAATCGTTACGGGGTCAATCAATGCCGCAAGTGCAGTTATATTTTCAACCGTTGTACGTCTCTCTTTCTCTCTTTCTCCTATAAATCGACAATTCTTTTCACATACATCTATATACACGTGTCATAAAAAGTCCGTTTCAGCAGGTTTACAAGCGAAATCGTTCTGAATCGAGAAACTTCATGTCGAACATTCGTTCGTATACCGTGGATACCGGGTGTTTATTTAACGTACAGGAAATCAGTACGAAATCATTTATCCTGCTTTGCCAAAACTCGTTCGATTCGATTATCACTTTTTATATTTTATTCGATAAAAGGGAATAAAAAAAAAATAAATAAATAAATTTATGAAACTTTTTGGTACAAAAATCGTGCGAGATTGGGAAATTTTTTTTGGCGATATTCTGGAAGTGAAGCAGAAACTTTTCGCAATTTAATACAACGTTTCGCGGACCAAGCAGCTAAGGTTGAGGCAACCTGCCTGCAAGCCCTCAAAATTATACGCCGGCTATAAAGTTTTATACTGCAGCAGGGCTATTTCGCGACGGGTTTTACAATATGGTTGCAGATTGCGGCGAAATCCGGAACTCCGTTGCTGCCACCTTTTGCACACCGGCAATTTTCCAGTTTACGCTCCTTGCGGTCGGATCCGCGAGTATAATTTTAGCCTTTGACCGTGCGAAAAATAAAAATGAATGTATAAAGAATAATAAAATATAAAAACGCAATTTACCTCCGCGTTTATTTTACTTTACATCTCGATAGATGTTTTATTATTTGTTTGTTTTTTTTTTGTTTTTTTTTTATTGTTTTTTCATTGTACGACAGAGGATTTTAATTCGCGGACATACGATTGATTTTCCCAATCGTCGAATGCTCAAATTTTTACTCGGTTTTATTTTCCACATATATATATATATATATATATATATATATATGGTGTTCGAAAAAAATTTTAAAATCCACTGACGGTTACTGAACTCGAATTTTTTTTTTTAATACTCAGACACAGAGAAATAAACAAATTTGCCACCGATTTTACTTTTAGCAATATCGCGCTTCAATCGAAAGTAAATTTATTTTCTTCATCGTTTTGAATATTTTTTTTTTCTTTCTTCTTACCTGTCGAATAATTATTACGAGAACATTTTTCCTCTGTTGATTTACACCGAGACGTGAAATCGGACATGAAAAGACTTTTAGGGGAGGAAAAATAACGTTCATTCATTCCACAAACCGAATGGATTTCTCATAATTTTTCCTACCTGACGTTGACGCGTGCGAATGAAAAATTCGATTTTCTCCAACTGCTCGGCGAGTCTGCTTGACTGATGCTGCCGTTTTTATTCTAATATAGAGTATATCGAGGAATGGGTGCGGAACAAATTTATTCACGAGTTATAGGCGTGTGTCTACGTCACGTGAATTATAACGCAAAGTCGCTTGGGAATATCGTTCGCAATTTGATTGGAAAATTATTACCTCCTGCAATATGCAGGGTATAAAAAATACGGGTCACGGAAATATCTGTCGAAAAACAAACGCTTTCCTTTACCCTGAAATTTATGTAATTAATGCAACCACGTGAGGTTAATTATCATGCAAAAGTGCCTGATTTATATTGCCAATTTCACAGCACGTGTATACCCGTCGTGTAAATTATACAACCGAAATTAATATTTCCCCTTCACTATAATGTTTACATTATATATATTAGGGTGGCGCAAAAAAAACCGACTATTTTTTTTTTAACCGAGTCTCGTGTGACAAAATGTTAGTTTTTGATTTCTTAAGATCCCACTCCAAAGGACAATTCAAAAAAAAAATTTTAAGAGGTCGCTCCAAATTTTTTAAAATGTCAAAAATCGTCAAAAAATTAAATTAAAAAAAATTATATTTTCAGTATTTTGTTTGATTTTTAATTCATGTCGTGGTGTATTGTTATTGATTCTTTCTTACTAAATTGAAGAAAAATAATTTATGAAATTTTAATATGAATATAAAAAGGTCGATCGAAAAGATCTAAAGAAATGCACTAAAAAATGGAAAAAAAATTATGAGTGACCTTTCAAAATTCAAATTTTGAACTGAAACTTTCGGAAACTTATTTTTTTTTTGTCTATAAAATTATACCGTAACGAGAAAAAAAATCAAAAGGAAAAAAAATCGATTTCTGACGATTTCTGACGTTTTAAAAAATGTGGAGCGACCTCTTAAAAATTTTTTTTTGAACTGTCCTTTGGAGTGGGCTCTTAAAACATCAAAAACTAACATTTTGTCACACGAGACTCAAAAAAAAAAAAAAAATAGTCGGTTTTTTTTGCACCACCCTAATATATATCATGAACCATCGACGAAGGACGTAGACTTGTTTAATTATTGTAAAAAATAAATTATATCCAATCGTGATTCTCATTTTATTTAATTTTCATAAACAACCAATGTTGATCGGTGATTATTTTGGCTCGTATTTTTCGTGAAAAATTAAATTCGAATCAGGCTTATTGATTCCGGAGTTAGAACAACGACGTATTATTTAATTTCTAAGGTGTTTGTTTTTCATTTAATTCTAATTCAGATCCCAATTCCCAGGGATATGAATCTCAGATTTTAATCAACCGCGGCGTGCCTCTGTGTGGATTTAATTGCTCGCACCTTTGCTAATTAGCCCAAATACGCATTGACAAGCGGATAGACCGAAAGATTAGACAGACGTTGCGACACGAGGAATATGACGTAACGCGAAAACCCCGAGATGTTGCTCAAGTCGCATTACACGTGTAACTCGAGTGAAATAACCGCATGCACAACGCGATAACGAAGATGCAGGTACGTAATTGCAAGGTTCGATGTACCGAGAGAAAAAGATCGGAGATAGTCTCGGCAGGAATTTGCCTTGGAGAATCTGAAAACGAAAATCTACACTTTTATGCCTCGAAGATTGAAAATTTTTAAGGGAAGAAAATCAGCGGAGATATTAATTTTTGTTTAGGGGATGGTGGGGCAAAGTGGGCATCTTAAGAAAATAATGCCTAAGATCAGAATAAAATGTTTACTTTTCATACGAACAATTATGTTTAATTATTATCCAGCTTTCTCGAGTGAAAAGTAATCATAAATTTAAGTTCAGAAAATTATTTCACTTTGACGAGTTAAGAGTAAAACGCAACTTCAAACCTTTCGCGTTACGAGCTGTGCAATTACTCGAGTTAATGATTTCCGAATAATTTATATTCAATAAAAAGTCGAGGTGATTAATTTTATCCCTTGTTATTTAAAAAAATTCTGGAAACCCACTTTGCCCCCAAATTTTTTAAGAAATCAAAAATTTTAGGGTGCCCACTTTGCCCCACCCTTCCCTAATAATACAGTGTGTCTAAAATACCTTGAAATCAGTTAAAACACGATTCTTTCCTTCTTTCCAATCTTACGGTGAAATAACAGTAAATTATAATCATCAAAGTGCAGAAACGCGCGATTTTCTCGATTAAAAAATCCAGTTCATCACCCTTAACTCTGATGGGTAAAATTGGGGCCTAAATTATGCCAGACGAGGGTCGTAGAGCGTATTTTAGGGGCGTGTAACAGACGGGTGTGATGAAAAAGCGAATGACTGAATAAATAAATAATTGAATAAGTAAAATCGAGGTAAATAATGGACACGAGTCAGTTTCGCTGAGGTATTTAATATAAAACTCAGCGGGCATGGCAAGACGCGTCGCGAGCAATTAACCCCACCCTCATTACAGCCTAGTTAAACCTAAGACTAATTCCTTTACTTTCCCTTTATTAGCGATTTCATATGCCACGAAGCACCGCGGCTTCTGCACGCTCCGCATAAAAAGTAAACATTTATAATTGTAAACAATACATGTATATATATATATATATATATATATGTGTGTATATAATTGTGTCCAATTAGTAAATTCCTGGCTTGTTAAATTACTGCAAATCACATCGCACGCTTGCATATCGCTGTTTAATCGGCGATTTCCATCAGAGAAAAAAATCGAAAGTATTGCCTTATAATTATATATAAAGAAATATTAATTTTGCGATTAAGTGGATGCAAATAATTTAAACAGACCGTATTCTTTTATTCGTTTTTTAAATTCTTTTAAAAAATTTAGAATGGATTTAAAAGAGAAGCCGATGCATCGAAGAATGGAACAAGTGTTGTAATTTTTAATTCACTCTATCTTGTTCGAATTCTCGATGCAATAGAAAAAAAAAAACCTCAAGAACATATCTGATGTATAATATAGATAGATAGATAGATAGATAGATTCGCACCGTGAGAGAATAATCTAACGAGCGGTTATTGCCAAATACGCGAACGCGAATAACGTGCACGCTTTTAATTGCGTTCAGTCAAGGCGTGCATTATTAATAACACGGCATCATAAGCGTGGATAAAAGGTGTGCAATACAAAATCATCGGTTTAAAATTTTATACACTCACGGTATAATTTATTTATTTATTTTTTTTCTTTTTCATTCTTTTCTAGTTTTCGTTCATCGCGAAATTCGATATATCAAGGATTGCAATAAAATAATCTAAATCCACCGTAACGATCAATTATACAATTATACAAAATTCATATTTATATATCCTGAGGGGAAAAGAAGAGCAAAAAAAAAAAATAAAATAACAAAAAGAAAAAACGCCGACACGCAGAATAAGATAAATACAGAGTGAAAAAAACGCGATTTTGGGATAAATTTATTATACTTAAATGCGAAATTCGATATTCTGAAAGTAATTATTAACTTTCGATGAATGCGTTTAACGTGTTCGTAAGTACTTTGTTTTTTATAACCGACTATTATCATTCAACGTATGATTCGTACGTTTATACTCTAGGTTATGAAATTTTCGATCCGTGTATTCAAGCCTTGAATCGCACCGCGGTTGTTAATTGCACGAGATAGTAAGTATGTCCCCGATTTCTAAATCACTAATTCTATCTGCAGCACTCGATCGTCCATACCGCGCATTTCAATTGACAATATATAGAACGTATAGCACGAAATTGATGTCGATTCGATTTCAAATCCGTGATGAGTCCGCGTCAGTCGGGCTTTTTCTTTCAGCTGAGTTCCTTTTACACTATGCCTACATATAACTACGTGATATATATAAAATTTATACGCAATCGTGAAAGTAATTGTCATTCGATTAGTTTTATTTGTCATTTTTTGTCCCTTTATCTTCATATCCAGCAAATTCTGTCGACACTGTAACTAATAGACCATAAAAAATTTTTCAAACGTATGATTATTGAAAACGAATTTTTTATCTCAAAGTACCCGCAATAGGGGAGGGTGGGGCAAAGTGGGATCCTTAAAATTCTTGATTTCTTAAAAAATTTGGGGGCAAAGTGGGCCTCCAGAAATTTTTTAAATAACAAGGGATAAAATTAATCACCTCAACTTTTTATTGAATATGAATTATTCGGAAATCATTAACTCGAGTAATTGCACAGCTCGTAACGCGAAAGGTTTGAAGTAGCGTTTTACTCTCAACTCGTCAGTAAAGTTTGTATGAAAAGTAAACATTTTATTCTGATTTTAGGCATAATTTTCTTAAGGGGCCCACTTTTTTCCTCACCCTCGTTTTAAAAAAAATCCACTTCTTATGCCGAGGCAATACTTGTACGTAATACGTCGATTACAATGGCAGAAAGAGAACAACCCTCGTCTCAATTATACTGGCAAATTTATGAAAAAAAAATTATACACCGTAGTACATGGAGATAATATTCTATCACGGATGTGCGTGAGAGCGAAGAAAGTCCTGCGAACAGCACACACGAATATATTGCGCAATCCTTGTTACGTAAAATTTCATTCTATTATTCGCATTACGTACGCGTCACTCCGCAAATTAAGGGATTCGCTGAAATTCCACGGAATTTTTACACACGCTTTTTGCGTTTTCACGAATAACTCGCGGCTCCTCTTTATTCGGTACAAAAAATATTTCACTCTCGAAGTTATAACTGCTTCGCTGCTGCAGAATGTGTAATATTATATAAACTTTGCGTGGAATTGAACGTTAATTTTTTTTTATACCAGCGGGAAAAACAAATCAGACGGCCGAACAACTTTTCTCTGAAATTCAGGCAGATGTGCGTAAATTTTACAAACGAAAGGAGAATAATACGAACGAATAAACGAATTGAAATGTAGAAAAAATAAGGAAAGAATAAATTCTTAAATTACACCAATTGAGAAACAGTTTAAAGTAAAAATTGCTATATTTTAAATCGTTCAATTGGGTTTAACGTAGCATTGCAAAGTGTACAATATATAACATATTATTGCGAGAGAGAATTCTTCGGTTTATTAAATCGTTCCACCTTGCATACGGAATTTCAATCATTATATCTATTAGAACGCAGTCGATTTAGTCAAAGAAAATTTCGCAACTCTGAATCGTAAAATCGCGCCTCGATTTGTGATCAGGATTTCAAGTTCAGGGGCAAAGAATCAAGAAACATCGATCACTTGTATCAAACGAAAGATGAAGAAGTTAATAAACGCAGTAATAATTGTTACTGATAATTTCACTAAAAATTTTACACGAACAGAAACATCTTTGGTATAATTTTTGATGCAACTGTTTATTCGCGTAGATAAACCGTAGCGGTCGATAAAAATTAATTGCCAATTAGCATTGACCGAATCGCGTCGCGTGCTGGATTAGGAAAGCGAAAGGCGAAGATTGTCGGGAGCAATCAGAGCTTGACCGTACTTATATTCTTCTCTACTTTGGTATTTTATACGCTGTACTGGTCGGATACTCCGTGAAATACAAGCCTGCGTAATTTTTCTTTTTTTACTTATCTTCTTCTTTTTTTTTTTTTTACAAACCATAAACGCAGATATTTTCTAAAATCACAAGTACCTGTATAATCTTTTATTCTATGAAACTGGGATGAATGCAATTTCGCTGCTTATACACATTCGTGGAACAGATTAAGGAAATTATAAAATTGCATGTTTTGTCCGGTTAGAATCTGAATTATTTTTCTGTTCTCGAGGAACGTTTTATTTCTAATTTTTATTCATTTTTCTCACACATTTCGAGGCGATTAGTTTACCTCCGATTATTAGCCCCAGCTTTTCAATTTCTTAATAATTAACGCAGTCAAGGTGAATCGACGTGGCTTATTATCACAATAATTTTCCAGGCGTTGTGTGCATCCAGCAGACTGTGAAGGAGATGAATTACCACGTGGTTATAAGCACGAGGCCTTTTTTAATTAAGAATTAAGGACAAGAATGCGTGCTTTGAAGGCTGCGTTTTCTTAAGGAGACACATCCGAGTATAATATTTAAAAATTCGATTTTCTTATTATTCGCGTTTCTCAAAGTTTGAACTATGAAGAGTATCGTGTGTAAATTGCCAGATTAAATCCGAAGAATCGTAGAAATTGCAACCGATTCGCCGAACTTTGAACTCGATTATCTCGAAACTACGATTCCGAGTACGTGCCGAGGATATTTCTTTCAATTTTTACCAAATTTGGACACAATGTTTTTGTACACTTTGTCTCATTCATTGCTTATAAGTTTTTTTTTTTTTTATTCAATTATTTAATTTTTACGGTCGAAAAACGGTGTTAAATTCAAGCCGGAAAACGAATGTTAAAATCGAAACGTTCACCGTTTCGTCAAAAATAAAAAAAAATTAAAAACCGTACGCAGCGAACGGTTTAATATATTATAATTCAAAAGCTCGTTGGAATCTTTTATTAAAAAACATATTTTACACCGACCAGTGTAACAAAGCCACGAGTGGATAAATTTTTATGAAAAAATTACTGAACATATCTGAATGTATAAACTTTAAAAAAACAAAAAAAAAAAAGGATGGAATCGAATGAATAGTTTTTTGGACAAAAATTCTCAAAACTCGACTACTTTCTAACCATCTACTCAGATGTGCCCCTTAATGCACAAATTTTCAATGTTCTTTAACGATTGTCGTTCTTAAAAGAATGACGAAATGTGAAGATGAAAAAATTTACATTCCCCCGAATAATATAAGTTGTTTAATTTTGGATCCTGAAGATCACGCGAGGCATTTATGAGCATAGTCAACAACAAAAGAAAAGTTTCATCAAAACCGATTTCCATCCGTGAAAAAAACTTTAGGCGGTGAAAACTGTGCCACTTTTATAAATAAAAAAAGATATAAAATTGAGCACGTCATGTGAAAGCTCGTGTAAAGCTAATTCAAAGAGAAAAACGTCTTTGTATTACTCGGTTTAAATTCCCGACGATTCTGATATCATGAATAAAAATTTACTTGGCAAAGTTTACCGAATAAATGAATAACGATGAATCTAATTTGGCGAAAATTCTCTAATGACAATGCAGATGAAAGCGTATAAAACGATCAAGAAATGTAATAGAATTTAAAATTCCCTCGAGTATCTCGCAAGACTATAAGAAGTGCATTAAAGCTGATAAATTTCAAGTAAAAAGGATCGAGATCAAGGCCAACAAGAGTTCTAGATTCTCCAGAGCGATGAGTCGATCTGCTGCGCCAAGATTAAAGATCTCCAAAATACAGCCGCAAAAACAGAGCTAAACCGGATCGAGATCGCAAGCTTGTTAAACCAGTCTTACCCGCATTGTAAATAAACATCTTTGTCCGACTAAATTGAGCTCCACTGATCCGATTCGAAGATAAAATAAATCTGTGAAACACGGTGATGATTGTCGATAATTGATTAATACCTGACAAATATTTAGCCGGAGTATCGATGCGTTCAATTGAGGTAGAGAAATTCCGCTGAATGCAGCTTCATTATTTATTTCTCTTTTTTATTTTCAATTTTATTTTCACCATTTTTCAACCCATGGACAATAGCGTGGTAATCAATTTTCTGATCCTGTCCAATAGATATCGGCTTCGTGCTCACTCGGCTCAGTGGTTAAATTATTAATCCTCTAGCTGTTATTACTGTTATTATTACTATTTTTATTATTATTTATGGACGATACGAATAATCGTATAGACGCATGTATCACTGTATCAACCTGAATTTAAATAACTGAAGCGTGCAGTCACTTGGTTGAATTGGTTGTTCAATCAATTATTATATCCGATGAATAGGATATGTATACTGTGTTCTGTAGAAATTTTCACTCATACCTCGCTTCGTTTTTTATAATGTTTTGCAGGACTGAGCTGTAAATGTTTCCGTGACACTTCAGGATGTTTCTCGCACGAATTTTCTTTGGTGAGTTGATATATGATTCAATGATTTCTAACCGTTGAATTTATTCGAAAGTAGCTTCAGTCCATTCGAAATTTTTGATAAAGTCTCTAAGGTAATGGCGGAGTTCTTAATTGAGTGCAAATTCGAAAAGTAAAAAGTAAAGATTAATTCGGTATCTGTAAATGAATTGACATTCCATTCAGTCCTGAACCTTCGAATAGATTCGATGGCGATTCAAGTATACAAAGTAAATAACAAATGCCATAAATATTTGATCGGTTTTCAGGTGCATTGACGACATGGAGCGCTATCCAAGCGATCACAGTACCGATCGATCGATCCGATGTCCAGCTTGTAAGTACCGATATAATCGCTGGTACACCGTAAGATATGGTGGTGTTGAAATCGACAATCACTGGTCGATGTAGGCTAATAGATGTAAAAAATTTTGTAGTCAAACCGGAAACCAGCACATGAAAAAAAAGTCCAAAAAATTATATGTGCAGTACACAGTTAGTTTTGCACAGTTTCTCATTTCACTTGGTGACACTTCTTAAGCACTAATTCGTTGACGTATTCACTCAAAGTGATAGACTGATAGTGTTGAAAATGGAGCAAATTATAGTCCATAGAGAAGTCGTGAAGGTGCGTAGCCAAAATGACTTAATTGTTGTTAAAATTCCAGTCCCCAACGCGGTCTTCGATGATCGCAAACGGATGGCGTCCATTAACGGGATACGATAACGTAGGAACAAACGTTTCACCATCGAGCGGACTGGAAAGAAACTCGGCGCATCGTCCGGTGGCAGGAAAGCTTCAGGATCATCCGCAGTCCTCGTCGTCTTCGTTAGACAAGCACAAGCAGCAAGCGAATGGCCTGAACGTACAGGACTACAGTCCTCCCAGCATCCTGGGAAGCTTCAGCGTCTTTGGCCACGCAGCTACGAAGGCGAGAACGAAGCCGAAGGAGCACAATGGACACTCGACCTCGGGAACGACGCACTACTCGTTCCTGGTCCCACCGCCGAGGGACGCCTATCGTTTCGAAGTGCAGGACCCACACCGGAAGGCCATCCTCCGGGATAACGAGGCCTTCGTGCGTCAGCCCACGTTCGTCTCGCAGGTTCACCAGGATACAAACAACTCGCCGTTCTTCTCTAAGGGTTCAGGATTCACTGCAACGTCGACGACCCATTCACCCGGCTTTCCGAAGAGCCGACCGTTCCTCGTCAGCGGTTTGGCCTCAGGATTTGGCGTGCAGCAGAACGTCCACCCCCAGCGACAGTTCGAAGCCCAAAAGGCCTCAAACACTAAATCGTACCTCCAGCCTCCAGGACTTGAAAGTCCACACGGCTTCGGCGTGGAGAACAAGAACTCCGAAGCCGGTTTTGGCCGGTTCCACGCGCAGCCACATAGTGGGCAGATCCTGACCGGTGGCAACGGGAACTTCTTCAGTCAGGTTGACCATCCTCCACCCTTCAAGAGCAGCTACGAAAGGGATCCATCCTTTCTGGTGCACGAGAGCCACGAGATCAGTTACGTAACCCCCTCGTCGATATTTGGGAACAACTTCCGGCCCTCGCTTCCGTACGATAATCTGGTACCACCGAACCTCTTTTCATCGACGATGCCGCCGAAGATTGTTGACTCGAACAAGTTCGCCGGGTCGCAGCAGTCTGGCCTCAGGAACGAGCATTTCAAGCAGTTTGATGCGAACAGCAGTCCTCAGGAGTCACTCATCAAGGCTCAGGGACTGTCCCAAGGACTTCAGCCCGGCACGTACTTTATCCAAGGTGAACAACCGAGGCCTGTGGCTTCTTGGCCGCAGCAGAAGTCCAAGTTCACAACGGAGATAAACGAGGTGTTACCAAGGAAGAATCCACCGGCTAAGTTCAGGCCCGAAACCGTGAGGCCCAGTTCCGTGTTCGGGTTGCAGTCCGAACCGGATCAGGTCGTCTTCATCCGTCCGAGCATCCAGACGCAGTTTGAAAACCCGGTGACTTCAGGCCAGCTTCCGCAGACGACGTCTTCTGAACCGGACTACGAGACTCCGGAAAGCATTTCGCTGAAGCATTTCAACGAGCAGCAGTTCCTGCTTCAGCAGCAGCTGGTACAGCAAGATAGACAACGGTTCCAGGAGGCGGAGATCCAGCGACAGCGAAAGCAGGAAGCTGAAGAGGCTGCGGCGAGGAAGCGGGAGGAGGAGATCCGGCTGCAAATTGAAGAGCAGGAAAAGGAGGCAGAGAGGAAGAAGCTCGCTGAAGAGGAACAACGTCGACAGGAGGAACGCGAACGACAAGAGATCCAGGAGCAGATTGAGCTACGGAAACAGCAGCAGGAGCGGGAACGATCCAGAGAGCAGTTTGAACTCGAGAAGCAGGCGCAGCTCGAGGAGCAGAAGAGGATTCAGGAGCAGCAGTTCAACCTTGAACAGGAAGCCTACAACCGACCGGTATCGACTCAGGACCAAGTCCCGTTCCAAGAGGTAAGCCAACAGTCCAAGGAGACCTTCGAGGCCACCTCAGAACCTGACCAACCTCAGACCCAGGTCGAGCCGGAGGTAAGACCCTACAGGCCAAAGTTCCCACAGCGAGGATCATCGACTAGGAGACGCAGACCGTCGACACCGGCAACTTACGTTGCTCAGGCGACCGAAGCGTCCCTTCAAGAGGCCGTTGGAACAGGAACACAGCAGTCATCGGTCCAGTCAACCGCGGAACCGCAAGTGGCCACAACCCAGACGGCAGTCACCCTGCGACCAAGGATTCGGCGTCCTGGACAAACTCTGAGAAGACGACGCCCCGTGACGACGACAATGCCGACGCCACCGCAGGAGGAGGTCTCTGCGAGTTACGTCCAGGAGTCGGAACCTTCAAAGCACCAGACATTCGAAACTGAGTATTCGAAGCGGAGAAGAGTAAGGCCGAGCCAGACGACGACGACGACGACCGAGGAAGCCGTGACCGAGCGGCACTTCATTAGAAGACGACCAACTGGTCACAGGCAGAGAGTGAATCCTGGAGAGCCGTTCGAGGCTGAGGTAGTGACGGAGATAGTGCGTCCGACGAGGATCATCTACAAGGACACGACGGAGTGGGAAAACTATCCTGAAAGCTTCAAGAAGAAGGACTCGCAGGAGATAGACACCTCCTCGCTACCTTCTCGCGTCGTTGGTACCCAGGACATGGAAGAGGGAGCCACGGAGGACGTCGGTCAGGTGTTCGAATTCTCTACCGAGGCCTTCGCGACCACCGAGGAAGTCACCCAGACGCAAGACGAGATCGAGACCATCGTTCCGATCGAGAAACTCTTCCAGAAGCCGGCTGCAGAGAACCACGTAGAGCCTGCTACCACTTCTGAAGACGTTGTTGAAGAGCCGGTGACCACCACCACAACAACGACCACCACTACGACCACAACCACGACTGAGGCTCCCTCCACCACTACGGAATTGACCTCAACCACCAGGCAGTCGCACAGGATCAGACCACTCAAGTACGGAAATGCAACGCGGCCGCGTTTCAGTATCAAGGACTACAGGAGCAGGCTCGATTACAAGAACAAACTGTCTCAGCTTTCGACGACAGAAGCCACGATCGGGAGACGCCGAGTCACTACGGAGAGATCGGATCTGGAGTCGACTAGTCGACACAACAAGTACACCTCCAGGGTCGGCTACAAGTCAACGACCTCGACGTCACCCACGTCGAGCCCCGAAGCCGTTGACGAAGAGCCAACAAGCATTACAGAGCGAACGAATCGGTTCACGCCGAAGCGGAAGCTCAACACGAGTCTCTACCGCAGCAGGATCAGCGGCAGCTTGAACTCCGGTAAGTCTGGACTCGAAGATAGTCGGCAGAGCACGACGAGACCGGAGAACATCTACTCCTCGGCGATTCGGCGAGCTAGACCGACATTTGGGGTCAGGAATCAGCCGGAAGAGACGACGGAAATGACCGCCGAGGAGACGAGTTTCTACGCATCTATGACCACCACGAGACAGCCGCAAGAAGCGGCGATCAACGAGGTTATGATGAAGGAGGAGGAGGAGGAGGAGGAGGAGGAGGAGGAGGTGGAGGTCACCGATCCCACACCGACCAGGAGGATGCAGGAGGAGGTGGAACAGTCCGACGCTGAAAACGAACCGGGTTCCACCGTTCCAACGTCCACTCAGGCCAACCGCGACGCCGAGGACGCCTTCATATCGCAACGCATTGCCAACCTAACGAGCTCGGCTTCCGAGCTTTACGAGCCCGGGAGATTCAAAGCGGTGTCGCCGGCGACCGAGAGCAGAGTCATCAGTCCGCAATTCGCCATCGCTACCGACGAGCCGACGCTTCCGATTGAGGCGTTTTTTCAGGTTTTGAACAAGAAGGATGAGTAGAGTGATTTGTGTAATTTCCCAATCGTGGAGGATGAAAGAAACGGGTTTTGCATTAGCTGGATATTCTTACGGGTTGGTAAAAAATTAGAGCGTTGGTAAGTTCGTACCTCACAGATTGAATGTTGAAATTGAAAATTTAAAACACTGCAGTACCTTGTCCAAAATTCTGTAATACTGATTTCGGTGTGAAACTTAGCAGTATGATATCCTTGATATTTTATACACGTCGTTGCACATTGTTGGAAATATAATTAATTATTATAGATATAAATGTATAGTTCTAAGCACGTATGCATATATATATATATATTATAGTAAATTAATTATTTCAAGCAAGTGAATATCCCCCCCCCCTCCCCCCCCCCAAAATCCGTTTAGTGTTAATCAAAATATTTATTTGCCTAACGATATTAAATGTAATATTACGCATACCTTTAAAAGATTAATTATTATCACCGCGCTAATTTCAAAAGTTATATAATATCAGACGAGAAAAGTTGAATCGAATACCAGAGTCTAAACTTTTTCGATCAGATTGAATCAGCGCAATAGTTTACACAATTGTCATTACGTTTATACACAATATATTACCTTGTGTATAATTATTATACTATATATATATACACACATTATGATATATCAATGTATTTAATCCTGCATTGAAGTATTTTTTAAAAGTATTACCATTTCACGTACCTAATAATGTTACTTATTTATGAAAAGAAATGTCACGTTAGTTGACACAGATAATAAAATATTATAGAGAATTTTTGTAATTTTTGTAAATATGATTTATTAAATTAATAAATATGAAATATGTACGTACCAATAAGTGCAGCATAACTTAGGAGTCATCCTCGTCGATTTCCAGCAATTTTCACGAACGACCAGTTCGGTAAGATTTATATTTTATTATAATTGCTAAGTACAATAAATATTACAATGCATATTTTTACACATAAATCTAACATATGATATACAATAAAATTATAATTAAAAATTAGTGCTGCGTTGGAAAGTCGAATCAAAAGTACGGATATTGCAATTCTGTGTGTACGAAAAAAAAAGTTTTTCTTCTTTCATAAGCGGTTTAAAAAAAAAATACTCGAGTGTTCAGTTTTTGAAATAGGTACTTCCGAGATTTGAAAGCAATTTTTGAACAATAACCGTACTCTCTATTTCGAGCTTTTTCGTTGGCTTTTGAAAAATTTCTACACGATTTGAGCATTGCAGGCTATATAATATATGTATCATATATGTATCATATATGTATATATGTACTGTATACAATATATACGAGAAAATCATATAGACAATTCGTCGAGATAGCAAAGCTAGATGCAACCGATATTTAAACGTGGCGTTATCAAAATTACAGAATCTTGACGCTATTATACAAATGTAATAAGGTATTATATATGATAATAATATACTACGTTACGTCGGAGATTCGTCGTCAAACTCATATACATATACATATATATATATATATATAATAGTATTCATACATGCACAGTACGGTGTACGTAAAATTGGCGCTTTTTTTTTTCCTTATATTATACATATATTTATAATACATATTTTACTTTTTCATTTATTTTATTTTATTTTATTTCTTGTTTTATAATTTGTATATTTATTTCGTATCAGTCTTATTTATTATGCCTATAATTATTCCAAGCCGAAAACTTTATACAATTATATCTGCTGCACGTTTATAATACTATCCGTATATTTAATGCACCGTTAATTCTGTGTTTCATTCGTCGTTATCTGCCTACGGATCCTGTGGCTTTCGTTAAGATAAAATCTCACGACTATTTACGCGACTACACTTTGACAATTTGAAGAGTGAAATTTAATTTCAACAACTATAGCGGGTAACGATCAAGATAAACGATAAGAAATCACCGGCCTCGCAGCTTTTCGGTATATTTTGTAACTCCAAATTTGTTTTTTTTTTTTTTTTCTCTCTTACCTTCAATTGAAAAAATTGTATATATATATATATATATATTCAGCTAAAAATAATTATACACGTTCTTTGTATACGTTTATTTGTTAATTTATTAATTTCGTTTCGTTTCGTTTTTTTTTTTTACTTTTTTTTTTTTTGCTCTCAATTTTACTTTCGATTTTTTCTTTTTATCGTTTTTTATTTAACTTTTAATCGTTTTGATTAGATTAGTTTGTTTTTTATGTTTAAAAATACGACAGACTTATACACGTGAGAAATTGCGCGATTCCTATTACATTACGAAGTCATTTACACACCTAACCGAAATTAGCGATTATAAAGTAACGTAAATCGAGACGATGCAGGTAGAGAGCTGGGGTTTAATCATTATTTCGAATATTATTCAAAAGCTTGAAACGTGGCTTTTAAATTTATTCGATCGAAAATATATTCGTGGAAACTAATTCCATAATCATTTTTATCATATGTATAATTAATTAATTATATTATTCAATCTAACGATGATCGCGATAAATGCGTTAAAAATTTTTGGAAGAAAATAGCAATTTGTTAAGAATAAAGAAGCGTGATTGTAAGTATACATATTATTTGACGATCAATTTATCATAAGAAAAAAAAATAATTTTGCAACGAGCCCAACGATTCAAGGAACAATTGATTCCAGCTCATTGCAAGAATGAAAAAATTAGAACAAAGAATTTTTAGAGTATAATTATTATTTTTTTTTTTTTTTTTTTTTTACCGAAAACAAAATTACCGCGCGAATTCAATTCCCTATAAAGCTCTGATCAACCTAAACGAACGTGATCTTTTCCTAGTTTTTCATTTACAAGTATAATAGGCATAGAATTTCACAAATATGTGCATTCTATGCATATAAGTATCCTATTACTATATACCGTCGGTTGTTTTTGGTTTTTTTTTTTTTTTTTTATTATTATTATTCTCATACGAGTAGGTTATATTAATCAGCAATAGTAATCATCATCGTCATCGTCAATGTATAAATCTCCAATAAATTGACAGTCGGTTACATACACCGTAAAGCCACTCTGAAAAGTCAATTAATATACCTTTAAGAATTGTTAAATTTTTCACCCGTCTTTCTGGTATCTTTAATCTGTTTGTTTGTTTTTTTTTCTCTTTGTTGCTTTCCTCTTCTCTTTTTTTAAGGCTTTAGACAGTCGCTAGAAAGTTATTAATCTATCTATCTATCTATCTATCTATCTATCTATTTATCTATCTATCTATAATAGAGTTGGTATGTATTTTACAAGCGAATTAGTTTACAGAGTCCGACAAGTTTGACAAATTAAGCTCATCTCACGACGATATACAGACGCGATAAAATTCTACATCCACCAAAACTATATGCATGTAATTATAGTTCGAATATATGTAATATATAGATACATACTCGTCAATATTATTTTCTCCAAATTCATCCACGCGTTTACCTTCGTTTACTCACATATTCAATACCGATATTCAGGTGACACGTGTGTGTATATTATACGCGTGTATAAAAGTATTGGAAAAATTATTGTTCAAAGAATTGATCGTAGAATTTCTGTTAATTAATTACAACAAGTTCAAGGATTTAAAGATCTCATAAAACTTGTGAAATATTATCGAATTCGGTGAATAAGAAATTTTTAATGGCGATTAAAAATTATCTCGATTACTGATAATAATCAATAATTATATGAAACAAGAAAAATTCCCATCGGCACCAATTACGTGAAACATTTATGAACTCTTGACGTTCTCGCTATTATATGTATACAATATGTATAGGTAATAGATTGCCTAGTCTACGACGTTTTTTTAGAATTTTCGCACGTGGCTCGTTCATTGGTCCACCTTTAGTTATGGATGTTATTATTATCAATTTTGTATTATTCCGGCTCCAAGTGCCCGACAATTATATTACACATGTAAATTATATTATATTATATTATATTGTTCATGCATTATAATTATTATTATTATTCATTATACGTTATATGATAATCATACCTTCGTTACATTATACATACACACATTTGCGATTACTTCATCGTCTATTTAAATTACATTTATTTACGATACGCTATTATTTACCTAGCTGGTACGTATATCGCCAGACTACAGGAGCAGGTCTATGATTAGCTCACATCGACCCTTACGTATAACGTATATTTAACGTTAATATTTTAAAAAATTATCCAAGTTGCTTGAAAAGTTTGTCAACGTTTGAAAATATTGCGGCATTTTTATTTATTTTTTTTTCATTAGGATTAAGTGGATTTTTTTCATATTCTACATGATAAATTTTCTGAATCTGTTTTAGCCAATCGCCAAAATGAAAAAAAAAAGAAATACCTTTCCGCCTATAATAATAATAATAATTGTACAACAATCCGTTACAATCTACAGTAATTTTAATATACACTAATTTTTGGTACACAAAATCTTACACCCTACTTACTTACAATTACAACAATCAATATATAATGTATTAAATTCTAGTTATATTTTAATGTCGTACAATAATTATAAGTTCATTTTTAAACCTATAATTTAATGGTCGTTCGATTGTAGCCAGGAACAATTTTCATGCGCACTGCCAACTTCCGAGCTGTTCCACCAAACGATTGTTACATAATGCATATTTCACGCCCCTCAATTGCCATTCAATTTATTTCAACATTTCCGAATTGATTGATATTCGTTTGCTTTTTTATCTTCTTCATTTCATTCCTCAGAATGTTGTTTTCGTTTACGTTAATTTCACCTCTATACGATTTAATTGAGAATTTAATCTGTTAACCAAAGAAGTACGAATTGAATCGTTGAAAATTTTTTACAATGCAATTTTTCACTATATGAATATATATATATTATTAGTATAACGTTAAGAAAATTGTCAGCAATATATATTGTGATAATTAAAAATTTTATATCAGCGCGATTGATCAAGAATTGCTAATTAGAATATAATAATATGTATAAACGTTGTCTGAATGTGAGGAAAAAAGTTATTGTGTATGTACAAATTATGTGTATAAAATTTAATATATAAAATATGCATATAAGTAATGATTAGTTATTGTTGCGTCGAAGAAGAATAAAGTGCAGCGTTCAATGTGTATCGTAAATCCTCCTACATAATATCATCATTTTTAATGTATAAATAATGACAAATTGCGATAAGCTCAGTAATCGATCAGTAATTCACGTTCTTAAAGCCATAATTATCGTTGTATGTGTTTTCTTGGGTTACGTTGGTTTGCTTGTTTTTTTTTTTTTTTGTTGTTGATTTTTTTTAACTTTAACTTTTTTTTTTGTTCATTTCCGTTCGTTATAATATACATGTACTGCATGTGATTTAACATTTCACTATTTCATCCTCGTGTATAATTGTTACATAACGGTTTTCCGAATCACAATTAATGCACACAATGACGTGCAGATGTGGAGCTGTAATAATTATTATTGTTTATACGTATGCAAAATGAAATAATTGTGAACTTTCGTTATAATTTCATTAAATTTCAATAATTTAATACGTTGAGTTGATCGATTTAAAGATTGTGTGATTGAACGTGAAGATTGTCAGAATCGGTGTAAAAAAAATGTTCAATTTCGAAGGTAGAACAATATTGAGTATAAAAAAAAAAATGTACAAACAATCACGAGTAAACAATTATACATGTATATTGTATATATGTATATAAACTTCCAACGGAAATATTGTCGGTGAATTTTCACCCATTTCCATTACAGGCTTGCAAAATATATTCTGCGAACGTATATTAAACGTGGACCTGTCTGATGCCCGGATCAAGTCCCGAGGGTAAAAATGTGAGGTTCAAAGGTCGGGAGTCAGCGAGGGAGAAAAAGAAAGAGGACGTAGAATAACGTAAAAAGAGGTGGAGAGTTTAAACAATTTGCGAAGGTAAGGCCGATAAAATAATATCGATAAAATTACGTAGATTGGTTGGGAAAGAAAAGAAAAAAAAAGAAAGAAATTATTATTTTTTTCTTCTTTCCAAATAAAAAATAAAAATAAAAAAAGGAACGCATTTTCAGTAAATTCGCAGGAAGGTATCGTTGTCGTTAACGTCAAGCAAGGGCTGCTGATTGATCGTGGCTGCCTGCTGATTGAGGTGGTTAAAATTTTGAAGAATGGCGTGCAGGGGGCGGGGTGCTCGTTGTTATCGTCTGGAGGCCCGGAAGTCGGCACTTGGCTATGCGAGGGTGACGACCCCTTCCGGTTCAGGTGACCAGCAATTGTCCGAGAGCCAGCAGCCGATTACGACCGTCACAAACCCGATCAGCAGTGCTAAGACGATGTAGACTTCGGCATTTCCTAATGAGTCTGTTCGAAAAAAATGTACAAATATTTCTTACCCTTTACCCTTGATCGCCGTTTATTCTATACACGGTAAAAGAGGAGAAAAAATAAAAAAGGAAAACAGAAACACGTGCCGCATGCGAAAACAAACGTCTACGTCAAAACATTCGTCCGAAGCAGATTGGAAAAAGAAAAAATTGCCAAAGTCTTTTCTGACCGAGAGTTTTCTGTGAAACTTATCACTTAACGCCGGTAGATAGGCAATCGAAGCTACATTTTAATCATTTGATTACACAAATTGTCTATCTACAGACGTTGATAGCGACCAGTTTCACAGAAAACAATTCCGGCGTGTGCAAATTCAAAACAGCCATCAATCAACTGGGATGGAAAATTAAAATCGTTACATTATGTGACTTACACACGGAAACTTTAAGCTGTGCAGACGGCACAAAGTTTGCAGAAATTTTACAGATTGTAATATAATATAATGAAAATGATTTTTTTTAACTAGACGTAAATGTGCAGGCTTTTTTTATTGCGATGATCGATGATCTTAATTTATTGCAACGAAGATGAAATTGTCACGATTCTCTAATTGCGAGAGTAATTCGAAAACTACGATGAATGGATTACACTTCGGAAGGTGCGAGTCAGCAGCGTTTAACTACTTCAATTAGTATCGATTTATCGGTTATCCGATTAGCGCGAGTGCATTATGGTGCAGTGCGGTAACCGATACGATTTAGTTCGATTGACTACATTGCGATTAAATTCAAGTCTGAACGGGATCTGCTTTTCGGATAATTGATGAAAACAATAAAAAAAAAACAACTACATCTAATCAAAAATGGCAAATATACAGAGTGAATTCCTAACGACTGCATGATCGTAATTAAATTTTTTCTATTTGTAAACATCGTCCATTTTGAATGCCGCAAAGTAGGAATCCACACAATTTTCGTTTAGCTGCCAGTACTTTCTCTGCTTGACTGTGGATTGTTATTGCATGCTAATCTACCTGTACTCGATTATTGTTAACACCTCCGATCCGTTATTAATTTTGAGTAATAGGATCGCGTATTACGCTAATACCTATATTCTATCGCTTATCACTGAATTATCTATCTCGTTGAACTGTTTTAATCTTTCTATCTAGTTTCCTGACCACGCCTATCTAATATTCAAAGATTTTGACAACAAAAAAAAAAAAAAATATCCATGACTATATCACAGAAACCGTGCAGTCGAATGATATTGAAACCCCTTCAACGCCATCCAGTCCGCGAGTCAATTTCAAGAAATCAGCGATTCTTCGTCACTTGAATTCCAAACAGTGGCATTTATTCATGGAGTCACGTCGCTTTTCTGCTTTAGAACTGCCGGTTCCATGCATAGGCGACGAAAACGGGAAATTCCGCATTCCAAGGAGCGTGATCTCTCGTCCTGTGATGTTATACTGCACAGTTTCGCGATCTCCGTAGGTATAGTCCTGAATATCGAATTATCACTCCGCTACTCGGCAGCTGAGTAGGCAGAGGAAAGTTTCAGCCGCGATCAGTTAATGGATCCCGAATAACTATCATCCCTCAGGAACAGTCGAGGCTGAGGAATATGGGAATTACTGCAGGAAATTGACGCTTCGCTACAGAAGCTAATTTCGAGTCAAACGGGTTATCTTCGAGCTTCAGCTACTTGCTGCGGCAGATTATCCCGGACTGAAAATACACTCGATGGTAATATTAATGGAATAGAATGAGAAGAATATCTTTACTGCGCATTCTTTCCGCAATAATAATATCTCTTATACGGAATAAGTGTGAACGTGAAATGAATAAAAATTTGAATAGACTGAGAAATATCTGCAATATTTATCTCGGAAAATTTTTTACCATCGATTCGCTAATAATGCTTTCGAAAAGCAATTAATTTTTCGTTGGATTTATGTTTGATTGTGGAAATTTTTAAATGCAATAATTTTTATGAAACATTCACACAAATACTGCGTTTGGGAAGCTTGTAACAAATTTTCAAAGAAAATCGAGTTTTAAAGCAAAAAGAAATCCATAAATACGATAAAAATCTACAATAATAGCTCAGAATTATATCATTCAACAATTTTTTGATGAAACAAGCCTTGTTCGTACAGTTAAAATGCGTAGAAAAAAGGCGATATCATTCGTGAAACAACGTGCGAGTTTATACTAATTAACAATTACCGTTACAGGATTGTTAGCGAACTTTTACTTTCGAGATTGTTCAATATTGAACAGATATTGAAGACCAAAATTCACTTCGATCGCTAAAATTGAGAACCATTTCCGTGCAACATGCAGTAAGATATTGTAGGAAAATTAAAACCCGTGAAAAATTCACAACAAATTAATTGGGAACGAAAATAGAGTGGCGCCGTGACATCTGGCGGTAAAAAAATGCATTAATCCAACTGCTATATTTAATTTTAAAGGACCTCTACGATCGTATTTTTTTTAATACACCGTTTCCTCATGAAAAGACGAAAGCCTCACAGTCTGCACTGAGTAGTCTGTACTTTCGTTTCGGTATAATTGCAGACTGGAACAATTTGTCGATAAACCTGCGATCCTCGACGCCATATTGCTCAGTCACGCGCTCACGTCAGTTCTCAATTTTGCATATTTGGCGACAATTAGTTGTGTACATAATTGAAACACAGATAGGTAATAACTAGTAATTAGTAGAAAAAGTAATTTGACAATTATTCAAAAAATTTATTGACTCAGTAAAATTCTTTGGGCCCGTAACAATCCTGTAACGGAAATTCGAAAGACATTTAGCAACGCTTTCGGTTTACCTAGAGGACCTTTGGGCTCTCTCGAAGCCCAGAGACCCTTGAAGAGCGTCGGGTCGCCGCGGCGCCAGTCCCTCCAGCCCCGGCCCCGGCGGATGGGCCCCGGTGAACCGGCTGCCCCTCCGCCGCTCCCGGGTCCCCCGGGACTTCCGGGACCCCCGGGGCCAGGAGTGCTCGGTGAACCGGCCTGCGGCTGCCCGTGGGCACCTGCGGCTCCGCCGACCTGGGGCAATGGCAGTCCCACCACTGCACCGTGTCCAAAATCGTCCCGAAAGCAGCGGCCGAGTTCAAAAATAGCAGTTTAAAAATTTGAACGCGTCGTAAAAACCGATCACCATTTATTAAGAGGAGCTCCACGTTTAGCAATCGGTAAAAACATGTCCCGTTTTCATCTTGTTTAATATCCAATCCGAGGAGTTCCAAACGAGATATTATCTGAAACTTTCTTTCTGTAATTCTTGAAATATTCCTTTTGTTTTGGAAAAAATTTATCTTGTTCGACATTTTTTTTTGGATGGAGATGAAAATATTTCTGCAACCGTCGTGATTGTGTTGAAGCGTTTTGAACAATCGTTCGTTTCGTGTTCTTTATACAAGTTCGCTATTTTTCGTTTTACCGTAGCTCGGAGCTGAAGCGTGGAACTCTCCTTAATTAGGGTATTATGAAAATAGGAAAATTGAGTTTCGCAGGGAAAATTAATGTTTGAACCTGCAACCAACTGTCGAGTTGCACGTGCAGCAGACAGAACTTGCTCGAGAGATTACGAAGTACCGCGTAACAATATGCTGTTCAGTAATGCAAACTTTGTTGGAAAGCTAGTTCTGTTAATCCGCAAACTTATTGTTGATCCGATTGTGATAGTCTGACGGGGTAAGAACACTTCACAGCACACGCAACTCCACAGTCGAGAGTAAATTTAAATATTCATTTGCTGTGTGAAGTCTGATTAAAATAATTGAAACGACGTAATATTTTAAACAGGTTGGAAAAATCGGCATTTCTGGAACTCATTCCAGTTCATTGATCGTCATAGCAAATTATGATGTTTATCTTCACATCGCCAATTTAAAATTTTTCTCATGTCGATGTTATCATTATAAAGTCTCTAACTCTTCCCCCTCTCTCAAAACAGTTTGAAACTTTCCGACTATAATTGAAATATCTTCGCCAAAAGTTTCCGATGGAAATTTACGCGCCAATCATATGATGTAGGTCAATTCTTCTTAAGATTTAGAGACCTTATACATTGAAGTAAAAGCAAAGACCAATATTAGACCAGCCAACAAACTGATATCATTGCAGCTAAATGGTAATTTTGTTATTTGTATGGGACTAATTAATTTCTAATTTGATTATCAAAGAACTGACACGAAAACTGTTTTAAAACCTTGATTTTTATTGTCTATGAACATAAAAAACGAATTTTTACAGTAAATAATTCCAAGTAAACCAAAACGAACTCATAATAATTTGACGTGGAAAAACGGGATTCAATCGAATTTTTAAAAAAATTGGTGCTATGTCGAACTGAATTTCTTTCGATTATTTTCAATCTAGAAATAAGTGAATCAAATTATTTTCTGTTCGTTTCAATTCCGATTCTTAAAGGCCAATTCGTTTCATGCCACTCTGCTGGGTCACCTCGTGATTGAATCGGAATTCTCAGCAACTGCGTAGACAGGTACATAATTTGGATTGCCTATGGTCAGGCTGAGTCGCTATTGAAACTTATTCTGACTCTGCATCAGGTATGAAAAAAGTGTTGGTTTAGCGGGTTAGAGAATGAGTACATTATATCATTTAGGATAAAAGCATATCAAAACATATAGTTGAAGAATAACAAAGTTCGTAAAATAAAAAGTGGGAATGAAACGATGGCAACTCACCGCATATGGAGAGCAGTAGAACTCCGGCGAGGAAGCACCACCCCATAACGTGACATCAACAGGTAGTTCCACCCTGAACCACGTCGCAGGATAATCGCATATTTTTCTGTTTGCTCATCTCAAGCCGGCTGCTGCTCCACCTCTTCCCGCGTCGGTACAATCGCGACACTTCTTCGGCCGGCGATCTAAAAGGTGAGAATTTAAAATATTACATGCCTAGAAAGAGATAGCATAAGTAGTGCTCTATCTCTCTTTCGCTAATAGGGAAAATATTTATATCTTTATTTATATATTTTTTACGCGGTGCGTATTCCAGTCACATAGAGATCAGTGATTTCAGTTCATAATATCAACGTTACGCATGCTTGAACCTCCTTCCATCCGTCACGTGACCTACGTTCGAATGAATCGCGAATGGAATCCCGGCGTTGAGTCACGTGGTGGTCACGTGACATCCCAGAGCTCAGCCACTGAGATCCACAATATTTACAACCTACATTCGTTGACTACGCATCGACGAAGTATAACGTAGGTGACGTAAGGTGGAAATTTGCGCGCCAAATAGTTACGATCAGTGGGCAGAACAAAAGAAACACATGTGGTACGGCTGCTTTTGTTTCCGCTGTTATTGGTTCGAAAATGACCAAAAGACGTGACAATTAACTACTCAACCGGCACCTTGATCGGTAAAGTTTCGCCTCGGTGTCAACACTCTGCGAAGCATTTTTAGTCGGCGTCAGGTTATCTCTTGTTTTCAATCGGAGTGAGGTGATTTTCCATTTTCGCAATGAACGAATTTGGGGCGGATACCGATGTGCAGCAAATAGCAGAAGCGATTAAATCTACTCAAGAAACTCTTCAGTGCACTCTTTGGTAAGCGTCAACACCTCAAAACAAGTCTATTTCCTGTTCATGCCATGCACAATTGTAGATGATTATTTACTGGTTTTACTTTTCTGCACGAAGCATGGTAGCATCAACGATTACAAACGTTGTAAATATATGCTTAAGTCGAGTCATTGGCTCTAGTTTGTAGCCGATTGTAACAAAGCTGTGAAAGCTTTCAACTTCGGCTTATTCATGTGATGATTTTTAACTTTGCATCCGCACGTTTGAACACGTCAACTGATATAATGAAAGACCACATTATTGCAAAACAGGGCGTGACATATCCTGTCAGAACTCACTTAAAAAGTCAGAAATGTTGATGTTTCTAAAGTTGATCTATGCGTTTTGTATTTTGTAAACAGACGTCGTTGCATCTGACTGAAAAGTTTTTGAGACTAATCCTTGACAGAGTACTTGATTTTTCAGCCAAATTAAACCTGAATAAATATGATTGTTGCACTGCAATTTGGAATAGATAATGAATTGCGGAATACTCTTTTGTGAATAAAAATTGCTGCACAATAAATAGCAAAGTAATCAAACTCGTATTTTCTTTAAAACTAACAAAGCCGTCCTTTCAAAGCAGGATTTCTATATAATTTATTCATATCGCAAATTAGGACGCTCCTTTTTTAAACACATTTATTTGCATACCATAGTCATCAACTGCCGACTGAGGCTGTCACCGGAAAATGTGGTCATCCATTCTGCAAAAATTGTGCGAACAAGATACTGAGAAGGAAAAGAGGGATTTGCCCTGTCTGCAAAACTAGTTTATTAAGAAGCTGTATACGCAGAGTGAAGAATGTTGACAACGCTGTAAAGTGTCTGAAAAAACTAATCGATGCATTTGAGACAGACTCGAACAGCAGTTGTGTGTCCTTTAACCCACTTCGTAAGTTGAGAATAAAGCATGCAGAACCTTGTTTTGATGCTCAATTTTTCACACTATCGGAAGTTTTTTTTTAATTTTATTTGTAACGCCTATTATTTATTCCTATTTTCTTTCTTAGCGACAAAACAGGATAAGGATCCGAGCCCTTCGACCAGCAGAATTGTTGATAATCACTCTGCCGTAGATCAACCTCAGGGATCTCGTTGTAAACGTTCAGAAGCAGGTAGGGTAGCAAGACGAGGGAGCATTGATTCTGGGGAAACTCTTAAAATAGTAAGAGGAAACTCTTTGCATAAAAATGAAGATCTGGCGAGTACATCGAACGGGAGTATTACTACTTTGGGCAAAGGCTACGCTACAGTTCATGGTCTCTTAGCTAAAACTGATCCTCTCGAACCGAACGAAAAGGTTGGTCTTTGGCTGGTTTCGGAGGGATTTGATGAACAGCCTGTGGTTGACGCAGAAATAGAAAAACCAATTATCACTCCGGTCCCCTCGACTGCAACAACTGAAGTTCTAGACTCAGCTTCTATGGTACGTCCCAATTCACGGATGTCACTAAAGAGTGGTAGAAAAACTGCATCATTAATGAAAAAGAATCAAGTCTCGTCGACTCCAAAGAAGAAAAGCCATAGAAGTGTGAGTACCGATGAAAGCAGTCTAAGGTACAAGAGCTTTACATTCGAAGCCACAAGTAAATCACGTAAACGATTTTTTCAGACTTCCGCTACCACCCCGGAGGAAAAAATGTTTGACGAGTTGTGCGGGAAGAAAGTATCTGAACAACCAATGGAAACTAGGAAAGTTAAAATTTCCTCCAGTTCGGCGGATAGTTCTTGGTGTAAATTGGAGCAATTCGAACAGGAAACAAAGGCCAAGGTCAAGAAACGCAAGCGGTTGAACATCAGTATAGGAAAACCAAATACTTCGAAGCAAGTTGTTGGCACATTGGATTTAGCAAATTCTGAAGATAAAGATAAAATTGAGGATGCTAGAAGTAGTGAAAATCTAGACGATAGTAACACTGTACAAGGCAAGAATAAGCCACACATTGTATCTGACAGAAAGCTGGATGCTGACGAAATTTTGAATTTTCCAAAATTAAACAAACGACAAGTAAAAGAAATAATTGGCATTGCTTGCACACAGGCAGATTTTGACACATCCAAGAATTCTAGTTCCAGTCTTGAAAAATCTCCAGCTAAATTGCATAACAAACAAACGTCGCTGAGAAGATCTGGTAACAGTAACCGCAACAACAGCAACAATTCATTGCCGCCGCAGATTTCACCTGAGGAAGATACGACGTCGCGCATTGAATCAACTGTGAGACCGAAATCCAGACAAAGTCTTTCTCTTTCTGGCAGTCGTCCAAGTTCTAGACTCTCGCTAAAAACTCCCAGTGAATCCACAGCAAGGAAATTACAACAGACAACCGATAGGGAATCTCCAATTCCAGGTATCAGTTCTCTCAGAGTTTCATTTCTACAAAACGACAAAGGAATAAAGGAAGGAACGCCGAGAAAACGAAGTAATTCTACTACAGGAAAGGATTCTTCCGTAAGATCGTTCAGCGGGTTGATGAAAAGCAATCTTGCGTTAAGAAGATTATCTTTTGAAAGTAGCAAGCATAATGTGAGCATATTGAAGAGAGGTAAACTTTACAGGCCTCGAAGTAACGTCAAGTTTCTACGCCTTGGCCCGATTATACCACGATCTTCGCTAAACGAATTACAGAATGTTTTTTCTTCTGGAAAAGTGTCGACTTGCGATGCAGAGACTCAGACAAATTCTCGGCTGACTGGAACAAATCACATGAAATGCAGTGTTTGCAAAAAGCATCTTAGCAGTGAGGCGTTAGATGATGTGATAATTCCTGAAACACGAACCATCTCCAGTGTCTCAAGTAAATCAAGAGCGACGGAATTCAAAGAAGTCGTTGTAAGAGATCCTGCAGCGCACCGCACGTTGATAGAAGAAGAATTGGACACAGTGAACAAAGTAAATATGATGTCTCCAAAAGAAGATTCACAGCTTAAGTATTTGTCAACTGAGTCTCCTACAGTTGACAATAATGAGCGTTTTTTTCAAAAAAGATGCAGATCTCCTGATCCCCAAGAATATGCTCAAACTATCGAAAATTATGCAAATAAACTGATAGTAACTGATTCGGAAGACCAAGATACCCCGTATCAAGAAGAATTTCTTATCAGTAAAAAAGTACATGATCAGAAACAGGAAAAAAATTTGTCTAGCTCACGAACACTTTCTACAAAAACTTCTGTGCTTTCGAAGACTACCGATGATCTTAATAATTTGTTAAATTTGAGTAAGTCAAGATCTCCCTCGATACATTCAGATAATAAAACATCACACGCATCGCCGAAAAGAAGAAAACGGTCGTCAGATTCTTTCAGGAGTCAATCTAAAAGGCAAAGTATGGAAAAACGAAAATTACAGACTAGAATGAGTGGAAGTTACTGTAATACCTCTTCCGATTCTGATGCTGAAACAATTTTAGTAAAAAAAGCAACGCCAAAAAGTACGAGACAGTCTTTAGGAGGCAGCGAATCCCCAATGGCAAATGCTAAATATAAAGTTGTAAGGAAATTGAAGTACAGTCAGGAATCTGGCTCAAATCCTGGCCCAAGTTCGGGAACCAGACAACCCCTGGAACAACAAGGAACACATGAAAAGGGAAATAGAACCGAAAAACAATCTGTAAAAAAAACGTTTAAAAGAATACGTCAAATGGCCAGTCCAGAAATACAAGACGATGATTTGGAAATAGAAATGACTTCCAAACCCAGCGGGTCTAGCAGCTCTCTAATTGGTGCTAGGCCAATAGTTTCTCGGAAAGTCAATAAAAGCCCGCTGTCGAGTGAAGAACTTAGCGTCGTTTTTTCATCCAGTAGGGATACGCAAGATTCTAAACGCAAGAGATCTCCTTCCCCAAGCTTTATCGACGTTCATGCAATAGCAAGTAACTGGTGTGCAGACCTTAATCTTTCATCGGAAGAAATTGACCAAAACAGTGACTCAGTTTTGGGAATATTCAGCAGTAAGGCTACAAAGAAAAAAAAATTAGAGACAGAGAGTTCGCTTGAATCGTCCGGCAATGGCAGTCTACCGATATTGGATCAAACTGCTTTTTATGGGAAACTCGGGCAGGATACAGATTCACTAATAAAGTCAGAAGACCATAATGTGACAGAGCAAGTTGAAGTAGAAGAAGTTATCGATGTAAACAAGAGATCTCTAAACAATACTAAAAGTAACGGTAAAGATATCACCTCAGAAAAAGACAAGAGAAGCGGGTTAAATTATAATCTTGAAAAGATTGATGCTAGAATTCCGTCTAAAAGAAACGAAAATTCTTTTGCTGAGAATACTATATTTGTTATGTTAAATAATTCGGTGGAAAGAAATGAAATTGCCGAAAATATGGACAGCTCGATTCAACTCGGCGATACGTTGAATGGAGTGATTACACCAAGTGGAAATTCAACGCCGGTAAAAAACAAATCATTCCAAAATAGAAACCCTGTAACGATCCACCGACCTTCGCATAATTCAAATAAGGAAAATGAAGCGGAAAGAGAGTCAGCGAATGAAGCGGATTGGGGAAAAAAAGACACTTTGATCAGAGACTCGAGTAAAGTAACAAACAGCACAAATCAAGAAGCATCAAGGGTGAAAAATTCAAGGATATCGAACGAAATAAATGATACTGTTGAAAGCGCGAGGGCAGGGGGCAACACAGAATTCTATCAATCATCCATCGATCAAGACTGTATGAACATAACGCAAGATCAAATGATGCTCCAAGAGGTCGAGAACAACTTACTGAGGCCAAAATCTATCAACGAGAAAGAAGAAAACAGTCAAAACAATGTGCAAAAAAGTATTGATGATAAAGCAACAAAGATTTCGACTCCAAGAAAATCATTGATAGTTACGGTCAACCAAAAGGCCAAAGGCTGTGCTGAGGTAATAGTGAAAGTCATAAATATTGATAATGAATTTCAATTTCTCATATATTCATTCTTGATACTTTTATTTGAATTCAGATAAACTCTGACGACTCGGAAACGATGGGTGAGGACATAATAGAACGAACACCGGAAAAGAATTTGCAGCCAAAAAAGTAAGTTATGTGTTTTGTGTTCGAACTATTGAAGCAAATGTGATAACTGATTCTGTACAAATTTCATTATATACCGACATATCTTTCAGGGACCTTCACGACTACATTGGAAATTCGCAACAGTCTGCTGTGTTCAGAAAAAGCTTCATGTCGGTGGACATAACGCCGATACAGAGAAAGTTTCCAAAATTTATGCATACCATTTTAGACGTTTCTCCTTTAATTGAACGAGCTGCCAAATCTCCAGCTCACCAACACGACGCTGCCAAACAAAAAGTTGCACGACCCTCGTTTCACAGTACTCCTAAATCAGTTGATCCGAAAAAAAGTCTTTTTGAGCAACCCGACTTGACAGAACCCAGCGAAGCGATCGAACGCAGATTATGCTTTGTCTGCAGCAACTTGACACTTCTCCAAATTGAGAAAGTCAAGGCTTTTGCCCGTTTGCACAACGCGGATTATACCATGAACTACAAACCTGAAGTGACCCACGTTATTGTAAAAACCGCAGAGGATGATTCTGCAGAGAGGACAATGAAATATCTCCTCGGCATTGCTCACAAGAAATGGATAGTCAGTTATCAATGGGTAACAAACTCTTTGAGTCAGAACAGGCTCCTTGAAGAGGAGGATTACGAAGTGGTAGACAGTGACACGCAGGAGCCGGGACCACGCAGATCGAGGCTGAGCAAAAAAGGGCTGTTCGATGAGTTTGCCTTCACTTGCATGGCGACAACCTCAGAAATTCCGGCCAGCGAACTTCAGGTAGTAGCGTTGAAAATTTACCAAATATTATGTGTTCACTTACAAAATTAGCTTATCTGCCACAGTTTATCTTATCGCCATTGTTTCTCGCCCTGTTCAGCTGACATTCACATCTATCTGAAACAAAAGGAATCATATTTTTCAGGATCTAGTAGGTAGCTCGGGTGGTACGGTGTTCCGAACTTTGGAGGACCTTGCCGCTGAGAGGAATAAGTACAAAGTCATTTTGTACGACAGTGATATTCA
This sequence comes from Diprion similis, assembly GCF_021155765.1. Taxonomy (NCBI): domain Eukaryota; kingdom Metazoa; phylum Arthropoda; class Insecta; order Hymenoptera; family Diprionidae; genus Diprion; species Diprion similis. The sequence goes on along the minus strand of NC_060113.1, from coordinate 1,918,933 downwards.
ACAACCCACAGTTTTAGGTAAGTATTTGTACTGTTTTGAATGTTTTATATTATTATATTGTTTCCGTCTCGCTATTCGAGCCTGTCGTTTCTTATCTGGATTGAATCCATCAGAACATGGAGTTGTTATACATGGAAAGTTTTGATCGATATCGAACATGCTATTTTCAACAGACAAGTGGCGACAGAAGAGTCGAGCATTGCCAGTGCCGGTCGACTGGGTGCTGACATGTATAAGTCAGTACGAGCTGGTGTCTCTCTACTCTTACCTGCCTCCCTTCTCGCCTGCAGTAGCGGCGAAATTAGGGTTTCCGCAAGAGCTACTCATCAAGGACGAAGAGGACAGTACCAGCGCGAATGAAACGTCGACATCGAACGCTGCCTAATATGCCTAATAACCACTTCGCTGTCATTTCCAATAACATGGTATGGTATGTAATCTATAATTTCTTAGTAGACGTAAGTAAATGATTTGATCGTTCAGAAGCATAGACTCTGATCATTATCTTTCATGATTTCCTAATTATTTTACTATGAGTTGGATATAGGAGATTCGATTAATCAATTATCCGAGCCGAAAATCTTGGTAATAAAATTTTTTAATTTTCACTCTGAAAAATTAAAGCAAAATCAGTTAGTCTTTTGCTTGAAGTGGAATTTCTCTGACAATAATATTGCTTAGGATCAGTTAAATCGCCTGACCTAAACGGCTGGTACGTTAGGAAAATATATATGTATACACATATATGTATATAATATATATGTGTATGTATGTACGTATGTATGCTTATGCGATTTAAATATTATAGAAGTATTTCAGTTATTAAAACTGTTTGTTATCGTTATTTATGTTATAAGTATAAATCATTTTTTATTTTGTAATCTTTGTAAGATAATACGTGCCATCATCAAAAACGAAATTTTCTACATGCGAGCAGCAAGTGTGATGATTTATGAATAATAATTAACCAGTATGCATTCAGAACTTTTCTGCATATTGTATGTGTCTTTGTTAACTCTTTCAGTCGCACAATTCAGTTACCTGGAAATGCATAAAAATTTAGGATTTCGCATGTAATATAAAAACGATAAAAAAAGAAGAAAAGAAGGGTGTGATTAGGCATTCGTATACTTAATTGTTTAAAATACCTGTAATATCAAACTTTATAAAAGCGTTGTAAAGTGAAAATTATCGAACTGTTATACAAATTAGAAATGATTGGTTTATATAAGAAACAATTTGCAGAAATTCCCTTCAAAAATTCAATTCACATGAAAGCTCATTTTTTCATTTCTTTGTATTGGAACCTTTTGCTTCAGTGATTCAAAAAAAAAAAAAACCACAGACTGTAAGTTACTGAATCGTGAGCAGATAATCTATACTAATGTATAAAATTTTTTTTGTACTTATATTTGTTCCAATTTAACTGAAATGCTATTTGACGGATTTTGATGAAATTTTTTTCAAAATGTTTCTTATGATTCCAAAAGTGTTGTATATTCGACTTTTTATATACAATTTTTAATTCATAATTAATTCAAGTTTTATGGGTTCACTACTATTTGAACTCTCGCTGAACCCACTGTTACCCCACCAATTCGATAATCCGTGGTTGGGGTAAAGTAATAGCCGCCGGTGGGGGGGGGGGGGTAGAGTTTAAGTGGGAGAAGCCAAGCTGGATCTGTAACGCTGCCGATCGCGCGTGCAGACACACGCAAGCGGGCTTCCGGTGCAGATCTCTCCGAGCATCTATAAATGGAGGGGGGGGGGGGGGGGGGCAGACAGGTAAAAATTATGTCATATGGAAAAAGCTAAATTCAAAAATTAAAATTTTCGTTCTGTAAGAATGATTACCGCGCGCGATTGTTTCTATTCTTGAAATCGTCAAAATATGACAAAATCGAGCTGCGGCGGTCAAAAACACTCGAAATTTGAAATTCGATAACGTAATTTATGTACGCGTGATTTTTTCGAGTGATTCAATTTTGAAAATTAAAGATAAAATTATAACTCTGGCAACGCCGGGTATTTGTGCTACTTTGATCATAACAGAAGAACAAGAATTTCTACCTCATTTTCTTAAACTCTTGTGTGGAACAAACTCGCCCCCGAATGCGGGGATAAAATAATTGAAAATCCACGGACAATTCAATCAATTGATACTTCTCTCTTCTGCATTCCGAATTGAAATGAATAAGCCGAGCGAGATTCCAGATATCTGGTTCTTTTCAGAGGAACAAAGTTTCATTAACTCTTTAAGTGAATGTTATTCAGCAAGAACCTTTGCATCTTGTGCTATCGCAATAGTAGTTAACTTTGGAGAGGAAGAACTGTTGGCAAGAAGCCAGGATGTATGAAAAAGCATGGAAAAAATAAAAACAATCCATCACTGTCGCCAAGTACTGCCTAGACTGACACCGGATATCCTTAAGAAGTTTGATAAAACAATTAGAAACTTTGATCCGTGGATAATAATACGTCAGATTTTTTGTTTTGCTCTAACGATGCTCTGCTCTGACTCTGCAAAGTCTGGATGTTTAGAAGTTTTTTTTTTTTTATCCACTTTAAAGTCGGGTGGAATACTTTTCAAAGTTTTTCCCTGCAAGACTTTGGAACAGCGGTGACGTATTAAATTTTCTTCGACGTCGTAATCCATGAAGTAATTACTGTATACCATAAAGTGAAAAAACTGGCGAAACTTGCGATCTCTGGGAACTTCTGTAAACTTCATAAATGGACAAAGCATATATCTCGTAATATTTTAACCTGCCGCCATACCCTGGATTGACGCTGCTAATTTTGAGAAAGTATAAAAGTTGGACGCCCAAAATTTTTCTCCCTCTCGTCGCTGTGACATCTGGGGATTTAACATATATCATGGAGTTTTCCCCCGCTTGTCGCGCAACCCGAGTGGGTGTCGAGCTTTCACGTTTCTTCGTTTCGTCTCACTCGGCATCTTCCAACGCAATTTTCATTCAAATTCGCCTAGACTTTTGCAGTTTCGGTGCGCGACAGCTGCGCGCTGAAGATTGAATTGAACCGACGACAAAATTGTGCCGAAGTAAAAGTGGAAAAAAATAAGTACGCCGTGATTTCTCATCTCTCGTCTTGAAAGTTGAATGGTTGCGGTGCCAATGTATATATATTTTATAGGTATAGATAATATAATGTATCAGACATATTTTACGACCACTACATTACTGTATCAAAAGCCGCCATCTTGTGGCGGAAAATGCGCGTATACGTGGGTCGCATTTAACGATAAAAGTTGTTTTTCATCGGAATTTCTACTCGATATGAATTTCACGCAGCGAAAGAAGAGCTCAGTCGCTTGCGCGAGTTTTTCCGAAAGCTTATACGTTCATAATTTGCACGAAATGATCAGCTGACTACTCTTTTCGGCGCCATATTGCTCGGCCACACCCTGCGTCGCATTCCAACATGAAATGTAAGGTTAAAGGGACGGATTCTTAAGCCTCTAATGTCCCTCTATGAGTGCGTCCAGGTGTTTGCGGAAAATTGGATGCTCCCGCGTCTCGTTAAAATCCGCAATCTTCCTTTCGTACTGAATGATCCTGTAACTGTTTCACGTTCATATTTATTCCGCTATAAACCGGGACCCTCGGCTAGAGAGAAAGTACAAGCAGTACGGGTCGGAAGGTCGCTATGAAGGGTTGTAAAAGTTTGACGATGGAGCTCGATGTCAAACCGGCCGCCGTAGCCAGGCAGCTTCTTTTGATTCCGAACAATGCGAGGAAAAGCAAACACTCGAGTTGCTCAAGGAGCACAGCTAAGAAAAAAATTTAAAAAAAGTCAACCTAAAACCTACAAAGAATTTGAATCGGTACGTCGAGACTTTGGAGCTGGATGAACAAAGAGGTCGAATCGTCAAAGGAAACCAATTAAGAATATTTGGACTTTCCAAGAAGAACAAAGCGGCTGATTCTGAATCTCTCAAAGCCACATTATGAAGCTTTCGGAAATTAAGGAGAAGCGATTGAAAACTCCTGCGGGATCTTATTGTTCGAACATGATAAATGTCAAGAGTCTATCGACTCAGAGCGAATAACGCCTGTGTGGCGCGTACACCTACTTATTCGATGAAAGAGAATCGCTCGATAAATTGTTACTTCGATTTATTGAAAACAAGGACATGATTTAATGAATAGGCACCGACGATTGCGGGCGTCGATGTGTATTCCAAAACTTTTCAAGTGTCTGGTTCATTCTTGGTTATAACGATCTCAGAGGTATTCACAACGAGCCGTAAGGACCCTTGAATTTTGGTATTTAATTAGAAACCGGTTCGCGGTCTTAATTGTCCTCTGCTGGCACGTGTCGACCAAAATTTCTCGGCTTCTATCTAGTCTATTTCGAGTTATCTCTTTGCGAACTTTAAGTCTAGTACACTGTACGTTTTTTCAGGACTGCGCGGAAACTTGTCGCCTTAATAATTTGGAATCGTATAGGCTTTAGAGCTTGCATTCTCCAACTTTGGTCATATTTGTACGCACATCACGATTTAACTGCTGTTTCCCAAGTATTATCCTGAATTTTTAATTAGCAATAACGTTGATACCTTCACAGCCGCCGCTGCTGTGGCTCCAGGTGCATCGGAATAATGCCATTTCGAGTTACGTGCAACGCGTGTAATTCTCCTAGCCTGCAGCTAATTCTGCACTGTTGAATGTTTCAGCAGGAACACACGCGCTAAATTTCAAACTGAGATGAAATCTAAACAAGCTTTTCGCTGGCCTGCAAGTGATATATGCTATGATTTATCTGGAAAAGTTACGACGGATCGAACTGAGTATGATGGAAAAATGCTGGCATACATCTTGCACCGTATTATAGGTATACGCTATAGGGTATGTATATTATACATGTCTCATGTGCATAATTCATCAGGATGCAGCACTGCAGACATGAATGCAGTGAAGGTTTTTTTAACGTTCACGTTTAACGAGGGGAATGAATTATCCAACAAGCTGCCTTTCCCAGCACTCTTGCTACTGCTGTCTGCCTGCTCTGCCGGCTCTCATTTGCAAGTAAAACAAATAGTATATATACAGGAATGGTGTACGTTTATAAAAAGTAAAAAACGTCAAGTCACTGATGGTCACTGCTCTATTTACCGCGCCACTAGTTTGCCATTCCATGTTTCAACGTTTACCCTGATACTCGCTTTCCCAAATATACATATACATATAAAATGTAATTCTAATTCGAATCAAAATGAATAAGAAAACAAAATTAACAACAATGGATGAAAACTAGTTTTGAAATATGCGGCTAAATTGCGATCATGCAACACGTTTACTCCCCGAATCTCGGTTCTTGACTGGAGCCTAGAAGCGAATTGCGTCGCTGCCAAATCGAGTTTTTGGCCTTTTGATACCCTTCGTGGTCTGCGCCTTGAAGAACCATCATCGCTTCTTAGAATCGATATTAGAGCAGCTTTTAGGAGTATATACTGGCTTTCTTCCGCGTTGCATCCATAGGGACGCCTGACTATAGGCAAATCAGGGTACGAGTCCACTTTGAGCAGCTCCGATGCTCTTTTGTTAGAGACTCGATGCTGCTCAGAGTGGACTCGAACCCCGATTTGCCTATAATCAGGGGTCCCTATGAAGCGCGTCAGGGAAATATACAGACGCATAAAAATAATCGAACACGACTCGATTGACATGGTGAAAATATATCGATTAATCAATTGTTTCGTATTTTTTGAAACTTTGTATATGAAACCAAAGTTTCGTGAATTTCAGTACGTAGTCTTAATAGCGAAATATACTTAAAAAATATACTTCAACTTCAGGTGAAAATATTCATTTATCTTTCACTTATTATATCAGATGTGTACTAAGTAAGTAAGACAATGATAATAATTAATACTTTAATAACATAAATTAATATTATACGGCGTTTTAAAAATAATTGATGATACTCGATTAATCGGGATAAAATAATCGATTATTTTTAACCATTCTTACAGCCGGTTGTGCCTACTTGTACTTCTGCTCTCTAGGCAGCATCATATAAACTTTGATGACAAAAAAGTTTTCTTCTCATCCCTCTGTCTCGCGGGGTTAATACGTGAAACATTTCAAGGGAAAGAAAGCAATATCGGAAACTTTTCCACCGCAATATCGAGGATCAATACGCGTGTACAGCGGTAACTTCGACCCGCGAAATTGTATCTAGTCATATTAAATGTATAAAACACCCTCTAACAATGGGGTGTAATAGCAGAAAATCGCGGGCTGTTGCAGGCCGTAAACTACCGAAAGTTATCGCGTCCATTCACACAACGAAGACGAGACTGAGGGCAATTCGAATACCCGGCTCTCAATCTCAAGACCGAGCTGTTTCTTTTTCAGAGCGAGAACCAATTTTTCCATTCCCTTTACCCATGAACGCACGTGATTTACGGACTCTCGCCCCCCCCCCCCCCTCCCCTCTCTTCTTGCGGAAGGAAATAAAATTGCAGAAAATCAGCGCACAGCTACTCCACAAATTATTCAATTTCTATTTCACCATGCAAACGGAATTCTTTTGTCCTGTATAGGCGGTGTAACTTGATTTAGGAAGGTTGGTTTGCCGAAAATCGATACGCTTCACACGGTCAACACTTCTTGGAAAAAAAAATCTTTGATATCGATGCTTCGTTACTAATCGTTCCAATAAGTTGATAAAATTGTAGTATATTCGATCCGCGAAAACTTATTTTATTCAAAACACTATTTTCTTCATACAAATTCAGTGGAAAAATTTATTTCATTATTCTCTCACGATTGAATATTTAATTTTACAACACCTTAAAATGAGTTTTCGTTATAGAGTGAAATCGAATAACTATAACAAATATTAAAAAAAAAAATGTTGATATTATTTGAAACCAAGATTTTCATCATGCAATTTCAGTATTTTCCATTCTCTTACTTTCAGAAGAAAAAAATCTTCGTAGCTCAATCAACCTGATCCTTAAGAAATTCTCCATCGCTCCGTGGAGTTTTTCGCACGTGCAAAATCTGCAATATTGACAGTTCTCTCGGTATTTTTGAAAAGTTGGACAAGTATTTATCCGTCGTTAAGCTCTTACAGGAAACCCTGTCTGAGGTTTTTGGTCTGCACAGGAAGGGAAAGAAAGATAGATAGAGAGAGAGAAAGAGAGAGAGATTTTGGTATGCTGCTGAAAGCCATGCACGAGGGCGAATGTTTGCTTAGAAAAATTAAAAAGAGAACCTGTTACTGGGTCAGTTTCACCCCACGTTCAGGGATGAAATATTCAGAAACCGAGCGCCGGAACCAGAAAATGTTTTCCCTAATCTCTCGCCTCCACACACCGACTTTCACGCTCCAAGAAGGTACAAAAGCACGAGGCTCGGTATACTTAGGCTTTCTTCGCATCCGTTTTCTCCTTCTTTTCCTCCGGCTCCCGACGGATTCGCGCCGCTGAGATAATACCGCGTGGTTTCTACTATAGCTTGTCGAAATTTGTTATTCTACAGCCTCCGCCATACCCTCAACTACGTTTCGTTCCCTTCTATACATATACATGTATACCTGTTCCACACTCTACCAAGCGAAATAAAAATTGCAATAAACATTATCGCAATCCAATCGTAATCCGAAAATATTACCGCAACACCCTACTAAAATCTTTAATCTTGTGATTAGGAAAGTGTTCCAGCCGTTACTGATGGTTACTACTTTTCGGCCGGAAAGAGAAGTCATTTCAAGTTACTGGACGGGAAAGTAGGTATACCGAGTAAAACTTTCGCGGATCAATCTTTTTCTCTCAACTTGTATTATACAAATTATTTTTGTTTCGTTTGTTATTCTCTTACTTTGTTACAAATCTTACAACGATAGTTTCTCTCTCTCCCTCTATCTTTTTTTTCTTTTTTAATTGTAAAAATACTGCAATTTTCAGTAAACCAAATTTAACGTACAACATCAAAATTCAAAAAACTTTCAGACAAATCTTGCATAATCTATTTTATAATTTTATTCAAGGAATTTTTTTTTTTTTCAGATGATGAAATAAAAACTTGTGAATTTAATTGATAGGATTTAGTTATCCAATCGTGATTTTTTATTCACACGCTCACCTTGTCCGAAAGATCGTTCTTCATTTTACGTCTGAAATGAATTTTTTCACATAGAAAGAGAAAAAAAAAAAGGTCGAATAATGATACGTCCCACATTTGCAAAACTGTTATTACATTTTTTTTGTTTTCATTTTCTGATTGAAAATTTTAGATCAAAAAGCTCGTCGAGATTGCGACTCGCATATGTCTGCCAGATATGGGAAATTCCTGTTTCTACCTCCATACAAAAGTGTTTTTGAAAAATTTATGAGGTTATTTTGTCCCCTTGGTACAGCGCGTGCATATAAAACATACGGCTGTGCACAAATTATATCGATACCCTCAGGAATCCGTTCCCACTCCACGGAAATAATATATATGTATACACGAGTTGGCAAAGCTCGGCTGAAGCCGCGCCTGAGGGAACCGAGGGGCTAAAAGCTCCGAGGCAGGAGGCTGAATATGGTTTATTCCTTGTTTGTATGGGTTGTTCATGCATTAAGGGCTTGCTTTGTGGCAAGTTTCTTACTGCTGAGCTGGTTTCGCCCCCCCCTCCCCCCCCCCCCCCCCCTCCGGAAATTGATTTATCGGCACAAGTTTGTGGCTACACAAGTCTTACACCTAATGCCCTTAACTTACGCAACTGCCTCCGGCTGCTTTTCCATGTGAATTGCCATACACCCGATGTTCGAAATATCGATTTTACACTTTCATTCGAAAGGTGGTCAAATTCAGAACAAACGAATTCCGATTCTTGTTACAATTTTTTTCTTTTATTCGATTTTTTTTTTTTTTTTTTTTTTCTGCGAAAAGTTTACGGAAATTCGATAAAAAAAATTTGTTCAGAAATTTGTAATAGTTTGCGAATTTTAGCATCTCTTTTCGTCAATTTACTAAAGCGAAAATTTTTTTCTTTCTTATCAATTTTATTATATTTTAATAAAATTATATCCTTGTACAGCCACAAATAAATGATAAATCTTTTTTTCAATCGCGTTTAATTTTGTACGTTTACAATCCAAGCGGTCTAATTGAACGGCTCTGATATGCAAAGCAGGTAGCGTGAGCCGGTGGTTTATAATATTTGATATTAATTTTAAATCCTGCAGGAAACGAAGATTACCTGGGGATACCGATATGATTTCATTATACTGTCAATTTTCTCGATTACCTGGTTATTATTGGTATAACAAAAACAGTGGATATTTGGAGGCGGGCAGTTCATTGTCAGAGTTATAAATTCGAAACGCGTTGCTTTCCGGTGATATTCGCAGTTGAAATTAATACGCGAAGTCCATATACCCTGTGCAAGCCACACAACAGCTGACCGCAACTCGAGCCGATAATAATTCATATTTACGACTTCACTGACCAGTGAATTATCGCCATATACGTGCCACGTCTGTAGTAAATTACTATCTGCAACTATAGATGTGCGATTTATCGCCTTTCGCGATTTTGAAAAAAGCACGAAACTGCGCAGAGCAAGAATTATTATAAGAATTTTCAACCCCCCGTACGGTTAATTTGAATAAACGAAATACTCTTCGTAGTCACTCAGTACCAGCTTGATGGCCGCTTTGTACCCAAGAGGGTAAATTTATTACACAGATATTTTGAAATTATGCAATTTTGAAACGGGAAAAGTGCCTGGGTGTTATCATATGCGGTAGTAAAATAGAACAGAGGAGAAATATTGCGACTTGGAAAACTGCATGGTGGTTTTTTTAAAGTAATTTTCCAAAATTTTTTTTTTTTTTTTTTTTTTTTTTTTTTTTTTTTTTTTTTTTTTTTTTTTTTTTTTTCTGTCTATGAAACTAGAAAGAATGTGAAAAAATTAATTACATAGGTATGAAAATTGGTGACGATGCTCACGAAATTGGGTTTGACAAATAATAATAAAGATCCTCGCAGGTGCAGCAAGTAAAATTCGTTGGTGTAATAACACGGTGTTAAAAGTTACGAGGGAAAACATATATATAGTCGGGGAAACACATCGAAAAACTTATTTCATTCGCGGCTGAAAGTTGGGCTTCAACCCCCCGGAGCGTCTGCAGCTCGAGGCAACTTTAGCATCATCTCTTACCTCTTCGCTCAAGTAATAAACAATAAACAGGAGTTCAGCACTTGGAGTTCTGGAGGCTCGTTCGTAAGCCGATTACTCGATCCTCCCTTCCGCGTTTACATCCAGCAAACCATCCCCTAAGCCGGAAAATCCGTGGCCAACTGCACCTGCCAATGGCGCAAATTTCTGCGTGATTGCGCGGCGGAAAATTGGGTTCAACTGTTAGGATTACAAGTGGAAGAAAATCCGGTTGATTTTGCGGGTATAAAAATAAAAAAAAAAAGTAAAACGAAATCAGCTCTCAATTTGAGCCTGTAGTGTATTTATCAGGAATTTCATTAGGGTTTTATGTGGACAAACGGGGCTGGAGTTACGAATCTGAAAAGTTCCGGAAGTGCCTAATTCCGAATTATTTGCTGGCGAAACTTGTAGTACAGAAATCAAACTTTGGAGAAACAACAAAGTTTCTAATCGTCGGAAACCTGGTGGTTCAAAGTTCCAAAATGTAAGATCGATGTTTCGGATTTTTAAATACTCTCATTTTCGCACATTCGGCATTTTGCCATTTCGGAACTTTGCACTCTCGGAATTTCAACTCCGCTACTTCGTGGAAGAATAATTAGCAACTATTATATTAAGAGGGAAAAACGTTGAAAGCAGTGAATTACAACACATTCCAAGAGCTGGTATGGTTAAAAATTTCAGAATGCAGCTAGATAACATTTTGCAATTCAAAAACAAGCTGCATGCGCTGGTTTGCAGCTCTGCAATTGGAATGTATGAATTCGCATTTTGCATGCAGATAGATTGAAATTGTTTCTCGGAAGGAATACTGGGACTGAAAATTTCCTTAAACTTATTTCTTACTCTGCTTTAAAAGATTTTTATCGCGTCATGCGAGGCTTGGTTTCATTTCCCGAAAAACATACGATTGAGGTTCGAGAAGTTCGAGTTGGGTTTACTTTGCGAATTCGAATCTACGATCTCCGGTCTCCTATTTATTGATATTGGTAAGAAATTTGCGGGCGAAATCTTTTTCTGCCGGGGAAAAGTCGTTCGGAATCCTGAAAAAACAGGCTCTTATTCTGAAAAGTATATGAAAGCGAATCGAGCCTCGGAGGATATTGAATTTTCGTCAAGGAACTCCGCAGGAATACAACTTGGCTCGGGTGTTAAGGGGGTGAGGATTTAATTACATCCCGCACCTTGCGAACTTTGAAACTCCAATAAAAAGTGGGCGAGGTTGTAGACTTGATTTAACAGCAAGCCAAAGATTAGCGTGCAAATGTTGACAAACTGTCCATGTAACTCTGAACTTTGCATTACAACATCAAGCTCGAAACCGTGAAATCGACAATTGTTAATTCGCTTTTTTACACTCTCTGTAAAATTAAAATGGGGGGGGGGATTCATTCCTGCGGGGAATTTTCGCGCGTTTGGGGTTGCCGAAGAAATTCTCCGACGCGGCAAACTTTCGAGGCCCTCGTGGTCTAGATAATGACGGGATTTAGGAGGAGGGTGCGTTTAGTTCACTCCGGTGTCAAGTTGTTTATTCGCCCGTGAAACACACGCAGAGTTCGCGAGTTCACGGAGACAGACGAGGCTATTGATCTGCCCGGGACCACCTGTAGCCTGCTCTTGCTGTACACACCGTTTCCACTTTTCAGGGAAGGCTACGAACCGTCTGCGAATAAATACTCTCTCTACTCGCAGAAATGTCGTTTCTATGTACAGATTTCGATACCGACGTTTTACCGACATTCTTAGCCAGATCACAGCTCAGACGCAAACCCTTTTTTCGGGAAAAGGTTATCCCCCGCGACTGGTCAATTTTATCGATCATCGATAAGTTTGTCGGTATCATCGATAAAGTTGACCAGTGTGGAGGTAACTTCAAACTGAAAAAAGGGTTTGTGTCTGAGCTGAGCTTTATCGATCGTCGATATCATCGATAAAGTTGACCATTGTGGAGGTAACTTCCACACGAAAAAAGGGTTTGTGTCTGAGCTGTGAAGCGGCTAAAAATGTCGGTAAAATATCGGTATCGGAATCCGTATGCAGAAGTGGCTTTATGAAAAAGTTGCAAGAAATTGTATATTTAATTGAGAATTCGCGTTGATTATTTTTGAGAAGATTGGTTGAACGAAACTCAGTGCTTTTCATTTATTTAAAGATCTTGGTTTGGGTATTCTTTCAATGCTACGTATCATCGCAGCTCTCATCGCAGCATAAAATATTACCAAAAAATGAATTCCGGTAGACACGTAAAAATAAAGGTAAAATTCAGGGGCTGTTTAAGAAGTTCTTTATATTCTCCATCCCCACGCGCTTCAACGCGTCTAAAGTTCTACTGTAACTAAAAGCAAACATTTCAGACTGTTCGCCGTTTCTGTCAGTCTATCTTCTGACATTCTTAAAACCGTTTCCGTTTCCGTTTTCTTCGACCGCGAAAGATTTTCGTCCTTTTTCATACAGACAACTGCAGTTCCGTTTCACGACCAAGTATTGCCTTGAAGTAATATAAAACGGCGAGAGTCTTCATTGAATAAAAGTAGAACTTTGAAGGGTGCAATTCTGTCGGCGGTTTCTTTTCCCTCTATCGCGTCATAAAAACTCGGTCAAGCTTATTTCGCCCAGTTCGTATAAACATCGATGAAAAGTTTTCAACCGTGTAAGGATCTGAAATTAAAAAAGTAATAAACTCGTGCATCTTTGGTGGAGAAGTTCAGTTTTTATTCCCGCCTTCGTACCTCGATGGACTTCGTTTCGATAGAGGCGGGAAAATATTAATACCATGCAGCACTGTAGTAATCATTTTGAGCCCGCGGATACGCTGCAGACATGAATTGAAATATTTCGCTAGGTGTACATATGCAATCTCAATCCCAGTTCAACCAACGTTCGACGCGTTTTCCAATACGTCGAGGGTGTGTTTCTCGTTTTTACCTATCCGCCGGACAACAATTGCGATTTTTTTAACCCCCTGTTACATACGCCACAAGTTTTCACCCCCAAAAATAAAATGCGAAACAGGCGTGACATAGCTATGAAAAATATGAATTTCTATTTTAATATGATTTTTCACTTTTTTTCACAAAAACGATATTCGGAACCCCTGAAAAATCTACATCCGTGAATACAGAGAAGTTTTTTCCAAAGAATCGGAAAAAATTGTTCCGTTTCCAAGGGTGGTGAAAGCCGTCAAGACCGGGGATTTCCAGGCGTGTTCGAGAGGAAGAGAATCCATCCAGAATGGAATTCGTGGTCCAATAAATTTATTTGTCATTTTCGAGGGTAACAACGAAAATCCGCGACTCGATTACCGATGACGTCGACATATAAAACGCGTGGCAAAAAGTCAGCCTCAACCAGTTCGTTAAATACCATCCGGCAGGTGCTTTCATTTTTATTTCATCCGCGGGTCGAGGGTTGGAAATTTTTTTAAGGCTAGAAAGTGCGTAAAATTTTTTTTTTTTTTTTTTCATTTAAAGATAAAAAAAAACCAAACGAAAGAAACTAAATGAAAAGGAAAAGAACAGAGAATATATTACGTAGCGAAAAAAAAAAAAAAAAAATGAAAAGTGCGTATGTGATTTTCCCGAGGTAGGGAAAAACTCCGTTAAGTGAGCCTGCAGCGAGTCTGAATGAGTCGATTCTCATTTTATACACTTGTATAAGGGCTGAAACTTTAATCCCGGTTGCACGGCAAGTCTGAAGCACATCCTTGAAACTTGAATTCCGAGCTGGAGGATTATATTAAATCTATACATAATATGCATAGATATATGTGTATATGTAAATATTTCAGGATTATTGCCGTTGTTGTTCAAACTTTTTTTTCTCTCCTGAGAATTTAAACTTTCAATTATAATTCAGATGATACAGGATTTCGCTGTAATAAATAAAATCTCGGTAGGAATCAAATATCTAAATCAAAAAAGAAAGAAGAAAAGTAAAAAAAAAAAAAAAAAAAAACGAGAATATTCGGTCGGTGAAAACGCAGCGTTAAAAAATTAATAATCCACGCTTTGTTTCTTCTCTCACCGCGAATCGTCATCTTATAAATTTTTGAAAGAGTAGTCCGCCTCTCGGCTAGTCGCGAATAAATTTCCCTCACGTTGTTGCCAACGCGTATTTCCGTTACGCTGGCTTCCAACCCTGATAACTTCCGGCTGTTCGCGCGCTCTATTCACACGTTGTGGTCCAAATCTGCTGGGAGTTTCCACAATTATACAGATAAACCTCGGAACTTTTTATTATAAACACTAACGAGGCCTGGCCGAAAATGTTGAGCAGATATTTGGTTAGCGTCCTCTAAAAAAAACTACGTCCAAGTATAATAAATCCAAAATGTTCACCGAACATCCAACGTCGTTATAAAAAGTTCTGCGTATTTTTACCCCATTAAATTTCCTCTCTGCCATTAAATTGTTCAATATCCAAACTGTATAGACGATTCGGAGCTTAGTTCTCAGGCAGCTTTGATAGAGCTTTCGCCTTTGTGCTTTCCCGTTCCGAACGCTGATTTGCCCCGAACTCGCAGCCCTCGGAGCTCCGACTAATTGAAGGAAGGTCAAGTGATCATTGAAACTAAGGTGCGAGGAAGCGAATATATTATTTGATTTTCGGTGTAGTGTATTATTGCGTTATTATTAACGCGTTCGCGTTAATAATAACGATCGTACTTGGCGATGTGCTCGATGCTCGAGAGAAGAGGATCGTTATTATTATTATGATTATTATATCGCCAGAGAAGGAGGTTTGAAACGCGTTATCTGTGGAGAAAAAATTTATCGCCCCTTTTGCTATGAGAGAAGAAAATGACGTTTTCCAGTTTGATTACATCTTTTCTTCTCGCGATTGCAGAGTGAAGGGAAAATTACGGTCCGACGAATACTGGGGTGGAAATCTATACGTATTTTTCTCGGTTTGCGTGGGGGTGAATAATGCACCTAGCCTTACCCTGAGCAAATACTTCGCCGTGTATCCGGACGTCTAGATGCAATTCGCGATGCTGGGAACTTGAGAGATATTTTTCGAGGCGTCGCGACGCTCTTGAGATACGCGACGATCAAACGCGCCGACACTTATCGACGGCTCAGCTAGCACGCGACGTATGTTCAAGACGATGTATATCTTAACCCTTGACAGAAGATTTTCCGCACCGATAAACAATAGCGAGGAATAAGATCGAATAAATTCACGCGCGTTTATAGAGCGATTTTTCACGTCTCTTCATCGGCGCGCTTTTCTATAATGCTGGATAAATTTCCGCATGTAGTTGACGTGAGGTTTAATTCGATTATGTTTATAATTTTCACCGTAAACGGAAAAGATGGTTCTGGATGCTGAATGAAAATTAGTTTTGCGTAATTTACTGTACAATATCATATTGAACGCGATCCAACTGAGGGTAACAAAAAAAAAGAGTTTTCTCAAGAAGTTTTAACTGTCAATATTGATGTAAGCTTTGAAAGGCTTGATAAATACACTTTTGAGTAACAGAAATTTTTTTTTTTTCATCGATTTTAATCACTTTTTATATTACTTAAATGCAGCATGTTAATGGCCTTGGAATGAACCACACGTTTTTTTTGAAATTTTGATTTTAAGTTAATTTTTTTTGCAAAAAACGGTAGAAAAACGCGGTCGTTTTCACCTTTTTTAAAAAATGCCCGCCATTTTGTCAATTTTGCAAATATCAAAAATCTTATGATTCATTCCAAGGCCATTAACATGCTGAATCTAAAACCGTTCGATTTTTTGGTTTTACGTTAACCATCTTCCAGAAATCATCAACACCGCAGACCTACTTTTTTTCAGACTGACTTTCAACTACGATTTTCGTGTATAAAAACTGTTTAAAATCAATAAAAATTTTTTTTTAATATTTAGAGTTAAGACTTATTAAAAAAATTCTTGAAAAACCCTTTTTTTTTGCTCATCAGTTGGGTACACCCCTAAAAAGAATGTTTAAATCATACCATTTTTGAATAACTATAACAAACGAAATATGTGTTTTATACGCAGCCAAGCACCAAGGCAATTATCTCATTCGCTGGCTTTGTTTTACATGCACTTTACACCCGCGCTCGTCACGATTTCTCAGAAATTTCGGAATCCAGCTGCCGCTGCAGCGGATTTTGCAAGAAAACAATGCGCAGCTGTGAGCTAAGAACATGCGGCCTTCCGTTGGCCGTGGAAACAAAAGCTGGGAAAAACGGTACCTCCAAACATTATTATTATTATTATTATTATATCCATGCATGGCGCTGGCTAGCAGAAAAACCCCAACTTGACCTGAAAATATCGGGTGAAATTATTCGATTTTAATTCAGCTTATCATAAACGATTATAATTAAAGTATAACTAATATAAATATACATTAAATAAAGTTTTTGCGAAATCGAAACCGTCCGAAAAAATTTTCTTCAATTTCTCGCGAAAAAATTGCGGGATTTTAAACATGTAGAAAATTTGCACTCGCGGCTGCTTCGGTATGAAGTAAAATCTGCAAATCTCGCTGTGCACCAGCGCTGCTGCAATTAATGCATAATTAGAAGCATTTTCCCCGAAGTGATGAAAGAACGAGTGTGAATTCCTACCGCGTTAATTATAATTAGTCGGCGTTAATTCGCCTCGCCAATTTCGCACAAATACCATAACGCACGTCATCCACTCTGGTTTCTTTTCGCGAGTAGGTATCTTATCTTCGCGACTTCGGCGCTCCTTTTGCCAGTGGCTGCGAAAGGGTGCAGGGTAAATAGAGGAAATCGTGACTGGGGGTTGGGGGAGATGAAAAGGTGGGCACTGAAGCTGCGTAGGGAAGCATTTGCATGATGTCGCTCGAGTTCGCTCCCCGTTGCCATTAGCCCTGTTTGCCTCAGAGTCTCGCCTTGGCTTTCGACCATTCTTCAAATTACCCCGAAGTGTTCAGACCCTTCGCCGATAGATCGTTAACGCCCCCTTCGAAAGGGCCAAAGACCTTCGTTGTTGGGTGGTTGGCATCAAGGTGTGCAAAACCTCGGTTTTCTGGAACAAAGAGACCTCGAGGTACCGGATATTCGAGATGTTTGAGGCACCGCGGCTCAACCAGTGATTGAAACTAAACCCGCAGAAAAAGAAGCTGATTAAATTGGTCGAATCGAATTCCCCCGAGTTCAGAATCTCAATTTGTTTCATCAAATTCGCTTTCGTTTCCCGATTTTCGGCCGTCGTTTCCCTGCAATTTACTTTTGCTCTCCCTTTTTTCTTTCCTCTCTCTATATATATGTATATTAGGGTGGCGCAAAAAACCGTCTTTTTTTTTTTTTCGAGTCTCGTGTGACAAAATGTTAGTTTTTGATGTTTTGAGAGCCCAATCCAAAGGACAGCTCAAAAAAAAAATAACAATTTATGAGGTCGCTGCAAATTTTTTAAAATGTCAAAAAATCATATCAAAAAAATTATATTTTCAGTGTTTCGTTTGATTTTTAATTCATGTCGTGGTGTATTGTTATCGATTCTTTCTTACTAAATTGAAGAAAAAAAAATTTATGAAATTTTAATATGAATATTAAAAGGTCGCTCGAAAAGATCTAAAGAAATGCACCAAAAAATTGAAAAAAAATTATGAGCGACATTTCAAAATTCAAATTTTGAACTGAAACTTTCGGAAACATATTTTTTTTTTGTCTATAAAATTACACCGTAACGAGAAATTTTTTTTTTTTTTTTTTTAAATCGATTTTTGACGATTTCTGACGTTTTAAAAAATGTGGAGCGACCTCTTAAAAAATTTGTTTTGAACTGTCTTTTGGAGTGGGCTCTTAAAACATCAAAAACTAACATTTTGTCACACGAGACTGGAAAAAAAAAAAAAAAAAAAATAGTCGGTTTTTTTGCGACACCCTAATGAATCCAATTTTCATCGTTATACACGAGAAGTGTTTCTCGCTGGTACATCTACTCGTGGTTACAAATAAATTTCACGGGGTGTCGAGCTGGGTGTGATAAACATTGCGAATATGCCTGTATACATATATATACAGAAATATTTTTACTTTCGAAAAGAATAGCCGTGATATCCTGACGATTCTTATTTATCTGCCACTCGATTCAAGAGCTTCCTTCGTGGCTAAAATGATCGCCAGGGAATTCCGAACTAACTCGGGTCCTGCAGGCTCTTCCGTAGATCCCGAGACGAGCGACGAAAGTAAAGAGAACGAGAAAAATCTCTGATTCATTCATCGATGAGAATAATTTTTATCGATCAAGTGACATCTTTATCTTTATCTTCCAGGAGCTCGAAAAAGACTTTGAATAATCAGTTTCGGAGATGGGATTTCGAAGCCGTTAAATTAACCCTCGGAACACTGTACAAAAGTCTAATAATATATTCACGTCCTTCAACCCCAGCTCGTTTAATCGGCGCAAAGTCCGCTTATTATTATTATTATTATTATTATTATTATTATTGTACAGTCAGAAATTCTCTTTCCATTTCTGTGATATCTCTCTGGGAGGGGGGGGGGGGGGGGGGGGTTAATAAGTAGTACAATTTCAGCTCGCGGTGCTCTTCTCTTGTTGGTTGTTATAATTGAATACGATAACGACGGGTTACCAGTGCACGGAAACAGGCTGCGCAAGGGTTGGAGCTTCGTGCTTCAGTTGGCGCCCAGAAGTGCGTGTGCAAAGGAACTCCGCAGACACCGATGGTATATATAGCGTTGTTCGGTATTATAAACCCACGCGTTTCCGGAACCGCAGAGGCTGCCGGAAATTTCAATACCCTGAAACCCGGTCGAGACTCGAACTGTTTCGAACGACGTGACTTGGCCTGGAAATCACCTGACCTCAGTTTATACCCACCAATCATCATCCACTCACGATTCTACACGCGTTCGCTATGATCTCAGACGTGAAAGGAGGAAATCAATATGGATGTCAAAGCTTTGAATTAATATAGATCTTGAAGCAATATGGGGAGTTCCATTCGAACCAGATCAACGTCTGACCCTCACCATTTCTGGTTAAAAAAGAAAAAAAAAGGCGGGTTGGGTTCTCATGGAATCCTGATTTAAAGTCACGATTCAAAGACTTTCGAATACACGAAATGGTCTGAAGTCGTCCCGTCTTTCTATGGAATCAGCTTCGGTTTCGTGAACCCATGTAAAGCCGTTTTAATTATCTTCCAAATCTAAAAACTCGTTTAAGATTTTGTATCACTGGACGAAGTCAGTGATCGAAGACTTCGGGAAATCTTCACAAGCTTATTTTCTTAATCTATCTATGAAAGTGACTCGACGTCTTCGAACTTGGGAGTCGGATGTTTCACCGGAACATTGAGGTTGAGCCTCGTGGATTATCCTGATCCCGGAATTCGTTTTCTCGAATGAGAAAGGTCGGATGTAATCTGACCTCCGAGGACCTGGTTATGTTTAATATAAATGGCTATAGAGATAGAGGCGATCCACGCGTGAAGAAACATAATTCAACTGGCTGAATATTGAATTTTATTCGACACATGTGCGTTTATTATATGCGCAGACATGTGTTTGCCGAAATTGTGTGCGAATCTCTCGTATCCGCTTATCTCTCAGTCTGCCAAATTTATGACCTAATAAAATACTCAAATTGAATGATAATTGGGTTGAAAAAAAATGTCTTGTAAAATAAATCCCGTTAAAATATCTCGTCTAAGTTTGTCTTTTTTAAAACTTAAGTGCGTTTCTAAAAACGATCATCCGACGAAATCGGATTACGATTTTCTGCTTTTATTATATCGTACAAGCGACGAGTTCCTAGTCAATACAGAACGTGACCAGCTACTTTGTACCTTTAAAATGTACTCCATCATCTCGGGGAATTCGATTTTCAAGCATACGGTAGAACCAAAGAACAGGCTACGACTCTTAAGATATGTTCATTGACAAATTTCAGTCGCATTCATTTTCAATTATATTACATGAAATGAAAATCCGTATGGAAAGTGAAGGTAATGAAATCGGGAAAATGGGAACCGAGAAAAATTTCTAGTCGAGATATAAGGGATGTGAAAAATTCACTAAGAAACAAATAAAATCTATGTTGGTACAACAGAATCTGCGGAACTGCACTCCGATACGAAATGGAAAAGAACCACCACCACCACATCAAAGAGTATCAACCCATCATCCGTGACATTTTCTATTTCAAAATAGAGATACGATATTTTCTCCGAATGCACTTTGACACCCACCACCCACCCCGATACTCATCGAAAATACATTCACCCTGTCTGTCTTACTTTGGCCTCCGAGTTCAAAGGTCACCTGTCGTGGGCTGGAAGTGCATGTATTTCCTGGTTTCCAAGCTTGGAAGATCGAATCAAAGGTCAATCCGTTGTAATTAACGTCGTGCGAATGAAAATAGCTCGGGAATGCGATATAAAATCTGAGAATGGAGCATTATTGGGTTCCATCAAGTCGACACTGACCTCCTGGATGTCCTCGCAATACCGGATCCTTCAAGTGTAAAAATTTTCTGCAACGTCGAAGGAATTTAGTCGGATTTCAGTACAAAGCACAGAGAGGAGGAGACCTTTTCGTGAGTAAGAGTAATATCAATTTGAGAATGAAAGGTACAAAGAAAGAGAGGCAAACGATTGTGAAAAAGAAATTTATGAACTCTGTTTTGTCCTCTGCTGTTGCAAAGATTCAAGCATTGTGGTCAATTCGCGTTGATTATTTTCTCCTAGTTTCTTTTTAATACACGTGAGGGCGACGCGCGATTTGGTCCGAGGTCCTTTTCACAAGGAATCTTCGCTCTCGGCATTGGTTTCGAAACCCACCACCGAGGAGCCATTACCTAAATGGATTTCTTCGGGAATAAAAAAATAAAAGAAGAAGAGCGAGGTTGCGAGTGAGTGGGGAAGTGAAAAAAAATGTCTTCGAGAATATTACGACCCTCGATTCACAAAACGACAAAAAAAAAAAAAAAAAATTGTTTATTTTTTTTTTCTTCCTCTCATTTTTAACCCACATGGAAATGAATTCGCATAAATCCCTAAGGAAATCAACCCAAGTTCTACACCAGCGTTGTATAATTATCTGCAAAAACATCTCGTCGGTGGGTTTCATCGATGGTTGTATAATTTTTTTTTCCTTTTCTTTTCCCCCCTCTTCTTGGCATGCAGCAAAATACGAATCCATACCTAAGTACACGTCTTATTTCAGCCTTATGCTATTCTTTCTATTCGCTCTGTGGGAAAGTCACAACAAACTTACGGCTCACTCGACCGGATATGCGATGTGCAGGCTCGTAAACGACGAGATATATTGCACGGAATAAAATACGTTTGCAGAAGCATCGGCACAGGAAAAGATGTCGCGGAATAAATGGATTTCCGTATGTTTACTGCACCAAGACTTTCCGCTTCATTTATTACCCCATAAGGTAATCCCTGCGACATAACTTGCATTATTACAATACATGTTACACTTACACGTTGCATAATTTTTTTACAATCCATTTTGCTTCGTTTTTCATATTTTTTGCGAAATACTCGCCATTTTTGCCATTTAAACGCGCAGGAGTCGAATAAAATGTACGCGAATATATCATCCGAGCTTTTTTCTCGATCCATTAATTTCGCTGGTAATTAGGAGAATCTGATTAACGCGAAAAAGTATATTTCCAGACGGAAAAGCAACTCGTGTATATAAATATAGGTGAGTAATAACGAGAAAGGAAATTAATCACTTTGGGGGGATTTTTCCCACGGTGATTCGGAAAAACGCGCTGATTTTATTATCTCACCAGATTCAGTGTAACGCTCGGTAATTTCCTGGAGCAAAGTCGCAGCCGTTAACTTAAATCGGAATTACGTCATCAGCTGATACGTGAAATTCTCGGGGATGATTATTCAGGATGAAATATATTGGGAATGGGGTGAATTATTTATCATATTATAACATTTGGCAAAATGAAAATTTTTTTGAATCCACTACCGTGGCGATCGCGATTAAGGTAGAAAATTTCTTCTAAAAAATTCAATATCGAATAAAATGCGGTGGTATTTTCGAAAAATTCTCATTGATGATGACGAGGGAGACCTGAGGTTTAATGGCGGTATTAAGCGGATGCCTTTTTGAAAGAGTGGATCTAAAAGGGTTTCAAGTTCCGGCGGCAAAAAGCGTCATTCAACCCCCGAAAATTCGGTTCTTAGTTTTCGACGTTGTGAAAAGTGATCCAGAGTGTATGAGAGAAATACGCGAATGATGGAAGGCTGCGGAAATTTAGTGTCGACAAAGGGAAGGGGATCATTTTTTATGATACCAGATATTGGAGTGGGATTGACATTCCGAATTTGATAAGTTCCGAAGGTACCAAATTCCGGATATTTTCGTCGCGAAACTTTAAGTAGAGAAATCAAATTTTGACGAAATATCAAAGTTCCAAAAGTGCGAAAATTTTTAAATCTGATGTATCGAAATTCCGAGTGATCGAAGATTTTCAGTTCTGTGAATTTCTTGCTTTGTCAAATTTCATCAATTTGATCTTTTGATGTTTTTGATTTCCGATATTTTTACCTGGTCATTCTGTTTTTCGGTTTTTCTGATTTTCTACACCGTGCTAGAATATTTTAACTTTCGGAAGTTTACTAAATCGAAACTTTATTTTTCAGAATTTTCCTTTATCGGAGCTTGAATTTTTGAAATCTCGCATTTCCGAACTTTGTACCATCGTGTTTCCGGCCATTCGAAACTTTGTTGTTTCTCTCTCTACTTCACGTTTCACCACCAAATAATTCGGAATTAGCCACTTTCGGAACTTTCCAAATTCCGAACTGCAATTCCGCCCCCAGCTATGCAAACAAAGCAGGGAGGAAACCAGGGGTTTAAATTTCTCAATTGCAATCGAATTCTATGTACGTGTGTTACCAACAATTACTTTGGTGGTTGAATATCTGCAACATTGTAATTAACGTTAATATCTCCATTATCGTTAATCAAAATATATATATCTATGCATATATGTATATTTGTTTTAAACCGATATTGCAGGATCAGCTCATGTATAACGATCATGCAAGCTTTGCTTACGAAAGCGAACAAATTACCGTGTATTCTATCCAATCTGACATTTCCCAGAACTTTTGCATGGCTTTTTCCATTTTTTTTTATTTTTTTTTTTTTTTTTTTTTTTCTTGTTTTATTCCTCGTTTTGATAAGAGCAGAAGAATCATGAAACGGCGGGGTCTTCGCTTATCTAAAACTGCGAATGAAATGTATATAGTAGCCATTGGAAAACCGTTAGAGAAGCATATAAACGCCTATCTCTGGCGGTGCTTCAGCCGAGTTTTCTAGCCGCTCCAGGACCAGAGAATATATACTTTCATCCCCTTCGTTCTCCGCCCTCTTTGCGAACACTGAAACCATCACTTTGTCAACCTGCCAAGAGAGAATGGAACCCGGATGAAACGCGATATTGCACCGCCAATATCAGCTCTTAATCCTATCCTATGGTGGGTTATGGTGTATTCCATGAGTACGTAGGTATAAGCGAGGAAACGAAGGTGCAAATCACCCGGAAAAAACGAATCTCACAAACGATTCTTCGAGTCATCGCGTAAACAAGACGATGCATAATTTCATTGGATTTGACCATAAAAGCATTCGTTATACGAAGGGAAAAATTAAAACGAAATGAAAATCACATTATTCAATCATTTTTTTCATAAATAAATTTATATTCCCTGACAGGTTCCATTACTGAGTTCAATTTATTCATCAATGAACTCTACAGAAATCGTCGGGGCTAGATTTTGGACAACAATATTATACAAACATTAACATTTATAAATTATAAATCATTCACGGATTGATTTTTTTTTTTTTTTTTTTTTCATCGATTCACGAGCGGAAGGAAAAATCTTTTGTAAATAAAGAGTTATTTTTTATTGGCATCGAACAGATTCTTCGAGATGTTTACAATTAAAATTCAATAGTTCAATATCTTCGCCGGATCGAAGAAATTTTCATCAATCAGATTTAACTTTATAATATCTTTTACCGGGTAAAATTTTTGCTCGATTAACTCGAAGCGCAACTTTTGAACCTTTGTTTCGTAATTCTTCGCGATTGGATGGTTTGTTGTTTGGATTGTGAACTCGATTCATTCTTAATTGGCTCGTTTTCAAACGTCAATACCATTTTCACGATTGAAAATGAAAGGAGTGGCGACTGGCACCATTAGGAGGCTGGAGACGAACCAGACACTCAACAGCAAAGTGGTACGAATATCTCGTCTGCAGAGTTGCCGGCGTTAATTCCCGCAGAGCTTTTCCCGAGCTTCTGCATCACTCGAAAACTGTAACTATATGCAATTCTCTTGAAACAGTCAGGCAATTAATTGTTTACGTCAATTTCCTACTTCCAATTAAGGCAAGGCATTTTTCTTAACCGTAAACCGTGCATAATTATTAATAACAAGAAAGATAAAAGTTGAAGTCCAAGACGCGCGGATTCATTAACCGAAAAAAAATAAGCTATAATGTACGAAAATACGAAGAAAGTGGGTAAATTAAAATCAGTCGTGAAATTTCATTTCATTTCATGAGATACCTCGTCTCTGAAATACAAATAATAATCTACAATCGTATTTCGACAGTCGAAAATGGTTGCAAGATTTCTGATCAGATTTCAATTATGCCCCGGAAACATTACAGTTTTACCGGATTTTTTTTTTTTAATCAGAACGAAGAAACCGATTAAATTGCGAAGCTTTAAGTTTTGCGAGAAATGAAAATAAGCAACGATTCCATTTTTTTTCACAGTAGTTAGTTCTCAACATTTTTATGACCAGTTCATGTTATTCTAATCCAAAACGATGTTCTCGTTCGTAGACAATTTTTTTACATTCATTTTTATCCCGACGTTTCTAGCGATCAATTTTCAGAAATTTAGGAATTATCGAGTATTTTGAGAAAATTATTTGCCAGTTCCGGTCACCATCTTGGAGAAAATTTCGAACCCTTGCATCCCCGTAAGTTTATTATTCTCGGATTGTCCGATATTAGGATAGGATCGAAGCGAGCAGATTCGAAAATGCTTTATTAAAAAAAAAAAAAGAAAAAAAAACCGATCTGGCTTATCGGAGAATTTGATAAGACTAGATAAAAATCAGACTTCTCTGATCTTCCAGATTTCTCCGACTAAGGACGGAACGTTAAGGGAAGTTTCATTGTTTACTCGGCAGTTTCGGGGTGGCGTATAAACCATATTCAAAGTGACCACTGACTGCACTGCCCAGGGCGAGTGTCGATTCGTGATAACAAGTAGAATATACTTGCCGGTGGGACACGATCCTCGCAGCCTATCTCAAAATGCCCGGGGAATTATTGGCTATTCGCTGTTCAAGGGATGGATGTAATCCGGCAAAACGGACAGGGAATATGGCTGCGATACATCCTTTGTATCGTGTGTGCGTGTATCTGTGTGTGTGTGTGTGTGTGTGTAAGAGAGAACGACGCCGACGCCTCGCGGGTCTCTAATCTACAGAGACGTCGCTCGGAGTCACATAATACCACCGAAGGAACAAAAGGACGCCGAGAGTCTTCAATCGAATCCCATTTTACGCCCCTGATGTCCGTTGTTCTCAAAAACGGCGACTGAGACATTAATGACTCGTGTACAAATAACACACACACACACAAAGCTAGACCGTCATAAATAACCCAAAGTAAAATAACCGAGAAGGAGAATAAATCGTAAAAAAAAAAAAATAAAGAAACCCATGACAAAAATAACCCAAAACTATAATAACGTGAAGAAATTCAACCCGAAGAAAAGTAGCGCGAAACAAAAATAGTCTGTGACAAAAATAACCGATGATAATAATAACAACTTGAAAAAACAATAAGTCACGCGAAAGATAACACGAGACAAAAATAACCAAAAGGAAAAGAATTCGTGACGAAATTAACGCGAATAAAAATAACTCACGGTAAAAATAATCTAAGACAAAAAATAATTCACATGACAAGAACAACGTGAACAAAAATACCCAAAAAAAAAAAATAACCCATGACAAGAATAACGTGAAAAAAAATAAATCACTGTGAAAATAACCTAAAGCAAAAATATCCCAAACAAAAATAACCTTTGACAAGAACAATGTTGACAAAAAAAAAAAAAAAAAAACTAACAATAAAAATAACCTAAGGCAAAAATAACCCAAACAAAAACAGCCCTAGACAAAAAAAAAAAAAAAAAAAAAATAACCCATGACAAATGTACACCTGCGCAAAAATAACACGTGACCAGAAAATGACAAAACATGAAATTACATTAAATTAAATTTCATTCATGATATTTTTGTCATGGATTATGTTTGTTGAGTTATTATGTCTGGATGATCAGGCCCTTTGAAAACGGAATTATCTAGAACCCTCGGACCATGCAGCGGCGAAGCTGCGAGAAAGAAAGAATGGGAAAATGAAAAAAAATAGCGCGTTCAATGCGTTGAAAAATTTTTTAGAACAAAATTATTCATAATGCTAACTTTGGGAA
Source organism: Diprion similis (assembly GCF_021155765.1). NCBI lineage: Eukaryota > Metazoa > Arthropoda > Insecta > Hymenoptera > Diprionidae > Diprion > Diprion similis. The sequence goes on along the minus strand of NC_060113.1, from coordinate 1,892,243 downwards.
TAATTATCGCGTTGAATAGTCGAGGCGAGCACGTATAATAGTTTTTTACACAGCGTATAGAATATTTTCGAGAGTAATCCCAGGGACGAATTTTTTCAATTCTTTTTGGAAAACTTTTTCTTCCTTTAATTCTGTCGTGCTTTTAGAAGTTTTTATACGCCATTCGCGTCGACGAAGTGTGAATGATCCGTTATATATACAGTTTGGGAGAATCTTTGAGATCATAAGTCGGACGCAAGCAAAAGTTTATACACGAGGAAGATTTTCCCTTAAAGAATGATTATACATCCGGCAATGGTGTATATAGAGCTCAGCTTGTCGTTTCAGAAATTACCGTGTCATACGCAAGCTTCGTGCATCTCATCGCCTGCTTTTACTTCTTTGAGATGAATCCTGTCAAAGAAACGTTACACGGACAGAAACCAAGCCTGCAGGAGACGAGATGACGAGATGCCGGAGGGAGGATCCGCCTCCGCTTTATTTTTATTCCTCCAGGATCAAACACCGTCAAATTTTAAAAATACAAGTATTATACCCTGTGTCATTTTTCTCTGAAACGTTGAAAAAGACGATGGAGGAAAGCATCCGAAAACTGTGTAAAATAATGTTTTTACCTCGGTTTGTCTTCCGAAAGCTCGAAAGCACCGAAGTACGTGTCGCATACTCAACATTTTTACCACCGCGGTCTTTTCCGGTAGATAAAAGTCACTCCTGTGAATTGAAAGCCAGGTATATATATACAAGGCAATAAAGAAACGGTTCGAGTGTCAAGTGGCTGTTTGGTAACGTCGAGACATAATTTATAAGTACTATTCAATTTTTACAGCAAAAACGTTCCGCAGGTTGTTGATGTAACCTGATATATTCCGTAAAAAGGTTTGAAAAATTTGTTTTTCCCATCCACGAGGTGAATAAGATCAACGTCATAAACATTCAGCTCGGGTATCGCGTGAGTGTGAAGTAAGTTTACTTCAAAAAGTTGTCAGGCATAAATCATTTTCGCGATCCTCATGCTGCAGGATCGTTTCAAGGCGAGGAAAATATCTAATTTTTCTGTTTTTTTTCTGCTTTATTTTTTTGAAAAGAAGAAAGATGGCTCATCATCCTTTTGGAATTTTCCTGAGATCTGGGTTATCGGTAAAGGTATAAAAGCTCTCGTCTATACGACGTGCGTAACACGATCCTCTGATATTTTATTCAACACACTTCGCATACCTTGTCGAACGTACATAGATATACAGAGTCGATGCCTGCGTCCTCGAGAAAGATGTCTTTATTTTTTATCCCTTATCGCAAACCCCTCGACGCTTTGAAAATTAAGGTACACAAATAAATATCCCAAGGATTCAAAGATCAAACGTATTCTGCCGATTATTTATTGGTTTATTTATTTATTTTATTTCAACCACTTTATCGTCTCGTTGAAAAAATTTTGGTCGGTATAAAATTTGTGTATTATTTATACAAGGGATGAGAAAAAATTTTACGCCTCAATTTCATCCCCTCCTTAAATATTGCCCGTCAAAACCACCGCATCCGTTTAACCTAACCTTACGCGGTGAAGTTTTCATTCTGGACGATTGCCAAACGTCTGGAGCTTCGCAATCCCATATTGCACGTATGCAATTTCGAGCTAGATTTCAGACCTAGGTCTCAACTACCGCGGCAAGACGAGCTCGCCGCACTACCTGTTGCTAACTTTAGGTCAAGATTTCGCTCGACTCAGGCGTTTTCGCGTTAAAACTTGCTCTCCGATTTTTTTCCAAATCACCAAGGGGGTTGAAGCTCGGTTCGAGTTCCCGCTTTTGAATTTTTGCCGCAAAAACGTCGCGGCGAAGATTGATTCGGGGGTTGAATAAAAACCGCACAATATTCTCCCGTGTTGTTTAAATTTTTAACTAACGCGAATATTTTCTAAAATTTTCCAAAGTCGTTAAAATATAACTTATCGCTGTTGAAAATATTCGCCGTTTTATTCACGATCAACGAATCGCAAGAATAATAGAAACAAAAGAAAATCACACAGTGCGAATCAATTTTATATACATAATATAATATTAAAGCCAAAAAATCGTTATTATCATCACCAAAAATATTTATGCACCTGGAAAATCGCGGATTGTTTTTCTCTTTGACTGGAAAATTTAGCCTTATTTATTGTGACTACTTACGACTGGATAACCTGTCGAAGTCTCTCAGTTTCACGACTTTCACTCGCAAAAACGGCTGGCCAATAACAGCGTTCGCTATGGTTTTTGGAGTTTAATTTCATAAGGACCGCGAGGGTAGGTTCCGATCACTTTTTCAATCACTTTTAAACACTTTCGATTTCATGAGGGAATTTCTAACTGTGATACAGGGATGCTGGCGCTCACGCGACTGGGCTTCTAGGACTAAAATCAGGGGTTCCAGCCAGGGCAGGTCTGCGCAATCGCACTTCCAACGCACCCACCTACGTGGATGAACCTGCCGCTTAGGTACCTACTCGTATCTCGACTACGCTGTGCATTTCAACCAGTCGACTAAATTTTTCTCTCAATTTTTAATTTCGCCAGAATTATCTAGGGGATGTTAGGTCTTTTTTACTATTTTTTTTTTTGCTTTTTACCATCATATTAATTATTATTTTTTTTCTACTTTGAATAAACTCACCGAAATTTGAACAAAACTCTACAAAAAAATTTTTCTCTGAGGCACGACGGACCCTCCCCCCCCCCCTCCCTCAAAAAAGGTAAAAAAAATTATGCCCCGAATACCTCACATTGACCTAAAAATAAGTTAATGCATCAAATTCACGTTAATTTGGTAAAATATAAAAAAAAAAAAATTGTTTTGACTAATTTTTGAGGGTGACCATTGTGTCCCACCCTTCCTTACCGTCTTGATCTTGATCTTGATCCAATTGCAATCAGAGATGGAGGATCGACCGCGAATGAAAATATATACCTTGAACGAAAAAATTTTCCAAACTTCCAGTATTCGAAATTGTGATAAATAAAAGGAAATGAAAAACTGGATGAAATCTGTTTTTTTTTTTTCTTTTCTGTTCTCTTTTTAAAATTATAGGCACAAGTGAATACAACCCGAAGTTATCTGGGAGTTTGGAGGAAGCCTCGAAAACCGCGTCGGGCATTTCATCCCTTGAATCTCAATTGGCCCGTGAAGTCTTGATTGAATAGTATTTGCTTGGGTGCGGGATCTGGGAATACTTCGGTGGCGTAAAAAGCTTCCGAGAAAAGAGCAACTTTGATGAAAGAAGACCGAATTTCCAGTCGTTTACTCTCTCATTTGACGTCGAGGTTGAAAACTCGTGACATATATAACCACGTTTTGCAGTTCCATTATTAACTTTCCGTTTCCCTTTTTTTAGAGAAGAAATGAAGTTATTGTAATCATTCCGAGAATGAGAATTTGAGTTTTTGCTAGATTTTTCTAGTGAAATTCACTAGAACTTTTGACTCTGATCAGTTAATTACATTTTTAATTACTTAAATACCAAAATTCTTAAGTATGGAATGAAAATGATTATATCCTGATAATGGATGAACCGATTCGAATGAAAATTGCTACCGAAAGGTTTTTTGGGCCGCTGATCACGAATCTGAGGTAAGATTTACGAAATTCAAAATAGTAAGTCCAATATAGTAGTGTAAAAAAATTTTAATACTCGGATTTTTATACCAATTCGTTGACGGAGGTTTTTTGGTCACCGTTAACAAATCGGAGGTCAAACTTCCAAAATTTTTAATTCGGCGGATTCATTACTATGGTTGGAAATAAAAAATCGTTGTATTTTCGAGTAACATGTGACCCGAGGACTTTCGGATCGTTAATCACGAATCTGAATACATAGATCGAAATTCGAATTGGATAACAATATCTGGATATAAATTTTTCTGTCATTGTTGTTTTTATTTTTATATTTCTATCCTGCGCACTGATTATAAATACCGGTAAAATGGAAGTCAAATGAAGAAAGAAAAGAATAATTAAAATTATGAAGGCAAAAAACTAAACCAAAAACTATAATCTATAGCGAGCCTAATGATTTCGCGTTTTCGCTGCACAGCCATGCATTAATAAAGTCACGGGATCCAAATCTGAATCACATATCTAATCACGTGATTCATAAGTCCACGCATTATCACCTGCAAGAAGACCCGTGTTGGGAGGATCGTATATATAATCGTACCTGAAAATTAGCCTAATTTATAGTTACACCGGTTAATTGCCATCCGCTGCACAATCCTCCGTCACGTGTTCTGTTCTCGACTACCTCGACATGGTTAGTTGCCTGGTTTGTTATGCTAATTGAATCCCCATGCGTACAGGCGGTGATTCTCATCCGGAAACCGACACCGCGAATATATATGTATCCCCATAACGTTCTCCATTAGGTGCTTAACTTGGGAGGATCCTTCTTCAATCTCTCCGTTTGTCCGATGAATATCGGTATCCGCGAATTTATTTCGTTCTGGTTGACAGAATTCTGATCGATGCAAAAAATTAATTTAGAATTTAGCAGATCTTATTAGATGATTTTTACTGCACTGGTGTGAGATAGATGGAAAAAATAATGACAGAAATGATTCTTACGTTGATACTTCTGACCCCTGAAATCTATAGATAATGATTAAATGACGGTGTTTGAATTAATTCAGATTTTTAGCTTGATTGAAAAAGGTGAAAATTTGAAACAGAAAGGAAAAATCTCAATTTTCAAGTAAAAAATAAGAAAACTATGGGAATCTGAGAAATGGGGAAAATGGAGGAAAAAAGGATTAAACCCTCGTGTTTTTGTGGTTGGTGAAAAACAGGCTGCAGAACCACCCTCGAGACGCATCGTCGTCCAGGGTCGTCTTGGGATGTTAAGCAAAGAGCAAAGGGTAATAAAATGAGAAAGAAATAAAAAAGTGCCGGGGCGTCTGAGAAACGGCTAATTTGTTTCTCATTTTTCACTTTTATTCACAGACGAAGGATCGTCGGGATTTAAATTCGCGTCGGAAAAATTTAATGCCTCTGGCAAATTATCAATCTTGCCCTTATCTCATAATTATAATTAATTGTAAGAAATTTTGTCAAAGTATAGGTATATTCTCGAAATTCGAAAAGGAATTTTCATTGCAAGGGTTAAAGTCGGGGCAAAAAATGGAGGCTAAAAAAAAAAAGGAAGAAAAAGAAAAAGAAGAGAGAGAAACGGCACAATAGAAAGCAGCGCAGTGTTCATGTGAGTGTGAGAAGTGGCTTAAAGTGCCACTGCAACCGAAATGGCGACAAGTTTGGAGGATGAGATAAGATGGAGTAGGAAAAAAAAAAAAAATGAAAATGATGGACTCGAGAAACGATCGTGATACACTTTGTTTTATTATCTATACCGAAGTGTGGAATTTTTCGATTGAAAAATAAATCATCGACGTTGTCGTGAAGAAAAGCTCGATTTATTCGATCATTTCCGGACTTAAATTCAGACGTAATATTTGCGATTTGCAAAATAAAAAAAAAAGAGAACCGAGCAAAGCAGTCAAGGTTTCGTCATTTCGACGCTAGGTATGTACATACGTATATGAATAACTGCTGCAGAATTCCTTCGGCTTTCGTGTCTAATCCTGAAACGCGACGTTGCTCTGAGTAATTAATTTCACCATCGCGCGTGCTAAATTTCTGCCAGTGGTTTTACCGCGAGAAGATATAAGCCTCGTTAATTGCGCTGAGAGCATCGGACCGGTTTTTTAGACCAAGCGTTATTGATTGTCATGCAAGTATGCACAGATATGATGATGATGATGATGAAATTTCTCCTCGGTTTCCGTGGTGTTGAAGTTTTTTTTTTTTTTAAGCCATATCTTTCTTCCGATATATATTGATGGAAATGGGAATTCAGAACCGCAATTAGGCAAGTCTGGAACAAATATTTATTTTACATTAGTACAAAATTTTAAACGTATGTTTTATCCTTTGTAAATTTATTATAGAAACGGGATTGTTGTTCCGAATTTCAAAAGTTCGAAAAGAGCGTAATTACGAATTATTTGGTAGCGAAACTTGCAGTTGAGAAATCAAACTTTGAAGAAACAAAAAAATTTTGGATGGCTGGAGATTCCGGAAATTTAAATTACGATAGAAAAAAATTTCTAAAGTTGAAATATTCTCATACAGCGCGGTTTGATCAACGAGTCAGTGTAGAAAATTGAAATTTGGCTCTATCGGACTTTCCAAATTTCGGAATTTCAACCCCGCGTGCCCGATTTAAATCAGCTGTTTAACTTTCATTTCTCAGTGTGTCCATAAATCGGAAGAATTTTTTTATCGCGATTAATCGTATTTTCTAATTTTACTCGCTTAAGCGTGAGATTATAAATTAAGATGTGGATAAAAAGGTATAACATTATAATATACAGGTGGTTATTAATTACAGCGTGAACTTTGCAGAAACCAGAAAAGGACTTTTCGGCCCTGAAATGAGGGGTGCAAATTCTATAATTCAAAGGTTTGTACATTATTTATATCGCACTCGTCCAAAGGTTGCTTTGAAATTCTTTGCCAACATACCTCCGGTCTTTTATAAATCCACGTTTGTGAATAATAATAACAGCAGCAGCCGGTAGGAAATATCCGCATCGTTCCGAAGATCAGAAATTCGTTCGTTCAAATTGTCAAATTTCCTGCATCTTTCTGCGTCTCGATGACTTTCCCGGGTTTTCGATTTATCGATAGGATTCACTTCGTCGCAATGTTTTATTCGATTCAATTATTTCCATTCGTTCGTTCCACCCGAACGCGTAAAATTATCATCTATAACTTCTGGATCATGTTTTTTGTCACGCTTTTCTCAGACATGAAATATTTCTCGTCATTTCTTGTCTTGTATCAAAATTTTAAAGCCAAACGACTTTGAAAACTCGCTAAATTCGGACTCTGTACAAAAAAACTGGTGAAGCAGAACAGACGCCTGAAAATTTCACAACTTTACGTTTATCGCAATTATTGTTCCTCTGATTATTGCATCAATCGAGAAAATAAACGCGAGCCCGAGATTAATTGATTAACAATTTGTAAAGACAAAAGTGAACATCAGAAACATCTAACGTGTAGGAAATATTGTAGGATAAGTTTTCTCGTGTTCAGCCGGTTAGAAACTGGTTTTCAAACTTTTGCCAGACGTAGATAAAACTTTGACCATTTATTTAAAACCTGAAACAGCGAAGCCACTGTTACTGACACTTTTACAATCGTAGTCCTCCTTCCTAAGTGCGCTATGCTTATATAATAATGCAAATTCGTTTCTTATACACGCGTCTGAATCCAAACATCTGCAGTCACTGGAGATACTTTTGGATGTAAGTAACGCTGTGAGAGAAGATCGATATATTGTTAATTAAAAGACGTGAGAAAGGAGATGAAACAGCTGAATAAAAAAAAGTACATAAGTAGTGTATGCATAATAATGAGACTGTATAAAAAAAAAAAAAAAAAAAAAAAATGGAGGACTATTTTTTTTAAGTTATACTGAAATCCTGGTCCTTTGTTGATTTTTGGACTCAAATAACTTTTGAAAAAGTAGATTTATCGTAAAATGAAACCAGACCTTTTTTGTAGAGCGTTCAATTCCCTACAATAATATGTCTGTGAATTTTCTATACGTCGCGTCCTAAGCTACTTATGAAAATCAGAAAGAGCAAAAACCATTTTTCCAGTGTTATTCTTATGGAAAATAGAAAATCGCGATGATCAGGCACTTCTAAATATTGATATTAAGAGCTGAAAATTGAACAGAATTCTTCTGTCGTCATCCGGAATAATATTTTCAGTATAACTTAAAAAAAAAAAATGTAATTGATTTTTTTTTATACAGTCTAATGCATATACCTATATAATATGTTTTATTTATATCGCACCATGTTACGTACCCCATTAAATTCAAATATGTATCTCGGTACATAATCGCCGATTCTCTTTCAACAGCTTCTGCTGAAAACCAGAGACGCAGGATGTATAATTCGTCGAAATAACGGACAGACTAGTCCGCATTCACTTGCAACGGAATAAATTATCTTCTATTCTGAATTATCGCCTTCCTCCGAAAACGAGTCCTGCACTCACGAACGGGGTGAAATTTCGTTTTTTCATTATTTTTTTTTTTTTTTATTGCCTTTTGTCAGGAAACCAATCCGTCAGGTTTGATTATGAACCGCAGCTTCCAACAGCTTGTATATAATATATATATATATATATATCTACACGCTCAAGGACCGCAGTCCTCATCCTGTGTTTGACATTTCCATCCATTGCGTTTGGTGGATTCGTCAGATTTCGACCTATCGATTATCGTCGTAATAAATATTGCACACGGCGTGAAACTGGATATTACACTGTCCCTATAATTCGATCGAACACCGGATGTTTCGGAACCGTGACACAGATTGCGGCAATTAAGGGCGGATGAAATCAATCCTTTAGTATCTTGTACGCTTAAGGGGTCCACCCAACTCACGAGAGAAAAAAAAAGAAAGATTTTCACAAAAATTTCAATAAGTTTTAACTGTAAATATTGATATAGGTTTTGTTAGGTTTAATAAAAACACTCTCGAATTGAATAGCAAAAATTATTTTGTACTGATTTTGATGACTTTATATATACGAAAATATTTGTTGAAAATTAAATGAGTTAAAACTCATTGAAAAAATTCTTGAGAAAAACCTTCTTCTTTTTTTTTTTTTTTTCCCGTCAGTTGGGTAGACCCCTTAATACTATAATTATACTTGAGTCTTGAAGAATTTTGGGTACTTGATGTAGGAGATCAGTGTCAAAATTATAACGAATATTTTGATTAACCGAATGAGATCTCGAAGGATAAAATAGAATGGTGTTGAAATTCCGAATTTTTAAAGTTCCGAAAAGGCTGAATTCCGAATTTTTTTGGTGGTGAAACTTGAAGTAGATAAATCAAACTTAGATGAAATATGGAAGTTTTGAATCGTCCGAAACCCGAGGTTCAAAGTTCCGAAAGTGAAATTTTTCCGAATTTTTCTTCGTGAGAACTTTACTTTTCGAAATCTAGCATTTCGGAACTTAGATTCAGCGGCTTTCCGACGATTCGAAACTTTGTTGTTTCTCCAAAGTTCGATTTCTCAACTTCAAGTTTCGTCAGCAAATAATTCGGAATTAGGCCCTTCCGCAAGTTTTCAAATTCAGAACTTCATCCCCGCTCCAATAAAATCTCTTCAACGAGAACCATGAGTCAAAAGTATAATTAAGACGAAAATTATTCGGCTATGAATACGCAGCGGAGATTATTTCTCGGAAATGAAATTTCTGAGGAAGGGAGAGAAAATACGTACCAACTTATGTATGTACATCCGGATATCCTGCAGCGAGAAGTTTCGCGCGAGTGGAAAGTTTCGAGCCAGAATACATATAATCGGTGAGGCTCTTCAACGTCGTCGAGAAGTTGCGTGTGAATATAGCTTCGCATATCCGTTAACAGCTTCGCAAAGTCCCAAAAGGGAAACAACTTTGGTCCGAAGATCTTCTGGTCCACGTCGTTTCATCCCGTGATCAATTGACCGATCGCTATCGTGAAACTTATCACGAAAAGAAATATACGTCGAGGTCACGTGACTGAGACAGATTCATCGCTTCTGATCATCCAAATATACGTTTCAAACTATATTTTCCGAACAAGTTTTGCGACCTTAGACATGTGACTCACAGAGCAGAATTTTTTACGTAAATTTTTTGAACTACTTTCATTTTTTCACCCTATTTTCTTCTGTTCTTCTGATTCTTTTTTTTTTTTTTTATTATTAGTTACTGAAAAAATATAATCAACAAAATTACAAACGGATACGATATTGCAACGAGGAGAAAATATAATAGTTGACAGCCGTGTTAAAAATAAATAGTTACTATCAGCACGTTGCTTTGTGATCTTAAAAAAATTTTCTATTGACTATAAAAAACTAGAAATTTCGTAGCGTTTTATTCCCACCAATTTCGTGCCTCGTTTCGCCTAGAAAAAAATCTTCCATAGATGTCAATGAAGCGTGAAAAGAATCGTTTCGCGATTTTCGCAACGATCGAGACTTGGCTTGGAACTTCCGGTTCTCGGCATCGAGAAAGCGGACTTCCGGTTCGCCGGAGTCTCGAGATGAACGGCGTAAACAAAAAATGCGCATCATTCTTGTCAAAAAAGCTATTAAACAGCTGAAGACCGCGTGTAATAAGAATGAAAAAAAATGACGCGACGCGAAAAAAGTCAGAAATCTACTTTGCTTTTAGACTGGACGTCTCCTTTTTCCCTGCACATATTCGAGACGCACGGGAATTCGGGACGTTCCACAAATCCTGGTGGAAATAGCCGTTCTCTAAACAGTGCAAAAGTTTTTTTTTTTTTTTTTTCCAAGTCACGCGAAGCTGTGTGATGCGCGGTAGAAAAAAAAATCCACTCTTGGCCAAGGACTGTTTTATGGGGAAGTGAGCAAAGAGAAAAAAGAAAAAAAAAAAAAGAAAGAGATAGAAAAAAACGGATAACCGACGCGGGTAAACGAAGGCTGTTATCCGAAGAGCCGACTTTCTCCCTCTGGATGATGCTCCGCGTCATGACTGCGTCCGCTTTTAAGGAAACCGGGCCAAAAATCAATTTTCTTTAATATTTGATCACACCCTCGCAAACTTTACGAAATATATTTTCTCCCCAGCAAAAAAAATTTACCAAGAGGCTAAGGTATTGATTATTTATCGAGAATGTAGATTCGAATTTTAATTTATCTATCGAACTGCATTTAATTTTCGTCAATGTTTAGATTATCTCTCAAAGTGATTCAATCATCTCCGTAAAATCATTTCGACATAACCATTCATTTTAAAATTATAAATTACTGCCTCAACTTTATGTCATGCTATGTATACAACACACTCAGGAATTTGAATCGATATTCGAAAATCTCACACAATCCTGAGAATAAAACCTCGATTTTTTAGAGAAGTAGTTAAAAAAAAAAAAAAATATTGTACATTGATTTTTATCTCCCATCATAAACATGCGCCATTTTCTTTTCTGTTTAATGCGTACGTATACTTCTTCCGTAGGTAGTTACGAGCTGTGGACGTGAAGTTTGAAATGAACGATTAAATAATTTTTACAACTGCGTGATAACGCGCGAAAAAATTGGCCTGCCCACGAGTTGGAAAGTATAATCGCATAATGCAAACGATTAATAGGCCGGAATAATTTCTATTGGCAATTAGTTATATTGCTTGGATAATCAGAAATCGGCTATCAGCTATAAACCGAATCGTCAGATGCATAAACATATTAAAAGACCGGCGTATTCGACTCGCGGCGTAGTCTGCAGTGCGACATTTGAAACCCACGTAATCAACTGCATCGACAACCGGACGTGCCTGATTTATTACGCAACGATAAACAAGCATCCGTCTATAAATAACGATAATAGCGAGGGACCGGATGAACCGAGTATACAATACCGGAAACGCGTCGAATTCGAGAAAAGGGATTCGTACCTTCGTTCTTTCCTTCTTCCTTTTTCCCCCTTTTCCCCCTTTTCCCATCCCCAACAATGAAGATCTTATTCGCTACCATCGCTCTATGCGTCGTCCTGTCCCAAGCCAAAGGTACGTTGTGCTAAACAATATCATCTGCTCTTTCCGGAAGGGAGAAGAAGAAGCGTGAATTTTATTTGCTTTCTTCGGTTCTTCAAAGTTTTCTTACGTCGTAAATTTTCTACTGAGAAAGAGAAGTGAATAGTTGCTTGTGCGTTTTTTAATAAAATAATTTTGAAGAATCTTAGGAGTTAAGAAACGGCGCAAATTTAGATACAAATAAAAACAGCTACAAAGTTCTGTTGGCTTTGATTAGAACCGTATTTTATTGATTATAAGTACAAACATACATTAAATTTGCACAGAGAATAAGTGTAACATAATAAACAATGTAACGAGATATGCGATTTATTCGTTATGCCTTGACAAGCCATTATTGGCAAGATTGAATTACAATCAAGTATAGTTAGAAGAAAATAAGAGTAAAGTTAACGCTAACTATATGGTAGTTAATGTGAATTCAATGCAATTTTTTACGGATTGCATACTGGCCAATAAAACGAGGAGTCCTCTCGGCTGATTTATAATTACGTCCATAAAATCGATCCGATTTCTGCCACAGCTGAGTACAAAATAAATTCGCAGTCGAGAAGAGGGAAGGTCGTCGACGATGACAAAGATCCGTCGACGATGGATGAAACGAAACCTGAGCAACGGATATTCGGTTTTAGCAACAATTTGGAGACCATTATCGACCCGTGGAGCAGGGGCCTAAGACAGGAGGTGAAAATCCTGACCAAGACGACCGAATCGTTATTTGAAGATTTTAAAACTTATTTGATGCAGAAGCTCGCGCAGCTGAGAGACCTGCTGAGTAAGTGCATCTTCGGGGCGTTACGAGTTTTCTGTGTAATTAAACTCCTCCTTTTTTACCTTCACAGCAAAGTACGAATTCTATAATCTAGCTGCCCTCGTCGATGCGGTGAGGAAATTTGTGGCCAACAGCTTTCCGAGATCATCGATCGATCGCATGGAACACCGCTTGGTTCGCCGGACGAGCATAGATCCGAAAGCTTGATCCTTGCTCTGAGGAATATATCGTCGAACAACAGTATTTCGTTACCTGTACCAAATCGCCTTAATAAATCGTTTCGAATATGAACCCGATAATTATCCACACGAGATGATATCGATGCGACAGCAATTATTCTCAACTTACGCTTGGACTTAACCTCATCCTGTTTAAATAAGAGAAAATCTGGCACCTTCGATCCAAAAACATAAAGTATTTCCCCAATTTTTTTAGCTTGTAAACTGGATCAACCGAATTGGGGCTGTTTTTGCGGATTAATCTTTGGCTTTGTGAACGAGAACCTCGTTCACCTGTCCGGAAGTTTTAACTGTTATCGCCCGAAAAAACGTTGAGTGTTATTTAATCTGGACGGGGAATTTGGTGCTCGATTTTAACACGTTGGACGTCGATTTTAATCCGTGCATGCAAATCCACAAAACTTTTAACTGTTGTTGTCAGCCAAACGCGAGAATTAAGGATATTTATTAAGATAACATTACTACGCGTTTTTCGATTACTCGGCTAGTTTTACTTAAAAAGGTAAAAGAAACTTATTCGCACAATTATGCGATTCGAATGATCCTCGCCATTTTTTATTTTGTTTAGAAAGTTTTTTGCAATTGTTCCGACTCTTAAACGTTACCCTAAATTTTTTCACATTTTTTTTATTCAACCGCTCGATTGTTTACAGATGTTTTAACTGATTTTGAAAAGATCGTGTTTTTGGATATTTAAAAAAAAGGTCCTTGTCAAAATCACTTTCGATATTTATAAATAATCAACCAATTGAATAAAAAATTTGAAAAAAATCAGGGTATCGTTTAGAAGTTGAGAAAATCGAAGAAACAATTTTGAACAAAATAAAAAATTCTGGTGGTCAGTTATTTGGATTTTCCTGACATCTTCCAAATACAGTGGAGTTGCAGCAAACTTTGAAAGAGAATAAAATGCTAAAATGACGCTATATATATTTTTTTTTAACCTTTAATCATATTCCACGAGCGTCCTTTCACTCTTCATATTAATTCAATGTCTTTTAGATCCTCGTCTATCACTCACTCTCTCTAATAAAAATATTCCTTGCATGAAAAAAATTATTGTATTCAATTCGTTCAATATTTATTCCACTGAATACAAACGAAATGCATTTGACGTGGCAAATTCAAATTCTTTCTCACCAACGTTACTATCACAAAATTCACTCAAAAATATTCATCAAATCTGGATTATTCGCTCGCAAATTGAGAAAAAAAATCTTATTTCAGAAAAGTTAAAAAAAAATTTCTTACAGAATTTCCTAATATTTTCCAACACAGGTACATACATTGCGATTCGATATACATCACGAGGCGCGAAATCACCGCTGATTTATCGAGCAAATCATCGAGTGAAGTCGATGTAATGCATTTCGGTCAATTGCATTATAGAAAATGTAGTTTCCAATCGTGCAGCTGCCACATATTCGCCATTTACTTTTTATCCTCTTTTTTCGAGCTCTTCGATTCGAGATTTGTCAATGAAGAATTTTGCACTTTCTCAATCGATCCGCAAAATATTTCGCGACTGAATATGACCTCAGCGCTTCTTCGTTGCCGCAGGCCGATGCTTAATAGTCTCTATATGGCTGACTGAACGCTGACTTTCACCACTTATTGGCAGTTCCGCCCACCTGAAACCGAATCGACGAGAGGATTGTCGAAATCGTCCTCTTAGCCGTTATTTTTCCCGCGTCAAGGGTGTCATTACAGGTTCCTCTCGGAAACCGACCACAATAGAATTGAAATATCGATTCATTTTTTTTCGAGTCGTGCGTGAATTTCGACCCTATCAAAAAATTCCAGAAAAATTGCTTCGAAATAAATTAATCAAAATTTCTTCGAAATCACGGGTTTCTAGCTTTCATCCCTCAACCCTCTCGCAAGATCCGTAAATTATATTTCTATTTATTCATCGTCAAAATTCGAAAAGGTTGAAAATAAAATCTACCCTAATGAATATGAACGATAAATTTGAAAGAAAAAGATCGATATTAGCAATAATTCGACATTAATCTAAAATTTCAGCGTTAAGTTGATACAAATTTTCGACCACCAGTAAAATTCGTGGCTCTTTTTCCCTCGGCATCAGCTTTTCAGCCATCTGGGCTGATGCAGGTTTAAAAAAATTGTAAGCGGCCGACTGTAAGAAGGGTAAATCAACGGACTCGGAGTGGGATGGATAACCGCTATTTGCCATTTCTTGCTTGCTCTCTGGCACGTGACCGAGTGTGGCTGTACGCCATGGCCATGCCACTTTGTTTTACCCGCAAACGAGGGTTCGCTGCTGCTGGGAAACACGCAGGTTGAAAAATTAATTCCTCTGTTTAACGAGCGCCGAAAAAACCGGGAGTTTTTGCCGCCGTTGGTGGTGATGCATCTTTGCATCTTGATTAAGCACTTCTCGTCTGCCGAACGCCAAACTCTGCAGATGTGCAGTTCAGGACTTAACGACAACGATTTCTTTATTCTCACTTGCAAATTCCAAAAAAAATAGGTGTCGCCTATTATTTTTCACCCGGAAAACCGGGAGAAACGCTCGACTTTCTCTTTCATAAGTCCCAACTTAGGGAAAACTTATATTCGAAGAATTTTTGCTTGTGATTGATAATATATAAATATATATATATATACAATCCTTCAGAGTTGTTTCCCTTAGGTCATCAGATCCTTGCGTAAATTTTTTTTTTTGCATTGATTCGGCTCCAAAAAAAATCCGCATTTTTTTCAAAAATTTTCTCGCTTGCTCCGATCGGCCCTCGACGATCGTTTTTGTGTAAAAAAACATTTTTTCCAGACATTCTGGGTCATAAATAAGTAAGATCTATCATGATTAGGAGGAGAATTAGAAAGTGGGATGCGGCTGCTTCACATTTTGTTGAATCATTTTTTTTTTTTTTTTTTTTTTGAAAACTGGAACTGGTCTTTTTTTTGATATTCCTTTTTTACACAAAAGCGATCGTCGCGCCACCTGAAATAGTAGCGAGAAAATGTTTGAAAAAAATGAGGCTTTTTTGTAGTGGAATAAATGCGAAAAGAAAATTATGCAAGGATCCGATGATCTGAGGGAAATGATCCCTCGATTTCACTTTGAATGCCCCATATACATATATACACTATTGAAACGAATTTTCGTTGATTAATGTTTCACTTATTTATCGGGCTTGACAATTCACAATAATTGAGTTTATAACCAAACGGTTCCGGTGCATTAAAAATTAACGGGTCGAACACCGTCATCGAAACGTTGAACGGTATAAACCGCAAGGTTTAATAACAGAAGAACAGAAATAAAAATCCTTCAGTCATCGAAGTTAAATAGAAGAATAAGGAGGCCGTCGCTTGCAAGGATTCCCGCATCTCTTCAGGACTAAATATGAAGCTCTTAATAATCTGCTCCGTCTTTTTGTGCCTCGTGGTGCTTCAAGCCGAAGGTCATGGCAATGCGAACAAGGTTCATCACCACGCACGAAGTTTCGGCAGCTATGAAAGGGGTAACGAAAATCATGATCGATATTTCTGCACATGAAACCAGAGGTGGAATTGATCGGTTGATAAACAAGATAAAAAAAATTGAAATCATAATAATTTAAACAAAATTAAAATATGCAACGACGGATGTTAGAGCTGTTTCTCACAGAGTTAATGGTCAGATTTTTCCATGTGTTCCAGCAGAACATTCTCCTGTGACGCCCTTAATTCCCAGGGAAAAGAAGAACCCTAATCGCAACGATTTGCAATCCTACGTTCTTAGCAAGTTCCAAGAGATTACGAACCTGATTAACCAGTTCCTGATTCGCATTCACGACTGCGCTGGTGAGTTATTTACACTCAATTCTGTACTTAAGGGATCCATGAATTTAACAGTCTTGGAAATCGAATTTTCATACCAAAGGAAGATGAATTTATTACCGCAGTGTTCTTTGAAACGTCGAAAAATCAATCGATGTAAAAGAATTCATAGAAAATCGTTGCTAATTGTTTGTTATCACGTAATCTGGCGTTGGAGAAATCGTGGAAATCGTTTTTAAGTCGTGCGGTAAACGCCGAATGGTTTGAAATCGATGATATTTTGTTTAGATAGAATATCTTGGCAAGTCGTGTTTATTTATTTACAATCGTTTGGTTTTTTGTCATCTTCCGAGGTTCTAAAGTTTGAAATATGAAATTTTCGAGTTCAAACTTCCAAAAACGCGAGAGCGAGAAAATTTGAAAATTCTTTTCCTTACTTAAACTTTTCAAATTTGGAACCTCAACCCCGCCTCTCATTCACGAGTCATCGACCACTTTTAAATGTCAATTCGCAGAGAAAATCGGTTTCCATAACCTCGCGAAGCTGGTGGACGACATCTCAGCTGCTCTTCAAGAATTCATAGAAAACGTGGCAGCCGAATCTGGAGGTGCAGTAAAAACAGGTAGTTTCCGCAATTTCATGCCTGAACACGGGATGCGAAGCTGTCGCAATCAAAAACGGAAAGAATAATAATCATCCAAAAAATAATGAAATGGGGAAATTTCGATTAACCGTTGAATCAAAGAAAATTAACAGATGTAAAGACAGTATACCGTGAGAAAAAAAATCTTTTTGCGCAGCAATTTCGTACTTTGTATTCTCTAAATCATACCTGCAGTGAACTTATTTCAGAGTCAAAAACTGTTTCCATGCATTTTACCAAAAGTTTATATTTGCGAGATATAAGGTTTATAGTAAGAACCTGGATCTTTCGAAGTGAATCGAGCCACACAGCATATTCGCGTGTGATTCAAACGATATATTTTGCATTTCAGCTCGCAGTCACTTCTAACCATTTATAAGTACTGGAATCCAGGAACGAGTTCTAAACCAAGCCATGCCGTGTTTATATTTTCCGCACGCGTTAGTCGTGCCTCACTGTATTTGACTGTCTAATAAAAGCTTTGATAAAACTGACAAGTCCTTCCCTTGAACTGTCTCAGCGAATTCGATAAAAAATTGTAGAAGATTATTTCCTCCATTATTTCGAAATCCATCAAAGCTGCAGTGCCGCTGACATTTTTTCCACGAAATCAATCCGACACTCAGGCTACAATTTTGAAAATCTTTCAATCATAAAACTCAAGCAAGTTGAGTAAAAGTCAGCAGACTTCTTTTCGCATTTTTCAAACGAATTTTTCACGACGTTTCAGCTTCGCTATTTTTCAAATTCTCGGCATTTATTTTATATTTTTGGGTATTACTATTGAACCAACACTGGCCAACATATTCTGGCTGAGCAGCAATCGACTCGTTCTGATTACGCAGAATTAATTTCGCCTGACGGTTTCTTCGCATTCATTGATTGAACAGTTCACCATAAAATCGAGTGACGCGTATCGAAAGAGGGGAAAAAAATTAAAAAAAAAAATACCGATTGTACGACGGTCATAAATCAGTTCCCGAAGATATTCTCGCCTTATCAGAAATTATACTGCCTTATCCGAAAAAGTTATTTGCAATTACTTGATAATAGAATCGGAAAATTTAATGAAACATATCACAATAAAACCGCGAATACTTACCGGTAAGAAAATTTTATAACTTTTGGTTAAGAATAAAACAATTCCAGAGATCGAATTTTCGTTGAACAATCGACGCTAGGCGAAATGAATAAATAAAACACAATAAAATAAAGTTGAAAAAATAAAAATAAAAAAAAGAACCAGCAACGCCACTTCTACTATCAACTAGAGTTGAGTTCATGAGTTCTTCCTCCCACCACGTTAATGTCAAGACTCGTAGAGCACAGAAGTACTTTAGGCACGTTACACGAGCTCATGGAATGCTCCTCCAGCATCGGTACTTTTTTTTCTTTTCTTTTATTTTTTCTCCTTTTCCCGCTGTAGTTTATTCTCCCCTCTTTCCTTCTCCTACTGTTTCTGGCAACTAACCGGCTGTCGGATTCCGAGATTCCGGAACACCTCACCTCGAGCTACCCACTCCATTCGTAATATGTACCAGGGTGTCCAGTATTCACGGAAATTATGGAATCAAGGAATTCTAAGGGAATTTGATATCTCCTGGAAAAAAGCTGCAAAAAATTTTCTTTCAACTTTCAGGCAATGGTCATGAAACAAGCCCTGACTTCATAAAAATTGTACGTGCTAACGAATTTTTACAAATGAGCTGTTCTCTAGTCAAATTAATTTACATAGAATATTCTTGTTCGTATGACTATTGTAATTTTCATTTATTGTATCCACGAGAACAACCCGAATAAATAATGATTCTTATTACGAGAATCGCATGCAGAAAGTGCAAGTTTCACGCAGCCGGAAGAACGACGTCGGCTGTCTTTTTATCACGTCTCGTTTCTCGTCTTACCGTAATTTAATTTCATCAGGATTCTCTTATTCGACTGAAAATTCGTACCTAATAGACGTACCGCATTGCACGGTTCAATTCAATGGAGAATTAATTATCTCTGGAATGGTTAGGGAAGTTCTGAGGAATCGGAGGCGTTACGTGAACAGACGACGTCCCTGCATGCATGGGTTGTATGAATAGGCAAACTGCCGTCGCATTTAATCATTGAAAACGTTAAGCCACTGGGTGATATCAGCTGGCCAAGTTCCAGATCCGAAGGACCAACTTTGGATTCGTCGAGCATTAAACGAGCGTGCATGTCTGCCTCTACGAGTCCGTCCAAGTCTGCATTGGCGGTTCACTTTGTCCCAGAATTTGCGTTTTTTCAACCGCAATGAAAACAGCGGGGCAAAGATCGTTCGCAAAGCTCATCGTTGGTCCGCAGTAAAATTGGTACAGTTTTTGCGAACTTCCGGCGAACCGCCAACCCTTTTGATCACCCGTTAGCTTTTCGGTGCTTTATTAAAGGCCAATTAGGACCTCGAAGAACCACGAAGGCGTAAAGTTGGACCGGCAAGTGAGCAGAAGTTGGTCCTGGAGATAAGGGCTGTGGCGTTAGAGATCCTCCCTTTCCCGGTAACCGTTCTGACCACCCCACAGCCATCAATTTAAAATTTCGCCCGGAGCTTTTCGATATTTACTAGAACGATGAACGTAGATAATCCCGTTCCATTAGCCACCTGAGCGAAGTTTTGCACAGTATTAATTTACGTGGAAGGCGGCGGCTGTCGCCGTGACTCTTTTTCTTATCCTTCTTTATCTACTTATTTCTTCTTATTTTGAAAAGTCTCCGCAACGTTCACATCACGATTCATAATTTTTTCGTGTCTAGATTTCTAGTAGAGAAATGATGACTAAAAAAAATCTAAAGTGATTGCAAAAATATAAATATAGTGTATAGTATTTAGAGTCATAATCGCAATAAATTTTGGCTTGTATGTCACGTTTGCTTACAATTCCGAAAACGTGTAAACCGTTCTTTACTGAATTTTTCTAGTGGCTGTTAGAAACGAAATATTTCTCAGTGTTAGAAAGGGATAAAAGATAAAGAAACGCCTCTCAGTTCAGGGTTGGAATTGGATTCGGGTATTGGATCAGACGGAGGGCCAAACTTCTCGATACATCTTTTTTGCCTTTACGCATTTGAAGGAAAAATCTTTCTTGCCGTTTCCTTGTTACTTTTAACAAATTTCTTCAGCACTGACCCTCGTTATAAGAAACAAGCTTGTGTATTCGGTATATTTTCAAACATTGAGAGTCTACCAGACTGTGAGAAAAGAAGCGAAAGGAAATTCACAGGACATCGCGGAGGCTGCTTCCGATATTTCAAACACTCGATGCGCAGTCCAGCGTTAAAAAGAATCCCACCGTTGTTTGGAAATAACGATGTTAACAAAAAGAAAACAATTGTGAAACATTTTTCACCTGCGACCATGCGATTCATCTGAGAGTGAAAAATGTGAAAATAAAAATTCATTAAAATCAAAATAAAACAAGTTTGTGCAAGAAGAGTCAACAAGAAAGAAAAGAAAATCTTATGAACGAAATTTGCAGCTGTATTATCCTGAAAGGGGGAAGAACTTTCAACGAAGATGGATACTTTTTCACGCGATGTATAGATCATCCGATGATACGTTCCAAGTTTGTTTTCCAAGAAAAATCCCCTTTCAAAGGGATCCTGATAAATCATACCATCGTCTTTCTCCCTCCCAACTAGACAGAAATTTTGTAAAGTTACGAATATCCCTTCTTTACGGTTATTAGACGTAAAAACAGGTGCCCCCCCCCTCCGCCCCTTCTGTGGATTATCTTACTACATATTATGGTAAGGTGTCTGAAGTTCGATGTCGTTAATTAAAATCAAGGTTCCATGCAACGATGAAAGTGAGAGCTACCGAAATTAGATTGAACGCAAATATTTGATCAGGTATTACCACAGCGTGCAGTAGTTAATTAGTTAGAATTAGATCGATCGATGAGAAATATATAGTTGGTAGTTTTGTCTGATATTGCAGCACTGCTTAATTTGATGTTAAAATTAAATTAATAAACCTGAATTATGATACGCTCGTGAAGAAGTCCAGCTAAATTACATATCAGCAGGGACGGGCGAGGGGGTAGGAGGTAAGAGTCTTGGACGTAAAAAAAGTGATTTTTTGGGAATTTTTTGCAAATGCAAATTTATTTACGTGATTGGTACATGATAAAGTAACATCTGAAAAATATTGTGTTAAATTTTCATTGAAAAATATTAAGAATTAAGTTAATGGCAGCAAATCTTCGGAGGCGTTTCGAAAAAAAAGTTGTTTTGCGGTGTACTGCATAAGTCAACACTGGATAATCTGAAATCAAAAAACCAGAGTTTTTTTTTTAATAATTAATGAGTTTCTCTAGGTTGCAACGGTAAGTTTTTTTTATTTTTCAATTTTTATTAACACTCGGAAGTGAAAAAACTGATTTTTGAGTAAAAATCGGCCATTTCTTATTGTAAAATAAATAATAATAATAATAATAAGAAGAAGAACTCTACGTTGTTACTTTGCAAATTGTTTGTAAAAATAATGTATCAAATGTCAGAATGATCGGTGCAACTGCAGTATATTTTGAGATACAGAGTTTAAATTTTTTTATAGCAAAAAATGACAATTTGAACGTTAATGAGCTAGTAATTTTTGTTTATACTCACACAGACACAATATTCTTGTGATGTTGTACATTCATTTTATGAAACAGAAAAATATTGATTTTTCTTCTACCCCCAAGACCCTATTTTGAACTAATCTAATAATCTAATCAATCAATCAACCTCAAGCTGCTAATGGCGATTCATGTTTCATTTCCAAAGTGATCGTACGTGATGATTTTCCAGTCACAATATCAACATTATGGCGGACCAACGGTGCCGTCAAACTCTCAATGTTACGGTCACCGAGCTTTCCGGTACTTATTCGCTTGTGAACGAGCTTGCAGGAAACGTCATCGTTACACGGTAAATTCTCTCGCAGGTTCTATGTATATGGAGAATTCCATGCGATCTCAACCACCGTCTGACCCTCACCAGTTTTCATTTGGATCAAATTTTTTTCTGCAATTGTCCCAGCTCTGAAACAGTACCTGAATTTTTTCAGATTTTTTATTCTACTGTTTAATTATTTATAAATATTAAGAGTGATTTTGAAAAGGATCTTTTTTAAAATTCTCAAAAACTGTATTTTTTCTAAACATTTCGAGACCGTTTCACTTTTTTTTTAAGCACCCTTAATTTTTTTTTATATACTAAAACATTATTCAAACGGTCTGAAAATTCCCAAAAAATTCTCAAAACTTCCGTTTTTTCCGTAGAACATTTCGAGACCTGTTTCATTATGAGGTTGATTAAAAAAGTTGAATATACATTAAAATAGACAGAAATAATGCAACCGGTCTAGAAATGTTCTAACTGAAAAATAGATTTTTTGAGAATTTTTCGATAATTTTCAGACCGATCAATGGAAAAATGGAATCACACGGATCAAATGGAATTTTTTAATTATGGGTCGGGACCCCGATTGACCTTTGAAATTCCAAAGCCGATACCCCGCGCGATTCCAATAAATAAAGAAAGCATCAGAAGATGAATTCCATGAAAGTATCGAAACCAAAAATCATTCGACAGTTTCACGCGCACCGAATTTGCTTCAGCGATAACACAGTAGCGCGGAGGCTGTTCGGGTTCGAAATGGTCTTCCCGGGTGAAATGTGAGTCGATTTTCATTTTCCGAGGACAGCTGGACAAAGGAAAACGTCGCTGTCAGGTGAAGTAGCAAGGTAACCACAGTCGAGGCGTGGTTCGAACCCAGGTTCCCGGGTTTTGGATCAATATTAACTCCCATAGCCCACCTGCGTGCCTGCCTGCTTGCCTGTTTGTCTGCCGGCGCCTGGACCATTACCACGAGATCAGGGGAGACAATTTTCCCCGTATTTTTCTCCTCGATTAGAATCTTGAAGGTCCTGCACGTGGTGCAATGAAATAGAGATTAAGAATCTAACTGATGATCCGGAGTGTCCATCGTTTTATGCAGGCCAAACTCACCACGAGCTGTTCTTCTCAGCAATTTGATAAATCAACCCTTACAAATTTCCACCTGTTATCCTACGTTTGATCTCTATTGGTAAGAGGAATTGACGAGATATCTGAGCGCGCGGTATCACCGACATTGATTTTCCGTTTCAGGTCATTTCTTAAGACGAAATGTTCAAAATGACGCAACAAAAACGGCGTCATCGGTATACACAGAGGGCAGGTGTCAGCTCGAGAGGAGCGCACAATGAGTTCTTATCTCCTTCGAAAGAAAAATCTACATTCGATAAGTCGTGTAAAAAATGTTCGACTCGTCGAGAGGTGGGTACGTAGGTATATAGTAATATAATAAATAGATAGATCGATAAATAGATTGAATGGAACTTTTGATAGATCGTTGAACCTTCTCGTCTCTTCTCCACCCCCCAACCTTTCAGTGAAAAAACTTCCGCTACGTGAAACTTTTTGGACTGCGAATAAGAAGCGGTGCAAGGAATCGATCCGCAGGATACGGAAACCCCGAAATGACATCAGACACAAAACGATTTTTAACTATATTTAGACGACTCGACAACGAGGCCTGATTCGATTAGCTCGTTACCATCCATTATCATCATCATCAAGAAGTTCGCCATTTGGGGCTGGCACAATTCTCTCGCGAACAGCAAGGGTCAGATCTTCGCCATGCTCTTCCAGTCTTACCTTACTCTAACACCGCTTAATCTTACTTGGGTAAATTTACTCAACTGTTGATCATGATTTAGGATCTCGAACCCGGAGAAACCGTCTCCCTAATTCCGTCCGAGTACTATCTCCACCCTTTGTACGTGACGATCATCAGGACGTGGGAAAAATGAAAGCGAATCTGGAGTAACCAGACTTCCAGAACACGTTTCCGCGACAGATCGAATCACGGTGAGTTTGTTTACGGGTAATCTTTAACGATATCCATTAGCTAATTATCCTTCCAAAGTCCCACAAGTGACTGAAGCGAAATGAACCTTCTCTTAGCTAAGCCATGCCGTCTATAGCACAGCGGTTAGCATGGCTAATGGACAAGTTCCTGGGCATTAGACAGGATGAAAAATTAATCTACTACACCACTGAGCTACCGTCCTTCTACCCAACGTTCCCGAAGGGTTTGAATTCGTTTTTTCCCTTGGTGGTAGTCCTCCGACGTATTCAATACACCGAAGACATTGCGTCCCTTACCCACGAGTGTGAAGACTATCTTAGATGTAGGTGTATCAAGTGGTTCGAGAAAGTTTGAGAGATTGCTTTCACGGTCTCGCAAAGCCGATGAAATACCAAACTCTGTGCGTTTTGGCCTAAAATATTATTCCAACATCCCCTTAACCTTCGATCCCTTCCCTGAAAACTTATGCATTACTTAAGACTCTTGTCAGCTGTTGTTGAAGGTAGGCAGGTAGATTTCATTACATACATACATGGGAGCAATGGTACCACGTAGGTACAGTCCAAAAGCATGTTTGAATACTTGTGTACCATTGAGAGTCCCCTCATCTCTAGAGCCAAGGAAGAATAATAATGCCCAATAAATCCCAAGGATTTGGCCGTGTTCGGGGGCTGAAAAACTGAGCTTTGAAGTGCCAACAGACTTCTCGTTTCCATCTTGCCCGGAATACCGCGGTTGGCAACCTCCGCGAAAAATCTGAAACCACCTGGGGGCCCCAGAAATGTGAGTAGGTACACACATGTGGGTACACGGGAATGCAATTAATCAGTCCTGAGTTGTGGCCCAGTTTTGTTCCCTGAGTGGAATCCGGCTGTTTTACAGTGTACGCGAGTGAAAGCTTTTTCGATTACACTCTGCAGATCGAGTACGCGAACGATGTTAGATTGGGAATTTTCAGATCGTCGTCAACGTCGACTAGTTTCCTGAAAAGAAAATGTCGAACGAATGAACACACACTGCTCGTTCTCGCATGTCACCGAGACAGAAGGAGTCAGTGAACAGCGTCGTTGGAAACGGTTTTGAAATACAGACATCTAGAACCAATAGGAGTGCAGCCGTGAAAAACTGACGGTATATAAGTACGAGGTACGCGACGACTGCAGTGGATGGCAGCTCGTACAACCGTAGAGAAAACATTTCCAGTTGCACGTAGAAAATTGAAGAACCCAACCGTGAAGAGATAAATACATCCAGACGGTGATTGCGTTGTCGTATTTTACGGGTTGAGAAACGGTATCGTTGAAAGTGAAACGTCAACTATAGGAAACGAAAGAATAAATATAAAATGAGCATGTAAATAATCCACTGCGTTAAAGGTTGTGGGGGAAAACATCGACTTATATTCGTTCTTGGTGTGATTAGAGACTTGAAAATTAAAACCGCGGGGATTAAAGTCACAGGAAAATTTTAGGGGTAAGTTCGGGCTGCGTGCTGGACGCGAAGCGGATACTGCAGGATATCGGATTAACTGTTTCCGGCCAGTTAGTAGGCACATGGGGTGGAATTAATCGGAGCTTTAGATCTTTGAGTTATCGGTAGGTAAAAAATTATCCTGTAGCTGATTTGTGAATAATCGTCCAGTTTGAGGAATGCTAACTTGCTTGGCGATTAAACGCTGAAACATCATCTTGGCTCGTTGCTGATTACACGTAGGTATCTTTTTCATTTTTTCCATCTTGTTTTTGGGTACTTCCCATTCTGGGCATCCTGACTCCAAGATCGAGACTCCAGGGAATTCATGCAAGACTAGCAAGCGAGTCGACTTTTTGTGATGAAACCTTAAACGTTTCGGGGGGAGTCCAAAACGCAGCATCTTGACGCACGGCAAAAACGTGCGAGGAATTTTCTGCCTCCGTGTTTTTTTCATAAAATAATTTTACATTTCGTACGCGAGATATTCCGTGGCTTGAATGCATATCAAACATTTTTCGAGCAAAGTATAATAGACGGAGAGTGCTCCCGTTTTCGAATGTAAGACATTCGCATCAGACATATTCCTATAATAACCGTGTATCCAGATGATCAAGTGTTCCTGGCGCTCCAGGAACGAGGTGTTTTATGTCACTGTAACTGTGCCGAGGGTTTCTATTCGATTATATGTTCCCATTAGTTGAAGCAAATGGTTTACGTCGCCTAGTTGACAGATATTTCAATGCCTTACGCCGGTGTCGCCTCGTTATCTACGATTCTAAATTGGGAATAGCGAAGGCGCTGTAATGTGGCACTGCCAACACCCGACAACGTGCAGTTGAGAATTATTGGCGCAATTTACCAAGAACAGAAATTACAAAATGTCGAGGCGGCGTTTATACACTGCGCTGTTTTACTTGTTCTGACTAAAGTTCTATAGGCATCGTTTATCTGCGTTGCTGGAGCAAAGTTCATCTCTCTTCCTCGATTTCATCCCGAGGGAGAAGACGATAAATCAACCATGGCAGTGAGCATCGACCTGTTTTCAGGTCAGGTAGAACCAGCCGAAGGGCAAAATTATCCCTGAATAACTATCAGGTGCGGGTTAATTTTCCGACGTAAGTTCTTCCCGGTGGCAAAATTATGCCGCCATTACCACCCACCTTCTGGATTATTCAAAGTTACACAGGGCAAGCAGTCGCGGAACACGTTTTGGTTTCTGTGACAATTTCGCAGTGGATTATGATACGGGGCTATTTCACAAACGTCACGCGGCAGCTTCGCCTCAAAGTCACCCAGGATTCAAGCAAAATATTTAACGCCGTGATATTAATATTCCAACGTCGCCGCGGGGAATATTCGGCCAAAACTCACCGGGGGTTAACCTTAATACCCGAGCTTACGGCATTGCTGTCAGGATGCTGAACGTCGGTCGGGGCTTGCTATAGATATGAATTTCCTCCATTCTAGTCTCTCACGCGTCATCTCGGTTTTTCTTGATTTTATCTCGGAACACTTTTCTCCGTCGCTTCGTCCACCTCGAGTAGAAACCTATACCCGACAGAATTCGCGACACATGAAATTTGAGGCACATGCCCACGGAGCTGAGCCGACCTACCGAAGCAAGCTTTAAGGTTTTGTCTTCTGCATCATTCGAGTTTTTCAAAAGCTTGGGAATGTCAAACATGAGTTAAGAAAGTATAACAATAATTCTAAGCCTATTTGTAAAATTATTTCATTTCATGAGATGCATGAGCTTACCTTGTGCTTAAATTTGGGTACATTTTTTTACAGATGCTGACAACTGACGATAAGGCTAAAACAAACTCGGATACAGCCGTTGCGGATTTTCATCACAAGTCAAAACTTCGCAAGTAGATTCAGTGAACATTCCTAGCGAAAGATACATTATTAAAAAACCTGCTAACGTCAAGCTTGGCTCTTTAAAAATAGATATATATGTATAGCCAGTTCGTTTGTGAATTCGTTCAAGATTCAGAAATTTCACAGCCAAAACAAACGCTGAAGACCGTATTTTTGACAATATCGCGGAAGCCATCCTCCCAAAGTCAGTCTTAGGAATCGAAGCATATAAGACAGGCATTGATGAGATTACCAAAGCATGATACTGATTTAATAATTATTGGTGATAATTCACGCGTAATATTCGCGCTGACCATCGAACGTGCTAGGTTACCCTCCGAGAATTTGCGAGGGTAAGAGTCAGTTCCTCGAAAGAGTAACGGCAGTTGGTAAAACAGAAACCTGAATAGAACGCCTCCGCCGATAAAATGATTTTCGCCTTTTCCGACTGCAGTAATTGAGCATCGCTGTGTAACGATAAAAACATACACCGCTTTTACCGACTCAGAATATTCGGGTAAAGAACAGTCCTTGATTCTACACGAGTGCGAAATGCTGGTAGCGACATCGAATTCGAGAATTAAAATATCGTACCGGTGGTGTCAGAACCGATACCCGCGAAAATAATCACAGCGGACACATTAGAACAATTTTTACGGTACGGAGTGATCTTTCTTAACAAGACGGACGAATACAGCAAAATATTCAAGTCAGGCTCCTACGACTTGTTTCTGATACGGAAAATTTGCGACGCACGTGGCGAAAAGAAAATATTTTATGACTATCGCATGAAGAGTTTTTGAGCATACTAGGATGAACTATATTTAGCATGATTATAAAAAGATATGAGGGTATTTTTAGCATAATTTTTGCCCATTTTGGAAAGCGGTGACATGAATGGACTCAGACGCTATATCGAGATCATTTTGAAAGAAAATATGATTCCACACTGTCTCGATTACATTTCTCAACATTATACGACATAAAATTACAAACTTGTGAGTTGACAGAATCGACAGTTCGTTTTGATCGGTTTTTTTACACTGCTCGATGAAAGCGCGGATTTTCGGATAGCAAAAGTGTTTGATTATGCATCAACATGACGCATCATCATCAGTATTCAATCAACTTCATCCGACGGTAAAACATAATGCTACATAATAATTCTTCCGAAATTGCGATTGTAATAGAATTATTTTGCAGCATGAATGATCATAGTTCACAGACATGTAACGCTATGTGCGACGATAGCTGAATGCTTTTCATCAAAAGTTCAAAGCGGTTAGCTTTACTTTTTTGAGCAAAAATTTGGCGTCTCAGAATCTATTTCAGTCATTCTTTCTAGACCAATCGGACCACCAGGAGTACGGAAACGAGTTCTAGAACAAAAAACGACCAACATTCGAGGAAATGCGAAGAAAATACGTCGCAAATTAATCTGTTCTTCATTTTGATACAGGTTACGCGAATTCAAGACAATACAATATCGTACATCGCATGTCGTATCCTAGCAGAAGTGGGATGCACCTGTCCGCAGGCCAAAACTTGAGCTTGACGTTGGATCTATGATGATGTGTATCTAACATGGTATTTTTTGTAGACAGCAAACCCATTATGTTCCTCGTAATATAATAAGGATTATTGTGAATCGATATCCTTAGTTGTGGACATGTTAAGTTAATACACACTAACACCGAATACATGTAGTAGAATTGAGAAATATCAAATAAACGATGACTTTGAGTTGAGAATTGTGATTTTTCTTCAGCACCTTTCAAAATCATGACGAAGAATATATGTAATTCAGCAGTAACTATGGATCTCTCGGTCATCTGTATAGTCTAACGTTTTTCTTGATTGTCGAACCCGAGAATTTATCGTCTCAAAATCGATTTGTATGACCCTTTCCGGAGTAAATCGACCCCCAGGAACTCAAAAAACACACGAAAAAGAGCGTAGGACCAACAGCAGAGAAATGAGGACGAAAATAAGCAGTTTTTCGCCTGTAACTTTTGATCCGTTGCTCGCAGCGTGTTGGGACTGCGCTTAATCGATTCCTCTCGCAAAATTACGTCGGAATAGTGCCTGAAAGAATTGATTGCAGCACATTTCAAAGTCGTCGAAATTTTTACCAAAAATGCGAAGGGGTTAGCCTAGGATTTTTTTTGGCCGAAAAATCTTTTGTCTTGGAATCGATTTGTATGAACCTTTCCGGAGTGAATCGACCCCCAGGAACTCAAAAAACACACGAAAAAGAGCGTAGGACCAACAGCAGAGAAATGAGGACGAAAATAAGCAGTTTTTCGCCTGTAACTTTTGATCCGTTGCTCGCAGCGTATTGGGACTGCGCTTAATCGATTCCTCTCGCAAAATTACGTCGGAATAGTTCCTGCAAGAATTATTTGCAGGACTTTTCAGAGTCGTCGAAATTTTTACCAAAAATGCAAAGGGGTTAGCCTTGGATTTTTTTTGGCCGAAAAATCTTTTGTCTTGGAATCGATTTGTATGAACCTTTCCGGAGTGAATCGACCCCCAGGAACTCAAAAAACACACGAAAAAGAGCGTAGGACCAACAGCAGAGAAATGAGGACGAAAATAAGCAGTTTTTCGCCTGTAACTTTTGATCCGTTGCTCGCAGCGTATTGGGTTTGCGCTTAATCGATTCCTCTCGCAAAATTACGTCGGAATAGTGCCTGAAAGAATTGATTGCAGCACATTTCAAAGTCGTCGGAATTTTTACCAAAAATGCAAAGGGGTTAGCCTTGGATTTTTTTTTGCCGAAAAATCTTTTGTCTTGGAATCGATTTGTATGACCCTCTCCGGAGTAAATCGACCCCCAGGAACTCAAAAAACACACGAAACAGAGCGTAGGACCAACAGCAGAGAAATGAGGACGAAAATAAGCAGTTTTTCGCCTGTAACTTTTGATCCGTTGCTCGCAGCGTATTGGGACTGCGCTTAATCGATTCCTCTCGCAAAATTACGTCGGAATAGTGCCTGAAAGAATTAATTGCAGCACTTTTCAAAGTCGTCGAAATTTTGGCCAAAAATCCAAAGGGGTTAGCCTTGGATGTTTTTTGGCCGAAAAATCTGTTGTCTTGGAATCGATTTGTATGACCCTTTCCGGAGTAAATCGACCCCCAGAAACTCAAAAAACACACGAAAAAGAGCGTAGGACCAACAGCAGAGTAATGAGGACGAAAATAAGCAGTTTTTCGCCTGTAACTTTTGATCCGTTGCTCGCAGCGTATTGGGTTTGCGCTTAATCGATTCCTCTCGCAAAATTACGTCGGAATAGTGCCTGAAAGAATTAATCGCAGCACTTTTCAAAGTCGTCGAAATTTTTACCAAAAATGCAAAAGGGGTTAGCCTTGGATTTTTTTTGGCCGAAGAATCTTTTGTCTTGGAATCGATTTGTATGACCCTTTCCGGAGCAAATCGACCCCCAGGAACTCAAAAAACACACGAAACAGAGCGTAGGACCAACAGCAGAGAAATGAGGACGAAAATAAGCAGTTTTTCGCCTGTAACTTTTGATCCGTTGCTCGCAGCGTATTGGGACTGCGCTTAATCGATTCCTCTCGCAAAATTACGTCGGAATAGTGCCTGAAAGAATTAATCGCAGCACTTTTCAAAGTCGTCGAAATTTTTACCAAAAATGCAAAAGGGGTTAGCCTTGGATTTTTTTTGGCCGAAGAATCTTTTGTCTTGGAATCGATTTGTATGACCCTTTCCGGAGCAAATCGACCCCCAGGAACTCAAAAAACACACGAAACAGAGCGTAGGACCAACAGCAGAGAAATGAGGACGAAAATAAGCAGTTTTTCGCCTGTAACTTTTGATCCGTTGCTCGCAGCGTATTGGGACTGCGCTTAATCGATTCCTCTCGCAAAATTACGTCGGAATAGTGCCTGAAAGAATTAATTGCAGCACTTTTCAAAGTCGTCGAAATTTTGGCCAAAAATCCAAAGGGGTTAGCCTTGGATTTTTTTTGGCCGAAAAATCTTTTGTCTTGGAATCGATTTGTATGACCCTTTCCGGAGTAAATCGACCCCCAGGAACTCAAAAAACACACGAAACAGAGCGTAGGACCAACAGTAGAGAAATGAGGACGAAAATAAGCAGTTTTTCGCCTGTAACTTTTGATCCGTTGCTCGCAGCGTATTGGGACTGCGCTTAATCGATTCCTCTCGCAAAATTACGTCGGAATAGTGCCTGAAAGAATTAATTGCAGCACTTTTCAAAGTCGTCGAAATTTTTACCAAAAATGCAAAGGGGTTAGCCTTGGATTTTTTTTGGCCGAAAAATCTTTTGTCTTGGAATCGATTTGTATGACCCTTTCCGGAGTAAATCGACCCCCAGGAACTCAAAAAACACACGAAACAGAGCGTAGGACCAACAGCAGAGAAATGAGGACGAAAATAAGCAGTTTTTCGCCTGTAACTTTTGATCCGTTGCTCGCAGCGTATTGGGACTGCGCTTAATCGATTCCTCTCGCAAAATTACGTCGGAATAGTGCCTGAAAGAATTAGATGCAGCACTTTTCAAAGTCGTCGAAATTTTTACCAAAAATGCAAAGGGGTTAGCCTTGGATTTTTTTTGGCCGAAAAATCTTTTGTCTTGGAATCGATTTGTATGACCCTTTCCGGAGTAAATCGACCCCCAGGAACTCAAAAAACACACGAAACAGAGCGTAGGACCAACAGCAGAGAAATGAGGACGAAAATAAGCAGTTTTTCGCCTGTAACTTTTGATCCGTTGCTCGCAGCGTATTGGGACTGCGCTTAATCGATTCCTCTCGCAAAATTACGTCGGAATAGTGCCTGAAAGAATTAATTGCAGCACTTTTCAAAGTCGTCGAAATTTTTACCAAAAATGCAAAGGGGTTAGCCTTGGATTTTTTTTGGCCGAAAAATCTTTTGTCTTGGAATCGATTTGTATGACCCTTTCCGGAGTAAATCGACCCCCAGGAACTCAAAAAACACACGAAACAGAGCGTAGGACCAACAGCAGAGAAATGAGGACGAAAATAAGCAGTTTTTCGCCTGTAACTTTTGATCCGTTGCTCGCAGCGTATTGGGACTGCGCTTAATCGATTCCTCTCGCAAAATTACGTCGGAATAGTGCCTGAAAGAATTAATTGCAGCACTTTTCAAAGTCGTCGAAATTTTTACCAAAAATGCAAAGGGGTTAGCCTTGGATTTTTTTTGGCCGAAAAATCTTTTGTCTTGGAATCGATTTGTATGACCCTTGCCGGAGTAAATCGACCCCCAGGAACTCAAAAAACACACGAAACAGAGCGTAGGACCAACAGCAGAGAAATGAGGACGAAAATAAGCAGTTTTTCGCCTGTAACTTTTGATCCGTTGCTCGCAGCGTATTGGGACTGCGCTTAATCGATTCCTCTCGCAAAATTACGTCGGAATAGTGCCTGAAAGAATTAATTGCAGCACTTTTCAAAGTCGTCGAAATTTTGGCCAAAAATCCAAAGGGGTTAGCCTTGGATTTTTTTTGGCCGAAAAATCTTTTGTCTTGGAATCGATTTGTATGACCCTTTCCGGAGTAAATCGACCCCCAGGAACTCAAAAAACACACGAAACAGAGCGTAGGACCAACAGCAGAGAAATGAGGACGAAAATAAGCAGTTTTTCGCCTGTAACTTTTGATCCGTTGCTCGCAGCGTATTGGGACTGCGCTTAATCGATTCCTCTCGCAAAATTACGTCGGAATAGTGCCTGAAAGAATTAATTGCAGCACTTTTCAAAGTCGTCGAAATTTTTACCAAAAATGCAAAGGGGTTAGCCTTGGATTTTTTTTGGCCGAAAAATCTTTTGTCTTGGAATCGATTTGTATGACCCTTTCCGGAGTAAATCGACCCCCAGGAACTCAAAAAACACACGAAACAGAGCGTAGGACCAACAGCAGAGAAATGAGGACGAAAATAAGCAGTTTTTCGCCTGTAACTTTTGATCCGTTGCTCGCAGCGTATTGGGACTGCGCTTAATCGATTCCTCTCGCAAAATTACGTCGGAATAGTGCCTGAAAGAATTAATTGCAGCACTTTTCAAAGTCGTCGAAATTTTTACCAAAAATGCAAAGGGGTTAGCCTTGGATTTTTTTTGGCCGAAAAATCTTTTGTCTTGGAATCGATTTGTATGACCCTCTCCGGAGTAAATCGACCCCCAGGAACTCAAAAAACACACGAAACAGAGCGTAGGACCAACAGCAGAGAAATGAGGACGAAAATAAGCAGTTTTTCGCCTGTAACTTTTGATCCGTTGCTCGCAGCGTATTGGGACTGCGCTTAATCGATTCCTCTCGCAAAATTACGTCGGAATAGTGCCTGAAAGAATTAATTGCAGCACTTTTCAAAGTCGTCGAAATTTTGGCCAAAAATCCAAAGGGGTTAGCCTTGGATGTTTTTTGGCCGAAAAATCTGTTGTCTTGGAATCGATTTGTATGACCCTTTCCGGAGTAAATCGACCCCCAGAAACTCAAAAAACACACGAAAAAGAGCGTAGGACCAACAGCAGAGTAATGAGGACGAAAATAAGCAGTTTTTCGCCTGTAACTTTTGATCCGTTGCTCGCAGCGTATTGGGTTTGCGCTTAATCGATTCCTCTCGCAAAATTACGTCGGAATAGTGCCTGAAAGAATTAATCGCAGCACTTTTCAAAGTCGTCGAAATTTTTACCAAAAATGCAAAAGGGGTTAGCCTTGGATTTTTTTTGGCCGAAGAATCTTTTGTCTTGGAATCGATTTGTATGACCCTTTCCGGAGCAAATCGACCCCCAGGAACTCAAAAAACACACGAAACAGAGCGTAGGACCAACAGCAGAGAAATGAGGACGAAAATAAGCAGTTTTTCGCCTGTAACTTTTGATCCGTTGCTCGCAGCGTATTGGGACTGCGCTTAATCGATTCCTCTCGCAAAATTACGTCGGAATAGTGCCTGAAAGAATTAATCGCAGCACTTTTCAAAGTCGTCGAAATTTTTACCAAAAATGCAAAAGGGGTTAGCCTTGGATTTTTTTTGGCCGAAGAATCTTTTGTCTTGGAATCGATTTGTATGACCCTTTCCGGAGCAAATCGACCCCCAGGAACTCAAAAAACACACGAAACAGAGCGTAGGACCAACAGCAGAGAAATGAGGACGAAAATAAGCAGTTTTTCGCCTGTAACTTTTGATCCGTTGCTCGCAGCGTATTGGGACTGCGCTTAATCGATTCCTCTCGCAAAATTACGTCGGAATAGTGCCTGAAAGAATTAATTGCAGCACTTTTCAAAGTCGTCGAAATTTTGGCCAAAAATCCAAAGGGGTTAGCCTTGGATTTTTTTTGGCCGAAAAATCTTTTGTCTTGGAATCGATTTGTATGACCCTTTCCGGAGTAAATCGACCCCCAGGAACTCAAAAAACACACGAAACAGAGCGTAGGACCAACAGCAGAGAAATGAGGACGAAAATAAGCAGTTTTTCGCCTGTAACTTTTGATCCGTTGCTCGCAGCGTATTGGGACTGCGCTTAATCGATTCCTCTCGCAAAATTACGTCGGAATAGTGCCTGAAAGAATTAATTGCAGCACTTTTCAAAGTCGTCGAAATTTTTACCAAAAATGCAAAGGGGTTAGCCTTGGATTTTTTTTGGCCGAAAAATCTTTTGTCTTGGAATCGATTTGTATGACCCTTTCCGGAGTAAATCGACCCCCAGGAACTCAAAAAACACACGAAACAGAGCGTAGGACCAACAGCAGAGAAATGAGGACGAAAATAAGCAGTTTTTCGCCTGTAACTTTTGATCCGTTGCTCGCAGCGTATTGGGACTGCGCTTAATCGATTCCTCTCGCAAAATTACGTCGGAATAGTGCCTGAAAGAATTAGATGCAGCACTTTTCAAAGTCGTCGAAATTTTTACCAAAAATGCAAAGGGGTTAGCCTTGGATTTTTTTTGGCCGAAAAATCTTTTGTCTTGGAATCGATTTGTATGACCCTTTCCGGAGTAAATCGACCCCCAGGAACTCAAAAAACACACGAAACAGAGCGTAGGACCAACAGCAGAGAAATGAGGACGAAAATAAGCAGTTTTTCGCCTGTAACTTTTGATCCGTTGCTCGCAGCGTATTGGGACTGCGCTTAATCGATTCCTCTCGCAAAATTACGTCGGAATAGTGCCTGAAAGAATTAATTGCAGCACTTTTCAAAGTCGTCGAAATTTTTACCAAAAATGCAAAGGGGTTAGCCTTGGATTTTTTTTGGCCGAAAAATCTTTTGTCTTGGAATCGATTTGTATGACCCTTGCCGGAGTAAATCGACCCCCAGGAACTCAAAAAACACACGAAACAGAGCGTAGGACCAACAGCAGAGAAATGAGGACGAAAATAAGCAGTTTTTCGCCTGTAACTTTTGATCCGTTGCTCGCAGCGTATTGGGACTGCGCTTAATCGATTCCTCTCGCAAAATTACGTCGGAATAGTGCCTGAAAGAATTAATTGCAGCACTTTTCAAAGTCGTCGAAATTTTGGCCAAAAATCCAAAGGGGTTAGCCTTGGATTTTTTTTGGCCGAAAAATCTTTTGTCTTGGAATCGATTTGTATGACCCTTTCCGGAGTAAATCGACCCCCAGGAACTCAAAAAACACACGAAACAGAGCGTAGGACCAACAGCAGAGAAATGAGGACGAAAATAAGCAGTTTTTCGCCTGTAACTTTTGATCCGTTGCTCGCAGCGTATTGGGACTGCGCTTAATCGATTCCTCTCGCAAAATTACGTCGGAATAGTGCCTGAAAGAATTAATTGCAGCACTTTTCAAAGTCGTCGAAATTTTTACCAAAAATGCAAAGGGGTTAGCCTTGGATTTTTTTTGGCCGAAAAATCTTTTGTCTTGGAATCGATTTGTATGACCCTTTCCGGAGTAAATCGACCCCCAGGAACTCAAAAAACACACGAAACAGAGCGTAGGACCAACAGCAGAGAAATGAGGACGAAAATAAGCAGTTTTTCGCCTGTAACTTTTGATCCGTTGCTCGCAGCGTATTGGGACTGCGCTTAATCGATTCCTCTCGCAAAATTACGTCGGAATAGTGCCTGAAAGAATTAATTGCAGCACTTTTCAAAGTCGTCGAAATTTTTACCAAAAATGCAAAGGGGTTAGCCTTGGATTTTTTTTGGCCGAAAAATCTTTTGTCTTGGAATCGATTTGTATGACCCTTTCCGGAGTAAATCGACCCCCAGGAACTCAAAAAACACACGAAAAAGAGCGTAGGACCAACAGCAGAGAAATGAGGACGAAAATGAGCAGTTTTTCGCCTGTAACTTTTGATCCGTTGCTCGCAGCGTATTGGGACTGCGCTTAATCGATTCCTCTCGCAAAATTACGTCGGAATAGTGCCTGAAAGAATTAATTGCAGCACTTTTCAAAGTCGTCGAAATTTTTACCAAAAATGCAAAGGGGTTAGCCTTGGATTTTTTTTGGCCGAAAAATCTTTTGTCTTGGAATCGATTTGTATGACCCTTTCCGGAGTAAATCGACCCCCAGGAACTCAAAAAACACACGAAACAGAGCGTAGGACCAACAGCAGAGAAATGAGGACGAAAATAAGCAGTTTTTCGCCTGTAACTTTTGATCCGTTGCTCGCAGCGTATTGGGACTGCGCTTAATCGATTCCTCTCGCAAAATTACGTCGGAATAGTGCCTGAAAGAATTAGATGCAGCACTTTTCAAAGTCGTCGAAATTTTTACCAAAAATGCAAAGGGGTTGAAGGTTGAAGGTATTTATTGATATTTCCATAACAATATTGGAAAACTCGTAGTTACGGAGAAACAAAAAGTATCACAAAGAGAGTATAAGCAGAAACTTATACGATTACATTAAAACTATAGTCCGAATTAAGGCTAGGGCTAAAACTAAAACTAAAACTAAAACTAAAGATACGAGTACAGCTATCTCGAACCGGTACATTCAGAAAGGCATGCAAAAAGGAATGCAAAAGAACCAAGATCAAAGAAACGGACGAGGCCCGTAGACATCTTCACAATACGGAACGAGACGCCTGAAGAAAATGAAAGCAGAAACTAGAGGCACGTAGTGTCCATTCTAACTAGGAAAGAAGAAAAGAAGAAAAATAAAGAAAGAAAAGAAAAGAAAGAAAAGAAAAGAAAGAAAAGAAAAGAGAGGATGATTTCCAGTCCGAAAGAGATGCTTATGAATTGTGTGCTCGAAGGCAGCAAGCTTGTCAAGAGTGGAGACGAAAACGAAAATTAGCCGGGAGAGAAACTTCTAGTGGCGAGTGGCGAAGGCAGCCGTCAGGGAGTTTCGGATGTCCTGCGAGTGTCGGCTGAAATAGCCGGAGCAACCGAAACGGACGTGGAGACAGTAGCCGGAAATCTTGCCTCAAAGGCGGCAAGTGCCTCCGGCGAAGAGATACGGTGGATATGTGCACCGTCAGACCTCCTGATCAGAATAGCACCCTCTCTGTGCCAGACGTACTTGAAGCCACGAGACTTCGCGACGGCCTTGGCTGAAACTAACAGCTTATGAGTCTCGCGAGGAAGGGCCTCATGAACGTGGATAGTGGAAATGGTACCCAGGGGAATTACTGGTAGGTCAAGAGTGCGCAACGACCCTCTCTGCTTTTTAGCAGCCAAAAAACGAAGCGCCATTGCTTTGGAGGAAAGCCGCACAACAAGTGGAATTGGGCTATCCTTGCGAGCCTTAGAGGGAGGGATCAGAAACCGACAGGCGGAAATGTCCGCATTGTCAATAGGCACATCAAGCGCAGCAGCTAGCCCAGTAACAGCGGGGCGAATACCCTCAGCAGTGGAACAAGGGATCCCCGAGATAATGATCTCCGCTTCGCATAGGCGAGCGGAAGTGCGGAGACGCTCTTCTCGATCCTCTTCTCGCAACCTCCTCAGATCCGTGACTGC
This sequence comes from Diprion similis, assembly GCF_021155765.1. Classification (NCBI taxonomy): domain Eukaryota; kingdom Metazoa; phylum Arthropoda; class Insecta; order Hymenoptera; family Diprionidae; genus Diprion; species Diprion similis. The sequence goes on along the minus strand of NC_060113.1, from coordinate 1,853,958 downwards.
CTCCTGCAGCAGGCGATTTTGGGCCTGAAGTTCTTTAATCCGTGCGGCATTGTCATCGATCTGTGCCTGCATAGCCGGTAGAGCATCAAACCGACTCTCCAGAGCGTCGAATCGACGATCCATGTCCGCCTTCAGCTGACGGAAGAGAGCCTCCATGGAGGCCGAGCCGACGACGGCGGCCGTGGGCTGAGCAACGGCGGGCACTTCGGATGACCAGGACGTGAACGAAGCGCCAGACTGTACATGTTCCACAGCAACGTCAGGGCAGCAATGCTGGGAGCCGGTCTGCAAAGTTTTCTTCCGGTAGCAGCCGGGATGATGGTAGGACTTGCAACCGGTGCAGAAAATCGCCTCCTTCACTACATTTTTCGAACAAATCGGACAGATACGAACTGGCGCCATGGATCCTAGTGTAGTGGGTTGGGATGTTGGCCGTCGGACAGTGACCGACACAAAATAAACAGTTCGGCAGTAGATGAGCAGCTCGATAGGTGGAGCGGCAAGTACGGTGACAATGAAGTTGGAACACCAGACCGCTGGTAAGGATGAAGCAAGGGCCTTCTGATTGGTCGAGATGATCAAGCCAGGAACGTAGCGCAGAGAAAACCGTTGACAGGCGGAGGTTATGTTCACCCAAGCGATTCAGGAAAAGCCGAATAAATGAAGCAGCAAGGCAGCGAGGGAAGCAACTGCAAGTCCCGAGCGGGCTTGCAGGAAGGCGCATGCAAGAATCTCTGTAAAAAGAATGCCCGAAGGCAAAGAGCGGCAGAAAAACCAAGAAAACAAAGAGAGCGAAAGAGATGACATGCAAAGCGTACTCACGTTAGGTTAACCTTCCTTGTTAGCCTTGGATTTTTTTTGGCCGAAAAATCTTTTGTCTTGGAATCGATTTGTATGACCCTTTCCGGAGTAAATCGACCCCCAGGAACTCAAAAAACACACGAAACAGAGCGTAGGACCAACAGCAGAGAAATGAGGACGAAAATAAGCAGTTTTTCGCCTGTAACTTTTGATCCGTTGCTCGCAGCGTATTGGGACTGCGCTTAATCGATTCCTCTCGCAAAATTACGTCGGAATAGTGCCTGAAAGAATTAATTGCAGCACTTTTCAAAGTCGTCGAAATTTTTACCAAAAATGCAAAGGGGTTAGCCTTGGATTTTTTTTGGCCGAAAAATCTTTTGTCTTGGAATCGATTTGTATGACCCTTTCCGGAGTAAATCGACCCCCAGGAACTCAAAAAACACACGAAACAGAGCGTAGGACCAACAGCAGAGAAATGAGGACGAAAATAAGCAGTTTTTCGCCTGTAACTTTTGATCCGTTGCTCGCAGCGTATTGGGACTGCGCTTAATCGATTCCTCTCGCAAAATTACGTCGGAATAGTGCCTGAAAGAATTAATTGCAGCACTTTTCAAAGTCGTCGAAATTTTTACCAAAAATGCAAAGGGGTTAGCCTTGGATTTTTTTTGGCCGAAAAATCTTTTGTCTTGGAATCGATTTGTATGACCCTTGCCGGAGTAAATCGACCCCCAGGAACTCAAAAAACACACGAAACAGAGCGTAGGACCAACAGCAGAGAAATGAGGACGAAAATAAGCAGTTTTTCGCCTGTAACTTTTGATCCGTTGCTCGCAGCGTATTGGGACTGCGCTTAATCGATTCCTCTCGCAAAATTACGTCGGAATAGTGCCTGAAAGAATTAATTGCAGCACTTTTCAAAGTCGTCGAAATTTTGGCCAAAAATCCAAAGGGGTTAGCCTTGGATTTTTTTTGGCCGAAAAATCTTTTGTCTTGGAATCGATTTGTATGACCCTTTCCGGAGTAAATCGACCCCCAGGAACTCAAAAAACACACGAAACAGAGCGTAGGACCAACAGCAGAGAAATGAGGACGAAAATAAGCAGTTTTTCGCCTGTAACTTTTGATCCGTTGCTCGCAGCGTATTGGGACTGCGCTTAATCGATTCCTCTCGCAAAATTACGTCGGAATAGTGCCTGAAAGAATTAATTGCAGCACTTTTCAAAGTCGTCGAAATTTTGGCCAAAAATCCAAAGGGGTTAGCCTTGGATTTTTTTTGGCCGAAAAATCTTTTGTCTTGGAATCGATTTGTATGACCCTTTCCGGAGTAAATCGACCCCCAGGAACTCAAAAAACACACGAAACAGAGCGTAGGACCAACAGCAGAGAAATGAGGACGAAAATAAGCAGTTTTTCGCCTGTAACTTTTGATCCGTTGCTCGCAGCGTATTGGGACTGCGCTTAATCGATTCCTCTCGCAAAATTACGTCGGAATAGTGCCTGAAAGAATTAATTGCAGCACTTTTCAAAGTCGTCGAAATTTTTACCAAAAATGCAAAGGGGTTAGCCTTGGATTTTTTTTGGCCGAAAAATCTTTTGTCTTGGAATCGATTTGTATGACCCTTTCCGGAGTAAATCGACCCCCAGGAACTCAAAAAACACACGAAACAGAGCGTAGGACCAACAGCAGAGAAATGAGGACGAAAATAAGCAGTTTTTCGCCTGTAACTTTTGATCCGTTGCTCGCAGCGTATTGGGACTGCGCTTAATCGATTCCTCTCGCAAAATTACGTCGGAATAGTGCCTGAAAGAATTAATTGCAGCACTTTTCAAAGTCGTCGAAATTTTGGCCAAAAATCCAAAGGGGTTAGCCTTGGATTTTTTTTGGCCGAAAAATCTTTTGTCTTGGAATCGATTTGTATGACCCTTTCCGGAGTAAATCGACCCCCAGGAACTCAAAAAACACACGAAACAGAGCGTAGGACCAACAGCAGAGAAATGAGGACGAAAATAAGCAGTTTTTCGCCTGTAACTTTTGATCCGTTGCTCGCAGCGTATTGGGACTGCGCTTAATCGATTCCTCTCGCAAAATTACGTCGGAATAGTGCCTGAAAGAATTAATTGCAGCACTTTTCAAAGTCGTCGAAATTTTGGCCAAAAATCCAAAGGGGTTAGCCTTGGATTTTTTTTGGCCGAAAAATCTTTTGTCTTGGAATCGATTTGTATGACCCTTTCCGGAGTAAATCGACCCCCAGGAACTCAAAAAACACACGAAACAGAGCGTAGGACCAACAGCAGAGAAATGAGGACGAAAATAAGCAGTTTTTCGCCTGTAACTTTTGATCCGTTGCTCGCAGCGTATTGGGACTGCGCTTAATCGATTCCTCTCGCAAAATTACGTCGGAATAGTGCCTGAAAGAATTAATTGCAGCACTTTTCAAAGTCGTCGAAATTTTGGCCAAAAATCCAAAGGGGTTAGCCTTGGATTTTTTTTGGCCGAAAAATCTTTTGTCTTGGAATCGATTTGTATGACCCTTTCCGGAGTAAATCGACCCCCAGGAACTCAAAAAACACACGAAACAGAGCGTAGGACCAACAGCAGAGAAATGAGGACGAAAATAAGCAGTTTTTCGCCTGTAACTTTTGATCCGTTGCTCGCAGCGTATTGGGACTGCGCTTAATCGATTCCTCTCGCAAAATTACGTCGGAATAGTGCCTGAAAGAATTAATTGCAGCACTTTTCAAAGTCGTCGAAATTTTTACCAAAAATGCAAAGGGGTTAGCCTTGGATTTTTTTTGGCCGAAAAATCTTTTGTCTTGGAATCGATTTGTATGACCCTTTCCGGAGTAAATCGACCCCCAGGAACTCAAAAAACACACGAAACAGAGCGTAGGACCAACAGCAGAGAAATGAGGACGAAAATAAGCAGTTTTTCGCCTGTAACTTTTGATCCGTTGCTCGCAGCGTATTGGGACTGCGCTTAATCGATTCCTCTCGCAAAATTACGTCGGAATAGTGCCTGAAAGAATTAATTGCAGCACTTTTCAAAGTCGTCGAAATTTTGGCCAAAAATCCAAAGGGGTTAGCCTTGGATTTTTTTTGGCCGAAAAATCTTTTGTCTTGGAATCGATTTGTATGACCCTTTCCGGAGTAAATCGACCCCCAGGAACTCAAAAAACACACGAAACAGAGCGTAGGACCAACAGCAGAGAAATGAGGACGAAAATAAGCAGTTTTTCGCCTGTAACTTTTGATCCGTTGCTCGCAGCGTATTGGGACTGCGCTTAATCGATTCCTCTCGCAAAATTACGTCGGAATAGTGCCTGAAAGAATTAATTGCAGCACTTTTCAAAGTCGTCGAAATTTTGGCCAAAAATCCAAAGGGGTTAGCCTTGGATTTTTTTTGGCCGAAAAATCTTTTGTCTTGGAATCGATTTGTATGACCCTTTCCGGAGTAAATCGACCCCCAGGAACTCAAAAAACACACGAAACAGAGCGTAGGACCAACAGCAGAGAAATGAGGACGAAAATAAGCAGTTTTTCGCCTGTAACTTTTGATCCGTTGCTCGCAGCGTATTGGGACTGCGCTTAATCGATTCCTCTCGCAAAATTACGTCGGAATAGTGCCTGAAAGAATTAATTGCAGCACTTTTCAAAGTCGTCGAAATTTTTACCAAAAATGCAAAGGGGTTAGCCTTGGATTTTTTTTGGCCGAAAAATCTTTTGTCTTGGAATCGATTTGTATGACCCTTTCCGGAGTAAATCGACCCCCAGGAACTCAAAAAACACACGAAACAGAGCGGAGGACCAACAGCAGAGAAATGAGGACGAAAATAAGCAGTTTTTCGCCTGTAACTTTTGATCCGTTGCTCGCAGCGTATTGGGACTGCGCTTAATCGATTCCTCTCGCAAAATTACGTCGGAATAGTGCCTGAAAGAATTAATTGCAGCACTTTTCAAAGTCGTCGAAATTTTTACCAAAAATGCAAAGGGGTTAGCCTTGGATTTTTTTTGGCCGAAAAATCTTTTGTCTTGGAATCGATTTGTATGACCCTCTCCGGAGTAAATCGACCCCCAGGAACTCAAAAAACACACGAAACAGAGCGTAGGACCAACAGCAGAGAAATGAGGACGAAAATAAGCAGTTTTTCGCCTGTAACTTTTGATCCGTTGCTCGCAGCGTATTGGGACTGCGCTTAATCGATTCCTCTCGCAAAATTACGTCGGAATAGTGCCTGAAAGAATTAATTGCAGCACTTCTCAAAGTCGTCGAAATTTTGGCCAAAAATCCAAAGGGGTTAGCCTTGGATTTTTTTTGGCCGAAAAATCTTTTGTCTTGGAATCGATTTGTATGACCCTTTCCGGAGTAAATCGACCCCCAGGAACTCAAAAAACACACGAAACAGAGCGTAGGACCAACAGCAGAGAAATGAGGACGAAAATAAGCAGTTTTTCGCCTGTAACTTTTGATCCGTTGCTCGCAGCGTATTGGGACTGCGCTTAATCGATTCCTCTCGCAAAATTACGTCGGAATAGTGCCTGAAAGAATTAATTGCAGCACTTTTCAAAGTCGTCGAAATTTTTACCAAAAATCCAAAGGGGTTAGCCTTGGATTTTTTTTGGCCGAAAAATCTTTTGTCTTGAAATCGATTTGTATGACCCTTTCCGGAGTAAATCGACCCCCAGGAACTGAAAAAACACACGAAAAAGAGCGTAGGACCAACAGCAGAGAAATGAGGACGAAAATAAGCAGTTTTTCGCCTGTAACTTTTGATCCGTTGCTCGCAGCGTATTGGGACTGCGCTTAATCGATTCCTCTCGCAAAATTACGTCGGAATAGTGCCTGAAAGAATTAATTGCAGCACTTTTCAAAGTCGTCGAAATTTTTACCAAAAACGCAAAGGAGTTAGCCTTGGATTTTTTTTGGCCGAAAAATCTTCTGTCTTGGAATCGATTTGTATGACCCTTTCCGGAGTAAATCGACCCCCAGGAACTCAAAAAACACACGAAACAGAGCGAAGGACCAACAGCAGAGAAATGAGGACGAAAATAAGCAGTTTTTCGCCTGTAACTTTTGATCCGTTGCTCGCAGCGTATTGGGACTGCGCTTAATCGATTCCTCTCGCAAAATTACGTCGGAATAGTGCCTGAAAGAATTAATTGCAGCACTTTTCAAAGTCGTCGAAATTTTCACCAAAAATGAAAAGGGGTTAGCCTTGGATTTTTTTTGGCCGAAAAATCTTTTGTTTTGGAATCGATTTGTATGACCCTTTCCGGAGTAAATCGACCCCCAGGAACTCAAAAAACACACGAAAAAGAGCGTAGGACCAACAGCAGAGAAATGAGGACGAAAATAAGCAGTTTTTCGCCTGTAACTTTTGATCCGTTGCTCGCAGCGTATTGGGACTGCGCTTAATCGATTCCTCTCGCAAAATTACGTCGGAATAGTGCCTAAAAGAATTAATTGCAGCACTTTTCAAAGTCGTCGAAATTTTTACCAAAAATGCAAAGGGGTTAGCCTTGGATTTTTTTTGGCCGAAAAATCTTTTGTCTTGGAATCGATTTGTATGACCCTTTCCAGAGTAAATCGACCCCCAGGAACTCAAAAAACACACGAAAAAGAGCGTAGGACCAACAGCAGAGAAATGAGGACGAAAATAAGCAGTTTTTCGCCTGTAACTTTTGATCCGTTGCTCGCAGCGTATTGGGACTGCGCTTAATCGATTCCTCTCGCAAAATTACGTCGGAATAGTGCCTGAAAGAATTAATTGCAGCACTTTTCAAAGTCGTCGAAATTTTGGCCAAAAATCCAAAGGGGTTAGCCTTGGATTTTTTTTGGCCGAAAAATCTTTTGTCTTGGAATCGATTTGTATGACCCTTTCCGGAGTAAATCGACCCCCAGGAACTCAAAAAACACACGAAAAAGAGCGTAGGACCAACAGCAGAGAAATGAGGACGAAAATAAGCAGTTTTTCGCCTGTAACTTTTGATCCGTTGCTCGCAGCGTATTGGGACTGCGCTTAATCGATTCCTCTCGCAAAATTACGTCGGAATAGTGCCTAAAAGAATTAATTGCAGCACTTTTCAAAGTCGTCGAAATTTTTACCAAAAATGCAAAGGGGTTAGCCTTGGATTTTTTTTGGCCGAAAAATCTTTTGTTTTGGAATCGATTTGTATGACCCTTTCCGGAGTAAATCGACCCCCAGGAACTCAAAAAACACACGAAACAGAGCGTAGGACCAACAGCAGAGAAATGAGGACGAAAATAAGCAGTTTTTCGCCTGTAACTTTTGATCCGTTGCTCGCAGCGTATTGGGACTGCGCTTAATCGATTCCTCTCGCAAAATTACGTCGGAATAGTGCCTGAAAGAAATAATTGCAGCACTTTTCAAAGTCGTCGAAATTTTTACCAAAAATGCAAAGGGGTTAGCCTTGGATTTTTTTTGGCCGAAAAATCTTTTGTCTTGGAATCGATTTGTATGACCCTTGCCGGAGTAAATCGACCCCCAGGAACTCAAAAAACACACGAAACAGAGCGTAGGACCAACAGCAGAGAAATGAGGACGAAAATAAGCAGTTTTTCGCCTGTCACTTTTGATCCGTTGCTCGCAGCGTATTGGGACTGCGCTCAATCGATTCCTCTCGCGAAATTACGTCGGAATAGTGCCTGAAAGAATTAATTGCAGCACTTCTCAAAGTCGTCGAAATTTTGGCCAAAAATCCAAAGGGGTTAGCCTTGGATTTTTTTTGGCCGAAAAATCTTTTGTCTTGGAATCGAATTGTATGACCCTTTCCGGAGTAAATCGACCCCCAGGAACTCAAAAAACACACGAAACAGAGCGTAGGACCAACAGCAGAGAAATGAGGACGAAAATAAGCAGTTTTTCGCCTGTAACTTTTGATCCGTTGCTCGCAGCGTATTGGGACTGCGCTTAATCGATTCCTCTCGCAAAATTACGTCGGAATAGTGCCTGAAAGAATTAATTGCAGCACTTTTCAAAGTCGTCGAAATTTTTACCAAAAATGCAAAGGGGTTAGCCTTGGATTTTTTTTGGCCGAAAAATCTTTTGTCTTGGAATCGATTTGTATGACCCTTTCCGGAGTAAATCGACCCCCAGGAACTCAAAAAACACACGAAACAGAGCGTAGGACCAACAGCAGAGAAATGAGGACGAAAATAAGCAGTTTTTCGCCTGTAACTTTTGATCCGTTGCTCGCAGCGTATTGGGACTGCGCTTAATCGATTCCTCTCGCAAAATTACGTCGGAATAGTGCCTGAAAGAATTAATTGCAGCACTTTTCAAAGTCGTCGAAATTTTTACCAAAAATGCAAAGGGGTTAGCCTTGGATTTTTTTTGGCCGAAAAATCTTTTGTCTTGGAATCGATTTGTATGACCCTTTCCGGAGTAAATCGACCCCCAGGAACTCAAAAAACACACGAAACAGAGCGTAGGACCAACAGCAGAGAAATGAGGACGAAAATAAGCAGTTTTTCGCCTGTAACTTTTGATCCGTTGCTCGCAGCGTATTGGGACTGCGCTTAATCGATTCCTCTCGCAAAATTACGTCGGAATAGTGCCTGAAAGAATTAATTGCAGCACTTTTCAAAGTCGTCGAAATTTTTACCAAAAATGCAAAGGGGTTAGCCTTGGATTTTTTTTGGCCGAAAAATCTTTTGTCTTGGAATCGATTTGTATGACCCTTGCCGGAGTAAATCGACCCCCAGGAACTCAAAAAACACACGAAACAGAGCGTAGGACCAACAGCAGAGAAATGAGGACGAAAATAAGCAGTTTTTCGCCTGTAACTTTTGATCCGTTGCTCGCAGCGTATTGGGACTGCGCTTAATCGATTCCTCTCGCAAAATTACGTCGGAATAGTGCCTGAAAGAATTAATTGCAGCACTTTCCAAAGTCTTCGAAATTTTGGCCAAAAATCCAAAGGGGTTAGCCTTGGATTTTTTTTGGCCGAAAAATCTTTTGTCTTGGAATCGATTTGTATGACCCTTTCCGGAGTAAATCGACCCCCAGGAACTCAAAAAACACACGAAACAGAGCGTAGGACCAACAGCAGAGAAATGAGGACGAAAATAAGCAGTTTTTCGCCTGTAACTTTTGATCCGTTGCTCGCAGCGTATTGGGACTGCGCTTAATCGATTCCTCTCGCAAAATTACGTCGGAATAGTGCCCGAAAGAATTAATTGCAGCACTTTTCAAAGTCGTCGAAATTTTTACCAAAAATGCAAAGGGGTTAGCCTTGGATTTTTTTTGGCCGAAAAATCTTTTGTCTTGGAATCGATTCGTATGACCCTTTCCGGAGTAAATCGACCCCCAGGAACTCAAAAAACACACGAAACAGAGCGTAGGACCAACAGCAGAGAAATGAGGACGAAAATAAGCAGTTTTTCGCCTGTCACTTTTGATCCGTTGCTCGCAGCGTATTGGGACTGCGCTCAATCGATTCCTCTCGCGAAATTACGTCGGAATAGTGCCTGAAAGAATTAATTGCAGCACTTCTCAAAGTCGTCGAAATTTTGGCCAAAAATCCAAAGGGGTTAGCCTTGGATTTTTTTTGGCCGAAAAATCTTTTGTCTTGGAATCGAATTGTATGACCCTTTCCGGAGTAAATCGACCCCCAGGAACTCAAAAAACACACGAAACAGAGCGTAGGACCAACAGCAGAGAAATGAGGACGAAAATAAGCAGTTTTTCGCCTGTAACTTTTGATCCGTTGCTCGCAGCGTATTGGGACTGCGCTTAATCGATTCCTCTCGCAAAATTACGTCGGAATAGTGCCTGAAAGAATTAATTGCAGCACTTTTCAAAGTCGTCGAAATTTTTACCAAAAATGCAAAGGGGTTAGCCTTGGATTTTTTTTGGCCGAAAAATCTTTTGTCTTGGAATCGATTTGTATGACCCTTTCCGGAGTAAATCGACCCCCAGGAACTCAAAAAACACACGAAACAGAGCGTAGGACCAACAGCAGAGAAATGAGGACGAAAATAAGCAGTTTTTCGCCTGTAACTTTTGATCCGTTGCTCGCAGCGTATTGGGACTGCGCTTAATCGATTCCTCTCGCAAAATTACGTCGGAATAGTGCCTGAAAGAATTAATTGCAGCACTTTTCAAAGTCGTCGAAATTTTTACCAAAAATGCAAAGGGGTTAGCCTTGGATTTATTTTGGCCGAAAAATCTTTTGTCTTGGAATCGATTTGTATGACCCTTTCCGGAGTAAATCGACCCCCAGGAACTCAAAAAACACACGAAACAGAGCGTAGGACCAACAGCAGAGAAATGAGGACGAAAATAAGCAGTTTTTCGCCTGTAACTTTTGATCCGTTGCTCGCAGCGTATTGGGACTGCGCTTAATCGATTCCTCTCGCAAAATTACGTCGGAATAGTGCCTGAAAGAATTAATTGCAGCACTTTTCAAAGTCGTCGAAATTTTTACCAAAAATGCAAAGGGGTTAGCCTTGGATTTTTTTTGGCCGAAAAATCTTTTGTCTTGGAATCGATTTGTATGACCCTTGCCGGAGTAAATCGACCCCCAGGAACTCAAAAAACACACGAAACAGAGCGTAGGACCAACAGCAGAGAAATGAGGACGAAAATAAGCAGTTTTTCGCCTGTAACTTTTGATCCGTTGCTCGCAGCGTATTGGGACTGCGCTTAATCGATTCCTCTCGCAAAATTACGTCGGAATAGTGCCTGAAAGAATTAATTGCAGCACTTTCCAAAGTCTTCGAAATTTTGGCCAAAAATCCAAAGGGGTTAGCCTTGGATTTTTTTTGGCCGAAAAATCTTTTGTCTTGGAATCGATTTGTATGACCCTTTCCGGAGTAAATCGACCCCCAGGAACTCAAAAAACACACGAAACAGAGCGTAGGACCAACAGCAGAGAAATGAGGACGAAAATAAGCAGTTTTTCGCCTGTAACTTTTGATCCGTTGCTCGCAGCGTATTGGGACTGCGCTTAATCGATTCCTCTCGCAAAATTACGTCGGAATAGTGCCCGAAAGAATTAATTGCAGCACTTTTCAAAGTCGTCGAAATTTTTACCAAAAATGCAAAGGGGTTAGCCTTGGATTTTTTTTGGCCGAAAAATCTTTTGTCTTGGAATCGATTTGTATGACCCTTTCCGGAGTAAATCGACCCCCAGGAACTCAAAAAACACACGAAACAGAGCGTAGGACCAACAGCAGAGAAATGAGGACGAAAATAAGCAGTTTTTCGCCTGTAACTTTTGATCCGTTGCTCGCAGCGTATTGGGACTGCGCTTAATCGATTCCTCTCGCAAAATTACGTCGGAATAGTGCCTGAAAGAAATAATTGCAGCACTTTTCAAAGTCGTCGAAATTTTTACCAAAAATGCAAAGGGGTTAGCCTTGGATTTTTTTTGGCCGAAAAATCTTTTGTCTTGGAATCGATTTGTATGACCCTTTCCGGAGTAAATCGACCCCCAGGAACTCAAAAAACACACGAAACAGAGCGTAGGACCAACAGCAGAGAAATGAGGACGAAAATAAGCAGTTTTTCGCCTGTAACTTTTGATCCGTTGCTCGCAGCGTATTGGGACTGCGCTTAATCGATTCCTCTCGCAAAATTACGTCGGAATAGTGCCTGAAAGAATTAATTGCAGCACTTTTCAAAGTCGTCGAAATTTTGGCCAAAAATCCAAAGGGGTTAGCCTTGGATTTTTTTTGGCCGAAAAATCTTTTGTCTTGGAATCGATTTGTATGACCCTTTCCGGAGTAAATCGACCCCCAGGAACTCAAAAAACACACGAAACAGAGCGTAGGACCAACAGCAGAGAAATGAGGACGAAAATAAGCAGTTTTTCGCCTGTAACTTTTGATCCGTTGCTCGCAGCGTATTGGGACTGCGCTTAATCGATTCCTCTCGCAAAATTACGTCGGAATAGTGCCTGAAAGAATTAATTGCAGCACTTTTCAAAGTCGTCGAAATTTTTACCAAAAATGCAAAGGGGTTAGCCTTGGATTTTTTTTGGCCGAAAAATCTTTTGTCTTGGAATCGATTTGTATGACCCTTTCCGGAGTAAATCGACCCCCAGGAACTCAAAAAACACACGAAACAGAGCGTAGGACCAACAGCAGAGAAATGAGGACGAAAATAAGCAGTTTTTCGCCTGTAACTTTTGATCCGTTGCTCGCAGCGTATTGGGACTGCGCTTAATCGATTCCTCTCGCAAAATTACGTCGGAATAGTGCCTGAAAGAATTAATTGCAGCACTTTTCAAAGTCGTCGAAATTTTTACCAAAAATGCAAAGGGGTTAGCCTTGGATTTTTTTTGGCCGAAAAATCTTTTGTCTTGGAATCGATTTGTATGACCCTTGCCGGAGTAAATCGACCCCCAGGAACTCAAAAAACACACGAAACAGAGCGTAGGACCAACAGCAGAGAAATGAGGACGAAAATAAGCAGTTTTTCGCCTGTAACTTTTGATCCGTTGCTCGCAGCGTATTGGGACTGCGCTTAATCGATTCCTCTCGCAAAATTACGTCGGAATAGTGCCTGAAAGAATTAATTGCAGCACTTTTCAAAGTCGTCGAAATTTTGGCCAAAAATCCAAAGGGGTTAGCCTTGGATTTTTTTTGGCCGAAAAATCTTTTGTCTTGGAATCGATTTGTATGACCCTTTCCGGAGTAAATCGACCCCCAGGAACTCAAAAAACACACGAAACAGAGCGTAGGACCAACAGCAGAGAAATGAGGACGAAAATAAGCAGTTTTTCGCCTGTAACTTTTGATCCGTTGCTCGCAGCGTATTGGGACTGCGCTCAATCGATTCCTCTCGCAAAATTACGTCGGAATAGTGCCTGAAAGAATTAATTGCAGCACTTTTCAAAGTCGTCGAAATTTTTACCAAAAATGCAAAGGGGTTAGCCTTGGATTTTTTTTGGCCGAAAAATCTTTTGTCTTGGAATCGATTTGTATGACCCTTTCCGGAGTAAATCGACCCCCAGGAACTCAAAAAACACACGAAAAAGAGCGTAGGACCAACAGCAGAGAAATGAGGACGAAAATAAGCAGTTTTTCGCCTGTAACTTTTGATCCGTTGCTCGCAGCGTATTGGGACTGCGCTCAATCGATTCCTCTCGCAAAATTACGTCGGAATAGTGCCTGAAAGAATTAATTGCAGCACTTTTCAAAGTCGTCGAAATTTTTACCAAAAATGCAAAGGGGTTAGCCTTGGATTTTTTTTGGCCGAAAAATCTTTTGTCTTGGAATCGATTTGTATGACCCTTTCCGGAGTAAATCGACCCCCAGGAACTCAAAAAACACACGAAAAAGAGCGTAGGACCAACAGCAGAGAAATGAGGACGAAAATAGGCAGTTTTTCGCCTGTAACTTTTGATCCGTTGCTCGCAGCGTATTGGGACTGCGCTTAATCGATTCCTCTCGCAAAATTACGTCGGAATAGTGCCTGAAAGAATTAATTGCAGCACTTTTCAAAGTCGTCGAAATTTTGGCCAAAAATCCAAAGGGGTTAGCCTTGGATTTTTTTTGGCCGAAAAATCTTTTGTCTTGGAATCGATTTGTATGACCCTTTCCGGAGTAAATCGACCCCCAGGAACTCAAAAAACACACGAAACAGAGCGTAGGACCAACAGCAGAGAAATGAGGACGAAAATAAGCAGTTTTTCGCCTGTAACTTTTGATCCGTTGCTCGCAGCGTATTGGGACTGCGCTTAATCGATTCCTCTCGCAAAATTACGTCGGAATAGTGCCTGAAAGAATTAATTGCAGCACTTTTCAAAGTCGTCGAAATTTTTACCAAAAATGCAAAGGGGTTAGCCTTGGATTTTTTTTGGCCGAAAAATCTTTTGTCTTGGAATCGATTTGTATGACCCTTTCCGGAGTAAATCGACCCCCAGGAACTCAAAAAACACACGAAACAGAGCGTAGGACCAACAGCAGAGAAATGAGGACGAAAATAAGCAGTTTTTCGCCTGTAACTTTTGATCCGTTGCTCGCAGCGTATTGGGACTGCGCTTAATCGATTCCTCTCGCAAAATTACGTCGGAATAGTGCCTGAAAGAATTAATTGCAGCACTTCTCAAAGTCGTCGAAATTTTGGCCAAAAATCCAAAGGGGTTAGCCTTGGATTTTTTTTGGCCGAAAAATCTTTTGTCTTGGAATCGATTTGTATGACCCTTTCCGGAGTAAATCGACCCCCAGGAACTCAAAAAACACACGAAACAGAGCGTAGGACCAACAGCAGAGAAATGAGGACGAAAATAAGCAGTTTTTCGCCTGTAACTTTTGATCCGTTGCTCGCAGCGTATTGGGACTGCGCTTAATCGATTCCTCTCGCAAAATTACGTCGGAATAGTGCCTGAAAGAATTAATTGCAGCACTTCTCAAAGTCGTCGAAATTTTGGCCAAAAATCCAAAGGGGTTAGCCTTGGATTTTTTTTGGCCGAAAAATCTTTTGTCTTGGAATCGATTTGTATGACCCTTTCCGGAGTAAATCGACTCCCAGGAACTCAAAAAACACACGAAACAGAGCGTAGGACCAACAGCAGAGAAATGAGGACGAAAATAAGCAGTTTTTCGCCTGTAACTTTTGATCCGTTGCTCGCAGCGTATTGGGACTGCGCTTAATCGATTCCTCTCGCAAAATTACGTCGGAATAGTGCCTGAAAGAATTAATTGCAGCACTTTTCAAAGTCGTCGAAATTTTTACCAAAAATGCAAAGGGGTTAGCCTTGGATTTTTTTTGGCCAAAAAATCTTTTGTCTTGGAATCGATTTGTATGACCCTTTCCGGAGTAAATCGACCCCCAGGAACTCAAAAAACACACGAAACAGAGCGTAGGACCAACAGCAGAGAAATGAGGACGAAAATAAGCAGTTTTTCGCCTGTAACTTTTGATCCGTTGCTCGCAGCGTATTGGGACTGCGCTTAATCGATTCCTCTCGCAAAATTACGTCGGAATAGTGCCTGAAAGAATTAATTGCAGCACTTCTCAAAGTCGTCGAAATTTTGGCCAAAAATCCAAAGGGGTTAGCCTTGGATTTTTTTTGGCCGAAAAATCTTTTGTCTTGGAATCGATTTGTATGACCCTTTCCGGAGTGAATCGACCCCCAGGAACTCAAAAAACACACGAAACAGAGCGTAGGACCAACAGCAGAGAAATGAGGACGAAAATAAGCAGTTTTTCGCCTGTAACTTTTGATCCGTTGCTCGCAGCGTATTGGGACTGCGCTTAATCGATTCCTCTCGCAAAATTACGTCGGAATAGTGCCTGAAAGAATTAATTGCAGCACTTTTCAAAGTCGTCGAAATTTTTACCAAAAATGCAAAGGGGTTAGCCTTGGATTTTTTTTGGCCGAAAAATCTTTTGTCTTGGAATCGATTTGTATGACCCTTTCCGGAGTAAATCGACCCCCAGGAACTCAAAAAACACACGAAACAGAGCGTAGGACCAACAGCAGAGAAATGAGGACGAAAATAAGCAGTTTTTCGCCTGTAACTTTTGATCCGTTGCTCGCAGCGTATTGGGACTGCGCTTAATCGATTCCTCTCGCAAAATTACGTCGGAATAGTGCCTGAAAGAATTAATTGCAGCACTTTTCAAAGTCGTCGAAATTTTTACCAAAAATGCAAAGGGGTTAGCCTTGGATTTTTTTTGGCCGAAAAATCTTTTGTCTTGGAATCGATTTGTATGACCCTTTCCGGAGTAAATCGACCCCCAGGAACTCAAAAAACACACGAAACAGAGCGTAGGACCAACAGCAGAGAAATGAGGACGAAAATAAGCAGTTTTTCGCCTGTAACTTTTGATCCGTTGCTCGCAGCGTATTGGGACTGCGCTTAATCGATTCCTCTCGCAAAATTACGTCGGAATAGTGCCTGAAAGAATTAATTGCAGCACTTCTCAAAGTCGTCGAAATTTTGGCCAAAAATCCAAAGGGGTTAGCCTTGGATTTTTTTTGGCCGAAAAATCTTTTGTCTTGGAATCGATTTGTATGACCCTTTCCGGAGTAAATCGACCCCCAGGAACTCAAAAAACACACGAAACAGAGCGTAGGACCAACAGCAGAGAAATGAGGACGAAAATAAGCAGTTTTTCGCCTGTAACTTTTGATCCGTTGCTCGCAGCGTATTGGGACTGCGCTTAATCGATTCCTCTCGCAAAATTACGTCGGAATAGTGCCTGAAAGAATTAATTGCAGCACTTCTCAAAGTCGTCGAAATTTTGGCCAAAAATCCAAAGGGGTTAGCCTTGGATTTTTTTTGGCCGAAAAATCTTTTGTCTTGGAATCGATTTGTATGACCCTTTCCGGAGTAAATCGACTCCCAGGAACTCAAAAAACACACGAAACAGAGCGTAGGACCAACAGCAGAGAAATGAGGACGAAAATAAGCAGTTTTTCGCCTGTAACTTTTGATCCGTTGCTCGCAGCGTATTGGGACTGCGCTTAATCGATTCCTCTCGCAAAATTACGTCGGAATAGTGCCTGAAAGAATTAATTGCAGCACTTTTCAAAGTCGTCGAAATTTTTACCAAAAATGCAAAGGGGTTAGCCTTGGATTTTTTTTGGCCAAAAAATCTTTTGTCTTGGAATCGATTTGTATGACCCTTTCCGGAGTAAATCGACCCCCAGGAACTCAAAAAACACACGAAACAGAGCGTAGGACCAACAGCAGAGAAATGAGGACGAAAATAAGCAGTTTTTCGCCTGTAACTTTTGATCCGTTGCTCGCAGCGTATTGGGACTGCGCTTAATCGATTCCTCTCGCAAAATTACGTCGGAATAGTGCCTGAAAGAATTAATTGCAGCACTTCTCAAAGTCGTCGAAATTTTGGCCAAAAATCCAAAGGGGTTAGCCTTGGATTTTTTTTGGCCGAAAAATCTTTTGTCTTGGAATCGATTTGTATGACCCTTTCCGGAGTGAATCGACCCCCAGGAACTCAAAAAACACACGAAACAGAGCGTAGGACCAACAGCAGAGAAATGAGGACGAAAATAAGCAGTTTTTCGCCTGTAACTTTTGATCCGTTGCTCGCAGCGTATTGGGACTGCGCTTAATCGATTCCTCTCGCAAAATTACGTCGGAATAGTGCCTGAAAGAATTAATTGCAGCACTTTTCAAAGTCGTCGAAATTTTTACCAAAAATGCAAAGGGGTTAGCCTTGGATTTTTTTTGGCCGAAAAATCTTTTGTCTTGGAATCGATTTGTATGACCCTTTCCGGAGTAAATCGACCCCCAGGAACTCAAAAAACACACGAAACAGAGCGTAGGACCAACAGCAGAGAAATGAGGACGAAAATAAGCAGTTTTTCGCCTGTAACTTTTGATCCGTTGCTCGCAGCGTATTGGGACTGCGCTTAATCGATTCCTCTCGCAAAATTACGTCGGAATAGTGCCTGAAAGAATTAATTGCAGCACTTTTCAAAGTCGTCGAAATTTTTACCAAAAATGCAAAGGGGTTAGCCTTGGATTTTTTTTGGCCGAAAAATCTTTTGTCTTGGAATCGATTTGTATGACCCTTTCCGGAGTAAATCGACCCCCAGGAACTCAAAAAACACACGAAACAGAGCGTAGGACCAACAGCAGAGAAATGAGGACGAAAATAAGCAGTTTTTCGCCTGTAACTTTTGATCCGTTGCTCGCAGCGTATTGGGACTGCGCTTAATCGATTCCTCTCGCAAAATTACGTCGGAATAGTGCCTGAAAGAATTAATTGCAGCACTTTTCAAAGTCGTCGAAATTTTTACCAAAAATGCAAAGGGGTTAGCCTTGGATTTTTTTTGGCCGAAAAATCTTTTGTCTTGGAATCGATTTGTATGACCCTTTCCGGAGTAAATCGACCCCCAGGAACTCAAAAAACACACGAAACAGAGCGTAGGACCAACAGCAGAGAAATGAGGACGAAAATAAGCAGTTTTTCGCCTGTAACTTTTGATCCGTTGCTCGCAGCGTATTGGGACTGCGCTTAATCGATTCCTCTCGCAAAATTACGTCGGAATAGTGCCTGAAAGAATTAATTGCAGCACTTTTCAAAGTCGTCGAAATTTTTACCAAAAATGCAAAGGGGTTAGCCTTGGATTTTTTTTGGCCGAAAAATCTTTTGTCTTGGAATCGATTTGTATGACCCTTGCCGGAGTAAATCGACCCCCAGGAACTCAAAAAACACACGAAACAGAGCGTAGGACCAACAGCAGAGAAATGAGGACGAAAATAAGCAGTTTTTCGCCTGTAACTTTTGATCCGTTGCTCGCAGCGTATTGGGACTGCGCTTAATCGATTCCTCTCGCAAAATTACGTCGGAATAGTGCCTGAAAGAATTAATTGCAGCACTTTCCAAAGTCTTCGAAATTTTGGCCAAAAATCCAAAGGGGTTAGCCTTGGATTTTTTTTGGCCGAAAAATCTTTTGTCTTCGAATCGATTTGTATGACCCTTTCCGGAGTAAATCGACCCCCAGGAACTCAAAAAACACACGAAACAGAGCGTAGGACCAACAGCAGAGAAATGAGGACGAAAATAAGCAGTTTTTCGCCTGTAACTTTTGATCCGTTGCTCGCAGCGTATTGGGACTGCGCTTAATCGATTCCTCTCGCAAAATTACGTCGGAATAGTGCCTGAAAGAATTAATTGCAGCACTTTTCAAAGTCGTCGAAATTTTTACCAAAAATGCAAAGGGGTTAGCCTTGGATTTTTTTTGGCCGAAAAATCTTTTGTCTTGGAATCGATTTGTATGACCCTTTCCGGAGTAAATCGACCCCCAGGAACTCAAAAAACACACGAAACAGAGCGTAGGACCAACAGCAGAGAAATGAGGACGAAAATAAGCAGTTTTTCGCCTGTAACTTTTGATCCGTTGCTCGCAGCGTATTGGGACTGCGCTTAATCGATTCCTCTCGCAAAATTACGTCGGAATAGTGCCTGAAAGAATTAATTGCAGCACTTTTCAAAGTCGTCGAAATTTTTACCAAAAATGCAAAGGGGTTAGCCTTGGATTTTTTTTGGCCGAAAAATCTTTTGTCTTGGAATCGATTTGTATGACCCTTTCCGGAGTAAATCGACCCCCAGGAACTCAAAAAACACACGAAACAGAGCGTAGGACCAACAGCAGAGAAATGAGGACGAAAATAAGCAGTTTTTCGCCTGTCACTTTTGATCCGTTGCTCGCAGCGTATTGGGACTGCGCTTAATCGATTCCTCTCGCAAAATTACGTCGGAATAGTGCCTGAAAGAATTAATTGCAGCACTTTTCAAAGTCGTCGAAATTTTTACCAAAAATGCAAAGGGGTTAGCCTTGGATTTTTTTTGGCCGAAAAATCTTTTGTCTTGGAATCGATTTGTATGACCCTTGCCGGAGTAAATCGACCCCCAGGAACTCAAAAAACACACGAAACAGAGCGTAGGACCAACAGCAGAGAAATGAGGACGAAAATAAGCAGTTTTTCGCCTGTAACTTTTGATCCGTTGCTCGCAGCGTATTGGGACTGCGCTTAATCGATTCCTCTCGCAAAATTACGTCGGAATAGTGCCTGAAAGAATTAATTGCAGCACTTTTCAAAGTCGTCGAAATTTTTACCAAAAATGCAAAGGGGTTAGCCTTGGATTTTTTTTGGCCGAAAAATCTTTTGTCTTGGAATCGATTTGTATGACCCTTGCCGGAGTAAATCGACCCCCAGGAACTCAAAAAACACACGAAACAGAGCGTAGGACCAACAGCAGAGAAATGAGGACGAAAATAAGCAGTTTTTCGCCTGTAACTTTTGATCCGTTGCTCGCAGCGTATTGGGACTGCGCTTAATCGATTCCTCTCGCAAAATTACGTCGGAATAGTGCCTGAAAGAATTAATTGCAGCACTTTTCAAAGTCGTCGAAATTTTTACCAAAAATGCAAAGGGGTTAGCCTTGGATTTTTTTTGGCCGAAAAATCTTTTGTCTTGGAATCGATTTGTATGACCCTTGCCGGAGTAAATCGACCCCCAGGAACTCAAAAAACACACGAAACAGAGCGTAGGACCAACAGCAGAGAAATGAGGACGAAAATAAGCAGTTTTTCGCCTGTAACTTTTGATCCGTTGCTCGCAGCGTATTGGGACTGCGCTTAATCGATTCCTCTCGCAAAATTACGTCGGAATAGTGCCTGAAAGAATTAATTGCAGCACTTTTCAAAGTCGTCGAAATTTTTACCAAAAATGCAAAGGGGTTAGCCTTGGATTTTTTTTGGCCGAAAAATCTTTTGTCTTGGAATCGATTTGTATGACCCTTTCCGGAGTAAATCGACCCCCAGGAACTCAAAAAACACACGAAACAGAGCGTAGGACCAACAGCAGAGAAATGAGGACGAAAATAAGCAGTTTTTCGCCTGTAACTTTTGATCCGTTGCTCGCAGCGTATTGGGACTGCGCTTAATCGATTCCTCTCGCAAAATTACGTCGGAATAGTGCCTGAAAGAATTAATTGCAGCACTTTTCAAAGTCGTCGAAATTTTTACCAAAAATGCAAAGGGGTTAGCCTTGGATTTTTTTTGGCCGAAAAATCTTTTGTCTTGGAATCGATTTGTATGACCCTTTCCGGAGTAAATCGACCCCCAGGAACTCAAAAAACACACGAAACAGAGCGTAGGACCAACAGCAGAGAAATGAGGACGAAAATAAGCAGTTTTT
This sequence comes from Diprion similis, assembly GCF_021155765.1. Lineage (NCBI taxonomy): Eukaryota > Metazoa > Arthropoda > Insecta > Hymenoptera > Diprionidae > Diprion > Diprion similis. The sequence goes on along the minus strand of NC_060113.1, from coordinate 1,833,505 downwards.
CGCCTGTAACTTTTGATCCGTTGCTCGCAGCGTATTGGGACTGCGCTTAATCGATTCCTCTCGCAAAATTACGTCGGAATAGTGCCTGAAAGAATTAATTGCAGCACTTTTCAAAGTCGTCGAAATTTTTACCAAAAATGCAAAGGGGTTAGCCTTGGATTTTTTTTGGCCGAAAAATCTTTTGTCTTGGAATCGATTTGTATGACCCTTTCCGGAGTAAATCGACCCCCAGGAACTCAAAAAACACACGAAACAGAGCGTAGGACCAACAGCAGAGAAATGAGGACGAAAATAAGCAGTTTTTCGCCTGTAACTTTTGATCCGTTGCTCGCAGCGTATTGGGACTGCGCTTAATCGATTCCTCTCGCAAAATTACGTCGGAATAGTGCCTGAAAGAATTAATTGCAGCACTTTTCAAAGTCGTCGAAATTTTTACCAAAAATGCAAAGGGGTTAGCCTTGGATTTTTTTTGGCCGAAAAATCTTTTGTCTTGGAATCGATTTGTATGACCCTTTCCGGAGTAAATCGACCCCCAGGAACTCAAAAAACACACGAAACAGAGCGTAGGACCAACAGCAGAGAAATGAGGACGAAAATAAGCAGTTTTTCGCCTGTAACTTTTGATCCGTTGCTCGCAGCGTATTGGGACTGCGCTTAATCGATTCCTCTCGCAAAATTACGTCGGAATAGTGCCTGAAAGAATTAATTGCAGCACTTTTCAAAGTCGTCGAAATTTTTACCAAAAATGCAAAGGGGTTAGCCTTGGATTTTTTTTGGCCGAAAAATCTTTTGTCTTGGAATCGATTTGTATGACCCTTTCCGGAGTAAATCGACCCCCAGGAACTCAAAAAACACACGAAACAGAGCGTAGGACCAACAGCAGAGAAATGAGGACGAAAATAAGCAGTTTTTCGCCTGTCACTTTTGATCCGTTGCTCGCAGCGTATTGGGACTGCGCTTAATCGATTCCTCTCGCAAAATTACGTCGGAATAGTGCCTGAAAGAATTAATTGCAGCACTTTTCAAAGTCGTCGAAATTTTTACCAAAAATGCAAAGGGGTTAGCCTTGGATTTTTTTTGGCCGAAAAATCTTTTGTCTTGGAATCGATTTGTATGACCCTTGCCGGAGTAAATCGACCCCCAGGAACTCAAAAAACACACGAAACAGAGCGTAGGACCAACAGCAGAGAAATGAGGACGAAAATAAGCAGTTTTTCGCCTGTAACTTTTGATCCGTTGCTCGCAGCGTATTGGGACTGCGCTTAATCGATTCCTCTCGCAAAATTACGTCGGAATAGTGCCTGAAAGAATTAATTGCAGCACTTTTCAAAGTCGTCGAAATTTTGGCCAAAAATCCAAAGGGGTTAGCCTTGGATTTTTTTTGGCCGAAAAATCTTTTGTCTTGGAATCGATTTGTATGACCCTTTCCGGAGTAAATCGACCCCCAGGAACTCAAAAAACACACGAAACAGAGCGTAGGACCAACAGCAGAGAAATGAGGACGAAAATAAGCAGTTTTTCGCCTGTAACTTTTGATCCGTTGCTCGCAGCGTATTGGGACTGCGCTTAATCGATTCCTCTCGCAAAATTACGTCGGAATAGTGCCTGAAAGAAATAATTGCAGCACTTTTCAAAGTCGTCAAAATTTTGGCCAAAAATCCGAAGGGGTTAGCCTTGGATTTTTTTTGGCCGAAAAATCTTTTGTCTTGGAATCGATTTGTATGACCCTTTCCGGAGTAAATCGACCCCCAGGAACTCAAAAAACACACGAAACAGAGCGTAGGACCAACAGCAGAGAAATGAGGACGAAAATAAGCAGTTTTTCGCCTGTAACTTTTGATCCGTTGCTCGCAGCGTATCGGGACTGCGCTTAATCGATTCCTTTCGCAAAATTACGTCGGAATAGTGCCTGAAAGAATTAATTGCAGCACTTTTCAAAGTCGTCGAAATTTTTACCAAAAATGCAAAGGGGTTAGCCTTGGATTTTTTTTGGCCGAAAAATCTTTTGTCTTGGAATCGATTTGTATGACCCTTTCCGGAGTAAATCGACCCCCAGGAACTCAAAAAACACACGAAACAGAGCGTAGGACCAACAGCAGAGAAATGAGGACGAAAATAAGCAGTTTTTCGCCTGTAACTTTTGATCCGTTGCTCGCAGCGTATTGGGACTGCGCTTAATCGATTCCTCTCGCAAAATTACGTCGGAATAGTGCCTGAAAGAATTAATTGCAGCACTTTTCAAAGTCGTCGAAATTTTTACCAAAAATGCAAAGGGGTTAGCCTTGGATTTTTTTTGGCCGAAAAATCTTTTGTCTTGGAATCGATTTGTATGACCCTTTCCGGAGTTAATCGACCCCCAGGAACTCAAAAAACACACGAAACAGAGCGTAGGACCAACAGCAGAGAAATGAGGACGAAAATAAGCAGTTTTTCGCCTGTAACTTTTGATCCGTTGCTCGCAGCGTATTGGTACTGCGCTTAATCGATTCCTCTCGCAAAATTACGTCGGAATAGTGCCTGAAAGAATTAATTGCAGCACTTTTCAAAGTCGTCGAAATTTTTACCAAAAATGCAAAGGGGTTAGCCTTGGATTTTTTTTGGCCGAAAAATCTTTTGTCTTGGAATCGATTTGTATGACCCTTGCCGGAGTAAATCGACCCCCAGGAACTCAAAAAACACACGAAACAGAGCGTAGGACCAACAGCAGAGAAATGAGGACGAAAATAAGCAGTTTTTCGCCTGTAACTTTTGATCCGTTGCTCGCAGCGTATTGGGACTGCGCTTAATCGATTCCTCTCGCAAAATTACGTCGGAATAGTGCCTGAAAGAATTAATTGCAGCACTTCTCAAAGTCGTCGAAATTTTTACCAAAAATGCAAAGGGGTTAGCCTTGGATTTTTTTTGGCCGAAAAATCTTTTGTCTTGGAATCGATTTGTATGACCCTTTCCGGAGTAAATCGACCCCCAGGAACTCAAAAAACACACGAAACAGAGCGTAGGACCAACAGCAGAGAAATGAGGACGAAAATAAGCAGTTTTTCGCCTGTAACTTTTGATCCGTTGCTCGCAGCGTATTGGGACTGCGCTTAATCGATTCCTCTCGCAAAATTACGTCGGAATAGTGCCTGAAAGAATTAATTGCAGCACTTTTCAAAGTCGTCGAAATTTTGGCCAAAAATCCAAAGGGGTTAGCCTTGGATTTTTTTTGGCCGAAAAATCTTTTGTCTTGGAATCGATTTGTATGACCCTTTCCGGAGGAAATCGACCCCCAGGAACTCAAAAAACACACGAAACAGAGCGTAGGACCAACAGCAGAGAAATGAGGACGAAAATAAGCAGTTTTTCGCCTGTCACTTTTGATCCGTTGCTCGCAGCGTATTGGGACTGCGCTTAATCGATTCCTCTCGCAAAATTACGTCGGAATAGTGCCTGAAAGAATTAATTGCAGCACTTCTCAAAGTCGTCGAAATTTTGGCCAAAAATCCAAAGGGGTTAGCCTTGGATTTTTTTTGGCCGAAAAATCTTTTGTCTTGGAATCGATTTGTATGACCCTTTCCGGAGTAAATCGACCCCCAGGAACTCAAAAAACACACGAAACAGAGCGTAGGACCAACAGCAGAGAAATGAGGACGAAAATAAGCAGTTTTTCGCCTGTAACTTTTGATCCGTTGCTCGCAGCGTATTGGGACTGCGCTTAATCGATTCCTCTCGCAAAATTACGTCGGAATAGTGCCTGAAAGAATTATTTGCAGCACTTTTCAAAGTCGTCGAAATTTTTACCAAAAATGCAAAGGGGTTAGCCTTGGATTTTTTTTTGGCGAAAAATCTTTTGTCTTGGAATCGATTTGTATGACCCTTTCCGGAGTAAATCGACCCCCAGGAACTCAAAAAACACACGAAACAGAGCGTAGGACCAACAGCAGAGAAATGAGGACGAAAATAAGCAGTTTTTCGCCTGTAACTTTTGATCCGTTGCTCGCAGCGTGTTGGGACTGCGCTTAATCGATTCCTCTCGCAAAATTACGTCGGAATAGTGCCTGAAAGAATTAATTGCAGCACTTTTCAAAGTCGTCGAAATTTTTACCAAAAATGCAAAGGGGTTAGCCTTGGATTTTTTTTGGCCGAAAAATCTTTTGTCTTGGAATCGATTTGTATGACCCTTTCCGGAGTAAATCGACCCCCAGGAACTGAAAAAACACACGAAAAAGAGCGTAGGACCAACAGCAGAGAAATGAGGACGAAAATAAGCAGTTTTTCGCCTGTAACTTTTGATCCGTTGCTCGCAGCGTATTGGGACTGCGCTTAATCGATTCCTCTCGCAAAATTACGTCGGAATAGTGCCTGAAAGAATTAATTGCAGCACTTTTCAAAGTCGTCGAAATTTTGGCCGAAAATCCAAAGGGGTTAGCCTTGGATTTTTTTTGGCCGAAAAATCTTTTGTCTTGGAATCGATTTGTATGACCCTTTCCGGAGTAAATCGACCCCCAGGAACTCAAAAAACACACGAAACAGAGCGTAGGACCAACAGCAGAGAAATGAGGACGAAAATAAGCAGTTTTTCGCCTGTAACTTTTGATCCGTTGCTCGCAGCGTATTGAGACTGCGCTTAATCGATCTCTCTCGCAAAATTACGTCGGAATAGTGCCTGAAAGAATTAATTGCAGCACTTTTCAAAGTCGTCGAAATTTTTACCAAAAATGCAAAGGGGTTAGCCTTGGATTTTTTTTTGGCGAAAAATCTTTTGTCTTGGAATCGATTTGTATGACCCTTTACGGAGTAAATCGACCCCCAGGAACTCAAAAAACACACGAAACAGAGCGTAGGACCAACAGCAGAGAAATGAGGACGAAAATAAGCAGTTTTTCGCCTGTAACTTTTGATCCGTTGCTCGCAGCGTATTGAGACTGCGCTTAATCGATCTCTCTCGCAAAATTACGTCGGAATAGTGCCTGAAAGAATTAATTGCAGCACTTTTCAAAGTCGTCGAAATTTTGGCCAAAAATCCAAAGGGGTTAGCCTTGGATTTTTTTTGGCCGAAAAATCTTTTGTCTTGGAATCGATTTGTATGACCCTTTCCGGAGTGAATCGACCCCCAGGAACTCAAAAAACACACGAAACAGAGCGTAGGACCAACAGCAGAGAAATGAGGACGAAAATAAGCAGTTTTTCGCCTGTAACTTTTGATCCGTTGCTCGCAGCGTATTGGGACTGCGCTTAATCGATTCCTCTCGCAAAATTACGTCGGAATAGTGCCTGAAAGAATTAATTGCAGCACTTTTCAAAGTCGTCGAAATTTTTACCAAAAATGCAAAGGGGTTAGCCTTGGATTTTTTTTGGCCGAAAAATCTTTTGTCTTGGAATCGATTTGTATGACCCTTTCCGGAGTAAATCGACCCCCAGGAACTCAAAAAACACACGAAACAGAGCGTAGGACCAACAGCAGAGAAATGAGGACGAAAATAAGCAGTTTTTCGCCTGTAACTTTTGATCCGTTGCTCGCAGCGTGTTGGGACTGCGCTTAATCGATTCCTCTCGCAAAATTACGTCGGAATAGTGCCTGAAAGAATTAATTGCAGCACTTTTCAAAGTCGTCGAAATTTTTACCAAAAATGCAAAGGGGTTAGCCTTGGATTTTTTTTGGCCGAAAAATCTTTTGTCTTGGAATCGATTTGTATGACCCTTTCCGGAGTAAATCGACCCCCAGGAACTGAAAAAACACACGAAAAAGAGCGTAGGACCAACAGCAGAGAAATGAGGACGAAAATAAGCAGTTTTTCGCCTGTAACTTTTGATCCGTTGCTCGCAGCGTATTGGGACTGCGCTTAATCGATTCCTCTCGCAAAATTACGTCGGAATAGTGCCTGAAAGAATTAATTGCAGCACTTTTCAAAGTCGTCGAAATTTTGGCCGAAAATCCAAAGGGGTTAGCCTTGGATTTTTTTTGGCCGAAAAATCTTTTGTCTTGGAATCGATTTGTATGACCCTTTCCGGAGTAAATCGACCCCCAGGAACTCAAAAAACACACGAAACAGAGCGTAGGACCAACAGCAGAGAAATGAGGACGAAAATAAGCAGTTTTTCGCCTGTAACTTTTGATCCGTTGCTCGCAGCGTGTTGGGACTGCGCTTAATCGATTCCTCTCGCAAAATTACGTCGGAATAGTGCCTGAAAGAATTGTTTGCAGCACTCTTCAAAGTCGTCGAAATTTTTACCAAAAATGCAAAGGGGTTAGCCTTGGATTTTTTTTGGCCGAAAAATCTTTTGTCTTGGAATCGATTTGTATGACCCTTTCCGGAGTAAATCGACCCCCAGGAACTGAAAAAACACACGAAAAAGAGCGTAGGACCAACAGCAGAGAAATGAGGACGAAAATAAGCAGTTTTTCGCCTGTAACTTTTGATCCGTTGCTCGCAGCGTATTGGGACTGCGCTTAATCGATTCCTCTCGCAAAATTACGTCGGAATAGTGCCTGAAAGAATTAATTGCAGCACTTTTCAAAGTCGTCGAAATTTTTACCAAAAATGCAAAGGGGTTAGCCTTGGATTTTTTTTGGCCGAAAAATCTTTTGTCTTGGAATCGATTTGTATGACCCTTTCCGGAGTAAATCGACCCCCAGGAACTCAAAAAACACACGAAACAGAGCGTAGGACCAACAGCAGAGAAATGAGGACGAAAATAAGCAGTTTTCCGCCTGTAACTTTTGATCCGTTGCTCGCAGCGTATTGGGACTGCGCTTAATCGATTCCTCTCGCAAAATTACGTCGGAATAGTGCCTGAAAGAATTAATTGCAGCACTTTTCAAAGTCGTCGAAATTTTTACCAAAAATGCAAAGGGGTTAGCCTTGGATTTTTTTTGGCCGAAAAATCTTTTGTCTTGGAATCGATTTGTATGACCCTTTCCGGAGTAAATCGACCCCCAGGAACTCAAAAAACACACGAAACAGAGCGTAGGACCAACAGCAGAGAAATGAGGACGAAAATAAGCAGTTTTTCGCCTGTAACTTTTGATCCGTTGCTCGCAGCGTATTGGGACTGCGCTTAATCGATTCCTCTCGCAAAATTACGTCGGAATAGTGCCCGAAAGAATTAATTGCAGCACTTTTCAAAGTCGTCGAAATTTTTACCAAAAATGCAAAGGGGTTAGCCTTGGATTTTTTTTGGCCGAAAAATCTTTTGTCTTGGAATCGATTTGTATGACCCTTTCCGGAGTAAATCGACCCCCAGGAACTCAAAAAACACACGAAACAGAGCGTAGGACCAACAGCAGAGAAATGAGGACGAAAATAAGCAGTTTTTCGCCTGTCACTTTTGATCCGTTGCTCGCAGCGTATTGGGACTGCGCTTAATCGATTCCTCTCGCAAAATTACGTCGGAATAGTGCCTGAAAGAATTAATTGCAGCACTTTTCAAAGTCGTCGAAATTTTGGCCAAAAATCCAAAGGGGTTAGCCTTGGATTTTTTTTGGCCGAAAAATCTTTTGTCTTGGAATCGATTTGTATGACCCTTTCCGGAGTAAATCGACCCCCAGGAACTCAAAAAACACACGAAACAGAGCGTAGGACCAACAGCAGAGAAATGAGGACGAAAATAAGCAGTTTTTCGCCTGTAACTTTTGATCCGTTGCTCGCAGCGTATTGGGACTGCGCTTAATCGATTCCTCTCGCAAAATTACGTCGGAATAGTGCCTGAAAGAATTAATTGCAGCACTTTTCAAAGTCGTCGAAATTTTTACCAAAAATGCAAAGGGGTTAGCCTTGGATTTTTTTTGGCCGAAAAATCTTTTGTCTTGGAATCGACTTGTATGACCCTTTCCGGAGTAAATCGACCCCCAGGAACTCAAAAAACACACGAAACAGAGCGTAGGACCAACAGCAGAGAAATGAGGACGAAAATAAGCAGTTTTCCGCCTGTAACTTTTGATCCGTTGCTCGCAGCGTATTGGGACTGCGCTTAATCGATTCCTCTCGCAAAATTACGTCGGAATAGTGCCTGAAAGAATTAATTGCAGCACTTTTCAAAGTCGTCGAAATTTTTACCAAAAATGCAAAGGGGTTAGCCTTGGATTTTTTTTGGCCGAAAAATCTTTTGTCTTGGAATCGATTTGTATGACCCTTTCCGGAGTAAATCGACCCCCAGGAACTCAAAAAACACACGAAAAAGAGCGTAGGACCAACAGCAGAGAAATGAGGACGAAAATAAGCAGTTTTTCGCCTGTAACTTTTGATCCGTTGCTCGCAGCGTATTGGGACTGCGCTTAATCGATTCCTCTCGCAAAATTACGTCGGAATAGTGCCTGAAAGAATTAATTGCAGCACTTTTCAAAGTCGTCGAAATTTTTACCAAAAATGCAAAGGGGTTAGCCTTGGATTTTTTTTGGCCGAAAAATCTTTTGTCTTGGAATCGACTTGTATGACCCTTTCCGGAGTAAATCGACCCCCAGGAACTCAAAAAACACACGAAACAGAGCGTAGGACCAACAGCAGAGAAATGAGGACGAAAATAAGCAGTTTTCCGCCTGTAACTTTTGATCCGTTGCTCGCAGCGTATTGGGACTGCGCTTAATCGATTCCTCTCGCAAAATTACGTCGGAATAGTGCCTGAAAGAATTAATTGCAGCACTTTTCAAAGTCGTCGAAATTTTTACCAAAAATGCAAAGGGGTTAGCCTTGGATTTTTTTTGGCCGAAAAATCTTTTGTCTTGGAATCGATTTGTATGACCCTTTCCGGAGTAAATCGACCCCCAGGAACTCAAAAAACACACGAAACAGAGCGTAGGACCAACAGCAGAGAAATGAGGACGAAAATAAGCAGTTTTTCGCCTGTAACTTTTGATCCGTTGCTCGCAGCGTATTGGGACTGCGCTTAATCGATTCCTCTCGCAAAATTACGTCGGAATAGTGCCTGAAAGAATTAATTGCAGCACTTTTCAAAGTCGTCGAAATTTTTACCAAAAATGCAAAGGGGTTAGCCTTGGATTTTTTTTGGCCGAAAAATCTTTTGTCTTGGAATCGATTTGTATGACCCTTTCCGGAGTAAATCGACCCCCAGGAACTCAAAAAACACACGAAACAGAGCGTAGGACCAACAGCAGAGAAATGAGGACGAAAATAAGCAGTTTTTCGCCTGTAACTTTTGATCCGTTGCTCGCAGCGTATTGGGACTGCGCTTAATCGATTCCTCTCGCAAAATTACGTCGGAATAGTGCCTGAAAGAATTAATTGCAGCACTTTTCAAAGTCGTCGAAATTTTTACCAAAAATGCAAAGGGGTTAGCCTTGGATTTTTTTTGGCCGAAAAATCTTTTGTCTTGGAATCGATTTGTATGACCCTTTCCGGAGTAAATCGACCCCCAGGAACTCAAAAAACACACGAAAAAGAGCGTAGGACCAACAGCAGAGAAATGAGGACGAAAATAAGCAGTTTTTCGCCTGTAACTTTTGATCCGTTGCTCGCAGCGTATTGGGACTGCGCTTAATCGATTCCTCTCGCAAAATTACGTCGGAATAGTGCCTGAAAGAATTAATTGCAGCACTTTTCAAAGTCGTCGAAATTTTTACCAAAAATGCAAAGGGGTTAGCCTTGGATTTTTTTTGGCCGAAAAATCTTTTGTCTTGGAATCGATTTGTATGACCCTTTCCGGAGTAAATCGACCCCCAGGAACTCAAAAAACACACGAAACAGAGCGTAGGACCAACAGCAGAGAAATGAGGACGAAAATAAGCAGTTTTTTGCCTGTAACTTTTGATCCGTTGCTCGCAGCGTATTGGGACTGCGCTTAATCGATTCCTCTCGCAAAATTACGTCGGAATAGTGCCTGAAAGAATTAATTGCAGCACTTTTCAAAGTCGTCGAAATTTTTACCAAAAATGCAAAGGGGTTAGCCTTGGATTTTTTTTGGCCGAAAAATCTTTTGTCTTGGAATCGATTTGTATGACCCTTTCCGGAGTAAATCGACCCCCAGGAACTCAAAAAACACACGAAAAAGAGCGTAGGACCAACAGCAGAGAAATGAGGACGAAAATAAGCAGTTTTTCGCCTGTAACTTTTGATCCGTTGCTCGCAGCGTATTGGGACTGCGCTTAATCGATTCCTCTCGCAAAATTACGTCGGAATAGTGCCTGAAAGAATTAATTGCAGCACTTTTCAAAGTCGTCGAAATTTTTACCAAAAATGCAAAGGGGTTAGCCTTGGATTTTTTTTGGCCGAAAAATCTTTTGTCTTGGAATCGACTTGTATGACCCTTTCCGGAGTAAATCGACCCCCAGGAACTCAAAAAACACACGAAACAGAGCGTAGGACCAACAGCAGAGAAATGAGGACGAAAATAAGCAGTTTTCCGCCTGTAACTTTTGATCCGTTGCTCGCAGCGTATTGGGACTGCGCTTAATCGATTCCTCTCGCAAAATTACGTCGGAATAGTGCCTGAAAGAATTAATTGCAGCACTTTTCAAAGTCGTCGAAATTTTTACCAAAAATGCAAAGGGGTTAGCCTTGGATTTTTTTTGGCCGAAAAATCTTTTGTCTTGGAATCGATTTGTATGACCCTTTCCGGAGTAAATCGACCCCCAGGAACTCAAAAAACACACGAAACAGAGCGTAGGACCAACAGCAGAGAAATGAGGACGAAAATAAGCAGTTTTTCGCCTGTAACTTTTGATCCGTTGCTCGCAGCGTATTGGGACTGCGCTTAATCGATTCCTCTCGCAAAATTACGTCGGAATAGTGCCTGAAAGAATTAATTGCAGCACTTTTCAAAGTCGTCGAAATTTTTACCAAAAATGCAAAGGGGTTAGCCTTGGATTTTTTTTGGCCGAAAAATCTTTTGTCTTGGAATCGATTTGTATGACCCTTTCCGGAGTAAATCGACCCCCAGGAACTCAAAAAACACACGAAACAGAGCGTAGGACCAACAGCAGAGAAATGAGGACGAAAATAAGCAGTTTTTCGCCTGTAACTTTTGATCCGTTGCTCGCAGCGTATTGGGACTGCGCTTAATCGATTCCTCTCGCAAAATTACGTCGGAATAGTGCCTGAAAGAATTAATTGCAGCACTTTTCAAAGTCGTCGAAATTTTTACCAAAAATGCAAAGGGGTTAGCCTTGGATTTTTTTTGGCCGAAAAATCTTTTGTCTTGGAATCGATTTGTATGACCCTTTCCGGAGTAAATCGACCCCCAGGAACTCAAAAAACACACGAAAAAGAGCGTAGGACCAACAGCAGAGAAATGAGGACGAAAATAAGCAGTTTTTCGCCTGTAACTTTTGATCCGTTGCTCGCAGCGTATTGGGACTGCGCTTAATCGATTCCTCTCGCAAAATTACGTCGGAATAGTGCCTGAAAGAATTAATTGCAGCACTTTTCAAAGTCGTCGAAATTTTTACCAAAAATGCAAAGGGGTTAGCCTTGGATTTTTTTTGGCCGAAAAATCTTTTGTCTTGGAATCGATTTGTATGACCCTTTCCGGAGTAAATCGACCCCCAGGAACTCAAAAAACACACGAAACAGAGCGTAGGACCAACAGCAGAGAAATGAGGACGAAAATAAGCAGTTTTTTGCCTGTAACTTTTGATCCGTTGCTCGCAGCGTATTGGGACTGCGCTTAATCGATACCTCTCGCAAAATTACGTCGGAATAGTGCCTGAAAGAATTAATTGCAGCACTTTTCAAAGTCGTCGAAATTTTGGCCAAAAATCCAAAGGGGTTAGCCTTGGATTTTTTTTGGCCGAAAAATCTTTTGTCTTGGAATCGATTTGTATGACCCTTTCCGGAGTAAATCGACCCCCAGGAACTCAAAAAACACACGAAACAGAGCGTAGGACCAACAGCAGAGAAATGAGGACGAAAATAAGCAGTTTTTCGCCTGTAACTTTTGATCCGTTGCTCGCAGCGTATTGGGACTGCGCTTAATCGATTCCTCTCGCAAAATTACGTCGGAATAGTGCCTGAAAGAATTAATTGCAGCACTTTTCAAAGTCGTCGAAATTTTGGCCAAAAATCCAAAGGGGTTAGCCTTGGATTTTTTTTGGCCGAAAAATCTTTTGTCTTGGAATCGATTTGTATGACCCTTTCCGGAGTAAATCGACCCCCAGGAACTCAAAAAACACACGAAAAAGAGCGTAGGACCAACAGCAGAGAAATGAGGACGAAAATAAGCAGTTTTTCGCCTGTAACTTTTGATCCGTTGCTCGCAGCGTATTGGGACTGCGCTTAATCGATTCCTCTCGCAAAATTACGTCGGAATAGTGCCTGAAAGAATTAATTGCAGCACTTTTCAAAGTCGTCGAAATTTTGGCCAAAAATCCAAAGGGGTTAGCCTTGGATTTTTTTTGGCCGAAAAATCTTTTGTCTTGGAATCGATTTGTATGACCCTTTCCGGAGTAAATCGACCCCCAGGAACTCAAAAAACACACGAAACAGAGCGTAGGACCAACAGCAGAGAAATGAGGACGAAAATAAGCAGTTTTTCGCCTGTAACTTTTGATCCGTTGCTCGCAGCGTATTGGGACTGCGCTTAATCGATTCCTCTCGCAAAATTACGTCGGAATGGTGCCTGAAAGAATTAATTGCAGCACTTTTCAAAGTCGTCGAAATTTTGGCCAAAAATCCAAAGGGGTTAGCCTTGGATTTTTTTTGGCCGAAAAATCTTTTGTCTTGGAATCGATTTGTATGACCCTTTCCGGAGGAAATCGACCCCCAGGAACTCAAAAAACACACGAAAAAGAGCGTAGGACCAACAGCAGAGAAATGAGGACGAAAATAAGCAGTTTTTCGCCTGTAACTTTTGATCCGTTGCTCGCAGCGTATTGGGACTGCGCTTAATCGATTCCTCTCGCAAAATTACGTCGGAATAGTGCCTGAAAGAATTAATTGCAGCACTTTTCAAAGTCGTCGAAATTTTTACCAAAAATGCAAAGGGGTTAGCCTTGGATTTTTTTTGGCCGAAAAATCTTTTGTCTTGGAATCGATTTGTATGACCCTTTCCGGAGTAAATCGACCCCCAGGAACTCAAAAAACACACGAAACAGAGCGTAGGACCAACAGCAGAGAAATGAGGACGAAAATAAGCAGTTTTTTGCCTGTAACTTTTGATCCGTTGCTCGCAGCGTATTGGGACTGCGCTTAATCGATTCCTCTCGCAAAATTACGTCGGAATAGTGCCTGAAAGAATTAATTGCAGCACTTTTCAAAGTCGTCGAAATTTTGGCCAAAAATCCAAAGGGGTTAGCCTTGGATTTTTTTTGGCCGAAAAATCTTTTGTCTTGGAATCGATTTGTATGACCCTTTCCGGAGTAAATCGACCCCCAGGAACTCAAAAAACACACGAAAAAGAGCGTAGGACCAACAGCAGAGAAATGAGGACGAAAATAAGCAGTTTTTCGCCTGTAACTTTTGATCCGTTGCTCGCAGCGTATTGGGACTGCGCTTAATCGATTCCTCTCGCAAAATTACGTCGGAATAGTGCCTGAAAGAATTAATTGCAGCACTTTTCAACGTCGTCGAAATTTTTACCAAAAATGCAAAGGGGTTAGCCTTGGATTTTTTTTGGCCGAAAAATCTTTTGTCTTGGAATCGATTTGTATGACCCTTTCCGGAGTAAATCGACCCCCAGGAACTCAAAAAACACACGAAAAAGAGCATAGGACCAACGGCAGAGAAATGAGGACGAAAATAAGCAGTTTTTCGGCTGTCACTTTTGATGCGTTGCTCGCAGCGTATTGGGACTGCGCTTAATCGATTCCTCTCGCAAAATTACGTCGGAATAGTGCCTGACAGAATTAATCGCAGCACTTTTCAAACTCGTCGAAATTTTGGCCAAAAATCCAAAGGGGTTAGCCTTGGTTTTTTTCTCATTTTCGGAGCCGAAAATTTCTCGTCCAGGAATCGATTTGTAGGACCCTTTTCAGAGTAAATCGACCCCCAGGAACTCAAAAAACACATGAAAAAAAGCGTCGGACCAACAGCAGCGAAATTACGACTTAAAGGCCAGCAGCAATCAAATGGAGAAAAAACATCTATCGTTTTTTGGCCGTAACTCTTCAGCCGTCTCTCGCAGCGTTTTGGGACTGCGCTTAATCGACTTTTCCAACAATATCACTCTGCTCCACTACATGAATTACCTGGTTTCATGACTACCTAATATCCTTGCAATTCCCACCAAAACTTGTGTTACTTCCGTACTACCCACCCTAAATCTATCTCCAGACAGCTTCATCTCAGAATAAATCATCCGTCGTCCTGGTATTCATATCAGGTGTACTATAATAATTTCAATTTCCCCCCCTCATTTGTCAAGATCTAAGTCGATGAGTACGCTCGCCGACAATTCTGTTTTTGTGGACCTGGAAGCTACGACTGTGTAGATCAAGCAACACGAAAGCTAACACAACCGAGATGATACTGAACACAGCATCAGAAAAGTAATACGGCAACACTCTAGTGCTTTGTAGTAGAACATCTCCACTCTGCCTATAACGTTGTAACCACGCAATAAATTGTCACGAATGTCAGGGGAGCGCTAGCGTTTGGAGAATTGAGGTTCGCAACACCACATCCAGATTTCCATCGAAACAACAAATTTTTTTTTCATCGATTCGACGACGAGACATGGCGAGCACGAAATCATAAGCTAACTGACTACAGTACCTTCAGTGTCTTACCAGCTCGCAGATGTTTCATGTTATCTTTCCTTATAATCCATCTGACCTGCTATTGGGTGTAGAGTACAGAAAAATTCTCATCTTCCTCATGAATGAGTACGGACGACATTTGAATACACGAAATTACTTTTTATTCTTGTATATACATATATGTGTTAGAATAATAAAATAGATTATAATCATTATGTGACGCACAGATTTGGTATAAGTATAATCCAACCATTGCTTGATTTAATATACATTCAGATTTTTCGCGTTCCTGAGTTTATATAATTAATAAATACCTTTTGTTCGGTACAAGTGGAACGACGAAAACGGCTTAGGCATCTATGGCTTTAGGATTATTGTGTTAGTTATTCTATTCACATCGATGAAGGCAATTACTTTTTTCTTGTCTTAAACATTATATAGTTATACATGGAGTACCATAGTTTTAGTAAATCAATACAAAACGTTTTTTGATTTTTTCGGAAGGATAGCTTATTTTCATCTGGTATCAAATCGTGATCACGTGGTATTCGTTACCCCTCTGAAACGGATTTCCTGGTTATTCATAATCGGTTAATGAATATAGTTTTGAAATTATCAATTTTATACATTCAATTAATCTCTAAATGTAGATGGATCCAATACGACCGTTGAAAATCTATTAAATTTTACATCACCGAAATAGTTTTCATTCCTTTAGTTTAAACTTAGCACATATAAATATTCGACCTTTTCTTTCAGGTTATATAAATATCACAGTTATATAACTGATAGAACTATGTAAGTATTCACTTAGTAGAATTGCATATCTCCTCTTTCTTTTCAGAACTAGATTATCAATAATACTATCCACAATTGATAAGCCTTCGTATTAATAATAACCTTATTTAAATAAATTCAGCTTTATTCTACTGTAGCTAAAACCGTTTGGTGAACGGAAATGTAACACTCTTCAACTGCAGCAATACCATAAAAGTATCAAAATATAATTAAATTATGTTGAAAAAAAACCAATTATCTGAAACTGTCTTTTTTCACACGTCATCATACAATACCGAATTATCGTTCATTGATTTTCTGATAAGTGTAATATTTTAGAATTCGTACATGTAGACACTTTCTCTTAAAAATTTTCTATGGTTTACAGAAAGGCCTCAGATTTCACTATATTGTCATAATTTTAACTTGGTTCAGTCAAATCGTCTTCCCAATTGTGCAAGCATTATGAAAATCTCAAAAAACAAAAGTGGAGCGGATGTTTGACGATAAATTCCATAAACTTGTTCAATGTTGGATTAGTATTGCACTGTCATATAGTAGTTACGTTTTTGCATTCCGCAACTGTTAGTACATATATATATATGTGTATATATATATATGTGTGTGCATATATTTATTATATGTGTGTGTATATATTTATAAATATAAATACAAGTTAAATATAAAAAGTATGTAAACCAAAACATAATGAAAAATATAAAAATAAGGAAAATTACAGCTATTAGCTGACACTATACGATAAATTGTCCTACATTATGTTACGTATATTTAACTATAGTATACAAAAATGTGTATAAAATAAATTCAGCGACTGGTAGTTTGATCTAATACAGTTGAAAGTCATGGATAATGATTATGCATATTGATTTGACGTCACAATTGAATTCCACCGAATAAAGAGTATTCATTCGTTTTCTCGTACGTATATATTATGATAATTCTCTCAGCCAACTGATACATTAAAAATATCTTTTCCGTCAACTGCATGAAACTTGTAGTTTTTTGCTTCTGGTATACGTGTACACCCATCCGATATAAAAAAATTTAAAATAGGTAATTCATTTTTATCGCATGTAACAAAACACGTTGTAATCTAACAAATTGGTATCTAATCACTTACCTGAATGGCTGAAAAAATAAGTAAATTCTAACATGTATCGTTCTTACTCTTTTTTCGTTCATATGGCAGTGTAAGTGTGCAGTGCACGTACAAAACATCGAGGTATAGTTTACGTGGTATGTAAGTGAAAGCTATAGGGGGCGGATTAATTTGTAGCTCTAACGTGCGACACAAAATCCGTAATTATACCCTTCAGTTTTCGTCAGCAATTCAATTAACAATCAGGGGTCCAGGTAGCGAATTAAGCAGCTGTTCGAATTCTATTCGGCAGGTTTCATTATACCCGAGGTATGAAAATTGATTGTGCGTGGGTGTATGTGTTTGATATTCGAATGTACGGTAAAATCGTATACATTCCGTATCGGGATAAGACATTTTTTTTCTCTTCTCTTCTATGCATAAATTCGTTCTACTATAACCTCAGGATAACGGCACCGATGAATACGTAGCCGTAGAGTGTTGCAAAGGGTAGCGTTCCCGAATTAGTATACGTAATCCTGTCCCTCCTGGGCAAATTGCTGTAAAAGTCCTCATCTTCCTCCCTCCTTGGACAGCGCATCCAAACGGGAGCTGAGAGTTTCTGCCTTTCGTTCTTCACCTTCATCCGAAGATCGTTAAACTCCCAGAATCCCTTTCCTTTGAAGAAGTACGTTTTACCTGAAAGCAATAATCCATAAATATACTTTGCGTAAAGTTAGGTGAAATCACTGAGAAGAGTATAAAAATTAAAATATGTATTCCTACGTCGTGAAATCAGTCTCAGCTGTCTATTCCTGTATAAATTTTATTCTATTTTATTTCTATTTTTTCTCTTTCTTTTGCCTTATCGTCCTGCATATGGCGGCTATATATTATGAAGCATATTGGAGAACATTGCGATGGGTCGTAATAAAGAACCGCACCAACTCGAACGCGCCTTGGAGTATATATTGCCACGGAATCGTCTATACGTCTGTAACTATAGAATTATTGAAATACAAACTAAAGAAGATAAAAAAAAAGAAGAAGAAAATGGTAAAATTTAAATCTTCTGGGCAAGCGACGTCAGTGAGACTTATTTAATCTGAGATTATAGAAGTTAACCAAATAGTAATTAAAGAATCATCAGACTAACCGTCCTTCGCTTGGAAAACAGCGTCTATGTTTGGAGCAACCCCGGCAAACATGGACATGTCTCTTGGGTAGTCCAACTCGACCCGTTGGACGTATTCGTCGAATCTAAATCATACAAGAAAGAAAGAAAGAAAAAAGATTAAAGTTTAAAATTCTCGTTCCAACGAGCGTGGAGAAAGGAAAATCGTCTGTCGCACAAGTTTATTACCTCCAGTACACGTGTCCGCTGAAGAAATAGGTCTTCTGATTGTATCCCCATATCATAGCACCGTCGATCTTTCTCAACGAGTCTGGAAGTCCGAGGTCGGTAATCGGCCGCGGATATTGAGGCTCCTTCTTTCCTCCGTTGAACACGTAAAAGGACTTGCCAATGAAGAAGACGATCTTCTTGTCCAGTCGCTCGTAGACGGCATCCACGTGGTCGATGTCTTCTCCGAAATTGAAGAAACGATTTATCTCGACCGGGTATCCACGCTTGACGCCGCTGTCGCCGACCCTCCAGAAGTACTGGAACGAATATAAGCGAAATCATCATACCGAACAATAAATAACGAACAATGAAACAATTTTTATCTTCAGGATAGTCGGATTTTAAGTGAATGAAAAATTATGAATATAACTTTCATCCAAATACTATACGATAATGCTAATGATCTCGTATAATATCACCGGACTTACCCGGTCCTTGAATACGAATATCTCGCTCCTGATGACGCTGATGGCGTCGTAGCTCGTGTTGCAGGTGTCGGGGGCGGGTTTATCCGTCTGCGGGTGGTGTCTTGGCCTCGGTCTCTGAGGTGTTTCGGGATAGTGAGTCCTGCGGTCTGGTATATCCGGACGTCTCCTCGGATCCACCGGGTATTCGTTCGGCCGCGTTGGCTGCGTTCTCCTGAAGTAGGGCCTACGCGTTGTGGTAGTCGTAGTGGTCGTGGTCGAGGGTGTAGGCCGTGGCCGAGTCCGAGGCCAAGTTCTCTCGTGAGTTCGGGGATTGTAAGGACCCCAGAGCCTTTCTTCGGGAGAGCCTGCAACGACGAAAGTTTGGTAAAAATATGCTTGAAAATGGCAAATCGTGAAATCGATAATTATTTGGAATCAATTTATTTGGAAAACAAGGATCGCCTTAATATCTCGTGTAACTCTCTCTGGTGAGAAACGACACTTCGCGATGCGGTTGAAGGCAAAAATGGTGCTGGAGGGAGAAACGGAGAGTGCAGAGTATAACAGGTGCAAGTAGAGCCTCTGGTTAAAAACATTGAAACGTTTTATGCCGCCTCACGCGCAGCTTGCTCGGAAGCTTCCGAATCCTCTGAATCCACGATTTGTACACTCGAGGTTTATTCAGTTCAAGACGTGATTCAGTCGACGCGAGGCGGGAACGACGCCATTACAGCTGTGTACAAATTGGTGTATACTCCGTGTATGAATAAATATGTACGACACAGAGAAAAAGAGAGCGAGAGAGAGAGAGAGTGGTAGAGAAGAAACGATGGTTTATTCATCCGTGGGAACGCGGTAGGCGATAAAGTGGTTCTGCGACAAAAGTCGCGTTGAGGCGAGTCGCGTTGAAATTTTAAATCCTCGACTAGTTGTTGAAAGTTCTTCCATCCCAGCATCCCGAAGCCCCTCGGCTTCGTCTCGCTTTACTTTGGAGCGTATTTTTCAGCCTGAAACGCGAGCAATTTGCAACTAGCTATTGCATAAATCTGCAATATAATTCGCCTGCGAAAGTAGATTAACACGTTGTCCTATCGCATCGCGTTTGTACCTACAAACCTGCAGTGCAGAATATCGAAAAGTGCGATTTTATATTCCGCCAGTTCTCAATTTCCTGGAATACCTAAGCATCACTTTATGTGAAAAAATATTTCCATCTCGTATATTTTCCACAGGCTTTCAAGCGTTTCCTTCTCCTCCTCCTCCTCCTCCTGCTGCTGCTGCTGCTGCTCCTACTTCAGCAGACCTGCACTTCAGTTCGCATCATCCGAGCACAGTTCTATCACGCCTCGTCTTCGTCACGCTGCAGTACGTTCCTGATAATTAGCGGAATCAACCGATGATCAAAGACTCGGTGATTCCGCTGCTGCATTTCTACTGCTCTATATACGCTACAGCAATCTAACTGGTCTATAATGAACGTCAAAAAAGCGATGAGAAATCACGCTCTCTAGAAAAATTTCCAACTATGCGATTGGTAAAATTTTTCATTCAAAGAAATACCAGTAAGCATAATTTTGGAGTCATTTTTTAACACACCATATAGAATATAAGAAATGAGTGTCACTTAGATCGGAGGAAGCTATGAAAAAAATCTTGAAATACTTGAAAATCAAACTTGTTCTAAATTTGCTACTTAAACGCTGTAACGAATTTCAAAACAGTTAAAAAATTTCTCGATTTAAAAAAAATAAAATTAAACCAAAAATGAATGAAAAAAACATCCGTCCGTATATAAATGTTTCCTACAAGTGTAGAGAACTGCTGCGGCCAGATCGACGAGATTGAAACCCCATGGTCGGTGGCGTGCAGCTGGCAGCTGGTGTAAAACAATGGAATCTGCACTTATGAGGTTGTGTAAATTGCACGGTGGTATAAAGTTTGGGGCATTGTGTTGTGTCTAGATGCACCGGGTAAGTTGCCCTAATGGGTGGGGGGTGTGTAATTACCACCGAGTTGCATGCTGCTCCGAGTTTCCTGCAACTTACAATTTAATCCAAATCCCGTCCTCGTTTCTATTTCGGTTAATGGTATATCCTATATAGAAAGGTAGTTAATAAAGCGGATTATCGCATCCTGTTATTTGTCCCATTATTCGGTAATTTATACCGTACCAAAGAGTGGTGTAATATGCAAAGCAAATCGGAAAAGAGGTGAAAAGGGGGTCGAACGGCGAGCTTTGTTCGCGACGCAGAGCAAATTATGCGGGGAACACAATACTAGTATGATGAATGTCATTATAAACCCCTCGAAAAGTATAATGAACATTTTGTTATTGGCTAATCTAATTGCGAGTCCGCCTCACGGGCCACCGAATAATCGTTAATCAATAAACCATGTAGATCAGCGTATCGGTTTTCCATGCATCTCTCTCTTTCTCTCTCTCTCTCTCTCTCTCTCTCTGCAGCAGCTCTACATCCGAGCAATTCACCTACGTATTGATATATGTTTTCAAATGGAATGTTATACTGAGCACAGAGATACACAGCTGCAGTAATTTCAACCTGTAATCTAGATTTACGTCACGTCCGTACACGTACAGAAATATATATGTATGTATATTATATATAATATATATATATGTATATGTATAGAAAATCAGGGCGGCCTGAAACTCGTGCGAGAGTGCACACGATTCAATTACATAACGAGGCGTATCTGTTTTATATATACACACCAGGTATCCAGTTGTACGAATAACGTGACATAAAAAAAATAAAAAAATAAGAATAAAAAAACTACAACAGACTTTGCCAATTTTTACCTATACGTATAAATATAATAGAATAAATTTCTATGAAATTTATCGGCAATATAAGAAATAATCTGTATGTCCTTTTTTTTTCTTTCTTTCTTACTTTTTTGTTAAATCAAAATTGACAAACTAGCGAATAAACTTCGTTATAGCTTCTTACTCAACGATTGTATTTCAGTATACCTGGGTAAGAAAAAAAGAATTCTCGACGATGAAAAATACGAGCTGACGGAGAATTGCCGTCGCGATAGTTCGCAAATTGTTACAGACCGCGGGAAATAACGAGCATTCGGATAATTTGTGGGATTGCACGTCGTGCCTAGATATCTATGATCAAAGGGACACCAGCACCCATTGGCAACTTAATACCGTTTCAGATTCCCTGCTATAGAATCCCAGGGTGTGTGCTAACGACGACGAAGCTAGGATACGGGGGTTGTCACATACGAGTACCCTCTACAACTCTGCAGATCTAGTATCCAGGTACCTATATACGATAATGGAAATGGAAATGGTACGGGAACCGGAGATCCGGTCGTTTCGAAACGACGCGACGCCGATGATGCAATGCGGGAATGCAATGCCGTGTGATAATTTGCTGAATGTTAATAGCAACAACAACGGCAATAACAAACCAAGTACAGTAACGAGCCCGGCGGGTAAATTAGCGCTAATTAATGGGCGGCGAATGGATGCGGCTTCGGATATGCGGTGCTTCCCCGTTTCGTCGTTTCGACGTTTCGGTGTTTCGGTGCTCGATTGTCGCTTGCGGGGGCAGAACCGATCCGATCTAATACGCTGTTACAATGCTATGCTGTGGCACCCATTTCGCACCCCGCACACGTCGAACAATTTCGAAATTCGCGTCCCTGCCGCGCCAAGTTTACTTGTAAACTTTCCACCGTGAATAATTAATTTTCCTTGAGGATTCAGCCTCGCTAAGCGCAAATTAACGGAGAGAATCTAATTGGCATGCGATGTATAGGTATACATATATATATAAATTTATGTATAGTATTGTAACGGTTTTTGTCAAAAAAAGAAGAAGAAAACTTATTACTAAGGATACGAGGTTCAAACTGTAAAGGAAATTGTTTACACACATATTTATATCGATACAATATCAGTCAATTTTATATTATTATCAGATTATGTATATATATGTAACGTATGATGTACATCTCCGAGGTGGTAACCACCCTGTACAGTTATTCCTTTCATACTTTCAAAAGTACATTATTCCCAACCTAAAGACAGTCGTTTTCCTCTCTACGTCATACGATCGTATATAAAAAGGAAGAATTCATTATTTTCCTTCTTTTTCTTTTACCAATGTTTCGTTTTCCGTCTGCGTTTTTGTTCAGCCAATTAAACGCGAGGCTGAGACGAAGAGGAGAGCCGATTCTTAGAGGGCTTAAATATATATTATACCGAATCAGTGTGTGTATGTACATAAATGTATACACATATATATACCGTCAAGGTAGAGGGTGAACGCGAATGTTGAAATGAAAAAGAAATATTTAGAAAATATTTCCTCGTTATACGTGAGTATAAAATATGCCGCCTTGATAGGTACGATTAAAAAAAATACGAGATAAAAGATTGTCCGAAAAATAAATTCGTCGTTTTTTTTTTTTTTTTTTTTTATTTCTATTTATTTATTTTCTTACTTTTCCTAACACATGCTAAGAACGCGTAGCGTAAAAATTTCTTCAAATTACTTTTAACAAACGGTAAATGTACTTCCAAATATACACGTGTTGCAACACGATTTTTCATACGGTTTTTCAAAAAAATCCGTATACGAATTGCGACGATGAAAAACGTTGAAAGAAATCGTGAAAGATAAGTGCCCGTATAAATCGGCAAGAGAACATCCGAATCGTATGAAAATCCATAAAACGATTCCGGGAATCACTTGCGATTTTTCAAAAGCTTACGAGATGCGGTCGCCATTTCGCCATTTCGCCATTTCACCGTAAGCCGGAAGTCGTGGGTCGTAGAAAAATATCTCGGGTTTCAACGATAGATGGAGGAGGAGCTCGGCGGATGCTGCGATATTCTTTCCCAGCATTATTGTATACGCGGAGAGATGTCGGGAGAGAATAGATGGGTAATAAATATGTATGAAATTAGCGAGAGACGAAAGAGCCTTGAATAAAAATTGAGAAATCCGATTTTTTTTTTTTTTGCTGAACGACGGAAGGGTGGTGGAAAGAGGACCGATATATAACCAGGTGTTATACCTAAAATAAGAGAAATTCCAAGGTGTTAAAATCCGCTGGTCTGACAGCTGGGAAAGGTGAAATTTTTCACGAGAAAACCAGGGGGCGTTAAGATTAGGGGATAAGGGGAAGGAGGGTTGTATTCGCGCTCAATTTGGCGTGCCAATTTAAAAGGGCCAATTATGAGTGGGAGTTTTTGCGGCGAATAAAAGCCCAGAGGTGAGAAGAAACGTGGCTGAAGAGGAGAAGAAGAAACGAGTGATTCTGGGTAACCAGTCGTCAGCGAAATTCGATTATAAAGGTAAAGTGACGCGAAGCATCTCTCAACGGCCGTTGCGAGCTTAGGCTGCATATTCGCGAAAGAGAAAAAACATTATAATTCGCGACTGGACGAAATTTTATAAAACCCTGTACATTTATTTATTTCTTACCTAAGATTTAATCTCTTATTAAATTGTAATACTCGATTCGTTACCAAAACTTTGTGCAAGTTTTATAAAAAAAAAGAAGTTTTTCCACGTTTCCGTAGATAGGATTAAGAAGATAAGGAGAAAACGGTGGGGGAATTACTAGACTGAAGAAAAAACAAATTACTTTTTCACGATAAAACGATATTTACTTGTTCTATCTTGTTTATCCAGTTTAAGTATTTAAGCAATTCCAATCGTTTTGAATCGAAAAAATATTTACTCGATTTGAATAAAAATTGATAAATTTGATAAAAAATTATTGGATTACTTGAAACTCGTCAAATTATTATGATTATTACGATTATTGTTAGAATAGAGAAATTGATTCTTATTTAAATGCAGCAAATCGTTGATCGACTAAATCAAATCATGCAGAATAAGTGAATCTGTTTGCTTGTAGGAAAGCAATTTTTTTTCTCCGATGTAGGCGTTCCATTTCGTATATTGGGTATCTGAATAAGAGGAGAAGGTTCTCGGCTAACAAAGCCATTCGCATCGGGTCCCCGAACGTGGAATAAAACCCGCAGGCACGTTTCCGGACTCAAGAGGGTCGGTCGAAGGCGTGACCCCCGGGACTTTTGGTCGATCGTGTAAATTATGCATCGTTCGGGGTATCGATTCCTCCGGAAAAGGGAAGAGGACGAAAATAGAGGATGCAATTTCGGCCCCATCGGCCCTCGACGTGCAAATCAAGACGAAACCGCGGGTTCTCGATTTAAGATCGAAGCCCAATCCGGCGCAGCTCCTGAATTCCAATTCACAATCACCCAAGAACACGGATTGAAAGTATGCACGTGCGAATAGGCGTAACTAATTTGTTGTAAGAAAGAAAATTTCCGCTCAATTCTTGTAATTATTTAATTCGTTAATTCGTTGCATAAAGTCGTTGCGATGCTGGAAATAGTTTTATTAAATCCAATGTAAGAAATAAGGCTAATTAAAAAAGGTAAAAAAGAAAGAAAGAAAGAATGAAAAAAAAACAACGATATACAAATAAAACGAATCCAACGGCTAGTCGGCACGATTCCCGAGGTATCTGCGGATCCCCAAGGATCACGACGACTCAGACTCAGACTCAGACTCAGACTGCTGCTCCGCTTATCGCGTTCTTTTTGGGGGGTGGAAAATAGAAAGAGGAGAAAGAAAGAGCAGGAAAGTTTCGCCCGCGAAGTTTAACCACCGAAACGAATAAAACCAAATGGCAGGGGTGGAGATGAGGAGAGAGAAGTAAAAAAAAAATAAACAAATAAATGTAAAATAAAATAAAAAACGCTGATACGTAGGTATACCGAGGCTCAACAAAAATTCCTTATAGCAGTGCTTCTTATACGTGGCTTGCGTTAGCGATTTCCACCCCCCTTATATGTATATATATACCGTCGTGTATACCACATATAAAGAGTAAAAACAGATATTTTGGTATCTTATATTATAACATATATGTATACACATACATCTCGTT
This sequence comes from Diprion similis, assembly GCF_021155765.1. Taxonomy (NCBI): domain Eukaryota; kingdom Metazoa; phylum Arthropoda; class Insecta; order Hymenoptera; family Diprionidae; genus Diprion; species Diprion similis. Next base: position 1,808,219 of record NC_060113.1, on the reverse strand, counting down.
TTCTTATCTCTTCTCGACTTCCGTTCGAATCGCAGCGAACTATCGTTTAAAATTCTCGAGCCGTATAGTCGCTTCCACTTCCTATTGTGGAAGAATACTCCGAATGCGTTGGCGCTGTTCTGGGTTATTACTGTTGTTGTTGTTGTTGTTGTTGTTGTTGTTGTTCTATATGTTATAATGATGTATACATCTATTATCGTATACATGTACGTTTTACCTAGAATAAGCGACAAACTCGCCTACTGGCTTCATATTTCCTGTTGCTGTTACCACCGCTGCTGCTGCTGCTGTTAGCGAAGCTTGTAAACTGAATTATACCAGTGGAGAAAAAGAACGTAATAACGCAAGCGTGAAACAAACAAATTCGAAATTACCGTGTGCCAAGTAGAGGCGTGAGTTGTTATATATATTAGAGGTTGTAGAAAACGTGCAGGAGTCTCGGCACCAGCAGCAGCGGGACAAAAAGATTAATTCTTTTGTTACTTTCTTTCTCTCCTTGCCCAGAATATGATCTGCCGAGAAGCTGAGTCAGTTTTGATAAAGAGAAAGATAGAAAGGATCACGTATACACGTGGCAGAGGTGAGGAGGATAATAAGTTCGTGTGTTTCTTGGTGTAGTAGTGAAATTACAACGAATATGATGATTATCCATTTTCTCTGCAGCCAGCTGAATTGCTAAATCATTTCGCAAGCATTTACGAGCTGCTAGAGCGTGACAAAGGATCCTCAGCGCATCTTCGTAAAATATATCGCTAAGAAAAACTTGAAAATATTAAGAGTATCGATTATCAATCGGTTCTGTTTTCGTTCCTCTTTCGTAAAAATCAGAACACAGGCAGCAGCGATTTATTCTAAAAGATCGCTGTCGAGTTATCTCAATTCCAGTCACACATACAGGCGAGATATTTTGAAAAGAGCGGTATTCGCAAAATATTCGCATCGTCAGCAGACCGGGATTATGGTCAAGTGGTTGAACACGCGTGTTATACGCATATATACGCATACTAAGGTTGTGCGGAAACGTTCGTGGAATAGGTATGTACGTACCTACATACCTGCCTTTGAAAACAAACGGAGCAGTAAAAAAGAAACGGACTGAAAAACAGTCTCAGTCAGTGTGGACGGTGAACAGTGCCGAAGAGAGAATGGAAGAAAGAGAGTAAGAGAGTAAGAGAATAGGAGAGTGAGAGAGTGAGAGAGAGAGGGAGCGAAAGGGAGTTATAACGGCGTAGCGAAACGGAAACTCTCTTCGCAACCGGAGCGCAAATATAACGATAAAACTAAGGCAGTCGACGACTGCGGGATAAATAATTGCCGGGTCGACCTCGCTTTAATGAAAACGAACAGAGGAACGAAACGAAGCTAAACGAACGAGAGTACAAGTCTGAACCCTGCAGCAGCAGTAGCCCTGCACACCACGCGTTTCGTTCTACCGTTTCATTTGAATAACAAAACACCCCGGGAGGCTTAATGCCTCGAGTTCCTCGAGCAACGAAACGCCAGATTTACTTGGAGAACGATTTTGAATACGCAAAACGCTCCATCGGTCGACGTTGAAAATCCTTGGCGGTATGACTCTTCCGGAAGTTAAAAAAACACCGGCGATTGGATTGCGTTTTGCGTACCGGTTTTCCGGGATAAAACCGCGCCGTTCAACCCCTGAAATCGGACACCGGTATTCATACACTCTCGTCTCTTCCGGCTAACGGTGTGACGAAGTGACTCAAGCTCATGAATAAGAGCCGACGGGTCTGAAATAATTACGTCGTCTCACGGTTGGGAGATTTCGTATTACAACTTTCCTGGGGAGGCGCAAAATCAGCACAAGTTCGATGAGAATCTGTTAGTTAAGGTCCTCCTGCGCGTAAATTCTTAAATCTTTCCTAAGATTCAAGGGAAAAGTTTTTGCGGGTAAAACGAGGGAGGGTGGTTTATCAGAAGACTGATCGATCGACTCATCATCTTAGCGGTCGAAGGACGTTGCGGAAAATATAAGCCAGGTTGCGGTGAACTTGATTAAAACTGACAAAGTTTGAAATTGGCTGCTGCCACCGTCGTCGGTACCTACCAGCGGTATAATATAATTGGAGAAAATCCTTCGGCATGAACGGCATGAAATGAAACTAAACGAAGTATAACCGCGTTATAGCGACTGAGCGACGCGACGCGACGCGACGGTACAGAAACGACAAGTAAAATACCTTGTCGAACCAGCAACTATGGCCATTAAGAGAAGTGGAAAAGTTTTCCAAGACACTCGTGGAGAAAGTTTTCGCCAGGAAATAAGCTGCTCCTTCAAGTTTAAACTCTGTGTATGGTATTTGGTACGGTATGGCGAACACCGAGCCTCTGATGCGGAATACAAATAGGGATGGGTTACGATTTCACCGTTTCGATCCTGTATAAATAGTGTAAATACACCTGCGCTCGCATGTGGGCATATCATTAATAATAATACTCGAGTGATTCGTTCCGCATCGATTTAACACTGTATATATATACATTAGGGTGGCGCGAAAAAACCGATTTTTTTTTTTTTTTTTTTTTTTCAGTCTCGTGTGACAAAATGTTAGTTTTTGATGTTTTAAGAGCACACTCCAAAGGACAGTTCAAGAAAAAAATTTTAAGAGGTCGCTCCACATTTTTTAAAACGTCCTGAAATCGTCAAAACTCGATTTAAAAAATATTTTTTTCTCGTTACGGTATAATTTTATAGACAAAAAACAAAAAAATTTCCAAAAGTTTCAGTTCAAAATTTGAATTTTGAAAGGTCGCTGATAATTTTTTTCCAATTTTTTGGTGCATTTCTTTAGATTTTTTCGAGCAACCTTTCAATATTCATATTAAAATTTCATACATTTTTTTTCTTCAATTTAGTAAGAAAGAATCGACAACAATACACCACGACATGAATTAACAATTAAACAAAATACTGAAAATATAATTTTTTTAATTTAATTTTTTGACGATTTTTGACATTTTTTAAAATTTGGACCGACCTCTTAAAATTGTTTTTTTTAAGCTGTCCTTTGGAGTGGGCTCTTAAAACATCAGAAACTAACATTTTGTCACACGAGACTCAAAATCAAAAAATAGTCGGTTTTTTTGCGCCACCCTAATATATATATATATGGGTATTGTACATGGAATAAGGCACAGGTCCTGCAAATCGCACAAAGGCTCGGCGGGGAGAAAGCGCGGACAATAAGGGAAGAGACACGAAGGTCCAATGGGGGTTACAATGACTTTGTTCCGCGGACCCTTTCCTCCGGCATCGCAAGTCTCGAAGCTTATTGTTCACGCCGCGTGTCTGCAGTAGCAATTCGAACGTGTCCCGTACGGTATAAAGTAAAGGACGCATCAAGTTCGCCAAAATCATATTCCATCACGCCTCCCCCATTGTTGTACCAAAGTCATCAACGCGGGGTGAAATTTCCACGAGATTTTCGCGAAGACGAATCGTATATTTCGTCACCGGGAATGGAATTCCGAATTTGAAAAGTTCGGAAAGCGTCGGATTTAGAATGTTTTGCCCGCGAAATTTAAAGTAAGAAAGTCAAAGTTTGACGAAATTAAAAAAAATCTGAAACATCGAAAATTTTCAGTTCTGTAAATTTCTGGCTTGGCGAAACTTGACGACTTTGATTTTTCTATCCTCGTCGTTCTGATTTTTTTCATCCATTCATTAAGTATTTTACTCTATCGAATCATTATTTTCGGAACTTTTCTCTACATCGTAACCTAAATTTTCGGAACTTGGAACCATTGGATTTCCGACAACTCGAAACTCAGATTTCCTTACTCCAAGTTTCGCCTCCAAATAATTCGGAATCAGGCCCATCCGGAACATTTTCAAATTCAAAACTTCAATCTCGCCCCGCTTTTCATCCGTGCAATCAGGTTTTTCGAATCGAAATCTTCCATCAAAGGTTTAGAGTTTGCGATGAAATGGGATAAAAAACCCAACGATCCGCGATACAAATCCCACGGCTGATTGTCAGAGGCCGAGAAGCACGTGCCAATATTACAACATCCTACCAGATCGTGATTTGGAATTTGTAGCGCGCTGTAGCAGGCGGCTCAATCCTCGCTCTGTTCGGTCCGACGGATTTAACGAAGACAAGTTGCCGCTCCGGGGCTGCAGAGGTCCATGTTCCGGCGAATTTCGGTTTGGCAATTTCATTGGAACCTGCGCTCGTAAATAGGGGGTAAAACAAAGCGAACGCGCGGGGTGAATGGGGTACGAATATCCCGTTGGGTCTGCCCGACTAACCTAAATGTCGTGTCGTATAAACGACGTAATGGGGCCCGGTGTTTGAAAAAACATTCGGTAAATTATTATAGATATAATAGGAATTTGGGGAGGATGAGGAGGGTGAGGAGGTACTTTAAGGGTGCTTAATTATCGGCTGTTTGGTAGGAGGAGAATATCGAGTAGGGTAAAAGCGCGTGTCGACGATCCGCAACAGCTGGCGTTGGTGTGGCGTTTAATCGCGGGAAAAGAGGGAGGGAAAAAGAGGGTTAAAGTGGCTCCGAAAACCCAGAGGCCAAGATACTTGGTAAAGAATTTTCGTTGCCGCATGAGGGGGTGAAAAGTCGAGAAGCGTTTTGACGCCGCTTTCGGATTCATCCGTTCATCGTGCAGCCAGTCAGTCAGCCAGTCAGCCAGCCACCCCCGCCTCTTTTTCTCACCCCGCAAGCCCCGCGAGAATAAAAGGGGAATAATAAATGTGCCACGAGTTGGAACGCGTTTCGCCCTCCGTGGTGTCAGGATTTTCAGCTCTCTAATATCTCTTGACTCCCGACATCGATCACTCGGGTCGAAAAACCTGTGAACCACCCCCACCCAGTTTTGGCGAAGAGATTCCTCCCTCCAACTCTCGACGACGGCATAAAGTATTTCTTCCACCCCCTCTCCTCCCTTAACGCGCACTGTCGTTTCGCTGACCGAGATAAAGCTCAATAAATGAAAGTGGATCGCGGGATCATTGAATGAAGATGACATAGCCGGTGAGGATTTTCACCCCTGGTAGATATATGTATAACACCGTGAACATTTCTTCGTCACAGTCAGAATTACTGACGACTCGGGTATCGGGGGGGAGGGGGGGGGGGGGTGCTGTGCTGCGATGAATTATCCAACCCTTGTCACAAAATTTTATTCATCTCCCTCTATTTCTCTCTCGAAAACAAAACAAAATAAAAATAAAATAAATTACGTTTGTCGGAAGGTGAGAAAAAAAAAAAAATTAAGTATTGTTCACTTCCGTGGATCTTTAATATTCCTGACCTAGATTCCTAGCCGCTTTGACGCTCGCCGAGGATTATTGATCGAACTTTATTACCTCCGCGTACCTATTATAGTAATAATAATAATAATAATAATAATAATAAGAACAACAGCTGATGAGAAATTCGTGAAACATGACAAAATACTTTTATATACATATAACTTTCACCGTGCAGGAATATGTAAGACAGATTATTATAGGCCTCCAGATATACACAGCTGAAGAATCATGTCGCAAGCAAGTCGTTGAAAAATTTTCATACAGGTGAACAGTGGTGTGTAGTACGTATAAAGCATATTATACATAACCCGGAGGTATAACGACACACATAAATGAATTGACAAATGACCGAGAAGCTTTTCCCAACAGGCCCTATTTCTATTCCCCCAATTTGTGAGCTCCGTTTGGGCATAAATCACTGTTGACATTAAAGGGAATATTTTACCGAGCGAATACCGTACCCCTCGTCGTCGTCGTCGTCGTCATCGTCGTCGATAATACGATGATATTCAGACCCGTCGCCGACGAGTCTGAATCATGTTTTTTTTTTTATGTTTGTTGGTTTTTTTTATACATATATACCTTCCGTCTTTAGTATAAATGTTATATTTTTTACACAACCTTATTCGCATATATCGTATAAGATTTCGTTGGAGGAATGTTTCGATAAATTTTTTTACCCTCCTTTTCGTCCGGAGCACGATTAATTTGTCGATGACAACGCGAGAAATTCTGTAGTTGACAAGAGCGTTATAGCGATGAGAAGAAAGAAAACAAAAAAAAAAAAAAAATAACAAACGACAAACTATTACGAGTAAAAATATTTGCAGACTTTTTTGTACAGTTAATTGAACTGAAAATAGCGAAGCGGTTGTTCCGCTGCGAGGACGACGTCTTCCTGTGATCATGTTTTCACCTCGAGTGTATTCACCGTATTTTATAACGACTCGCGTTGAAATATCTTAGGGGAGGAGTTCATCTTCATCATAAGGATATCACGTGCAGCATCGTCGTGGCGAATGAAGTTTGCAAAGACGGTGACAATGAGGAATGAATCTCTGTCGGGGATCAATTAAGAGGGGAACTTGCAAAAGTGAGGGTCGCGTTGGCGTCGCCTGGAATGGAGAGGGAAAAGCTGTCGGATGGTTAATTAGGGCAGCAACTCTCGTTGTGGTCGCGACGAGTTGCACCGAAAACCGAATTGAAGGAAAGATGAAAAAAACGAGCTTTTTGTCGCCCTTGCACTCACCGTACATCTGCTGTATCCCTATCCTGTCGTCCTCCGGAAGTTCGTAGTTTCGACTGAGGCCCTGATACCAGGGATACATCAGGGCGCCCTGTTCCGAGCTGTGAGCGAGTCCCAAGGAATGGCCAAACTCGTGAGCCGCAACGGCGTAAAGACTGGTGCCTGAAAGTGGAAAGAAGAAATCGAAATGATAAATCGATATACATATACAAATATTGATCAGGTCGAAAAATCGTTGAGGATCGTATCGCGAAAGTCGCTGGCGATTCTCTGGTTATAAGAGCCTTTTGCTAAATTCAAATCCGACGTTGGAACGAGGTCAGCAAAAATGGCCGCAGCGACACTCTCGACGAAGGGCATTTCCAAGCGGTGAGAGGGAATCGTTTTTACACATTCGTATGTAAATAGGGACGAGCGGTTTACCCGGATCCCGGAAGAGGGAGGAGTGAGAGAGGGGCGAGTTCCTTAACAGGTACAAAACCAAATTTATGGACCGTTAAGGTAACGGCGCATGGCTAAGCCCCTCGAAAGGTCGCCGCCCGGTGTGTGTAAATTAATCGGATTTTGCACCCCGAAGACGACGACCTCGCCGTTCTCTTCGGTGTCCGTTCCACAATCCTAACTCCTCTGGGTACCAGCTGATGTAATATATATCGCGGAACGACGACGGGTTTTCGTATGACGTAATGGAATGAGACGCGACGTCGGTGGGTATGTAGGTACCTACGATAGTCATTAGTCAAAGGGTGATGGAGAGAACGGGTGAAGATGGATGATATCCAGGGGTTAAATATTGATCAGTCTCTGCATCGCGTGGCGATGCGAATTCACCCTGAAGGTATCCGATTTTAAAATTGTATACATATAATATTATCTCCTTGAAACCTTGATCGACGCACCCGCTGATCGTCCTCTAGTCAAGCGAAAGATTGGTCGCAGGAAAATTTGAGATGACTTTGATTTATCGCGGGGTGATTTCCACCCTTGCTGAGACACGTTGGAGCACATTAAAATCGAATCGAAAGTGAGAAACATCGATTAATCGAACTTGTATCGGGGATATTTTCGACTCATCGATCCTTGCCCTCCTCTCTTTATCAGATTCTCTGATTCTCTGATTCTCTCCGCATCACGAGAGCCTCGCTTTATCCTGTGGTAGACGATCCTTTGATCCTGATGACGCTGCGTTGAACGTCCTGGTTGCAACATCAAACAGAGCGAGTGTAAACGCAGAAATCCACGTATGGCTTTGTGGTTTTCCGAGACTGGGCTTTTCCCGCAGTGGCACATAGTGTGCTTTGGACATGCTTCTGTGGCAATCCGTTCGTATATACCATCGTCGTGCTGAGTTGATCCTGAGAAAGGAACCTGAGCGCCAACCCATCCAGGAATTGAATAGAATTTTCTTCGTGTTCTGCGGCTCGCGAGCCTCTCGGGAATCGCAGCTGAGCAGCATTAGATCACAATGAACACAATATGCAACACAATGATGAGCGAGTAGGTTGGAAGAGTAGTTTTCATGGTGGTACGTTTGCGAGAGATCCTCTTCCTCCTCCACCTCCTCCTCCTTCTCTACCGCAAATCCCGCACTATGTGCATGCGGGCAGGTATTTACATATACATATATACATGCTATACCTCCCGCATATGACGCATATATGTACCAACCGCCTCTGCGATGTAGGAATACAGCTACTAATTGCGATCAAACTACCTGCAATTTGCAATTCAAATTGATCCGAGAATTGATTCGACTAAGCCGAAAGTCGTCCATCCACTTTAACTGAGCCGTAATCAACCGTCAAGAAGCCGAGATGATGCGATTCGACAATCGTCAAGCTTATATCGCAAGCTGCTGCACCGGTATATCAATAACGAAAGCTATATGCGAGTATGGAGTAAGTAAATACCTGCCAAGCATAACGTCAAGCCGAGTTTGCACTCAGCCAGATTAATTTGGACGAAGTTGCAGGAGGCGATCGATTTCACCGGGCGATTCTTGATCCTCAGTACAGCAGACAAGTCGTGGAACGGATGGTAAAAGCTGTGTGTTTATCGTCAAGTTTATCCGCGATGAAGAGATTGCTTCCACCGCTTTACGGAATATAAACATCGGAAGAAAATTGAACCGAGTTGCGTATAAACGGCCATTTACAAACCGAATTGATAAGGAAGAATGAACGTGTTTTCGCAAGCAAGGACGAAGCAGAGCCCCAATCGAAGGTGCTTCACGTATAATTCTCGATCCAACGGAACAACGCCAATCTTTCGAGCTGTTCATTCTGTAACGGTGTTAAAGCCGACCCCATGGCTAATCCCTGTTGTCCCATTAACCCCGAATCCGACACACTCAGAGCGTGTTGCTTATCGACCCTTTCCTTCGCACCCATCCAGACTTGAAACCCCCCGACTTCAGGCCCGTTGGAAACCCCAGTTATTCGTAAAGGTTCAAGGATGAGCGGCACGGAGATCAAGTGCATTTCAAAGAACACTGTTCAAATACGTTCATCTTCTCAAAGAGAACCCATTACTTGCGTGCAAATTTATTTTTACAACTCTGAATCTCTCTCGGTTGGTTTTTCTTCTTTCTTTCATTTATTTTTTTTTCTTTTTTACTTTTTTTTTCCTTTTTCACCTTCCGTATTCTCGGAGGGGTTCACCCACCTTTTATCCGTGTATAAACAGTGGTGGTTGGTAAGTGGGTGCGTCAAGAAGGGTGCGCCTGACTTGTGAGCTTACGCAGGCGGCTTTCCGCATTGAAAAACGCTCTCTTCGACGTTTGATAAGGGGTAAATAGAAGGGAAAAAAAGAATAAAGAGGGGAAGAAAAACTCTCGTGTAAAACCAATTTCTCGACAAGATCTCGCCACTCGCCCGCCATCGTGTATACCTCGACATTTTTATTATACATACATCCACCGAACACGTTGTGGATAAAGCTATCCAACACTCGAAGAGATATTTTCGTATTCTAGGTTATCTGGATGACCCAGAAGATCACCACACCTTCCTGGCTTTCAGACCGTAATATCGTCCTCATTTCGACTCTGGTCCGACGTGCCGGTGAATTAAAGAGACACGTGAATACTGTAGAAAAGATGCAGGAAAGCTCGTTTTACCGTATCTCTTAACAATTCAAATCCCAAATAATTAATCTGAACTCTCAAACCGTATAGCAGCAGAAATAATATGGACCAGTTATCAAAGGTGGTGGTTATGGCTACATAAATTGAAGTAAAATAGAATTAGGTACCACATTCCCAAAGCCTTTCAAACAACGTTCCACCACCTTATCCCACGACGGTGAAAAAATGACATTCAAAAGAGTATATCGCGAAAGTCTGTCTCCAACGGTCTTGTTTTTCCCACAGAAATAACGAACACCCACATTCCGCACGGCGTTGTTATAATAATAATAACAACAACAATAATAATGGGACTTCCCATATACACATAAGTACAATATTTGCGATGTTAGAATGACGTTTGGATGTAGGATCGGATTGGCCGTTCCTGCATCCGAGGAATTGCCCCGGTCGATGATGCCTCTCGGTGCACCACCACGGCAGCAGCAGTGATGCATTATTCACGGGTCACGTAAAGCTGGGGACGACCTCCCTCAGCGCCATGCACAACAGTAATAACACATTTCGATCGGCTCGGCGAGGATAGGAATTAGGTAGGATCAACGGTGGACAGTGGAGGCTGGCCAGCCGGAATTAAGGGCGAGCATGAAGACATCGTCTTGGAACAAGAGAAGCGGACGAGTCCCGACGCCGATTGGACTCGTTAATAATTCTCCTTCGGAATTCCAAGGGGCCCTCCGCAATCCCGGTCCCAAGAGCGCTCCCGAGCAACGTGCCAGTTTTCTATTAGCATAAATATCAACCCAACACTCCGTCTTGCCCCTGAAACTGTCCTTGCGGTGGCTGATACCGATGCCAAATATTGCCTGCACCCTTCGTCGCTTAACTCGTGCCTTGAAAATTACGTCACAAACACACCGTGTCTCGTTCCAATTTCAAATTAGGGATATACTGACAAGAAGATACTCAGTTGACAGCGATAAAATATCGTCACGTGGATGATGCCAACAGCAGGGTTTGTGGAAATGTCGACTCTGATTAAATTTATAATATTCATTTGTCCAAACTTCATGTCACTTGATATAACCAACTAGACCTGAACGTTGTCTAGTCCTCCGTAGAGTTGTTTAGGCATCGTGAAAAAAAAAAAAAAAAAAAAAAAGAAAAGAAAATAGCCTGGAGTAGTTAATTTAGCGAGAAATGTGAAAGAGAGTTAGAAAGTGAGTGAGTCTATACCTGCAATATACTCACCGAAAGCGAGGTACGCCGAGCTCAGCAGCGGCAGCACGGAGGTAATTAGGTGCATCGTGAATCTTGGGGTGTAGTATAAACGCGGCGAGGGGTTGTACAGGGTGAGGGGGTGCAATTTGTTTCTATATAATCGTTAAAGCGTACCTGCTCGAGACACTTGAGGGGTATGGGAGGTCGGAAACGGGGTCGGTACATTCAGAGCAAAAGATCGAGTTCATGGGAGGAGAATCCTTGTCTGCAGTTTCAACGGTGCCTAGTCGTTCAACGATTGTTCAAGGTGTAAACTCGGCGTGAAACTTGATCTCGAATGGTATTTACCACTTCAAGCGCTCAGCCGTATCACTGTAATCACGATTCTGTTCACCGTGGCAAATGCGTGGAAGAATGAAGAGAGAGAGTGAGAGAGAAGGAGAGAGAGAGAAAGTTTCTCTACTGTTCAAAACAAGCGATTGAACTTCTTCTTCTCCCCTCTGAACGAGGTAGACAATTTCCTTTTTTCACCCATCAGCGAAAATTCCTGCACACGTCGACTCCGCCATTCTGTAAGAGACTCGATGTTCCTGGAATCGATACAAAATTGCTCTCGCAAGGTGGTAATTGAACCGTTTTGTCGTTACCGGTGAACACCGTGAAGCTCTTCGTTCAATACTCCGTTGCAATCGACGTTGCTTCGTATTGTTCTGTTAGCGTTGTCCGTTCGTTTCCTTCCTTTCACCCACTTTCAAGCTAGTTTTCTCAACTCACGATCACGATACTTGTCACATGTCATATACCTGCACTGGAACTTTTTTTCAAAATATATGTCAATAACACGCGAATAACGCGATGAAACTGGATCCCACTATTGTTAACCGACTGACCATAACTACACGATCATTTTTCAAACCCATTCGAGAAAGCAAACTTTGCTTTTTTAACGTAACGAAACTTAACGTAACGTAACGTAAGGTAAGGCAACGACGATGAAACGCGTCTACCGAATCGCGTCGAGTATTTCATCGGTAATAGCCATGGTCAGCGGGTGGTGTCGGAAAAAAGTTTGTTGGCCGCGATTCAAAACTCGTCGTGGGAGTTAATTTAGAAATTACGTTACCACTGACGTCGTACACATTAACGTATCATACACAGATGTGTACCTATAACGGTGTCTGTTTTTATTGCGTAAAACTCGGTTCGTTGAGTTTTTTTTTTTTTTTTTTTTTTTTTTTTTTGTATATTTATTTATTTATTTATCTTTCGACATTAGCTACCGTAAAACCTGATGCCCCGAAGCTTCGCAAATTATGGGAACAACAGTATGTACCGTTTGGTAGCAGTTTGGTAAAGTGTGCGGTAAATTATTTCGTTTATCTTGCTATTTGGGCCTCTCGTTAAACCAAAATTGGAATAAAGCAAAAAAAAAAAAAAAAAAAAAAAAAAACCACGTTGGGGTGAAATATTGTCATAACTGTGAAAAATTGGGGAATGCGACTCTTCATGAAGTATACACTTATTGTTGGTCAAAAAATTGACCGACCGGCAATATTTCCCGGGATAGCCGCCCTCGCCCTCGATGGAAAATTCGGCAATGAATCCTGAGCCACAGACATTGCTCGGGGGTTTTGGAATGAAGTTACTCGCGTTTGTGAAATAAAAAAAGTAATTGTTCCTCATTCGCATAACGTAGAGCTCGTAGTTCCGGCAGTAAATTTACCGTGGAAGTTCGCGGTTCTCATTTTCATGTGGATACCTACTACTGTAATGTGGCAGTTTTTGAGCTAAACTTCGGAAACGGAAGAATTCTTTTTTTTCTTTTTCCATGACATGAAAAATAATATTTATTGTACCTACATATCTTATAAAAAAAGAACGTTACGATGGCATCGAAACGACTGTTATAAACCATAATTCAAAAGTTCATTTCGTTCATTTTCTTTCGATACTTTCAAACGAGTTTCAGAGTTTGAATATAAAGTCAGCCCCCCCCCCCCCCCCCCCCCTTTCGTACAGAGATTAGTAAGTCTCTGGAATCTATTGACTTCTTTTAATTCACGTCCGATTGGTTGGATTGAGTTCAACTCTGAGAAGTGTGAGGGAATAGAGGAGGAGGAGGAGGAGGAGGAGGAAAAAATAAAACGATTTAAAATCGGAACGAGAAGTTCCCCCCGGAGCAGTTCAAAGGGTCAATCACTGCCGGGAGTAGAATAAAAAAGGATCATAAGGGCAATCGATATCACAAGATGCGAACGACGCCACCTCCGACGTCCTTAGAGCCGCACAGTTGTTGTCAGAAGCGTAAAACTTGGCTCCGATGTGACGGAGAGCGTGTTTGACGTCATGACGACGACGCTACGTCCTCCTTCCCTCGTCGGGAATACCGTTTTATTACCTCCCATACATACATACATGTATACATATATGAATATACCTAAAACTGCAATGGGTGTGCGTAGGTGTGCGAAAATAACCCCCGATTCCCGGCTATATACGTATTCAACCTCGTCGTTTCTCCCTGAATTTGACGTCGACGTCGGGAAAAAACCGCTCGACTCCTCCTCGTTTTTGACCAGCTGGCCTGGCCTTCCGAGTCGCCGTCGCCGTCGCCGTCGCGTGCCATCGATTACTTTCTCGCTATGGACCTTCCAGCCAAAGGCGTTAAAGGTACCGATATATATTATATGCACGCTAAACTGTTTCAAATTAGGGTAATACGTTTTTTTTTTCTTTTCTTTTTATTTTTTACTCCCGATCATAGTCTGGACTGTAATTTTTTGCCGTGCAAAAAAAAAAAAAAAAAAAAAAAAAAATCCTTTCGAAATAAAGTATAAAATTTTTAATTAAAGCCTCGGAGTTCCAAACCAATATGGTTGACCTGTAACTCATTTGAATAATACATACCGATAAAAATAACATGTTTACTCCAATTTTCTTTGCAAAACTTTTCCAAAATAATCGTAAGTTCGGTTTTATGCTGGCCTTCTTTTTTTTTTTTTTTTTTTTTGCTATAACGTTGCATCAAGCATGAACCTGAGATCGGTAAAATCAGAACTTTTTTCGTACCTTATATTCGAAACAGCGATTACCTAACTATGAGATTATATTAGAAAATTCGGTGTGAAGACACTAGAACGAGTGATAAATTTTTACAGATTATATTTAAAACTGTGAAAAAAAAAAGTCGTGTGGTATGAAACACATCTTGAACTTTAGATAATGGGATTGCGTGATTCGGAAGAATTTTTAGTTTGGTTAAAATCACTATTTCGAACTCGTTCGAGAGAGAAAAAAAAATGAAAAAAAAGTAAACAACAAAGAAAAGTTGCCCTAATCTGCCAGTGAGGCACAGTGACTCGCATTTGGACCACGATCAAGCAAAATGGAGGATAAAAACGGGGCTAGGACGACGCTATTGGTCTCGAAAACTTCAATTTCCGGTATTATTTCTCATTGACGGTGCGCCAACTGGGTCAGGGATACCCCGGTCGGTCCTGCCATGCCGCCGCTTCCCTGCGAGATTCATTACCACCGTTCCCGATACCCGGGCCATGAATTATTGTATACCTTCCCCCAGAAACCAAATTACCCAACAACAAACAAACCCCATCGCTAGAAGTTCGAAAACTCTATACGGTATGAAAGATCCGCGATATTTCGTTAGCCATCTTGGTAATAAGTTAACCGCATTAAAACTTTATAAGCGAATATTGCATGTACTACATAGTATGTGGCGATACGTCAAAATGATGAAAAATATCATCAGCGTAAAATGATAATTTTTTTATAATTCACCGATATAGCGAAACAGAATAAAACGGATGCATTTGTTATGCGGGGTGCGATTGTTGTTGTTGTTGTTTTTTATTTATTTATTTACTTATTTTTTTTCATAGTATGCCGCGTAAAAAAAAAAACGCTTTACGCATCAATCTTCCTTGAAAAACTACAAAAAAAAAAAAAAAAGTCGAGAAAAAGAATGAATTTCAAAAGAAAATCACGAGTTCGACGTTTCACGACACGAGGAATTTGTCCAATCATTCTTTGCGCCGTTTTAACGAGCTCGAGGTAAAAAATAAAGTAAAAAAATAAAACGGCTTCGACGCTGATATTTTACCCGGTAAAAAAATATGCCAGATTAATCCCGGATAAAGTTTCTACATCGGATGAAGGAAGAGAAAGAGAGAAAAAAAA
This sequence comes from Diprion similis, assembly GCF_021155765.1. Taxonomy (NCBI): domain Eukaryota; kingdom Metazoa; phylum Arthropoda; class Insecta; order Hymenoptera; family Diprionidae; genus Diprion; species Diprion similis. The sequence continues at coordinate 1,793,179 of NC_060113.1, read as the reverse complement.
AAAAAACGACGTACCTAGAAGTAAAAGTAAAAGGAAAAGGCAAAAGCTGCAGCGGTTTTGTTTTTACTTTTGGTTTTTTCCACCACCACGGAATAGGAATAAAATTAATTAATTACAGTACTGAATAAATTAGCGCAACTACCATCGAACGACCAGCTGATATACATATAATCCGTATAGTAGGTATTAGGTGTAGCAAGATTACCTGAATAATGAAACTGGCAAAGAAGAGAGTTTAGCAGAGTTATTATAGTATAATCCCGCGTACGTATGATGACGTATTTTATTAACACCTAGTACACCGTGTTCCATGCTACATTACATCCAATATACTTACTTGGAAAGTAAGTTTTTCGGCGGAATGATAAAAGAAAGTAATTTTCGCAGCATAACAGGTGTCTAGTACGACTCTTTTCTCCACCTCTCTAGATATGCGTTGTTGCCTCTGCACGCGGGTTATCACACGCACAATGTAAGCAATTACGAGTGGGTAGGTATTTCAATAGGAAAGTTTTCGTTTTTTTTTTCTCTCTCTCTTTCTTTCTTTTATTATTTCTCGGAGCTTTTCTTTTCGAGCTTTCCATTCGAAGAATTGAGGAGAATAAGAATTTTTTCTGTCGACGATATCCATCCCTCTCCCCTCCCCTTCATTGTGTCCGGATAATAGGAAAATTTTATTCCCCGTCTTATTTCCCTGCTTTAGGGATTAGGTATACAGGTAGGTGTAATAATTCATTGAACAAATATTTGCAGAGGGGAAAATTTAGCGCGTCGGTCGGAGATATTTCCAGCTCGAAAGCCGAGCTTTTCCGCCCTCGCGTCGCATGTCCCGAATTTTGGAGAGCGGATCGGTCGGTCATGAGGGACCAGGACGGACGCCCGTCTCCCTGCAGTTTCATCTTTGTCCACCGACGCGACGTAATAGTGTAATCCAGAATTTATCACACCGCAGCCCCAAAGATATCCCAAGGCACCCGGACCCAGGTGCAGGTACGAAATACCGTCCGCAAGCCGTGAGCTTTCCGCATAGTTAGAATGGAATACACGTCCCGTAGAACGGGCTTTGGTGCAGATGCCTCGGAGCACGCGAGTTGTATGAGGTGGCTACGTGTCGTCTGCACTCAGATCGCTATGAAGAACAAGGAAAAAAAAAGTCGACGTTTTATACGAGGCGAGCATGTTTCACGTGTTTTTTCCGCACGTAAAGTACTCGTTTCTACGAAGGTCGAGTGAGTCTGCGATTGAGCATGCGCGGAGTAGAGAAAAGACAACTTTTAAGGTCTCTGAGTGGAAAGTGGTCGTCTCTGCACCGCGCGCATGCGCCGTAGTGAACGAATCTTACGTTACGCGACTCTAACCTCAATTTCGTGCTTCGTGAAAAACGAAGCGACACGCTCTTGTTGCATAAAGAATCGTGCTTCGACTCGCCTACAACTCGTATTGCAAACTTACGCTCGTTCTGAAAATATCGAGTTTTCCTCCTTGTTAGATAATAAAATAAATCATCCGTGCCGAAAGAACAGACGCTTAGTTATCGTTACGAAATGTGGCTTGCGCCTCTCTTTCCCCCTTTTTATTTTATCCCCTTTGTTTTTACCCTCTTTCTTTTCCCGCATGCACGAGTCTTCCTTCTAATGGACCTCGAAGAAAACCACCACCCCCGTTGCCGAAATGACGGAAAATTACGCACCCCTTGTTATGCTGCTTATAGTGACTATATCCACTCAGGGCATCGTGGAGAAAAAGTGGATTTGAAATGAGTTGTTAACTCCGGAGCAAAACCCGGGTGAGAATATTTTATAATTTTCGGTATTACGACTACGTGGCACGTTGCGTTTCGAAAAGTGTTTTTCTCATACACTCAACGGTTCGTGTAACAGATTTGAGGTGACACTGCTTCAGTGAAATCCCAAACTTTTCCGATTCGCGTGATATTTTTTACTACTACCGATCAAGTTCCGTTGGCCAAAGACTTTTCCTCCCTGTTTGCATTGTTACTCGATATCTTCTAAGATACTGTTCCAAATCCAATTAAACTTCTTCACAAGGAGCTGATTTTTGAACACAAGAACAAAACACTAGTTTTTCATGTCATTCAAACGGTTGTCTATTCGATCGATTTACCGTATTCAATCAAGCCAATTAAAAAAGAGGAGAATACTTATCCTCGAGATACTTTGCAGGCTTGAATAAAAAGTTGAAATTTCACATATATATTTCATATATAACGTCCTAAAAGTCTATGAAAAGTGGGGTGAATACAAAGAGAAAAAGTAAGTTCCCTGTATGGCAAACGGCCAACTTTTCTCCTCAGCTGGTAAAAGCAGGTGGCTATTAGCATGCATACCAATTAGCGAAATCTGCGTTAACGGGTCCTGCGATAGAATCGCAGTTTCGCTAATTGAATTACCTCGGTCAAAGTTGCCCGAGGAACGAATTAGGCGTCGAGAAATTATACAGCTACTCGGGGTGTGTGTATAGTTGCATTAAATATATATATACATATATATACATACACATACCGTATAGTGGCAACCGACAACGATTGTTAATGCGTGCGTATATCTGCACAAAGCACCACCCATTACACCTTTCGGATCGTTTAGCAAACTAACTGCGCAGCAACACCTACAGACCTTCGCACCTCACTAAACTAGACTAGGTATAACCTACAAGGGAAAGGCGCAACTGATATAATCGTAGCAGCGTAGTAGCGTGATAGGGAGAGAATAGGGGTGGCAATTAGGGTGAGATTTTCAAGCCACGGTAACACAATAAACTTGTTTGAAACGTGGGCGAAGTTCGCAAGTGTGCTTCTCGCCCTGATATACATATAAACGTAGGTAATACGAGTAAGAACGGCGAATAGATTTTCAATTTCGAATCCCAGCCATGCGTTGCAGAGCGACGTCTTTTGCTTTGAGAAAATTCGCACGCACTATGAAACAACGTATGAACAACAAGAAAGTTTCACGCCCCCTCACCGTAAATTTGACAAACTGTACAAAGTTCTAGTTACACAAGTCACAACCTTCCCTTGAGTGCTTTAAATTTTACAAGGATTTTCTCTGCCAAGATTATACAGATACCAGACCCTTCGACTTCGACCCTTTGAAAGCACGATGACGAAAGAGGGACGTAGGGTGCGCGGGTTGAGGGTGGAAGTTTATTTAATTTCAAAAAACAGAATCCACTACTCCTGGAATTATTTATACCATAGAGTAGAGCATAACGCACGGGGATTGTCGAGTCTGAGACACAGGGTGAATAACAATAATACCTAAGGTGGAATATTGAGTCGCTGAGCACCGACGAGTAAGAATTTGCTGCCGGCTCGACATGCCGGGGATCAGAGGAGGAGAAGATATACGATCCAAGTCCAAAGTAAACCGAATCACAAATTCAGTAGGGTGAAAAGTTTCCCCTTATATTCAAGCCTCGCTATACCTCTACATATGATACCCGTCCACCTAACTCACCGCTCGGAAAATCCCCCCCCCCCCCCCCCACCGCACCACCGATGGCTCGCGATTAAATTCCCAAAGTTCACCACCACCACCATCACCACCGTTAAAGTGAATGAACACGAGCAATGCAGAGAAAGAGGCAACAGCGTTACTGAGATAAATTTATACTCTCACACACGTACACGAATTGAGGATTTATTTACCGTCGAAAGATTGATCAATTCGGAAGGGGTAGAAGCAGACGCTTTGCCAAATTGGAATCGGACAGATTACAGTACGACTTGATAGAGGGTAGCCGATGTTGTACCTGTTTCGGTGATCTTGGTAACCAGTTGTAGGTTACGGGAAGTTCGGGAATTCCGAAACTTTGATCGCTAAAAATCACCCGATTTTTTTTTTTTTTTTAATATCTATTAAATTTCGGGACTTATCGAAGCATTGTTAAAATGGAGGAAAAAAATAGTAACACAGTGAGCCTGAGTTCCTATTTCAATTACGTTGGAAACTTCCTTGAAGACGGTACTTTGAGTTGATCTACAGGCTTCAGGATTCGCGGACTTTTTTTTTTTTTCAAGTTTTTCCATCTTGTCCGCACGGAATTTTGAAATCACTCTGAGTAAAGACCACCCTAAAGGGCACGATGGTACAGAGGTGCTTCGATCATCCATGTTTATGTATAAAACACTAATTTTTCAAACAATAAAATCAATCGAGAAGGTATTATATTGAAAGTTTATTGTAGAGACTTTTTAACAGATATATTTCAGTCGTGATCGAAGTAGGTAGGAGTTGAAGAGATCAAAAGTCAAAACTGTCCAACAGAGCTATGGGATTTTGTAACGTTTACCACAAACGGTAAATCTTGGAAGGATCAATATAAGGAATGGTCGATAGATCGGAATTTCAAACATGCGAAAATAAAATAACAAAGGATGAATTGTTCGAAATCTTAATTTTTCAAAGTGTGAGTGATTAGAATGACTACTGATCAGTGACATTTCCAAAACCAAGATTTCGAACAATTCGTCTTCCTCTATTTTATTTTCGCATGTTTAAAATTTCGATCTATCGTCCGTTCCAAATATTGATCTTTCCAAGTTTTGACTCAGGAAAGAGTATAGAATGGCAAGTCTCGTTATGGTCGACCGCTGATTATGATGAGATCAGTGACTACGAGAGGGAAAGAGAAGTGATCGATGAACGTTGGTACTCACCATCTTGGTTGGGATCGTCGTCGAGCAGCCAAGCCTCTTCCTCGTCGAAATGCGCATCTCCGCCACGTTGTGGTCCCGGAAAGAACGCGTGAGCCAGGATCTGGCCTTTTCCGTCGAAGGGGTATCCATCGTTGTGATTCCCCCTGAAATGAATTCGATATTGAATACATCATCCGCGAATCAAGGGGGTGAGTTTGGGTTGGATTTTCCGTCGCTCGGCTCCTCCAGAGATCGAGAATTGCGAGTCTCCGTAGCGATTTCGCGATCGCTGCAAGAATTCCCCGGGAACGCTGCTTGATTTCAACTCTTTTTGCCAAGCGTATGATATTTCTTTTTTTCTCTCATACCTCCCTCGTCGTTTTCCGCCGCCAGCAACCCCTTGCCGAGAGAGAGAGACTTTATGGTTCGGCGCAGCACGAGCTCCGATTGCACGGAGAGTAAATTAAATTCCACATGCGAGTAGTAATCTTTCAGCGCGAATTCCACCTTCTTCGTTGGGAAAACGTTCTTCAAAGGAACGCGTGCAACTAATACCCGCGTCCAATTTCCTTCCCCCTTCCCCTTCGACCCCACCGCCATCTTTACCCGAGCGCGAAATATAAAACCCCAGCAGCTATAGTGACGATTCCATGCAAGACGCACTCGAGGTTTTGCAGATCTGACTCTGTCCTGGTATCTGAGTAGATATTTCGCGCGAAGGTGAACTTCGGATTCTCGAAACTTTTCGTTGCATCGTCGTATAAAAAGTACCGAGTCGAGAGAAAGGTTTTTCCTTGCTTGGTTTAACCGCTTCTTCGCTGTATTGCAACGATGTTACATCGATGAACACGTCAAGAGGGTCAATTGGCGGATGGACAACTCTACAATGCGCCCCAACAACGGGAAATTCAAGGGTGCGATTTGGTGGAAAGCGGCGATTATTTCGAACGAGGTGGTTATATCGACGAAAGGACGAAAGGAAGGAAGAAAGGATTCAAGAATTTCGCGGAGGTGTCGCCTGTCTTCCAATCGTTGGGTATCGTCATAATAATTCGAAATTGACGTTTTTCAACAAATGGATTAACACGTTAACACGTACGATACATCTATACCGTGCCGAACAAATTTTTCGACACTAACAATAAGGTGAGATTCCAAATCACGCGCACAAACGAAATAAACTTTGCAGTAGCGGAGGAATCCAGTCAGCTGAGCCGAAACTTTTAGACTGAAGGATCCGGCATGACGTTAGCCAAATTTGTAGAGGTTTTAGGGGCGGTTTCCACCCGCTCCATAGTCCCAAACTACGCCATAGTCTCCATTGTGATTCGTTTCTACTGACCAAACGCGATTCATCTAAAGCATATGAGACTCACGCGTCGATATCAACTCGTTCGAAATACCGTAAGCTCGAGGAAAATGCCTCGAAGCAAGGAGAGTGAAAATGAGTTCGAGTTTTGCTCACCTCGTTCGGTGTGAAATCGGGAAATTGGAAGCGCGACGTTAGGCCTTTGATCGCGTCAGGACGTAAACACCTTCGCTTTAGCATGTTCTAAAAAGTCCTTGGCAGGCAGTTAGGACCGCGTTCCTGGCCTTCCCGAAAGGGAATGGAATCCCGTGAGGAAGAGAGAGAGTTTATCACTCAAGTTCCACCACGCGTCATGGTTATTTGCTCGAGCCAAAACCCCTGACCTTTCGTTTATGTGGTTTAGCGGCTAACTTCCGGACTACGTATCGTCGTCCGCATGGAAGCCGGAAGATCTGAACTCCGGATGGAAGCGTTGTGTGTGTCACTGGAAGCTTTTCACCCGGATCAATTATACATAGTATATTCTTCACTATACGAGGACACACAATTGGCTGCTGTCACGGACGTGAATCAAGAGGTTAAAAAAACTCAGCTCACCGGGAACAACACCGAGGAAAAGACGTTTAAAATTGTATCGACCCTATGAAGGGGATGTTCGGACTCTACGATTTGACTCTATTTTAAGAGACCAATTATTGCATTCTTTCGCACATTGAATCGCCTTGCGTAATGGGCTCTAAACTTGTTCGACTTATCACCGATCGACGTCTCGAAGGGATGACAGCTTGTCTCACTTGTCGAATTCGCCTTTGTTCAAACTTTTTCTTGTCTTGAATGAAACGTGAGCACCGTCGTAGGGCTGTTCGGAGTAGAAACAAGAGAATCTTGTCGTACCTTATCGGTGACGGAAGTTGAAACGGTGACTGCGTTAGAACGACACTGTCTTCTTTGAAAAAGTAGAGACGTCGTGGATAAGACGAGCACAGACAGCCAACAACTGACAGCTGCCTACGTGACGTCCCAATTTCCCACCCACTCAGCCCTCTGGCATTAGAACGATATATTTCCCTAGTCACGGAAAGAGGTGAGAGGAAAGAAACAGGAAGAAGAAAAAGAAGAAGAAGAAGAAAATCACAAGGATAGAAAAACGACGAAGAGATATTGGAGAAGGGAATTCGTCCTAGACTTTTATTCCTCCGAGGCTACTTTGAATGATTTTCTTTCTCTCTTTTTTTTCGTTTAATGATAAATTTAACAAAGAAAAAATAATAATAATTCATCGTCAGTTGAACGATGAACCGATCTTTCCGTTTCAACTTTTTGCCTCGATTATTGTTGAGACGTCTCGATCTCCTTTATCCTTGTATACAGGCAATAAAAAATCTACATGGCATAAAGTGGATTTCTGGTGTTCCATTCGCGTCTCTTGTCTCGACGGGCGCCCTTCGTGTCACTTCGTTGCTCGTTCCCTTCGCCCTTTCCGTAACTAAATTTTGTTCCCTCTACCCTCCAACGGCCGGAATCGTTCTCATTTCCATTTCCATTCCTTTTTCCATCTGATCGTTCCCACCGATCTATTGTACCATCATTTTTCTAAAGAAAATTTCAACCCCCTACCCCTATAATACAGAATATATACCAACTGCACGCGATGCTTTATAACGCGCGACTAAAACTTTTCTCTCGTTTTCCTCAAGAATAGATTAACAGGCTGAACACCGTTCTAAAATTTCAAAAAATATGGAAAGCATATATAATCCATTCTCTCGTTACAGGTTTAATATTTTATGCCCAGGTACAGCGCCCTGCAGCTTTTCGGATACATGAAAACCATACATTACAGCTCTGCGGAAAAGTTGACGCCGACGTTGAAACTTTCTGGTGGAAGAAAAAAAATAAAAAAATAAAAAATATAAAACAAATAAATAAATCAAGCGCTCTAATATCAACGCCAACCCTCGAGTAGAATATTTCCAAGGTTACGATAACGAATTATTATATTTTATAATAAATTTCATAAAGGAAACAATTTCACAAAATTTTCTTCTCCTTATTTTACATCCAATTTTAATTCATTTTACACTCTTGTCCTTGGCTGCCTCGGTCGGTCCTCCACCCCCTTTCCTATCCTCCCTCCACCCCCCTGCCGCCTTCCTTCCTTTTTGAAAGTTCAGTATAAATTATAGAGCTACACCACCTTCGTCGGACCAGGCGGAACCATTAGCGGTGGAAATCCGGTACTTAATTTTCCTCTTTTGTTTTCGGGGCTTGATTAATGAATAATTGGTACCTGAGGGCTGGTCATTAGCACAGAGCCCAGCCACCAAGGCCGGCGAGTGTTTGATATGCGAGGATATATTCGCAGCGGTAACTCTTCCGATTTCTGCAAATTCGGCATTTCTGCGAGGGTGGGAAAGAGGAAAAAAAAAAAATTGTAATTAAACCATCGCCTTCGCCCTAATTGTAATCCAGGCGAATAAAATTTCAAGGGAAATTGACGGACGTTTTTTTTTCAGAATTTTGCAGTCTCGTTAGTTCGATTTTGTGTAAATAGAGTAGAACAAGAAAAAACAACAAAAAAAAAAAAGTAAAACGGACTAAAAAAAATTTCACAAACAATTTCCCAATTCTATGTAAATTTTTCTTTTCATTTCATTCTTCGTATCGCGGAAAAACGTCTGTCTCACGACTTTTTTAGGGATGAAAAAATTACCCCCGAAAAGATAACAGGTAGTCGCTTGTTTCCGAAAATTCTCGTTATTATCGTGTAACGCCTGTAGGGTATGAAAAAAAAATTTCACGGTAAAGTGAACAACCCGAAGACAAGGAAATTGTGCAACATTGCGAATGAGCAAAAAAATCCATTCTCCGACTACAATTACAACACTATATTGTATCAATCCAACCGTAATGCTCCGTTGTACAAACCGGTGGAATAATTTGATCGCCGTCGGAGGATTTCACCCGTTGCAGGACGCGGAGATGGTGGATACGCGACGCCCGGGGCGGACGGAAGGAAGAGGGATGTCCTGCACCGGCAAAGCTGCTTCAACGAAACAAGGATCGTTCGGCATAAACGTAGGTAATTTCCAGTCAGCGAGCATTTGGAGCAATTCGTTCAGGCAAATACCCGCGATGCACGTATCCAAGTGAATTGCACGCGTACGAGGGGCGAGCGTTCCTACTTCCGGTTGAAGGTAGGTAGGTAGGTAGGTAGGGAGGGAGGTACTTTAGAGTTCAGAGCTGTTCAGAGCTGTGCAGAGCTGTGCAGAGCTCTACCTGGTGCAACGATGGTGGTAGCACTAGTACCGGAAACTGCTGCTGAGAAACGGGGATACACTTGCCAGATAAAATCTCCCCGCCGCTCCTCCGCCTTCCAATAACGAAATGACACTGCATTGCCGTATCTTCCATCCATCCTCGACTCGTGAATATATGCTTATATGTACCTTAGGGTGGCGCAAAAAAAACGACTTTTTTTTTTTTTTTTTGAGTCTCGTGTGACAAAATGTTAGTTTTTGATGTTTCAAGAGCCCACTCCAAAAGATAGTCCACATTTTTTAAAACGTCAGAAATCGTCAAAAATCGATTTTTTTTCAAATTTTTTTTCTAGTTACGGTATAATTTTATAGACAAAAAAAAATAAGTTTCCGAAAGTTTCAGTTCAAAATTTGAATTTCGAAAGGTCGCTCGTAATTTTTTTTCAATTTTTTGGTACATTTCTTTAGATCTTTTCGAGCGACCTTTTAATATTCATATTAATATTTCATAAATTTTTTTTCTCTAATTTAGTAAGAAAGAATCGATAACAATACACCACGACATGGATTAAAAATCAAACAAAATACTGAAAATATAATTCTTTTAATTTAATATTTTGACGATTTTTGACATTTTTTAAAATTTGGAGCGACCTCTTAAAATTATTTTTTTGAGCTATCCTTTGGAGTGGGCTCTTAAAATATCAAAAACTAACATTTTGTCACACGAGACTCAGAAAAAAAAACTTGTCGGTTTTTTTGCGCCACCCTAATGTGACTACATAAATCGAGTACCTGACGGTTTCCTCATCGGAGTTGGAATTCAGGTAGAAATTTAAAGTCTCACATCGATGATACCGGGTGTATGATATTGTTTGAAAGTGAAATTTGATTGAATTTAGCATCTTTATTTTTTCCTCTCTTCTTCATTTCATTCACATTAAAAAAAATAATAAAGTGTCAATGAAAGAAAAATAATATCTTCTATATTACTATCCTCAAGAATACTTTCCTAAAATTTTAGATGAATTGATTGAGTCGTTTTTGATATATCGTGGTAGGTACATATGTACATGTCACTAAGCGAAAATAATTGACGTTATTATCAATAAAAACGCTTCCTGTCAAGCGATTCTGATCAATAAAAATATGTGGACCAAACAATTAATACAAGTGTTCAAGGTATATAAATTTCTCGAATTTAACCTTCTCGTTTTTAGTAATTCGCTCGTACGTGTCAAAACCCCATGGCATGGAAAATTCGTTCTTTCCAAAAGCCATTGTCCCCAGCATAAATAACCCGAGATGAAAGAACATCGGACGAATTTTCAATCGCACCGAAATATTTAAAAATCGAATATAAGTCTATAAACTCACCGTTCAAAGTAGATCAGAATGTCGGCGTAGTCGCTGTTGTGTTCGGTGAATGTGAGTTTTGAATTTACAGCCCATAGATTGAGAGCCCGACTGAAAGCGGCCCGAACTCCTCCGACATCGAGACCGCGTGGACTGGAGGTCCTCAGACTGAAACAGAACAGATTATCGTCTTTAAAGCAATAAAAAACAAGAAGGCGGTAAAACGGCCGTCGTCTTGCTTCCAAATGGAGGCAAAGAGGGTGAGGGGGTGAGGGGGTGAGGAGGTGGGGCGGCAGCTGAAGTACCAACGTAATAAAGATGGGCCAATGGACCATTTTCGTATAAAATAAGAAAAACCTCAGGTTGATAAGAACGTCAGTATTTGATAAATGCTCGTTAAATCGATACGAAATCTTGGCTTTCCTTAAACACACAAATTTTTTTCTGTTCATTCTCCGGCTGATGCCAGATGCTTCAGTGGCTGAGTCGTCGTCGATAACCGTGTGGCTATCTGGGCAATTCAAGACGGGACCGAATGCCTTTATAGAGAGTGCCTTAGTGCCTTAGTGCTGCTGCTGCTGCTGCTGGCTGACTGGAGGAGAAACACGCGTCCGGCATTACTGCCGATATAAACCAGCAGCTGTCGCCGACCGATATGGATAACCGCCTTAGGGGAGTTGGAGAACAATTCCACCATTCCGGGGCTTCCGCCTCTCGATTCGACCGACCCTCTCACCCTTCGCTCTGATTTCGAAGCCTCGTGGAACTCGGACTTGGACGGGATCCGGAACTCTCAGTTTTCCGATACGATTACCGCAGGTATTCCAAAGTATCCAAGTGTATGTAGTTAAAGCTTGTAATTATCGAATACTTACCGTCGCGTCGGCAGAATGGCGCGGTTCGTTTAAAGGTGAGCGAAATTTATGCTTTTCTGATACTATCAGTGTCCGAAAGTAGCGCTAAATTTTATTTGTTTATTTAGTTACCGATATTTTAGTGGAGCAAATTAATATTTACAAGTTTACTAGAGATAGTGATATAGATTCATAGTTATGATAGCCAAAAATATATTATATATAATATGTAGAATTATAATTAGACTGAAATTGAATGATAATTTGATGTTAGTATACATAATTAGAAAACCGTAAAATTTTTATGCATATTCGATTCCTGCTATTCGTTATCAGTTGGAAAAAATTACTCGCCTCGTTCTCTGAACTTGCTTAGAAAAAAAGTGTGAATGAAACGGCGGATATTAATTATACAAAATATCATTCTACAATTATTTTAAAAAATTATTCTTCGGAGTATAAAGTATAAAAGCTGTCATCGCTGGCATAGCGCGAATTAATATCACCCACGCGGTATTACAATGAATAAAAATATGCAGAAAATTATATCCCCACTCGGATGCCTTTTTTTCCTTCTTTCTTCTTCACAGGATAGAATAATAAACGCGAACTGGTGCAGCAGATTGGATAAAAGAATCTCTCTCTAAATAAAAGTGTAGAGAGTGAGAGAGAGATAGAAAGAGAAAGTCTTTCGTGTTAAATTTTTTCATTCTCGCAGTAATTTTCTACGTGATATGAACCAAGTGTCAAAAATTTCGATAAAAAACGGAAGGGGATCGTTAATTGAAGTGAAAAAATTTTATCACATCGGGCGAAGAGAAAGAGAGAGAGAGAGAGAAGGGAGAATGAAAAAAAAAAGACCACGGAACAAGGTAAAAACTTCGGAAAATTACCCAGAGGGACGAGTGACAAAGCGCGGGTTGGAATGAATTCTTGCGGTTGGACTGGTTGAGTTTCGCTGTCGTTTCGCTGTCGTTTCGTATACCCAAGTATTATATGTATACAACATCATGTACATATGTACGGAATATACTGTACATACCTGCTTTATCTATGCGTAAAAAGAATCTCTGCGTTTAAATACCGCGTTGATACACGTGACATCGAGAGAAAATAAATAAATCCTTCTCGCAAATTCGATTGTTTTTTTGTTTTTTTTTTTTTGCATGTGAATTTATATGAATTTGTTCGATGAGATACATAAATGTAATAAATGTTTTGAACCTAACTTAACCTAACCTAAGATTTGATCCAACAACATGTTTCTCTCGCCACATATTTGTCAACTTTTATAACAAGATAGTATTCTGTGGTTTTTGGGATCGCTGATTACGAATTTGAAATCGGATTTAAAAAATTTATGATTACGGAAAATTTCAATCTTGATCGAATACGGTGAGAAATCTCTTTGCAGGGGTTTTCGGGGTCGCTGATTGGATCGGCGATACTGAATTTTCAAAATCTGATTTCAGATTTTTGTAATCAGCGACCTCAAGAAACCCTGAGCAAAATTTTTTCTCCTGGTTTGTTGGAATTTGAAATTTTTCTCGGCCATATTGGATCTGCCATCTTGAATTCTTAAACTCTGATTTCAGATTCGTAATCAGCGAGTAAAAAAACTTACAATTTATGTAAAACATGTGTACGTGTAAAGTCCAACTTTCTCGGAAATGAATTATTCCTTCAATCTTCACGATTTTTTGTCAACCAATCAATTTCTAACAACAATAATTTACATTATATCGCAACAATTACTCTCAAGTATTAAAAGCCAATCAGTATACTATCCAAAATACCAAAAAATCCCGCAAAGAAATATGTTGAAAAGTTTTCTAAGTATCCAAAAAATGGATACAAAATAGGTGATAAAAATACTTAGGACTATGACTCAAGGGGTTAAAGTCCGCATGCATCACAGTATCAAAGAAAATAGCTCTGCTCTCTCTTTTTACCACTTTCCTCCTCTCTGTCTCTTTTTTCTTTCGTTCTTCTTCTTTTTTTCTTTTTTTTTTTTTTTTTTTTTTTATACTTGAACTTCACCGAGACGCGACCCGGAAGGGTTGCGCAAATTGGGCACATCTTTATGGCGAGCCCTTGACTTTCGTAAAAGGGGGTTGGAATCTCCTCTCGAGACGTAGATCCAGTCACGTACCCTCTCCGCGTTCTTCGTTGCGGGTTAGGCACCACCATCACCATCATCATCATCATCGTCGTCGTCGTCGTCATCCAGTACGCAGGCGGTGACTCGAAATCTCATCCATAAAACAGGGTTCTGGCATATATAAGAGTGCTTGACTAGTCCGCGTAAATCACGCGAGGCGAAGTGGAGCCCGTCAAGCCGACGGCGTCCCTCTTCAGTCTCGCCGAGCTGTCACCCACATTATTATCAGCACCCCCTTCTCCCTTCTCCCCTCTTCATATCTTCCCCTCATCCCCTCTTCTCCCGTAGTGCACTAACTCTCGTTATAAGGCCGGAGCTCGCGGCAGAAAAATGAACGATAACGGCTCGTCGGGGTTTAAATCATGCCAAAAAATATAATCAGGAAACCCCGACGACGATGTATTCATAACTCGATTTGAAGAGCAGCCTCTTTGTCAAATTTTTATGCGAGGTGACGAGCGAATAGAGAGAGAGAAAGAGAGAGAGGCAGAGAGTGCTGGAGGCTGATTTCGTCGATTTAGTGATCGGCATTGAGGGGATTGGACTCTACATGTCACGGATTATTATATGGTTATCCATATACACGCCCTTGTTTTCATCGTCAATTCAAATCAACCGCACGTCTAATCGATATCCGATAAAATCGTATGATTTCCTCAAACTGTACGAATAGGAGTTAAATATTACAAGCAAAAAAAAAAAAAAAAAAAAATTGGTAGAAATTATTCTTCAAACAATCGCAACGAATGAAAGAGAGAAAACAAAAATATATTTCATCGTTTCTCATTCAACGAAAAGAAAAAAAAAAACACCGTATGGTGTCCTGAAATCCATACGTCCGACGACATGGGGTCGAGTAAAAGGCTGGATGAAACGCGTCAAGGGATCTAACCGTCACCCCAGAGTCTACTAATTGACGTCGTGTTCGAGGTGAACGTGCGGTGTTGGTGACAGGTTATGGGACTGAGTTGCCACGAGGATGTTGAACCCCCGGCTTACCAAGCAGCACCACTCGGCGTTCTACCCTGCGGCTGATCTCCTCATCATCCCCTCGGGTATATCCGCTTATTACAATGGATACTTCGATATGATAAACTACACCGTAATAAAAATTCCTTCTTTCTTCCTTAGAAAACTTTTATGTAGGTAGATATTGTGTGAGTTTATGTGAGGCTGAAGTTGGCACGTTAACGTATAAAATTAACAAACTCGTTATATTCAATAATTTTGGAATGGTTCTGAAGGAATTGACTTTTTGGAATAAGTCTAGCCTTTGTTTATCGTGGTTTAACGATCTTTCTTAAAGATGCATCGATACAGTATAAACGTTGCTAACTTCATCCTCACAGCTTTACGTTTAGTGCCAATCTAACTGAACATACAGTCAACAGAAGTAGAAATATGGGGGGGGGGAGGTCTGAGCAATTCTGTTTTATCGACCGAGCTGCAGACCCACCTGCAGCCCCCTGCTCAGTCGGTAAAATAGGACAGCCCAGAATCCCCCCCATATCTACTTGCAGACGTTGAATTGCCGAAATGACAACGAATTTGTTTTACGTTATTATAATTCATATCAGTATTTTTCAGACCTTAGAAGTAGAATTTTGTTAAATTGATTTTAGAATAGTCTAGTTGCAGCTTTTGTCAACGGTAAATCAATGCAATAGAGAAGATTCGGTGACTTCTCGAGAGATTCCAAAGCCCAAGTTTGTCAAAAAATTAATAAAGTTGCTACCGAAACCAACATTATTGTAAAAAAACAGTCTTGTTTTTTACTTTTATTATGGAACACGTACCGATAAAATAAAATCTTTTTGCTCACTGGTTAATTTATTTGTACATGTTGAATGATTTTTATATCGCTCGACGAATCCGTATTTTATTTATTCCCTTCCGACAAGTTCGTAACAATATGTTTATTTAAATTATTACGAACTTCGCCCACTTTTGAAGTTACATTTGACACCGAGGCTATTGACTACCCGCAGGTGTCAAGTAAGATTAATAGAGAAGATGATCATTGATTTAGGTGGGATTCGGAGAAACTGTGTAAGTCTCGACGCGTAAACATCGATTTACGTATAAGATTCGATATTCGCTGAGTGCTTTACCATCTATAATGCGATACGCCACTGCAGTAAGAGTTTGCGATCAATATCCGAATTTTGTTCACGTCTGTACAGTCGATATGAACGGCACGATCACAGACAGACAGTGCAAATTGAATTGAGTTTGTCAAAAAAAAATTGATAAAATTTATGGAGAAAAATCGTGACAAAAGAAGAAGAAGAAGCAGATTTAACATCGTGTAAAAATGTCCGTTATACGTATATATCACATAGAGGAAAAAAACAGGAAGTCACGTGTGCAGTTTATAACATTTGTTACAGCCAATTTAGAAGCTTTTCATTGCCATGTAGAATCGTCTCTTCATTGCAGAACGTCGAAATTGAATTGAAAATTAATTTCAAGTGCGTAACTGGGATTCGCCATTAAATTGCGGTGCGCTAACCTGCAGTTCTATAGCAATGCAATTCAGTGCAGAGCAGTGCAATGCAATGCATCCGAGTAGGTGGTATATATATATATATATACAATATGTATGATGATCATGTGCCATTTGCAGCTGGTATTACGTGCGCACATACGTTTATTGTCTGAATCGAGATAGCGGCGACACATTGTGCCTCGAATCCCGAGCCTCTGTTCTACCCTTCGCCATTCTGCACCATGATAGACACGTGAGATGAGCTAAAGAGAGAAAGAGAAAGAGAGAAAGAGAGATGGAAACGCGCAGGATCCCGCAAGGGTTGAAACTGTGTTACACTATCTACCGGTTGAATGCACTTCCGCGATTTGCCGGGACAGTTGCAAGCTCGCAGGGATTAATACCTGGTTGTGCGAATGCTAGGATTCAATGAAGCGAATTCGTTATGAAAGACGAAAAGAGAGAGAGAGAGAGAGAGAGAGAGAGAGAGCGGAAGCGAGATAAAAAGAAAAAAAAAGCGTAATGTAGCGAGAAAACGTCGACGTCGATTTGGCAAAAGGCTCGCGTGAATCGACTGTCGATAGTTAATTCGAGAGGCTAATAACTGCTGACATATTTTGTTATTTCAGTTACGAGGGATGAAATTTTTCTCCGTCTAATTATACAACGAAATGTTTACAATGAAAACAGACGCCAGAGAGAGAAGGTGAGAAGAACTGATTTCTTTTTCTTAATCTCATCGAATCGAAGAAGAAATTTAAAAGAATTCTTTATTTTCTAATCCAATTTACAAAAATTATATATCACGTTAATAGAATCTCAACAGCAAGATTCGATCCTCCGTTGCAGAATAATGCGGATAAAGCTGAGACTATTCTTGAATGATCTTCTTATCGTTAGATTGAAACTCGACGAAATTAATGCCGTTTTCGGAGGAGAGGGGGGGTGCAAATCCGAAGCGCGTGCGCGCGCAAAGATTACACCTGGATACATAATATATACATATATATATATATACTTTTCTAAAGAAGAAAGTTTCTCTCTTGTATTCCGGATTTAAATAATTAATGATTTAATTAATTTAGCAATTTCCGAGCTTTAAGGGGATGCGATTATTATCATCCTGCATCTCGTTGAACAAGTACGATAATGAATTGAAAAATCTGCTCGCTGCGAAACATTTATATTTCCTTTTGTTCAAACGGATTTATTTACACATTATTTGTATTCCGCGATTCCATTTCCCTCTTTTTTTTATTCACAATCAGGGTGGATACGTAACGCGATACTAATGAAAGAATATAATACCAAAATGCGGATCCGTTATAAATCCAATCTATAAATTATTTATTTACAACGGATGACTATCATTCATCGCAGAACTGAAATAAATTAATCAAAAAGCGGATGTTATTTTATCGTTTCGAATGTTTTGGTTTGATTTTTAAAACAATATTGACCAGAAAAAAGATACCATTTTCTCCAAATTCGTTACGTCCTCGAAGGAACGAATGATTTTTGACCATCGAATAATTTACCGATACTGTTTAAAAATGAGGAAAAAAAAAAAAAAACACATCAACAGTTGTTAGAAACGATTTAAAAAAATCATTACGATTTAACTGAGCGAAGAAAATGATTTTCATCTTTCCGAGAGTTTAAATTAAAAAATTTATTCTTTCCTTTTCTCCGATTGTCCATTAGAGGTGCATAATATTAAACGTATGTCGATAGCGTAAAACCTAAATATCGATTAAAATGAAAAATTGGATAATAATTCACTTGGAATAAATCGAACATTGTTTATAACCGTAAATTATAACAATGACAAACGTATATTCACGAAACGTAGCTGTACTCGCACATTATAATGCATTTGCACAAGTGTCCAACAGAAATGATAAAAACGATCATATAATTTGTGGTTACACTCTACGTAAAAGATGTGCAAAAAAAAAAAAAAAAAAAAAAAAGATAAGCGTCACATGCGATACGAAAAACAATTCACCTAATACCTGTAATTATTATTTCAACAAACTATTCTTCAGTCCTGTTGATTAAATTAAGTATACTTCTAATAAAAAATACGACCGTCAAACACCGAGTCAAGATTGATATCGTTTCTGTACATACGAACACAACCAACGCTCGTAAATGCGATAAGAAAATACAAGTTTTTTCATCCTTGTAATACATTGTACTATATTATATAGGTGATTCGGCGAAAGGATTGAATATTGTAAAAAAAAAATAAATAAATAAAATAAAAATGACTAAATAAAATGCGTGTGATAAAAAAAAAATCGGGAGCGATGAGATGAGAATAAAAAAAAAGTTATGTAGAGAAAAAAAAGTCCCACCGACGAGGATGGGATTCGAACCCACGCGTGCAGAGCACATTGGATTAGCAGTCCAACGCCTTAACCACTCGGCCACCTCGTCTTCTGAAACACTGAGACAGAACGTCGATTGTTCTCCCCGTATTTCTGACGAGATCATCGTTTCCCCTTGTCCACGTGATATTCGATCAGTCGATCGCTCGATCATTCCTCCCGTAATATCGTCGAGTTGCTCGATACGCCGTCGCTTTTTTCACGCTCGTATTTATCGTCCACTAAATAATAAAATTTCTATAGAAGGAAGATTACGACCGTCAAGGTAAAACCGTGTATAAATATTATATTGGGTCGTGAATTTTCTCCTTATCTACTCCTCATTTATATGTATGTATTATATACATGGAATATTCCACGCCAACTCGACGAGTTGTGTTAAATTCCGACCGTCTCAAAATCCTTTTATATTTTCTTCTAACATTCTACGGGGTAAAAAAACGCGACCTAAATTTTTGTAAAATATTTTCTACTAAACCGTTTATTTTTTTATGAATATTTCAATTCGATTGCGAATGCCAATTTTTTTAAATCTCAAAAAATTCTCAAAAATTCAGTCAATGACACAAAACACTTTCCGTTAAGGAAAGGGTGGAACGAATTTTTTTTCTATTTTTATATCACCTAATTCAGAATTTTTTAATTATTAAACCCAAAAATTTTTTTTACTTACTAGAATGGCGCATCATCGAATTGATGAAACCGAACATTTACAAGTAAATTGACCCTTACTTGACGCTTACGATTTGATCCTGTATTAATTTTCGGTTTAAAAATTTTTCAATTCCAAATTAGGTGATAAAAAAAATTGTATCACTCATTCATTTTTTCATCAAAACACCTGTACATCGGTTATCAAATACTTCACTCATTTTTCACTGTCCCCAAGAACTTAAACTCGAGTTAAATTATTATGTTTGCACGCAGGGGTTCAATAATAATAATAACTATTATTACACACACTCCGAGTGATAAGGAAAAATCGTTTTCCTTCTCTTTTTTTCTTCTCTTCAGTCAGCGCGATGCGAATAAAAATAATAACAACAACAATAATAATAATAATAATAATAAATGATCAAGTGTAAATGAAAAAACAACCCTTGTGTGGGTATAATATGAGCAAACAACGCCACCGTGTAAACGTATACGTGATTTGTATAAATGCAAAGTAGGCAAAAAGTTACAGTATTTTCTTCTTGTTTCAATTTTTATCCCTCGCCTTTTCCTTTTTTTCTTTTTTCCTCTTTTTTTTGCCAACCCAAAATCGTACTTAGTTTACATTATAACACCTCCCATAAATAAACCTGTACTGTAGTAATAAACCTTGAAAACAAGCCTATATTTTTCTAGAATGAGATTTTTTGAAACGTTTCACCGACGAAGCTAACGGATTATCATTGTTATTAGTATTACTATTATTAATATTATTGTCATTATCATTCCTCATCATCGCGTTGTTATTGCCATTATTATACATCCATTCTCCATTATTTGCTTTGCTTCGCAAGAACGCATCTGCGAGTTAAATAAATATATATATATATATATATATTCATGCATGTTTAACACGCTTTGTGTAAATATGATGCTACACACACACACACATATATATATATGTATACGCGCATGGTAATTATGGTAATGAACAGACTCATCCGATGGGTGAATATGGTGGGGGTTGAAAAATTATGGGGTAAAGAAACGCGGAGTATAAAAGAAGAAACCCAGAAATTTTCTTTGTATATAGTATAAAAATTGCCGGACATTGTTGAGAGAAGCTCTACAATTTCGGTGACCGATTAAATTTGGCGAATAATTAATTAATTAATTAATTAATTAATTGATTAATTAATCTATCATCACGTTTCACTACTATACTTAGGTATTATATACATATAAGACGTGTATAGATAAGATAAGTAACCGCCGAGCAGGCAAAACATACCGTATAGATTATAACTGTCTTGATTGAATTCACGTGTACGTATCAACTACAATATAATATAGATCTTAAATCGAAGCATTGAATTCTACTTGCAGCACTCTGGCATTTTTATATTACTGAAGAAAATATTTTTACCTTTTTTATAAAAATTGTAAATCTTTGAAATTCGTTATTTATTGCCACGATTAAAGGTGCGCGAAAATAGCAACGCTAACGATATTCAAGGAAGAAGAAGAAGAAGAAGAAGAAGGGCAACATGATGATGCATATATACTTACATATATATATATATACTATATATGTATATGTATATGGTATATATACATTTATGTATAGGAGGAAAAGTTTCGAAACTTGTTATACTGCCTGGATTTCCCGGTTAACCTAACAGGTACGCATAACGAACTACATACATAAACACACACACACACACACACACAGACACACAGACACACGTTTATATGAAGACACGTAAGTGAAGAGAACAGCAGCTGCTATCTAGATGAAAAGTTTGTTACGTTACATCTTATATTCTTATGGATTATACGGGATTCCTTGACGTGCTCGACGCTATTATAATGTATGAAAATTAAGGAGTCCCTGGTAAAGGACGAGGGTGTAAGGTACGATTTTCCATCCCCGGTAGAATCGCGATATTATAACCGCGACACACGAGTGCAGTGGTTGTGGTGGGGTTGTTGGAACACGAGAGAGCGTGACAAGAAAAGAAACGAGGAGAGAAGGAAAAAAAACTAATTCATTTGCCTAATTAGAATTTCAAAGAAATAATAAAGAGAGGATGAAGCAGGGGAGGATGAGGAAAATAATTCCGGAACAGTTATTACGATTTGATTGTCAAACCAGACGCGAATTTAATTAGAGATAAAACCGTTTCTTTCCAAGCTTGGAGGGGGAACTTTTTTTTTTTTTTTTTTTCTTTTTCTTTCTTTCTTCTTTTTTCTCATCCCGGTGACAGTGGTTTCGAAATTTTTTTCTTTCGACAAAACAAAAGTAAATTGTGAAACTGCGGAAAAAGTTAACGAACTATATATATATTCGTAAAACGTTTTTCAATAGCTTTTTTTTTTAATACATAAATATATTTTGATAAATGAATATGTGAAAGTAGACTCTTTTTTTTTTTCTTATATCTGTATAATTTAGGTACACAACTGGTTAATCATTTTTGAGCTAAGAGAACAGCCTTGGAACTATAATTAGTGGGGTTAAAACCTACCGGCCGGACTAAACAGGCAAGTAATTTTCCTCCACGTAGTTACACAGTCGAGTCTAAGGGTTAAAGTGTAGGTTTAAGGGTTATAGGTGGTAGGTGGTAGGTATAATATGGCTGACATACTACGTCGTACACAGTCTAGAGAATATACGGTTTCTGCTATAAACGGGGGCTTCGTGTCAGCCATTATACGTATCGTAAAATGACACCCGGGATGACAAAATGGCCGACAATACAAGGAACATCGGTTTGGTTTCAGACCTCGATTGTTTTCAAATTTTTTTATTGAATCGTTTATTTTTTTTTTTATAAATATTTGAAATCCATTTCGAATGCCCATTTTTTTTTTAAATCTGAAAAAATTCTCGAAAATCCAGTGAATGACACAAAACACTCCCCCATTAAGGAAAATGTCGTCCGAATTTTTGGGTTATGTGTCATTCGCTGAATTTTCCAGAATTTTTTCAGATTTAAAAAAAAAATAATGGGCATTCGAAATCGACTTCAAATATTTATAAAAAGTAAACGGTTTAGTAAAAAAAGAAAAAAAAAAAAAAAAGAATTGAAAAAAATTCAAGTCGCGTTTTGTAACGAGTAAAATGTTAGGAAAAAACATGAAATGATTTTCAGATGGTCGGAGTTCAACACTGGTTGAATTGGCGTGGAATACCCCATATGTAATACATATGTACACAAAGTTCACTCAATCTGTTTCAGCTGCCAGCAAGTTTCTATCATAATAAATTCACTATATACATATATCTATATACATATATACACATATGTAGACATAGCTAAATCTTAAACTTCTGATAATGAGCTTTAATTCGAAGTAAGTTTCGTCAAGGATTTCACGCTGAGTGAGTGTCATTTAAACCCTCCGTAGAATAGCGTCCCTCATCCTTTACAAACGTCGCGCTACGGGGGGATTAAATTGAAATTATTTCACGCTCGCGACGTCTCCGGGTTTTAAACTATATTATTATAAAAGTCTTTTTTTCCTCCCTTTTGCTGCACAGTAAGGTTAAATTTATCTTCCAGAACGAAGCCCGCCTTCGCCGGAAATAAAAACGTCTTTCACTTTCTAGCTCAAGTGCGGTGAAAAACCATTCCCGCCCCGTCCCGTCCCGAGCCATCGCTGTTCGTTATTAAATTACTATTGTATTATTATTATTATTATTATTATTATTATTATTATTATTATTATTATTATTATTATTATTATTATTATTATTATTATTATTATTATTATTATTATTATTATTATTATTATTATTATTATTATTATTATTATTATTATTATTATTATTGTTATTGTTATTAATATTATTATTATTATTATCATATCCCTCGATTCATTTTTCACGGCTAATCAATGGCTTTGTTTTCTGATTTCTCTGTTGTTTCGTTGTTTGTTTCTTTGTCTCGTTTCTTCCGCCATTTTAAACAGATTAAAGTGTTTTTTTTTTTTTTAGCAGTTCGCGCGATTGCGAACAAAACCGTTGGTTTATTAATGATTATACCGGAATAATTGCATACTGGGAAAAATAATAATGATAATATGATGAAAAGAGCGTAATGAAAATATTGAAAGTTTGAAAAGAGTCTCTTTCTCATTGTTTGCGTTTAACTTGAACTCGCGATTATAGATATGATAAATTTTTACAACTAAATGGTATTCGCGTCTTTCATTCGCATAATAAAATTCGCTGATTGTTCTCGTCGAACTCCGAGCGAAATATATAAATAATATAAGAAATTTGTGATTTTTCATATAATCGAGTTGTGTTAGAAACGTGAGAAAATTTTTATACACTTTCAAAGTTTTTCACGGTAAATATATATGAGCCGTTTGTACAGAGCAACGTGAAATAGACTCAAGAAGAAATATATCATCTCCTTTCGTATGTGAGAAAAGCTGTGTGTAGATAAAAAAAAAATGAAAATAAATCAATAAAAAATAAATGAAGTAAAAATAAGTAAAAAATCGACCAACAAACAAACAAACAAACAAAAAATAAAATAAAATTAAAAAAAGGAGAAAAACTATCGTTCCTTCTTCCCTGCGCGGATCCATGGAGATGGTAAAAAAATCTCCCTTCACCCTCCCCATCGTCACTTGTGACGGTGGTATAGAGGTAGGTACCTACTCGAGTTTCCACCATCCACTCTCGTACGTTCCTGTTTTTTATTTCACGTTTCGCTCTTCTTTCTTGCCCCTGCACGTAATACCCGCGAGACAAGTAGGCAGATACATGCCTGCCTGCCTGCCTGCCTGCCTGCCTGCCTGCCTGACTGACTATTGCATGCGGCATATATATATATGGTCGAGTGTTTTCAAGAGAAGACGATGAACGAGGGAGGCTCTGGCTGCACGATACAACATACGAGCGATTTTTTAGATTTAAATTTAATTTTTTTATTTTTCTTTCCTTCCCTTCTCTCGTCACTTCGTCAAGTTGAAAGGGGGGGAACGAAGGGAAAGGCTGTCTCGATGTAACGCTGCAAAGACAACGGCATTGAGACAAAGACTTCGAAGATGTCGCTGCGAAAGTATGTGGTTAACAATAGCTAGAGGGTGCAGAAAACTTGCGAAACTTAAATCCCTCAAATACCAAAAGCACAGATTTTGAGGATGACGTATTTTTCGCCCGATCTTAATACCGAATTACTTTGGTGGCGAAACTTGACGAAGTAAAGAAATCAAACTTTGAAGAAACAACAAATTTTCTCATGTTTCGTCAAAGTTTGATTTTTCTTACTTTAAGTTTCGGTAGGAAAAAATTCGGAATTTGGCACTTTTGGAACTTTTCAAATTCGGAATATCTCAATCAACTTCGAGAAGAAAAAATTTCATAACCAACTACTCGCGGGAAAAAATTCACGCACAATGATAGAAAAATGTTTCACGTATAATTTATTATATAACGACTAATTACCGCTAGTGATGGAATATAAACGAAGCAAGTTGTACATTTTTTTTTTTCTTCTTTCTCCACTCTCTTTGTCTTCTAAATTCCTCTTGACGAAGACCGATCATTTGCTCTTCTTACAATTACAAATTACGAGCCAGATGCCAAGGCGAGAGCTTTCTGTCTCCTCTTAGCTCGGCTCTCGTCGTCGTCGTCGTCGTCGTCGTACGGACGTTGGCTTTTAGTGCCTGCTGCAAGATTACGGTTAGTCTCTAAAGGTCACGAAAATGACGCCACTTAAGCGTCCCGACGTCGTCCCTTCCCCCCTCCCTCCTTATTTCTCCATCCCTCCGTCTTTGTGCGTCGTAAGAAGAGATAGAAAAAAAAAATGTACATGCAGAAAGAGGACTCGTGGTATTCGTCAATTTTTTTTTTCGCGCATCTTCTCTTTCGCCAGGCATACATTACATACGATACTGTATCGGAAAATAATATTAGGTATATCCGTTGTTGGTTTAATTTCTTATAAAAATCATTAAATTCCTCGCTGGTTAAAACTAAAGTATTTTTCAAGCACGATTTCACACCCAACGTAGATTAATCAATTCCGGGCATCATTTAGTGCATCATCGACCAAAACGGGATATTGTAAATTTACAAATTTGTTCAAAATTATCTCGCCGCGTCGATGGCTGCAGAGTTTTGCAATTCTATCCATGTAGTTGGAGTTTCAATATTTACAATCATTAACTACGAACTAGGAGTAATTAGTTTCACTGTACTGGACGAAATTATTTTTCACCCTAGACGTTGCTAGAGAAGTTGCACAAATAATCCAATCAACCTGGCGTTAATAATTAAAGTCTAATTAGTCGGCTGCAAGTTGAGGAATTAAAATCGAACGAATTAATTGAAAATCTAATTGCAGAGTCAAGAGTATAGACAAAGGAATTTCCTTATAAGTACCTACACTTTTCCCCACCATCTTCACTTTGATACAATATACTCGTAGGTATACGTCTTCGTTTGCTGTATTATACATACCTAGTATAGCATAAAGTGTGCATAGCAAAGATCCTCTTTATTTTTCTATAAAAAGCAATTTCCTCTCTCGTTATTTCCCCTAAGCTAATGGCAATTCCCTGCCATCCTCCATCGGCACGTTGTCGGTTATATATATATATACGCTTAAACTTAACTTAAAGAAGAATTATAGCCGGGTCGTGATTGCGAGAAGAATAAAGGAGAACAGAGAGCGAGAGAGAGAGAAAGAGAGAAAGAGAAAAAAGGGGGGGAAGGGGAGAACGAAAAGGGGGCGATGAGTTGTTTCCGATGGGTTATGGAAATTTTTTCGGTTTTTCCCCCTTCACCCACCCCCCGAAGATTTTTTTTTTTTTTTTACTTTTCTTTCACCTTAGCCTGAAACCCAGTCCGGAGAAACTTGTAACGACAGCTTACAAATGTCAAATCGATTTATTGTCGTTGTAAAATTAGTCTTTGCTCGTTTTCTTGCCTTTTTTTTTTTACATTTTTGCATTTCTCTCTTCTTTTTACAATATCGTACGAACGTACATGAAAAAAGCGATCAGGGAGAAAATTTGAAACGAGAAAAAGTCACCCCAAGATTTATATTAAATTTACTTTCCGACCCTGTTGTCGTAGCGATCGATCATTACGCACCGGAAGTTAATATCCCCCATCTATACAAGGTTTTTCTTATAGCCTGCCTCTGCTGTTATAGAATAACGTGAATAAAATATGATTAATGATAATTTGTACGTGACTTAGCGAATACATATTGTGAAATTTCTCTTATTATACATATACAAATGTTAAACTTCTCATCAAATTCAATCTTCACTTTTCACTCTTCACCCCCCTCCCCCCCTAATACACAGACACACAATTGGAAAATTATCACAAAATAAATATATTAAAAAGAAAAAAAAAGTTTAAAGGAATAAATGAATAAGTTAATAAAACGTTGATTTCACAAACATCGATACTCGTTCATGATTTTTATCAGATCTTTACGTTCCTTTCTTTAATATAAATTCGTGCCTGCACGAATGTTAATAAGTCAAGCGTAGGATATTTGTAAGAAAAAAGAAAAAAAAAAAAATCGGCCCTCCGTTCTTCTTGATCGTGTACCCGAGATTATATTTGAACGTGAGAAAAAATGAGTGAAAAAAATTAACGACTCGATACGGACACGTGCCTTATACTTAATACAAAGATTATTTTCACGCATATATTAAGCGAAGATCCTGCAAATATTTTTTCCTCTCTTTTGCCATCTTTTTTTTCTTTATTTCACCAATAAAACGCTGAATAATATACGCAGATATTGCTTCAGGATAAATCGTTATCACGATGAGTTATACAAAACAGAGGCATTGGGTATAAGCAAAAACAAAGGTTGAAAAATTTTTTCTCAATCTTTTTTCTCTCTCTCTCTCTCTCTCTTCTTTAAATCCCATTCCTTCGAGCAAGAAAAAAAAACACATCATTCCTTCCCTGGCATAAATCTGTGAGAGACGAAGAGTGGGAGATGGGGGGCATGGATGGGAAGAAATAATAAATCAAAGCGAATATTTTCCCCGTATACAGACACCGAGTCTCATCTAATATGTGTGTGTGTGTGCGCGTGATTATATACATACGAAATAGCGTGGAGAGAGGAAGGGAAGGCACCCATCGATCCCCATCCATCCATGACGCCAGGAATATTGGCCAAAGACAGGCGCCAGTATCGAGGTCGATTAGGGGTGCAGAGGGGCCGGAGAAACGACGATAATTGACGCGTCTATTGAAAGATATGACTTGGCTGGGTCGGGGCCCCGTTCGTTGGAGGAATTAAGGGGGGCAGAGGGGCGAGGGGCTAAAAGCGAGGGGGTAAAGGCCAGCGTAAACTAACCATACACGCGCTTTGGAATGCCAAATGGAGTCAAGTGGAAGAGGCTCCAGCCTGGCGCGAACCTTTTTCTTTTCCTCCCCGTGCAATGCGCACAATCGACGTTGTGGTTTTCCTCATCTGGTCCCATGATCGCTTTCTCTGACATCGTGCATACATGTCGTGTGTGTATATTGTGTATATATATATGTATATATGTATGTATGTGTGTATGTTTATTCATCTCGACGACTCTTGGATTTTTGTGCAGCCAGTGGAGTCGCTCTTTCTCTAGCTCTCATTCTTCTCGTCATGGTCACCATGCACGCTTGGAGTTATTACAGCTGGAGAATCGTGATGAAATTTATTACCGTTACGACCTTTTAACAAACTCGAATGATTATGTCGACTGGTCTTTTTAAACATCGGGCAATGCCCTCGAGCCGATGGGCATAGGGATGAGAATAGCTATTTATGTGGCATGCCCGTAAATCAGCTGTTTTTTTTTTTTTTTTGGCAAGGATAAAGATTTCAGGACGAGCTGAAGGCGAGCCGGAAACGAGTACTGAAATTATCCGACCCAAAAAACGGTTTACAGGCATGCCACGTACAATATTTTTTACGTTATGGGCATTGAAAAGCAAAACGAAGAGTGAGGTTATGTAGCGATCTGTTCGTCGAAGCTACTTTATAAGGCAGTTTGGGATGCGCGCTTCGAACTGCGCGTCAAAACCGCGGAATAAAGACTTTATTCATATAGAATGTTTGGGATAAAATTCACCCAGAGTGACCGATTAGGTTTAAAAACGTTGTCAAATTCTGTGAAAATATCCAATTGAAGTACAGGAAAATGAAAAAAAAAAAAAAAAAAAAAAAAAA
The DNA here is from genome assembly GCF_021155765.1 of Diprion similis. Lineage (NCBI taxonomy): Eukaryota > Metazoa > Arthropoda > Insecta > Hymenoptera > Diprionidae > Diprion > Diprion similis. Next base: position 1,764,835 of record NC_060113.1, on the reverse strand, counting down.
CAGAAAACAATCCCCTAGTACGAAGAAATTTACGATGATACGTAAAAGCTTTTGTAAAAGTTCAACTTACCGCAGCAGTTTTAAAGAGGCTTTATAACATATTACAGCGGAGAAAAATTTAATCCGATCGATTCGAGAAGAAAGAATGACAATATAATACAGTTTGCGAAGCAGAGGACGCTTTTTCGGGATGATAAATCTAGACGTCTATCCTCTCGGGGATTTCGGGTAACGAGATTATCGTGGTCAGTGGCCGTGGAAGCGTTGAACGCGGAGCGACGTTGCGTGTCCGCAGAAAATCCTCCCCCCCTTCAATATATGAATACACCTACCTACGTGCATACATACATACATACATACATACATACATACATATAACAGCCCAGCGAACAACAATTGGTACAAACGTTTCGCAGGGTGCAGAGCGAAGGGCTGAAGAAGAGAGAGAAAGAGAAACCGGAGGGTTGAGGATCGCATAAGGGGGGTTAATTTCCCGTCACACGAATCATACTTTATTTTATATACGTGCATATTCCTAGTCTTCGATTTTATCCTCCCCCCCCCCCCCTGTTTTCTCATTTTTTGGTCAATTGTTGGGCGAAGATTGAGCGCAAAATCGATTGCTGAAGCGGTTAGATCTTTGTAGAGAGTCGTTTTCACCGGAGCGTTATTTAGTTATTATTATTGTCATTATTGTTGTTGTTATTATCGTACATCCGATACGTGCTGCTTTAACTCTTGAGATAGAAACGAAGAATCGGAGCTGTATGGCAAAAGACGTAAAACTACCTAAGGTGATTGTATATGTCGTTATGTATCGTTGACTGGATTTCGTTTGTAACTAACGAATTCGATCAATGCGGATCGACGGAGGATAAATTTTTTTGTGACATTTTCTACTCCCCCTCAAGATTCCTAAGTTCACCGTTCGAGATTTCCCTTTAGAGAAGATATTTATACTTTTTTCAACGAAGACGTAAGATTCCCTTTCACTTTTCGTTTATACGGACTTCAGAATATCGGCATTGAAGCGATAAATCTGTTGATTATATAAATCAATACACATATGGAATATTAGAGTGTTTGAGAAAAAATTAATTTGCAATTTTTCACCGTGGCAATTCCAAAAAAAGTTTTTTTAGGTCAATGGAAAGATTTTGTCAAAAGACTAGTGTTCTACGTTAGGTGGAAGATCGCGATCATTTGATTTTTAACTTTTGATAGAACCTTTCTTTTTTAACCTAAGCAAACTTTTTAACGGACGTTTTGGTGAAAAATGGCAAATTATTTTTCTCTGCCAACGTACCCTAAGGAGATGTATATATACAAAAGACGATCGGTATAGAAAAAAAAGAAGAAGAAAAAATTTCGGAGGACAGGAAATAGAGAGGGGAAAAAAATTCTGATGTAAAAAATCCGAGTCCGGGATACATTTCAATCATCCGACACGTCCGGCGGCTCTGTGAAACAATTTTTCAAGTAAAACCGTGAACCGAGTATCGCTAAATCTCCTTCATGCCCGTCGATCAAACGACAGAACTAATTAATGGATTCTGTCAATCATTTTCACGCTTGTATGGTAAAAAAGCGTGGACCACTGGGTTACACCCTGGGCGAAGGATTATTCCGGGAATCCAGAACGACCACCCCTGCAAGCTTCGGGCAGAATTGGTCCATGGGCAGCATTGATCGGCAGCTTGTTTAAAGATAAACGAGCAATGGAGCGGGCGGCTAATGCCTGCAGGATCACCGGCACCGATCTGATTTGGTAAAAAGCTTTCTCTCCTTCTCCTCCTTCTTGTTCTTCTTCTTTAACCTCGTCCCAGTCAATCTCCAGTCTTCATCCTTTTCTGGGCGCCAAAATACCGTCCGTTCTCGATTGATGTGGAGTGAGTGTGTATATTATTAAAGTAATGCCGTGCAGGATCGGCCGATCAATCACGCAACTCCTCGCAGGACTTCGTAGCACCGTTGTAAAAGGAGCATGACCGGATAGCCCTGCACCTGATCGCAGGATCAGCTTCGCAGCATCCCTCGGTGATCACCTTAGCTGCCTTGGACGACACCGTTCGCTCACTCATTAAGGTTGTGATGACCTCCTAGGCCTCTTCGAGGCAAACATCACACCCCGGTTGAGTGAGTCCACGTTGCCGCCATTCGATTCGACTGGACTCCCTCCACGTCCACGGTGCAAGCTTACAACGATTAGGTCTACGTGTATGTATATATTTACTTTAAGGACTTACCCGATAGTGGAAAATGTTATACTCCGCCTCGAGGAAACATTCGTTCAAACAGTATATGAAAGGAGAATATTCTTACCTGAAATCAAAGAAAGAAGAAAAACCGTTGTTAGCTTATTGATTTCTTGTCAACTGATAAATTCGTCATGAATCGACTTTTCGATAAAGAATAGCTATTTATGTGGCATGCCCGTAAACCGCATGTTTTTTTTTTTTTTTGTTTGGCAAGGATAAAGATTTCAGGACGAGCTGAAGGCGAGCCGGAAGTAAATACTGAAATTATCCGAGCCTAAAAACGGTTTACGGGCATGCCACGTACAATATTTTTCACGGTATGGGCATTGAAAAGCAAAACGAAGAGTGAGGTTATGTCGCGATCTGTTCGAAGAAGCTACTTTATTCGGCTGTTTAGGATGCGCGCTTCGAACTGCGCGTCAAAACTACGGAATAAAGACTTTATTCCGCAACTTTGTTCGCTGCCGTATAAAACGTTACTTTACGGAACGAAAACTGCCGCAAAAAGTGAACTTTACAATGTCCATGCCGTAAAAAATAAAGTATAACGACGTACAATTGGTTCGAAACAAGGTCGATATTCACACGGTAAGAAAAATATTGTACATTTTACATATCCTGTGATCAACATTATATGTATTTGAAAACACTTTTTCGAATTAAATCTACACAGGAATTAAGTGTCCATATTCTAAAAATCCGACGATAAGAGTTACAATATGATTATAAATCTGATTGAAAAAAGAAACTATCCAAGTATTATAAAATCTCCATTAAATTTATTTCCAGTAAACCATGTATCAACCGTTCGGAAGATAATTTCTGAACGATGTGTAGCAGCAGCGCAGCGGGAAGCCTGATATTTCGTGTATAAATTAACGAAAATTAATATCGAGAAGCGTGATACGATGTAGAGCCTGAACACGATATTACGCGTACGCGAGCCACTCCCAGCTCAAAGGATCATCCATGAACGAGTATGTACTTTGATGAGCTTTTACGCTCGTGTACTGTGCATGTACGGTCTACGTCTATAAAGAGAGTTAGGTTAGGTTAGGTTAGGTTAGGTTAGGTATTACCAGAGTAGTTGCAAGCCGGTGTGAGAGCTCTAAGGGTAGGCAGGTATGTGGATACATGGAAGCTGGAACAGGTGGTGTGTATGTACGTATACTTGAGGGTACATTGGAGGTACACAATTTCCGGGAGTCGTAGCAGTCGGGAATTTAGTTGAAAAAACAGAAAGAGGTGGATGCAGAGTGGCAGAGAAAGGAGGTAGACGAGGTAGAGGAAGTCCAGAGTCGGACACAAAGGTTTCTTTTACCCCAAAGAAAATATAAGCCCGCGTTTTTCTAACCGACGCGTGTTTTGTTCGTCCGAAAATGAGACTCAGAGAGCTCGCGAGTGGGATGATGAAAATTCTATCCTTTGACAGGAGTTACAGTTACGCAAAAATCACTGTACTTGGTGTAACCAATGACAGTAAAGCTAGCAACAACCGTTTTCACGTATAATGATTAATCCGTCTTCACTAAAGTACGAATGAATTGTTGGAAAGCGTGTAATTTACTGTACCTATAAGGTTATTCCAGTGTGCAAAGTGATTACACGTATTCAAAGCTAATTCAATTCATCTAAATTCAATTCCCAAGTGAACAACGATGTTCTTCTACCTCACTCACTCACTCACTCACTCTCTCTCTCTCTTTCTCTCTCTCTGTTCCTCTTAGGTCTTAAAGTAGCATTAAAACAAGTCGTCGTGTTCAAAGCTGAAGTAATAAGTTCGCTTCGATTTAAGAGACCTACAAAGCGACACGTAGCCAACTGGAAGAGCTGCTATAGCACCCCGCTACTATTATACACATACTGATATCTTAATGAAGGGTAATCCGAGAAGAGTTTGCGGTACGTGTTCAACTGGTAACGAAGGAATGACGCAAGGCAACGGCGCGAGAGTAAAGGGGGGATAAGTATAGAGACGAGGGAGGGAGCCTGAGAAAGGGAGCAAAGGGGAAAGTGGAGATTCAGTCCGATTGTGTTTCTGTCGCCCGAAGCCTTATCATCCCCTTAAAGGAGTTACGTTACACCAAGCTTGCCATTCAGAACTCTGCGTTGGTTCAGAGTTCTCCGTCGTCGTTAGCAATAGTATGTATGTATGTATGTATGTATGCATGTATGTAGGTAGGTAGGTATAACGCCGCGGCAGATTCTGCCTAATTTTAAGCCGAGAGTTCCTCGTTCAGCCTAACGAATGACAATCACGTTTAATACCTTCATAACTCATCCTAGTATGTACATACATGGCGCAACAAATTTTGGGTGGCGCAAAAAAACCGACTATTTTTTTTTTTCTGAGTCTCGTGTGACAAAATGTTAGTTTTTCATGTTTCAAGAGCCCACTCCAAAGAACAGTTAAAAAAAAAATTTTAAGAGGTCGCTCCACATTTTTAAAACATCGAAAACTAACATTTTGTCACACGAGAGTGCAAAAAAAAGAATAGTCGGTTTTTTTGCGCCACCCTAATATATATACACACCAATACACGCATACCTACAGCAGACAGATAGACAGGACATATTCGGAGAGACTCCAAGATATCTCGTCCCGCGTATTACATGGTGAAAAGAGAAGAGTTGAGAAGAAAAAGCAGGTTGGTGCTCACGATATTCGGCGAAGGGGTTGGTATTCATTTTCGCCCAAGCCACGGATTGCGCACTTCGTTCGAGTGTAGATATATAGAAGATGGAGAAGTAGGTAGGGCACAATAATATTATCGATTATCCATTTGTCAAAAGAGGCACGGCACCGCGACCGACCACCCCCTCCTGGCTCCGTGAACCACGAGTTCAAAACAACACAAATTCAAGCTTCGCAATCAGACTTGATTTGCAGCTTGGCGCTCGAGGAAACGCACAAATATCTCGGGCTAGCCAATCCCCGTCGTTCCATCGTTCAATCGTTTCGTAATATGTAGCTTGCATCAAGGAACAAAGTATAGGTACAACAACCCTCTGCAAATTTAACCACTCCACCTTTTTAAGGCTACGCGCGATTTGTTTGTTCGAATAATATACATACATATATGTATATATATAGGTATATGTATGCAGTATATATGTGTATACACACGCATCCTGTTTACACATTTCTCCGAATCGACAAACACGAGCCGCCACCCGAATGTTACAGGCAGACACGCAGGGGTGTTTTGACAACTTGTACCGTTTCGACGATATCGCGCGTTGGCTGCTGTGTCGCCGCTGTTCAAACCGACTCTAGCCTGTCACTGGAGTCGAATCACCCCTAGACGTAACAACGACGCGTTACGAGTTGATCAATATCTAATTATAAAAAAACCGACTATTTTTTTTTTTTTTTTTTTTTTAGTCTCGTGCGACAAAATGTCAGTTTTTGATGTTTCAAGAGCCGACTCCAAAGGACAGCTCAAAAAAAAAATTTTAAGAGGTCGCTCCAAATTTTTTAAAATGTCAAAAATCGTAAAAATATTAAATTAAAAAAATTATACTTTCAGTATTTCGTTCGATTTTTAATTCATGTCGTCGTTTATTGTTATCCATTCTTTCTTCTCGTTATTGTTATCCATTCTTCGATATCGCGTTGTCATATCGTGTAAAAAGAAATGAGATTTTCAAGAAAGTAAATCTTCTTCTTCGAAAGTCATTCTATCCGATGCTAATTATCGTTCACTTCTCAATTCCAACGCGAGTGTGATTGTTGAATTATTTTTCGCCAAGTCGACGATAGGTGGTGAAGAGATATCTGCGAAGCGGATATCGGTTTCCGTGCGACGCTGTGCGGTGCGGAACACGATACCTTCATACACTAGCAGATTCGTTCTTTTATTTCCACCTTCGGTTCTTCCACTCCTCCTCTTCTCCTCTTCTCCTCGCCAGTGTATTTCATCGAACTGGTACCAGCGCTATTACAACGTCGACTTCACCCCCGGGTCATGCTGCTTTGCAGGATATTGGAACCGGTGCCTGGCTGCACCCCCGGGTCATGGGATACCGTATAAATGCCCAATACTGCGCCGCATAATGCTTACACTATACTGGAGAGTTCACAGGGTGGAACGGTCACGGGAGACGCGCTTCGACGGAGAACGAGAAGCCCCGCCATCGCCATCCCCCATTTTCATGGAAAGTTCGATTAAACGGCCTGAAAATTCACATCTTTCATCGGAGAAGGTTTTTTTCGTCATCGGGTCATTCGTAAGCGAGATGGTTAGACATGAAACTGAGAACAACACTCACGTCCGCGGACGAAAAAAACGTTACGAGGGAAAAACGATGGATAGTATATAATTTGCGAAGAAAAAAAACGTTTGCAAATTGAAAATATACGCTTTTATACTATGTTGATGAAAAACACGCGTCAGTATCCGATTTCGAATCTGATAATCTAACGAAGAAAGTAAAAAGGTTTTTAAAACCTGTGCATATAATAAGCAAAGAGCAAAAACGAGTCTTCGCAACTTCCGCAGCGAATATATTCCCGAGTTTAATATAGCGGGATATAAACAACCGTATTCTGTGTATATAAGGATGCGCATTGTGTCAAGGGTGGCCAGAGTGTATGAGCAGAGTAAAGGGGTTGACTGTAAGTCGAGTCAAAGACGCAGGGAAGAGAAGCGAAGCGAAGGGAAGGGGAGGGGAGGAAAAGGAAAAGGAAAAGGAAAAGGAAAAGGAAAAGGAAAAGGAAAAGGAACCGGGTATCTTTTTCCTTCTCTCTGCTCTTCTTCTCGGTATACGCAGCACAATGGACTTTTGAGTGAGTGAGAGAGAGAGAGAGTGAGAGAGAGTGAGAGAGAGTGCAGAACCTCCTCGAGACTTTGGTCTCTCCATAGTCCCTGATCTTCAAGATCGTGAAGATCGTATCGGGGGCGCCTGCTGTTGGGCGTATAATATCGAAGCGAGAGGAAGAGAAAGAAAGAATAAAAACGAAAAGAAAAGAAAGGGAGGAAGAGAGAGGAAAAGAGCCTAAAGGGATGACCACGAGACGAAAAATCAGCGGAATTCAAAGCGGGTAATAATCAGAGTACGAAAATGGAGCAACGATGAGCTGGTAGTAACAAAGCTCCGTAATGTCGGAGGAGACGAGAGAGATTGTGTGATCGTGTAACGAGTCTGGTAATCAATACAATGGCTGACCGACTGCAGAAGCCGCAGTGTGACGACGCGTACCTTTTATACCTTTGTGTCAGGTTATCACCGCGGCTTTGTCTCCTCTTTCTTCTCCACCATCACCACCATCATCATTATCATTATCATCATCATCGTCGTCGTCTCCACGAGGTGCTTTGACCGTGAAGTATAATGAACGAGAGACGTGGGTGCAAGTAATTGCTAATTAGCGAAGAAAAGCGTGGCGTTCCATTTTCTTTTTTTTTTTTTTTTCTTTTTTTGTTTCAAAACGATCGATTAAATCGTACGCATTCGTTGCCACAGTAGTAGCAGCAGCAGCAGCAGCACGTTGGTACCCAGGAACAATATCTCCGACAATTTTTCTCTTTCTACGTACCTGCGTATATACATTATATATATAATAACACACACACACACACTGTGTGAGAGAAAGCAAAGGCGGCCGGTAAAAAATGACCCGCGTCGACAGGGTGTCAAAAAAGGAATGACCGGCACGCTTCATCGCCGCATGATGCTTTCATCCCGCGGAGACCCCGAACGCATTTACACTTCGACCCCGCGGACCAAGTATTTGATCAATCATTTTGTTCCGTCAGCAACTTTTTTTTTTTTTTTTTTTTTTTTGTTTTTCTTCCTCCTTCTTATTTTCTCGTCCTTCTTCACAGGTAACCCCATAAATTATATTATCAAATCTACGAGGAGAAATATAATACGAAAAGAGTACAGAAGAGAAAGTCACTATATAGTATATATAACGTATGCTGGGGTAGATATTTACGCATCTGAAACGCCACGTAGATGGATAGATAGGTATTATTATGACGTGATACTGACGGATCATTGCCCTTGCGGTACTCTACAAATGCTCCCACCATATTATCGACTCGTTGTTTTTTTTTTCTTTTTTTCTTTTTTTCTATCAATTGCGTTCAATTGCTTTCAATCGGTTAGCAAACAGCCGTGTATCGTCTGACGTCATTTTTTCACCATCATCGTAGTCGTGAATTGACCTCCGAACGACGTGACATCACAACGGCAATTCTCTCACGCGTCGCGATATGTATGTATGTATGTATGTATGTATGTATGTATGTATGTATAGGGTATTCGTTTAATCACCAAGTGCAACGTGCCATGTGAAGTGGTGGAACTATCGAGAACTTCGATATATCATCTCAAGTCTCGAAAAATTAACGAAAGGTGTTCGCAGTCGGAGCAAATGCGACGCGTAAAGCAACGAAGCAATCGCGAGGGTGGAAGAAGGGATGGGATGGGAGGGGAGGGGAGGGGGGGGGGTATAACGGGGGAAAAAGGCTTCTCGAGACGTTTAACGAACGACGCTGTTGGAATTGATTGCCATCCAACGTAGGAAAGAAAATCATCGTTAAACTCTTCCACGTAATTTGTCACCGCTTTGCCGCCTAGGTACATACATATATGTATGTATGTATGTATATACTGTATATACCTGCAGATATTTTCTTCCACCAAGAGAATCAATCAGTAAATATAATATATTTGTTCCCGTTCACAAAATGGCGAACGGTGAACGAGACACAGCATTTATATTATCACTGGCACGTGGTCTTGATAAATCCTTAAAGTCGTATTACGTGTAGCATATATGTAGCTTTTATACTGGCTAACATCGAAAAGACTAAGTCCATTAAGTCCGAAATTTTATTGCGACCACCACCTCTTTCGACGACGTACCTATAGTCGAAAAATTGCCGTGAAAGGATCCTGACTCCGTTCCGCAAATCAATCTTGGGAAAACGAAATCGACGGTTCTTTTTTATACTCTCCTTTCGGGCGATGAACCCCCCTCCCCCCCACCCTTCGCCACCAACCACCGCCAACCACGATCCACCGCGTAGCTTTTCGCTTTTTTTATAGACATGATGTATACAGTGTTTGCATACGAATGAATGGAGCTCGAGATTGCCAAATATTTTCCAACAGCTGAAGAAATTTTCTGTGTCAATACCATCATGGATAGGCACTATTCAGTGAAGGGAAAATCAACTGATGAAGGAAAGAGAGTGAGAGAGATTTCTTTTTATTTGTATTCCGTGTTGTTTGTTCGTTCGTTCGTTCGTTCGTTCGTTCGTTCGTTTGCTCTTCTACTGCCAGAATTTTATAAGCACAGTTTTCAAACGAAATTTATCTGTATCCGTATAACAGGCAGGGAATAAAACGTTGAAAAAAATTCCAAAATTAATTTTCCATGTAAATATTGAAACTTTATCGCGTTTCAATAGCCACATAGTTATCGATCTAGCTGTAAAGATATTTTCCAAAATCTAACGACATACTCAGATATATATATGTATATACATAAAGTGTTCAGTTTACTTCCTACTTATTTATTTCGTCTTCCTGCGATTCTTTCTTTCTTCCTTCCTTTTTTTCCTTTCACCCCTTACACCTCCTGTGAAAAACTTTTCTTCAATATAAACGAGATGACACTGATCCCGGTCAGAAATAAAGAAAGCCGTGTTGAGGGTAGGCAAATATCCACGAGGAAAGAAGTAAAGTTTGTGGCAGAACGTACAAGGGACAATAAATTTTCTGAAAAATATACAACGTAATATATAACACACAGAGTATATGTGTATGCATATACATATATAAATTAGAAGAAGAAGAATAGGATACAAGTTTTCGATTTAAACCGAAGTTTTACTCTAACATTGAAACTAATAAAACACTTGAGTATGAAGAAAAAATTCTGTCGTGATGAAATTTTTCGACTATTTTTTTCCCCTTTTCTGTGATTAAAAATCTGTACAAAAACTGTACAAACAAAAACATGCGCAGTTTTTTTTTGCCTGCAGACCAATGTCCTCTGTATCGTTCTGATCTAAACATCGAACATTTCCAGCTTGTCGACCCCTTCCAACTTCAACACACCCACATCACCACCACCATCGCCGTTCTCGCAAGTCCCGCGATTATGTGCTGTTAGCTTTTCAACTGCGGAGTTGGGAAATTGCGTTTGACAGTTCGAGTTTCGAAAACAGTGAAAGCCAGTCGGCTGGCCTACAACTTATCCAATCGGTGGTGCAGCCCGTCTGGCCTCGGTCAAACTCTCCGGTGTTGGAAATGTACGTGCCTCGTACACGTCTACGGGTCTTTCATCCTCACCTAGGAACGTGCTCAACTACCAAAGTCAAATCGCAGCCCCGGGGGGGCGAGATCATCAGCGTCATTCACGCCCCCCCCCTCCACCCCCCTCCCCCCGCGTATTTTGATCCGCTGTAAGTATTCCGGAGCCCATGTCTGCTGCCCAAGCTGTGTAAACACATCTCCTGCGCTCACTTTGTAATATATCGCATATATATGTATATGTATAAGGGTGGCGAACCGACTACTTTTTTTTTTTTTTTTTTTAGTCTCGTGTGACAAAATGTTAGTTTTTCATCTTTTAAGAGCCCACTCCAAAGGACAGTTAAAAAAAAAAATTTTAAGAGGTCACTCCACATTTTTTAAAACGTCAGAAATCGTCGAATATCGATTTTTTTTTTCAATTTTCTTTCTCGTTACGGTATAATTTTATAGACAAAAAAAAAAATAAGTTTCCGAAAGTTTCAGTTCAAAATTTGAATTTTGAAAGGTCGCTCATAATTTTTTTTCAATTTTTTTTGGTGCATTTCCTTAGATCATTTCGAGCGACCTTTTAATATTCATATTAAAATTTCATCAATTTTTTATCTTCAATTTAGTAAGAAAGAATCTATAACAATACATCACGACATGAATTAAAAATCAAACAAAATACTGAAAACATAATTTTTTTTAATTTAATTTTTTGACGATTTTTGACATTTTTTAAAATTTGGAGCGACCTCATAAAACTTTTTTTTCTAGCTGTCCTTTGGAGAAGCCTCTTAACACATAAAAAACTAACATTTTGTCACACGAGAGAAGAAAAAAGAAAAAAAAAATACTCGTTTTTTTTTTTTGCGCCACCCTAATGTACATACTTCAAAAATAAACCACCAAGAAGAATCCCGTCCAACAACCATTCGACTAATATTGAATAAATTCTTATAACAAATAACAACGTCAAACAACGCGTTGCGATGTCGTTGAGTATAGAATGAAAATTGAAGCCTCGGAATATGGAAGTAGGTACACGGAGATGAATGGGAGACGAAGGTTAGATAGTCATCGATAGTGCGGTAAAGCGACCTAATTACTTGAAAGCCTGTCATTCTCGTCGTCGTTGTCGTCGTCGACGTCGTCTGCGAAAGGAAGGCGTGAAGCCTGACGGCATCATCGTCGTGGTGGGTGAATCGATGGGGTCTCCCACAGCCGAGTGTGAGTATCTCGCGAGATGGGCATGGTTCGATAGAATTTAGTCAACCGCCCGGGTCACCTTCATCAGAGTTACAGGGGGTCGGTGGTTTCCAGGGCATGTCTGACCTGGAGTCCCTTCGCATCCTGGCGGTATATCAAAGGCCGTTAGGTACAGAGTGAAGCCCGAAGGAAGAGGAACGCAAGAACGAAGTAGAAGATAGAGGGAGAGTCGCGCTTTGATATCCCAAGATAAAAGTGAGATCCACTCAGCGCTTATTAAACTGCTACTCGCATTTATGCGAAGAGCCTCTGATTGAGTGCATGCAGGGGGGAAAAGTGAAGGGCGGATGATGCCACAGGCGACAAAACCGCTGCGGACACTTTGGGAAAAGGGGGGACTGGAGGCTGATGTTCCATGTACCATGTGTGCTCTGAACGCTATACGATAAACGGCAAGGTGTCTGTGAGATGTTGGTAATGTTCCAACGAGAAGCGAGCCCAACTGCTGGTCGATCCTCCCGCAACGTCAGGAACGACGTTTAATTGACTCACTTAATAAGACAATTAAGCGCAGCGACACAGAGCACCCAAGCACTCCCAAAGCTATAGAACCCATGAAAGAGGTGGTCCATGGGCAAACCATTGCGCAGTGCTGACGCTCTTTATTCACCCTTTTACTTATACCTATATATATCACAACGTGAAATTTTTCTACTTTATGAACTTCGCAACTTCGATGCTTGGTTAAACTGTGAAATAGTTGTGATTTGAAGAAAGAGAATAAGAGAGAGAAAGAAAAAGAAAAGAGGGCGAAGCAAGTCATCAACGAACAGTTACTCGTCCTGGATACTCTGGAGGACTAGAATAACACCAGATGAGACACTCACTATCGATATAAAATCGAAAGGCCGAACTTATTCGATTGAAATCGGATCCACGGAGGCTGCATTTTTGCAGTATCATGTTGTGCGACACGTGAAACTAGGATAATCATGTTTGCTCTGGTAGTTTTGTTTTGCGAAAGAAAAATTTTTGATTTACATTTTTTTTTTCCATTCTTTTAGCTCGAAACATAAAAACTATCAAAGCATCGTGATTATCTTCTATACTGTGAAAATTATACAAAATTTTATTACAACAGCTTGTGTTAAAAATATAAACTTTAAAAAAAAACTGTCTTTACACTAGACGAGATGCTTTACAAACCGCACAGTGGACAACCCGAAACCGCATCCCGCTTTTGCTCTCAAAATAATCTGTGTTTTATATTTGTTAATAAAAACAAATAAGGGTCAAATAGGCTGTCCGATATATTACATGTAAGGTAACAAACTGTAGGTCAATCGACTATAACCTCCAACGCTTCGATCACCTTCTCTTATTGTTTTTTAGTTTTATTTTTTTTTTGATTCGTTGTCAACAGATTCTTTAATTTCGGCAACATTACTATAAGGAAAATCATTAAAGTAATTGAATCTATGCTCAGAGATTTTATTCTTACAATAGTTTCCTCTACTTGTTCCGTTTCCAACGATGAGGACGCTTTTACATTGTTAAAAATTTCTGTAAGAGGATTTCTTCCTATAAGTTTTATTCGAATATAAAACAGTGAATTTATCGCTGTTTAATCAATTTACCAAACACAACAAATTTAATAGATTCAAATGATCTTTTTCCGATTTTTCTATATAAATTTTAGTAAAAATAAAAAATTTTCATTCTACATTCAAGTCAAATATATAGCATAATTTACATCGTTGCAACGAATTTGTATAAATTGCAAACCGATTTCACAAACTGACAAATATTTTCTACATTTTTTATAAAATTATATTAAATTGACAATGATTTTTAACAGTATTAGTTACATCGCCGCGACAAATTGTTGGTAATTTTCATGCAAAGGTGAGATGCTTCCGTGCGTTTTGGTTGAACATTTGACTCTGGATAATGGTTTCCCTCTGGTTACACAAACGAACAAGAAGGTACGACAGAAACCGCAATGCAGACACGAGAAGTGCCAGAAAGCTCTCTCTCTCTCTCTCTCTCTCTCTCTCTCTGGGTGCAGTTCGTGACCCGGTTTGTCCTCGTGTAATCCTAATTGACAAACCACGGGGTGAAAGAGAGTGAATTCCGGAAGGCTTAGACGTCTGGAGACTCACGGCAGGTGCTTGGAATTAGATTCTTTTTCTACATTTACTTCCTCCAGCCCGGTTCTAAGATTCGAGAGATTCTTGTCACTGCATCTCGGATGTATCGAGCAATTGAACGAAAACTCGAGACACACGATTTAATCACAAAATTTCTCCAACCCTCCCACATAGTTGATCAGCTTTTACGTAGAAATTCCTTGATTCGATTTAAGGTAAAACTTTTTTCGTCGTCAGATAATTTTTTCCATCAGACTTCCCTGCGTTTCCAGAAAATTCAAAACTAGGCCGCCCAGCCCAGCCCAGCCCAGCGTGTAAACACTAATCAATGCAGCCCAACGAAGACCGGCAATTAAATTTGGCTCCAATTTGACGGGCCAAGTTGGCCTCGTCGTTCGGTTCGTTTGATTAAACGTGCCTGATTGCATCTGGGCACGTGCAGCAACAGGCTACGTGACATTAGGTCGAAACTTTCCTGCTTCAAGGAGCAAAATCGAGCCCCCAAGTAACTGGTGTTTTGAACGACGATTAATTCGGGATCCGATATATTTCGGGGTAAGTAAGAAATTTAAATTACCGAGGGGATGATGTTACCCTTTTCCCGAAGTAGTTATACAGAAGTAGCAACCCTTGTCTGAAACTCGCGGTGGTAAAATTCCTGAGTTCCCCCCGAACTTCCGGTCTTCCCGACAAGCCGTGTGATGATTATTATTATTATTATTATTATTATTGCAAGGATAAATTAGAAAAGTTAAGGATTCATCGCACCCCCGATTGATTTACCTACTGGCGTTAATGAGAGATCCAAAACGGTTCAAATATTCGGTAAAATAATTCTCAGAGTAAGCGGTGAAGGCTTCATTTTTTTCTTACAATATTACGAGGAGGAATTTAATTGAAAACAGGATAAAGGACTCGGTGAACGACAGGTGACGGTTTAAATTGAGAGTCAATCTGACGATGAGCGTAGACGGAGTTACCGGAAAGTAATTAGTACAGTCGCCAAGTTCTTTCTGAGTGACTGCTCGACGTTCCAACGCGAGCTATATACCCAAGAGAAACTTGACGTTATCGATCTGCGCTGCGTCGTTGATTCGTTCAAGAATAAATCAGTCAGATATGAAAATGAGGAAAAAATGTGGGAAAAGTAAAGTTGTTTACACCCGAGTGCAAATTATGGAAAATCCCTGTCGGGTGATAGAATTAGATACCTAAGGAAGTTCGAGAAAAGCACTTTTTCAGACTTTCCAACAAGTTCATCAATTGTTATTAACCTTTAAATGGTAAAGATGGGTCACACGTGCTTCGCCCAAACCGTCTTCCCTTGCTAGCTTCTTCGCGTGTTCCTTTGTTTATACGATTATATTGTTTAAACAAATGATCGAACAATCAAAATCGTGATTATTCGTTATTCTAGGATAGTTGATAAGATTTCATGAATTTTTCGGATTGTTTTGACCACTTTGGAGCACTTTCTAAAGCGCCAGACACGAGTGATCCACCGTGACCATTTAACCTTTTGAGGGGTTTAAGGAAAAAAGTGGATATTTGTTTATTTATAATTAATTATACACAATTCAAACGCAAAAAACTCGTTTTTTTTCAAAATAAATTCAGCTGTTCTCGAACGAAGTGTCGAAACGCTTTGAAATTTTTTTCATATATTCTTCAGGTCTATTACTAACTTATAAAATTTTTTCAAATTTTTCGGGAGGTTCAAATTTTCAAAAAAAAATTATCGAATTTTCTAAAAATCCAATTTCGAAGAAAAAAGTTTATGTTATACATCAGACGTCAGAATCGTAATCAGCAACCCCAAAACCCTCTATACCAAATTTTGTGCCGATTGAACGAAAAACCACGAACTTAACCTAAAATAGTCGCAATTTTGAGTCCGCCTTCTTAAATTTTCTAATTCCGACGTCAGAATCGTAATCAGCGATCCCAAAAACCCTTAGACCATCTATGATTTTGAAAATTAGTTCCATAGAAAAATGTACCCCTCAAAGGGTTAAAAAAGTTGATAAGCAGGTGAAAAATCCGGCGTTGCAATTGATCCACCATTATAACTATAATAACACGACCATCGCAAATCCATCGTAACTCGATTAACAAGCTAGAGGAGAACAATAACAACAACAACAACAATAGTTGCGACGTAGGGTTGACATTTAGAGGGTTAAGGATATCACTTGCGGTTGATATTCGGTTCCAACAACGGCATGTTTGACTTGAGAAACTGCCTGCGTATTACACGTCATGTAATATATAATGGATATGTATTGACTGTTCACTAGGTGGAACTCCAGAGAAATGTTTACACCTAATATTGGCTACCAGGGGTTCAGGCCGTTCAGCCAGACCATAGCTTAGATGGGGGTGGGTGGCTGGATGGCGTAACCCAACTAGTCCAGGCGCCTCTTTCAGCCCGGGAACCAGCCTCTGCAATTAGCCACTAAATTCCCGAATTAAACCAATTTCCCAAACCTGGCTGGCAGCCTGGAAGACTCCGGAGATACCTTCTCCGACAACCGAGGCGAATTTGCGAGGTTGAAGTTATAGCAACGTTAAGAGAAAAGTTCGTTATTCTGCAATTTTCGAACGACTTCCGAGAAGTTGGTTTTTCAAATTAAGACGTTACGTTTCTGTATATCATGCATATTGAATGAATATCTTATACTCGGTGAGAGGGATAAATAAAGAAAGAAGAAAAAAAAAAAAAAACATATCGATCAAGTACTTACATAGTGAAAAAGACGGGCATTGAATACTACAAGTGGACACGGTATAACGGTTTTATATACATATTTGATGATGAAGAGGAGAAGATAAAAGAGAACGAGAGACAAAGATCTCAATTAGCGCCGAGCACCGCGATGTTTCTCTACTTTTATAGTCTTTTAAATTAGTTTCCTCTTTATGTACGTATATATAAATAGGTCCAGGATAAAAAGGAAAGTTATATATATATATATGTACACATCGTAGCGACCGCAGTCAGTTCTAGCCGGTGGATTTACGTAGGATAAGGTTGTTGGTGGTGGTGGTGGTGGTGGTGGTGGTGGAAGTTATTGTCTCGTGAGTATCCCGGAGAATAGGGGAGTGGATAGAAGGTATAATGAAATCGTTAGGAGGACTAACAGCGGCGGTGGTACAGGACTTCAATTTCGATTAAGCAACGGGGCAAACGACGGGTATCGTTATAGCAAAGGTCGTATAATCGGGCGACCGGGTTAAATCTAGTATGTGCTTATAATCGTGTAGCGTCGAAAAACGGGGTCGCAAAGTAGGAACGGGGTATACATATAGACACAGGGATACCTTTTAACCGCAAGGAAAAAAGTCTCGAGGATAATGTTAAGGACTAAAGTTTGATTAACTGTGAAAAAAATAGTTCCGAATTTGAGAAAAGTTTCGAAAGCGGCTAATTTCGAATTTTTGCAGGTGCAGGTGGAACTTGAAAGTAAAAAAATGAAACTTTGGAGAAACGAAAAAGTAGAGAATGGTTCGGATTCCGAAAATTCAAATTACGATTGAGAATAATTCTGAAGAATAAAGATTCGATTTAGTAAAATTCCGAGCAGAAAAACCGAAAATCAAAATGACGAGGATACCGAACGTAAGAATGTCGAAAATCGAAAACAAAGAAAGATCAAAGTGGTGAAATTTCACCGAGTAAGAAATTCGCAAAAGTGAAAATCTTGGATCATTCGAAATTTCGATATTTCGGATTCGAAAATTTTCTCACTTTCGGAATTTCAACCCCGCCGCAAAAATTTCTTTTACTTTACTTCTTAGGTTACTTTTCTTCTTTCTCTTTTTCGTCTTCACTGTAAGCAAGCAGTTTTTTATTTTCTAATGTATATTGCAAGAAGCTTTTAGTTTTATGGAAAGCTACGCGGAGAAGAGGATCTCACTTTTTCTATTCTCCCGTGTTTCGCGTGTCGTCAAAAGACGGAGGAGAGGGTGATGTGATATAAAGACCTCGAAAAATTGTACGTATGAAACGGGTGCGGTATATTCGCTATGTAAGTGACTTGCCCATGGGAATAAAAATTGCGAATATTAAGAGTAAATGTCGTGCGTGGAACGCGGAAAAAGAGGGTGAAATTCTGTCGGAAAATGAAAAATTGACGTTTCCGTTCTACCGTTGCACTAACAAACATATATCGAAATTAAAATCAAAGTTACCACAACTAATGACTAACCTATTAAGCCACGTATGGCTAATTTCTCAATTTTATTACGTCTTTACTTTTGCCTCATAATCACGTGTTTCAAACGAATTTTAGAAAACGAAACAATGAATTTTTGTTATATTTATTCTCTTGTCTTTTCAAACGCATCGTTGCATCAACGTCACGTTTGCCAACGATGAGAAAATTTTGCATTCTTGAAACGTTGAAAACTTGGAAAACACGAAATTGCGCAAACCTGTAATAATTCACGGTCTGCCGATCAAAGAGCATCATATTAATTACAGAAGGTGGAAAGTCACACAAATATGCAAACATGAGCATGCACGTAGGTACTAAAGCAGTAAAAGTTTGAGTTTGACCGACGGGTACTTTGCAACTTTATTCTTCCGTCGAGTCGACGTAGGGAAGACTGCAGGCTTCATAAATTTCCCACACGCGTGTATGTATAATATAGGCACATACGTATGTGTGTATACATACATATATATATATAATACATATAGACCTCCGAGGTTATATTATTCACGTTCGTATAGGTACGTGGGGTACATAAGTTGCCGGTTCAAAATGAATTCTTTGTTTTTTTTTTTTTGAAAAATTTATAGGTGGCAGCGGCAGCGAGAGAGGAAACAGAATTTCGTCGAGGTCTCGATGTTGAGGGGATTTTCAACGTAGGTACTTGAAAATGCGAACCCCTCTCTCGGCTTGTGCCTAATTTTAATCAAATCCCCCGCGCAGGCGTCTAATTTCAAAATGACAACTCGCAACGATTGAATTTGTATTTTACACGGATAGAAAAGATTTTTCCCAACGTCGGTGTATATTTTTTTTTTCAAAAAATTCTGGATCATACATGACAAAAAATTTGATACGATCTAATGAAAATTTCACGCCCATGAATTCAGTTTGTGTAATTATATTTTCTGCAGTCCGTGTGTTTTGGTTTTTTTTTTTTTTTTTTTTTTTATATATATATATATTTTTTTTTATTTTTTTACGAAGAAACTGATAGGATTTTTATTCCTTAAATTGTATACATATACGTATAATAACTCAAAGTAGAGAAAAAAAATTTCGCGTATATATACAAATTTAAAAAACTAATTGCAACAATCGCAGGGTATAAATCGTAAGAAATTCACGCGAGCTTGAATCGTTGGAAAAAAATTTAATCCAGCGAAACCGGAAACTGTAGATTGACGAACGAAATACTGCGACGGTGATTCTATGAGAAACGGAATAGTAAGTATCGCGGTGAAAGAGATAAGAAACAGAAAAGAACAGAGAAAGGAAAAAGAGGCAAAAACTTGGCTCATCAGACTCAGAATCAGCGAACGAAAAATAATATTCCTAAAACTTTTCCGTGCGATGATAGATTGAATTTCATTTTCAATTTTCATTTTCTTCGCTCACCTTTTTTCATTTTTTTTCTCATTGGCATTATTTAACCCGGAGAAAAAAAAACTGGCAATAAACCTGACGTGTAATAATTTCAACCGATATCCAAAATCACCATTAAAACACTGTTCTATGTATTATAAGTAGTCCTTATTTCAAAAAGTCATAAAACCAGGAAACATTTTTCGGGTAAAAGCAAAAAAAAAAAAGAACGAGGGTGAGGGAGGGCAAGAAAAGGGATCATGTGACTGATTTACGATCGAAATAACACTCGGAATTGTAACGTATAGGTACGAACAATATAGATTTATAAATAAAAAAAAAAAAGAAAGTACCCAGGAAACTCCTCGTACGTATAAATGTGTATAAATATTTCCAAAAATATAACCTTATATATATATCTATATATAGTATGTATAGACGTTGTATAGGTATAATACGTGCACGGCGTGAATTTTTGTTACCACGTTCGTTCATTCGTGTAATTGTTTGTCTTAATAAGGCGAAGAAGAATAATAATAAGTATAAGTGGAAGAAGAAAATGAAGAGTAAGTGCAGCAGGGATAGTATAATTAACGAAGAAATTGACTTTAATAAGGATATTCAAAGTTGATGAGCGAGCTTGCAGCACCAGAAGAATTAAAAGCGCTGCGAGTGGTTCAGCAGCCGGCTTAAATTGTATATATTCAGATCTATATATACATATATACAGACTAGGTATATATATATATATATATATATATATATATATTATTAATCAAGCCAGGAAATTGAAGTGTAATAAAAAGTTGGTTGGTAGGGGAAGGAGAGAGAATTTCTTTTCTGGTTTTTTTTTTTTTTTTTTTTTCCTTCACCCTTATCGTGCAACTAGAGCAAAGAATAAAAAATAAACGGTCGATCATACGATGATGGTAATTTTGTTAGAAAGAAAAATAAAGAAAAAAAAACCACAATATCGCACATGTAAAATAGTATAGAAATGAGAGAAAGAGAGAGAGAGAGAGAGAGAGAGAGAAAGAGAGAGAGAGAGAAAGAGAGAGAGAGAGAGAGAGAGAGAGAGAGGGAGGGAGGAAGGGCGAAAAAAAATGATGAAAAATCAAATAACAAAGAAAGTTATTGTTAACTTGCCATTTTATAGCGAATCATTATATCTTCACTCCGATTCCGGGGCGTTTCCAAAACTGAGAGATTGATGCTGCCAGATGTGTCGAAGTACTTGACGTGAATTCGTGTACATATGTATATATATATATATATATCGTGTACTTTAACGGAAAAAAAAAAAAAACGAACCGTCGAAAGTGAATTTTCGGTCAAGTATATGTGTATATATATATATATATATATACACATATACTTGATAAAAAAAAAATATATATATAAGAATAACAGGCGGCTGTCGGAGCGACCGGAACACCAGAGAAGTGGGACGTTGACGTCCCGATGAGAAGCGCTCCGCACGAACCGCGCCAAAGCACTGAGGCGAAACGGGCGCCCCGACGCCCGAAACCGACGTCGAACTGAACGCGGGGTGGGTGGGTGCGTGGCTCGTTCGACGCGAGGCGAGGCGAGGCGACGCGACGCGACGTAACGCGAACTTGAAGCCGGGTAACATGCCGGTTAAAAAGGAAGCCGAAGAGAGAAGAGGGGAGGACTGATTGGGACTATGCGAGGGGGTACGGAAATGCGATACGCCGTTGTCTTTTTTCTTTTCCTTCAATTTACGCCACGTTTGTTGTTTTGTTTTTTTTTTTTTGTTTTTTGGTTTTGTTTCCGAAGAAGAAAAAATTTCTCTTCATATCGGTGCGATAACGAGGCGTCACACGAAATTGTCATTTTTATTTGGCGGGGTTGAAGTCGAAATCAGACTTTTTTGCTGGTCCATTTTTTTTTTCACTTGTAGTTTTTTTTTTTTTTTTTTTTTTTTTTTTTTTTTTTTTTTTTTTTTTTTTTTGTAATCGAGATTCATTCCCGCGGTCTGATTCGACGAAAAATCGTGCAACGTACTTTTGTAAAGTTATATACGAGACGAATGAATAGGAGCTTTTGACGTGGTAAAATTGAAAGGAGAAAAAAAGAAAAAGAAAAAATCACCAATTACGGAATAATTATATATCAACCCCTCGAAATGTCCGCCCTGTGTGTCAAGGTTTTGTCAAATTGTATCATCACTCGGTGACCGATGAGAAAATCAATAAACAGACACTACGTGCAGGCATTCACTCACTTTCCGTATATAGTGACGATGACAAAGGTATAATTTGTTAAAAGTATGTACATTAGTCTGATGCGATGAAGATAAATAATCCCGGTGCTAATTTAAGGGTTGAGGTTCGTTTCGAACACGAGGTTTGCGCTGAACAAATTTCTTACAATGAAAACATTGGTTTAAAAAAAAAATAATAATTTCGATTTCACAATGAAGAATCGTTAAGTATGATTATTAATATAGCAATTAAAATTGACCGTTTAATCAACTAATCGATCGAGGAATGAATTTTTAATTCTACAACCGCGGAGCTGCCGCGCAATATGGCGGATTTGGATATTCCGTTATACCTGTCAGGCTGGGATAACAGTCCTCGAGCTGTCTCGACCCCGCAGCTTATCATCCCTCCCTAATCGGGTATAGACGTAATTAGTATATTGCCAAGTGCCGCCGCTTCGCAGTGAAATATCTGCGTGAACATATATCGAAAAGCTAACCTAACCTGACCGAACTTAGCTCAGCAGCTATTCAAAGCTTCTCTTTCTCTCCCTCCCTCTCTCTCTCTCTTATACACTCGTTGTAAAATAAATTAGAACGGGAATATAATTACTTTCACGAAATGATGTAACGATTCACGTACCTAAGTGGTGATATATTCGTCACATTCGTTACGGAAGGTTGAGATGATTTTGTGAAACGTCAAGGGTTTAGAAGAGGAAGGAAACTAATGAGAGTATTTTTGTTTATTGTTTTTTGTTTCCATCGAGCATTAGACATGTCGCCTTAAAGGCGTGTGGGTGAGTAAATTACAAAATGGCCTCTGTATTCCGCAGAGCGTGTCTGGATTTCGCTATTTCTCTCTCTGTTTTATTTCTATTTCTATTTCTATCTATCCCTGTGTATTCTCTATCTCAACTTGCATAATACAGTATTCAGCGAAGCTGAATTTTCATGCAGAAGAAAAAAGATGAAGAAGAAGAAGAAGAAGAAAAATATCACAAGTCGTATAGAAGAAGAATAGAGAAGACGAAGAAGATCTCTCGTAAGATGTATCGCGTCAGCGTAAATTCTTCCACATAGATCGAGATCGAGTCGTGACGTTACCGTCAGAAATTTAAATTCGCATAATATACACGCGTGTTTTGACAGTTTTGCAAAATTTCGAAAATCGCATCAGAGTGCGGCAATGGAAAGAAGAAAACATATTTTTATATCCATCGGTATCAGTTTCTTCTCGGCCCGCTTTTCCCAACTTCTCGATTGCCTGTAGAGGCATTCGAAGTCATTTGAGCGTATACAAAAGTTGGTAAATTTATACAGTAACAGGAAAAGTCAATACGTGAAAGTTAATCCGATAGCCCCGTAGATTTCGTTTTCAAAATACCTCAAAGTTTTTCCTTTCATTTCACTGACCAAAATATTGCGCTCTTTGCCCGTAAATAATATATCGTATTTCGATTCGATATACCTTTTTCACTCTACAAACTGAATACTGTTCATTGTTAAAAAATTTCCAACAACAACAACAACAACAACAAGAACAACAACTGTATTATAAAACTATTGCTCAATATTCCCCAAAATTTTCCCGACTTCTTTTCCATACCAAATGAAATTCCTACCAATTTTTCCACCCAACAAATATTAACAATAAACGACAAAACTCTGAAATACAAATCCCGTCGAGTATTTACGAAATGATTTCCATTCGCGATTGTTCCTGGCTAGAAAAAATTTCATTGAAAATAAAATAAAAACGAAGAAGAAGAAGAAGAAAAGTAAAAATAATTATTAAGAAGAAAAAAAAAAAAAAAAAAAAAAAAAACACCAAACACACCCACGCAACCACCGTCATATTTCCGTCACTTTTTTATGCTTCTTTTTCATCAATAAATTATATTATTATTATCAAACAAGTGTCACTTGGCCGATTAATCGTATATAAGATTGAATTTGTGACTGGCGTGTATTTAACAATGAACAGCGTCAGTGCTGTTCTGAGTACTATCAAATGTCAGTCGAAAATAATCATGAAAATATAATATAGGCGGGACCTCAATCTCTGAAGAGGGGCGTTGCCACCTGTCACTGATTATCGCTTATCCCACGGTCAGCGCGTGGTGATGGTGGTGGTGGTGGTGGTGGTGGTGGTTTGATAGTTGGTCAACGGGGTCTAAAAGCGTCTACCAGAAATCTGGCCTCTGTATTTCATCCTCTCCCGGGAGTTATTGCCGTTGGGCGGATGCCCCGATAACGGCTTCGTCCTCCTCCTCCTCTTCCTCCCCCTCCCCCCTCTCCACCCCCCTCATCCTTCCTCCCCCTTTCTCATATAGCGCGCCAGTTTCAGCTGGACCCAACGAATCACACGCTCTTCGCGAACAGACCATATTCACATATGTATATATAGCGTACGTATATGTACATACATACATATAACATATATGTACTAGAAGAAGAAGAAAGCAAAGGAAAAATAAACAAATAAATAAACAAATAAAAAAATATACGTATATAATATATATGTATGTATAATAAATCTTTTGCACGGCGACAGCTGCAATTATTTTACTCGACGGTTATAATCGAACGGTGTCAGACGACGCTGTCGGTTTTCTTTTTTTTATTTCTTCATTGGATTTGAAAAATAATTGTCTCCCTATCGACGATCGTTTCAGTTAAATTTTCACGTTTTACGGTATAATTATAGGGTAGGTAAAAAGTTATATTAGGATATGGAAAGAAATTCGGTATCGAAGTATTTTTTAGAATCTAAGAAAAATCCAAGTAAGAAGAAGAAGGAAAAAAAAAATGTATAGTGAATTTTAAATTTTGCAAAGAACAAAAAATGTATAGTTTCAAAAATTAAGCAATGTTTTTTTTCACCACATGCACAGTGGATAGCGAAAAGGTTAGGTTTTTAAAGTGTGGTAAAAACCTGAGAATATATAATGAGATGAGATTTGGCAAAAATATAGTTTAAAAATTGAAGCAACTTTTTTTTATTCACACTTATGTCGAAACATTAACAAGCTTTTAAAATCCGTGATCAGAAGTAAGCTTAACATAAATTTCAATGAACTGACAATAAATTCGATACAGGAACGAAGGAGGTCAAAAATCATGAAATAAAACCGCAGTGATTAACGATTCTATTTATCAAAAGAATTTTTACAGTAAAAAAAATTGACTCTCTGTCGTACCGCAATTGGTGAAAATTGAATAGTCCGATTCCGCAAAGTGTGAAATTGTTCTTTGAATTAACGACCAAAGTGTCCTGCGATAGTAATTTCTTCCTCAGGTTTTTCCTTCCTACATTACGAGCTTGACACTTTGGCAAATTTTTTGCCCCTCTCCCATTTCCGTCTTGTGTTTCATTCGACTTCTTGCGCCTCGCCTCGCGCTCTTCTCGTTTTTCTCAAGAATTCACGCGATGATTATCAGGAACGGGAAACAGCCGTTTGCGTTTGCCTCGTTTGAGTTCCGGAAGATCTCGCCGCCGCTGCCTAATCGTCTTCAGACTTTGGGGGGATGCGATCCTTGTATTTTTCCATCAGGATCCGCCGTAGGTTTTCAAGGGTGGAAAAAGGCGGCGGTTCCACATCAAACGAGCTCCGCAAATCGTCGATGATTTTTAAGATCGTACGAAAGGATACGGCGAAGGGTATTTGGCAGGCAGCGTATATAGAAAGGCAATTCCACATCACGACGTACCCAGTGTGGTGGATTATTATCCTGGCGAAACGATAGAGGCCGATTTTTCGTGACTCCATTGTCATCAGCTGAACGAGTAGATGAAAATGGCGGTCAAAGTTTGCCGGAAAACTGAATGGAGGAAAATATCGCGGGGCCATTCGCTGAAGGAAATCGGTTTCAAAGTTCAGGGAATTCGGATGGCTTCGATGTTTTTTCTCAAGGAATGAGAAATTTTTCATTTTGCAAGTATTGCAGTAAACGCCAAATGGTTCCGTATTTTTCAATTTTTTATTTTTACCACCATCTCGTCGTTTGGAATTTCATAAATTTCCAATTTATCGACAAGTGATGTTCAAGTGATTTTCAGGAATTCAAACAAAATCCCTCGAGATGTAGATCAATAGAAATCCCTCGAAATCAATGTTAAGAAATTGATATCAAACATTTTATTTCGAATTGAATGGCCCCGTAGAAAATACGTTCGATTCAAATCCGAAAAACTACTTTCGAAAATGAAGTCGTCACTGTAAGAAGAATTGAAAAATCTATCTACAGTATGTTGGTGAATTTTTCCAGTGAAAAAAGAAAGAAAAAAAAAAAAAACAAACAAACGTCGAAGGAAATACGTTGATCTAAAACTACAAACACAGTTCAAATTCGCCAACATCGATAAAATAAAAATTGTTTCAAAAATCGAAACAACTCTGATTATCAGTTTTTTCGATATTTCCATTGATAAAGTCGGTTTTAACCCTCCGTTTGAACACTTGGAATTGAAAAAAAATCATAATTTCTTCTTATCAAAGTGTCAAATTACATAACCTAAGAGTTGGCAAGATCAAATAAGTTTCAAAGTATTGTTAATAAAAATAGATATTATAAATAGCCCCAGTCTTAGCACGGAGGGTTAAAATACTTGTGAAAAAACTGAGTGTTTAACCTGAAATCTATACTTGAGAAGATGAAACGGTTGCGTAATAAACATGCCGACTAAAAGACTGACGATTTTCCCACAAATTAGTGAAACGGCGACGGGATTTTCGTCGGGCAGGTGACGTTTGCTGACGATCACGAGTTCGGCGTAAAGGGCGAACTGCAGGGCGCAGACGAGGGCCGCGTGTACGGTGGTCGAAAAGACGCCTCTATAGACGCCCGTGATTCCATGGGTCTTCCAAGCCTCCCTCAGCTGACGTTTCAGTCTCCCTTTCTGCCATTTGTAGTTATTATCCACGTCCATCCTCGTCAAGATAAAATCAGCTGGCACGCCTACGCGTAGAATTGAATGATAAAAAAAACCCGATAAAGGATTCAGATTTCGATTGCAATGACCATTGTGTCGAAATTACCGCGAAAATCTGGAAAAATTCAAATTTCTCACCGATAATGATTTCTTGGGTTTCGACTATCTTGAGAAATGACTTGTTTTATTCGACAAATTTTTGCTTGAGATAAAAAGTAAAAAAAAAGGGGAAAAAATTGAGTTTATAAATACGATGACGTTGTTTTTCCTGAACAAGGTTAACTAAGAATATTATGAGAAATTTGAAGGAAAAATTTGAATCATTGATTTTCAGTGTATAAAATAAAACATATTAGGGTGGCGCAAAAAAACCGACAA
Organism: Diprion similis; assembly: GCF_021155765.1. Taxonomy (NCBI): domain Eukaryota; kingdom Metazoa; phylum Arthropoda; class Insecta; order Hymenoptera; family Diprionidae; genus Diprion; species Diprion similis. The sequence goes on along the minus strand of NC_060113.1, from coordinate 1,737,845 downwards.
TTTTTTTTTTTTCGAGTCTCGTGTGACAAAATGTTAGTTTTTCGTCTTTCAAGAGCCCACTCCAAAGGACAGTTCAAAAAAAAAATTTTAAGAGGTCGCTCCAAATTTATTAAAATGTCAAAAATCGTCTAAAAATTAGATTAAAAAAATTATATTTTCAGTATTTTGTTTGATTTTTAATTCATGTCGTGGTGTATTGTTGTCGATTCTTTCTTACTAAATTAAAGAAAAAAATTTATGAAATTTTGATATGAATATTAAAAGGTCGCTCGAAAAGATCTAAAGAAATGGCCCAAAAATTGAAAAAAAATTATGAGGGACCTTTCAAAATTCAAATTTTGAACTAAAACTTTCGGAAACTTATTTTTTTTTGTTGTCTATAAAATTATACCGTAACGAGCAAAAAAAAAAAAAATCGATTTTTGACGATTTCTGATGTTTTAAAAAATGTGGAGCAACCTCTTAAAAATTTTTTTTTTTTGAACTGTCCTTCGGAGTGGGCTCTTAAAACATCAAAAACTAACATTTTGTCACACGAGACTGAAAAAAAAAAAAAAAGTCGGTTTTTTTGCGCCACCCTAATATTGTATATGTATACAATATATATATAATATTATACGTTAAAGTCGACGCAATGGTTTTGCTAATATTTCTTTCTTTCGTTTAGTTATTTTATACGAAATTCGGACCGATCAGACTGGACGTAAATCCAGCGACGACGGCAGCGGAGGCAAAATGGCCAGCGTTGAAAGAAACGTTGTTAAAGAGGCTGTCCATGAGGCTGGTATAGATGCCGAGACGAACGGTGGTAGAAATACCGTCCCTGACGACGCGGACGGCTCCCCCATAACGGAGTCCGTATATTCCGTGAAGCCGAGCAACGAGTTTCCGGTAATTCAAGCCGGTTAGGAAGTACCGGAGGTGAGTGGAGGTCAGGGGGTAGAGGACGAGGGTGGCGACGGTACCTGAAGCAGGGATGCGAGAAGAGAGAAGAGAGAAGAGAGAAGAGAGGGAGGGAGAAACACTCTTCCTACGCAACATAAATTGGGCATAAAAATTCAGGCAGCATCCGCGAGCCATCGAAACAGTCGGTTTAGCGATTCCGCGAGTGAAACGATACGAGACTAGAAGAAAATCGTTGCGATTTTCATTGACCGTGAAAAACAAATTGTAGGTTGATGTTGTTGTTGTTGTTGTTTTTTTTTTTTTGTTTTTTTTTTTCTTTAGATCGTTTTTACCCGAACTCTAACCCGTGCCGCCAGAGGGTTGATTTCCCCGTTTAACCCTTTTCAACGGAGTTGTAAATCTACCCAACGGATTTGGGTGGAATTTGATACAGGAGGATTTCTTGGGTCGTTGATTACGAATCTGGATTGGAAATTTTTTAATTGAAAACGGGGGATCCAATATGGCGGACAAACATCCCAAAAGTCACTTGGCGTTGAGGTATTGGATCAACTATTTTGACCTTCGAAATTTTTAGTTTAGATTTGTAATCAGCGATCCAAGACAATCGAAATTGGAAAATCACTTTTTTAAGTATACATACATGTATATTAGGATGTTTCAGAAAAAAATAATTTGCCATTTTTCAACGTCGCACTTCCAAAAAAAGTTTGTTTATAAAGGTTGAAAGAAAGATTCCGTCAAAAGATAAACGTTTTACGTTATATGGAATATCGCGCTCGTTTGATTTTTCACTTTTTGACATTATTTTTTATTTTTTTTTCTTGTATGTACGAAGAATCGCGAACGAAAAATTTTTTTTCGCTGCTCATATCAATCGTAATATCAATTTACGTAGCATAGAGAAAACCCACAATTTTAATATCAAGTCTCCAATTGATATTTGAGAAGTTTATCAGACGACTTTCTCATTAGTAATTCAATCTCATAAAGTAATCATAATTTGAAGTGAAATTCTAATTTGAGAAAATAAGATTCCAGTTCGATATATCTACTGTTATGTTATGGATCGTGATCTTTGGATCAAAAGTAAATTTCAGGAAAGAAATAATAATTCAAGTACTACAATTACGTGTTCCTTCATCAATTCGAAAAAAAAAAATGTCAAAAAAGTAAACGGGCGAATTAACCCTCTGACGGCACGAGTTAAGAGTTGAGATAAAAATGATGTGAAAAATTATGGAATAATTTATGACTTATTTCGAGCCGATTTGAGGGGCCGGGGAGTTAATCGAAATTTAAAAATCACCTTTTCAAGGACCACGCTAAATCGTATATATATATACGATAATATATATATATATATATAAAATGGTTCTTGCCCCTTGCGATTTTTATAACTAGATAACGACGCGTCGTACAGAAAATTCACAAACACTTTTTTGTAGAAAATTGAACGTTTTACAAAAAAGGTCTCTTGTCATTTTACGATAAATCTACTCCTTCAAAAGTTATTTGAGGTCCTTTGCTGATGTTTGACCTCAAATAACTTTTGAAGGAGTAGATTTATCGTAAAATGACAAGAGACCTTTTTTGTAGAACGTTCAATTTCCTACAAAAACATATTTATGAATTTTCTGTACGACGCGTCGTTATCTAGTTATAAAAATCGCAAGGAGCAAGAACCATTTTTGCCATGTTATTCTTATGGAAAGTAGAAAATCGCGATGAGGCACCTCTAAATATCAATATTAAAATCTGAAATTTTTATGGTATTTCTTTTTCGTCATCTTGAACAATATTTTCAGTATACCATTAAAAAAAAAAAAATAGTCAATTTTTTTGATACAGTCTAATATATATGTATAGGTATACACGACGCGAAAAAACGATGCCGAATATGCTGATGGCTGAAATCGATATCTACATAACGAATTTCGAGAGGCGGTTTATACCAGCTAATACCCAAGGGTTTGAAGAAGAAATTCCCCCGCGCATATCTCGCGTGCTAACCTGATATCCCGGTGAGCATAAATTTGGTAAAAGCGGTCTTAGCATCCTGACGGTTCTCGTACATGAAACGGGCCGGATGTTTCTACTAGACATCGTAAATCTTGATGAAAATTTATATATATTTTTTCTCCTGCATATGTGTATAATATATTACAAGGTTTCTGATCTTCTTCCGATTTTTTTTTTTTTTTTTTTTTTTTCCTTCTCTTCCTATTTTTCTTATTTATTTATTTATTTCCATCGATATTAGACGATTTTTATACACCTCCCTTACACGACTTTCTTACGCATGATGTATGTGTACTCAAATTTCAAAATTATGAACATTTAATTTCAACGTATAACCAACGAATTTTGACAACGTTTCGCAGTGTTTCTCGGATGAAAACAATTAGCGAACGTTACCGATTATGTGATGTTGCCAATTTCAGAGATACGAATCTCAACTGAACTTCGACGGAATGGATTGTGATAAAAATTTGTTTGTCTTTCTTTTTTAAAAAACTCGCTACAGTTTGATATTGAACAGAATTTCAAATGAAATAATATTAGAAAAAGAAGAAACTTCGCTAATATTTAACGCGATTCAGCATAGTCAAAAATTTTATAAACCTACAAGAAATTATTATTTTGAATTTTACCGCGGCAACTGAAAACGATGATAATAAAAGCTTCTCCTCAAAAACTGATTGAATGATTGAAAAAATGAAGAATAAAAAATCACAATTGCGATAATTCGATCCTCCGGATAAAGAATAGAGGGAAAACTTTCGATACGTGTTTGCAAATGCGAAATCCATTCTCATAACCCATGCGAAAAAGGAGGAGGCCTGCTTGCTGATAAAGGTAGAGAGTTAATCAGTGGGTTGCAGAAACTAATCTTCTGTGTGGAAAAAAAGAAGATATAAACGGCGGTTGACACGTGTTTGTGTTTCCGTATCGCATGGTGCAAACAGACACGGGTTTGTTCCCTCCAAACACGAAGGCAGAAAGCTGGCCGAATACGACATGAAAAGAGGCTCGAGAAGCTGTGAACCAAGTGATTTCTCTATGAGAAATGAAATATTCACACCGATTCAATTTTGCGATATTAAATTTTCGTCACTGAACTCTAGAAAACTTTTCAAGTATATTATTATTTTTCTTTTTTTCCTTTAACAGTAGAGAAAATGTAAAAAAAAGTTTTTCTATTTTTGTTTTTGTTGTTTTAGGTCGGTGCGTATTTTTTTTTTTAATTTTTATACGAAGCTTCGATACGAAAAACGGCGAGGCTTAAGGGTATACATATAAAAACCGCAAAACTTTTATATCATACAGTATGAAGTGTGTATGCTGTCGTTATACGACGTTACACATGAGAATTACATCGAGATGAAAATTTCTATCCCCGTAGTAGAAGAGAAAAAAAAAAAACAAAAAAAAACCTCCCGAAAGTTGCGAGGATCTGCCGGTATTGTATGAGGAATTCCACTCAAGACCGACCTGCGTTTACGTAGGTATTTAAATTTAAAGTAATAAAAAAACAAAAAAAAAAAAAAAAAAAATCCACTAAATTTTATTCGTTTTTTCCTCGCTCATTAATAATTGTTTCTTTGTTCGAAAAATTTTCAAATCAACTTATAAATTGTCGGTATTGACTCGATTATTGGATCTGCATTGGTTTGAAAACTCTCAAGACTCGGTGAACGTTGATTTTTTCATACACTCTACACCGTATTTGAAATGAAAGAAAAAAAAAAAAAAAAAAAAAAAAAAAAAAGGCGCGCGCGCGCGCGATTCGTTTCCGTAATCTCTTCCGTCCGACGAATTTTCGAGACGCGGCGCAGGTGTCGGCCGGAAGAAGGCCTCGCAGCCTCACTTCCGATAGCGAGAACCGTTGGTTCCGCCTCTGCGTAACTTGCGCATGCAGCAGCAGCCGCTCGGAATGTTTAGCCAAGATACCGTTTATCATTCCTCGCCGAGTTTCTTGCTTATCGCACGCATGGCCGGTTATCGCCTATCGCGCGTACGTTACGCTGCATCCGCGTCTCGCGTCGCTTCGCGTCCGACATCCGTTCGCCACGTTAAACTTATGATACAGAGGAAGCTCGGTAGGTGCGTGCTTGTAAGTGTAGAAAAAAAACAACAACCGAGGAGGCAGGCAGGCATCGATTCTCCGTAGAGATTCAACGATAAGCGTATAGAGGGGGAGGAGGGGGGGAGAGGGGGGAGGGTTCCGAATTTTGAGAGTCCCGGAAGCGCTTAATTCCGAGTTATTTACCGATGGAACTTGAAATCTACAAAAATCAAACTTTGAAGGAACGAATAAAAAAGATAAAAATATGGAAAATCAAAAGGAAAGAAAGATCAAAGTCGTGAGGTTTAACTGAAAATCTTCGATCATTCGGAATTTCGATGTTTCAGATTTTCAAATTATTCATTCATTCGATCGTTCTTACTTTTCGGGTTGATTGATTGTTTAAAAAGGTGTATATATATATAACGTTGAAATTATTAAGTGGAAATCCTTTTTTGTTTTCTTAACCATGTAGGTACAACAATAAATTATAGTTCTGGATAGAAAACGAATATTAGTTTAATATTAAGTATAAACAATATTACAAGCAGGAAAATAAAACACTTAGAGTTACAATTCTGATCCCAATTCTTACAACGACATAAAATTTTTCTTTTTCTTTTATTTTTACTTTTTCTAATAACCCTGAAAAATTAATCAATCGTACAACAACGAAAGATGCTAAACAATTGATTAACTCCGCTACGGATAAAAATCGTTCATCGTGAGAATCTTGAGTAAAATTTAATATACAGATGGAAATATTATCCGCACGCTTCACATCGAACACACTCGAGCGAATCTGGATGCCAATTATCGTCAGCGACAATTCGTTCGATCGTTCTCACGCTTTGAATCCGCGGACGACGATGATGATAATAATAATTTCATGTAGAAAATTCTTCGATTTCGTTATCGGCAAATAACGTGTGTCTGGAGGAGCGCGAAATCTCGGGATTAGAGAGAGAGAGAGTGAGAGAGAGTGAGAGAGAGAGAGAAAGAGAGAGAGAATTGAGGGGAGAAGAAAAGAGACGCGCAGGATTAATTAAGACGGTGTTAAATCCGGCGTGAAACGGGGTCTCAATCAAACTCCCGGCGTCGTCCCGGCGCCGCGCCGCGCCGCGATGTTTTTATGCCGCGAAATTGCAGACGAAGATCATATCCGCAATGGATTCGATCCTCGAATTGAAAGCTCGGTGGGAACGTCAAACGTGTTAAGCGATAATGATTTTCTACAATTAATATAAGTGGAAATATATATATATAGATATGATAACGCGGTGAATATAATTAAGGTAAATAATGACGTGAACTCTGTATGAGAAAAAAAAGAAGAAAAAATACGAAAGAGAGAGAAAAAAAAACGATTGAAAAATCTGCGCAAACATTTCAAACACTTAACTGTAAAACATATCCTTCCAATTAAGCCGGACGGTTTCGTCGTGATTCATAAAGAATTGTTAATTAATCTAACGTCGAGTTACCTGGGAATATTTGATGTATGTATGTATGTATTTATGTGTGTATTTGTGTACTTAGGTAAAAGGTACGAGGAAAAAAAAATCGAAATTTTTCGTTAATCAAACATCCGAGAGAAATGTTTTCAATATAACTATCTAATTCACTGCTATTCCCCGTCCATGATAGAGACAGATTTGTCGATATTCTCGTCGCAGGTGTTTTTAATTTTTAATTTTTTAATTGCTATGCTTTTTGACTCTTTGCAAAAAGGATTATGTACAGTCAGAAGTCCGAAAAAAAATGAATTTTTCAAAAAAATTTCAAAAGAAGAAGTTTTCATTTGTTGAAGTAAAAATTTGTGCACATATTGTGGCAACTTTGAACTGTATTTTAAGAATTTTTATTTGTAAAAATAATTATCTTTGAAGGTACTAAAAAATGGCGTCTTGCGGTTATATACACGATATCTCTGGACTGAATAATATAAAATGAAAAAACCGAAAGTATTATCTAGTAATTGATCGAAGGAATAACCAAAATAATAATTTTTGGTGAAACAGTGGCTTCTCAAAAAAAAAAAATCGACTTTTGACAAAAATTTAGGCCTTAAATTGTTTATAAAATGAAAAATATTTATCAGTGAGAAAAAAAACTTTCAATTAATTACTAAAAAATACACTTAAAAAGCTCTTGTCAAAATTTGAGATTGATCGGTTGAGCCGTTCCCGATAAATCTTGCTCACCGACTTTAAAAAAAACACAGTATTGAGAAAAATGCGTTTAAAGTTTCAGAAGCACTTTACATGTGATAAAAAATTTAATTTTTCAACTTACATCGAGTTGTCAATATTTTCCGGATTGACAGGAAATTCTCTTTGTGTGTACATAAATATATATATATATATATATATATATATATATATACATTAGAAAAATTACAAAAAAAGTAAAAAGAAAAATCGGTTTTCCAAAATTTTAACTTTATACACCCCTTGCAGCCTGCATAACTCTCGACATTCCTGAATCGAGCAATGTTTAAAAATCCTTATGGGTAATACGAACATGAGAAATGACGTAGCCGCAGTCGAGAGTTCCTTCCCGCATATGCTCAAGTATCACGGATGGAGTTGTTTAAGTTCTAAGTCACACCGTGATACCATGAGTGGATTACGGGCGTAAGTACGTGAGAGAATGAGAAATAGAAAGCAGGACTTGCAATAACAATGCAGCCCGAGTGTCGAGAGTTGAAAAATTTGTTTATACATATTAAACGCACACTCGAGCTGGCGATTCGTTCCAAGTTTACAACCCGGCACCCAACAAACACGACAGCCATTCGAGTCTCATTCCTCATTCCTCATTCCTCATTCCTCTGACAAATGACGATGAGTACGAGGGTATGAAGTGTATTATACCTATACGAGGTGTAGCCATGCTTGTAACTTTTAAATTAACACTCGTTGAATTATTTTTAAATGGAATCTGTTTATTTTTCTGTTTTTTTTTTTTTTTTTTTCTTTCCCCAATATTTTCAACAGCTGGAAATTCTTAGGCAGTTGCTTAGCGACAATCCTCTTTATCTCGGGAAGCCTATACGAAAGCCTAAAATCGAGTCTCAAAGAACAATTTCAACGGCCGATGTCGATGGTTCGAAACTATACCAAAAGTGACCAAAAAAAAAAGACAGAGAAATTTTTCTCCTTACTTTCTCAGCAATTGATTTTACGATGTTTTTACTTCGTTATTAAACTGAATTCCAGAGGTTCGAATCGACAGTGTAAAGCTCTCTTTGAAAAAATCTTTTTCTGGTTTTAAAAAATTCTGGAAAAACTGTAGAAAGAAAAAAAATCCAAAACCTTTCGACTTCAACCTAAATCGTTGTACATCAGAATTCGTTGTTTCATACAGTGTATCGACGTAATAATTTTTGGATTGACAAGTGAGAAAATAAATTACAAAATTTCACTTATGTCTACTGTCGAGTGATACTTCCCGAAAATAAGTATTAATTGAACTAAAAAGTATAAAACCATTTAAAGAAGGGTGAAAAAAAAGTTTGAAAAAAAAAAACAACAACAACAGCAGCAACAAGAAAAAATCATCACCGTATTAAAAATGCAAAATTCCCGTTGAAACCCCGAGAAAAATATTCTCTGCAGTATTCTCGTGGGGGGGGGGGGGGGGGGGGACAATTTCGTGTAGGTATAACAAAATCGTCCCTGTACCAACAACTGAGAAGAAAAAAGAAATAAATAAACAAAGAACGAACAAACGAACAGATTCGAGATAAAGAACTGCACGGTTATCTTTTAGGTATAGGAATATATATGTATATATATATATATATGCAGTTCTCGAGCAAACAATCGTGGGTGCAGCACGGTGTGAGGCCGAGGGTCTCGGATCGCACTCTTGAGCTGGTCTAAAGGTTTGCCAAGAATCCGGCAAACTCATAAGACACGTTATACAGCCCTTACAGGACATACAGCAAGAAGAGCCGAGGCGGCTGGTATGGGAAGAAGGTTACAATCTTTACAATAGCCAGACGTCCTCGGACGCGGGGAAAAGGGAAAGGGAAAAGGAAAAGAAAAAGGAGGGAAAAAAGTCCCGGGACTAAGCCATATGGTTTTCGGGATCCTCGAGACGACGAAGAAGAAGATGACGACGACGACGACGACGCGTATCGACGGTTCGCCGGCATGGTAAACAGACGCGGAACGTCGCCTTCGTCGTAAAACAGAAATGGACCGACGAAATGACGTCGGTACTTATAGCATTTTCCGTGAAGACTCCCTGCGGCAACGGGACGCCGGACGGCTCGGCGAAAAACTCACCGGCATAAATCCGAATCCAGCAAAAGTTTCACGTACTTCCGGAAAATACGTTTGCGCGAAAGTAATATATGTATACGGTCAAATAAACTCTACCGCACGACAGGCTGTCGAAGTGGGTTAATTTCGGGGCACCTGTTTGTGGATTTCAAATTGACGTGTAACCGCCTAATAAAGAATAAAAAATTTTATCCTTTTTCCCTACCCCAAGGGCGAAAAAAAATAAAATATCAACTCTTTTAATAAAACATCGCTCGTTTATCCGTAGTTCGGTACAATATAAGCAGATATTTTTATTTCAACTGCCAATTAACTTTTCTACCTATATATATATATATAAAATAAACGATAATTTTTTCCCTATCCCCGAATTTTCATTTTTTCTTTTTCTTTCCTTTTTTCTTTTAATATCGTATCGAAAAAGACGAGTTATATTAAAAATGAAAATAACTTGTGTAAAATGATGAGGCGAAGGTAGAGAGGAGAACGTCATTGGACACGAGGCGATGGGCAGGGGTTTGTTGGCACTGGGTGAAGGGGGATGACCCACCGCTGGTTATCGGTCCGACCAGCCCCAACGGCCGACATTTTCCTCCTCGCAAAATGTCAGCGTTATACTGGCCCGCAGGTCGACGAGGGTACAACGAGGGCTGTTACGGAGAAGCGATGTTTGTACGCGTCGCCTCTATTCATGCCCTATGGATATACGATAATATACGGATAACGGAAGATCCTCCCTTGCCCATGCAAGGATAACACCACCCCGAAGTTATATGATTGCGAAAGGAGGGCGAGTGACTTGGATTGAGAGTGAATTTTCTTCTTTTTTTTCTTTTTCTTTCCCCAATTCGTACGAAAATTATTAAAAGTGTACTATTAAGGTTGTGTAGCAGTCCTACCTTTACCGACTGAGTAAAATCACCCTTTTTCTTTCTATATTGGACGGACAAAAGAACGCGGAAAGGGTTCGAGTTTCGACGGTGCATCGCTGATTTATAATTCAGGAATTCAGTAAAGTTACTCCTGTAATCTCGGAAAGAGTAATTAAAAAAAAAAATTAATAATTTGTGTGGTTTTTAGACACGTGTTACTATTTTCACAATTCCCACATTATTTTCGTTATATCATTTGACATATCATTCGTTGGTAAAAGATTCTCTGAAGAAATAAGAGGAAAAAGATGAAAAAGAAGAAGAAGAAGAAAAGTCTAGTAAGAAAAAGATTGAGTTTACCTCGATAGATCTAACCTTGATAGATTCGTTCAATTTCACTCTGCAATGGCTCGTTTCAGTGAGAAGACTACTATTTTTCACAAAGTCGAAGCAAACAGATTTTACTCTTGTTTTTGGTTTTTTTTTTTTATTTTTTTTTTTTTTTTATCGTCAGTTGTCAATTTGAAACCACCATTTGCTAATTGCGATCAACATCGTTGCAATGTTGTGAAACTGAATATTTAACGATGCCAATTTGTCCTGCAGGAAAAAAGAAGAAAAAAAAAGTGTTCCAGCAAATTAATGGAAAAATAGTCTTCCGATTGAAACGATCTACCGTAGAACAAATTCGAACGACGAATCTACCAAAGATTTTTAACAATTTTCCATAAACTTCAAACGAATGATCCGCATCAATATCCAAGCTTTCGTTTACAACTACGATATTTTCTATTCGTTTTATTTTCAAAAATAATTTCGTATTTCAAAAGAACAGTATAAATTTCTTGAATATATATACTCAAACGTACGACCGCAATCAGGTATAAATAAATTCACTAAAAAATAAGAAAAAATAAACACGTATCTAGATATTCGTACGACTTTCCTAAATCCTAAAAGCCATGATGAATTCAATATTCAGATCTGTGCAAAAAGGAGCTGAACAAAAGAATTCAAATATGACTTTTTCTACAGGTATAATAATACCTCTATTTCCGTTCTCATCGTCGCGTCGTTCCTTTGGCACTGCAGCACTGCAATGTGTCAGAGGAAGGGTGCAGCTGCAATCAACGAGAATCGCTAATTCGTTTCTAGATTCGCTGTCGCGGCAGCTCGGATACGTGTGTGTGTGTGAAAAAAATAAAAAAAAAAAAAAAGGAGAGAGAGGAAAAAAAAACACCCAATGGTATAAAAGGCATGGGTGCCAACATGCAGACGTGTACCTACCACACTCGTACGTGTTAATTATACAAGGTGAACTATCGTTTCTCATTATCCCTCTAACTCCGGGAACGCCTGCAGATCCACAGGCAAGGATCGATGGTTTTAACAAGCCAGACTGCAGTGGCACGTTTGATTTTTTTCTTTTCCTTTTCGTTTTTTTTTTTTTTTTTTTTGGTATTTTTCTGCAAAAGATGACAAAGAAAATAGGGGGAAGGGGGGAGAAAAAAAATTCATACGTGCTCGGGAATTTCTGGATTTTAATGAAAAGCGTAATGACGCCGACTCGTGATGTTCGGGACCAAATTCCATGACTACGAAGGTTAGGAAATACCTGCGCGTTTGGTGAAGGGAAATGAAACGATTTTCCTCTACCACCTTTGCATAGGTCTGTCTTATATAAGCTGGCTGCCGGATCATCTCTCACGAGATTGAATAAATTTGCAAAGAAAATAAGTTGCCAACTTTCAAGTTCGCAAGTTATACAGCTTATACCTACCCTTCGGGCATAGACCTTAGGGTGCAAAAGTACTAGGAAAAAGAGAGAGAAAAACAGAGAGAGAAGAAAAAGTATAATGTTTAAAAAAAACAAAAAAAAAATTACCCGCACACTCTCATCAAAGTCGTCTTGAACTTTAATCTGGAACTCATGGTTATAACAGCGACGAGACAGCGAATTCGAAAAAAAAATTCAAACAAACCGAAGTATTTGTAATTTGTATTTGTAACCGAGAGAAAAAAAAAAAAAAAAAAACCACCAATAAAAATTGCTATGAAAATCTATGAAATATTCAAGCAGTGGTATAAAAATATAAAAAACAATAAAGATGATAGCGAATTTTATATAATACATCTTTAAATAATTTTTCACTAAAATAAGTTCTTCTAATTTTTTTTTTTTTTTTGTTCCAATCTATATTTTACTGATATATCCGACTGATGACCGGATCGTTTGTCCGGAGTATAAAAACGCGAGAGTGAAAAAGAAAAAAAATTTACAAGTGTGTGAAATATAAATAAGAAAAATGAATTCATTCATCCCCCCCAGTCTTCTGGTAGTTTGCCAAACCACGAGTGGAATATAAAAAGGGATGAAAACGTTGAAAAAACAGCGGCGTTTCGATTTAACTCGGTCCAGATCTCATCTGAATTGTACACGAAACATTAATTTCTCCACTCTTGTGTTGCAACAAAGGTCATATAATACCGATGCATACACACATATATATATACATATATATTAGGGTGGCGCAAAAAACCGAATATTTTTTTTTAGTCTCGCGTGACAAAATGTTAGTTTTTGATGTTTTGAGAGCCCACTCCAAAGGACAGCTCAAAAAATAAATTTTAAGGGGTCGCTCCAAATTTTTTTAAATGTCAAAAATCGTCAAAAAATTAAATTAAAAAAATTATATTTTCAGTATTTTGTTTGATTTTTAATTCATGTCGTGGTGTATTGTTATCGATTCTTTCTTACTAAATTGAAGAAAAAAAATTTATGAAATTTTAATATGAGTATTAAAAGGTCGCTCGAAAAGATCTAAAGAAATGGACCAAAAAATTGAAAAAAAATTATGAGCGACCTGTCAAAATTCAAATTTTTTGAACTGAAACTTTCGGAAACTTATTTTTTTTTCGTCTGTAAAATTATACCGTAACGTGAAAAAAAATTAGGAAAAAAAAAAATCGATTCTCGACGATTTCTGATGTTTCAAAAAATGTGGAGCGACATCTTAAAAATTTATTTTTGAGCTGTCCTTTGGAATGGGCTCTGAAAACATCAAAAACTAACATTTTGTCACACGAAGCTCAAAAAAAAAAAAAAAAAAAATAATAGTCATTTTTTTGTGCCACCCTAATATACATATACACCCATTACATTTACATGGGCATTAAATCGTGGATAAGATTGCACAGATTACACCCTAATATAATATAACATAATAGATGACAACAATAATGATGACGACGACGACGACGACAAGACCAATAACAATATAATAACAATAATAACAAGGACGATAATGGCGGTTTCAGGAACACGACGTGCGGTTCCATTGTTTCGACATCATTGAGGAGTGGACTTCGAGTGGCGTTCGAGTCCTGTATATGGATTTACGCACGCAGGTAGAGACGGCCGAGGGGTTGAAAAGGGACGGGGTGAAGGAGGGGCGTGATTGGCTGGCATTGTCACCCTCGATCTCACCGGCGAACAATGGATCGGGGCGCCCGCTTGTCCTTTGCGCTTTGGGCCTGAGTGATTGCGAAGCGAACGACAGAACTTCGGCCCTACAGACAAACAGACAGACAGACAGACAGACAGACAGACAGACAGGCAACCAGCGCCGAAAATTAACCTGACCGATCGGCCGTGATCCTCCGGTTATTGTTTTAGGACTATATTATAGGTACATACATTTGCATTTACGGCTTTCGTAATATGCCCGCCAACGGACATCTTATTTCTGCATAACATTATATCGTCAGCAGCAATTTCCTTTCGACGACGTATGTAATAATAAAGGTCTTGTTTTATCGCCGAAAAGTTATTTCTATGTATGTGTGAACTTTTTTTCGGGGTTGCGTATCTGGAAAGAAAAAAAAAAAAAACTGAACCCTTTGATAGTCCGTTGAAAATAAGTCTGACAATGAGTAAAAAATATTGGGGACTGGCTCGTGGATGCGTTTTAGTTTGCAGGGGGTTTTCGACCCTCAGGAACTGAAATCTGGAGTCATTTTAGAGCTCTATAGACGGGGTTTCGAAGAAACAGACAAATTTGTCGTTTTTTTTTTTTTTGTTTTTTTTTGTTTTTTCTTGCATTTTCATTGCACAGTTCACAAAGGCAAAGCTACAAAGTGCATTTTAATAAGCACGTTATATCGTACGACCTATATAATATTATATACCTAAAAAATGCAAAGTAACGTAAGTAAGGAAGTAAGAATAGAGACAGGAAAAGAAAACGACGGAAGGAAAATTTTTTTTTAAAACAGAAAAAAAAAACAAAAATAAAAAATATAAACTACAACCACGAGATAAGACAAACAAAACTTTACAAGCTCTCGCAAAGTTTAAAAGCAAGAGGTTAAAACGGACCCGGGGGTAAAATGAGCATAAAAAGAAATTAAACAACGAGAAAAAAGGGAAAAAGAAAAAAGAAAAAAGTACATGAATAATTTAAATCCCGTCACCGACGGATGTTCAAATTCACCTTCCGGGGCTTTCCGAGTCAAGGCAGTAGCCGCCCCCCGTTTTCCATCGTTCAAACGAGACTCGACCGAACGAAGAGAGGGTTGAAATTTTCAACCTCTGATCAATTCCCTTTGCCCCCCCCCCCCCCCTCTTTGCAGCCGTGCACGGAAGAGTATGACGTATAGCAGACGTCCGTTGGTAGGGGGGGGGGGGGGGGGGGGGGGGGGGTGGAAGTGAGTGAATCTCTTTATAGCTTCCGGGACGGAAATGTGACGGCGATACCTAACTATATCATGTATAATATATATATATATATATATATAACTCGTAGCCCGGGCTTTTAACAAATACTCTAGACTTCTCCCTTGCATCTTTCCTAAGTCAAATTTATGTCCAATGTGCGTTCAACACGACGTTGCAGTTCTCAATATGCACATCCTGGTTCGTTCGTTGACCTCGTCAAAATAAAATAAATTTGTAAGATCTTCGGAGCGCGAGGTGAGCCGATGTGGCAGGTCGATCGAGCTGGAAAGTTTGACTTTGACTGGACAGACAGACTGGCGCTTCGTAATCGATTAGACCTTCGAGATTTGGGGCGGACTTTATACTTCTTTCAAAAACTTTCTAATCCCAGCTGCCCCGGGGCTGATTCTCCGTGACTCTCGTCTCCGGAGGAGCTGCCTCCTGCCATCCTGCCTTTCTTAATTCACTTCTTACCCGCCGTCTCCACTCCGAGAGGAATACTCCAGAGGGTCTGTTTAGCGTCTTTACCCTCGCCTTGCTTCCCCCCCCCCCCCCCCCCCTCTCGAATACCAATTATGGACCTACCTGCTCGGCATTTCTCAAGTATGAAAACCGCGAGTTGCAGGTCTTTCAGGATTTGGTCTATTTCGATCGCCGATTACGAAGATATAGAGATTGGCCAAAGAACCTGCAAGGTTGATGTTAGTAACGTGGTCGTAACGAAACGTTGAGAAAAAAATTGGTGCTTTTTTTTTATTTCAACGATGATTTTGTACCAAAATTACGAAAGAACGGTTTTTCCTAAGCACGAATCGTTACGATAACATGACAGGAACCTGACGACTAATCTGATATTGTATTCCAGAATCGATGAAAGAAGAACCTGACGAGACTGCAGCAAGAACAAGAGGCAAAAAAGAAGAAGATGGTGATGAAGAGGAGAAAAATTGTCAGGATAACGACGCAGGGAAGAAGGTTATGCAGTTAAAACTTTCCGTGCGATAGTCGACGGCCAAGTTTTTCCTTGCAGGTATTCTGACAATCTAAAAAACTTCTAACCTTAAAAACAAAGACGTCGTGTCGTCTTGCCAGATCGTTTACCCATTACGATCATGTGCCTGGGTATAAAGTGCGTACCTGAGCCTACTTCTAACCCTCGTCAAATAGGGGTTTGAATCAGAGCAGAAAAAAATGAGGGCGGGTTAAGCACGCGAAAATAAGGGGTGGCCTGAAGCCTCGATCATCCGGAAAAGAAACTGGAAGTGCAGGAAGAAGAATATAAATGCAAGACGAATGAAACGGAGAGAAGGCAGAACGTGGGGGTGTATGTGTGTGTGTGTGTGTGATGTGGGGTGTTTCACGGAAAACGCGCGTTAACGGGCCGCCCTTCTTCACCGCCATTCGTTCCGCTTGCGAAGGGTGCCGGCTGTGGAGGATTATTGGCGGATTTGCAATATCACCCGAGATCCTCTCCCTCCTTTTTCGCTCTGGGTGGATCCTTACATCGCTTCCACTCGTCCCCGTCCCTCCCACCCTCTCTCACTCCCTTTCTTTTACACAAGGCTGGACATTAAGTGGACCAAATACCTGTTTCGACGTAACTATTATACCCACCCTCGTGTATTATATATAGAATGCATGCAAGGGTGGATTTGTGGCCTCGTCGCTGGGTGTGTAATAATTCAGGGTTGCGGTATGAGGATCTCTTCGTGCATGCGTATGTGCGAAGTACACCCGGAGGACGTGTTCAGAGCGCGTTTCACGCTTCGGGTATCGTCCGAAAAGTGAAACGGCTTGAATATTCAAACTTACGTATTTCTAGGCTATCGCAAGACAATGCTTGAAATATGTTGTTTGTATCAAAGTAACATCCGGTCTGAACTTTATTCGTTAGTGTATTCCCATGACAAGGTAAAGAGAGGAATCCCATTGTTATAACCGAGAACGAAAAGCTCAGGTTGTTTCTATTTTTTTTGCACATTATACAGCGTCAACATCCAAAGGAGGATCGAATCTAGACAGAACGAGGAAAAGCATGCAACGCATGGATTATGTTCGTTAAATAGCAACCAGAGAGAGAGAGAGCAGCAACGGTATCGACGAACCGACGATCGATGGTTATTTTAGTATATGTTCAGGCGAAAACCGAGTCTCGTCCCACTTTTTCTCGTTAATAATAGCAGTATCATTTTACCGCCGGCCATCCATCCAATCGTTTACCTTGGAGCATCGAATATCGCGAGAATTTCCCTGCCATCGAAACTTGGTACAAAAATGAAGCGAAAATTCAATCAGAAAAGAAGCGGTAGACGATACTCTAATGGTTATATAGCCATGCAAGATTGTGTCCATTGAACACTGCACATAAAATGAAGCTGTTAAATATCGCAATAATTTCACAGTGTCGACTAGGTACTATAAGGACATTTTTTGTGGTCAATTCGGAAATTCAACATCAAACAGTGTTGGTCTGACTTCATCAGGAAGTCTCAAAATCATGTCAGAAAGTGTTGGACTGACTTGATCAAGTAGTCATAGATTCATATTAAACAGTGTTGGTCTGACTTCATCAGTTCGTCTCATATTCATACATATCAGATAGTGTTGGACTGACTTCGCATAGTTTTTGATGGATGTCAAAACGACAGTCTTTAGTAGTCTACTCGTGATTTGACCTACAGTGCACTACACTGTATCGTTATAAATGAGTGAAAAGTGTAAAGAAACGAGGAGTGAGTTATCAGGGCAGAAACACGCGTTTGAGTTGAATCGGTGGATGGTTTAATCACTCTCTACACGCTGTCAGGTTGATCCCCGGGAATAGCAGAGCGACGTGTTCCAGATTCTGATTCATACATTAAATCGACTCGTCGCAGCGCGCAGATAGTATATGTCTCTCTTTCTCTCTTTCTCTCTTTCTCCCTCTCCCTCTTTTCGCTCCCTCGGAACGATCCCCGAGTCCATTTATATAACCACGAAAACCCCGCGTCTCGCCTCAACCCCTTCTTTTCCTTTCTCCACGGAGGGATAAAAGGATGAGGGAAGATTTGTGTCCGATAAATTCTTGCGGCCTTAACCCCGCCGCTCAGTTCCCACCCCCGGCAACCCATCGCCGCCTCGCTTCATGCATACAGCCGGGAATCGAACCGTCCGAAATACACCCTCTACACTTTACATTAACAAGCTGTGCTGCATGGGTCAGACTGACCCTCTACATCCGACTTAAATATATACAATGTTCGACCAGCTGTTGTACATCCGTTTTCATCGAAAGAGGATTATTATTTTTCACAAAGTGTATTGTCATGTGAAAAATAATATCCTGGAAGTGTCAAATTTTTTAATTGACAACAAGAGTCTTACGAGCGGAAAGGATTCTTTCGATCAATGATTAATTATTCCGAAGTCAAACTCGATCAGTTGCACAGAATTCCCTTCTTTGGCAATAAATTTCTTTAGAGGAGGTACATCCTTTCTTTACAATTTATAATTAAATCTCTCTTATTCGCATACCGTGAGTTTTTCTCACAGTAACCGGAGCTACATTATACCAAGGATCGTGGTCCAGGAATGTAACGACGAACGTCGTTCAGTTAAACGAAAATTAATTCCGAGAACTAGCGGGTGTCTTTTCATCTTACGATCTCTATCCTCTAACTCGTTCTTCTTCTCCCCCCCCCCCCCCCCCGCCACCGCCCCATTGCTCAACATTCGTAGTTACCATAATAACAACCCGCAAATTACATTTTTGATTCAGCGCCAAATCTCGTGTATTATGCATCGACAGCGGCGTATTTATTCCATAAAATCTCACTGTATCACAGGATGTATACGTATATATATATATATATACATACATATAATATTGTACATGGAGAAAAATAAAGAGAAGGAATGAAAAATTCAAACTGTAACAAGTTTGCACTGAATAATTATCATACGAATAATTATAATAACAATATATATAAGAAGTCTGTCTTCGAATAGTTGCATTGAAAAAGACGATCAGCTTGAAGATTCGAGCGATATGTTATATTTTGTACAAATTCTGAACTGAATAGAAGATAAAAAAAAAAAAAAGAATTGACACGTCCCGCAGGTTTTCTGTGGATGTGACTCCATTAAAGAATTGATATGACGAGGGGTTCCTTTTTTTTTTTTTTTTTTTCTTTTTTTCTTTGCTACATAAAACTCGTCCCAATCCCCAACCCTCCGGCCTTTCAAAGGAAGGAAGGAAGGAAGGAAGGACAGAATCGACGTTGTGAGTTCAGACTCGAATACGTCCAATAACACGTGCGCGTGACATGACTGCGGGGTATTATGGTTATAGAAAAGCTGTTCAGGAAACCTAAGGGTTGAACCAACGCTAGCGAACAATTCGCCACGGAAGTCAAACACTCAATATTCTCTGTCATGTGTATTCGCACGTAGTTAAAATAGTTATTTCGAAGTATTTTTTCTGTACCTTCGCACGTCTAACAGACGTTGATTCGGAACGGCGAGGATGGATTCGAACTGTTCGCAAATTGATCGGAACAAAAACAATATTTACCAAATATTGTATACATACATAAATTAATGTTAAATTCTTTTTAACATTTCAAAACTTGACAGATGCAAAAAACTTTTTTCATCTTTTGAATAAAATTCCTATGTATAACGAACTCGTACGGTCAATCTATGTAGATATACAAACAATACGTAATTGAATAATTTATTCCTGAAATTTTTTTAAATATATTATACGTTGGTTAAAAATTCCATAATTCGTAGTATGAAAAAAGCAACAACTCGTGCAGAAAATTTTCAGACAAATTATATAAGGCTGCAAACATTCTATACATACCTACGTAAAGTACACAGTAAAAGTTAAATTTTATATACAATTTTTAAACAGGTTAGTTAAAAAGTTACTTTTTGCCCCCCCCCCCCCCCCCCCCCCTCCACGGTTACTTACGACGGGTTAAATTTTATAGACCGAAAATCACGAAAAGGGAAATACTTGTGTATGTATATTAGAGTGATCGTTAAATGGAAGATTTAATTATAAGAGCTCTATAATTTTTTCACATTATTCTCATCCCTTAGACTCCTTGTAGATCGTATATTCCACACGAGTGGTGGGTTTTTTAATTTAGTATATTATTTTTTAAACATTTCTCAAGCTACCTCACGTCGTAATTCATACTTTTTTTAATCTTCGCATTTTTATTTTCGATTGTACAGGAAAGAAGATGTGTGAGAAATTCCATTTTAGTGCTTAAGAATTAAGTACAAAAAAAAAGGCTAACAGGGAGACTCAAAGCTCGAAAAAATCAAAGGTTCATTTTTTTTTTTTAACATCCAAGCCGATCTACGACGATCCAACATTGAAATTCAGAAAAAAAAAAAACCAATCAACGCTCTACAATCTGAAATTCGACAATATTTAAACGTACAACCCCACGTGCCTATTTTCACGACCGGATTCGGGAATCGAAAGGTTCCGGCCGTCTAGTCTGAGCTGATTCAGGGAAAGGGGGAGGATTTAAATAGTATTTGCGGCAAATATTGCGTCAAGAACGAGACGAAGCCTCCCCCGTTTCACGATGGGGTAATTCAATAGCGTTACGTTGAAATGGCGTCGAAGTGCGTACAAGGAGTGATCGAGGGTTGGGGTTTGTGGAAATCACGGTAAAACCGGTGGTGAGATAAGGGTGAAAGGAGGGGCGGGGGGGGGGGGGGGGGGGGGGAGAGCGGAAATGATTCTCGATCTCGTGATCGCCGTTTGCCGTAACACGTTGACGCGTTGCGTTGTGGTAGATAGACGTGGAAGGAATAGAACGACGAAACATTCTCCGCAGAACGAATTACTTTCTTCGTCTTCCGCCCCTCCCATCGCCACCCTGAAGAAGATGCCGGTAGCTTAACCAGGAACCAATTGCCGGCCTGAAGCAGATGCTGGCCCCCCTCTATATGTCTGTCTGTCTGCACCCTGAAGTTTTCCCCAAACAGGGTAGTACTCGGTATTCGGGTTTTAATGCAGGCAAATTATGGGGCAGGGGTGAAATTCAAAATTTTAAAAGTACCGAATGGGCAGAGTTTTGAATTTTTTAGTGACGAAATTTGAAATAAAGAAATTAAAAATTTTGAGGAAATATCAAAGATTCGAAAGTGAGATAATGAGAAAATTTGAAAATCCAGATTTTGAGTTCTGTGAGTTTTTGATAAATCTTGGTAAAATTTTACCCTTTTGATCTTTCTTTGTTTCAGATTTTCGATATTCTTTCACGCCCGCACTCGTCGAGTAAACTACGCTGAGAGAGTATGTTTTGATTTTCGGAATTACACTTTATCGAAACTTTACTTTTCGGAACTTTTCAACCCCACTTCCAAGCTATCATATACCGAGTGTGTATTCGGACTCGTCGCGTAATATTTTACCCTTTATTTAGTCCTTAAGGTATTCAAGGGTAGAACGTAAAACGCGTTATTATACACGCGACTCGAAGCCCTGTATCATTTGTAGACAGGAAGAATTAACCGAGGTGGAAATAAAAGCTCTATACATATAACATTGTGCGCGTATTATATTCGTTGCAAATGTAAAAACAAGGGGAAAGAAAATGGGAGTCTGAATTTTTAAACCTATGTTATGTACTATACCTACTGCAGCCGAGTTGAATTATCACAGAGACGACATGAAATAACGGAATGAAGTAATTGGTATCCTCTTTTTAATAAGAAGACAATTACATTCCATGTGTACGTACTGAAGGAATAAATTATCAAGGCAGAAATATATCTTTTCTTTCATTTGTCAAAAAGGAATAAACTTTTTCTCTCTTAATCTTTCTCTCCGTTTCCGTTAAAATTTCGTATTTTTATCCTGGAAAAATTGCGTATACTATATTTTAACTTTAAAAAGTTCCAGGATGATGATATTGGTTCAATTTTTGCTGTAGCTGTGTGTCGAATTTTCTTTTTGTTTCGGGAAGAGAAACTTTAGACTGTTCTCTAAGTTGTAAAAAATTTTCTCACTTTCTGACCAAACCGAAGTATTCTATTCTCAACGCAATTTATTTTGAAAAAAACTTTTTCTCCGTGGAAAAAACTTTGAAACTATCCCGGTATAATTATTTATTAATAATTCTAAAAGTGACTCGCGTTGGCTGGTATGAAGTGACGCGAACAAGTCGATAGAAAGAAAGGAAGGAAGGAAGGAAGGAAGGAAGAGAGGGAGGGAGGGAGGGAAGGAAAAGTAAAAGGCAGAGATCGAAGCTTGAGGGCGACAAGGCGTGGAGAGCGAATTACTGCCGCCCAACGGGACAAATAATCAGAGGAAGAAATAAAAATAAGAGAAAAAGATAAAATAGAGAGAGAGAGAGAGAGAGAGAGAAAGAGAGAAAAATGAACAACGGGATAGGAAAAATGAGAGAAAGAGGCAGGAAAGAAAGAATCAAGAGCAGGAAAGTTACAATCAGAATGAAAAAACGCACTCGGGGTTCGCCGCCGGATGAACGGGAATAATACAAAAGCGTGCAGCGCAGCTTTCCCGGTGGAAAAGACAAGGGAAGAGAAGAATAAAAGGAAAAAAGAAAAAAGCACAGAGCTCCAGAAACTCCATCACGTCTTCGGGATAAATACATCTTGAATGAATTATTATTATCAATATAACAGAGAAAGCACCGTTTAAATATATCTTTTCGTACGATTGAATTGAGCGATATTGAAAGATCGGCTGAATTTTCACGAGTGTAAAATATAATCGAATCAAAATTCAAAAGATATACCTGATCTCGCATGATTATTTTACAACAATGAAGACGATCATAATTATAATTCTTCGCGATGTATACGAAGGATATGTGAACCCAGCCAGAAATTCGAAATCAATGAAAGAAAAACAATGCTGTTTAGAAGAAGGAAGAAGACTCGACGATTTATCGAAGTGTATAAGACGCATTTGTTCGTCGTTTTATTCCCTCTCCGAGCGAGTTATTATATCCCGGACTGGTATAATAAAATTCGATCGATAGGCGAATAAACGAATTTCGAGTATGAGGTACGTGCGAGCTGAGTTAGAGTGCCGAGGCAATATGAAGAATGGATTTATTGTCGTGTCAAGCGATCCGCGAGGATGAAAAAAAAAGTAAAAACGATATAAAAGAGTTGATATATATATACATATATAATATATGTTTTGTTTTTCCTTTTTTTGTTTTTCAACGAACGAATAATGGACAAGACTTATGGATTATTTATTGTTTGTCCACGGAGCCGAGCGATCGGAGTATACTTCCGTAGAACGATCATCAATCATCCGGCCGGCTATAGTAAAGTTTGGAATTGTATTTTTTTCCTTTTTTTACGCGGATCCAGCTTTTCTCCAAAGCCGGAGTTAAGGTAGAAAAATGAAGCTTAATTTTTTATCGACTGTACATCTTCGAATGAGAAATAAAATTCCTGCAATTCATATAGATCAGCGGCATCTGCTGGTGATAATTATTACCGACCGAGTTCAAGATGCCTGTATTACCGAATGACGGTACTTACCTACTGAGACTTGATCGCGACGCACGATCTACGCAAGGAATATCTAGAAATCTAACTTACCGCGTGTAGTTCATAGTCGCTTTTGCGATCAGAATTCTATACATTTTTTTAAATATAATCAGCAGATACAACCTCCAAAATTAATCACCGTTTAACTAATATTAAACAGTGTAATAATTATATTTAACAATATTTTCATTATATTCTCGTAACGTAAAGAATGATGTAAAAATTTCATGTGAATTTTTGTATTAATATAAGTTATCAAGAGGAATGAAGCCTTTTCTTTTCTTTTCTTTTCTTTAGAGAAATATAATCGAAAGAAGAAATCGAAGTGAAGTTAAAAACAAGAATGATATTTTTACTTTTTGATAACGTAAACTTTTTTTTACAAGCATGTCAAGATCATATAAATGATCTCTCTCTCTCTCTCTCTCTTTCTCGTTCCAAAGTAAAAAACGTATACATAAAACATCCTGACCTGATTCTCAAACTCGACGACCAAAACGAAACGAATGAAACCCGGTATTGAATTGCTCACTTCCTGCGTTATACTATCTGCAATCTTATCGTCAATAATTTCTTCTACACCTTCTTCTTCTACGTATATCAAATACAGGTACCTACGCAAACCTTAGTAGAACACAAAACAACCTGCACATTCCGATTTGGATTATTTATACCTCGACAAGCCTATTAAAACAAATTTTACACAAATTTTGAAATTTTCAATCATTCTGAATTACTATACTTGCTTTCGAAAATTATTTTCCCCTTTAAAAAGAAGTTCATTCATCCGTTCACCCGATTCCCAGTGATTGTCTTTGCACAGTGGTTTGTTTCATAGAACTGTAACGCTGTCGAAAAAAAAACAACAAAAAAAACATTTTCAAAAAGGAGATTCTAAGTTTGAAAAAGTTGTACCTAGGTTTCGTTTTTTTTTTTTTTTTTTTTTTTTTTTTGCGTGTATTATTTTCGTTTCGTTATTCCTTTATATTCAGAGAACAATAACCACCTGCCAATGAGACGCCGACGATGTTTCAGTGGCGCAATAAACGAAAGCAAGCAAGAAAGAAAGAAAATCCTCTTCACGATTCTGCTGCATGTTATAAGTTGTACGGCGCCTGCAAGTTTGCCACTGGTGACTGGCCTGGCGCCAACAATGTCAATGGCATTTCCGATCCGGGCTTTTATGCTATTGTACAAATATGTACATACATATAGGTATATATATGTATATACCGAGTCTGGGATGCGTCTCGAGGGAACAAACAAGTCTGAGAATGAGGTGGAAAAATAATCGACTTTCGGTTAGATCGATTATTTTTAAAACTCGATTAATCAAACTGCTCAATTATTTTTCCTAACAATCGATTTCTGCTTTTTGCATCTACGAACGACGCGATAAAATACTAATTTACGCGACTAGAATATAAATTATTATCATTGTCTTACTAATTAAGTATCTATTTGATCTAATAAATAATAAATAAAATAAAAGGAAATAACTCGTTTCGTTCCGTTTCAAATCACCAATGAATCGATTAATTTTCACCGATTCAATCAGTCTTGTCTTATCCGATTACTTTTTTGCATCGATTATTTTCAACTTAAAAGCCATCGTCATGCGCGTGCAAATTTATCATCTCAACGATGATAATAAATAAAGAAAAAATCACTGACCTCCAGGTCAGATTGGTGTGATCCCACTTCTCGCCGTAGAGCGCGTATCGCTTCTGACGTCGATGGTGATTCCCATAGAAATTCGCACCCTTCGAGAATCTCGGGTCCGGTTTGTCCGGAACAGCGCATCGCTTAGCTTTCATCAGTCGTATGGTTGCCTCGTCGATTTCTCCTGTCACCGGTATTCGTGCAAACCTCTGAAACGGCGGGAGAATTTTTCTTTTTTTTTTAAATTTATACTTTATTAAATTTATTTTTTATTAAAATCATCATCATTCCTCTGAATTTGGTTTTCTACAGAAATTACGATGTTCGGAGATTGAAAAACGCAGTTTCTGTTTTTCACATATTTATTAATATTTTAGTTTTGTCAATTTTGTAATTTTGAAGACATATTTCGGGTTTCGAATTTGACAGAAGTTTATCAACCGACCGATTTCACCAGCATTCAAATGTTCGATATTGAACCATATTTGTTGGAAGAATGCTACGCGATTTGAATAATACTCGAGGAGATGGGAAAGCAGGAGATGTAGAAGCTGGATCGAGTTCCACAGGTTGTAGCAGCGAATCCGAATGAGAAATTTTCCATCGATTACCTCCCGGAGGCGTTGGGAAAATAAAAAGAGTCGACGAAGCTTGTAAGAACGAAGAATGGAGATAGACGAGAGCTGAAATGAGCGGACAGAAGAAGGAGGAAAAGAAGTGAAAGGAATCAGACCACCCGAATTCCGGAAAACCGTCGCGAGTCACGTACGCAGGAAAAATGATTTTGCATGAAAAATCCTTCGTTACGTTACACGGCACGTGCTCCGGGTGAAAACGAGGTGATGAAACTCTCCTGGGATCGAGACAATGGGATTTGAGATATTGAAAAATAGGGGAGGGTGGGAGGGGCAAAGTGAGCCCCTTGAGAAAATAATGCCCAAAATCAGAATAATGTTAATTTTATCCCTAGTTATTTAAAAATTTTAAGGTGCCCACTTTGCCCCACCCTCCCCTATATATAATAACAAAGCGTGTAGCAGCGGTAATAAAATTATTTACAGAGAATCGAGTGGGACGATTTCGCAGGTGCAAATCATAAGCATCGAGTCTTGAATTGAATAATTGAATAATTATTTTTACAAAAGAATAATCGCTTCGTCACATCCGTCGTAGACGTTAAACGCACCTTGTCTCGTATAATTTCCATACGTGGATTATCTTCGCAATAAAATTTCTGTCGCAGCAGGAAGGTAGCAAAGAACATTCGTAATTCTGACTCACCTGAAGTTCCTTTATGGCATCGATGAGCTGATCTTCCGTTCTGAGGCTCTGAGTCTCCCAATCGGTTTGAGGTAGGTATCCAAACTGAGTGAGATACTTTTGCTGAAACACGAGAATAAAAAAAATCTGTGTTAATTAATCGGAATCATTCAACAGGATGAAAAAACTGTCTGGGGAAAAATATTCCTGAATCATTTGATAATGATATTGCAATTGCAGGAAATTTTATATTTTTAGATAACCATAAAAGAGAGATTAAGCGCAGTCGGCAATGGAATTAGTTTCCGGATGTCCAACTCGAGGAAAATTCTAATCAAGCATTGAAGTGATAAAATTTGTAGAGTACAAAAAGTAATTAAACTCGATTCAAAGAATCTTTCCTCGATATGAATTCCAAGAATATATATAAATAATCTAAATAAAATTCGTTATCTTGAATGAACTTGATTCACCGAATGTATGACCAAATAATTATACAATTTCAATATGTATGCACTAAAAATAAAGATTATTACTGTACAGTTTTATTCGACTGGTTAATAAGACCAAAAATTTCTTTTCCATATCCAGAAGAGATTCTGTTTCATAAAAATTTCACTACGAGCCTCGATTTTTATCGTTCTATTGATTGACTAATTCTTCCATGAAATTGTGCGAGCCAGAAATACTATATTTGAATAGTGTTTGAAGCCAGCGCAAAACAAGGAGAGGGGAGGGGGGGGGGGAGTCGGATAGAAAATCATAGGCCCGAATGATCCCAGACGAAGCGTCTAACGACGATAAGCTTGTGGAGTGTATAACGATAAGACGAAAATGGGCGTAACGAGATGTGAGGAGTTAGAAGGTATAAACCGCGTGAAAGTGAGCGTGAACCTGTAAAAAATCAAGTTGCATGTCTAGTATATACAGTATCTACTGCAATAGAATATGAAAAATGGAAATACGAATGAAGAAGAATGCAGCCGCGGTCTGATCGGAGGCTCAGGTCGAAGAAAACTTGCAGGGAAGCAAGACTGCCGCGCACGTATTTTTGTTCAAGTCAAAAATAGATCCCAGTGTGCACGAGACGAGATTCCTCGGCATGCTTTATGCCCCGAATCACACCGTGGGTGGAAAAGGAGGTGGAGAAGGTGGTGGATACGTAAAGAGAGCGGTGGAGAAGAGAGATGAGATGAGAGGTGGTCGATGGATGGAGGTGTAACGGCTAAAACGTGCGGGGAAAATTGAAACACTGTGTAAAAGTCTCTTTCGCGTTGGATTCGTCTTTGGGGGAAATCTGGAGGAGACTGAATTTAGGAGAAGAAACAAGCGGATTTATAGACGAGTGACTATGAACCAGACCTCGAACTTCCAAGTTTATAGAGAGAATAAAGAATAATAAACAATTCGAATTTTGAAGTACAAATTCAGACTGGTGATTAACGATTTTAAAGACCTCGAATTGCGATGTTGCGTGAAAATGTTTTATCGATTTTGGACCAAAATTGGAATATTTTTACATTTTTTTTACACAATATTGGATTTCGCAATCTGACTTCAGACTCGAGATCAGCCACTCAAAAAACCGACGAGTACTAATTTTCATAAAAATGCAAACGTTTTTAGTTTTTTTTTCTTTCAGCTTATCGAAAACGCTGAATTTAGATTTCGCAAATTTGACCTAAGATTCGCGAATAGCGACTAAAAAAAACCTCGCGATACCAATTTTTATTCAAATCCATTAATCCATTATATGATCTTTTGAAATTTAGTTATTTACACAACAGAAAAAGTACCAAACCGATCAAATCCAAAATCTAATCAGTTCAAAGTTAGAAAAACCGTGTCGATTGAGACCAAAATCCTTGAAATCCGATAACTCGTTAAATTCGACTTTTCATTTTCGTTATGATTATATTAACTTTCATTTTTCTCTGAGAACAGAAAAACGAGAAGTAAAAAAAAATCCTCCCTCAATTATTAACCCCCCCCCCCCCCCCCCCCCCCCTCCCAATTTTCATGAACTCCAAAAGTATTTTCAGAAAAAAAACTTCTAAAACACTTCACCTATCTTAACAATATCATTATCATCATACAGGTGATCGGTTAATTTCCTTCAAAATTGTCGAAAGGAAAGATAAGCTCGTGTGTTTCGTCGTTTCGCGATACTTTCGCCACAACGTGGCTTGCGTCATATATATACATACGTACAACAAAACCCCGGGGATTTGAATAATACAGCGCGATTTACCCCGCGACTCTCGACATCCGCATATTACATAATATCCATCCCCGTTATCCGAGAGGAGTAGAGTTATGGGGGGCGGGGGGGGGGGGGGGGGGGGGATATTAACGTTCCATACGGTGAACCGTATAATGTAATGGAAAAAAATATGAACCGTGGAAGCGATTCGCAAATCCCCTGCGGCGTGTATATAAAAAAAAAATAAATAAAAAATAAAGAACCCTCGTCCGTTGTCGATTTCCGAACAATTGTTATTTAAAAATTTTTCCCTCCCCATTTTGGTTTCGTGCAATGTATTTTTTCACTTTTATTTATCTTTAAAACCACTTATGTGTATGTATATATATATATATATATATATATATGTTACATACTGCAACGTTTACTTTCCAATTGCAGACCGGCCAAATAACGCACGACTCTATATAATCTACTTATTGGCACGTGCGCGGTTTAACCGTAGATTGTTTGCCAATTTGACACGCTCGCGTACTTTTCGCGCACGCTTCTCTCTCTCTCTCTCTCTCTCTTTCTCTCACACACACACGTTAATGTATAACGTATTGCTCAGTCGCATAATCTGTGCATAAATCGAAACGCTGTTATGCATACGGAGGGTTCAAGGAGTCCTCCGTACCTATACTACATGTGCATATAAAAATTCTGCACCGTTTACAAAGGATATTATGACGAAAAAAAAAACGTCCAAAAATATTCCGATATTGGTAAAAATTGATAAGCAAAGGTTTTTTTGAATCACTGATAACGAATCCAAGTACAGACTTTCAAAATTTGTAACGGTGGATCCATAATAGTGGTTAAAAAAAAAAAAAAAAATCATCATATTTTCATGTAATACGGTATCCAAATCGTACGAAATCGTTAACCACGAGTCTGAGTTTGTAGTTCAGAATTCGAATTGAATATTATTCTCTTTTTTCTCTATGAACTTGGGATCTGCAGTGTAAGAACGGGAAGTTCGAGAGCTGGCTCATGGGCACTCTAAATCCGCTTGTATTTTCTTCGAATAACCTCTTCTTATCCGATCATATAGAAGGACGTGCGCAGCCAACTATATACATACATACATATATTAAAATACATACATATGTAGGTAGATATGTTCATACGTATCCGAAAAAGAAAAGAGAAATAAAAACGACGGACTTTCGTCTGGCCGAAAATAGTCAAGTGGTGCTTTTCGGAACTAACCACCACTGCATGGTCGGCGTCTTGGACACCTGGTTTAATTTTTTACGAACACTACTCAACGGTTCTACCATATAAGTATATCATACCCGTGGCGTATAGCCATGAGTAATAAAAGAACCTCGAACCCGTATAAATGAATAAGAATTTCCATTTATAAGCCATACATCGGAGTAAGAATATAGGTTTGTGGAAACCGTTTTCACTTTTATTACACTTATTATTCTTCTTTGCAGAAGTTGCTTCAATTTAAAAAAATACATCGACACCCTGTATATTTCTGTTTCCATTTTTCGTCTTACTGTCGGATCTAATTCGGGTTACTTTGAATTTTCTCAGACCAATCACGAGCGTTAAGATGTGTGAAGTACCATTTAAAAAGCTGACCAAGTTGCTATAGACCAATATATTGGTTCATATTTGAACTGAAACTTTCGGAAACTTATTTTTTTTTTGTCTATAAAATTATACCGTAACAAGAAAAAAAATTAAAAAACAAAAAAGAATCGATTTTTCACGATTTCTAACGTTTTAAAAAATGTGGAGCGACCTCTTAGAAATTTTTTTTTTAACTGTCCTTCGGAGTGGGCTCTTAAAACATCAAAAACTAACATTTTGTCACATGAGACTCACAAAAAAAAAAAAAATTGCCGGTTTTTTTGCACCACCCTACTATACACACATATATATATATATATGTATATAAGGACTTGGTGGTCACGAGATACATGAATTAGTGTAAGGATTAGTTGTCGAAGGAAATTATCAGCCGCGAATAAATATGCCGAGCAAGTCCTTCACTCTGTTCCATTCCGAATAAGGGGAACAACGTCTTACTTGTCAAGCAAAAAACGACGACACTCGATTCTATAACGTGAGATTGTGCGATGCTTATGACTGCGGTTTTCTTTGTTCGCGCGGATTCCATCTCGACAACCCACGTGGAGGATCGGTTACCATTTGAGATTCATCGGTATTGACCATTCGATGTTCATTTATTGAATACAACTCGACTGGAAATATTTTTCTTCAACTCCATCCTTTTCGCATCCTTTTCGCGAACAAGTATACCAAAAACTCGTGTGTCACATGACACGCTTTGTTGAACACCGTCTCCAGCTCGGCGAGGAGAAACCAGACGTGCGATCGATGGTCCTTCGCATCTTTGTACAGGACCAGGATCCTCCGTTTACCCATTGTCCAGGCGAGGAACCGGAGTGTCGTTTTGCGACTTCAAAATTCAAAGCGAAAGTGGACGCCGCGGTGGGTCAGTTGAGTTTTTTTCACTATGGGAATTCTTTTTTTTTTTTTCTCGTTACGGTATAATTTTATAGACAAAAAAAAAAATAAGTTTCCGAAAGTTTCAGTTCAAAATTTGAATTTTGAAAGGTCGCTCATAATTTTTTTTCAATTTTTTGGTGCATTTCTTTAGATCTTTTCGAGTGACCTTTTAATATTCATATTAAAATTTTATAAATTTTTTTAATTTAATTTTTTTACGATTTTTGACATTTTTTAAAATTTGGAGCGACCTCTTAAAATTATTTTTTTTTAACTGTCCTTTGGAGTGGGCTCTTAAAACATGAAAAACTAACATTTTGTCACACGGGACTCAAAAAGAAAAAATAGTCGGTTTTTTTGCGCTACCCTAATGTATAGATATATATGTAAGTATAGATGTGATACCTGCAGTTGGAACGAAGGTAGCGTTCGACAGTGAGAAAAAGAATTCCGTGTCAATTATCCAAGCGTATAATAATACAAAGTAGCGTATAATAGTATCTCGTAGGAAAAACACTCGAGCGCAGAGTATCACGAAACGCAGAGAGACACGAGTTGAAAAGCTGGTAATAAAGGAGCAACACACACGAGGTTTCCACAATGGCAAGTCTCCGCAGTGCAGCCGCATGCATAGCGTGCGTCCTAAGCTATATAAGGTAAGGCGAAGAAGCCGAGTTGCCGACGAGAGTCCAAGGCTTCTTCTTCTCCTGCTTCTTCTTCTTCTTCTTCTTCTTCTTCTTCTTCTTCTTCTTAGCTTTAAAAGAGAGTCCGAACGAGATAAGCCAACGTAGCAATAATATGGAGTCGCAGGGAAACTGTCGAAATGATTAGACCCGATGAAATGACATTGAAAGAGTTGCATTAACACCATAGAAAAATTGACGGTATGGACTACTATTATAAAAATTCATTGAACGTCAGATACTGTTGAGTTGACGACAAGTAGAACAAGATTAACATGAAATAGTGTTTGATTGAAAAGAAAAAATTTTCTACAGAAGTCGGCACCGCATTTTTCTTTCTTTTTTTCCAAAAATCAGGTCGAAAATATTGTTCAAACCGACGAAAAAAAAATACGCTGTCCAATTTTCAACTCTCAGTATTAATATTTAGAGGTGCCTCGTTGGGTTTTTATATTTCCCATTAAAATAACGTGGGAAATTTGTTTTTACTTTTGTTTTCTTTGAACTTTGGAATTTTATAACTATCGTAGACGCATTTGTGTAATGATTATAAGACCGGAAGGTATTTTTGTAGGGAATTTAACGCTCTACAAAAAATATCTACTCTTTCAAAAGTTATTCGAGAACCTATGTTAACCTTTTTTTACCTTGAATAATAAAAACTTTTGAAAGAATATATCTATCACAAAATACGTAATGAGGGGGGGGGGGGGGGGGGGGGATTTTCCAAACCCTCAGAGATTTAGCGTGACCGTTTAAGGAGGACGAACGACAAGAAAAATTTTGATAATATCGAGTTTTTGATTTTTGAAACGAATAAAAAAACGATGTGATCAAAAATTCCTCCCAAAAAAATTTATATCACGGTAGTACGTGTGTAGAGAAAAAAAAAAAATTTCAATCTTCCGCGATGAAAGTGTATGCTCTGCAAGGAACTTTTGGCAGAAAATTTCCAACGTAACGTTCCCAAAATTTCCTTGCTCATGCATATATTTTCATAGCAGGAGATAGAAATTTTTTTTTTTTTTTTTTTTCAGCACACACACTACCTAATAATCTAAATTTTGTTGGAAGGAATTGTTGATCACATTTTTTTCAGGCATTTGAAAAACAAGAAACTCGATGTCACCGTAATTTCACCGAAGCCCTCCTCCCCCTTAAACTGACCGAAAGGCAACGTTGTTGCCAAGGTTTGTTATACGTATCTATAAACGAGATGATTTTTCACGAGGAAAAGTGATTCCCTCGCATTTCACGCCGACATGAGTAGGCGACAGCTGTTTCAACTCCGCTTCGCTCTGCAGTGCAAGCTACACATGGTGTAATACTCATCAAACAACTGCACACTGTGCAGGTTTAAGCGAGGTATTCAACCCGCCAAAAATAACTCCCTTACGGGGCTGTCGCCCTCGTGATGCTCGATAGACGACGAGGTGTGACGCGAACGACGTTGTTATCAGTTCGAACCGGATTAAGAACCTTTTTGACATGCCGATCCTGCGGGAGACGCTGCGTTACGTCTGCAGAAAAGTTCTCGGTTCGAAATTTCGAACGGTCAAACTCCTAACGATGAAAGTTTGAAAATGTTCAAAAGTTTTCGACGGCTTTGAATGACCGCTGTAATTACAGGGTGGCCACAAATTTTTGGCAAAAAAAAAAAGATCCGTAACATTTACCGGTTTTCCCTGAAATTTTCCCCTTTTAGAGATATAAGTTACTAGAACCTCAATCGTTTCAGTCAGTTTATTAACTCTATATACATACAGGTACAAAAAAATGTCAGTTTCAGCCAATTTGTTTTGTGATTTAAAAAAAATCAACTCTTTACCTCAGAAAACTCATTTTTACAGCATGAGCATTGAAAAGTTCACTTTTTGTGGCAGTTTTCGTTCCGTAAAGTGTCGCTTTATACGGCAGCGAACAAAGTTGCGGAATAAAGTCTTTATTCCACAGTTTTGATGCGCAGTTCGAAGCGCGCATCCCAAACAGCCGAATAAAGTAGCTTCGTCGAACAGATTGCGACATAACCTCACTCTTCGTTTTGCTTTTCAATGCCCATACCGTAAAAAATATTGTACGTGGCATGCCCGTAAACCGTTTTTTGACTCGGATAATTTCAGTACTCACTTCCGGCTCGCCTTCAGCTCGTCCTGAAATCTTTATCCGTGCCAAAAAAACAGGCGGTTTAAGGGCATGCCACATAAATAGCTATTCTAATTCCGATGATAGAAAACTGATGTTTTCACTTTTTTCCATTACCAAGCTAGATATCCCCTGAAATTTCCAGGTTTTCTAGAAGTGCGTAGCGACGATATTTTCGTCCGGCAATTAAGACGATTGAGCCTCCCCCCAATAAAGAAAAAAAAAAAAAAAAAAAACACTTCCGACGATCCGATTGACTGGGTAAACCTGAATCTCGGCCAACACCGACTACTAAACCCGTTTGCTGAAAAGGAACGTTACAACGGATTGAATGATTGGAATGTCGGAATTGGTATGAGAAAAAACGAGAGCCCACCGTGTCAAATCGGGATCAAGGTAAAAGTAATTATGGCCGGAACGCGAGTGCCAGCTGTCGGGGTTCGCGACAAGGTGGATATGACGCAAAAACGAGAGATTCCAGGGTGCGTGCAGCCGGGTAAGGCGCGTAATGACTGGAGTATGTAGCGAGTGGTTGGGTGGTGGTAGGATTGTGTGTTGCCCTAAGGCACGGAGAGATCTGCCGTAAGGAGAATAATAATTCCCGGTATCGGTGCGAGTACGCCGTAAATGGTGAGGAGAAATCGTTCAGTTTTTTATTGTTTCTTTTTTGTTTTTTTGATTTTGTTTTTTTTTCCTTCCCTTCCTTCTCTTCGTCCAAGATCGAGAAGAAAGAAAGATAGAGAGAGAGAGAGAGAGAGAGAGAGAGTGAGAGAAGGTAAAACACGATTGGTCACAGAGTTAGTTCGCCAGGGAGCAATGAGTGTGGAAGTCATAAGACGCGTATGTGTGTATAGATAGAAAGACGTGAGTAAAAATCAGAAAGTTGTTTCGCGAGTTACGCGAGGCGAGGTGAAGACTTGCGAAACAAGAAGCGAAAAGTAAAAGGAATCAGGAATCAGGGTGGAAGAGAATGTGGGCACGGAAGAAGCGCGTCGATGGTTCTTTTTTTTTTATTTTTTCCTTCTCTTTTTTTTTTGTTCCTTTTCGGAAACCCTTGGTTGTGTTATAGCTTTGTTTGCACAGTTTCCGAACAAGAGCAAATCAAACTGAGATCTTTGTTCCCCGGGCGAAACGGTTAAGTTGACGGAAAAGCGAGAGGCTGAATCTGAGATATTAGAGTTCGAGGCCGAAGGCTTTCCGCTATTCTCCTCTCATCCGGCGATTCCTCGTCGGCGTTGCTCCGTCTTCTCCTCGCCTTCTCGGCTTTCACGCGTACGGGGTGAGATTGAAGTTTTGCAGAAAGAGAAACTTGCCCGGCTTGGAACTACTTCGTCCACCCTGACAAGCATCTGTATTTCACTCGGAGACGTCACCCTCACCCCCCTGACTGATATTAGACCCTGTGGCATGGCCAGGGACACGGGGTCTCGGCTAAGTTAACCCCTTGAATTAACCCCATACCCAACCCAACTAAGCCTTGCCAAGGGAGACGAGCCGCATCCTTCTTCGTTACAGAGACCAAGTTCTAGTCGCGAATGCGCACAAACGAACCATTTCCGAAATACTAAACTCACACAGAGAATTTCACAATGAGGTTACGGAGGATGATGATTATTACCGGAACAACAAAGGATGTAACTAATAATTGTGGTTTTAAGTTACGGCAAGAACGAACCTACAATCGTCGATGGTAGAATTCTGGCTTTTTTAAATTTCCAAAAATGATTGAATACATTTTTTTAACCACCCTTGGACGGCGGAAGAATTGAAAATTTAAACTCTAGTCACATTCAGAGATATTGATCTGATCGACGGTCGACGGTCAACACTGGGTGGAATCCGATCAGTGAAGAAGGAGGAGACGCGAATCCAGGATTTCGTGAATAATTCCGAACTCGTCTGAGAGAAATTTTATCAGGCCAAAATCCCGACAGGCTTGTTGACATTCCCCCGTACGTGGATCAACATCCTAGCATAGACCTTTCTCATTTTACCTCTCTCCGTTCTGTCTCACTTTGTTTTCCAAGCCGGGATGAGCCGAGATTGGATTAGCCGAGAGAGTGAGGCTCGGCCTTTGTTCTCGGTTATGTCTTATAACACGATGATTCCTCGAAATCGTTCCGCACTACGAAGGCGATAAAACCACGCTCGATGCGAGCATGGCAAACGTGTTTGACGAAGCACGCGGTAAAAGAAAGAAAGGAAGAGAAAGAGAGAGAGAGAGAGAGCTGACTAGTTGCAGCAGGGGTCGAGGGACGAGCTGCTGTCACAGATAAGAAGAAAGAAGAAAAAGTAAAGATCGACAAAATATTATCGAGGTAGATATCGAAGGACAAACTACACGCGGTTCACCTTCATTCCGGCAAGATACGAGGATCCTACGTGACAAAATCCAACGTCACGATCACGAGCCAAGGACGAGATACGTATAAGGTGTTGAAATCGATGAAAATTGTCGGATTCGGATATTCAACATCGTAAAATGATGGTCTATAGAAGTGAGAACAGCGTTATTCTTGCCGGGAATCCAAGAGTCATGCACGTAGATCATCGATGATCCGCAATAGCGTTGTTAGCCATCTTGGCAAAAGGGTATTGAAGCATCCCTTCATCGTGAGAATAAGCCGGCGTTCTTTGTTGCGAGGTTAACGAATAGCGAGATCTGCAATAAAGCCGTTTTGCATCAAGGATGACGCGAAGATAAAAGGAGAAGCTTAATCAGACCAATTCGATATCCCGGTATTTGTATCAATTGACTCTCGACCCGAGTTTCCTTTGTCGTCCGTCGACCGACGACGCGATCTTCAACAATTCCCGCTGCTCAACCTTCAATCGAGAATCTCAGATCACCCATCCATCCATCCATTCATCCATCCATCCATCTGCAGTGAACAAAAGCCCCGACTCTTTGGTACCTAACTCAAGACTCCAAGCTCTTCAAACGGAAACTCCCTAGCCAATTTCCATCAATTACAACAACAACAACAACAACAACCATCAAGTCAGTAGAAAGGAATGAGAAAATGTGGAGAGATGCTTTCGCCGTAGGCTTATACGGCAAATGTAACATCATGAATAACGCCCCGATCTGACGTAAGTTTAAAACGCAGTTACGTAATTTTATGAGCAACGGATTAACGGACGTGCGTTATGGAGGTTAATCGTTTGCAGAACAGTTACTCGTCTATATTCAGCATCGCAGTTATCGCTCTTTGTCCAATTGATAATTGTATTCGATTCACGGGTTAGATGAATTGCTGCGCCAAATTATTTCTCTCTTCTTCGATACGGACTGGCCAAAATGAACGAGGAACACGACGCAGCCTAGAGACTTGCCAATTGAATTGGATTCGAACGCATTTTGTTCACCGTAAGAAATAAGGTTAGAGTGACACCGTATTACGATTTACACAAGTTCGTACCGAACCATTCCTAACAGTGCTTTTGACTCAACTTTCCAAATTCCAAAACAACAATCAGTGAACGTCACGTTGCATCTTTCGAGGTTCATCACCCAGTGAAACCGCAGATATATATTTCATGGAAAGGTTTCGTCAAGTTTTCGGCAAACTTGCTGAAGCCTCATTAGTGTTAAAATATCGTCTGGTCACTCCGTCAACCGCATGTATAATACGTAATATCCTTAGTTGTGTGAAATTCTAAGAAATAAATATTTGCTGAGGGAACAACGATGACCTGCGCAAGCGAGAACAATAGGAAGGAATTATTAATATTCTAGAAACGAGTCAGACCGGCGCCGGTGCCAGGAGACCGGAAGTCGGTGGTGGCCGCACCTTGTGCTGAGAAACGGGTGACCCGGCGGTCGCAAAGTCTGACTTCAAAGTTAAAACAACGGAGAACTTGGACGCGAGTTCCGCAAGTTTCATTACGGTTGTGGTTTCGAGGTCGCGATCCGCGTTGTCTGCTCGAATTTCGAGCTCAGGCTGTAACGCGTGAAGGGGAAAAAAAGGAAACGCGGTAACGGCGGCTGCGTGACCCCTTCGGCGTAGCCTAATTTGAGAGGAATTGTTTCTTTTCTTCCTCTCGTCATTCCCCGCGACTCTCTTTCTTCTTCTTCTTCTAATGGTTTTCGGTCCCCCCGGCAATTAACCAGTCGTTCGTTTTCTCGATGTTGAAATAATAAATATCCCTCGTCCTCCTCTTCTCTTTCCCTCTCTCATGACTGGAGCAGCAATAGCAGTAGCAGCGGCAGCAGCAGCAGCAGCGTCGACGACTTCCGTTATTTCGAGGGATCTCGACACCGTCCAGGGCTGAAGTTATTGTTAGCGCTGGAATCCGAGTCCCGGAAATAGCCGGCAACGTGCAACTTGCAATAGAAGCACCACCAAAGCTTGCGTTGCGCCGTTTCACCATCTCCGTTGGCACTCTGGACCAGCCGACAAACGGTCTACGCTCATCGTACACAAACGTTTCTCGCACTTCTGTTGGCTCAATCACACGACGACGTGATGATCCAGCTCTCTTCATCCCTCATACAGAAGTCTTGATCGAGTGGAAGGTAATGTGGAAGGAATAGCCTTTTCCGCTTTCCGCACCCTCGTCCTCATCCTTTTCAGCTACATCGATACAAGCCGTACATCAGAGTGATCCTTAAACGGCTCTTCTTTTCTTGAATTCCAATATTGGATGTTCGTAGATCGGCTTTAAATATGAAAAGAAAAAAAAAAAACAAATCTCTAATTTTTTCGAGCCCTTTCATTTAACGACCACCCTGGTGTACATGCAAAGTATAATCAATGGATAAATGGGATCTCGTCGTCTCTACGTGCCGTACTCAGGATCCAAAGCACTCCGAGCACTCCGACTGCAGGGAGAAAAGTGCACCAGCGATGTTTAGAGATTCCGTCCGCACAACCTTGTCCTACATCTAGATTCCAACA
Source organism: Diprion similis (assembly GCF_021155765.1). NCBI lineage: Eukaryota > Metazoa > Arthropoda > Insecta > Hymenoptera > Diprionidae > Diprion > Diprion similis. Next base: position 1,699,062 of record NC_060113.1, on the reverse strand, counting down.
ACGCGTCGTTCTCTAGCCAACGTGCTAAAACCGACGGCGTCGATGGCAATTTCAAATCAACCTGAGAAAGTGTGTTCCTCGAATTTTTCCCCTTCGTTACTTATTCTTCGTTTTCGTTTTCGTCTACTTCTCTCTTTCTCTCTCTCTCTTTCTCGTTCCTCGTTCTTTTCTGCGTTATGCTTCTCAGAGCTCATTGTTCTTCCGTCCTGCACCTAACACGACTAATATTTCCACGAGCATTTCGCCTCGGCTTCATTGTCGTAACCCTGACTACGACCCGGTCGACTCTAAGGAAAAATGCTCGCTGCAAAAGAAATATGAGCGTCTCGAGGCGGCGGAAGGAAGAAAGGAAAGGGGGTGGGGAGATCCCCGAACTCGAGAATGTCGCCAAGATTTATCTCAGAGTAGGCAAATGTATGTGTGCGTGTATAAATGTATAGTATACAAAAAAAAAAAAAAAGAAAATTGTGTGTGAAATATGAAGATTTCGTCGATTTGTTTACCAAATCCGTTACAAATTTGCACGGATCTTGTTCTTCTCTGTTTCTCTTTTCCAACGCAAGACGAATGCTGATTAGAGCTTCTCACGCGGTGTTGAACTTTGATACGCGGGTCAAAGAAACGCGGAATATAGAAGCATGCATTATGTATCATGGGAGGGGGGGGGAGGGGGGGAGTATGAGCCGAGAAGAAGATCCGGAGATATTTTTTGATTCCAAGACTCGAATCTTCCGCTAGCCATCTTATTTTCACGTAATCCATACAGAGTACCTTTCGTTCCTCCTCTATCTCTTTCCATGCCCATCATTTCCGGATCGTTCCTATCGCTTCCTCGAATCAGAGTTAGTTCTCGACCCTAACCGTTTATGCCACCGTAGTTTCGACTACGATCTACTCTCTCATATGTACCAAAAGCTCGACACGTTCACGACGAAACTACGACCGGAGGTTTTTCTTGTATAATATTTCCCTTTCTGCCCAGATCCGACCATACTGATTAGGATCATCGATAACCGCGGTGAAGACGGCCGCAGAAAAGATACGGAAACGTATCTCACAAGTCGGTAGATATTATAATATATGCGGGACATCGGACGTCCAAATTTTCAGTATCGCGTGTAGGTACAACGCAAATATCCCGCCTCAGGCTTATCTCGGAAATTGGATTTTTCTCATCCACCTTGAAGCGGATCAATTTCGTTCTCAATATTTGTTAGTCGATTTTCGGGCTTCCTCTCGTATATGTATATGTATTAGGGTGGAGCAAAAAAACCGACTATTTTTTGTTTTTTGAGTCTTGTGTGACGAAATGTTAGTTTTTGATGTCTTAAGAGCCCACTCCAAAGGACAGCTCAAAAAAAAAAAATTTTAAGAGGTCGCTTCAAATTTTTTTAAATGTCAAAAATTGTCAAAAAATTAAATTAAAAAAATTATATTTTCAGTATTTTGTTTGATTTTTAATTCATGTCATGGTGTATTGTTATCGATTTCTCTGTTCGAAGAATCGTCGAGAAATACAAAAAGTTTGGTATATCCTTGGAAGACGAATAGACTGGCAGATTTTTCTTTCCTTTCTTAAGCTGTTTCGAAAGAAGCAATTTTATCGATACATCGTTTATCCGTGAAAAATTCCCCGCAATTAAAAAAATGCTCAAATTTATACCCGTGTAATTAATTTAATTTGGTATATTTGATCTAAGAAAGTTAAACTCAAAGTCTCTCTTTTCCATTTAAGTGTCACTTAACGAGAACGTACACCTTGTTGAATAATCGTGAAAAATCGAGTCCAAAACCAAACCGCGAAACTTCGGAAGCTCAGTTGTCGAAAAATGAGTGACTCTTCGCACGCGAGGATGGTCGAGACCATGATCTACGAATGTACTGTATAAAATAGGTGTGGCGTTTCGGGTGTGCCGCACCTTTTTGTCTCATGCCTGCTACGCGAGAAAAGAATTACTGTAATACCTAGAAATTGGTAGATAATATCTGTGAAGGGGGCGTCTGCAGGTGGTGGTCAGGAATGGGAAAAGGTTGAGGTAGGTGAAAGTCCTCGATCCCCTGCATGATGCAGGAAAAAAAGAAGCGAGTTCATCCGACCTGCAGACACTCCGAATGAATATTTAGACCCTGAGCTCCGCAGCTCCGGTGTGTGGAGGCATAAATATCAGAGTCCTGAGCTTGTTCAGATTCTTCAATGACTTTTTCCATATCTTCTTCGCATCTGGCCGCAACGTTTACTCCTCAGGGTTCTCGAATGAACCGAATGAGCAAAAGGGTCGTAGGGGTCGACCATTTCACCCCTGCAATCGTACCAACTTGTTTTCATCGAGTTTTCGTTCGGAACTCGAGTTTGGAAACGAAAACACGTGAAATGGTGGGTAAAAGTTTGCTACACAACTAATCGCCCGGTGATCCAGATCAACTGTAAAGAAGCTTTGGCCTGATTCTCGGTCTGCTGGTACGTGTATCTAGCTGGATGGATGGATGGATGGATGGATGGATGGATGGATGGATGGATGGATGGATGGGGGATGACGCTAAGCCCACGTCACGAAGTTATAATCACTTGGACTTTATCTTTCACCGGCGTAATCACGTTCGTGCAAAATTTAGGATAAAGTCCGTAGAACAAACTTTACGACCAGGGTTTTAGGTGGCTGTACCACCTTACACGTGAATATGTATATGTATTAGAGTGGCGCAAAAATACCGACAATTTTTTTTTTTTTTTTTTGAGACTCGTGTGACAAAATGTTAGTTTTTGATGTTTTAAGAGTCCACTCCAAGGGACAGTTCAAAAAAAAATTTTTAAGAGGTCACTCCACATTTTTTAAAACGTCAGAAATCGTCAAGAATCGAGTTTTTTTTTTTTTTAATTTTTTTCTCGTTACGGTATAATTTTATAGACAAAAAAAAAATATAAGTTTCCGAAAGTTTCAGTTCAAAATTTGAATTTTGAAAGGTCGCTCATAATTTTTTTTCAATTTTTTGGTGCATTCCTTTAGATCTTTTCGAGCGACCTTTTAATATTCATATTAAAATTTTATAAATTTTTTTTCTTTAATTTGGTAAGAAAGAATCGACAACAATACACCACGACATGAATTAAAAATCAAATAAAATACTGAAAATATAATTTTTTCTAATTTTTTCTAATTGATAAGTGAAAAAAAAGATAAAAAATGACAATTTAAATGTTGATATTATACAAATGTGTTTCGTATTCGCTAACGGAAATGTAACAAATAACAAAAACATAAAGTGAACCTTCAGAGAAATTCTGTCTATCTGTTTAAATATTTGGAAACACTGCGTTGGCAATAAATTAATCCGTTTTTTATAACTTCTCGTTCGATTCTAAAATATAAAAATGAGGTTATAGTTATGCAACGATTATTCGTCAAAAAACTAAACTGTGATTTTTTCTTCACCCTTGTTTAATCGGCAAGAAAAAATCCTTATCATATATTTCGCTGCGCTGTATAACGCATTTCACCTTCGGTAAATTCAGTTACGTGGCAAAAAGAAAAAAAGCAAAAATAATTTAAAACCTTAGAGCAATCAGGAATCGAATTTTTTATTCCTTCTCAATGTTGCCTTGTAATTTTACTCATCGACCGGCAAGTTAGGTTGTAGTTGAAAAACCGTGCATTACGAGCGATATTCGCATTGCCTTGACTCGGGATTATCGCGTCAAAAGCCGGCGTTTGCAAGTCGGATAATTAAGATCGTTGTTTCTGGTTGATTGGACGGAATGAGCAAAAGGCGCTTAGAGAGAGAGAGAGAGAGAGAGAGGCTCCGGCTCTGCGAGTTTGAAGTCGTTAACGTTGTCGCCGAAGGAAACACCGTACGAGAAAAACTACAAAGTATTTCCCTAATTTCACGATCATTTTTTAAGGAATTAAAAATTTCGAAATATATCAATGTATTTTCTTTCATCACAGTTTACTGAATTTCTACCGATCCCAAAATCTCGAAATCGAAATCGTTACGATGAAGTTACCGATTTCAATATGATCCAAAAAATATCGGTGTGTCTGAAACGAAAATCCCGTTTCGAATACACCGGAAGTAAAAAAGGACCGATAAAAAACCGGATTATTAGACGCAAGCAGACGGTGCGGGCAAAACGTGTGTAACGTATTCGTATTACAAACGCATCGACGACACTTCAGCTCATGAGTTCGAAAATTTTCAAACGCATGATGGGGTTCGACAGACCGAAGACAACCGGAAACGGCTCGGCCCTCGCGTGTATTTATAATGCATACAACACGATGCATTCATTATATATTTATACATTATACATATATATAGAGACATAATAGGTCTTCAATAATTCAAAAAAAGTAATATTTAGTTGATAAATTTGATGGTATTTTTTTTTTTAACATCCAAAGTTGAGAAAAAGAACATTGTTGATTTTTTTTTTTTTTTTTTTTTGCTGCTCTGATTTCTTTCCTGAATTTTGGTGTTTGAGAATGAAGAAATTCGAAATAAAATCATGAATATCTTAGATATCCATCCGCGTTCCTTATACAATACTGCGATAACGTGAAAAAAAAAAAAAAAAAAAAAAAAAAAAAAAAAAAAAAAAACTAGAGGCAATTCGACACAATCATAATTTTATTTATAATTTCTACGTTTTCGACGAGAAACATAAAAAAAATCAGGACAACGAAAAACAAAAAAAGAAAAGAAATTCTTTTTCTTTTTCCACTGAGCCGTGTAATAAATATTCTCACCGCTTGTCGAGGATAAAAATTGATTGCAGACAAAAGAAAATAAAAAAAATAAAGAAGAAGAAAAAAAAACTGACATTTCATTTTAGGTATGAAGATTGAATTGCCTATATGTATACGTATATGTATTGTATATATATATATATATATATGTATATGTGTGTGTGTGCAAGTGATGTGGTTTGCATTTTTTATTTTTCATCCTTTTCTCATCTCAAAATAGCAAAAACGTCACTTATGCAAATCATATTGTTCGGAATGACCGAGAGGTATGACAAAGCAGCTGTTCACTGCATGCCACACCGAATTCACCGAATATCCAAATATAATGTATATGTATATATGTATGTTGGACACGCCTGCATATTATTCGCATATAATATTCGCCCAACGAATTAATAAACTTTTGCTAAAATTATTATGATTATTTTCAATTTAGCAAGGAGCAAAGTGGTCGGCTGAAATGCTCGGCGCCTCGGTCTCGACTTTATACCTATATATGTGTATATGTATATGTATAATGTATATGGATGTACATGTATATATATATACGTGCCCACTTCGTGTGCCTCCATTATACATTTTCCATTATTTATAATTGTTTTCCAACTCTCGACATACTGCGTGCTGCTGCTGCTGCTGCTTTGTATAATAGTAAAATCGTAATGACTTTTTTAAACTAACCTTCTGCCAACCTACCATATACCTACAATATTTCAAAGGAGTATTTCAACCTTCCTAATTGCAGCTCGAACCTACATGTCGTGAAAATTTACAAATACAAAGGGTTTTACAATAGATGCATGTATAGGTACAATCAAAGTTAAAGATATAAAAATAATAATTTTGATATACTATGTATATATCAAATAAATTTGCAGTTTTTTTATAATTGTTTTATAAGCAAATATTTCAAACAAGTAGAGAATATGTTATTAACTCGGGTGATTAAAAATTATGGATTTCAACGCTGATGTTTTCTCTTCCAATTTTCTAATTTATCATTAAAAACTTTTTCATCCGATTGCCAAGTTCTATCGGTTTCAGATTTTTCGCTCGACCGACAGATTTTTGCCTTTGTTTTTTGACATCGATGAAAAGTTTATCGCGGGAGAAAGACTTTTTTCGGCTTATTTATTTATTTATTTATTTTTATTTTTTTGCTTTGTTTCTCCATCTCTTTCTCCACACTCGCGTCTATATACTCTTGACAAATTGCGAGAGCCGACAAATATTCAGCGTGATACATCGGCCTAGAAATTGGACGCCCTTAAAGCTTCGTCCGCAATATTCGAGCACATGCAGTGCGCGCGGGAATAATGTAAATGAAGATTGATACTGAAGAATGGTTATACCTACAGCCAGCCAGTCAGCCAGCTGCGTAGGGAAACCAGGAAATAAGCTTTATATATTCAGAAGCACAAAATTGGACGCGTTTCTTCTCCATTTTGACGGCTGACTTCAGGTCACACTTCACATTCACGATTCTAGTAGCGTTTAGACGTCACACATATATATATACAGAAATAATATTGTATAGAATGTCTCGTAGACATATTCGGATCTCATATTAAAATTGTGTAAAAGTTTTTTTTTTTTCTCTTTCTCTTCCTTTTTCTGTCTACAGTGAATAATTATTATCTTCTTTCCTTTTTTTTTTGTTTTTCTTCCGCCACGTCGACGACGACGTCAGAATTCGGGGTGTATAATAACGGCAGTAATACATGGAATATAAACAGAGGGTGGATGTTTGGGTAATAAATGGAAATAAGGGCGCGGAAGGTGGAAGACTAGCTTGTGCGAATTAGGTTCCTTACTTGTTTTCCATTTTTTTTTTTTTCTTCTTCTTCTTTTTACTCCTCTTCTCACCCCAATCCCTCGTTTTCACCCCTCGTTGTTTTCCGCACCCGCGACAGGAGTGCGCGGCGTCGGCGTCGCGTCGCGTCGAATCAGTATATCAGATAAAGTACGATTTAGGGGTTTTAAGCTCGCAAATACCTTCCTCGGTCGTAAATAAAGGATGTTTTTCACCGGGATAAACGATAACAATCCCCAGTCAGCGAAACGAACGTATATTTCATCACGCAGGGTCGTTATATATATATATATATATATATATATACCTTCATCTATGCATTAATATACACAACCCCCTCTACAGTTATACGTATAATATTCTATACTTATGTTTGTAAAAATGTAATAAACGACTTTGTAAGATAGTTTATTGAATAAAAACACAAAATACGAAAATTATTTATATAATTGCAATTATATATATCATCGTCATATATATGCATAAATAAAAAATTTTAGTCGTTCGAAAGTTTTCGTCATAAAGTTTTATATTTATTGCCATATAATATACTACACTATACTATATATATATATGTATAAACAAGTTTATCAAGTTTTGCAGTAAAATTGTAATATTGCCGCTGGACGAATATAAGATGCGAGGTTATAAAAGTGAGAAGAGTTTTTCAATTTCGAGTTCGTCAAGTGAAAGTAATAAAATTCATTGTTTAGCTATACAAACGTTCAATTTCCTGCAAGAATATATATTGATTTCTGCAACACGCTAATTCGTTAGAACGCAATAAAATTCCAAATGAAAAGAAAAAAAAAAAAAACAATTTCCCCTGTTATTTGAATGAGAAATCAAAAATCGCGATTAGGCGCCTCTTAATATTAATATTGAGAGCTGAAACTTTCACAGAATTTGTTTTTCATCATCTTGAACGATATTTTCGTGGGAAGTGAAAAAAAAAACACGAAATCACGAATCGTGGTATTAAATATGGGTGTCTTTTATTTAGGGTGTTGACGAATTTTTGCCGCTCCATCCACCAAATCAACTTCAAATAATTCGAAAACGATTGCCGAATTTTTTCACATTTCTACCTCAACTCGAAGATTGTCCGTTTTGTGGTCGAAGTTTCTTATGGAAATAACATGGGAAAAACTTTTTTTCTCAGTATATATTTTATTGTAAAGGTAATAATGTTTAAAAAAAATTTGTAACCGCGAAGTTTTAGTCGGCATTAGTGCTACTGTCTGGTAAAAAATTTCCATAATCATTTCACGCAATCTCGACGAATTGCACACCCTCGAAATCTGACGTTTTTTTAGCATTCAGAGGAAGTGCAATTCGTCTAGATTTGCTGGTATCGTGATGTAAATTTTTTCACAGATAGTAGCACTTAACCTCGCAGTTACAGATTTTTTTTTAAATATATTATAACTCTTGTAACAAAATATATTCCGAGGAAACAAGTTTTTCCCACGTTATTTCGTTTACATTTGGTAGAATTTTCATACATACGAGGATTATCATTATTACCGCGTTGGTATATTCGGTGCAAATATCTTCTCCACACGCTGAAAGACAATAAGCGAGAGGGAAAAATATCATGTGTAATATTCGTATGCGAGATTCGTGAACAGAAATTTCAAATATACATCCACTATAATATAATACATGCAACGATGTACGCGGGATGAATCTCATCATTTGTATTCAGAACTAAAGTAGAAAAAGTACATATATATATATATACATTATACATATATTCATTGAGAGCGAAAAGTTTTTCGCGTTCCCATAAATATATGGAAATCTCAAGGGTATCCGGTCTGCGCAACGTTGAACTTCTGGGTGGGTGTAAAGTATCTTGCATTTATCTATACATATATATATATATATATAAAAAGAATATTTATATGCATATGTGTACATATTTATCAGAGAAATGACCTTCAGGTAAAATTTGTTTGTACTAAGGTAGAATGGATATTATAAACGAATGATAATGCATCGATTATACAAAGTAGATGGCTAAGTCGAAATTTATAACCTAATCATTCGGTGGTCTGATATTTTTTTAAAGAATTTAGGTGAGAATGAATCAATATAAAAGTGAAAAGGGGGAAAAAGATAGTAGATCGGAAAGTAAAGGATATAATGAATTTGGAATATTTTGGAATCGAAATAAGTTGAATAGAAAAATTATAAAACGGAATAATGGCCGTAAGATTGAATCTTATAAAACCTGCGAGTATCCAAAATCCACAAAATTTCAAAACGCAATAAATTAAGGTTAGTACAAGACAAAGGGAAAAAGTCAAATTTCACCATTCTCTAATAAACTTTGACCAACCTTTGAAATACCTCAACCCTTCAACGGTTTGACTTTATTCCACAATACTCGACTTCGCAACCGCGCGATATAATCACCAAAACGAATCCTAAATGTAAAAAAATCCGAGTTTTCCTTCCTGGCAAAAGAACACAGAATAGAATACAACGATCGAACGGAAGTTCGAAATTGGATCCGATTTTTCGCGCACCTAAGATCAAGAAAGATCAAGAGGATCCTGTCCAAGGGAAGAGAGTTCAATGGTGGTAGGTTGGAGTTTTGAAAACATCGTGGATGAAAAAGGGTAGGAATAAGGTCGGTACCTTATACCTTATATCCCAATAAAGAGTCAAGGAGCGTCGGTCGGGTCGATGAAAAGCAATTCCGAGGTGAATCTTAACGCCCGATTGGTCGTGGACACGAGGTTAGAACAAAGGTGGTAGGTAGGTGTTACGTACAGTACCTACAACCTTAGTAGGTCGATGCCTACCTACGAACCTAAACCGCGTTTCTCTTTCGCTCCGGATGTCCGAAAGATCGGTTGAAAGGGTGGTTTTCCCCTTACGAAAGAGGGGGGAGGGAGGATGACGGAGAAAAAAAAAGATCCTGACAAAACATAAATAAAGCTGCGCCCTTATACCCACTTGCTAAAGACGCTACTCGTGGAGGAAAAGGTGAAGAAAAATAGATTTCGACCAGCAGCGACGACTGCGTCCAGTTTCATAGCAATATCGATAAGAGAGCCTCTATTTTCGTCCTTCTCGTCCTTTTCGTCGTCCTCGTTTTCCGCGTCTCGAAAAAAAACGAGGCGCAATATTTCCTGCTTCATCCCCCGGGATCTGAGCAAGTGTGTGAGTATAATGGATCGAGTTTTCGAGTCGACTGGACCGATTATTTTCCGTAAAATTTTTTCAAAAATCAAAAAAAAGCGCTCATCCATTTTTTATCAAACTTTTTTCTCCAACCGTCAACGGGCCTTTCTGTCGCACATTTTTCCGCTCAATATTTTCGCCTGAATTTTGTAACTCTGCGAATCTGACGTCAGAATTTGATAACTTCGGAACTGAAGATGGCGGACGTAAGATGAAAAAAAAACTATCAAAATTCGATAATTCTAGCCGAAATTTATTACTTCGGGGTTTACGAAGCCATACGAAATAACAAAAATCATTTAAAGTTGTAAATAAACTGTGACGAGACTAGGAAATGAAATTTTTTTAGCATCCCTATGACCGAAAGGTTTAAACTTTGCATTATTATTCAGTCTGGTTTGAAAATCGGTATTTTTGTTTTTAAATCTCAAAAGATTTTCAAAAAATCTTAATCTTTATATTCTTTAGTCTATTTTTTTGTCATCCTTAAAAAAATTTTCAACAGACAATAGTAGGTATACACCATCTATCAAGGTATCAAAAATTCTCAAGAAACAAAAAATTGAAAAAAAAAAAAAAATCTGCATTCAATTCCGAATCTCCGATCGAATGAAACGTGAATTCAAAAAAAGATAGAGAAAAAATATGAAAAAAATTATGTCATTCCGAACAGACTGCTCGATTTCACCGAATAACGAAACGTGGTAAAATAATTCACTTCCCGTTTCCAATTCCCGACGGTACATGCATACATTCTCATTCTCTCTGCAGGATATCGGACAGACTAATCATCGTCAACGACAAATCTACATTCAGGCAGCGTGTGAGGAGAAGGAGGAGGGGGAGGAGGAGGGGGTAGAGAGGGAAAAAGGACAATGACGAGAGAACCGTTGATGAAAAAGTTGGAATTTGTTGATTGTGAGAGAAAAGAGCCAAGAGCCAAGAGCCAAGAGCCAAGAGCCAGATGAAGGAGTTGGGTTACATAGATATAAGCGACATGCAGACGCGAACTCTCCGAGCCAAAGAGTTCAAGGATAATAAAGACCGAATAGTCCGTCCGTCTGTCTGACTTCTTCTTACACCTTACACCGCATTTTTTCCTTTTCACTTTTTGTTCTATATATATATATATATATATATCTGTAATATATGTAAGTGTGTATATATATGGGGCATTCCACGTCAGATTAACAACCCAGCCTATGTACTTCACTTCCTTTGATTCTGATTATTTTTTAGTATGATGTTCATACCAACCCAGAAGGGTAAAATTTATACGAAATCAGTGTTTAAAAATCTTTATATATAAATCAACACGCGTTAAAACACACAATAAATAACGAATCACTGTCGTTAATTAAATACGAAACAACAGCCCAGAGGGTGCACCGATCAAGCTGCGATAGCCGCCCGCGTGAGATGAAAGCGATGATTAGATCTGGATTACGAAATTAGGCCAATTGATTCCTAGATCACTCTCTTTTTCTTCTGTAATCAAGGATTCTGTATCTTCTAATCTGGGATATCCTGAACTATAGAATTTAACGCATCTAAGAATCAAGATTTATATATCAAGGTGGTGAAATAAAAAATTTATCTCCCCCCTTTTTTTTTTTTTGCTAAAACAAATTCACTCGCGTGACTTTTGTATTCCGTATTCGATAAAATCGAGGGGCGTAATTTTTCTCTACGAATCGACAAGTTTTTATTATTGTAATATATAATAATAACAACAACAACAACAACAATAATAATAAAAATAAAGAGAAAAAGAAATTGTCACGTTTCAGAGAAAATATAAGAATCGATCAAGTTGTTGTCAAAAAAAAAAAAAAAAATGAAAAATCTACCGAATTTTCGTTACAATTTGAAAACCTTATCCCCTTATTTAAACATATATCCCTAACAATTATTTATATAATTGTTATACACAATATAATTACGTTGGATTATAATTCAGGTCGATAGAAGCGAGAGATTGCTTTTAATTTTTTTTCGAAATAGTCGTTTTTTTTCTTGTTTCTTTTTTCTCTTAATTTCTTATCCGTCGCTGTAATTGACGGTGACGAAAAACTATGGCCGTACTTCCGGTTGACCCGACACACGCCGCGTAACTACGGCGTTATAGTTCACCGCACGTTTGCGCGGTGACGCGTGATCACGTAATAATAGAACACCGACTAGTCATATACATATAGAAATAGATACAGGATATATATAATAATCTGTATTCCCTAAGGTGGTGGTGGTGGTCCTTATTTGGGGGTTGGAAAAAATTTTCATTCATTAACGCCCCCGGAAATGTTCCAAATAATTAAAAACAGAAACAAACAAACAACAGCAACAAGAAATCTGCGTGAAGGAAATTTGTAATATTTTTATAACGAATTTTTGCTTCGTTTTTTTCACGACTTTGGTAATAAATTAAAGTAACGTTTTGAAAACTTGGCTCGAGTTGTTGCTCGTATTGATTATGTATATAGAAATATTGACAATTTCAAATTTTTATAATTATTGTTCTCCTATCTATAACGTAAAAAAAAAAAATGAAAAATTGTTATCAAGTTGTCATCAAATTTAAAAATTTTTCAGCTTTCATCCTATCGTTGTAAGCAGCGACAACTCTGCCAAGCTTCAAGTTTTTCCCTCTTAAATTTTCTACCAAATAAGTGTGATAAAGAAAACGAAACAACTCACGGTTACAAAAACTGCACATATAGATATATTTTCAATCTAAAACTTTCACAGCTTTGAAGCACGTGCTGTGAAAGAAGAAAATTAAAATAAGAAAAGAAAAGAAAGAAACGATAAACAAATACAGGAAGGAAATTTTTCGTTCTAATGCCGTGTAATAAAATACAAAATGCATTCAGCGTCCGTCAATCAGTCGTTGAATCATTAATTCAGCATAGGAAGCTCTCTCTCTCTCTCTCTCTCTCTCTCTCTCTCTATCACTCTATTACGTTCTATTCCTTTCGATTCTCTCTCTTTCTCTCTCTCTCTCTCTCTCTCTCTCTTTCTTTTTCTCTCTCGCAGCTCTCAACTCATCAATTTACCAATTAGCTAATAGAAGCTGTGCGGCATGACGATGTCGACGACCGAATCATGCAGATAATAGACACGCGATCAAGAAGATAAGTCGCGGTGCAAATTAATTTACGCCCTCGACGGCATATACAAACACACAAACACACACGGACACAAAATTCATATACATATACATATATGTTATCGGTTTTATTTACATCCGGTTAAAGCTCGCTGATGTTACTTCTTCTTCTTCTTCTTCTTCTTGACGTTTCGTTAATTCTCGTAAACGAAAGGGGAGCGGCCCTTTGTACATAAAATTTATGTACTCACAGCGTGCATGTAGATATATTTCATATATATTAGGGTGGCGCAAAAAAACCGACTATTTTTTGTTTTTTTGAGTCTCTCGTGACAAAATGTTAGTTTTTCATGTTTTAAGAGCCCACTCCAAAGGACAGCTCAAAAAAAAAATTTTAAGTCGCTCCAAATTTTTAAAAATATCAAAAAACGTCAAAAAATTAAATTAAAAAAATAATATTTTCAGTATTTTGTTTGATTTTTAATTCATGTCGTGGTATATTGTTATCGATTCTTTCTTACTAACTAAAAGAAAAAAAATTTATGAAACTTTAATATGAATATTAAAAGGTCGCTCGAAAAGATCTAAAGAAATGGCCCAAAAAATTGAAAAAAAATTATGAGCGACCTTTCGAAATTCAAATTTTGAACTGAAACTTTCGGAAACTTATTTTTTTTTTTGTCTATAAAATTATACCATAACGAGAAAAAATGATTAAAAAAAAAATCGATTTTTGACGATTTCTGACGTTTTAAAAAATGTGGAGCGACCGCCGCTTAAAATTTTTTCTTTTTTGAACTGTCCTTTCAAATGGGCTCTTAAAACATCAAAAACTAACATTTTGTCACACGAAACTCAAAAAAAAAAACAGTCGATTTTGTTGCACCACCCTAATATATACGCCAGTGAAGAAGGATGAAAAATCGAAAGGAAAAGCATCATAACGATACAGAGCTAAATTATAATCAACTACTCGCCATTTCGTCTCATCAAAGTCTGTCCAAAACCACTCTAAGATTCGTGATAACGATAAATCGTGCAGTGAATTTTCGCTGAATATTTTCTTAATAGAATAAGAAAGGAAGATGGTATATATATAAATATTATACAAATATATGTATACATGTACATATACGGCCTCGACTCGCAACTCTGCGAAATCAAACCTGCACTGCAATCGAGTAAAACTTTTCGCGGATCGTTTTCATCGCTTCAGATTCAAGATTGATATATTCATTTATTTATTTATTTATTTAGTTATTTATTCATTTCCCTCGTACAGATAAAACCGCTGCAGTACGCGTGACTAATACAATATATGCAACAGAAAATAGGAAGACGGAAGTTCGAGCGGAAAACGAGGAACAGGAAATCGATAACGAAATATACATACAATGTTAATTAATTATTAAAAACATTATATCGCGATAAAGAAGTAATTGCGCATGAAATTATTGTAGAAAATTATTACTTTTCATTTATATGTACACCATGTGTGATTAAATGTGCAAAAAAAAAAAAAAAAATAAACAATTAATAGTAACGATACAATATTCGCTCTAAATTGAAATCAGAAATGTTTATAATGCATTAAAATGTGATTAAAATGCTTCTCTCTCTCTCTCTCTACTCACTCTTCACACTTTTATTTGTACAAGGGAATATGGAATGCTAACAAGAAAAATACTCACGAGATACACGTCGTTGCTTCTATATTATACCAGAATAAAATCGTGACCCTTGACCCTTTGGTGCTTTGGTCAAGTGACTACTGCTATACATATATGTACACGTTCGTCCCTCTACTTTCTCGTCGTCGTCGTCGTCTCACGACTCGAGAGACAAAACCTTCCAATTACAAGATTCGTCACTGCCTCCACAGAACACAGGATCACAGCAAACGAATCCGTCCGTAACAGACGAGTTATCGTATTTCTTACAATACGATATTATATACATATATGTATACATATATATAGCTATACGTCATAACTTGTCTCTAAAAGAAATTCTCCGTGTATCATTTTCTCCCCTTTTATTTTTAGACAGAAAAGGGTGATGATCGCGGGGCTTCTCAGCGGTTGAAAATATTCGAGAAGCAATTTATCACAAGTTTCTTTCGCGGAATCATTTTTTTTTTTTTTTTGTTCCGTCTCTTTTCTTTTCTTTTCTTTTCTTTTTTGCTAAAAAAAAAAGAGCCAAAAAATAGAACAGTTTGTAAAATTTCAGTATATATGTATATCAGGATGATCGTTAATTTACAACATATGCTTGTCAACCACCGAATCGACAGATAATAATTATGAAA
Source organism: Diprion similis (assembly GCF_021155765.1). Classification (NCBI taxonomy): domain Eukaryota; kingdom Metazoa; phylum Arthropoda; class Insecta; order Hymenoptera; family Diprionidae; genus Diprion; species Diprion similis. Next base: position 1,683,892 of record NC_060113.1, on the reverse strand, counting down.
AAACAGTACACAATTGGAAAATAGTACCGTTTCAAATCAATTTTAAATTCAATAATTAGTATAAAATTTCATTAAAAAGTTACAATTTTTCGATCAATGAAGAAGAAAACTGTTGATCAATTGATTTTGTATTTGAAAAAATTGTTTAAATTTAATGCATACGAAATCCGGGTGAAAAAAAAACCAAGAAGAGAGAAATAGAAAAAAATAAAAAAACAACTAAAACAACAACAACCTACTACTACTACTACTGCTACGAAATAGTTATTATTATAGAAACAAATATTTCGGACAGAAACGTACGTTGAAAAATATAATTCTGCAAAATAATGAAATACTAATGGTGTATAATAATAATAACAACAATAATAATGTAATAGTAATAAGTACGGAAAAAAAAAAAAAGATTGAACCAGAAACAAAAAAAAAAAAAAAAAAAAAAAAAAAAACGTTCACAGATACTCCGTATATCCGAATCTGTTATTATTTTCTTGATATTGCTTCTTGTTTGTTTTTCTTTTTCTTTTTCTTTTTCATCTTCTCTGTTTCTTCTCTTCTTGCGAATACTGCATATATGTATACGTATGTATACTTATTATGTACATATACATACGTGTAATATCGGGCTGCGATTTAGGTGAAATTTTGTAGAAAGTATTAGGACGAGAGAGAGAGAGAGAGCGAGAGAGAGAGGCGGGGTTGTCGGTGTTGGATTAAAACGGCGGTACGAGAGGATAATATAAAGTGCCTGTCCAGATAACGACGCTGCTAAACTCGCACAAGTAGGGTAAAGGCGAGGCGAGGCGAGGCCCGAAGCACAATCACTCTTATCTCGAATGGTCGGTTTTTCGAATTCCGTCTCTCCTCTCTCGACCTTTTCCTTCGCGCTAATCCACTACTCCGAGGATTAAAACGACCGCTTTGTATGCCGGCTAAGTCTGAGCGTAACAGCGCGTGTAACTTCCTTTTTATACGCACCCCGTGTAACGGGTGGACCGTTTCAAAGATTCAATTCTTATTTTTCATCTCATTGTTATGATTATTATTACTATTATTACAGTGTACAATCGACTATTATCTATCCCGGCCTGACCAGAGAATAATTATATCAATAACTGTCGTATACTTTTTACGAAAAGGAATAAAAAATTATTGCTGTTGTGAGAGAAAGAGAGAGAGAGAGAGAGAGTTTAGTTTTCTATGGTACAAGTCCCCTCAGGCGATTACAAGATATACATAAACGCAGAAATTGAGTATGGGTTGAAAAAAAAAAACAAAAAACAATACACCGTCAAGAAAATTAAAACTAAGATTAAAAAGTTAAATCGAACAAATAAATAAGTAAATAAAAATAGAAACAACGTGAAAATAATAGTATAAAAAGATGAATAATTGAAAAAAATGCACAGACGAGTAAATATGATATAGACATGAATACTGAGAATAATACAAAGTAAGAATAAGTTAAAAACAGAGAGAGAGAGAGAGAGAGAGAGAAAGAGAGAGAGAGAGAGAGAGAGAGAGAGAGAGAGAGAGAAAAGAAAAAAAATGCTATTTATAATACTATATTTGTTATTTTTTATAATAAATAAAATCAGATCGAAATTATAGCGTTATTTTCGAGTATTCAACAGATTCGAATTCGTCACTATAACGTAGATTCATTCCTACCACGTGTTTAAAACTATAACGTATATATATATATATATATATATATATATACCATACAAAATACGAGTATCGAATTATTTTTGCTTTCCTTCCGTTGGTATTTGGCAAAGGTAGGAAAAAAAGCGAAGGAAAGAAAGCGAGGAAGATTAAGGTCTCTCTTCTTCTTCTTCATCTTCTTCTTGTACTTCGTATTCGTTTTTTTTTTCTCTTCTTTTCTTTCTCTTCCATCCATTTATATATATGTATTATATCAATAATAAATTATTGTATATCGTACTGTTTAATTTTCTCGTTAGGTAAAAGCAGCTCTCAACTTACTATACATATATAGCGGCAAAGCTTATTGTTATTATACCAACGTAAATATCCAGTAATGATCTCGCGAGATAATTTGGTTCGTTAACTCCTCCCTTTCACCCCCCCCCCCCCCCTCCCGCCCCTCTGGTTCAGCCTGAAAAATCGAGTTTTCAAACAGGGTAGGAGAAAAAATAAAGATAATAAAAATTAAAAAACAAACAGCGTAAAACTTTTATCTTCTGATGATTAAGAATCTGCAAAACGTGAGACTGAAATTTCGACAAATTTTAATAACGAAAATAATAAATAACGATCTGACGATTAGATGAAAAATTTGAATATACACTCATCGGCGAGAAGAAGAAAAAAAAAAAAAAAAAAACAAACTACGTCAACATCATCGATTTGTAAAATAAAATTACAGAATTTAATTGTAATCTCAGTACAATAATCGTACAAAACGGTGAACAAAAAAAAACAAAAACAAAGAAGGGTTAAAAATTATCGATCTATAAAAATTTTCAAAATGTATCCAAAATCTTCGACAATGAATAATCTTTTCACGATTATAAATTCATGGAAAAATAAGTTGTTTGTAAATTGTGGATACGTAAAAGGAATATTTGTTAAACCGAGGTCAAACGGCAGCCTGAAAAGACGAGAGCAACGCGCCGAGAATTGGAGACTCCCGCAAAGCTGTGGAGTTGAATGGGATCCCATGAGAGCCGAAAACTTTGCTGCTGCAACGGAGCAGTTATCGTATAGGGTGTAGGAAGCGTGGGTGGGCACGTTGGTACGGTGCTTCCGGTTTTCCTGGACACGCGGCTTCCCCTCCCTCCCTCCCTGCCTCCCTTCCTCCCTTGCGAAGCAAAGTGCTATGTAATAAAAGCTTTCGAGCTTTAAGACTGAGGACTGACAAGCGAGTCGAGAAAGATACGGAGATGAAGTTCCGGCTAATTACGAATTATTTGATGCAGGTGAAAGTTGAAGTAAGAAAATGAAAGTTTGAGAAAACAAGGAAGTTTCGAATAGTCGGAAAGTCCGCGGATCAAAGTTACGAAATGCGAGATTCCGAAAATTCAAGCTACGGTTTAAAGTAAAGTTCCGATAGAGAAAAATTTGGAAAAAATAAAATTTGAAAATCCAAAACAAAGGAAATTGAAAGAGATGAAATTTCACCGTGAGCCAGTAATCCACAGAATTTCGATACTTTTTCGAAAATTTTTAACGTCGAGTTTCAGACCGTTGGAACCTTTGATATGTTTCGTAAAATTTTTATTACTTTACTTCAAGTTTTGCGATCGAAAAATTCGGAATTTCAGACACGCGTCACCCCATCGTGATGATAATAATATACCTACACCGTAGATATATATAGAAATAAAAAACCCAAACCTATACTATCAAAAATACCCCAAAAAAGCTCCAAGAGACATGCCAGAAAGAAAAAAATTGTTAAAAAAAAAAAAAAAAAATAGGCGGCAAGAAAACTTACCATTATACATACATCCAACTCAAAGAGTTTTACTCTATAAATTATTCAATAATTTGTTTATAAGTCAAAACAATTTAGTAAACATATTAGAATCTTTCGAAAGAAAAAATATAAATCACGTTTTTTCCCTTAAATCGGAAGTAAAAATCTGATGGATTTTAACATTATAATCTTCAATAAAAGCTTAAAAATTTACAGATTTTTATTTAACTATTCTAAAAACGTATAATATAATCATCATCGCTAGTTCTATGTATCTACTATGTACAGTATAATAGTAGGTACATATATCTATAACGATGCGTGTGTATACGTGTATGTATGTATCGTGTATTAGCCAGCTGGTTGCATAAAGCAGACCTTTGTACGAACGCTGCACAATCTCGTCTTTGGTATCTTGGAAACTGGTAGCTCGCTAGCCGCGAGACTCGATCAATTCGTTATTCATATAAATTATAATATTGCAGCAGCTTCGAGCTCTCAAGCTCAGGATTTATTCATCGGTTTATTCATCATCATTCGTACTACAAATGCCGTCTATAGCGAGCAAGTTCTAAGATAGAAGTTCTTAGGAATTTATATAATACAAGGAATTCTTAAGTAATTGTAAATGATTATACATAAAATCATTGTTTTCTTAGTGTTTAACGATAAATATAAATGTATATTTTGGAAAAAAAAAAAACAAAAAAAAAAAAATTAGGTTTCATTGATTCCAGAAAAAAAAGTGGCTCGTTTTTTTCAATTCTATCAAAAGTTACTTTTGTAGAAACTTTAATTTCCTAGATTTTACATCTTTTTCGACACGGTACGAATTTTTTACAACTTTTCAAAACCATCTTATCGATCGACAAAATTATGAAAAATCATGTGTCGGGTATAAAAATTTTTAAGCTTAGAGCCAGAGGAGAGAGGTTTTTTTCTTCTCACTATTTTCAAGCTTTTCCACCCAAAAAAAACTCCAAAAAAATTAAAGGCGATAGTCGTTTTACTACGAATGGTTACTGAAACATTTTCATATTTCACACCAGATTGCTGACAATTTTTTTTTCATCTTCATTTTACTGATAAAAAGAATTGCAAATCCTAAATTGGTTCTGAAAAATCTAAAAAAAAAATTCAAAAATCATATTACAAACACCTAAAAATCTTCCGAGCAAATCAGAAACGAATAGATTAAAACCAGATCAAATTAGTTCGAAACCGCAACGATTTTCTTTCCTTATGCTCACCAGAAGTGGGCTGACGATCGTGACAAATTGACGTGCGGAAAAATTTGCACCGGAAACAGGATGAATGCCTGAACTCATAAACCGAAGCAAAATGCGGTGAATTCTCGCAACGGTGAAACTCGTCACGTTCTTTTCCAAAGAATTTAGAACCATAAAACGCAAAGACGTCTGTGGTTATGAATCAGCGGGTTTCGAAATGCGACTTGCACCGGAAAATAAAAAACGGTTGCGGTAATCACGATCGCAAGATGTATAAACTGTATAAACCGGAAAGCCACGAGAAATCACACTCGAATCAGTCGTCGTAAGTGATAATGAAAAATAAAATAGGGACATAAAATTGTTGTTATAAGAAAAACGGAAAGCGAAATAATAATAATAATGATATATATATATATATATATATATATATATATATATGTATGTATATATTACATCTTGTTTTAAACCGCAAACGGTTTTTATATTTGCGGTCGTGAATCCACCGGGAAATTCTTGCGATAAGTCGTGGATAAAAATCCGTTTAAAAAAAAAAGTAATTAAGGCAAGATTAGTTTATATATAACTCAGATAAAAGCGATGAAAATCTTTTTACTTTTTACATGAGGTTTATGCACTAATTGTTTTGCAGCAAAGGTTGCAATTCCATTTGAAGATCCTGGTCATTTCCGTTATTTTTCTTTTTTTTTTCTTTTTTCATTCATCTTTTTCTTTCAAAGATTCTTTTTTCGCTTACTCAGCGCAATCAACGATGAGTAACGTTCAGCCATTTCTTGTATAATTACGACAGAATACGATTAATAGCGTATTTATTTATTTGTTGTAACAATTCGAGTCTGTTGCAGAAATCTAAAGAAATTATAAATTCGATAATTAGGTGTATATAAAATATTCGCACCGAATTCCTCGAGGGAAAAACTAATTCTGCGTAAGTATATTATAATTGAGTTTGCAAAAACTGTGACAATCTTTCAATCTTGACAATATTGCAATTCATAAATAGGTATAATCGTTAAACGAATTAGCAATAAATTGCAAAAATAATAAAACAAAATAAAATATCATGTATCGACGTATTACACAAAATATCTTACGATTCGGTTCGATTTAGCGTTTTAACCGGTAACGTTTTACACGACTGACTTCCTTCGTAATCCTTTGAGCTTGCAAACTTGTTCGAAACTCGAACAATGCGATCGGATTATACGATCACCGAGAGGTTTGCGCGAACGTTGAATCTGTTGTCATTCTCGTTGTTGTTTCCCGAGGGGATTAGTCGTGGATAAAAAATGCTAAAGGATCCCCAAGAATCCTTATGGGAATTGGCTGGATTTTCGGTACACGTTGTACCACATAATAAAGTCCACAAGTTCCAAAAAACAGTACAAATTTTTTAACATCAATAAATTTCGCGATTTTCATGAATTGCAAAGCTTCAAGGTGACTTGAAAGCTAAAGAGATCAATCAAATTTTTGGGGAAAAAAAATTCTACCACGAATCTCGTTTATTTTTCATTTTACACGAAAAATGTTAATCAGCAAAGTTGTTTGAATTTAAATCTCCTACAATTTAGAACCCTTTTTTTGGTCTAATTCGACTAGATTCTATCAAATTTCATGTCGAAACTCCGACGATTATGTGACTATAAAAAAAAGCATTATTAGCAATTACTGCAAATATCTTGAAAGTTCATAATTAATAAAATAAACGTTCAAGTGTAATAATAAATTTTTTCATTCGCCTTGCAATTATTCAAGTTCATTTATAATCAAGTATACGACATTTATTTTTCCTCTCTTCGCCGGGATGAAACTTAAATTACACAACTGACGAATGGGGGTGGAGAGCGAATTGCTAGATAATTACGTCCAAGTTGTAATTACCTTCTTCTCGAGAATTTATAATATTTCCTTGCAAAAAAAATTTGCGCCCAGTATAAAAATAGCCGATCCAACTACTCGTGAATTCTAGCTTAAAAAATTCAATCCCGAATTCTGAAGTGAGAAACGGTGCGTTTATCAGTATTAAATAAACAAGTAAACAATTTCCGTACGAATTTGGCAACACAGTTACAGGTTGCAAATTTTATTTTTTGTCTAAAATTTAGATCCATGGAATATATCTCAAGTTAAATAGTTTTCCAAAAATTTTCCAATATCAAATAAATGTTAGAGAAAATTATACACATATTTCTAGAAAAATTTTGTAGAGTAGTTTAAAATTTATAACCTCGATCGAGTAATAAAAATTAAAAATAAAAATCGTCGTTATACCTCAATAAAAATAAAACTCTCAAGTTTAATATTATCAAATAAATATTATCATCTAAATTTTTAGCCTTAGATCATAAAAGCCAAAAAAGACACCCGGAGTACGTGAAAAACTGGAGTTAAAGACACGTGGAGATGAGAAGAAGAGAGACGTATGCCTATATCTGGCGCATAATATCGTAGCCATAGCCGACGGCACATGTTCGGTATTGAAAGCTGCGAGAAGATGGGACAACGAAGCCTAACGCAAGAAGTAATGACGCCTCTCGTTAACCCGTTTGCTATATCCCAAACACAGCCTCTGTTCCTACATCTGCGCCCATAATGTAATGTAATAACGCTGAAATAGAGAAAAATTGCGAAACCTATAACGTGTAATACTTATAACGAGAGGAAAAATTGTGATACTTGAAAAAGAAAAATTTGGGGAGGGGTGGGGAGGGGGGGGGGGGGGGGGGGGCGGAGGGGTGATAATTAATTTTGGGAAATTTCTTCTCTTTATTTCCCGTGCGAATCCAATCAACGTCTGACATTCGCCATTTTTGATTTTATTGAAAACAAAAAATGTTTGTCTCCAACTGTCCAAGGTCTGGAACAGTACCTTGAATTTTTTTTTAGATTTTTCACTTAACTAGTTAATTATTTATATAAATATTGATGGTTGATTTTGAAAAGAATCTTTTTTGAAATGGAAAAAAATGGTCTTATTATCATGGGCACGGTTTTCGAAATGTTTGAAATATAAAATATAGTTTCAAAGTATTTAAGAAAAAAAACAGTCCTTTTTACAAAATCGTATCAAATATTTATAAATAATTGGGATGTTGGTAAGTGTGATATATATATATATATATATATTCCACTTATTATATATAGTTCAAGCATCGATAAATATTCCAAATAATTGTTAAAAACGCGAGATGAATTTTTGCAAGGATGTAATTAGTTATAAATTCGCAATTAAGATGAGCTGTTTATCGGAAATGCCCTGGTTCTCTGACGGTTGTGGGAAAAGCCAATAAGTCAAGCGCGTTGCAATACGGTGAAAAAAATAAACCTCCTTACATCCGGATGAACATTACAGGATGACGATTCGCTCGCTTCTTTATATATACCTACAACATCATACCACCGCAAAAAATCAAACCTTCGTCGTGTCAGATCGCATTCATGGATCGCGGTTTGGAATTCCTTGCGGAACTCGCTTACCTCGTACTCGATAGCTGAATTTTTTTATTAATCCGTTTCTTTTTTATAAATATTTCAAATCGATTGCGAATGCCCATGTTTAAGAATCTGAAAAAATTCTCAAAAATCCTGTGAATGATTTCGGGATAATTTATCTCGCTAAGGAATAATAATACAAAAATATAGCGATCAGCATTTTTTATTTTTTTTATTATTTTCATTTTTTTATATATATATATATATATATATATATATATATATATATATATATATATATATTATCGACTGATTATTATATCGCACTTGGCACACGAAGAAATTAAATACGCGTGTATTAATATTAATTTCTCTTTTTTACACCCATGCAATTGCACGTGGCCGCTTAGATGACGTAATATAGAATTTATCCATTCGCTTCCTAGGCGCCGGTGCCACGCGTCACGAGACCAACATCATAGCCAGAAAGTGGAAGGAGGACAAGAGACACGGTTTTGCACAGGATGAAGAATACGTGTAGGCGTATACTTATATATCTCATATATACATATATATACATACGTAATGAATAATTTATCTACATATACGATTCTATATAGATTTAAGCTTCCTGGTCTGCAGCTGATATACAGAAATATAGTCCAATTCGTATGAAACGCTTAACGTAATGCTCGTAGTTTGTTTGTTTTTTTTTGTTTTTCGATTTCTCAATTTTCCGACGAAGTTTTCAATTTTCAATCAAGCACGCGAAACGCCGTCAAGTAATTAATTCGAATATTCTAGACGCGGAAAGTTGATACGAAGCAACATTAATCTTAGAACGTAATTTTTTTTTTTTTTGTTTTCATTTTTTGCCATTTTCTAAAGAGTATTAAGTGACCTTCCGAAAACGAGAAAATCTGCAGTTAAAAAATTTTGACCATTAATTCGTAAAGTATTAATTTCTGGTTTTTATTATTTTGCAAATTTTCGACAATTTATTCAAGGTTTTAACTTATAATTTTTTTTTTTTTTTATTTGGAAGGATGGACGTCAATGATTATAATTTTGTGCAAGTTTTTTTTCTATTACTTTAAACAAGATATCGTAATGCACAGTGTCAATAAAATGGAAGGAATATTATATATTTAAATAAAGTGGAGAAAAATTTTAAAAATGCAAACGATTGCCTGATTAATATGCCTGTAACTTTATCTTTTCATCGTTGCACAAGCTTATACACATGCATATACACTATGGTGTCCTTTATTATTTAGGGTGTGGCCGAATTTTTGTCGCCCCACCCCCCAAATCAATTTCAAATAATTCCAAAACGATTGCCTAATTTTTTCACATTTCTACTTCAACTCTAAGACAGTCTGCTTTGTGGTCGAAGTTTCTTATGGAAATAACATGGGAAAAACTTTTTTTCTCAGTATATATTTTATTGTGAAGGTAATGATGTTTAAAAAAAATTTGTAACCACGAGGTTTTAGTCGGCATTAGTGCTACTGTCTGGAAAAAAATTCCCATAATCATCTCACGCAATCTCGACGAATTGCACACCCTCGAAATCTGACTTTTTTTTTTTTGCATTTAGAGGAAATGCAATTCGTCTAGATTTGCTGTTATCGTGATGTAAATTTTTTTACAGATAGTAGCACTTAATGCCGACTAAAACCTCGTGGTTACAGATTTTTTTAAAAATATTATAACTCTTGCAATAAAATATATGCCGAAGAAACAAGTTTTTCCCATGTTATTTTCATAAGAAACTTCGACCACAAAACGGATAATCTTCGAGTTGAGGTAGAAATGTGAAAAAATTAGACAATCGTTTCCGAATTATTTGAAGTTGATTTGGGGAATGGGGTGGCAAAAATTCGTCAACACCCTAAATAAAAGACACCCTAACATATATGCATCTACGTAAAATCGTGAAAATAATTCTAAAAGACATTTTTTGTTCCTTTGATCATCCCTTTTCTTTCTCCCACCAAATACTGACCAGATATGTACACAAAGTACAGCGCAAAGAGTAGGATAGAAAATACGAGGGCAGCTATGACTGCTCGATGATACACGACCCCGACTCCATCCATAACCGGAATCAAGGGAAGGGGGGAGTAAAAAAGAAAGCTCGACGGCTCTGAAGGGAGGAGAAAAAATCCTTGCACCATCAGAGGTCCTGTAATTCTTCTTCGCTTGGCGGAAGTTTCGTCTTATCTGCCACGAAACGAAACGTTCGTTGCTGAGTCGAGTATTTGCTGTATGACGCGAGCGTGACTTTTCCTTTTTTTTTTCTTCTTCTTCTTCTTCTTCTTTATACGTTTATTTTACCTTTTTTTTTATTTTGTGCCATTAATTTTTATACTTCGCACGTGACTCTGTGCGAAAGTGAAACAGAAAAACTGTACAGTAAGCTCAGCGAAAAAGGAGAGTATCGTTCAGGATATTTGACGATTTTTATTTAGGATTACAGGAAAAATTATTGCAAAATGAATATCGCTGTGTTGACTTTATGAATTATTATACCGTTTGAAATAGTGGGAAGTAATAATGATGCGAGTAAATATTTACTGTCAGTCAAATACGAAATTTTTAAACATTCAAATTGAAACATCAAGTCTATTGGTTTGGTTTATGAAATTATTTTTTCCTTTCTTGTTTATTCAATTTAAATAAAGCCTTAGAATCACATTTCAATTGTTTCACTTACAGCATCAAATTATTGCAATAGTTGTAGAAAAAACACAAATATCACAAGTGAGTGTATAGAAAAATAATAGTAACACCTATGCTAGATACTTTTGTACAGGTTAAAGTATAAAAAAAAAATGTTTAAAAAAGTCATTTCGTGCCATGTTTAGAACCAAATTTTGTCGCGACTGTGATGTAAAATATTGTAAAAATAGTTGAGAATTAAAGAAATATTCTCTTCTGTCTATAATAATAGTAATCTATCCGCTCGTTGCACGCAATATTTTTGACGGTAAAAAATTTAAACTCAGACGATTTTTAGCCACATGTGGAAAACAAAAAAAGGAATTCGCAATGATAAAGCTAAAGAACAAACAATTTCGAAATGAATGACGTGCGCGTTTAGGAAAGAGCGAAAACCATTTCTGCACTAGTGACGAAATATTTTCCCACCTGTGGTGCAGAAACAGCTTTTTTCCCCACTAGTGAAGAAATGTTTCACTATTTTCCAAACGCGCGCGTCATTCGTTGAGATATAGCGTCTTTTGTTCAATTTCGGCAGCCGTCCAAAACCGCCTATTTTTACATTTTAGTTATGAAAAAGCTCCTCTCGGTAAGGCTCGTCAGACGCAAGTCAGGTCAGTCTCTCTCTCTCTCTCTCTCTCTCGCCATAATATACTCGAAACACGGTCTACGCCGTATAAAGGCGGCTAACGAGCCGTGAAAGAGCGCAAATTACCCCCCATACCATCCACCATCCACCATCCACCATCCACGAGAAGGAGACGAAGTGCAGATCCCCATGAATGTCTGTCTGTCTACCTACTATAACATCCCGTATATTTCTTACCTATGAAAAGCGTCTCTATTTCGAATTCAAAGGTAATATGTATACCTACATATGTAATAAATATATTTATATATTTCTATCTCTTATTATTTTGTTTTTCTTTCTTTTTTTTTTTTTTGGCTATTAAATGGTCAAGTCCAAGTGAATAACAAATTGACGCGTTTCGCACGGTATCAAACGATTTTATTAAGAGTGCAGATAAGTAGATGTGAAAGTAATGAATTCGCGTTTCAGCAGCGAGATATTAATGTATTTTACGTATTACGGTGGTTGAAGAAAAAAAGTTTTCTTCCATTTCTCACCCCCTCAAGTGTTGGTGTTTCATAGAAGTAAAATCCTGTCAAAAAGATCATTTAATTATCATTATTCCCCATTCTTGAAGCCATGTGAAAATTTCACTTTTCATCAGAATTTAAAAATATTCGTAATCTGTTGAATACTTTATTTAAAACTCATGCATAGAAAAAAAAAAAAAAAGAAGAAAAACGCATTAGATATTTCTAGACACATTATACGCATGCATTTTATTGAAACGATCGAGACGTCGCGTCGCGACGACGGCTTTGAAAGCATGTAAACGTACCCACATATGTACTCGAAACGCAATAACGACGACAATATGGTAATTTTGTGAGAAGCAGCAGCAGCGAAGAGGGTGCGAAGGAGGAGAAGAAGAACGGACGTCGAGGGTATACAAGTGAGAGAGAGAGGAGAGAGAGAGGAGAGAAAATAAAATAAAGAGAGAGAGAGAGAAGTCTGATTGGGAGTTGAATCGAAGTCATTTTACCAAGGGTAGGTAGGCGAGAGAATGGGATGTATAAAATTTATTGCACCACCATCGAGTAACCAATTTCGATTCCCTTCTCCGTCCCCTTTTTCCCTTTTTTCCTTTCCTTCTCCTCTCGCTAATTACACACTTTCTCGCTTAATTTATATTCATAGAATTTCTACAAGGGATTAAATTACTCAACTACCGTTGCAAATGTCTATAACAACAACGGCAAAACTGAATATTTTGTAATAAATTGACAATTAGTGTAATTAACGAAGCTGTAAAAAATTATGTGTCTATAAACACACTGCATAATTTTCATCGTTATTATAATTTACATTATTTAGAAAAGAGGAACAAAAAATCTTCACTCATAATAACAATAATTTCACCCCAAAGAATCAGCAAAAATTTTTAAACCGTAGATTATCTTTACTAACTAGAGTGGTGCATTGTCAAATCAATAAAGCCGAACATTTCCAAATAAATTGACCCTTATTTGACGCTTACAATTTAATCCTGTGTTAATTTTGGGTTTAAAAATTTCTAAATTCCAAATTAGGTAATAAAAAAAAAAAATAGAAAAACAATTCAGTCCACGTTTTCCTTAACAGATTATTTTGTGTCGTTAACTGAATTTTCGAGAATATTTTCAGATTTTTAAAAAGAGGCATTCGCAATCGACTTGAAATATTTAGAAAAAAATAAACGATTCGATAAAAAAAAAACTTGAAAAAAAAACATTCAGGTCGCGAATTTTATGGAGTAGAATGTTAGAAAGAAAACAAGAAATGACTTTGAGATGGTCGGGGTTTAACACTGGTCGAGAGTTGGCATGGAATATCCCATATGTATATCGTGACGGATAAATGGTGAGAGTGAATATCAGAATGAAAATATTGATACACAACGAGGTTAACGGCATCGCTTTAGAAGTGGGAAAAAAAAAATCCTCCCGACATCACGATTGCAATTCCACGCTGCTCTGATGTTCGAGAGATGATGATCTCTGGCTGATTTATTCCGACGTTGATCTCGGGTCCAGTAGCTGCTATTCAGTCCAACGAGCGACGCGGCGTCTCGTCTCTCTCTTTCTCTCTTTCTCTCTGGACGTAGGAGGAGAAGGAAAGAGAGGTCGATAGGAAGATAGAGAGATAGAGAGAGAGAGAGAGAGAGAGAGAGAGAGAGAGAGAAAGGACGGCAACCGATGACTCAACAGTAGGGTCTGCAGGGGCGAAAGCGTCGAGGCGCCGGGTGTAGCGTCGCGTCGCCTCCTCATGAGTCGCGTCGCTTATGCGTGCCAGCTTGCTAAGGCAACACGGGTGCACGCGTGTATGTATTTTACATTATATGTACACGAAACGGACGGCCACAAAACCCGCGTGTAAAGAACCCCGTAAACGCCTACGCTGGTTGCGTATACAAGAGGAGAAGAGAGAGGAGAGAGAAGAGAGAAGAGAGAAGAGGGCTTTTAGTTCACCGTTTAATCACCGTACGACCTCATGGTGTGTGCATCCATGGTAGGGCGTAACGTCGTTCCCCCGATTCGAAAGAAGCTTCGTGAGTCTCTAACCATGAACATCGATGATGGCGGTTAGGTTGGAGGAGGTTTACACCTACCACAACCGCAAAGCTGACGTCCATGTTCTCCGAGAATGATTAGTCAAATATTAGGTCACAGATGTTTCAATGAACACAAAATATATGTAGACTTACAGGAACAGGCGTGAGTAATTCGGACGATTCTTCTCGGTGGAAGTAAGAATGACTCGGACGTTTTAGAAGTTGGCGAGAGAAATTTTTGATTCGGACAATGTGTATGAGGTGTACCTACAGTAATGTTCATCAATGGGTTTTCCGGTGGTTTGACTGTTTTTGTTTTGTTTTTATTTTTGGAATTAAGATTGAAACGAGTTTTCTCTCTATATGTATATAGACATTTTATGCGTAAATTATCAACGCGTCTTTTGTTTCTCTTATTCTGTATAAAATTGACTCCGAGGGAAACTCCGTTTCAGTTTTGATTCCAACAAAAGAGAAAGGATAGAAAATGAAATGGTTAATCACTGGAAACATGTTAACGAATATTACTGTACATTCGAATTTAGGGTCTTTCGATCCTCGAAAGAGAAGAGTAGAGAAAGAAGAGAAGAAGAGAATAGAAACGTCGTGGCTTATAATACAGAAAATATAAAATGAAACTTCAAAGAAAAAACGGGGATAAAAGCATATTGTATACATCAAATATCTCCTCTCCGATATCTTTCAGAAAAAGAGAAATTGACTAAAGGTTTCGCTTCCATTTCCAAAGAGTCAAGAGAGGCTGAAAAGAGATATCGATTCCCTGACGATCCAGACCGGAATCAGAAGTTAAAAAACTTCTTGTGAAAATTGTAGATATCAATTCGTGTTCGCGTTAATTAAAAGAAGAAAACCTTTCATGTGACTAACGATAATATAATTAGATATAGATATACGTATGAACATAGAGGGGGACGTGAGAAAGGGGACGTAACATCGTTCGATGCACCAGGCTTTTCCCACCAAACTGACCTCCGTGTTCACTTCCATGAACCATTGTAGAGGTACAACCATGATGGGTCGTGCGTGTTGGTTATACCTATGAGTGTTGATCCATGTGTAAAAAGATCTATGACTCGGGCGGTAAAAGAAGGCCTGATTCATTCAAAGCCTTTAGACTAGTCTCTCCATGTTTCGTTGAACAGGTTCAATACGACACTCGTGATGATGATGATAATGATGATGATGATGATAAGAATGGGATTGCTCCTCTCTCTTTGGATCTCGTCTTCTGATCTTCTCCCTCTGTTCCGTTTTTTCGTTCCATGGATCGTTTATCCGGCGCGTCGAGCGTATGAACAATTCTGAATCACACGTCGCGTCGCGACGGGCTGCTAAAGAAGAGCCATGGAGCATGTCGCTAATTGCATTCAAGGAGTTCCGTTCTTCTTGCGAAGTTGATCTCCGTGCGGTTGGTCGACGATTTTGTGTTCGCGTGTCCGTGCCTACATGGATTTATTATGCTTGTTAATTATCAGCACCGACGTAAAACGTCTCTCGCCTATAACAGTACCAGCACTAAGGATATATCCGAGGTATCAAGATACCCGCGAACTGACTTCAGTTTAAAGAGAGCAAAACCGCGAAATGGAAAAACCGAACGACTGACTGACTGACTGACTGACTGCAGGATAATGACGGCGGGATGCATGACTGGAGAAAAAGAATTGTCTCGTTCATTGCTCCTGGATTTGTTTTCTTCTTTTCTTCGCTTATATATGCTGCAGTAGGGTGGCGCAAAAAAACAAACTATTTTTTTTTTTTTTTTTTTTTTGAGTCTCGTGTCACAAAATGTTAGTTTTTCATGTTTTAAGAGCCCACTCCAAAGGACAGCTCAAAAAAAAATTTTAAGGGGTAGCTCGAAATTTTTTAAAATGTCAAAAATCGTCAAAAAATTTAATTAAAAAAATTCTATTTTCAGTATTTTGTTTGATTTTTAATTCACGTCGTGGTGTATTGTTATCGATTCTTTCTTACTGAATTGAGAAAAAAAAAAATTATGAAATTTTAATATAAATATTCAAAGGTCGCTCGAAAAGATCTAAAGAAATGCACCAAAAAATTAGAAAAAAAATTATGAGCGACCTTTCAAAATTCAAACTTTGAACTGATACTTTCGGAAACTTATTTTTTTTTTTTTTTTTGTCTACAAAATTATACCGTAACGAGAAAAAAATTGAAAAAAAAAATCGATTTTTGACGATTTCTGACGTTTTAAAAAATGTGGAGTGACCTCTTAAAAAAATTTTTTCTGAACTATCCTTTGGAGTGGGCTCTTGAAACATGAAAAACTAACATTTTGTCACTCGAAACACAAAAAAAAAAATAGTCGGTTTTTTTGCGCCACCCTAATGCTGCAGTATGCGATGCGTGCGCAAAACCACTTAACGATCTGCATGTTTAGGAACCATCGTTAATTCGCAACCTTATTCAATTGTCTGAAATTGAACTATTCAATTGATGTCTAACAAAAAGCACATATTCGTATTTTGAAAAGCCAACTTCTCGGCAGTCTTTCGAAAATTGTATAATTATTTATCCCACGATGTTTCGTTACGTTAACGTTACTAACTTCAATATGGCAACGGTCTTTTGATATCATAAAAAACAAATTAAAATACAGTTTCGAGGATAGAAAATAAACTGCACCATTCAAGTTCGAAAAAATTTTTTGAGGCTTGGACTGCCTCACGTGAAGAAAACGACGCGTCTTCTCTTTTTTTTCCTTTTTCTTTCCCTTTTCCTTTTCCTTTGCCTCGACGAAAATGCATGTGAGAGGAAACCGAGGAAAAGTGAAAAAAAAATATACGTGACGTGAACAAGCCGCATATACGAGGAGGCATTCGGTTAGTTGAACTGGTTTTGGGTCAGCCTGCGGCATCGTGGATTACGATATTGCATAACGTGTCTGGGTCTCGCAATAACAGGCGGTGTTCCTGGATTTTCGAAGATCCCGTAGAACTCGATTCGGGGTTAGGAAGAGCAAACCGAAAAAATCGACTGCCGATATATTGCGAAAACAAAAATTTTCGACGAGACACGTCGAATTACGTTTATAGACGGAACAATAACTCGAGAATTATTATCTCGAAATCTGATTATTTCTAAATGATGTCGAATGTCGGTGAATTGGCAAACCAAATATCGTCGATTTATTGCAGAGAGCAAAAAAAAAAAATTCTCCGTGAATTCAAAGTTTTCGATGTTGATGTAAGGATATATGAATTATTTTTTCATGAAAAAAATCATTATTACCAAACTTTTCAGGTCCGTTTCGTCGAAACTCAAACGGGAGTTTGAAAACTCGCTTTTACTTTATTTATTCAGAAATAACGAAATACGTTGCAGTTTTCCAATATTTCATTGCTTTGAAAAGTCAACTGAAATGTTTCCTGTAATTTTCTTCGGAAATCGTTTTAATTCACGAGAGTTAGGTACTTAGATTAGGTGATTATTCTAACTCACAACAAGTAAATTTCACATTCGCATATTATACGGATTTAAATTATAATACAGTGTTAAACCCGCGCTACAGACTTTATAATTTATTTTCCTTTCTCATATTTCGTCTACGTTGTAAATGAAAGCTTTTAAACTTGAATATTGCAAAAAAATTAATATTCCAAGTAAAACCAAAAAGCCTTATACGAAGAATAAAAACCGCATATCCGCATAATATGCAACCGGGAATTTCCAGCTTTCTAACACATAATCATGATCATCGTCGATCGTCAACCAGCCAGCTTTTTTCCCCGATCCATATTCGACGAACGAAAAAAGGTAAGGAAAATTGGAAACTTCAGGAATCTGGCGAAATTTCACTGCAAGTTAGAACAAAAACGAAAATAAAATGAATGAAAAAAAATTCAATATTCCTGAGAAAATATTCACTCCGAGTTAAACAAAAATGAAAATAAAATAAATGTAAAAAACGATTCAATATTCCTGAGAAAATTTCACTCCGAGTTAAAACAAAAACGAAAATAAAATAAATAGAAAAACCTGTATATTCCTGAGACGAAAAATTTGGTAATTTCACAAAATCGGGTCGTATATCTACACAAATTTTTTACACCATCATCGTTGCCGTTGTCACCTTTATACCGCAAAAATTCCCCAAACATATTCCGCCGTGAATAATTTTCTAACGTTTCAAGGTTTTCCAGAATTTCACCAGTATTTACAACCGCATCCCTCACCCACCCTCCCCCGCATCAGCATGAATTTTATCTCTGCTAATATACATATATATACTATAATTAAAAAAGTCGTTTAGGAATTTCGTCCTAAACGTGTGTATTACGCGTAAAAAACGCAGTCCTGTGTACTGACAATGAATTATTATTTTTTTTTTTTTTTCAAACGAAAAAAGTACGGGGTTTCAACAATATTTGCATCGTTATATATATATATATATACATAACTAAATGATAAAAAATGTTACCGCAGTATTTTCATCCAACCATTCTGGAAAAAATTTGTTCCGCACCCCGATTCCGCTGCGACAACATAATGGAAGTGAAATGAAGGCTCTCTTTTCCAGTAAATAAATTCTCACCACCCTATATATGCATCATATACATACATCGATATAGTTAAATAGAACAAAAAGTGTCGTCCAATTTTATACTTTACTCCGGAATCAAACTAGGTATATAGATCGAAACTGACGTCGTATAAAACTTTTACGGTGCCATCAACTTTTTATACTAATATATATGTATGTATATAAGACCTGTCAGCAATCTAATTCTGCTGCCTTGCCATTTCCGTTTTATGCACCTGAGAATCGTTAAGTAACATCCACGAACCCGGATAACCGCGTAGTTATAGAGACGTTTACATATCGAATAAAATCCTCTCTCCCCAAGGGATAAATCTCCGATGGATCAATAAAATCGAGAACATTCAATTCCGGCAAATTGTGTCTTGAATATTATAATACGTAAGGATTTTATTACGACAGTGTAGCTCAGTCACATCAATTCATTGACTGTGAAAGAACTTGATTAGCCTCAAAGAATCGTTAATTAATACTTCTACGAAACGGTATCACAAATAATTTCGTCAAATTACATCTGAGTGTTTACTAATTCGATGAAATTATCTGTGTACATATACATGTATATGGATAATGTCATTTCTCTGGTGCCACTGTGTTAAATAATTCGATAAAATGATTGTTGCTGCTATTTTTTTTTTCCTTTAAATCTTTCATACGTATATTTAAGATAATTATTAACAACGTTTAACTGTATCGAATAAACCGCAGAGAATGATAATGAAAGAATTTGTTATTATTATTATTATTACTATTATTATTGTAAATTTAACAATTTGCATAAAACAATTAATTTGTGAAGAATATTTTTCTCTGTCCAATAATAATATCGAACAATCGAATTTGAGTGAGTATATTTATAATCTCTTATCGAATAAATATTTAACAAACGGATGAAAAGTTTAAAAATTTAGCTAAAAAAAACCAGACAAAAATTGTCCCGAAGCAGTTTCGATACCCAGAATGCACCGCGGTTGAATTGCCTTCCTCTCTCTCTCTCTCTCTCTCTCTTCCTCTCTAAACAGAGAAAAGTTTCGCAGCAACAGGAGAAAAACAATTTCCCGATTATACTATCGGAGTAGGAATAAAGTTTCAGTAGTAACCGCAGCTTGGCAAGCAAGGTGAATTGAAAAACGAAGGTGTAGAATCGCCGAAACTTTACCACGGGGGTAAAGAAAACAAAAAAAAAACGAATTAAACAGAAAAAAAAAAAAAAAAAAAAAGGGAGGAAAGAAGCGCTCTCGGCAAGAGCAATTCGTATCCCTTATCTTAGACGGGATGCGGGATAAACGGGAGACTGTCTGACCGACGCCAGAGTACTAATTACAGAATTTAACCTTCCGCGAATTATCCGGCCATGCAGCTGAGGTCAGCAGCTTCGACGAGGAAATCGGGAAAAGAGGATGGAACGAGAAGAGGAAGGAGGGGGAAGGCAGGAGGGATCTGGAAACCTAATCCGACTCCTATCCGGGGTTATTCATCAAGATTAATTAATCACGCCGCTGGTTACGATCCGCGGTTAGGTTAACGGTGTTCGCTGTAAGAACCTCGCGGGCAGCCGATACGGTTAAATCGTTTAACGCTAACGACGCTCCTTAGCTAATTTTGAGGAGAAAAAAATGATAATTTTTTGCAATTTTGTAGAGATTTTTTGGTAGTAAAGTTTTTAGAATATTGATACACGATATTCTTTCATTTCGATTTATCGCAGTATTTCAAATATTCGTAAAATTATCTAAATCGTTTAACGCTAACGACGCTCCTTAGCTAATTTTGAGGAGAAAAAAATGATAATTTTTTGCAATTTTGTAGAGATTTTTTGGTAGTAAAGTTTTTAGAATATTGATACACGATATTCTTTCATTTCGATTTATCGCAGTATTTCAAATATTCGTAAAATTATCTAAATCGTTTAACGCTAACGACGCTCCTTAGCTAATTTTGAGGAGAAAAAAATGATAATTTTTTGCAATTTTGTAGAGATTTTTTGGTAGTAAAGTTTTTAGAATATTGATACACGATATTCTTTCATTTCGATTTATCGCAGTATTTCAAATATTCGTAAAATTATCTAAATCGTTTAACGCTAACGACGCTCCTTAGCTAATTTTGAGGAGAAAAAAATGATAATTTTTTGCAATTTTGTAGAGATTTTTTGGTAGTAAAGTTTTTAGAATATTGATACACGATATTCTTTCATTTCGATTTATCGCAGTATTTCAAATATTCGTAAAATTATCTAAATCGTTTAACGCTAACGACGCTCCTTAGCTAATTTTGAGGAGAAAAAAATGATAATTTTTTGCAATTTTGTAGAGATTTTTTGGTAGTAAAGTTTTTAGAATATTGATACACGATATTCTTTCATTTCGATTTATCGCAGTATTTCAAATATTCGTAAAATTATCTAAATCGTTTAACGCTAACGACGCTCCTTAGCTAATTTTGAGGAGAAAAAAATGATAATTTTTTGCAATTTTGTAGAGATTTTTTGGTAGTAAAGTTTTTAGAATATTGATACACGATATTCTTTCATTTCGATTTATCGCAGTATTTCAAATATTCGTAAAATTATCTAAATCGTTTAACGCTAACGACGCTCCTTAGCTAATTTTGAGGAGAAAAAAATGATAATTTTTTGCAATTTTGTAGAGATTTTTTGGTAGTAAAGTTTTTAGAATATTGATACACGATATTCTTTCATTTCGATTTATCGCAGTATTTCAAATATTCGTAAAATTATCTAAATCGTTTAACGCTAACGACGCTCCTTAGCTAATTTTGAGGAGAAAAAAATGATAATTTTTTGCAATTTTGTAGAGATTTTTTGGTAGTAAAGTTTTTAGAATATTGATACACGATATTCTTTCATTTCGATTTATCGCAGTATTTCAAATATTCGTAAAATTATCTAAATCGTTTAACGCTAACGACGCTCCTTAGCTAATTTTGAGGAGAAAAAAATGATAATTTTTTGCAATTTTGTAGAGATTTTTTGGTAGTAAAGTTTTTAGAATATTGATACACGATATTCTTTCATTTCGATTTATCGCAGTATTTCAAATATTCGTAAAATTATCTAAATCGTTTAACGCTAACGACGCTCCTTAGCTAATTTTGAGGAGAAAAAAATGATAATTTTTTGCAATTTTGTAGAGATTTTTTGGTAGTAAAGTTTTTAGAATATTGATACACGATATTCTTTCATTTCGATTTATCGCAGTATTTCAAATATTCGTAAAATTATCTAAATCGTTTAACGCTAACGACGCTCCTTAGCTAATTTTGAGGAGAAAAAAATGATAATTTTTTGCAATTTTGTAGAGATTTTTTGGTAGTAAAGTTTTTAGAATATTGATACACGATATTCTTTCATTTCGATTTATCGCAGTATTTCAAATATTCGTAAAATTATCTAAATCGTTTAACGCTAACGACGCTTCTTAGCTAATTTTGAGGAGAAAAAAATGATAATTTTTTGCAATTTTGTAGAGATTTTTTGGTAGTAAAGTTTTTAGAATATTGATACACGATATTCTTTCATTTCGATTTATCGCAGTATTTCAAATATTCGTAAAATTATCTAAATCGTTTAAAGCTAACGACGCTCCTTAGCTAATTTTGAGGAGAAAAAAATGATAATTTTTTGCAATTTTGTAGAGATTTTTTGGTAGTAAAGTTTTTAGAATATTGATACACGATATTCTTTCATTTCGATTTATCGCAGTATTTCAAATATTCGTAAAATTATCTAAATCGTTTAACGCTAACGACGCTCCTTAGCTAATTTTGAGGAGAAAAAAATGATAATTTTTTGCAATTTTGTAGAGATTTTTTGGTAGTAAAGTTTTTAGAATATTGATACACGATATTCTTTCATTTCGATTTATCGCAGTATTTCAAATATTCGTAAAATTATCTAAATCGTTTAACGCTAACGACGCTCCTTAGCTAATTTTGAGGAGAAAAAAATGATAATTTTTTGCAATTTTGTAGAGATTTTTTGGTAGTAAAGTTTTTAGAATATTGATACACGATATTCTTTCATTTCGATTTATCGCAGTATTTCAAATATTCGTAAAATTATCTAAATCGTTTAACGCTAACGACGCTTCTTAGCTAATTTTGAGGAGAAAAAAATGATAATTTTTTGCAATTTTGTAGAGATTTTTTGGTAGTAAAGTTTTTAGAATATTGATACACGATATTCTTTCATTTCGATTTATCGCAGTATTTCAAATATTCGTAAAATTATCTAAATCGTTTAAAGCTAACGACGCTCCTTAGCTAATTTTGAGGAGAAAAAAATGATAATTTTTTGCAATTTTGTAGAGATTTTTTGGTAGTAAAGTTTTTAGAATATTGATACACGATATTCTTTCATTTCGATTTATCGCAGTATTTCAAATATTCGTAAAATTATCTAAATCGTTTAACGCTAACGACGCTTCTTAGCTAATTTTGAGGAGAAAAAAATGATAATTTTTTGCAATTTTGTAGAGATTTTTTGGTAGTAAAGTTTTTAGAATATTGATACACGATATTCTTTCATTTCGATTTATCGCAGTATTTCAAATATTCGTAAAATTATCTAAATCGTTTAAAGCTAACGACGCTCCTTAGCTAATTTTGAGGAGAAAAAAATGATAATTTTTTACAATTTTGTAGAGATTTTTTGGTAGTAAAGTTTTTAGAATATTGATACACGATATTTTTTTATTTCGATTTATCGCAGTATTTCAAATATTCGTAAAATTATCTAAATCGTTTAACGCTAACGACGCTCCTTAGCTAATTTTGAGGAGAAAAAAATGATAATTTTTTGCAATTTTGTAGAGATTTTTTGTAGTAAAGTTTTTAGAATATTGATACACGATATTCTTTCATTTCGATTTATCGCAGTATTTCAAATATTCGTAAAATTATCTAAATCGTTTAAAGCTAACGACGCTCCTTAGCTAATTTTAAAGAGGAAAAACGACAATTTTTTGCAATTTTGTAAAGATTTGTGCGAACCTGATGTCTTACTAACGGAAAAATTAGTTCCGTTAATGTGTTTCGTTTTAATACAGGGTATAAAAAATTAATCCGAAAAAATGTTGTCAAGTGAAAAAAAAAAAAAAAAAAAAAACAATCAAAAAAATAACAATAATGGTTTACAAAATATATGCATAATACAAGGTAAATATAAAAAGTAAAAAACGTGTATATGTATATATATATGATCGAGTAAAACTCACCACATTCCCATCGGCGTAAAGCGATCGATGAGGAGATCCAGCAGCCTGCAGTATAACGTAGAACAAGGCGATCACAATTTTAACGTAAAAAGACATTTTCACTTTCTTTCTCGTATTTCTCCAGTGATGAGAAACCGAGGATCGACCCGTTCAAGTATCGATAAGACAAATTAATAAACGGCGATGACCCGCGATGGATGGTAAAAAATCGAAGTGTAAGAAAGAAACGAACAAACAAACAAACAAACAAACAAACAAACAACGCGAACTTTGCCAAGCACTTTCGCCGGGCACACAGAACAGGAATCAACTGTATTTAGCACTAACGTCGAGGTTTGGTTTATCACGTGAAAACTGTCACATAATTTGCAGTCCTGACTGCAAATAGCACGATATCACGGGCATAATAATAATAATAATAATAACAACAACAATAATAAAAATTCGTGAATAAAGAAAGAGCCACGACGAGGCATAAACTGCGATAATGAAAAATAGAATTAAAAGAAAAAGAGAATAAAAATAATAATAATTAAAAAGAAACTTTGAATTATTATAGCTTTTTTACGCAGTAAACGAGTAAAGATTTTTAATCTCACTGTGCTGCTGCATAAATTTTTATAAAAAAATCCGGAGCTTTGGCACCGTTGCGTTGCCGTCACCTCATCGACAACGACACAATTCCTACTGACCGACGTTCACGGATCTCGATGTGGTCTCGGCGTGATATGTCCCACTGCAAAAGGTAAAGAGAAAAGAGTGTGAAAATAAGAGAGAAAAAATAATAATCAAGTAAAAAAAGAAATAAATCATAATATTACGACGATATAAAAGATTCTGAGAATAAGATAAGGTTGAACGAGATAAAAGAATTCATTGCGCATGGATCTTTGAAACACTTGCATATCCTTTTTTTTTTATAAAAAAAAAAAGAAAGTATCTTTTATATCATTCTCGTAATCTATTCCAACTGATTCGCTTCTTCCTCTTCTTCCTCTCTCTCTCTCTCTCTCTCTCCTTGTCAAAGTGGATTTTCTTGAGATAACAGTGAAGTGTATAGAAAGGACTTCTCGCCTTGTGTTCTCAATAAGTATACACCATACCTCTGATGTATTGTGCAATGGATGATTAGTCAGTTTTGTCCACCATATTAGGAGGAATAAAATAGGCAGGATTATTTTTCAGTATGTATTACGGAAGCGGTTTTAAGGCGACGGTTATGCATACGTGCCGATTATTGTTTATTATAATATTTGTCATTAACAAACGTATAATATAACCTATTAAGATACGGTGAAATAAATGTTTTCTTATTATTATAAATATTAGCTAATTTTAGTTCAGCCAAAATAATGATCGATAGATATTTGTTAATATAAATATATATATATATATATATATATAAATAAATATACGTTTTGTTAACTGTAAGTATTAAAATTTGATAAAAAAAATTGCGTTTTTCAAAATTTTTCTTCAAACAATCAAAAGAAATTAATTCTAAAAATATTATTCAGCATTATTTTGAATTTTTAAAAAATTAAAAAAATTTTTTTCGCACCCTGACATCTGAAAATCATTTTTATTTACTTTGATTAGAATTAGAAAAAAAACAAACAAAGTTTTAGCGTATTCGAGTCCTCAAAAACTAAGTATTTCCTCAAGTGCCTCGCTTTGCCCCCCTCCCCCCACCTCGTTTTTTTGGCAATTTGCAAAAACAGATTAATTATGGTTTTCTTTTAATCCTTTTTTTGGGTTTTTTACTTCCTCTGTAAAAGAGAATATTACCACAATCCATACGTATAAAGGACATCCGGAGACACGACGTTATCTAAAGAGCGATTATTACTAATGCGATGTAAAAAAACATTTCTTTCCCCGTTTGAGTCAGGATTTTTTTTATCATTTATTGAATGAAATTTTATAAAATTTACGAAACCGATTTTTCCTCTACGAGAACGAATCTTTCGTTAAAAACTATCAGCATTCCTAATTGTAACCTATACTTAGTCGTACGAGCTTATTTGAGAACCCGTTTTCCTGTCATACGTGTAGAAAAAAAGTTGAAAAGTGAAATTCGCGATAAAAAAACAAAAGCTCGATAATTATTCAAAACTTTATACATACCTATACAGAAAGATATAAATAAATTTATCGAATCGCATGGCTCGTGTATTTTGTTTTTGTTTCGGTATGAATAAAGAATAAAAAATAATAATTTCTAGAACTATATAAAATTACATTAAATGAAATTAGTTTCGTTCGTTTTAAATTCATGAAGTTCAAATTTTTCCCCGTAAACTCGTATATTGTTACATATTGTTATACTCAATGGTATAGGATGTTTTAATTGAATTCAACCGAATCGCGTCATCGTCGAAACTTTCCGAAGCTTTGTTCGCGAAGTTTTTGCTCCCGACACTTTGTTTTGCGAACCTGTGGAAACCGGATTCAGAACAGAGAGATTGATTTTCGTCACATTGGTCCGCCATTTTTCCCTCGGCGATGTAATAAACGTGGGAAAAAAAAGGAAAAGAAAAATATAGGTATAAGGGTAAAAAAAAAAAAAAACGAAAAGAAAAGCAAGACAGAAAAAAGAAAAACCGAGAGAGAGAGAGAGAGAGAGAGAGAGAAAGGCAAAATGAGATCAACAAACAGACGAATGCACGGAGTAAGAAGACGAAGAAAAAACAGAGAGAGAAGAGAGAAAAAAAAAGGCCAGATTAGTGAAACCCGAGAGCCTCGAGATTAGGGAAGTTTCAACTATGCTTCAGAAGGGTCGTTAAAGGAACACGCCGCCCGTTTATCTCTCGGCTAGCTCTTCTCCTCTGCTTCTGCTGCTGCTGCTGGATGTAACTTGCTGCACGAAAATTAAGAGTCGAGCTCTTGGTACTTGGACTGATTGATTTCTGACGTATAGAAACCAACTGTCAAGCCGCTTATTCCACCCTTAAAATATTCCCGAGTACGATTTTTATGCATTTTTGAACTTATTCTGTCAATTTCGTGTGTTTTTTTATTTCTTTTTCTTTTTTGCAATCTATGAAAATTGCCGGATTCTTATTGTCCGGTGTTATAAAGTATGAAACAAGTTTATGCACTAAAAAAAGGTTTAGTAGCTATAGTTGTTGTTCAAGATTTTAAGCCCGATTCTCGAAACAATAAATGAAAGTTATGTAATCATTGTGCTTCGTATCTAACGTATCACGGCTTCTATTGTCGACTGTTTGAAACTATTTAGCGATAAGAGAGACCTGTAATTCATGTCTATAATGGTATTATAAGGACGTTTGCGCTGAATAGATGAATTTGATGGTAAAATAGCGTACAGTTTTTATTTTACGTGAACTTCGCTATGAAAAGCACTCAAAACGCATATCTAGACTAAAATTATTTAACAAAAAAAAAAACGAATAAAGGTAAAAGGTCTTGTGATTGACGGATGCGCTCTTTCAACTACCGAAATTGATTTTTATTCATCACATTTATTAATGGCGTAAGATTGCACCTGTAATTTTTGTGTATTTTTCGCAAACGATGCAAAAACCTTCGAAACATAAAGATTTATCGATTTCGGGAAGAATTTTAAGAATTTTATATTTACGCAAAAAATTATATCGAACGTAACGGTACAAAGTCGTATCCGCCAAGAATTTTTTTTACGCAAACGCTTCAAATACCTTTGAAACGTAAGGGTTCGACGATTTCTGGAAGAACGTTTAAAACTTTTTACTTTCTCCCAAAATAATATCAATCGTAAGGGTACGAGGTCGTATGTGGGCACGTGAGACCTTCCGCCATTAGTGAAGGTGATTATTGTTCATAAAGTTCGCGAGAAAAGGGCATAGCCGAGACTATTTGCGACCTTCTACCTTTGGTTGACTCATTTTTCAATTTCAACATTTTCAAATGTACCCTCAAGTTTTTCGCGTAAATACAAAGGTGAAAAATCCGCCTTTTTATCATTTACGCCTTGTAAAAGGTCCTACGATGACGCATTCGTCCTTATACCATTAAGCACGTGATTTATTCGAGCTCTATTGTATGTACATAAAATACCTTACGTATTCCCACAGGTTACGTCAAGATCAGAATCAGAATTATAGGTACATGCGCATGTAGGGTTAGATATGACATAACGTATTACAGATACAACGTTGCAGATAAAAGTTTTCGTCACTCATTCATTCAAAATTCAGAATCCATCGAGCTTGCAGATGGGAAACTCAAAGTTTATGAATACCCAGAGCAAAAAAAAAACACGAAACAAAGAATAGGGAGATAAAAATTGCAGCGGCGATAAAGTTTTCGTATCCAATTGTGTTGATTATTGGCGGAAATAATATGAAAATGGTTCAGAATGGGGTGGCAGAAACATAAATTATTCAACCATTATCGCCAGCGATGGAATTTAATATTTTTTTTTTTTTTTTTTTTTTTGGTGACATTTTTCTTTTCTTTTATTTTTGTATTCACTGGTTTTAGATCACCGGAATTTTTTAAACGGTTGCAGAACCGGTTAAGGATGAATGGGCTGTATGATTCTTCTTCCTTCTGATTCGGAAGTTGGGAAAAGAGGAAACCCCGTTGCTCGAGCCCATGATGAAGACCCCGAATATAGACAAATCCATACTATGGAGTAGAAATGAATTTGAGGGACTTCAAATAACGCAAAAGTCAACTTAAAAGTAAACAATTTGAGAAAAGAGTGTCCTGAATGAGAAGGTTGAAAATGATTAACTCTTTGAGTTTCTAATCCGATTCTAATATCTGTTTGGTTTTGATATTACGAACATAGAGACGTTCGAAAAACTACTGAAAAGAATTTCACAAAAATCTATTTCTGGATTGAATAAAAGTAGATTTTTACAAGTGATATTGTTTGAAGTGTTTTTACCCTTTTCCCAACTTTTCATTTATATATTGTTAGACTTATCATTCTTTGTTGAAATCGCAGTGTCATGTCATTGTGACGCAAGGAGAAGAAAAACTTGAATCTTCGATTACACATTGTCGATCCATCAGGTTGACAAGCTATTTGTAAAAACTTGGATCTCCGTTAAAAATTGACTAATTTCTAATTTATTATTAGAATGTTGGATCGTGTTTTAATAATTTTATGATAGGAATGACATTTAAAGCGAACAAAAATTAAAAACCGAATCACAATAACGATAATCATGTCAAGTGGTTTTCAAAATTGGTAAGAACGACATTTGAAAGAAGAAAAAAACCATCGCAAGACCGATTGCTTCGACGATTTCAACGTATCGAGAAAAAATGCATGGAAAATAGTGTTGGCCAGGTGCGCGAGGGTCGTATAATCGAAGGGTCGAAGGGTCGAAGGTCCGCCGTCGCGTCGCGCGTCGGCGGAAAGCAACGTCGTCATAAGTACCTGCATGCCGTTGTTCTTCTCACTCGGAATAGATCGCGATCCACGCGGAGAAGGATTCGTCGGTCAGCGTGCGTAGCATCTGGTTCTCGCGACAACTGCAGCAGCAACAGCAAAAGCAGCAGCAGCGACAGCAGCGACTGCAGCGGCTCTCGAATCGTTCGTCGACGTAGCGATGAGTGTTTACAGAGTCACGGCGCGTCGAACAAAGCCTCGGAGTTTCCGGCGGCGTTTCCTCTTCGTCTCGGTCTCTTCTTCGTCGTCTTCTTCTTCTTCTAGTCCTTCGACTTCCTTCTGGTTATTTTTTCTCCGTTCGATCACTTGGACCGATCCTCGGATTTCTCTTGCGGCCGTTTTCGAATCCCCGTCATAATTCCTCAGCCGCATTCCCGTCACTCGTTGATCCGCTCGCTTCTAACATCGGTCTCATTTATCTAAACTTATCAGCCCTCGTTTCACATCCAGTTACGCAACGCGCGTGTCTCTGATCTATTTAAAAAAAATCGCGAACCCACGATTTAAACTGTGACGATAAGCCCATCCGCGGCTCTCTAAAGACCGCGAAACCAAAGCGCGCGAAATTTGAATTCAAACGTCGAACGAGCGGCCGCGCCGCCAGTCACAGTCGCTCGCGCTCGGCTTTTGTTTTCGCTCTCCGGCGCACGCAAAGCACAACGACACGCGACTCGCTCGTTGCGTTGGATCCGATTCTATATTCACTCGGCGAACGACCAGCACCGCGTCGGAAACTACGTGCGTTCGGAACGCCGCGCGCCGAGCGACTGCCGTTCGCCCCTTCCCTTCCCTTTCCTTTCTCCGACGGAATATCTCCTCGCGTTTTCCCTCGTACTTTAGGCCCCCTGGTCTATCCTAGGACGGTGAATCAAGCCGCTACCCACCCGGACAACCGGGACTCGCTTTTTGGGTTCACGGCAGGGAGGGTGGGAGCGGTAAAAATATAAAGTGATCGAAAAATAGAAGAACGGCGATTTAGAATTTTTAAACGGGGCGGAGGATTTATTTGTACAATTTGGAAATGTGGAGGTCAGAAAATTAATGAAATTGGAATATAGAATGGTCAGATATTGTATCGATAATGTAGAGTCTACGTATTTATTTATTTATTCATTTATTAAACCAAAAAGATTAACTAAATAATTACAGAATCAAGTAAATTTTCTCTTTCTTTGATTCGACTTTCTATATTTTCTATTTTGTATAGATCGAGTTTCTACGTTTTGACAATTTTTCAAATTAGATTTTCGCGTCTTTGAAAATACGATATTTTGATCCTTGCTCTGGATGGAAATCTCGTAACAAAATTGATTAGGCAAAGAGGTATTAATTTTTGACTGACCAGTCTCCTCGAAGCTTTGAAAATCGATAAAAAAAACTCAACTTCGTATATATTTAATAACAAAACTGTGATATTGAAAAATATTTTTGTCGCAAAACAATGATCTTACCATTATTCTCAAATTTTTTATTTCGCACAGAGCAGAAATTTTCTGATTCTACCAAAAATGTTGCAAAAAAAAAAAAAAAAAATCATTCCCTAAAAAAAAAAGGGTCCAGAAAACGAATTTCCATTATCAAGTGAAACCACATTTATCCGAATGAAAAAATCATTTCTTTCGACAAATTTAGCAATCGTATAATTTGACAAATTCGATAATATCTTTTCCGCCACGAATCCCTCAATTTTCATAAACAATATCTGATTTCATTCGCAAACGAATATCCTACAGATCGAGTCTATATCAACAATTTATTTCATCGCAGCAGCTTTTCACTCTTAACAGTTGACGAAAGAAAGGAATTAAATCAAGGTTAAGCACGTATCGCAATGTCACAGGTTACGCACGATACACTTATGTGCAGAATATCTTGCGATTATTTAAATGCTTTCGATATTCATATCCAAAGTTCGTTGTACGCGTCAAAACAAATTTATCTAAGCATTTGCTTGATAATTCTTTACATTTCTATAAAACGAAACAACTTTCGTTCATTCTATTTTCAACAACAGTCGAATAAAAATATTCAGCCTCAAGTCGACAGTTTCCCTTGTTTCAGAGCTTCTTCATCAGACTTTTCGATCAAGGTTCGATCGAGCGAATCCATCCCTGAAAATTCCCGACTGCAACCTCGTCACGTGACGTTATTCTCGATCCGAGCAGACAATGTGCCTGCAGCGAGTGCAGACCTAATCAGAGAAGATCGGGTTCAATCGACTTCGCCGCTCCAGCGACGATGGATCGAAGAAAGCCTCACGACTCTGCTATAATGGCTCCCTAAATAAACGGGCTGATATCTTTTCTGGAGCTAAAGTCATGCCAGAGGCGAAGGTTTTTAGGAGGATTTTTTCCTCCTTATTTTTCGGAGAGTCGACGAGCTGCGTCGAGACGTAAATTTTTCACTTCCGAGATTATACTTTGATCCCTTTCGTGGTTTCGGATGATATATTGCTCTCTTGGTATAAGCGCAGCTCGACAGATTTAACGCACTTTGATATCATCGACGAGTCAACGTTGACGATAAGAAAGAGAGAAAGGAGAAAATAATTAATAGTGAGGTTAGAGTCACGTGACGTCAGATTCATTCGCTACGGCGCATGCGCGCGGTGCAGAAACAACCACTTTCCACTCCTAGGACTTAAAAGTGTTATTTTCTGTACTCCGCGGATGCGTATTCGCAGACTCACTCGATCGTTGTAAAAACGGGTATTTTTTGGGCGCAAAACACGCGTGAAAAAGCGCGTGAAACATGCTCGCATTGTATAAAATGTTACAAATGAAGCAAGCGACTGAATGAACGAGAGATAATTTTTCGTACTTGAATAAGGAGAAGCTGGTATTTTGAAAATTCTTGACTGTTATTCGCTCGGCGTTGGACAGATGTTCCGAAAACAAGGAGAGAGAAAAAAAAAAAAAAAGTCAATGAAAAAGGAAAGAAAGTAAAAGGAGAAAAAATATCCCCTATTTGAAAACATCCCAATTTCAATTCCAATTCCAATTCAATTACTTCTTCTGCTTCTTCTTCTTCTTCTTCCATTTTTCTCGTTTTTCCTCATTCTATTTGCTTTCTTTTTCCCGCGTATTATATAATCTTCTCCCTGCTTTAGCCGACTTCCGAGTCGGTAATCCGAGCCGGTATTTTAATTGACGCTCTATTCTCCAGCTGCACACCCCGCAGCATAGATAGGTATAAGGTATCCTAGTTTTATAGTATATCCTAGTATATTAGATTAACGAATATTGCGCGGAGTGCGCGTATTTTGTTTCACGTATGTAAATATAATGCCTACGGAGATATGGCGTGAGACCGAAGGTCGTTGACGACAACGCAAATCCCGCGTTCCTTGCTGATCAAACACGTACGAACGGATGATTGACCGATGAGGGTGAGTCCTCGATATTTATTGGTCGGACAAACAAACTACGCGGGGAGTTTATAATGGTGAAGGGAGAATTTCGTGTTCAACGGGGCGTATAATTATTTGTTTTCACGGCATTCGCTACAAAATGCATATCTAGACTAAAATTATTTAACAAAAAAAATAACGAATAAAGGTAAAAGGCCTGATGATTGATGGATTCGCCCTTTCAGCTACCGAAATTTATTTCTATTCATCACATTTATAAATGGTGTGCGATCGCACCTGTAATTTTTGTGTTTTTTTCGTAAACGATGCAGAAACCTTCGAAACATAAAGATTTATCGATTTCGAGAAGAATTTTAAGAATTTTATATTTACGCAAAAAATTATATCGAACGTAACGGTACAAGGTCGTATCCGCCAAAAATTTTTTTTACGCAAACGTTTTAAATACCTTTGAAACGTAAGGGTTCGACGATTTCTGGAAGAACGTTTAAAACTTTTTACTTTCTCCCAAAATAATATCAATCGTAAGGGTACGAGGTCGTATGTGGGCACGTGAGACCTTCCGCCATTAGTGAAGGTGATTATTGTTCATAAAGTTCGCGAGAAAAGGGCATAGCCGAGACTATTTGCGACCTTCTACCTTTGGTTGACTCATTTTTCAATTTCAACATTTTCAAATGTACCCTCAAGTTTTTCGCGTAAATACGAAGGTGAAAATCCGCCTTTTTATCCTTTACGCCTTGTAAAAGGTCCTACAATGACGCACAAAAGGAATATTTTTACGGTTTTCGATTGATTCAATATGTCTCTCGTAAATAGGTCAAAATTGGAAACAGTATTTTGAAAGAAGAAAAAAAGTGAACGCTGACCGCGGGGCAAACTGTCAATTTGCAATCTAATCAGAGAGGGACGGACGCGAAAAATTTGAAGCGATGAAACGTTCGACAGATCAAAGAATGGGAAATGCAAATATCCCGACAAAGGAAAAGCACGAACATAGAAAAAATATTCATTTATTATAAATATTCATCCGGTAACGGGGTTAAAATATTTTTCAAAATACAAGAAAATTGATTACAAGTGAGTATTTAGCGTGATTATAGTTATCGTTACAACATTTTCTCTTCAATCTATTTCTTCAGTTGACTGAAAAAATTTTTGTCACTCAAACAATAAAGCCTTGAAATCAATTTACCGTTGCACGAATATTAAATTACCGAAATATTAAATTATAAACAAAAAAATATAATACATACAAAACGGTAGGAAAATTCTGCTTATTTTATATACCCAGAACCAGATTTTTCCGGTGCGACGGTGAAAAACGAAAATTACATAATCAAGTATTCTACGTAAGTAATCGAATGAGACCTAAAAATTTCTTTCGCCGACGTGAAGAAAGTTCGAGGCGATGCCTGATGCGTAAAAGGAACACTTTCATAGAATACATACGTAGAGGGAGATAAAGTCTATTGCGGAAATCTGGACAAAAGTATAATATGACTAGAGTGTGTGGTTGTAGGTTGTAGGTTGTAGGATGCGTTGGGCCAAGATACGCGAGTTTTCTATGTAGGTATACGTGTAATGCACGTGGCGACTCATGTCCTACTTACGCAACTTTGTCTATGTAACGTGTTAACGATATTACTGCAGAGACATAAAGGAAACACAAAAGCGAGATACTCGTTTACAGCTCTGAACACGAACTGTGATATTTGGTGAACGCGTCAAAACTGCCGCACCTCAATCAAGGAGAAAGAGAGAGAAAATGAAAATCAGTTGAAAGATTTTCCTCCGAATCAGAATTTTTTAAATTCAAACAAATCGAGGGAAAAATCTAGTGAAAATAAACAACGTTCGACCGAATCTAGAAATTAATTTGATGAATCGCGATTCAATCGTTCGATTTAAAATAATCCGATATTTTGATCAGAATAGTTAGTTGAAAAAAATGACTTTTCGATAATAGATTTATTATATCTATTTCGGCACTCTATATATGTGGAGTGGGTTCTCAAAACATGAAAAACTAACATTCTGTCACACGAGACTCAAAAAAAAAAAAAAGAAATAGTCGGTTTTTTTGCGCGACCCTAACATATATATATATATATATATATATGTATTACGTGATAATTGATAACAAAATTGGCTAACTTCTAACGAAAAATCAAGAAAGGCATAAATTTTCCATACACCTCGAGTTTCCCCATCTAAAAAATGACCCGTAGTGCAAATAATAACAACAATTATGTATAAAAATAAAAAATTCAAAGCGATCCGTGCCGCTTCGCTAAGAAAAGCACCAAGAAGCTCAGCGAGGCGTAGAAGGGTGAAGAAGGGATCAGGAATTGGGATTTCGGGCAGGCGTTATTTGGCCGTAAATCAATCCCGAATGAGGGAAAAACGGAGTCCTGTATTCGGGTAAGGAAGCGGGTTTTTCGCCGGGTTTTCCCTCAGGAGCAGTACACGTCTGCCGAAGCAGTACCGATTCTTTATATCTACCTAATCGAAGTTAGCTAGAAAGGAAATCGCTGCCAAATTGTAAAAAGCTTGAATCGGCGTGTTATACGAGCTTTTTTGTTTTTTTGTTTTTGTTTACTGTATTTCTTCCCCCTCCCCTCCTCTTTCTCCCTCTCTTTGTTTCCCTTCCGTCGGATCGAATTCGTTCCGAGAGGCGCGGCCGTCGATGATGGCGCTATTCAAACGCCGGGCGAGAATGAATGCTCGATAAGCCGGTGCATGGTGCATTGACCAGCAGCCGTTTCCCGCAGCGATAAGAGCCTTTCGCATCGCCTCTGATACCGCCCGACACGACGCACCGCTCATCCTGCTTTGGACCGGCGGGCGTGGGCGAGCCTCATCATACGATGTTGACACGTACACACCGAGAAACGATTTCTTCAATGAGCGCTGACGCAGTTTTTCCTTCCTTTCTTTATTTATTTATTTATTTATTTATTTGTTTATGCTTTTCTTATTTTCTTTTTTCGCCTGGGGGTGATAAAGTGGATGGATCGAAAAATGGATGGTAGGCTTGTAATTATAAGGACCCGGGTTAATACGTATAAACATGTATTTTTTGTTTAAATCGTTTTCAGGTAGATATTCGTATGAAAAATCTGAAACGGTAGGGAAAATTTTTTCGCAATTTTCAGTTAGACGAAATTATTGTTCTGATTGGTTATAACTGATGTAGAGAGATATTTTTTATTCAAATCATTTTCATTCCTTGTTTGATTTTCTGCAAAAATTATACGTAAATTATGCATTTATTCGGGTGACCGAGTGACAACAATGTTGGATTCTCAAACTCCGGGGAGTAAAAATGTTGGAAGATGGAAAAAACGAGGCCCACAATATCGTGTTCTTGTGATGAAATCTCGCTGTTTATACAATAAATAAATACATCAAGTGAATCAGTAGGTATTCGCAAACTATTTACTCGACGATAACCTTAAGGTTTTCCTCCTTCTTTTCAATCAGTCTTTACCGACCGAGAAAAATTGCACCGACTATTTTTACCATCATCAACGCCTACATACGCTAAACTAATTCAATTACCGCAGGAATAAATTTTCCATCATTTCGTTGCCGTAAAGCAATCATTTTGTCTCTTCATTTTTTATACATCCTGCAAAATAAGCAGCATTTAACTCGGTCGATAAAGACAGACTACAAAAGCGTCCTCTTAATATACATATATATATATATTAATCTAATATCCCGAGAAGTCCATTTTTAGCCAGGCCAATTAGATTCGACTCGCATATACTATCAACGTTCGTCATTCTATACGTACTCGATATACTCGATTCGTCGTAACCTTATCAAAAATGGCGTTAAATATTCCGACCGGATACTTATAGAATAATACAATTTGCCGGACACACCAAAGTCCGAATCGACTTTCTCCCCGTTACTCGGACTGTTGTTTACTCGTAATTTATTTATCGTAGAATATTATCGCCCAGGGATCGTCGAGTACAATGAAAACCCGATGACTGAGACCGAGGCGGTTGAGTCGAATGGACGATTACGAGCCGCTGGTGTATGATTATGTCTGTGTAGCAAACCGGGATGGAAGTATGTATCAAATGATTCAGAGACGTTGTGTGTTCATCAGTCGCGACGCGCCGGAAGTTACTGATTGTTTCGAGGGGTGGTGACCGCAATTACTTACTTTTACCACGAGACCTAGGGTCAACTGCCTTTTTCTCAATTAGCCTAAATTAACACCGTTATACAACCAATTCGCCTAGATCGTGGCCACGAATCACCAATTCCTGGATTCATTATCGCCTCTTACGTGCAGCTGGCGTAAAACAATAAGCAATATCGTTTAATCGATTCGTCGGCCTCCTCCAGCGCGTAATAAAAATAAACAACATTCAAACGACCCGCTAACCCTGCATGAGCAGTTTTCTACTTACCGACTGGTAAGCGATACCGACTGGAAAAAGAACGACGCGCCTCTTTTTTACCGACTGAACTCCGCGCACGACGAGCTTGCGAGAACCTTCGACGTGGAGTGATTCGTTGTGCTTTTTGTCTGACCGATACGAGCCGCTACTACTGCCGGCCGAAACTTCATGCATATAGTCTCGATAACGCGCCAAGTTTGAATAAGAAATGCACTGATACAGTACCTAAAATAGAATACGGATGATAAACTAGTTCCATGAATTGTTTAATTTATATTTGTTATCCCACGTTTTCCTCGATTTTCTTTTACTTTCGCATTGAAAGGTTTCATACGTATTTAAACAGCGATTCCCTGCGTTGCGGTGCAAATTCAAGGCTCGATTCCGTACAAAGAACAATGATAACTAATAATAATAATAACAATAATGGTAATAAGAGTAATACACAAGGATTGGCCGAGACGCAGTTCGCGGCATATTCGAGGCAAGGCAAAGCCGCGGCTTGCGGCAAACTTGGACAAAGAAAACCTGATTTTCGCACACCTGGGTTGAATGCGCGATAGATCGCTGATCAGTGCGGCGTGCCGGCGTGATTCAAAGGTGATCGTTGAGATCGGATCAGAATCTCTTGAAGCAATCGCGGGTAAAGGAAAAATTGCTTGGAAGGGTCCGAGAATTGTGGTGTAAAATGTGAAAAATTTGCACAACATTCGGCCGAGGTTTTTTTCTTTCCGAGACTCGGACCTGCGGATGACGATTAACGCATCGAGCTGCGCCTGGCTTTGACGGTTCGATCGGTTGGTGGAAGTCGGTAATCAACGCGGTCGTCAACCTTGCAGCTGCACCTCGTTGACGTTAGAGATCGCATCTAGTCGTTTCTGTGTTTTAATTTTAGAAACCGAACGAATATTTGACCCTGTGGAATTTCAATGGCATTACCCATCGACGGCCAAGGCTGAGTCGAGAACGGTCATTGCCGTTACTTCGAAGGACGCCGTTTGAACAGAATTCTGTTGCCAAATCTACATATGCGTAACACGTGTATAAGCCGCTGCTACGGCGTCGGATCGATAGATTTTTCTCAAGTTTCGAAATCCTGTTTACTTAAGGGGTTAAAAAAAGGTATTTTCAATCATTTTTTTAGTTAATTCTCAACTGTAAATATTGATATAAGCTTTGTTAGACTTAATAAATACACTCTTGAATTACAATAAAAAATTTTGTATTTATTTTAATCATTTTTTATATACGAAAATCTTAGTTGAAAATCAATAAAAAAAAACTTTTTTAACGTATTTATTAAGCCTGAAAAAATCTATGCCAATATTTACGGTTAAAATATACTAAAATAATTCTTGAAAAGAGCCTTTTTTTGATAGTCAGTTAGGTAGACCCCTTATCTAATAGACGACGATCTAGATTGGAGGAAAGACGATGTTTTATATTCCGTCGACGAGACGTATTGCCAGATTTCAGGATGTACATGTGCGTAGGTCGAAATCGCGCTAGGTCAATGAAAATTATACAAATTGTTACCGAGGTTAAAGTTAGTAAGGTTGACGTAACGAAAAATTACTATTATCAATAATAGTTAGTTAGAATACTATTAAATTCAAGTTTATAGTGACTTTCAAGTATTCAAGTTTTCAATGGTAAAAGTGATAAAATTTTCAACTTTCGATATCATCAACGAACTTCCGTTATTCGTCAATGCGCGTATGATCCTAAAGGTTCCGGGATTAAATTTTTCTCAACTTCTCACACCATTATAAGCAGTTCAACGGATTTTGAAACAGTCTCCACGGATGGTCCAGGAATGAAATTCAAAAAAAAGACCAAAAGATAAAAATCACGTCGTTCCGGTCGGTGAATTTTGAAATATTAGACGAAATGACAGTACTCAAAAGCGAAAATTCGCAAGTAATTATTTTTTTTTTTACTCTGTATTGAATAAATAATATCCCAGACTGCCCAGCTAACAATATATCCTTACATTCCCTTGAAATTTCGCCTCTTTACACAGCGCTTACATATTTAATGTATTGAAATATGGAAAACCAAGCGACTTTAAACTAGCCATAAAGCAGCCCTCGAATTTCCCGTTGTCACACTGCAGGTACCAAGTTTACAGAGAAAACACCGCGTCCATTCCTAATGGCTACGCGCTCCCACTCCCGTTGGAAACGGTCAGACACGTGAGATAATAAGAATCGTCAACTTGCCTCGTAGTCAGTCGGTTTGAATCGTCGATCCTTCGAGTTTCTCTTCGACACGTTTCGTCCTCGGCGTAATCCTCACGTGCCCTTAACTTAAATCTACTATCGATCTCCTGTTGCATGAAAAGCAATTTTATAAAGTAAACGTTCTGGTCCTGAGCTGCAGCAACAATCGTCGATTCGCAGTTTGACTTGACTAAAAAACAAAGTTTTTGTGATCCAGATAAAGAATTGTTCACATGTTCTTCAGTGGTCCGGTATGTTGTTACGA
This sequence comes from Diprion similis, assembly GCF_021155765.1. Taxonomy (NCBI): domain Eukaryota; kingdom Metazoa; phylum Arthropoda; class Insecta; order Hymenoptera; family Diprionidae; genus Diprion; species Diprion similis. The sequence goes on along the minus strand of NC_060113.1, from coordinate 1,644,370 downwards.
ATCTTTTTATAATTCACTTGATTGCACCAGATTATTTCAAAAATTATTTCCAACATATATTTTTCTTTTTAAAAATTGACAACGTTTATTAGCCACGTTTAAAAACCCCGCGCGAATTGAAACGTGATAAAAATAATGACCGACCAAAAGAAACGTTCGTTTGAAAAACAAGTCAATTATGAATAATCCACGGTTGTAATCGTTGTTTCGTTACCCAAAACAAAAATACTGTACATAAGTATATATACACGTAATACACGTGTTACGAATTACGCGAGTTCCGGTCTACGATGTAGCTTATTCGTGCTAATCTAAACTTCCGGGCGTCGGTGACCCAGTCACGGTTCGATCTGCAGGGTGAAAAACCGTCGTCGCGTCCAACGAATGCTGTATAATTTTTTTTATCCTATCGACGTATCGAAAGACTGGAATCATCTCGATATCGAAACGAAAATTAAACTCAGTTGAAACGAAAACGCGAAAGAAGAATTCGGCCAAGATTAAGAAATCGTTTCGACGATCCTCCGACAAGGCGCATCGAACTAGTTTCAATTATACACGAGCTCTGATTAAAACCGCAGAGATCCGCCGATGATCGCGATGATCGTTGACGATGAGTCCTTGTATGAACTTCCTTGATACAGTCGTGAGCCAATTTCGTCCTACACCACGAAAGTATGATAGTTTATTGTTATTGAAAACTACCGCAATTTAACCCACCCGATCCTCGTGTCTGAACGTTAATTGCGTATTTACGGTTCCCCGATGTTCGCTACTTTGATCTGATTAGATTTCGTGCAAATTACCCGATTAGCACTAAAACTGATCGGCATTACCTAACACTAATCCCATTTTCTAAGGCACGGTTTTAAATTGCAACGCAAGCACTGCTCGTGGGTCGTTAAGTAGTTTGCCATTGTCGGATTCGCATATCTTTTCCGTTGGCATACTACGTGACTGAATTGCGAAAAGCGTGCAAACAATAAGGGTTTACAACAATCCGAGAATAATTGCAATGTAACACTTGAACTACCACATCAGTCGAAATGACTGGTTTTACAATTTTCATTTAAAAGTTTTCTATTTAATTCGTGTTGCATTTTTTTCGGTAACAATGTAACGACTTTTACAAATATAACTAAATAAGTAATTATCTGAATTTTTTTTAATTCTTTCATTTCATTTTCAGATTTTTACTACTTCATGTTACATTTTTTCCCTTTATTAGACTGGTTTCACAATTTCATTTTGAAATTCTGACCTCGAGACTTCAATAAAACAACTTTTATGCATTACGACTCTGCAATACATGCTCCCAAAATTTCAGATCGAGAATTGTGGGGTTGAAGTTCCGAATTTGAAAAGTTGCGAAAGCGCCGAATTGCGAATTTTTTAACGGCGAAACTTAAAGTAAAGAAGTCAAATCTTGACGGAGCGTTGATTCAATCGGTAAATGAAGTTAAAACATAGAATCATTGCATCAATGTTGTCGGACAAAGACAAGACGTGATGACGAAACGTTTGAGCAAATCTCTATGTCCTAACTGCAACGGTGTTATTTTAACGGTATTATAACTGTAATAAAACAGGTTCGGGTGACGTACTTTTATCTCTACATTACAGGCTGTCACAATACAATAATAACAAACAGCAACCGAGAATTATTTCAAGAAAACGTGACGCGCGTTTTCCGGTTGCTAATCCGCCTAATAACGCTAACCTGGACCAAACATCTGCATATATAAAACAGCATAAAATTCTAACCCTTAAAAAACTGAAGAAATAAACGTACGAAAGCAATTCATTCAATCTCACGGAATGTAAAATTGACGAGACTTCCACGTATCAAACTTAGATGTGGTTAAATAATAGCTATTTATATGGCATGCCCGTAAGCCGCCTGTTTTTTTGGCAAGGATAAAGATTTCAGGACGAGCTGAGCGCGAGCCGGAAGCGAGTACTGAAATTATCCGAGCCAAAAAACGATTTACGGGCATGCTACATACAATATTTTTTACGGTATAGGCATTGAAAAGCAAAACGAAGAGTGAGGTTATGTCGCGATCTGTTCGTCGAAGCTACTTTATAAGGCAGTTTGGGATGCGCACTTCGAACTGCGTATCAAAACTGTGGAATAAAGACTTTATTCCGCAACTTTGTTCGCTGCCGTATAAAGCGTCACTTTACGGAACGAAAACTTCCACAAAAAATTGACTTTTCAATGCCCATGCCGTAAAAATTATATTCTTAGTCAATGGGGTGTCCTGATCGACGTTAAGATCGACCGGAGCACCCTCTCAAGGTTATCGAATAAATCGGTCAGATCATTCTGATTGTGGGATCCAATTACAAGCAGCGCCATCTGGTGTGAGGATCTAAGAATGATCTATCTCAATGTCTGAAAGTTTTCTCAGTTCCCGGATAAAGTTGAGACTAATTGATGTACAAATTTCGATTTAATGAGAATCCGTACGATTAAAGGGTTTACCGGGTTCTTTTCAGGCGGGGTTGAAACACACAGGGGGCCTAAAAATTACGCAGGAAGCCAAGTAGACACGTGCCTGATACGTATGTATAATTCGGTATCTTTGTCGACGCGATCCGTCAACGTTGCGCGCGATAACGCACAGCCTGCACAAGCAAATGAGTGAGCAAACAACGGATGAAATAACGCGTAACCTAACGAGCGAGCAAGCCTGAAGAAACTTGAACAGAAATAATTAATACACGATATAGCGTTTTAAACAAATTCCTTATGAATATACGCGGATAAGATAATACATCGACGGAATCCCTGAACAAATACGATATGAGTGTTTTCGACAACGAAATCGACCAAAACGAGGTAGAATTGTTATCATAACTTTTTACATATTTCAGGAGGCGTGTAATTAATACGAATAAACGAATAAAAAATGCTTGACATAATTGTCACTAAAAATGCTTCCAATCGATTGATTATAGTGAAAAAAAAATGCGGAAATGAAACTCGATCTACAACACTTTTGAACAAAAGAAATCTGAATTGGATTAAATAATTAGCTGTCGATATATAAATTCTCTGTCTATCTATCTTAAATTTTACAATCTCTAAAAAATAGCTATTATTCATTGAAAATTCTGTCAATTTCTTGACTGCAGAATGGCGCAGGGGCCCTGCTGCCAACCCTGATGACCCTCTTAGGGACGATGCTTGTCTCAGCGAACGATACGACGGATCCTTCGCTAACCAGGAACGGAAATGCAACACTTCCAGGACTTCTGTATCCTCGGGAGAGCGAATCTCGACAGGTAACGATATAATAACGAACTAAACGCTTGGAATAAATGTCGGATTGAAAGTACCATTATTCTTTTTCCTTTTCTTTTTACATTCCAGATTGTATCGCTGAATGGGATGTGGGATTTCGTAGTTTCGCCTGCCTCCGACCCGGAGGAGGGGTACAGGGAGGGCTGGTACGAAAAGGACCTGAACAAGGTAGGTTGACGACGTCCCCATAAAACGAAGTCTTCGTCGGGGCTTTTCAATTCCCCGGTACGATAACTCGCGGCAAAAGTTAGAAAGGCACCCGAAGCTGCAATTTCGCGGTTCGTTTGCGGCTCAAAAGCTCGTCCTAGCTTCTCGTAACTGCGTCATTTTCCTCGCTCCTCTTTCCGCCGATTTCATCCAGCGATAAGTGCAAGTGAAGGAATGGATGGGTTTCAGGTCCGGCAATGATTCGTCTTCCTAAACGGAGAGCGACAAAACCGTTTTTCACCCGAATTACTTGACATATTTGAAGTCTGTCGAATGATCAAGCTAATTGATTCAATAGTCTAATGACAACAAGATCTTGAAGAGAGTGAATGAAACTTTGTAGACTGTCCAAAAGAAGCAAATGGTGCATGGTTACAGCTAACAATACATGTTGGACTGATTCGTTTTCGCCCATTATCAGAACTCTGAATAAGCAAAGACGCTTCAGTTTTCGATCAAGCTCGATCGATCGAAATTTAAGATACAAGGAATTTGTCTGTCCGAAGGTCAGCAAGCCGATAAAGATGCCAGTACCGTCGTCCTACAACGACATAACTACCTCAAGCAAGCTGAGGGACCACGTCGGCGTCGTCTGGTACCAAAGAACCTTCTACGCTCCCTCATTCTGGGCCGAGATGCGCACTTTCGTGTGGTTCGGTTCAGTGGACTACATCGCACATGTGGTAAAGATCCCATGTTTTCCTATTAGATGAAGCAGATGGTATAAAAAATAATCATACATGGTATAATTAAAAAAAATAGATTTGTAGTCGCAGTTATCAGGATTAGTCTTATATAACTAAAACATTGTATATATACAACATAATTTCAGTAAGAATTCGATTTGAAAATTGGAATAGTCGTGATACTGCAACGGCAAATGCAACTGTTATGAACACCCTGAACGATTTCTCAGTACCCTTATCTGCGGCTATCCGTTTTTAGTTTTGTTTTGCAACTTTTCATACGGATCATTCGCATATTCGCAGTGGATAAACGGGAAACTCGTCGCGAGTCACGAGCTTGGACATTTGCCGTTCGAGGGTGAAATTGGTGAGGTGCTGAACCCCGGCGCGAGGAACTACATCACTGTAGCCATCGACAACAGGCTCCTGTCGACCACCGTACCGCAGGGTGTAATAGACAAGATAGACACGGACGGGGGTGAGATGTTGCAGCAGCTGTACACCTTCGACTTCTTCCACTACTCGGGGATACACAGGTTGCTACTTAAGACGCCTCGCAACCAGAAATTCGATCCGATAATTATGTTATAAACCCACGACATGTCTGAATTCGCTGAACGATTTTCAGGTCAGTGCTGCTCTGCACAAAACCGAGGGTTTACATCTCGGACATTTCCGTGCAAACAAGCATCAACGGAAACGATGGGACGGTGGATTACGTGGTGGAAGCTCGCGGTCTACATCAAGACGAAACTCCGAATTTCACGGTGAGCTTGATTGACGCGGACGGTCTTGTAGCCGCGGAAGAGTCGGGCGACGGGATATCGGGGAGGCTCCACGTACCATCCGCGAAGCTTTGGTGGGGCAGGGACATGGGACCCGAGCCTGGGTACCTCTACACTCTAGAGGTGCGGGTCTCGGTGTCGAATACACCCGGAGAGGATGTCTACCGGCTTCCAGTCGGCATCAGGACGGTCACCTGGACCAACACCAGCCTCCTTCTGAACGGCAAACCCGTCTACTTCCGCGGCTTCGGTCGCCACGAAGACTCCGTCATCAGGGGACGCGCTCTTGACCTTCCAACCATGACTAGAGACTACGAACTCCTTAAATGGGTCGGCGCAAACGGATACAGGACGAGCCACTATCCTTACAGCGAGGAAGTTCTCGACGAGGCTGACAGGTGAGGGTGTAAAGTGCATTTATCCGTTTAATGATTGCTGGTTTCGGATAGCAGTTCAGTTGGGGTCGTAACTTGACATCGTGTTTTCATTATTTCAGGCAGGGTTTTCTCATAGTCGACGAATGTCCCGCAGTAAATATTGAAAACTTTTCTACGCCACTGCTAGAGCTCCACAAACGATCGCTGTCGGAACTCATTAGACGAGACAAAAACCGCCCCTCAGTTGTCATGTGGTCCATTGCGAATGAGCCGAGGTCGCAGTTCAATGCTGCCTCGGATTACTTCCGCCAAGTAGCCGAGCATACGCGGTCTCTGGATCTCACAAGACCAATCACCCTTGCTATAGCACAGAGTGTCGAGGTACCGCATTCCTTCAGTGTTTATTATAAGTCATCCAATGAATCTACAACATAACAGTAATTATATTTCATGGAAAGATTTAAACAAAGTAATCTTTTTTTTAAAATCATTTTCTTGCCACGCAGTTAGATAAGTCAGCTCCGTATTTGGATATAATAAGTTTCAACCGGTACAATGCATGGTACAGTAATCCGGGAAGATTGGACGTGATAGATATTCTGGTCGAAGCCGAAGCTACTGCGTGGAATGAGAAATACAACAAGCCTGTCATAATGACTGAATACGGAGCAGACACGATGCCCGGTCTTCACGAGGTTCGTACTTTATACCAACGACAAACTTTCTTACATTGATAAATTTTTTGTTATTTAAACAAATGCCTCAAATTTAGTTACCTTCGTACATCTGGAGCGAAGAATATCAGACCGAGTTAATGTCGAGGCACTTCAAGGCGTTTGACCGTCTGAGAAAGAAGGGATTCTTCATTGGGGAGTTCATATGGAATTTTGCTGATTTCAGAACAGCACAGAGTAAGTTTGGAACTTTTGTCAGGTTAATTCTATGGTGAGATTCAAACGAATCGTAACAATAATCTTCTGTAACAGCTTACACTAGAGTCGGCGGCAACAAAAAGGGAATATTTACAAGAGACAGGCAGCCAAAAGAAGTCGCGCATCTCGTACGCCAGAGGTATTTTTCCCTGGCTGCTGAACAGTACGACGTGTCGATTCCTAAGGACTTGGTATCATACGTATCTTCAACATATGCAAGGCGGTCAGAACTTTAGAAAGGTCTTTGGGACGGAATAAGACGGTATGAATTTTTGGAAATTGAAAAACCCTCAACGATGAAAGGAAAAGATCTACAGACTGAACTGATACAAGTGTTTTACGTGCAAAGAAGAAGCGAATTTAAATAAGAGATAAAGCTAGATGAAAGAGTCAGAGAAGTGCTAGAGAAATGCCAAACTCACTCTGACGATTATATTTAGTCAAATTTCATTATCACGGATGTGAAGGAAAAACGAAGCTCGTTAAGAAAAAATTTGCAATTTTTATTGTTCTGACAATACATGTACTTTTGTGTCAAACCTTTTTTTACCCCCCAGCCAAAGAAAATTCAAACAATGAGGTTTCAGAAACCTTTATCAGTCTGAATATTCTTACAAAAAGAAATGTAACGTCTTTGTTACCGTCCAAACAAGAGCTAAATGCTTGAACAAACCAAAAGAAATTTCAGACGATAACTTTTGTAATTAGTACAAGAAACCAGAAACTAAACACGTGTGAAACGCGGTATATGACAATATCAATTCAAAGCCTTGAATTTTTCGAGTTTGACGACACACCGTTTCAATGACCTATTTCGCACCAAGCCTTTTGGCCACGATTCAATTTTTCTTTATCGATTTGAAAACTTGTCATCGTAAAAAATAAATATTTGTACAATCATTTACAGCCGAGCGAAAATTATCGGCTCAATTATCAGGTAGTTCATTGGAAGAGAAAAAAGGAGAGAAATTAGTAATCCCTAAGTAAAGGCAATTAAGAAGTAGGGAACGGAACCTCGTCCTGCGGCTCTACGACGCGAAGACAGGCGTCTGCAAGTTCGACAAATATCGGTTCTATCATAGCCTGGGCGACAGCCTCTGTTGGATCATCAGCGTCTAGAATTCCCTTCACGATTGTGCGTACATGAGGATTGTTAAGACAGTTTTTCAGCTCTGTACATTGACGTAACGCGGCGAGTTTCTCTACAGAAACTGTGTCTTCCGTGGGAAACCTGTAGAGGGGTTCAATTTTTTCTGGTTTAATTTCATCAGGCTCAGAAGTCTGCGAGGTGCAAGGCACCGATTTATGCATCTTGAAGCAATTGGCGGAGCAGCTGAAAACAAAGGAGTAAATTTTTAGCTCAGAACAATCTTGAGTATAATACAATTTCGGTGAAGCAGAAGTGCGTTAAGCTAACGCCGAAAACGAGGATTCAAATAAAAGCCGAACCCACGTGGCGCGGTGTCAGAACATAACCTGTACCTCATCAAACATAGAGAAACTATATCTTACTATCGTATCCTGCACGTTGGGCATTTGTAAGGGGCGATTTCCTTGTCGCAAAGCTCACACGTCGTCATTTTGTGTCACCAAAGTTTTATTGCCAGTTCTTTTCGAGTATTTTACACTGTTTACACGTTTCATACGCTTTCGCTGGATTGCGTAGAAAACAAACGTGAAACCTTGTCGCAAATCGTATGCAGCTTACATAGAACGCAGAACCATACTCCCATTTTACGGTACCTCGTTCGGAAGCGCTCTTGGATACGAGATTAGATTCTGGACACTAATTTTCGACGTAAGCAGTAGTAAGCAGCTAACTGGATGGTGAGCAGATATCGGTTACCGACTGACACTCTGCCTTACCATAGCAAAATGTCAATTAAGTTCTGTGGTATTCGAAATAAAACAAATCACAAACATTTACAATTGATGTTGTTTGTAGCACCAATAAGTAGTTAAGATATTTCAGATGCTGAAAATTAATTGTAAAATATTCGCTTCGAGGCGACAATTAAGACTTAAAGTCTGAGTTAAAATTGTCAGTTTGACTGATTTCAGACTCTCACTCGATCTGTTATTGCATGTTTCACAATGTGATTCCGATTATTTACCCCTTTCGTTAATATAATTATGAATTTAAAAAATTCGTTGCCGCAATATCCCTGTACGGGGTTGCCTGCAGCACTATCAACTTTTCAACAACAAAAAAAAAAATTGGAATGTGACAAGGTTCGGAACGCCGTGCGTCTAAATCGCCTTTACCAAAGTATTCACATCCAATAATACGTGAATTCACGGGCAAACATCAGAGTGTCTTGATAAACAAATTGCGTCTGAGACTCACCGATCGCTCGATGCTTCCAAATTGTGTAGAATCTGTCGAATCTGCTCTCCTGGTCGACCCCACACGACACTGGCTCTGTCGGCGATGATTCTCGACATCGTAGAACCACTACTTTCCAACACTGGAGCACGCACATGCCTGTTGAAAAATAAAAATAACGGTTATATCGTATCGAAGGGTTTACATTTGTTGTTTCTATAGGCACAATTTGCCCTCAATTCGTACCAGGAACAATCGCATAAACATACCGTGGATACATGAAGAGACAAGTGAACATCGAGGGGCAAACATGCCATGTGTAATGTAGGATTGTCGTTACGCCAACACATCACTTTTTATACCCGAAATAATCTCAACGAAATGAAAAGCGAACGTTCTAAAACGAATAGCTCACTCGACGCATGATTTCTTTACGAGTATACAGCAAATATACGGGAATTTAGTCTCGGCCGTGTCGTGTTAATACGTCACGGTCAAATCGCGATCGTCATTTGTTCGGCGTTGATGAAAACGAGTCGCGGGAATATCACGTGAAAACGAAACTATTAAGTGAGTTTGAACTGTTTATTTAACGATCACTTACGAATGCTAACTCCAGGGATCGAGTTTCTTACGAAAAACCATTAAATTGAGCACAAATTCACACGATTACGGGACGCCAGACGCGACACGAGCTTTTTCGAACTCCTCGGCGTCCCAGAATTCCGTGGGTACCCTGAAGGTAGCGCTGGAGCAGCGACGCTTGCGCGGCAAAATTTAAAAATGACAACTGACGTCGCGTCCGCTTACCAAGTTATGGTAAGTAATTTTTCATGACGAAAGCATGTCGGTAACGTATCCACATAAGACATGTGGTATTATCCGCTTTCAGTAATTGGAATTTTGATTATTAAGTGACAAAGATTAATTACCGACATTCGTTTCCTGCCACAAAATTAGTTCACAAAAATCTATTTCTCTTTCAGATGGCACTGGTTTTGGAAAGACACGAAAAACCGAATATCGGGCTTTTTTCCACAACTTGGCGCCATAAAGTAGTGCCGGCGGAATATTATTTACTCTCATTATTCGTGAATAGACTTGGACGCATCGATTGACGTTCGATTAAAAAAGTTAAGATAATCAACACTAGAAGTGAAATCGTCGAAGGATTTTCGTACATTCAGGTATAGTTATTAGCAAGAAAAGCGAATATAAGAACTTGTGAATAGTAAATAAATAATACTCAAAGAATCAATTAATTCAAGGCATTGGTTGAGTAATTTCTTTGCTCTCTGAGCTAACTTTTGTGAATTATAAACTGATGCATTAATATAGAATTGCATCGAGGACTTATTGCATGCACGACTCGACAGTCTCAACGCACAGCGTCGTTCTTCAAGTCTGATATACCGTCTGTGTTGCATTCTGTGAATATAACGCGATATTCAAGGTTTTCTGAGATGCACAGCGTACACGACTTTATCCTGTCCACTTTATCCCCCCTCCAGAGCCTCAAAACAAGCCGTACTCGAGCTGTTCACCGACGCTGAGTGACGAGACGAATCTGACGTTCTCCGCTATGTCGTAGCAGAGTTTAGCAACCCCGGTAAGTTCGCCATCAATCGAAGGGGTGAAGTTGTAAAGGAGGGCGAGGAACTCGTCGTAGGTTATCCACCCATCGCCGTCGGCATCGGCGTGTTCGAATTTCTGCTTCCTGACGTTAGCCGCGGTCGAATCGCCGAGACTCTCCAAAACCGCGCAGCTGAAATTAACGGTTTGAGTTTACTCTGTTTAAATTTCTCTAGGTCTCTGTAAGAAAATGAATAACAATCATAATAATAATAATAATAATTCCCGTCGTTTTCCAGGGTCACTTACAAATCTGGGTGCGACAGCATGCCGGTCTTTTGAGCGTCGAATAGGAGAAAGAGGCTGTGAAGATTGGATATCGTCATTTCGTTCCACCCGGGAAACTTCTTGAGCACCTTTTGCACCGACCACCGACTGTTCTTCTCGTGCATTTGCTTGGCGTGCTTTCGCTGAGACAAAAGTCGTTCGTAAAACGTTGCAACCAATTTATCATACCTGCGAGGTGGAGGAAGTCGAAGAAGCTGAATGAGGAAAGAGATCGGAAATCGGGTGGAATCGGGGTCGATTCATAACAATAAATTACTCGGACGGTGGTTCCTTGGGGAGATTCTCACTCCCCGGTATCCGTTCGCCGGTCGAGGTGAAGTCCTCCTGACGATGAAAGCATATCGGCTTCCTCTTGATCGGGTAGTCGAAAAGGCGATTGATGATCGCGCTCAATTTGCTTCCCATTCTGCTGATAATTCCTGGTCTCTCAACGTCTGCAGGTTAAGCTCGAAGGTCTGCTCGGTCGTCGAGTGTCGCTAGATCCGCTTGGACCATAAATTCTTCTCTTTTTTCTTCCCCTCGTCACTTGTTATCGGACAGATGTAAATATGTCTGTACGTGTGCATGCATTGGTACATACCGTGGATCGTTAATTCGCCAGCCGGTTCGTTCGTACCGCGCATTAGCGTCCGGTTTTTCGTACTTTCAGAGGCCGCGCGTGTGTCGAGAAGGAATGACGTAAGGCAGGTGGCATGAATGAGCTGTCGTCGACGAGGCCCGCATTCCGTTCGCCGCCCCCCGCGGCCCGTCTTTCTGCACCGTGGAATTCGACTCTCCGGACGATCGGCGCAGCCTCCGCGACGAGGCTCGTCTAATCAGCGAACACGCACACCTCGGTTTTCGATCCTCCTTGCCCTCGTAATTCTGAACTTGCATTCGGGGTCAGGAAGAACATTTCTTATACAGTCGTGCAAGTCGCTCGCGTTTATTTACACCCGCGGCTTCCAGGTCTCCTGCACGACTTTTATTTCTGCTGCACGCACGCACACCTTCAGAACCGGAAGCGGGACGGTTAACAGTAAAGACCATGCTTATATACCTATAACGAAATTCCTCTAACCGATCGTTAAAAACGAGCTCACCGCGGTTCCTTGCCTGTCTCCCATATACGGGGACTATTTTTTAAGCTATTTTTACTCGCATCTTCCTATTAGATGTTAGACGGTTTTATGTATCCTCTATTTCACGCCACGAATATTCGTATTTAGCAAACTGTCTATTCGTTTCATAACATTTCTTCGCAGCTCTGGACACGGTGCGATTAGAGGAATGCGGCATTACCTTTTAAATGTCAGTTTTTTACTCATGTTGTAATTAAACAGAAATACTTGTTGAAAAAAAAGTTCAGATGCGCAGGTGATAACGAACTTATCGAATAACACACGGACGATGAATGTTATATTTATGTAACACACAGTGTGTATGCACATTCGTCTATGTTTTCGCCAACTGTACCAGGACATTCATGCCTACTTAACTAAGCTACTTTTATATTCCAGTCGTGGACTGCTGCGGTACCTGTTGCGGAATCCTCGCAATATAAGATGACATCCGGTTTTCTAGTGAAATCGGGACTCCGTCGCGTAAACCAACTCGATAAAAGTCACACTTCAATTGCAGCAGGTCTGAAACGCGAAGCGAAAAAAAGTTCAAAACAAAAATTTGGTAGAAATAAATCTCTGCTGTTCTGGTCGATAATTTATGTGAGTATGTGGCTATGATTCACAAAAATGCGGCTCAAGGTCCAGCTGACAGTGAACTTTGAACTTTGAATTCGGTATCGAGTCATAAAAACGTTGCGTCGCAAGTTATTGCCAATGAATTACAACGCTCGTGTCATTTAGCCGAAGCTCCAACTCGTTTCTCGTTAAATCACCACGTAAATTTGACAGACCTAATTTTCGATTTTTTAAATCTCAAAGAAGGAGAAATGACGTTTAAACTATTCTTGCCATCATTTTACTCGGCGTTATGTAGTACCGGTCAAATTTCAAACGCTTGAAGCGATTTTACGACGAAGATAAAACTCCAAGCGCGTAAACGGCCGCCATGTTGATTTCCTATCGCGAGCGATCAATATCGCCACAGCTTTTCTTGAAGCTCATTGTGAGCGACACGTATGTTCAGTGCAAGCACTTATCGTCGCTGAAACCATAAAAGAAATGTTATGCTTCAATTTAGTATCGAAATAGACCAACTGCTTCCCTCTCAAACCGAACAACCGTGACCGTTTGAACATGGCATCTTGTTATTTCTCACACTTCGTCATCGCCACGGTCGATCAGAGTGTTCGAAACGCTGATCAATGTACGACGTGGGTATTCGCTGCACACATATAATTTACACAGTCTGTAGGTGTGCGTGTACCGTAACTTATATCGTACTACACGTGTAACGACGAGCGCGACGCTGAGGAATGCGCTCTCCAGGTCGCGGTATCTGTTAACCCTGCAGCGACGTTCGAATCTCGGCACTTCGCGAAGATCGCATACCTAAAAGAACGAAGGGCGATGCTCCGCAATTCAATGTAGAATATACCGATGTTGAATGTATGTACATTATAGCGGTCTTTTCCTCCTTTTTTCATCGACTTTTCCACTCTTTTTAATTCCGAATTCGACCGCAACTTTCGCCAGCTTCATAAGCTTCACAATTAGTTGCTTGACCGATTCGGCGATTTTCATGTGCCACAGCTCAAAGTCAACCGCAATCGTTGGAATTCCACGAGAAATCGAAGCCAGATCGAAAACGTTGATCAGTATAGCATAATGTAGGACTTGAACGAAAACACAATTAGCTGCGTACTACTCGGGCACAATGTTGAGACGATAGAACAATCCTCGCCTGATTCAGGCTTTCCGAAATCATGTAAGAGCTCGAGGCCATTAGGCCCCCGACGTTGACTTTTTTGATCAAGATCGAGCGTCGCGATAGCATCTCCAACGCACCGAATGCCGGAACGGAGAATGTGACATCACTGAAAAGTACCAAACGCCGTGCAGAGAAGAATCTTAAATAATCCTGTCACGGTCCGATCGAAGAGTTCAACGACAATTCGGTGAAACCCAAAATGGAAAGGAGGAGATATTTTCCGTGCTGATCTCTTCGATACCGGATCCGGTGAAGCTAGTGCTGAGGCTGCGTGACCGGCGTAATCGACTTTCGTATATACAAGTGGCAGGGATTCGTGTTCGCGTAGATGACTCGAATCACACATATGTTCGCCCGTCTATGTATGGGTTGCATGTTCTACGACGACATACGCATGCGGCTGCCGTTTAATTGTTTGCTTTATAGTTTAGAAGGGAATAGCCTGTCACCGGGCGCCATGACGTGTCGTGTAATAATATGCTCAGTGACGATCGCGGTCGCTCAAAGCCCCATGGATTTTCCCTCAGTCGTCCGAAACGCCTCCTCGACAACGACGGCCCAGATGTCGGCTGCATAGGTATTACACCAAGCACATCGAGTACCTATATATTGCAGGTGAATTATTTTCCTCTCTTTTTTTTCTACCAGTCACGACAAAGACGTGCAACGCTTTCAGCTCTCACCGCCCCCGCCTTCGCCTTCGCCTTCGCCTTCGCCTTGGCGAATGCTAACGCCAAGGTCATTGAATCCGAGCACTACCAGTTCCGGCTCCGTTTCTAGGCCATGTTAACATCAGCGATCCGGGACCGCGTCTCTTTCATTCAGATCGAATCGGTTTGCTTCTAGCCTCGTGATCCACTATGCGGACCAGTCCAATCACCACGCGCCTTTACCGTCAACCTTTTCACCTTGGCAAGGACGTCGCCTCTGCCTCCCTCCCTCCCTCCCTCTTTCCTCTTTTATCTCTCCCTCTCTTATTCCTCTCTCCGTTCCTTATACGTGCTCGATCGAGAAGTGTCAACCGATCCGGTCCTCGATCCTCGATCGTTCAGCCATACGTCTGCATGCAGATCTCCTGATGGGCGTTGCCGTAGTCGTATTTTGAAGATATCTTGGACTTGAAAACTCAACTACTATTCCATAAGATATAAACGAACGTACGCCGGTGTGGACACTTCTTGAAACTCGGTAATTATTTACCCATCGCATAGAACCGTGTTGCAGCACCGCTATATTTAGCCGATCGCCAAAGAGTCATCTGTAACATATATACCCAAAGTCGATGTCCAATTTTTCCGCATCGATCGCCGATCCTGCTACCGTCTTTAATTAGTTGTAATGTAAGATCGTCGAGATATATTTATGTATATACCGAGAGAAACAAGTCATTGAATCACCTACGTATGTGGTCACACGCGGCGAAGTAAATATTTATACATCTCAATTCAAGATCCATCGGTCTAACAAAATGTTTAGTTGATTCGACTAAATTTTGCTACACCAACAAAAGTATTCTTCTGAAATTCAGTAAGTATATCATGTTCGCTACATTTGGTTGAATCAAACGAGTATCACTTGACTCAAATAATTCTTTCCTTCCGTGTATAAAATCTTGATCTTTATGGTTGAAGACATATCGTTCAATGTCCGCAACATTCTTTCTCATTTCTGGTCCTATCTCGTAAACACACACACACAACGTCACACCCTTAGCCTTGAGATGCGTGTGTGCGTGCACATCCGCCGTTCGTTATATCATCCAGACAAAATCTCTGAAATATCTTGTCTCCGCGTACTATAAACGAGGAAAACAACATCGCTGTAATAGAGCCTCAAAAAACAACACACCTACAAAGTTTTCTCACTTTCATCTGCGGTAAATTTCAAGATCCGGATCAGGATCAAGAATCCGAACTGCAGAGAAGACGTGGACCATTTCTCTTCTCCAGGTCAGTCGATATAACCGCAGTAGAGAAAGGATCTATATACCGCGATAAAAGGAAGAATCAAGGATCTATACATCTATATCGATCTTCCGTATAATCCTTCTCCCGGTCGTCTAAAAGCCCGGAAGTGCGGAAGATGATCCTTACGGTAAAAACGGTGCGGAGAACGACCTTGAAGCAAAGAGACTAACATGGCGGTGCTCTTGGCGAGTTCCTACATCGGCGAGGTCTCATCTACGTGGTGGACCGCGCGGTACGCGGGTTCTGCGGCATGCCGACGAACGGGGGCCGCGTGACGTCATCGGTGCCGCGGTGACGTCAATCGGCGGGACCGGAGACGGCGGCGATAGTCGGGGATTATAGTTTTGCCTACCAGCAGTTAGTCCAGGACCGTCTTCGAGAGACCTCGTCGTCAGTCCTGCCCGACGTCGAGACGACTTCGTTCCTACGTGTCGCGGGTTTTTCTGACATCGCGCCTGACGACGGTGACCCGCTTTTTCCGGTTCCGGTCTACCGCGCGCGATACGTTATTTCGCGATATTTTCAAATTTAAAACTCACGATCGAGGAAGTTACGCCGATAATTAATAGCTGCGGTTGCTTTTTTATACAGTCTTAACTTCCGGGCGGCGTAAATCAACGCGTATGCATAAAAGTTGTGGGATGCAAAGTATCCGCCGAGAGTTGATAACAATTACGTGATCGTGGTAAAAACGACGTCGCGTTCTTTATATCCTTGCATAATTAATGTATTATAATCGTTGTGACGATGACAAAGTTCGAAAAAGAAAAAAAAAGAAATGATAATAAAAGTAGGAAATTAATCAACGTCCGCATCACACGTATTTATTATATGCAGTGCGTGTAAAACCGTGTTGCAGCGAAACGTCGAAGAGGTGAGAAGAATTAAGACACTATATGGGAAAAAAAATTCGGCGCAGTTTCACGACGATTCGCAGCAGGATGTAATAAAAATTAAAGACAAACAGACGAAACGCAACGAGAAGAAGAATAAAAAAAAAAAAAATTCACCGTGAAAGAAGAAAAGGAAGAAGCATGTCGCGGGTTTATCATCATCGTGTCGCGATTAAAAATGGCACGTTACGTCACTTAATTCGGTACCGCTCGTCGTCGTCGTTGTCTATAAGCTGCACGCATACATATTATTATAAAATGCCAGAGAGTCCCGCGAAGCCAATTAGCGACTGCCTAACAATATTTTATCTTTTCGTCACGGTTGAAGAAAGTGTGCGTGCTAGTGTGAAAAAAAATTCCCCAACTATGACATTATCGTTATACAAAGTATAATAATAACGCGCTGCGCTGATGAAGAACGTAGGTATATAATATATCTGCATGCCTTGTTGCGTCCCGACGTAACGTGATTTCAACTCTAGTCCTCCTCCCTCCTTCTTCAAGCCAGTTCTTCGCTTCCTCCGTACCTAGTTTCTCCGAAATTCTTTGGGGAAGAGCCGACGGAGTCTAATTCGAGTGATCCTGCAGGACGTCGCGATCGACGATCGAAAGGAGTGCGCAATGCGCCCGGGCGATGTCCGCACCGACCGTCTTCATATCGTCCTCTGGTCGGTGGGACTTTCGTCCGTTTGCAACGCGTTTCAACGCTACTGAACAAAGGCGACCGAGCATCATCATCACCCGCATATACCATAGACTGTATTCTTACCTCCAGGATACAAAACAGTTACTCTCGAGGTCGAGTAATGCACTATACACGTCTGCCGCGCCATGCCATGCGAGTGATCCATCGATCGCTGTGTGACGTAATTTGCCTCATACCGGTCTCCGTGTTCTTCGCTATGAAGGAATTTATACTTAGAATTATCAGGGTGAGTTTTTATCCACAGAATTATAATGTAGGTGCAGCGATAAGCTGAGACGTAAAAGACGTCTCAGATTTTAGAGAGACAACGACTATATAAACGGACTTCGTCTTTGTGAACCGAGAAAAGGAACGAGAGCTGACTATAGAGAGCATTGAAAAAACTTAGTTTATCAAATAGTTCTAACGAACTTTGTTCGAAGATATTATTATATTGTCCATGTATATTAGGGTGGTTCGTTTTTTAAATTTCTTTTATCACGTAGTAATCGAAAAATTTATTACAATTGTTGAAAAGAAAATTATCGTTAGTCTTGGAGGTGGAGGACGTGGGAAATGAATATTTAAATCCTCAAACCCAAGTGCGAGATACTCTCACAAGTAGTTTTGAATAAATCAACGATTTCAACGGTGGATTCGGGTTTGGCACACATTTACACCAGCGGTTTGAAATTTAGAACTCTGATTTCACGATTCCGGCTTGAGATTTATCAAGAGGTCGAAATCGGGAACTGATTGTGAGACATCGAGACGATTCACAATCGGTGCAACTCGCGTGTAATACCGCAATAACAAATACTTTGAGTCTGGTTTCTCGATGTCGAATTTTGATTTCTTCCACGTAACTAATAAAAGAAGAAAATAATTTTATCAGATAAACTTTCCTTTTTTTATTCAATATAAAATCATGAAAAAACGACTTATTTACTTTTCAAGTAACAAGTAAAGATTTTTATCAACATTCAATGAACAGAATGAAAATTTATTCATTCGAATGTAAACTGTAAGAAAGAAAGAAAATGTTGTTATTTATATATTTATTTATTTCTTGTTGTTGCCGTTGTTGACCTGCGTAATAAACGACCGATTCGCCGAATCGCATCTGGCACGTCATGTTGCAATGATGATATCTAAGTGTGTGTGCGTGAATGGTGAATGACACGCAACGCCTCTCGGGTATCGACATGTAATTCATTATGTGTAACTCGGTTGTGTGTCGATACCAGTCCGACGATCAGCTGCCACGCGGTAACCACGCGGCTGTCGAATGAAGATAATAAGACTGTAATAGGCGAGAACTCGAGAGACTCGCGGTCGGCGAGACCGACCTGACAAACAGGCGTCGCGACGCTCAGACGTGCGACGCACCTTAGACCGCACGTATGTACGTGCGTGCCCCTCATTATGCGTGAATACCTGTACCGGCGAAGGATTATTGTCATCGATCGCACGTAGTTTCGACGCCGTTCATCGAACCGGCGAAAAATCGTATCTATAACTTATCCCGCATCGAGGAAATCGGCTGCATATTTTTATAACAATTAGACAGGTAAGCTGCTGACCGTTAATTAACAGTGCGCGGTGCTCTTTAATAATTAATCTGCGAAACTGTTTGAAAGAATTTTTTTTTCCCTAGGCGAAATACGTAGAAAGATTTTTTCTTGCGTAGCTCTTTTAAAGAAAATACTAAATTTATATACCGATAACTAAGCATCCGTGTTGCTGGGCGCGAGCGCTTGGAAACTGCTTGGAATTCTGTTGTGCTCTCTGCACCGTGTCCGTTTGCAGTAACTGTAACTTGAATTAGAATACAGATGTATATACGGTGTATACGTGTAGTTCAGGCGAGACGGCCTCTCTTTAATTCCAATTCTAGCCATTCGCGGGAAAACCCTCGCGAGTAGGTGTGTGTATATACATATATACATATAGCTATAGATCGAAGCATTAATTGTTTATACATACATTTATAATGTATATTCTAAAAGCGTTCTAAACATTATTGTCACTCGTATTTTTCTATCTATATACACTCTGAGAAACCAATGTGAAACGAGATTAAATATAATTTGTTAATTTAACAAGGAAAATAAAAATTTTCTTTAACATTCGGCGCGTTTGGCTGAACGTGAAACTTTTCGCTCGTTGTCATTGCTCAGTCGCAGATAATATTAACTTTTAGGCAGCCTGTGGTCGAATAATAATATATAAATGTCGGTTGTTTAAATATATATATATACGTTAAAATCAACGGCGGTCTAAAGGTTAAAGAAACTCAGGGCTTTTATCTCAGCGCATACAGAGAGTTTAAAATCGAAAACAAGCTGAACAGGATTAGCCGCGATACGAAAAAATTATATATGCATGCCGTACGTCCCCAGCAGACGTTGATGTAAGTATTTGTTTTCAAGTATTAGTACTCGGCACATACTTCTGTCCTGTGACCCCGCCATTCCGTCCGTCTGATGTTGTATTCGGTGTATAAAAGTATTAGTACACGTATATCCGAAATACGCAGAGATACGTGAGAGGTACAGAAATCGGCAACTGCGAGTTGACTCGCAAGACGTCAACATCTCGATCACGCGTAACGATCGAGGAATTTAACTATAACGACATTAAGTTTCGTGAGAAGCTCGAATTCGGGTGCGTTCCAGAATGTCATCCTCTGGTAAGCAGCAACTCTCCACCGCCAAGTTATCGAGCGAAAAGCCAGCGGTTGTTCCGAAGAAGGATCAAGGATCGATATCGAAGACTGATCCGATTCCAGCTAAGGAATCGGTAATCGTCGGCGTGACAAAACCCAAGGAAAGCCACCTGCAAAAAGTTGCGGTAAGTTTTCGTTGAAGAGGGAATATAAGAAATAAGCATATTCTAGGACTTTTTCGGGTCTGATGTTACAGCCGGTCCAGAGCGCCGCTCTTCCCAAAAAGATTTCGCTGCCGTCGATCGATCCGGAGGCTCGTCCGCTGATCCTCGCCACCCATCTGGTTCCCTCTGTCCCCGTCGGCCTCTTCGAGGTTCTCGCCGAAGCCGTCGAGGCGGCAACTCAACGCCCTGTGAGCCTCGTCTACGAGTCTCGATCCGACAGACCCGTCGCCAAGGATGTCGTCGACCTGGGTAATCCGAGTTTCGATTAAATTACATTAAGCATCGATGTCGACTACCCTGGTGAAAATGGTTTCGACGAATTTTTAGGGAAATTGGAACATTTCGAAGAATTTGCTGGAAAAAAGGAATAGTTTGTCATAAAAACTTGTAGATTTTCATCAAAAATTTATATTGAAACAGGAAATGATCCAGGACCGTGATTTGTCCTCGGGGTTTCAATAAGTTACCGTGAAACCGCGATGAAGAATTAGCATAGTTTTTATATCTGACAGTCGGCGATTTTTATCGATTCAATATATACGCCATCTTACTTTCCAACTCGTTTGAACCTGCACGGACAAGTATCTAGTTGTCATACTTTGAATATTTTCTCAGCCATTCTACCGGCGTACAGCGAGTGGAAAGGAGGCGAGCTTTTGCCAGTCACCTTCGTCTTCGCTCACCGATTGAACGACGGTACGTCGGGCAACGTTTACGTCGACATAGTCGTCGCCGCTGACCATGGACCCTACGTCAAGGTACGCATGAATTTAAAAGCGATCAAATCGCCCGTCGGTGTCCGCAGATCTGAATTATCCTTGACCAATGATCCGGATTTCCATATTCACTTCGTGTAGAACATCATGGACCTCCGGGGTCATCGATGCTCCCTACCGGACCGTCGCCGACGAAGAGGCGCCGCGACGCTTCTTCTGAGCGACCTGCGTTCGAAAGGAGAGAGTCCAGCTTTCTTTGGAAATACCCTGGGTAGGTGTTAAGACAGTATGCATAATCCTGAAAGGACATTTTGGAACGTTAGTTTCGACGGTGTGAAGTTAGCAACGCGTTGTCGTCCCTAACGATGCACGGCGAAGAAAAAGCGTCGCTTCGTGAATTTGGAATTGTTTGAAGACCTTTGAGACCTTTGTTAATCTCACAAACTTCCAAGTCTTCTTCACCCGTTGCCCAAACTAATTTTACCTCCTATAATTCCGTCTTCGTTCGATCTCTAATTCGTTCTTGTTCGCAAAATCGAGACTCGTGATCGAAGCCGGATAATATTTACCCGTTTAGCACCAGTTACATCGACTCCGGTTAGACGCGCTCGTTCGTCCCACTGAAATTCTTGCTTACAGAGACTAAACACCGGTTCTCCTTGAATCGGCTGCCGCTGGCCACAAAGCATCATACGTACCTAAATATGCGGAGAAAAATAAACGATGAGAGGAGACAAGCGTTTTTTCATTATTTTTCCACGTCCGCAGATTCCGGCTCGCAACTCTCGACGCTGCAAATGGTGGCGGGAAAACAGACGGAAGTCGGAGTCGTCGAGGCGCCAGTGTTGGAATTTCACCGAAAACGGACGCCCGGCGTCGGTTCCCTATTCGTTTTGGGCAGCCTCGGCCCGCTGCCTCCGTACGCGATCTACGTCAATAAGTCAGTTTCAGGTGAGGTTCGTTTAAATTATGCAGAGCCAGGCGAACCGCTTCTCAGCATCCCCGAGATCATTGCTTGCGTAATTCGCCGTTGCGGTATAATTGAATAGTAAATCGAATGGCGCCGAGCGGATGACTTGGGATCTTGACTAACGCCTAAAAAAAGCATAATAATAAAAAGACAAAATCAGGGCCCACCACGCCGCCTTGACACGTGGTTACGTCACTGCTGACGCAATTACGAGTCATCGTCGCGTCCTCGAAAACGTAAAGCGCCGTTCGTCCTATAACAGGAATTTAATAAAATTATGGACTCGCTTTGCGGTTTCGAATGCAGATTTATATGCACCTTATTTCACTTTTGTTTCCGCTTTCTTTCACATCTCTCTATATCATTTGTTTGCTTCACAGCCGAATTGAGGGAGAAAATATCCTCGTACTTGCTCGGCTCAACGAAAAACGAACATTGGGCGGAACGATTTTCTCCCTACGGAGTCATCGGCTTCACCTCGAATTCCTTGGACGCCTACGTGACGGACGAAGGTGCCGAGGATGTGCCAACAACCGTTCGTTACTATTAGATTTCATGAGGATTTGTTTATTCAAAGATTGTAGTAGTATTTAATTTCAATATCATACATTGTACTTGTTGTTTCAATCTCCTCGTTCACAATATCACACGTTCGTCAGGTGGTTATAGTAATGTTAAGTACGTGGTACCTTATACAGCAAAAGAGGGACCAGCATCTCCGCCCTTCTGTGCGATCAAATTGAAGAAAGCACAGTTAAATTTTAATCGGTTAATGATATTAAATCGAAAATATTCTTTATGATGTGTACATATACTCGTGACTTAAACTTAGTATTGAAAAAAAAGTAAATTTTTTAATTGAAAAAGTTGAAAGAGTTGGAAAAATTTATTACAAAACTCGACGCGTTTTTTGTTTCGTCAATCTTTTGTGAAATGCCTAATTAATGTAGACTAAAAAGAATCTCACAACGAGTCAACATGATAATTCACATAGCACGTTATGGTCAAGTATTATGCATACAACGGCTGTGCCGCGATTATTAAAGGTATTCGATGTACAGAACGCAACTTTTTTTGTGATGGTCAATCAACAAAAGCAGCGGCGCAATAATAATTCCTAGCTGAAGCATCGAAAATTTCGAATAACGATGCGACGGAAACTTTTACACGTGATTCAACGTCATAAAGCTATCGGTAATTATTCGACTACCAAAAATTTTGGGGCAGTTGACCGTCGGGTGGCGGCATAGAGCCTCTGGTCAAAGAATTTTTCAAAAACTGTTCCAACCGAGCCAGAGGACCACCAGCTGTACCTCCGAGGCTCTGCATACGAGGATAATATTGGGTGATGAGCAAGGCAAGCAGCTTTGGAAACTGATTAGGATAGGTTTTCCACAATGCGTGTCCAGTCACTTCAAGCATATCGAAGATCAAGGTTGCACAGATGTCAGGACGTGGTTCTGTAAGTATAAATCGTATTTGAAGACACATATTCGAATAAAACATCACTTTTAGGAACACAGTACGGTGGGACATTGAGTAGCATTTACCGATGTTCAAAATTGCTGCCAACCATCTCCAAGCGTTTTGTAAGCCATGAGGATGTGGACGCGTGACGAGCTTTCGCTGCCTTGTTACAGTCAGAGCCGCATAAAGCCTCATCAAGCCCGACATTCTCTTCAAGAACTTATCCTGCCGTTCGACGGTTCCATCTTCCGAATATTTGTAGCCCAAGGATTTGTAGTAGTCCTCGTTAGACTGGCCCTGTTGTTGAGGAAGGAACATTGGAACTAAGTAAGGGCAGGTTTTGTAGAAATAGGCCAAAAGTAGTTCACCGAAGTCCGGATAGTCGTTCCAGAGAGCCACGATAACCGCGGCAACGGAAAATGCCATTTCTGGTTTGCTGGAAACTAGAGCTTCGCCTTGATTCTGTTTACAGACATGGAAAATTGTGGTGAAATGTAAAGATGGTGATATTCTTATCGATATGCTCAACGTACCACAAATTTCTTGGCCAAGGTATGCTTGCAGAAGGGTATGCCTTGCGGATGTTGGTTTGCATTAGTCGGCGGCTTTCCGCCTAGCAAACCATGCAGCTTTTCGTATTTGTCGGTAAGATGTTCTCTGCTAACACCGGAAATCGCATTCACGGGTATATTTATTGCTTTCTGACACTCGAACCGGAACTTCTTTGTAGTCTCCGAATTGGTTAGAGGCGAACATAGGATGTTATGATTTTCTAGTAATTGTTGACTATTCAAGTAAATTTCCACTGAATCCTTGTCAGCGAACTCTAGAAGATGTTCTGAAAATTCAAAAAAATGATTAGCAAGCAAACTTCTTACAGAAAGCTGCTATCTACATGAAGTAGCAATGAAAACGCTCACCTGTTTTAGACTCTGGGACGACGGATTCCACTGATAACTGTGTCTGATTTGTAGTCTCTGGTGTACTATTCTCCTCCAACGCATTTGTTGTGATTTGGTCAGTGACGCCAGTACTTTGAAGGATCTCGCTTGGTCTTTGATCAGGTTGAACTGCAGCTTCCTGAGCTTTAGAAGCCATAAGTTGATTCTGCGCTTGGGCTTGTCTCACTTCCTCTTCTCTGCGAGCTACTTCTGCGTCGTAGGCAGCATTTATTCGATCTGAAACCACAGAGGTAAAATATGTGGAAGAGTTTGTATTTAGATACAATTTTTTACTAACCTATTTCTTGCTTGAAAGCATTCAAGATAGCCTCGCTATGTTTTGCAAGAATCTCTGCGGTGTTAATATCTTCTTCGGTCAATTCGCCTGACTAAAACAGTTACTAATAGTTACCAGGCGTCAATGTTCTAAATTACAGAGCAATTACAAGGCTCTCGCTTGGCTGTATGTGTGAAAAGAAATTGGTGAAGTGAATATGAGAGTTACGAAATGTCCCGAAACAGAAACGAATGAACAAGTAGGCATGCTGCAGGTAAATTATGGTGAAAACCTCACTTTAGCACGCTCGAGCAATCCTTCCATGCATTTGCTGAGCTCCTTGAGCTTGACTGAATGCGGAGCAAAGGCAGGTCCAACGATGTTCCTGTCCTTGCAGGACTTTGACACTGTGCTGATGTCCTGATAAGTCGATCCGAAGCTAGCATGAAGCGGGAGCATTTTTTCAAACAATACTCTCTTCTCTTGATTCCTTATTCTCTGTTCCTCAACTTCCCGTTCCAATTTCTCTTTCCGTTCCAGTATTCTCTGCGCATGTAATTGCTGTTCATGTTTCCGTTTAATTTCATTTTGTTCAGCAGCATGCTCCTCCTCAGCCTCAAGCCTGGCGATTTCATCCTTCGCTATACTCTCCTGATGCTCTCTGTTTGCTATCATCATATTCCGAATTACAGCCATTTGTTCTCGCAGTTTAGATTCCGCCTTCATCATACTCTGAAGGCGGCGTTGCATGCTTTGCTAAAAAAAAGAATACACATTTGTTTTTTGTTTCTTGGCCAATAGTACAGACAAATTTTGCTGTAAATTTCTTACTTTGACTTCTTCTCTTCGTTGCACCTCATTTTCGAGCAGCATTTTCTTTTTCGAAAAAGTTATACCGCTTCTGGTTGATGCCTTTGGACTTTGTGACCTTGGCTGTGGTTTAACCTCTTTAGTTATACTGTTATCCGGCTGGTTTTCAATGTTCTCGTTGTCCACATGATAGTCAGGAATCAAGACAGAATCTGGACCAATCGTGACATGCCGGACAGCGTCTGATATGCGAGACGCCTTACACAAAGCGGATACTTTGAGACATGTGAAGTCGGAGGTAATGTCATTCATGTTATGCTGCTAAAAGAAAGAATTATATGTGTATCATACGTTTATTAACACGTCAAGCGCTTCACAAATATAGTTTAAAAACAATTTTCGACTCAAAACTTGATTAGCTGTTATTTCATACCGTTTCGCCATTCATTGTGCTTGCAAAATGTGTTATATCTTTGCGCAGTCCGAAGAAAGTTATATAAACACTCCAATTAGGAATCGTTTGTGCTCCGTTTAATTATCTACTAAATTTTTGAACAATCTATCCACATGAGTATCAATACGTTTCCCATAATCAGCTGATGTCTATTTCATAATAATATCAGTAGCACGTGTTTCAACAAAACTATATTTTAAACATTGTAGGTTTTTTTTTTTTTTTTTTAATCCATTAGGTATAGGCTATACATTGTAGGTTAATAAATACAATAGGTTAAATATTTAACAACACAACCACCACACAACCACACTTCAATCGTAATGTTAATTCTAGGTTTCTTGTTTATTATCAGATGTCGCCACCAGTTCGTGGCTGCGTTTTAATTCTTTAGTGATATTGGAAAAGTCCCTAGATCGGGGAACAGATTTGTAAAAATGGCAGCACTGGCAGCTAGAAGAGTGGCCAATCAACGCTGACCTTGAAGAAACCAATTGCCGCAATGATCTAGAAGTAAGATGAACATGGAACGAGGAGAAAGCGCCAATGGAAAGTACTAGACTTTGTACTCTGGTCGAAACGCACGTGCAGCATCGGCAGAGCAGAGCAGAGCACGACGATCCTGTGAAAAATAATTTCCTGTATTTGTGCGGTTGTGTTGGAGGAAAGGTGTGAGAGTGCACGGTTGGTTGTAAAATTGTAAAAATAATGGCTCTCGGCTCGCAGGTGGAGACGACCGGTGATAACGGGACAGAAAAGATTCCGATAGTGAATGGGAACGAGAAGGAGGAATCGACCGCGAAGGGTGAGCGAAAAATGTTGATACCTTTTCCTCTTTTTTTTCTCTTTAACCTTAGCCAGTTCCAACCGGGTCCAACCTCGGCACATAACATTTCATGCTAACCGTTACATAACGCAGTGATTCTCGAACGAGGTTATTATCTCCCGTGCATTTTGTTGCAGTTTAACAACGTAGTTATATCATGAAATTAGCCGGGTGGTTATGTAACTCGAATTACGAACGAGCCAGTGCGGGGGTCATGTGAGCGCGCCGATCGCAGCGGCGACTCCTACCTCGAACAGCAGCCGACGCTGCAGACGAAATATTTTGATTTTCGAACGTGAGGACGGACGCCCATCGGTCCGCGCCCTTCTCGTGTTATCTTGACGATCGATCGCGCTCAATTTTTGTACATTATTAATAACAAACTGAATTCATCAACAGACCCTTTAGCTTTTTTCTATTTTCTCGTCATTTATCGCGTCTAGATCTATAACATTACCGCTTCTAACTGGTCCGCCCCTTCCCTCAAATTGCATCATCATTAGCAACGAATTTATCATGCGAGTGTTTCTACCCGTGACTGCCAACCCTGCTTTCTCCCTCACTTACTCAAGATTAAAATTTTCAACCATGGCTATTGAAATGAATAAAGATTGTTATTGTTATTATTCTGTTCATTCCGTTTTCCCTGCTTTCTTTTATTTTCCTCTTGTTTGCATTTCGGGTCGGAACAGGGAGTGTTGTCTCGCTCACAATAACAGACGAGAGTAAATACCTCTAAGCTCGGTCTACTTCACAATAAATACTTACACTAATCTCCGGTGAACAATGGTTTTTATTTATTCTTGGGTATTGTGATTCATTTTGAAGCGGGGCCTCGTCATTTGAAAATTCTCGCCGTTTACTCTGCAGCAGAAATGTTTTTGATTCTAACAATTATCCAATTATGCTATTATGATCATCATTTTGGGTTAAAAGCACACCATAAACAGCCAATTTTCGCCGACCATTACGATCCATCCGTTGCCAAAATGAAATGAAAAAGGAGGTTTTTCATATCCCTTGAAATTGATTTGCCGTACGAATTTGCTTGTACATGGCAAACTGAGAAATCAATGTCCCATGGAGCGGTGCGTAGTTACCGAGAGTTGAACAGAAAATCTCGAGGCGAATACAGAAAGCCCATTTGGTTCCTTTACCACGATCAGAATGTAGCTGCAAAGAGGCTATTTTCATTGATACATTTATTGACATTCAGATATTTCACGTTTTTCTTTCTCACTCTTTTTTCATTCGATATTCCGATTATTTTCATATATGAAAAATTGTTTTCCGAACAGCTAGATGTACGTTTATAAAATAGCGCAGATCAACTGATCATTTAGTTGCAAATATGCCAGAAAAAAGCACCTTCTCAAAATTGTGAGAAACGATTTCGCATTTAGGTCCCAAACCAACATGGCCGCCATTAGCCGCCCGCTTGCAATTTAACTTCGGCTGTACGGTGATTTTTGGCCGTTGCCAATCACCGAGTGTCATTCCATGGCGAACCAGAGGATGGCAAGAATAGTTTGGTCATGAATATTGCATTCGGTGAAGATCGAAAAACTAAGAATTCAACTTGCGACACTCACCAGAATTAGTATTTGTATAGTACATGTATTGCCTAAGGATTGACTCAATAGTACGACGCCTCGAACCAAAGCAGCTGGAGAAAGTCTGCTCTCGTGTCTAAATCTAAATTTAAAGATACCCTTTTTTACGAATCAGTCGCAGCGTATTCTAAACAAGAAACCTCCAGATCTATTGTATCATAATTGAAATGAGCTACCGCAAGTTAAACGATGACAAGCAATTCGTCCGTATTTTTAGGTGAATATCGTACCTGAACGCGGTGGGCGAGTGCTTTTCTCCGGAGTTTATTGCCTCCTGTGTATCATCGTGACGTTATCTAATCAGGGATCGGAACCAGAGCTGTGCAGCTGAATAAGTGCAGCAGCAATGTCTTACAATGCTTCCCCACATAGTGTTCTTTCATTTATTGAACGGCGCAATATTGCCTGCGGACAACGAATTAACTTAGATGCCCGTTTGAAATCATCCTGGCTAGGACGACATGGTTAAATCGATTCATTTGATTGCCAGTTTAAGGCAAAACGTCGCCTCCGTCCTCTTTCCGTGCGCGTTACTTATACCGTTTACACATGCAAGGGGCATCGCGGTGCATGAAAATCCACGTGACGAGAGATATAATGATGATAATAACAACGACGACGTCGACGACGTCGAAGGGAAGATTGAGAAAAGGAAGCACAAGAGGAGCCGCAAAACGAAATGACAAAAGAAACGAAAAGACACGTAGAAGAGGAACGAATGTCGAGACGTGGCATGCAGTATGGTCTTCCTGCGCGTATGTGTTGGACGGGAATGAGCCTGGTCCATGGCGTGCAGGGTGAAAATGCTGTCTGCACGAGTATATAAAGTGTATAATTAGGAAGGCAAGCAAAGCGAGCGCGGATGAACGGCATGCTGAGGAGCAATCGCGGCGGCATTTTAGACGGCATGTGAGGATGGCGAGCGCACTTGAGATATTGCTTTAAAAGTAAATAGATTTATGCGCGATAATAGGGCCTTTTCTAATCGCCGCACGGTAGACCAACGGACAAACTCTTGAGCATAATGCACATCCGGGCGACGACCGTGACAAGCAATTTTTTATTCCTTACTGAGCGTTTTGTGCCTTGAAAAGGCTGATTAATTGCCTACAGCGAAGGCAGCAGCCGGGCTGCTTGACGAGGAGAAAGATGTAAAAAACAAAACGAATTGTATTCATGTTGGTGTAGGCATTACATACGATTCGATGAATGAGGAAGTAAACTACTGTATGTAGCGATATAATTCTTGCAGAGAAAATTTAGTATGGACTTGTATCTTAACTAGCGAAAAGCTTCATTTCCAGAAATCTGTTAGTATAGCATCTAGTATTCATGCGTAATCAAAACTTCCGTTGTGTTCTATGCTGTTCAAACATCGCGTAAAAGTAAGAACAGATGTAGGAAATTAAGCTCCGCAAGTATATCATCTAAGGTTTCTTCCATCGAAGTAATCGATCGAAAGCCTCTACGTATACGCTGTAGATAGATGATAGATGAAGTAGATAATTTTTATTATTATTTATGTACAAGATTAAGTAGGTTAAGGACAATACTAATAAATACTGTACGTAATAATGAAATAGACTAACAATAAGATAAAGAAACGACAGAGTCAGATACAGGTTGACTTGAAACAAGCAAACCAACTGACGATAAAGAGAACAAGAAAAAGTAACCGTTAGGACTAATTATTATTACAGTGCACCTGCATTCTAGAATATTTTACAGACAAATACAAAACAGCACATAACGACTTACAGGGCTGTGCAACTAGCTGAAACTAACATGTACATACATATATAGAAAGAGTTACTGCACATATCTGTAATACATAGTCCTAATGATTGGTAATAATTCGTATGGAAGTACAGTCGTCGTTGTATATTGATCGAAAAAGAGAACACGTGAAGAAAACGATGATTAGAACGCGAGGTCTAATTCTCTGAGGTATTCAGAGATGATAATTCCTTCAACTAACTCACCCTGTAATGAAAGGGGAACGGCGTAACGGAAGGACGACAAGACAGATAGCAAGTATAAGGAAGATGAAACAATTTACTCGGTACTCTTTCTCGCCAATTTACTCGAAGACATACCTATACGGGGTGGTAATTTTTTTGAAATTATCCTATGCATAGACCAAATATCCTCGTGAAAAAGTTCTGTAGGATATTCAATCAATCTATCGTCGAAAACTTGTCGATCACCCGACGTATGTACATACATGTATGGTCGACTATTACAACCGCTGCTTGAGTTGATCGCACTTGCGAAACTGATGAACGAACAACGTGAGAGAAAATAGATAAGTCGGCCGACGGTTATCGCTCCTTTTTAAAAAGATATGTATACATGTACTTACACCGTATGTATGTCGCCATAAAGGCGATCCAAGATGATCGTATAAAACTATAAATTCAACACAATTTATACCTTCGTTGGAGAAATTCATCGATCAGGGGATGTGCAAAATCGGCAATTAGATCAGCCGTTGGATGTATTATTTTTCACCTATTCGGGTTAATCAACAAACGGTTGACTTAAGTAGATTTTTTTGTGAGTTTGATAATGATATGTACGTTTTCTCTCTAATGCGCTGGATTTTTCTCATCGGGCGCGTTCTCTCCTCTCGGTTCACGTAACGATAACGACGAATTTGATATTTGCGTTGTAGCGACTTGAAAACCGGGCCGCGTTTCTTCCCTGCGGGCTTATACCTCCTACTCACCTTTCCTTATCTCTTATATTTTTCGATAAAGAATTCACGGTGCGTGAAGCGTCGCCTGTCCGTTTGCTTGCCGACGGGCTTTCAGTTTTTTTAATCCATTTTTTTTCCACCTTTCTTATGTATCACCGTTAGACCGAAACAGGAATATTCTCGGGAGATTTTTGACGTGATCAATATCTTGAACCTATAGATACAGATACTAATTGGTAAAAATAACTGGCATTTCGCGCCTGCACCATTTACATCGGGGTTTATTTATAAATCGCGGTGTGTGTACAACGACGTTATACTTATACACACTGCACGTGTTGTACGGAGTGTTTAAAGTTGCACCAAAATGCAAAACCGTTGTTCGTGACATCCGGGGTTTGGTTTTCAACTTTCAGAGCTAAAAAGTTGCCCGCAATTATTGGCGGAAACCCCAAGCTTACTGATTATAGTAAATTACTATACTGGTCGATGCTAATTGCACAAGTAGCGATTCCCGATTGCGTATATAATTTTCCACGGAAGATTACAAGAAGTTTATCAACGTTGACCTTATATTTTGATCCAACAGAATCGATCAAGAATGGAGAGAGCAGCGGAACCAGCGTGACTGAGAACGTAGTCGAAAAGGGCGAAGTCGAAGCCACGAAAGAAGGCGAGAAGGAAAAGTCCTCGCGAGACTGCAGCAGCAGCAGCAGCAACGGAAGCGAGGCCGGCAAAGATGAGAAAAGCGAAAAAACCGGCGAGAAAGAAAAGGATGGAGGAAACGAACAGGAAGTCGTCTTCATCCAGGACATGGGATTCACCGTGAAAATTGTCAGTCCGGGTAACGAGCCCTTCGACATTCAAGTATCCAGCATGGAGCTCGTCCAGGTAAGCTGAATTCGGTACAAAAGTTGGCGGTGAAATTCATTCAAAGACTTTTATACTACTAAATATTTTCCTCTTTTCATTCTTCCAGGAGATCCACCAGCTCCTAATGGATCGCGAGGACACCTGCCACAGGACATGTTTCTCTCTTCAGCTGGACGGTAACACCCTCGATAACTTTGCCGAGTTGAAAAATATCGAGGGTCTGAAGGAGGGATCGGTCATAAAGGTCGTCGAGGAACCTTACACTATGCGC
Organism: Diprion similis; assembly: GCF_021155765.1. NCBI lineage: Eukaryota > Metazoa > Arthropoda > Insecta > Hymenoptera > Diprionidae > Diprion > Diprion similis. Next base: position 1,612,603 of record NC_060113.1, on the reverse strand, counting down.
GAAGCCCGAATTCACGTCAGACACGTTAGGGATCTGCTGAAATCCGTCGATCCAGGCGATGCTTATAACGGCGTCGAGTGCAGCAGTCTAGCCTTCCTCAACGTCGTGACTAACGGCGATATTATGGAGAAGAAAAAAGCCCGACCCGACTCCGTCGACTGCACTCCACCAGACTACATCATACCGGGCAGCAAGGACAGGCCCTTGCTACCCTTGCAACCTCAGGCAAAGGAGCAGCGGTGTCCGCCTTGTTTGAAAGTGAGATTAAACAAATATCGCACATTTCCAAGCCCGCAATTTACTCTGGAAAAGTTTGCCAACTGAGGATAGCTAGTTTTTTCAGTTTCAAAAATGGCATTTCGAAATATTGAAAATAAAATCGAATTAAAAAGGATTTTCCCATGGAAAGATATCAGCATAGTTTTGCAGAAACAATTTTAAACGAGGTACCACTGAATCCTCAACTGCTACGCAATTTTCCAATTATAGGTGTTGACCACTTCCGGGTGGAACCCGCCTCCTGGATACAGAAAACTTCACGGCGATCTGATGTATCTGCACATAGTTACCTTGGAGGACAAACAGTACCATCTCACGGCCTGTGCTCGTGGATTTTTTGTCAACCAGTCTTCGAAGGAGACTTTCAATCCAAAGCCTGCAACCCCTAGTCACCTGTGTCACAGTCTTATAGAGCTCTTGAATCAGCTGAGCCCAGCGTTTAAGAGAGGCTTCGCCGCGATGCAGAGACGCAGAACACAGAGACATCCCTTTGAGAGGGTTGCCACTCCCTATCAACTCTATGCATGGAGCGCTCCGCAAATTGAACACACGATCGATGCGATACGTGCGGAAGACAGTAAGTCCTTTTCTTTTTCTATCCTCACTGTTTTCGGAAATTGACCTCTAATCCTCTCTCTTAATATGTTTTTCTTTCATAGCATTTTCCTCCAAATTGGGGTACGAGGAGCATATTCCCGGCCAGACCAGAGACTGGAACGAAGAACTGCAAACCACTCGTGAATTGCCGCGAAAAAATCTTCCCGAGAGACTTCTTCGTGAACGGGCAATTTTCAAAGTACGAATACTTATTGCTGTATGCGATTAATAATTTTGTTCATACAATCTTTTGGTGATATACATATCTTCGGGAAATGTGAGGAAATTACCAAATCGCTATCTGCAATAACTCGCTTGATTACTTTAGGTACACAGCGATTTTGTCGCCGCAGCAACGCGTGGGGCTGTTGCCGTGATTGACGGAAACGTGATGGCCATAAATCCGGGAGAAGAAGCAAAAATGCAAATGTTCATTTGGAACAACATATTCTTCTCACTGGGATTCGATGTCAGGGATCACTATAAGGAACTAGGCGGTGACGCTGCCGCCTTTGTGGCACCTCGCAACGACCTTCAAGGTGTCAGGGTCTATGCCGCTGTAGATTTGCCTGGTTTATACACACTTGGAACCGTCGTCATAGATTATAGGTAATGGTTGAAGTGTACATGCCTCATGGGTTGCTCATGTACAGAACGAAAAAATTCATGTTATTTCATACATTGAATATTGTGTTGATTGTTGCGTTTATATTTTAGAGGATATCGCGTCACTGCTCAGTCTATTATTCCCGGAATTTTGGAACGGGAGCAGGAACAATCCGTGGTTTACGGATCAATCGACTTTGGAAAATCAGTTCTCACCCACCCAAAGTATCTTGAATTGGTGAGGAGGCAAATTATGCAATATCCATACAACATTGACAGCAATCCTTGTGCATAAGTTTTAAATAAATACTTTCACTACTTTATGTATTGTAGTTGAACAAGGCTGGACAGCAGTTGAAAATTCTACCACACAAAGTAGTAAACGATGCGGGTGAAGAGATAGAGCTTTGCAGTAGCGTGGAGTGCAAGGGCATCATCGGCAACGACTCGCGACATTACGTTCTTGACTTGCTGCGGACTTTTCCCCCAGATGTGAATTTCCTTAAACGTTAGTTTCAAGCTTCACCGAATAACGAAGTTTTGTTAACTTTTGGAAAGTCATGCAGTAAAGAGACGCTTCGATTTCAGTTGAAGGTGTTGAACTAAGCAAGGAAGCCAGAGCCCTCGGTTTTCCCGTCGAGCATAAACATCGGCTGGCTTGCCTCCGCCAAGAACTAATCGATTCTTTTGTCGAGGCAAGATACGTCCAGTTTATCAAGCATGCTGCCGTTCATCTCCAAGAGCTGACGTCGGCACGAAAATCCCACAAGGACAAAGAATCCAGTTCGAAGGTAAGTCATGGCACCATTGTAAGTGCATAAATTATAAGACTGTCATTGTTACGTGTGAACTGAAACTGATTTCTATCTGGATTAAGGAGGACAAGAAGGAGGAACCAGCTACTCCTGCGATCGATAGCAACAAGGAAGACTCAGTGCAATCGAGCATTGAGGCAGATGAAGCAAAGAAAATAGTTGAGAGTATTACCGATTCTATAACAGGAGGAGAGAAGCAGGAGCGTAAGTGTTGTTCAATATTTGATCGAGAATTTTTCATACAGCTTTCTCACACAATCGTAAATTATATATCTTGATATTACTTTAGTTGAAGAAAGCACAAAGGAAATCGTTCGCCGAGCAGCTGCGGCAGTCGGCAGTCTCCGCGACGCGGAATTTGATGTGAGGTTCAACCCTGACGTATACTCCCCAGGGGTGAAGCACCCCGACAATAACGGTGACACCCTCATAAAACAGAGACAGCTAGTCAGAGACGCTGCTGATTTTCTACTCACAGTACAGCTACCAACCTTTGTACGTATGAAAAGATAAAGCGAGACTGCACGTGTTGTTTGAAGCAAACTTAACGTTGTTACAATGAGCAGCTGCAGCCATTAAAATATCGTACCGTACATTTCCTCTCAAGATTCGTGAATGTTTGGATCACACTGCGGCAGCTATGGACGGTAATACTTTGGTCGAAGCTCTACATGGCCGCGGAATCAACGTCCGTTATCTTGGAAAGCTTGCAGCTATGCTGGCCGCCGTTCCTCAACTTAAATACCTGAACCGCATTGCGGTTTCAGAACTCGTCCTGCGCTCGGCAAAGCACATCTTTACGTCGTATATGCAGGTAAACCTACGGTTCAAGAATTTTCCTCTCTTCCAAATCATTCGGATTAAAATTTCCGGTCTCTTATCTCAATTTGACATTTTTCTTTACAGGGTACCGAGCTAATGTGTCTTTCTGCAGCCATAAGCCACTTCCTCAACTGCCTATTTTCATCAGCTCAATTGACACATCCACAGCAGAGTGTAGAAGAGGTTGGTACTAAATCGGTAAAAAGCGTTGTGTAGAAGATTTTTGACGCGCGATTTGTTAGAAGTTTAGAATTAATGTCAAGCTTTCTAATATACGTTATTACTTTAATTTGTAATTTGATAGTTGCAGAGCAAGACAGCGAAGCGACGCAACAAACGAAAGGGTAGAGCCAATGGGCCACAGCAATCAGAGGTTGAATGGGCATCGTTGACACCAAAATCGCTCTGGGCTCAAATCAAGACAGACTTGAAGGCCTACTACGATTGGGAAACACCAGCCTCAGACTCCCTGGATGCCACAATTGAACACTACCATCTACAAAAAATCTCCTTGCTCAGAGGTTTTTGCGTGAAAACTGGAATACAGATCCTGCTCAGAGAGTACAACTTTGAGAATAAAAACCGCGCCACGTTCTTTGAAGAAGACATCCTCAACATCTTTCCAGTTGTAAAGCACATCAATCCTAGGGTGAATAACGTTCTGTTAACATTCTTTTTTCGAATAGTAGGACTTTTTGTTTTTACTACTTAATTCGTTTTATCAGGCTAGTGATGCGTACAATTTCTACACGACGGGACAGAGCAAAATTCAACAAGGATATCTAAAAGACGGGTATGAGCTGATAAGCGAAGCTCTGAATTTACTGAACAATGTCTATGGTGCGATGCATCCAGAGATTGCTCAGTGCTTAAGAATGCTGGCAAGACTGAATTACATAATGGGAGATCATGCGGAGGCTCTTTCGACACAGCAGAAGGCAGTCCTTATGTCAGAGAGAGTGAACGGCATCGATCATCCATACACCATTACTGAATACGTATGTATCTTGTTAAAAATTTGAGCTAATCGCTCCTAAAGCAAGTTCCAAGAACAATTATCTTTAAATATCAATTTTCTTCTTATTCACAGATTCATCTCGCACTCTACTCATTTGCAAATGGCCAAGTTTCTGTTTCTCTAAGACTTTTGTACAGAGCTCGTTACCTTGCCTTGATCGTGTGCGGCGAAGATCACCCGGAAGTTGCACTCCTTGATGTGAGTATTTTAGAAAACTATTAGCAACAGGTGAATTGTTGTAAAGAATATAGCAAATTTGGTGAAAAAAAAATTTCTTTGAATGTATTTTTCAGAGCAATATTTCTTTGATATTACATGCTGTGGGAGAGTACGAACTATCTCTACGCTTCTTGGAGCACGCATTGGCTTTAAATCTGCGCTATCACGGTCCACGTTCCCTGAAAGTTGCAGTTTCTTATCACTTGGTAGCGAGAACTCAATCCTGCATGGGTGATTTTCGTGCAGCATTAAATAATGAAAAAGAAACGTACGCTATCTACAAACAGCAACTTGGAGAGGAGCATGAAAAAACTAAAGAGAGCAGCGATTGCCTCAGGCATTTGACGCAGCAGGCAGTGGTACTGCAGAAGAAAATGAACGAAATTTATACTGGTAAACCCGGCGTTAGTTTACCCCCAATTCAGATTCAGCCGCCCAGCATGGGCTCTGTACTCGATATGCTGAACGTGATAAACGGTATATTATTTGTGCAAATAAGTCAACAGGACATTGAAAACTTCAAAGCAGAGATAGAAAAGCGTCAGAAGGAACAGACCCCAGATGGGGAGGTCAAAATGATAGAGATGAATGGTAAAAATGAGGAAAAGACGGCTGAATCAAATCAGACCACGAAAAAAGCAGACTCAACCGACGTTGAAAATGATGAAGCGAAGCAGTTAGTCGGCGCTACACCGAATCCTGTGGCAACGGAGAGCTGAGTTTATTGAATAAACTAAAATGGAGATAGAGTCTGTTTAAAACTTCCAGTCTTATTATATCTCAAATAGTTATTTGAAGCGAACGACGCGTCGGTAGGATTTCAAGAATTAAATACTGAGGTCTGGGTTCTCGAAGTGCCCAGCTATTGGATAGTGAAGAAAAAGATATTAAACTCGCGCTCGCCTGACCATAAAAAGACTTCGGAAGTTTTCACAGCCAGATGAACGAAAAGCTGTAGCAATTGAATTAATCTACCTGCGACTTTTCAAAAATATTGACTTCGTGTAAATATATGTTATCGTCAATTTTAACATATGAGCTGTTTAAGCACACGTACGTATAATCGCCGTGTGTATGCTCCGAATCCAGTTTTCACGGGCTTAAAGTAGTAACGTGTAAAATATTATTTTGCTGATTCGCTATTTGTGTAGATAGTGAAAAAAAGTCGGTCAAATCGTATGTTTTGATCTATGATACGCGAGTATAAAATTATGTACTTTTTATCAGTACATAAAACTGGTTTGATTAATACGTACCTGTATGTTCACACGTGCAGGAATATTTTCATTATTTTGAGCGCGAATCGTGTAAGTTTTCCACGTGAATTACAATTCATCTGTTCGATTTTGTAGAGTCTAAATGAATGAAATGTTAGAACTTACCGTAATATTAAGCCATTAGCTCGAGTCAGTTGCTTTTTAGTCCATCGTTATCACCACAGGGCAATGATTTATACGTACATACAGGTAATCGTATGAATCGTTGAAGACGAATCATGTGTCATAGGTAATCATCGCTCAAACTACCTATAGGAGATTAAATATTTCTCGTTCGTTGCTAGCATTTCTTTCTGTAGCTTTTAAACGGAACCAAAAATGAAAAAGTGATATTGATGAATGTGAGAACGTAACTAAATAACTACGTCAATATATCTTTTACAGTCGTAGACATTGTTGTACGATCATTGATTTTAGCTACGGCGCATTAGATACCGTATTTCAAAGCTTATTGCAATAATAAAAAGATAAGCATTTTGAGACAAGCGAGACAAGAAGTGGTGATTTTTAGAGTTATCAGATATTGTAGCATGAAGTCTTCGAATATCAAACATTACGTATAAATGTAACTACAATATATTGAATCAAATTTACATGACTAAGTAGCATACTCCTATAAATTGAAATATACATATTCGATTTCAATTCATGTGGTAGTCGTAGAACTTTTAATGCTGTGGGTCGTTACTGTACTAGTATATCGTTTGACTTTTCTTTTATTGATAATCATGGATAAAGTAAAGGGAAGTTGCATTGTTTGAAAATACCACAAGCTCTCCTAGAGCATGCCGCTAATTAGCAATTACTTACGTATCAAACGCTATATCGTACTTGACCTTTTCATTTTTTGTCTGAACTCGAATTGGAAACTTTGGTCATTTTTTCATTATACAAATCATTCGACAAATATCTCCATAGAAATAAACGTCAAAGTAAATGTAAAGTACGCGTTTAAGTCATTCGTGTTGAACTGACCAACATGAAATAATTAATTTCATCGTGAAAATTACGAAAATGAATCGTATATAGCAGTTTGTAATATCACTACTTTAATATTTGAAGTAATACAAGTACTGGTTTAATAAAACATAAAAAGCTGAGATTTTTATGTTTTTCGTCAGAATAATGCCAAAATGAGAAGAAACTTTCTTCACTCGTTAATTTGTTTTTGTTGGTTTTTTTTCTCTTAGGATTTAGTGTAATATTATTCTCGCACTCGTTAGGAAGATTGAACAATGATAAAAACTGTTAGTCGGTAAGGATAAACATTAAATACCTGATATACATATACGATCTGTTATGTAATTTGGTAAAAATCATCACGCGAATAAAACCATTTTATATGAAACGCGTGTTTGCTCTCGCTCGTTGAAATATGAGCAAAATGAATACAAAAATTTATAATGTTTGTTTGAAACAATCAATAAATTTCTCACATTCTACTACACATTTGATGTTGTTTTTCTGTAGATTTAGTGATTATGATTAGATTAGATAGCAGGACAGACAAGCAACTACATTCGTTGGAAACTAAAAACTTAAGTTTTATTGTGTCCGTTCACAGTATCCATGTAATTATTACAATGGTGCCGTCATATCATGAAAACTCATTGATATGTTCAACGATTTTACGTCTTGTCTTTTTTCTGTTTGACTCGTCGCTTTCTTTGTTTATTTTTAACTGAGCTTTGAGCTTTTATGAACTCTCTTACATTTAATTTATTTATAAAATACTGTCGTAATGTTTCCAGTGCATTTCTCCCTCCAGAACCACTTTCAAATATCATTGATATTTTCAGTCTTTTTTCGGTATCATCAGCTTCGATCTCTCCCACAACCAAATCGCAGATTAAAAACGATCCATTAATGGGCTGAATATTTACACCATTTGGCAAGGTTGTAGTCTTTTCTTCTCTTTCAGAATCATCTACGAAAGATGCATCCAAGGCTTCTTGTTTTTCAGACCCATTCTCAGAACATACATCTGGGCAAGGTTTTTTAGATGGTAAACTTTGATTAGCCATCATTCGACGCTTTCTGCGGCCATGTGACCATGTGTCTTCATCAGCCATCAATTGACAACACCAGTAACTCGATTTTTGCGGGTTCACATGTAATTCTTCAACTCGGATCTGTTCAAACAATTTTACTATCAATATCTACCAGTCAATTTGTTTGCCAAGATTAGAAGAAAAGATACATCATCTTATTACCTTCAACTCATTGATTAAACGTCTTAATATTAAAACCAACTCCTTAGTCTCTGTCATGCCATCTTTTACAGGGAAAGTTATTTCTGAAGGAGGTCGTTTAGCTTTCTGTTTCAATTTTTTGCTGCATCCACTAATTCTTATAACTGGTGCAGTTGTCAAATCCAGCACATCTTTTGACAGAAAAGTCCAAGCTAAACCCCATCTAATAAAATAAATTTGATAATTTATATCCACATGATATTGTATTCTAAAAATTTGCATCTTCACCAAGCACATTGATAATTCAGCACATATAATTGTCTTACCTAGTTGTATGACCCTGACAAAATTCAGTCCATGTAGAGTTTTCAATGTTTCGTTTCTTGAGTTCATTGCACAAAAATGTAAGACTAGTCTTTTTACCGAGCATAGTTGTATAGATCTTTATTCTATTTTTTAGCTCAACACTATCGTCCAACATTTTCAAGACAAATTGTATTTCCCCGCCTTCTACGACTAATTCAGCCTCGCTCCCAGATGGTGCGTTTCGCGGGGGCATTCGGGACACCGAAGGTTTTGATCCAGTGGTCGTAGCCTCTTCGGCACAAAAGAAGGGCGGATTGCACATTGTGAATGTATAAACATTGTTCTCCGGTACTGATCCTCTGAGTACCGTACCTCTGTTTACACGTATCACTGATGAGATAGACAAAGAGTTTTATATTCATTTAAAGAAGGAATCTGTAGCTAGAAAAATTATTAATAATTACAGAGCATGATGAGAATTATTGTTACACTAACGGCATTGAGCCGTTTAGACTCCACTCACCTTCAACGAGGTCATGCAAGTTGTTGCTATTTACATTACGCACCGCTGACTCGTAACTTTCCAAATCAACTTCTGTGCCAATCATTCGACATCCGTAAATTTTTGCAAATAACAGCGGATAAACGCACACCGCTCCAGTGCCTGTTAAGAGAGAATTTAAAAAAATGTATATCAACAATGCTACACAAAATTGAAACTCAGTTTCATATAAATCAATTATACCTATATCAATGCCCGATATCAAAGACATGTCTGTGATACCGGTGTGCTTTGCTAAATCCTCTATCCACAGTATGTAATTCAAACGCAAAGGTACAGCTGGGACCAGCTTCGTGGCTGGTAGATCTATGTTCAAGTCATAATCATGTTTTAGCAGAGTTTTTGCCAGTATTCTCAAGGTTTCTAAATCGTGGAAATTAATCCGCACCTTTCCCGCGAGATCCTGAAATGTGATAAAATCCATGCAACATATCCAAAATGCCAATTTAAACTGAGGAATGAAGTGCAACAGAAAATAATCGATCGAGCGTGTAGTGTGTTTAGGTAAATGCAGGAATCGAGTGATTGGACATGTCATAGGTACATGCGAGTACTGTGATGTTTCAACGTGATATACTGTTTTTACCGTTGTCGCAATTTTACGAAACTCCGGATAAAGTATGGCTAGTTGCTTGAAATTTGGCTCCTGCTTGTACTTGTTCCTCGGATGCATGAACCGTCGCAACGACATTTTTTTGTTCAACGCAACTCGATTTATAGGTTATATCAACGTTTTCTGACATGTGATTCCGCGCGCTCCAGGTTTTGAGACGAGCCATTACACAGCGTTTAAAATTCGCAAGATGTACAGTGACGTGCTTCTCGTTTACGGGCTTCGCTTGAATGATTAAAAAAAAAACTAGTGAAAAAATTCAATTCGGCTCTAGAATTGTTGTGTGTGGAAAAGCTGACTATTGGACACTCAACTGTTACCTAGTAAGTCCGTGACACATTCCTCGCTTCCACACGTCTTCGTACGTCTTATAATCCTGCGTTTTGCCTTTATTTGGACTCAGAATCCATACTTTCTTACTGAAGCCATTTGAAGCCGACAGCACAAAACAAATACGCAGATGCCAAGATACGAGCGCGAATTTCGAGTCGCATTTGTGACAAATTATTGACAATGAGCATATATTTTTCAATACTGCATTACAAAACCAAATTTTTGCGTCTTAGCTCGTCCTGAAATAACACACGACAGTTAAATATTTGACTTTAAGTGAAGTAAAAAATGTTTTCAAAACATTAAAACCTGACGAATTCAAACACAAGATACAAAATGGCCACCAATGCCGACGCCTGCAATTTTATTTCGGTTGTAAGGTCAATTTTCAGAATTTAACGCCTAGTGAGTACTGTCTCTCGTCAAATCAAATGATGGCAAAATAATGGAACTATCATTTCATTCTTCATTAGAGCTCAGACACTAAGAATTTACCGGTCTTACCATACTTAACCCACTCCTTCATTCATCGTACAACCCACCAATCACAGTTGCGCATTTGTACCACCTGATCAATGAGCGTGCTTACGTTGCAATTGTGTGTGTCACTGATCTATATGTATGAGTATACAGATTAGCGGTGTGAGTACTACATGCGTACTAGGGCATTCTTGATTACAGCAGACCGCTATTCAACTTGATTCAACTATCCTAGTTTCATTCGCTTCCGCAGAGGCGAGCGTATCACAGTCGAATATATCCATATCCGTGCGTAATATGTGGGCTTGCATTGCACGTGAAGGGAGAAGGTTGGAATTCCGATAAAGCAACGAGTAGTGTTGAGTCACACCACTGTCACCAGTCAATCACAGCCATTCCTCTGCGGCCTCGCCAAGTCTCTTTCGGTCTTATTGTTAGGCGAGGATGTAATTCTTCGAAACTACCTGTTGAATCCGCGCAACCGATAAACTATGGCGTATTTGTTGAAAAACTTGACAAACAGCATCTGGCATGCGTTTTATGCTCTGCAAGGTGAAACCCCGGGTATCGTTGCGAAATCTAAATTAAAGGTGCGTATCAATTCGGGTTCACCTCGCAATGTTGACAAACGCACACCACATGACACGATTAGTAAATATTATAATCCTCAAGCTGTTTACTTGAGCTTCTTAAAACTTTATGTTTGTGGGTGTGGCTTTTTTCACCAGATTTTGCATGTCAATTCAGGTGTTGACAGCCAACTTTGGGACCTTGATGGATCTGTATGGGGTTGAGAAGGGGCTTGATGATTACCGAAGCACTCAGTGGCTGACGTTCGATCAATTTTTGTATTACCTACAGAACGAAGTAAGTTTTGTCACTGGTTGTTGTTATTATTATTATTATCTTCATCATTTGTCGGTACAGTCATTCTATCTATCTCAGGTCTTTTCTTCTATTTCTGACGCAACACCAATACAATCCTGCAGACTTCTTGAAGAACGCATCGACGAGATATGCTGGCTTGTTTCTCGGAAAGCGTACGCAGAACAGAAACACAGAGTCTTTGAAGATCGTAGCGTTTATCAACTCTTCAGAATATTCTGTCTTTTAGCAGAGATGGGAACACAGAACACAGAGTCATCGTATCTCGTAAGTCTTCCTCAAAAATTTCAGTCCCTTACTATCCAATCAATCAAAACTTATTCCAATATCCTTGACACTTTTTAATATGAAGTTTTTTTTACCCGTATCAGATAACAATGCACAGCAGCGAGGTGGCTCAAATATCTTCCCAGCTGGTGACGTCTTTAGGTCTTCATTGGGATTCTGCAGACTTCAGCGAATTATCTGCAGCGTTGACTGCATTCAGGTAATTCTTCTTTTGCAAACGTCTGCATGTTATACGTTTCATATACAAAGTTGTGTTCTAAATCAAACGCAGAAATATTTGCTTGAAATATTATATTAAGTTATCTTGGATTCAATTGTTGCAAAAAATCATTATCACCTAAAGTTAAAAGACTTTCAGACTGAAAGCAGCAGGATCTCCTTGTGTTATTCATGTAGCATTTAGTTGAACGTATTTCCAAAAAGATTCCCCACATTTCTGGCAGTGTTGGAGTCCAAGTACAGCGGTGGAGGGTCTTTAGATGCAGCTGCTGTAGCCGAGGCCGTAGATGACCTTTACCAGATCTACGTTAATGACGTCATTAAAAAAGTAAGCGGCCGCTAACACGTTCAAATTCTGAAAAAGCAATCTATCAGAGATCCTTTTACTAAGTCTTTTAATTTTTCAGGGATATCTGGTCAAAAAAGGATTTCTCTTGCCAACAACGCGATACTACTGGTTTGTCCTTCGACCGGGAGAATTGACTTATTACAAAGATGCCCAGCAGAAAGATCCTGCTGGAGTGATAACTCTAAATATAAACTGTTGGGCGGATGCTGTTAACAATTCTGGAAAACCAGATAGAAAGTTTATTCTGAGTACACCAGAACACAAGGCAATTGAACTGATTGCTGAAGATCACAGGGGCAGGTTGCAGTGGTTAGCGGCACTGCAAATTGCCATTGATCATTCTGGAGATAGAATTAGCTATCAAAGGTCTCTAGCGATTCAAAGACGATCCATGCGGCTGGTAAATAAATTGAAAGACAATTTATACTAGCACTCATAACATATCGAAAGTGAGTATCCTAATAGAATATGTGATTTTACTTAGGCTGAGAAACAACTGAAAGAAGAAACAGGGATGGAATTGCAGCATGAACGCCAAGCACGGATTGCCGCAGAGTTACAAGCAAGAAAGCTGGAGGCGTTATCTAGAGAAGAAGGAGCCAAGGTACAAGAGCTTGAGGAAATCAAAGTAAAACTTGAAAGACTTCTGGAGGAGGAAAAGCAAGCCTTACAAGACGAAGAAATAGGTATTAATTTCTCTTCAACAATTACCTACTCCAATAGTTTGGCTCTGATTGTTTTTTTAGTTTGTCTCTAATAAAATCTCTTTGCATAGTCCGAAATCTTCAAGCTCGAGTATTGAAAGAAGAATGGGAAAGGAGAGAGCAGTTAGAAAAACTACAACAAGAGCAACAGGAACTCCTTGAATCAGAAAGGTTGAAGCGTCTTGAATTTGAACAAAAACAGCAGGAAAACGAACTAAAATTGCAGGGTAATTCTATGATTCTTTTCAAATTCTTCTGAGTGAATCGAAAAATATATTCTATTCGTGAAACGCGAGTAGCCCACCCGATTTCATGAAAATCTAAATGTCTTACAGAAGCAGCAGCAAGACTTGAGCAGCTAGAATCAGAACGACAGGGTCTCGATGCAGAGCTGAGGTCTGTGCGGGAAAAAGTAAGACAAGCTGAAGGAGCTCAAATACTATTAGAGGCGCAAATTGTTGTAACCAGGCCTTTGAGAGGAGGTGAACGAATCAGACGTACTCAGAGCATGATTCCTACTAGTAAGGATAGGTCTGATGCAATAGAGTATTTAAAAGATCGGGTTACTTCCACACAGGAGAACATTCACCCAGTACCGTAAACGCTGTATCATCAAAAATTCCTCCTAAAATTTGCCATGAACTGATTGCCATTCCTGTAGATAATTAATAACTAACGTAGTACAACAATAATCCCTCGTTTCGATCCTTAATTGCCGTTTTGATAATGCCATTCCTGTTGATAATTGATAACTAACGTAACAATAACAATAATCCCTTGTCTTCATCCTTAATTGCCGTTTTAATAACATGGTGACCCAGGGTAGCGTTTTAGTAGTTAAATCAGTTAGTTTTAGTTATGTTATTTGTATTTTTCGAAAATGTGTTAATATATTGATAAGTGATATTGGATATGATTATTTTCAATTTACATTTCAAATTCAGAGCTGTGTTGTAAATATATAGTATTCATCAGTTTTATTTGCATATTTATAGACTGTTCTCTATTTACAAATTAGATGTATACAGATAAAATATATATTTTATACATACCTATAATAACTTCACTATCTAACAGGGTAAAATGTTAAATAAAATTTTTAACTATCAACTGCATTGTAAATTAGTAAAACAAACTATACCAACTTTTAAACGCATATGGATGAATCACGAAGCACAAGCATTGTTGATTTCCATGGTGACTGTTGAAAAATTGATCAAACACAATTGGCTAAGTTCTTTTGTCTGTGGAGTGAATTTAGTAGGTTGTTCGAATCCCCAAAGTATAAGTGAATTTAATTTACTTACCAAGTATATAACGAATTGCGAATATGCCTGCAAAAAAGAAAAAAGGGAAGGCATCGAAATTATCGCGTATGAGCGATGAAGAGCGAGCCAGATATTTGCAACATCGAGCGGAAATAGAATTGGAAGCCAAGAGGCGCAAGCAACAATTAATTGCTGCTTTTACAAAGGTGAAATTCAATTCTATAGTTATGAGTAGATTATTATTACATGTTACTGTTCGAAAACCGTAAGGAAGTTTATAACAGAGAATAACAAACTTTTATGTGTTTAGAATAAACTGAAGCATGAAGAAGCATTTTCAAGATTGAATACTGCGAAAATAAACGAACAGTGGCGCCATTTACTTCGTCAAATAAAGTGTAAGGAATTGTATCAGGACGTTAAACACCTTTGGCAAAATTTCGACGCCACTTTGAAAGCCAAAAACTCAATAATTGCAAAACTCTATGATGAGTTAGAATTATCTGACAGAGATCACAGGCGATCACAAGAGGCTCACATCATGACGATCGATAAATTCATAGGTGAATTAAAGATATACATACTCGTGAACATACATATCACGTTTCCGCTAAGAGGAAACAATATTATGTTGACCGTAAATATTTTATCAATGAGTCGCATTGTGTATATTTCAGGTATACACAAACAGAGATTGAGTTATTTGCATGATAATTATGCGAAAGAACTAAGAAAACTTGAATACATCGGCACTGTGGAATTGACTGAAGTTAAAAATAAACTGGAGAACAGTTGTAAGGAACAAGACACTATTATATTTGCACAGAACAAAAGTCTGGAGAGTAGCTTAGAAAAAACAAGGTCACAGAATGCTATCCACACACGTACCATCGTGCATTCGGTATGTAAGTCACACATTTCATTTTAGGTAATTTCCTAACAAGGAAAATTATTGGGAAGGTTTCTATGAAAAATAATAATCAAACTACATGTGGTACGATAAGAAAGAGGAAGACATAATGGAACTGAGGCAGCGTGTTGTGGGCAACATGGAGCATCTGTGGTCGCAACTGCTTGCGACAATCACAGACTATGAAGTGCTGACGGAAAACAAAAGGAAACAGTATGAGTACCTGAAGGAACAGGATGATGCTGTTAGAGCAGAAGCAGCTATGTTTCCTAAACAGCAATCCCAGCTCTTAGACACAATCGATATTACCAAAGGACAATTAGATGATTTGGCATGGGAGCGTGGGGAGCAGATAACGGAGTTGAAACAACAGCTGGAACAGCTGAACAAAGCGATTTGGGATCTGAGATCAAAGATAAAAATGGCTCAAATCACAGACGCGATTCAGCTAAAGAAACTCAGTGTTATAAGCAATGGAGTGAAAAAGGTAAATTTGTCAGCATGTAACCGTGAAGATGTAAATACAATTTTTCATGCCTATTCTTTATACTTGAACGTAGGAATTGGATAGAATTCTGGAAAAAGGAACGATGTTGCAGCTTCTCAGCCAACTTTGTTCAAGTTTAGAAGAAGACCGAGATGGAATTGACAAGTGTTCTAACAAAGATAAGGAGTTATTACAATGCTACGAGAAAACGGGCGTAGAAAACGTAATAATAAATAAGATTCAAATAGAATTAAGGTCTCAGTCATAAGTTACCAATTTTTGTAAATCGAGAAATTAAATTTTCTTCCAGGTGACAGAACCGTTCGACAGAATGGAAAAGTTCTGGAAGCAGTTTAACGAAGTGAAGGCAGAGAATATTTTAAGGCGGAAAGAGCGCGTTGAGTTGTTGCAGGAAAACAGACATTTGAGGCACAGCTTGCGTGTGTATCTAGTTACTGTAGCCAGAATGCCAGCTGCGAGACCTCATACAGCCATTTGAACTTTTATAGTTCAATAAAAAAACTAATTTATCTAGATTTTCGCTTTTATTTTAATATAAATATTGATGCACACAAATATGAAATCTGTATCGGTATACACATTTTATTCCAATGTGAAAATCTAGATACCAGTTATTTCATCACTCTTGAAATCATTTTTTTTTTTTTTTGTAAGTGTAAAATTCTCACTCAAACATGATTTAAATGAAAATACCGCACGTTTTTGCGAGTGTAGAACTGTTTTTTGAAGTTAATTAGCCATTTGTACTTTCTGACAGTCCAAGAATGGATAAATTGTTGAAGCTCTATCGATGGGTAAAAATTCCTCCACCCAGAGTCAAATATTTGTACGGCCTCGCCCTGGTCCTGCCTCTGACTGGATGAAAGAATATCTTCTCCTGAGGAGCTATACCCTCTGTTTCAAGATAAATATCGAAACAAGCTCTCAGTCGCTGCAATTGTGCAGATAAAGTTGGAGGCTTTTCCCACATGACATTTATTTCTCGCTCAATATCCCTCAAGATATCAACGGATGCTGGTACGATAGGATTGAGAGTTACGCTGAAGATTGGTGCTACTCGTGGATAGTCAGGTTTGATGGCTATATGTGCGACAAGTTCACCTGGAAATAAACACATTGTAATTAACATATTGTAAATGGCAAGATTGCATTTATTTAGAAGACAACAACTGATACTAACTGCTCTCTCTGCGTAGTACAGCTTCATAGAAAATGTCCATCGCCGATACAAGACCTTTTTGACAGAACGGGGGAGTATCTTCAAAGCTTGAGTAACTCTTCCAGGAGAGAGTGTTGAACTTGTGTAGCACAGTGGCTATCTTGCATGGCATTGGATCACTACTATCGTTAAAAATAGGAAGATTCCCTGATTCCAACTGGCGTATTTCAGAGCAGAGCTCAAGTCGCGCTTTCACACGTCGTTTTATCTCTTTAAGAACGCATTCCACACTGTCCTGTGCCAATCCGTGGTTAACTGCGACCTATTAAATACATAGTATATTAGCTAAGAATCATTTAAATTCTGTTTGTGTTTCCGAATTTGAATGTGAGACCTTCTGTTTAGCATTATCCGACGTAATGAAACGCAGCCCAGCCATGCGCTGAGCCCAGTTATATGGAATGCCTAATTGCAGCGACGGAAAAGGGCCCAAACCATACCGACATAGCTGGTAATGATTAGCTGGATTTGGGCTCTCCAGACCCAAATCACCAGGGAATAACTCTCGGAGTACCGAATCAGACACCAACATGTCCCTGTAAATGAAACGATCAGTGTTTGATAAACTTTAGTTATTCTGGTTAATAAATTCTGTTAGTAATATTTGGCTTACTTTTAGAGGACTTATTAATGAAACGACATACCCTGCACTAACGCCACCGGGATTTTCGGTGTCCAGTGTGGCTTCTAACGTCACCACATTCAAGTAGCTCATATAAAAGAAGTTCAGTGTCAACTTGGTGTTACCTGTACAAAAATTATTGCAAATAATATATTTCTATCATAAAGTATTCTTATGGATCAATAGATATTGAATTCCAAAACTCACTTTTGAAAACCATTACGAGTCTTACGCTCAATGGATGTCTCTGCAATAATCTAAGTTTCTTTTCTTCTTGCCTAGCTTCCTTCGACATTCTGTGGTGTCTCTTTTTATGGACTGGTGTTTCTTCTACAACCCCATCTGTTTGATTGTCTTGGTCAGAGTCTGAGTCTTGAGACCCCTCTTGGCTGTTGACCCTCTTGGCGTCATCGTCATCTCCTTCTATACTCACGAGCAGTGAGGAGTCTGAAGCGAATGGAGAACACATAAATGATCATTGCTCGAAAAGATTCTTTCCACTTCTTTGTGGCAGAGTATAGTAGACGTACCATATGCATCTCGATACGCAGTGGCCTTTGCATAAAGAACATACAAAGGTGAGGCTAATAAGGCAGCCTTTTGATGCTCTTGCCGTATTTTATCTAATGGTAGGCCGAGGCTTTCCTGAAGTGGTTTGCTTGCCTGTGAAACCAAAAAAAATTCATATGAAAATACTTGAGTCCAGAGGCTGGGAAAATATTGGAGTTGATTCAAAAAATAAAAATTGCATAGGTATGGGGGACATACCTCCAAAATTGTACGTAATTGTGGTGCAAGATTATCCAACCGCGTTTGTTTGGATTCTATACTGGCAGCCACTCCTTTCTTGCTGTCAGTAAGCTCGTCACATAATGCGGCCAGCTGTTTCCGCTGCATCAACTCCCACTCCAAACGAGCTAGACGCAGTTGGTGAGGGTCGGTTTTCGTAACTTCCTTTAGAATTAGAAAAAATGTAATACCTAATAGTTCACAAAATACTTTATAAAAAGGTTATACTTTAAAGTGACCTCAGTTATAGTGGAACTTACTGGCCTGGAGACAGACTCAGGTGCTTCCTTATAAAATTCATCCTCTGGAACAAGTTCGATAGATTCGTCTTTTGATCTGGCCAGAAATAAATACTCTTTGAGCATAGATATTAACCGCAAGGTTCAAAAATTATTTTTTCTATTGAATTTCTGTAAGAAATTTATATTGAAATTAGGTATACTTGAACGCACTTGAATTGCAAGCATTTGATGACTTCTTTCTTGAGGTGCATGACCTCGTAGAGTAAATTTTGTAAATGCAGATGCCTGCTATCTACACTGCTCTTAGCTGCGACTAAAGAGTCCCTGGCAAACTTTGTTCTGAACTTTTCCATTCTATTCAACTTTTTCAATTCAATGAATGCTAGTGATGTTTGAATCTGCAGTTCTCGAATCTCTTCTTTTGCCTGAAAACGAGGCAACGATAACTCTTTAATATTAAACAAGAAATAACCAACTGAATTAAATCATTCAAATAGCAGGTACGTTACTAACACTTTCGTCGCTGTTTACTTTCAATTTCGCTATCTTATCCATCAATGTTCGAATATTTTCGCACATCGATAAAAAATTCTCTGAATCCGTCGCAGGCGATCGATCCATTGCCTCCTTTTCTTCGTAAGTTGTTATTGTCTGCGCAAAGGAAAAATAAATTTTTTGGTAAGATTCATGAGTCGATAATTGTTATGAATTCGGTGGGTTTTTCATATTGCCGGAAACCTAACCTTGTACATATCGGCGTCCTTGACTGGAGTCGCAGCCCCAGTAGTCACGGACTTTCTTCGCTTCTTTGAGGACTCAGTTTCATTTTCTTTACCCATTCTTAATCCTTCAAGATTCGTGTACGAATAATAATCCTCGAAAGGTCTAAATTCCGCTTCTGGATCCACTCGATCAATTGAGGTTATGTTTACTGTCTTTGATCAGTTGAGAGCGTCTGTGGTTAAAACAACAAGTAGGAAACCACAAAGAACATATGAGTAACGGTTTTTGAACCCTCGAGCAGGTTCACGAATAACCCACAAGATGGTATCAGCGGTTAATTTTACAGCTCCATTCGCCGCTCAATCTCAAAATCGTATGTTTTGAGGAGGTGTTATCATATCAGTTGCGAAGTGTCAAATCGCGATAAAATTTCTCAACAACTAGTTGATTAGGTATATTTAATTAACAATAAATAGGAAAAAATGGGAATATTTTTCTCGAAGAAAAAGCCTCAGAGTCGAGTTACTGAACAGGACAAGGCTGTGTTGGTTCGTATAAAAAATAAAACTACAGACTTATAACCTAATCTAACCTGCTGTAGATTTGACACATCAAATCTACACATTCATATAATTATATTTCGCAATTGCATATCGTTTTAGCAACTGAAACAAACGAGAGACAAGATAAAACAGTATCAAAAACGGATAGAACAAAGCATCGAAAAGGAGCGTCTAATAGCAAAACAATTAATTCATGATGGAAAGAAAGAGTTGAGTATATGACGTCGCTTTTATCTGTTATGATTCTTCATTCCTCAGCAATGGCGGTAATACAAAGTAAAAGACTATTCATGAATTTCGTCAACTTTCAGCCGAGCTTTGTTGCTACTTCGCAAAAAGAAGTTCCAGGAACAATTGCTCAGCAAAACGGACAGTCAGCTCGAAAATCTGGAACACATGATGCACGATTTGGAGTTCGCACAAATTGAGTTGAAGGTAATAGACGGGCTCAAAGTCGGAAATACTGCCCTGAAGAAGCTGCATGATATTCTGTCCATCGAAGACATCGAAAAAGTAATGGATGAGACTAGGGAAGGAATTGAGAAACAGAAAGAGCTGGACGACTCGCTTAGTGGATCGCTGACAGATGAGGATGAAGCAGAGGCGGAGGCGGAGTTGGAGGCGCTGCTGATCCAAGATAGGGAATTACAAGATAAAGAAGAAGAGAAAACTAAGATTCCTGAAGTTCCAAAGGAAGTTTCATTGCCTGACGTTCCCACGGATGAACCGGTCAAGCAAAGAGGTATATTGTTCTTCCTTCTTGTGTCAATCAATCTTTTATTTACATTGCATGCAGCTATGCAAAGATGTCTTGCCGTTACCAGCAACCCATGCAACATGCATTGCTATATAAATTATAGGTATATACATATATTTACCTTGTTCATTGATGTATGCTGTCTATATTTACTTTTTGTAGAGTCACCAAGAAAGGAAAAAATACGAGAGGCAGTGCCACTGGAAGCGTGAACGATAATTCAATTTGTGTAAAATACAGATTTTTATTAATTCTTTGGTTTATTATATGTATACATTTTTCTTCTTATATTTAAAAAAAAAAATCTCTTCTGTGGCGTGTTGTACTGACTGCGCCCAGTTTGTGCTATGTGCAGTTTCTCCGTCTTACGCCCATTCCCATTGACCAAATTATGGTGAAAGTGGACTTTGTCCGTACCGAATGCAGTGAGTGGAAACCGCTACTAATACCGCCGGTGTGTGTATATATGTACAGTGCTTTTTGTACAGTTGTTAATTGTATAGAGCTAGTAGTCTGATGAATGAACCAAAAAAATAGATTTCTTAGATCTATCCACCTAAATTTAATTCACCTTCAGGATTGCATTGCTAAAGTTTTAAAACCTCGATTGACTCGCAAATATTGAAGTGTGAGTGCAAATTTTAGAGTTATGTTTATATGATTTCCATATTTGACTTAAATTCAAAATGTCTGTGTCATACTTCTTTGAGTATGATTCGAATTGTATGCCTAATATCAAATTGTTAATGACAACATTGTGCATCCATTGAATAAATTTTTTACATTATTATTGTAAACATAACAATTAGCCACTTTTTATTTTGGTAGAACGGCAGACTACTGCAGGTCTGCGTTTTATCTCAATAAAAAACATTGAGGATTAGAGACGAACAATATTATTTGTTATTTCTCACCCAGACGAGAGTACACCTTGCGATTACCGAGTTACTTGACACTTTTTCATCTAACTGAGTGCAATAGTAATCATCTTAAGCTGTCAATTGTCACATGAATGATGCTTATATTTTTCCACAAATAATCATATTTTCATTTATCAAATTTATTACGTAACTAAACGTATAAATAATTTCAATTTTATACTCAACGCAATCGCAAAGAGGATCACCTTATCACCTAACTAATTTACAACTTTAAAGGTTTCTTTCGCTTTTAACTATGGAAATGACATGCGGGTAAACGAAATTCCTTAGAAATCACGCGGATAGTCGCTGTCTCTTCTAGTTATCAACACAAGCACAATTGTTATCTAAAAAAAAAAAAAAAAAAAAGATTTAAAAAAAAAAAAATTCTATTCTAGTTGGTTCGTAACGCCATCACTATTCGTAAGTTATCAATCTTTTATTTAAAATTTCTGCATCTCTTCTGCAATTTTTTTCTAAAAAGATCTTTTTTTTAAAAGATATTCCTCCTAAATCGTCTCTCTGATTCATTATTTCAAATATGGCCAGTTTCCGACGCAGAACGATCAGACATATCGGTGGTCGTCATTCAGTGATCCACGCACGAGATGACTGATTGTTTTTACGTGCCTGTTTTCAAAGTTTCTAGGTTCGACGATCTCATATCTCTCATCGCCGTGAGCACAATTGTCCGATTATATTCAGCTAACAAAACTACGTCGAAGTTTGAGAAAACAATTGAGCGAAGTTGAGGAGTATAACTGGCACGGTAAATAAGGTACTTTACGATTATTATTCTGTTTTTACACTCAGTTACGTATTCTATTAATTGTTATTGTACATCTCTTTCTCTCTCTCTTTCAGTCGTGTTTACTTTTCGTCGGGAAAATTTCACCCCGATGTTGTTGTTATCACCATCTAATTGTCAGTCGTATTATGCGCAGATAATCCAGACGGAATGTATGTACCTATATTTTTATACCTGTTTATTTGTCTAATCATTAGGGGCATTGGTATTTGGTAGTCTGAATGGTCTGAATCCAGATTTTCGACCAGATTCTCGAGTAGCTTTGGCCGCCATATTGAATTTTCGCCGATTTTCAAGTTTTTACTAAAATAGTCATGTTAACTAAATTTGTAGCATTAAGAAGAAGAAAAACTAAACTTATAGAAAATTTTATTCTCCATAATTATGGTCATAACAACTTTTTGTCTATGATCGATACTTAAATTCAAGATTGCATCCGAAGCTACCGCAACCTACCTATATAAACCTAAAGCAGAACCTGGTCGATATTCTGGATTTATTATTAGACTAAAAATGATTAAAAAAAGAAAATAGTGGTATACAGTAACATTTCAATTTCAAGTTTTTTTTTTTTTTTCTCGCTCACAACGACTGAGCTACGATTGGTATGCTGATAATAATAACATTCGTTATTGCGCGGCTTTTTCTTTGTCAATTTTCAAAAATTATCCAAGACAAACCCAGTTCTAAAAACAATATCCAATGAGCCAATCAGCGCCATATTGATATCGGCTGATGTCTTGTGCACGGAATTGCCGTGTGCTTTCAATTTCCAACATGGCCTCCGACAGTATGAATGTAGCTACAAACGAAACAAAAGGCGGGCTATAAGTACCCTTTGATGCACCCTGAGCAGGTGCGCGTGTGCATTTCTTACCTCTAGAATGTACAGCTCACAATAATCGCGCAAACGTAGGATAGCGTTCCACGTGGCCTAAGCCGGGGCGGCTAGAGGTCGAGGTTTTATCGCCCCGAGTATTACTGCCCGAGTTGTTAGCGGGGTGCTAAGATCCAATTAGCAAAGACATCGGAACGATTTCGCACTTGTGCCGACCGCGTGGACCGTTTACAACCTGTTATCGCGTGCCAAACCTAACCTCTCATGCCCCCCTCCGCATCGCCAATTCGTTGTTTACATCGCAATCCGTGTTCCTCTGCTTTATTCGAAGACGATCAGTGCGGGTATTCAGCATTCATTCGTTGGCCTTGTGTAATATACATTACGGTGTTTGATCGAATCGCGACCGGTTTTTACGTAACAAATACTTTTTTTCTTGTTGTGTAAAATTTTTGGAAATATTTCAAATATTATCGAACAGTCGTAGCGCGCAGTTCTTGCATAATCCAAGCTATAAAAGGAGGACGAATGATGCAGGCTAACGGCGCGGGAATCGCCGATGCATCGCTCAGGCATACTCGGGGTGACTAATTTATTAATTTCACTTCTAATCGCCTCATTATCGATGCACTTTCTTTTTTTCTTAGACTTAGACTTTTCTTTTCTGCATATCGTATGTGAAATTTTTGCACGCTTACTTTCTTTCCCTTGAACACAGCTGCGCATTGATTGATCGATCATGTAAGCCGAAAGTGTCTCCGGCAAAAATATAACCGAGTGAAGATAGCCAATCAATCAATTTCAGATAATCGAGATTAGAACTAAACTATCAACGTATGAATTCTCTTCGAAGTCAAAATCCTCGGTCGAATACATAGCTGTTTGGATTTTTGTCATCCGATTTGGTTGAATGCGGTCGGCTCAGAATAAAGCAACGACTGGATCATCCCGGCGCCATATTAGCAAAATTCCTTTACCACGGGCATCGGTTCGTCTGAAATGTAATCGAAAATTCCGTTATACGTTCACGATCTCTCAATCTCGAATATTCACATGTCGACGAACGAAGTCCCTACGCCGTGAATCGTTCAAACGGCGGAAAATAACGCGGAAAAGAAGTATTAATTTGAACAGCGACAGCTAATCGAACGCGTGCCGGTTAAATCCATTTTTCAAATCGCGATCGTCTTTTGTGCGCGAAGCGAGATGACAAGAGAAGGCTGCAGGTTCTCTGGCTTATAGTTCCTTTTGCCTTTCGTTTCCGGCAGCGAATGTAACGCTATAACGGCAAACAATACACCGCAAAAGCTTTTAAAACCGATAGCCACGGATGGATGGATGCGTGGGTGTCTGATTGCGGAAAAGGAAACAAACGGCTAAAAATTTTCTCCAAAGTGTACGGACACTTTAATTTCAAGACCCTGCAGCTTTTTGTTTCATCAGGATATTTGAATTTCGAATTGGATTACTTTTTTCATTTTATACAGACAAGAAATAAATGCGCAGCTGCATTCAGGTGCAGCGATTCTCGCGCTTATACGCATCTTCATACGACGATTCATCTTCATTATACCTGTATTATAATTATATAAACTGTATAACAACTTCGCGTCGTACTATCTCAATGGTGTAATTAAAACGAAATTTTTTGGTTAAATATACACTGCGTGTACATACGTACGGCGTTTTACAAGCGAGTGTAATGTCATGGTACAAGATGTATAGCCACACGTGTGTAAGTATCGGTGGCACGTGGTCGATAAGCGAGCGCGAGGTGACAGAACGCAAGTGGGTCGTCGTATGGAAAACGTACGATGAATTTATAGTTCCGTTAAAAATGTGTGCGGCAAGAGGTGAGAAATTTAAGAGTGGAAAGATACGAGTATAAAGAAAAAAAAATAAATAAATAAAACAAATAACATCGTTATCGTATCAAGGGCACTGAAAGGAAAATTTCGTTTTTATTTTCCTGCAATTGCTGTAATATAAGAAATTTCATAAAAATTGCTGAAATTTAAAATACACAAAGTTATTACCTTAACCTGAATTAGAAATTATCGCCGGCATTATCGAACCGCGATGCAGACGCTTTTGTATTTTATTATACCACAATTCATCTTATGCCCTTAAAGTAAGTATAATTAGTATCGGAGGCCTGAAAATTTTAATGAAAAAAGCTGCGACTGCTTTAGCCATGCACCGACTCACTTAGGGGTTAATAAATTATTACTTATGTTCTATTCTCGCATCGACGGATCCATCGATCGATTTTTTCAGTGTTTCACCGCGTGCACGCTTGTACGCATATGTATGCGGAGATTATGGCCTACAAAGTGGCACCTTTCGCCTCATTTTCCCCCCTTATTATACTTATAAGGTTAAACCTGATAAATAAATACATATATATATATATACAACAAGGACGTATAATATACGTACAAAAAATTTCCCTACAGCTCTAGCAAAATGCGAAATTCGACCGGTTTTCTTCCACGAATGATGAACGGAAGTAGGGGTATACTTGTAAATGAATTATAGCGGTTCACCTCGATCTCGAATGAGGAAAGAGGAAAAAAATCGAAAATTCAATCATCAATTCTTTATTTATTATTATTATTTATCACCATTAACGAGTTGTATTCGACTTATTGATATATGTATATGTACGAGTATTTATATACTTGTAAACGAGTGTAACTTTGAAGTTGCCTTTTCGATCTCGATCGAAGGTCGAGTCTGCGGGTTTGAATGCGGAAACGCGCACGGCTACGGAGGTGGTTTAGCACATTAACAACTTCAGCTCCGTGGAGGATATCAAGCTCTGTCGACGTTTCTTCTTTCATTATATTATATTGTACAATGTCCATACATACATTATATATACGTATACATTCACAAATCGAATGTATACACAACGGCAATTTAGAGGCGATCGTGAACATAATATATATATATATAATGTCTACACATCCACCTACGCAATCTATGCCTATACATATATGTATATATAACATGGATATTGTACGTAGGCGCAGGGTGCAATTATTATATGCGGCATATTGTGCAAGTGTTTGCGTGCGAGAAGGATAATTATTGTGCGATTGTCGCGTGGCGTGGCTGTTCAATTCACTCCGCGAAAATATTAACCTTGAAGAATATTATATGTATAGTGAAATTGCGCACATTGTGCGAATACTACATATATATGTATATAATAAATATATACGTATATATATATATATATATATCGTATTAGGGTGGGCCAAAAAAATGACTATTTTTATTTTCGTTAGTCACCGTGACAATATCGTTGAAAATCACGAATACAACATTCTGTTTAAAGTTTGAGCTCTTAATATTAATATTAAAAGGTGCCTATTTGCGATTTTCCATTTCCCGTTTAAATGATATGGTAAATTTTTTTCTTTTTTATTTTTTAAAATTTATTGCTCAACAACGAATTGGCGTATCGTAAAGAACAATACATATTTTTGCAAGAAATTTATCGGTCTATAAAAAAGGTTTCCTGTGATTTTTTCGTAAATCTACTGGTTCCAAAGTTATTGAAGGTTAAAAATTAATATTTTTCAAATTTTAACGATTTTTTTTCATTTTCACTATGAAATAATGGTTGAAAAATGAAAAAAATGTAATATTTTTTAAAATTCATGCCATCTTCTTTACCGAAACATCGAAATTTTCCGGAAAATTTCCGATCACTTGACAAGAAATAACGTTTTTAACGTCAACTATTGTACAAAATTAGTATTCTTGTCAACTATTGAACCAATAGATACCAATAATTCTACCGACATAACGGCAAGTGGCTTGATTCCGACCAAAATTAACAGGCTCTCAAAAATGAATATATATTGTGATAAAATTTCGAGGCAGAATTTGAATGCTGCTTGTATCGCGGTCTGCGTAATATCCTTTTTTCAAATATTATTCATTACAATGACGGAACGAAGGTCTGTTTAGAACAATTTGATGTATGGAGGGACGTAGTTCTCTTCTCTGTAAATTGTTATGGGCAAACATGGCCTTGCCGGGTACCTATATGTAGTAGCCTGCATATATTGGCGATGATTGGCAATGTCGAATGACGAAGAATGAGAAATAATAAGGCGAGTTGTAACCGCGATTTTTGCACAAATCTTAAGTATAGAACAAATCCTCTTATTGTTTAATGGTAACAATGACACGGAAAAGACATTATGACTTAGAAACAATTGTAACTTTTTTTTTTCTAATTAACATAAAGTGTATACGAGGCCGGTGTAAGTGGGAATAATTTGTTTATCCAAGATAAATACGCAGAGTTTGAAAATTATGAGGTATTTTGCAGTATCAGTATAGTATTCAGATTCGACTATTTATTTTGTATATTTAGCAAGTGTTTAATCAAGGATGTGGAATAACTGAAAAAATTTATACACCGTATTTACGGTCTGCTTTGAGGATACGCAAATTTTTACAGATACATATATCGATGCCCGCAATTCCGTAATTCAGTTATCACGATAACGACGCGATGATGAAATTTCGAAACTATTTAACCTATTCAAATTTAACCGTAGCTAACAAGACGAGGTCGCTTCAAGTGTACATACATACGAGAATTTATCTACCATACTTACATAGATATGTAAATTATCATTAATTATACGTATAATATGTATATTATAAGTGTAGTCATTTTAATTACACAATTTGTATTCGTATATTTAAGTATGTATAAGATAAGGGAAGAGAAGCTCGGGAAGAAATAGAAGAAAATTAATTAACCGTTCGATGTTTTTTATAATTGTGGCTACACGGTACGCAGCGTTTTTGCTATTTTCATTTATCGCCAAATTGTAACCGAAAGAATTAATAATACTTTTTACAAAATAAAACAGATTTGTGTATAAATTGAATGCAGAAAATCTAGAGTGGATAAATTTTTTTGCCTATAAGTTTCTTTGATTTTCACTCAAAAATTGAGATGATCTGTAATGTTGGTTAAAAAAAAAAAAATTACTAAAATAAAAAAATTTACGAATAAACAAAAAAATGTGAGAATATTGGAAAGGTTGTTATGAGAAAATGAAATTTTTCTCATTTAACGAAACGACGAAATTTTGTCAGTGCAAACGGAATTGCGGTTCAGGAAAAATTATCCTGTTGATCCCTTCTTCGAACTCGCGACTCTTCCTATATAATTGCGATCGCAGTTAACTAAACAGTTACCATTTATCGCGTGTATCTCTACACCAATTGCGTCATTGAGTTGACGCGATACCGCAAGAATAAATATTAGTAAGATCGAAACCGACTCAAGTATTTACCCAAGTACTCACTCATCAGCTTTCCGGAAAAAGTTTACAATGCTCGGAGAAATTGAGGAAACATTTCTCACCTTTTCACGGAAATCGTGATTCGTCGTTAACAATAAATTATTCATCTTTGGAAAGTCTCTGATTAGCGTCCTAAAGAGCGAAAATAATGGGATCAAAAAACCGGAAATTTTACATTAATTTCCAGCTCATTTTTGCAAAAGTTTCACCTTTTTTTTTTTTTGTCACATTGAAAATTTTCCTTAAAACGTTCCTTATTTTTGCTTCTTGAATTTGATTCAAATAATAATCTTTCATTTTATCTATAATTAAAAACGATTATTTGATATTGAATATTGTGAATTAATTGCAATAAATTTTGAAAGATTTCTTATTGACGTAACAAAAGATTTGCATTTTTTTTTTTTATTAAACTAATTTTTTGTATTTAATTGAATATTAAAAGTTACATAAATTAAAAATAAAAGAAGAATATCAAAAATCATTTTTCAGCATTTCGAATCAATTTAACGGGTGAGAGAAATTTTTTATTTTTTTATCTTATATTTACCAATATGAAGGGCCACTCTAGTAAACATATTTATATATATACTATAGGTATAATAAATTATTATAGGTATAGGTATACATATGCATGTATGTATGTATAATAATAATTCGCGTATTAAGTCATCGACTTTTCCGCAATTATCGGTCGAATCGAGATAACGATACAAACTTGAATTATACAATATACATATACATTACACTCTGCATCTCTGAAAAACATTATTATCACTATAAAATTTGTACAGACTTTTTTTTAACCTTTATTTATTTATTTTATTTTTTCTAACATACCTCACAATCATATTATACTTTTTCTATAATTTTATTATGCTATGTGTATACTGTATATACATATATATATATATATAGTAATATAAGGAAGCATCAGTACATATATCGAGTGTATATTTTTTATTTTCTAATCGAGAATAATCCGAAATCTGGTAATAATAACCTGACAATTTATATGCGTAAATAAAACTAAAAATTTTTTTACAGTTGTATACATATAGTTCACGCACATGTCGAAGATGAAAGAAAAGAAAAAGAAGAAAAGAAAAAAAAAAAGGCAGTAAGAAAAATAAATAAACAAAAAATAAAAATAAACTCTTCTTCTATAATAATAATATAATACAGTTAGCATCTCTCTAACTATAAGAGCGGAATAACAGAGAGGCAACGAAGTCGACGACGGGTGCGGGTCGGGATTGCGAGAGACGAGGCGACGCTGTTTGCGTGTGTCTGTGTCTCATGTTACACCTAAACACACAGACACGCAGACAACAATTCTATGTAGGTGTAGGTACGCACGTACACACAACGGCAACAACCGATTCTTCGGGTGTTTGAATGCCGCCGACCGAACGGATTCTGATTCAGTCGCGCGGAGTCCGCCAAACGGGTCGGAGCCGCTATGTCGTTGCCTTAAGAACGGATTTCGTACACGCGTTTTGCTTGATCTTAGACAACCGACTCGTATCAAAGCCGTCTTATATCATGTGTGTATAATATATATATATATATACAATTGTATACGTATATAGATATACATAATTGAAAATCACTCGGTGGTGGATAAAGATCATAAAAATTTATAAAAATAAATAAATAAATAAATAAATAAAAATTCCCCGATCACGCAATCCGGCGTTGAAGATCGTTGACTGCGTTGACCACGTGAGAATTGATCGATTAAAAATAAACTCGTATAATAATAATAATAATAATAATAATAACGACTAATAAGTAATGATAATTATTTTTAAACAATAATTTATACACGGGGAAGAAACTTTGAACTCGTTGGATTATATTTTTTTTTTTTTTTTTTTATATAACGATCACACCGACGAGAGTGAGTTTTAATAAATATTATAACAGTTATTAGACGTCTTGATTACTTTTGCTGGTTTTTACTACACTCGCTGAATGCTCGACTAGACAGCTTGCTGCTGCAGAGCGCTGATCGTGGAAGTGGGAAGTAGACAATTTTGGAAAGTTATACGTCAAGGGCAGCGAGGAGGGAGGGAGGGGGGAGGAGAGAAGCGGAGGAGTTTGCGGTCTTTAGAATACAGCCAAACTGACGGACCCCAGCGGAACGTTTAGTCCAGGTAAAAAACAAGGATTCTGATAGAGCTTTTCACTCTAGACTTCCCTCACCTGAGACGTCCTTTGTTCATTTTTTGGTTAAGTCACGTGCTGTGATTGTGCCGATTAGAGTCAAGTCGGGTTGACTTAAGTCACTCGATCGGCTTTATTTGACGACGAGAAGGAGAATTGGAATGTCGATATTATTGGCTTGAACGTCTGGTATTATTATGACACCGATCAAGCGTGGAGTTCCTGATTCGTTTTGTTCGGATTGATGATTATCATCTGGAATATGTCACCTTGAATCAGGGATGCTCGATCTTGTGATAACGCTATTGATCCGGAATCGGATGTGCGGAAATCGATTCCGTTGAGACTCGAAGGGGACGTGAAAGATCGATCTTTTCGTGTCACGTGACCCAAAAAAGTCTAAACTACAAATTAGCGGGATAACTAAAATCCTAACCTCAATGGGTATATACTGTTTACTTTGGGGATTAGTTATCATTTTATCCAAGCGTTCTAGCGCTTTAATATTTTCGCGTGTCTCGGTTTGATTTGATAAGATTTTTCATTATTATATTTCCTTGGAAATAGGAACCCGTAACCCAGAAACAGGTTAGAGAATCGATTCTGTGGATAATCGAAGACTGGAGAATCGATAAGAATGATCGATTTTTCTCGTTAGAAAAATCGATTCGGAATCAAATATTGAAAAGTTTCTAAAACGGCTAATTTGGAGTTATTTGGTGGCGAGATTTAATTGATGTAAGGAAATGAAAGTTTTAAGAAATTACAGAGTTTTTTTAATTGTCGGAAAACCGGAGGCTCAAAGTTCCGGAATTAAAAGTAAAGTTGAGGTAATATCATGATTCTGAAAGATCAACGTTTCGACACTGCCAAATTACGAATATTAAAATTTACATATTTTCTTGTAATATATTGTGAAAGAACCAATAATATGGAAAAACAACCGAGTTCCCATCGAATTTTGAATTTAAATATCGAGTTCATGGACACCCGACTACAGGCCTATACGCATTACACTTTTAAAGATATATATATATACAATATGGGATATTCCACGCCAACTCTATCAGTGTTAAACCCCGACCATCTCAAAATCGTTTAATATTTTTTTCTAACATTCTACTCGGTAAAAAAACAAGACCTGAATTTGTTTTCCATTTTTTTTAATACAACCGTTTATTTTTTATAAATATTTGAAATCAATTGCGAATGCCCATTTTTGCCAAATTTTTTTCTACCTTTTTATCACCTAATTCGGAAATTGAAAATTTTTAAACTCAATATTATGTTTACTAACTAGAGTGGCGAATCATCGAATTGGTGAAACCAAACATTTCCAAGTAAATTGACGCTGACGATCTGATTCTGTGTTAATTTTGGGTTCAAAAATTTCAAAATTCCGAATTAGGTGATAAAAAAAAGTGGAAAAAAAAAATTCGCCCGACGTTTACCTTAACGGGGGGGTGGTGTTTTGTGTCACGCACTGAAATTTTTGCAGAATTTTTTCAAATTTTAAAAAATTGGCATTCCCAATCGACTTGAAATATTTAGAAAAAAAAAAAAATAAACGGTTTAATAATAAAGGTTGACAAAAACTCAGGTCGCATTTATTACCGAATAGAAAATTAGAAAAAAAAAAACATGAAATAACTTTGATACTGATCGTATTTGCTTGGAATACCCCATATACATATAATACACACGTATTTACCAATTCTTTAAGCATTACTACGTGCAGTGTTTAAGGATAGAGAGATACAACCGTACTTTATACATATACCTACTCAAATTGAGAAATAGTGAATGTCTCGAGGCTCTGCGCGAATGAGATCACACCACACCGTTTGCAGACAAGAAAAGACTCTTGAATGAGAGAGGCACGTTGAATGATATTATTATTTACAACGGTCAGAAATTATACGGATCATTTGAAATGTATCGCAATCTTGCGCTTTTCCTTCATAATTTTTTTTTTATATTTTTATTATTCTTCTTTTCTTTTTCTTTTCGTTTTTGGTTTCCTACGTTGCTCTAGCATTATTTATTAAAATAGACGAGCAGTGCACCGCGCTTTAACCGGTTGTATAGGAATTTTCATCGCGCCGAAGTTGATTGGTAAGGAAGAGACACCGTTATTCCGACGAGGTTGAAGTTAGTAACGTTATTATCGTGAAGAAAATTTTAGGAAGAAAATTATTATTTTCTTATTTTTCAAAATTATTTCGAAAGAATTAGTATTATTAAGAAAAATATTAGTTTATTTCGTTTTATTACGGTTTATTCAATTTCAAACGTACCGTTCCAAAAATGTGAGATAACGAATTTTCCTCTGCATTAATCGTTACGATAAAATACGTTACTAACTTAAATATATATATATATATATACATATATATGGTTTATTTGGAGATTTTGGAATAGTTTGAAATTCAGTACAAAACCGTGTTGTAATTATAGTTATATATGGAAACGTAGGCTTGTAGGTCCGAGGTCTCATTTATGGTGTGTAACTCCACTCCACCTTCTTCAGAAGCATTGCAATGAGAATGAGAAAATATGCAGTGATGTTTTTTTTTTTCCCTAATATTCCGTTACGAGATAACGTTACTCTCTAGCTTGTAACTTTAACCTCGTCGTTTTATCCTTCGCGTAATTTTTTTCTTTCTTTCTTTCCTTTCTTCTTTGTTCATTCCACATCTCACGTACATACTACACGTGTACACAAGTTTGAATTTCATAAAAATATGTATATATGTACATTAAAATTCTTATCACTTATTTTCTAAAACTTTGGCGTGCTGACAATTTTTCACCCACTAGATTAAATAAATTAATTACCGCGTGTCGTTGGATAATTAAATAATTAATTAATTATTTAATTAATTAACACAAGATATGCTGTATCTTGTGTTATTTATATATACATATATATGTGTGTGTGTGTGTGTGTGTGTGTGTGTATATACGCGTAGATAGATATGGTAAAAATATCTGTACACATTATGTTACACTTAACAATATAGTTATATACACTTTTGCGCATTCGACGTGAACGAAATGATAATTTTTTTCGAATATGTATACGCACGATTCGATGATAACAATAACAACGTCAAGTTGTCATTCTGCGCACATTTTATATAGTATACATATGCATATATATATATATATATATATATATATATATATATATATATATATATGTATATATATATGCATGACGTATAACTTATCATCGAATTATCATCATTCTTCTCATTTCTTCAACTTTTATCTTTTATTCTTTATTTTTATTGCCTCCCCCTCCGGCCACATTCGTTATTCGTGATCCCGGAAGAATGGGAAAAAAAATTTCTTTCCCACGTATTTGCACAGCTTATCGGAGAAAAACTGACGCGATCGTTTGTGCGCTTCTTTGCCAAATCGTTCCTATATATATATATATATATATATATTATATATATATGTAAACGTATATAATTATATTAAAAAAAGGTGTTATCGTATTACCTATAAAATCGTGGGTGACGACGACGACGATGATGATGAATGAAAAAAAAAAAAATGAAGAATAAGAAAAAAGTGTAAGGAAATCAAACATTTACACAGGTGTAACGCGACGTGATTAAGGAAAAATGAATCGAACATGCAATTCGTACGATTGAGAGGTCTATTAATAGACACACACACACACACACACACACACACACATACATAGACTATATTTCTTCGCACACACTATGTAAGGTAAACGTATGCAGTGGGTAGAACGTATAAAGCGTGAGGTACAACATATGTTACTATACAGAAGGCTGATGTTCAGCCGTGAACCCGGGCGTGCGGGGGTATTAAGGTACCTACACGCAGTTGCGTGAAATTAAATCACAAGTGAATATAGATATATTTCAAGTAGATTATATATATATATATATATATATACACACACATATTTACGTAAATGAGAGTATAATAAACTTGAAAAGTATCGCGGTTTTATTTTTCGTTCACCGTCGTTGACTCCCCCCCCCCCCCCCCCCCCCGCACCCTCGCCGTCTTCATTGTACATGGATTTCATTGTACACCCACCCACCCATCCACCCACCCACATACACACACCTATGTAACTATATACGCTTATAGTTATCGAAAAACGATTTTATTCGCACTGTCTTTTATCATCGTGTCTTCTTCTTCTTTTTCCTCTATTTTTTTCTCGCTTCTTGGTTTGGTAAATTTTTTTTTTTTTTTTTTTTTCTGTTCTTCTGTTTTTTTTTACGTCAATTCGTAAAGAATTTTTTCTCAAATTTTGTTCAAGCTTTTATATGTATATATATATATATATACACACACACACATACGTGCATGTATGGATTGTATATATTACAGGTACCTGTTATAACGCGTATGAAGATGAAGAAGAAGAAGAAATTAAACTAGAGAAAAAATGTCAACAGAAAAGAACGAAAGATCGTACGAAATAATTATTAATTTATTCAATAAAAATTTTGTAAATTGAATCAATCGTACGCACGATTTGGTATACGCGTTGGCAGTAATTTTATGGAACACACACACACACACGCGCGCACGCACACCGAGTTTATAATGTGTTATTGTTGTTGTTATTATTGTCGTTTTCGTTTATTTCGAAGGTTAATTTGTCTAATAAGTTGAATGAAACGTTGCTTTATCTATCAATCTGATCCACATGCTGAAATAGAATAAAATCCCCCCCCCTTACGTAGTAGTCACAATTCGCGTAACGTGTTAGGCCTATACGTAGATATATAGGTATACAGTATAGTGCAGTGACTATATACAACACACACACACACTCATACATACTTAGGGTTTATACGTATGACGTAACTCGTATGGACATACGATGTGTCTGGTGTTCGTTATTCGATTTTATTGGCTGGAATGACTCGCCTTCTTCGTTCTTCGTTCTTCTTCATTTTTCTTCTTCTTCTTCTTCTTCTTCTTCTTCTTCTTCTTCTTCTTCTTCCTGCTACCGACAACGGTCGAGCAGGCTTCGATCGAATAAAACTGTAATCGCAATTTAGTGCTGCAGGAGAACCGACCGCGCGTCAGTCCCTTTTACTGATCAATAATGTATTATTGTCGTTGTATGTATATATATATATATATATATATATATATATATATATATATATATACATACACACACACACCTGTATGTACCATAATACCATATGTATACATTGGTTTAACGTATGTGTGTATGTATGTACGTACAACTTCGTATCGTTTCCGTTTACCTCGATCCCCTTTTTTCTTACTTTCTTTATTTTTTTTTCTCTTTCTCTTTCTCTTTCTCTTTCTCTTTCTCCTTTTTCATTCGTCAACGTTGATTCGCAATAGCGCGAGGAAAATAAATTTGGCTAATTAATTGGAACGTTCTCCCCCCCCCCCCCCCAATTTCTCTCTCTCTCTCCCTCTTTCTCTCTCTCAATATAACAGAGAAGTTGAGCCGAGAAGAAGGAAAGAAAAAATCAAACAAACAAATAAATAAACAAATTACCAAAAATCCGTATTAAACTCGTATGCGTACATATATACGTATATGAATGTAGATGGGCGTTAAAGCAGATGCACAATTCACATGGTTTATAAAATATTAATAAATATAAATAAATTTGTTATATACATATATATATATCTATATATATATATATATTGCAAAGGAATCAAAAATATTTCTATGTATGTATATCAACAATAATTGCATTATAAAAGCTCTTTAACATTACACGTACACGTAAATTCTTCATTATTCGTGCTCGATGAAAGATCAATGATATGGTTAAAAATAGAAAAAAAAAAATTAAAATTTATTTCTGAAATCGTTTTCCCCCTCCCGTCAGTATAAATAATAATAATAATAATAATATATACTATATACTATATATACATAAAACGCAAACTTTTTAATACTATATTATAACCTGCTGCCGTTTAGGCTGCTGCAATATTTTAACTTCTTAATTTTGTGTCTGCTTAAATACCATATCGTGTATGTGGATGTGCGGTACGATTACGTACGGTTACGTCATCGTATGTATATACATGTATATTAATTATCTACTCGTATATATATATATATATATATATAAAGGTAAATGGGTCCGCGTTGACGAAAAATGTGGAGCAACGGCATGAATCACGAATCGCGAATGTTTGTCAGGTACCTAAATACATGCGGCGATTGTCTCTGCTGCGCGCATATAGATATCGTCTGTGGCCTCAATTTTATTCTACCGCCAATATATATGTATATATACATACACACACACATGCACACACATACTATATACTCTGTTTCTGTTATCATTCATCTCTTTTGTAGAGAAAGTAAATTTTTACGATCACAATTTTTTGTCCCGTGAAAACGGACAATTTTTATGGAAAGATTGTATAAAAAAATAATAATTATAGAAAAAAAAAATATATATCTATATATATATATATATATATATATATATATATATATATATATATATATATATATTACAAAACAACGTGTAAAAGATGAGAGGAAGCGGGTGCGAAACTCTGCTTTATGACAACCGGTATATATATATATAAAATGTTCAAAGAGTCGTCGCGTCGGTTATTAGCATCAATCTCGCAAAAAAAAAAAAAATAGTAATTATTAGTCTTGACCGTGAAATATATAATAACGTGGCTCCGTGCTTACCTAAGCATATATATATATATATATATATATATATATATATATATATATAATGAATTTAATAACATAATATAACCGAGTGAGATAAATAATATTTACCGTACCTATATACCTATGTGCAGGATACGGTGACAATAGAAAAAAATACACAACAAATCAACGATACTGTAATAATATAACGTCACTAATTACTGCAGATATCCGATATTACACCTATATGTATATCCGGCGATTTCATTCGTATTTCCAATTGCGCAGAGAAGAGAAGAAGAAGAAGAAGAAAAAAAAAAGAAAAAACCATAATTTATGTTTTTTACGTAACGTATATAGAATTTTATTTTACAACGATGGACGAGAACATTTTTTTTTTCTTCGTTTCTTCTTCTTTCGCGGGGAAATTATAATCACACCGTAAACGACGCGTGTGTACATACATACATATACATACACGATATTATAAATTGTAGTAGAAGAAGAAAGATTAAAAAAAAAAGAAAAAGAAAAAAGAAAGAAGTGTGGGAATGAAAGAAAAAATGGCGAGGGGGGGGGGGGGGGGGGGGAGAAATTTTTCACAGAGGTATTTTTAACGACAACATCACACGCTAAGGTTGTTTGCACTGATGAATTATTATACATGTATATGTATATCATATATGTATATGTATATATATGACACGAAAAAGGCAAATCTATTATCTACGATAAGAGAGACGATTCGAGGTTTTTCGCGATGTTTGGTTTGCAGATAAAATTAAGACGTTAGGGGTTACCTTTAACTAGGTGAATTGCTGCCGTTTATAACGATTATGATGATGGTAGTAATAATAATATTAATAATAATAATTATATCGAAACCCGAAAGGCCAAGTTAATTATCTATCTGGGTGACAGTATAAAGACTGACAGACAGAAAGAGAGAGAGAGAGAGAGAGAGAGAGAGAGAGAGATAGATATATGGTGGGTTGTATAAAGTGAAATTTTTTATTTTTTGTTTCACCTTCATTCTTTTCTCTTTTAGTATCTAAAATTCTTTTCTTGAAATTTTTGTCTGATAGTAATAATTAATTATAGGTATAAACGTATAGGTATATTAAAACTATATGGGATGGATGTATGTGGTATGTATTTACGTGTGAACAAAATGACTCGATGAAGTGATTCGAGTGTGAATATGTTACGTGTCAATTGACGTTCAACTTTTGGGCGTTTCTTAATATTATCCCGTTTTAACTTGAAAACTTGGATGACGTAATTTCGCGATATATATATATATATATATATATATATATATATATATATATATATATATATGTATGTATGTATGTATGTATAAACTTTAAGTATATAACGCATGACTCGGTTTAATTCCGAGCTTTTAGAAAATTGCGACGTGAATTAAGGGGGACTAGTTATCTTTATAATTTCAGTATCACTTGTCAAAAAATACTGTGATGACGTTGATGATTATATGTTATACGGATACAATGTCTGTGGCACAGTACAATTAACAGTTTAAATATATATATATATATATATATATAGAATTATGGTGTGATATATGAAAATGTTTCGGCAACCATCCATAGTAAAACGATTCTAATTTTTTTTTTTTGCGGAAAAAGCTTGAAAACATTGAAAAGTAAAAATCTCTCCCCATTATATATATATACATATATATGTGTGTCTGTGTGTATATATATATATATATATATATATATGTATAAATTTGAACACTTGAAAATGAAGAAAATGTGAAGAAGAAAAATGTGTATATATATTTTTGTGGTGTATAATTTTATTATTTATATGTATGTACATACATACATACGTATACGAATTTACACCTAGAAAGTGCGAAATGATTAATACCAGTTAGGAGATCTATAATAATTATTGATTACAGATCGTGATTCATGACAAATCTATATTAATTATTAATGATCTTATTTATAATAATTATACATGAGAATTGCTAAGCGATAATGCGAATTTCAGTAGAGGATGATGCTGTCCGTTTATAAACGTATATATATATATATATATATATATATATATAATAATGCAGTGCACCTTGTAAATAAATTATAATATATTAAACGCTGCAGCAGCAGCAGCAGCAGCAGCAGCAGCAGCATCTCGTCGAGACGTGATATAATTTACAGCTGACTTGATAATCCGCGGATCGTGATGAATCGCTGGAGATCAGATAAACCTGAAACACTAATCGCTTCTGGTTACATACCTATATTTAATGTACATACGTGTATATATATGTAGATGTATACATATAAGTATGTACGTACGTACGTACGTATATTGTAGATCTTTTTATAACAAGCCACGTTGTATAATTATATCGTTGCTGGTGTGTTTAAATTCAAACTGAAAACTGTGTGTAAAATGAGAGAAGTAAATTGTAATACGAAGAAACTGAAATCGTTGAAAATTATACACTCGAGATTCTGGTTTTTTTTTTTCAAATCTTTTTTTTTTTTTTTTTTACAACAACAAAATTTTTTAACGCTTGTAAAAAAAAAGTTTTATCAAATTCTGATGTACGTGTAAATTTATTTATTTATTTACGCTTAATCCAAGATGAAGAAAATAAGTTGAAGTAAACAATCTGGTGAGAATCTGGTTTCCGTTTTTACTACGAAATAAGCGAGGATCGTAAAACTGCAGGGGGGGGGGGGGGGGGGGGGGTTAAAAAAAAATTAGTAATAGTTGAAAATTTCAGTCGCAATTAGTCAACTTTTGTTACAAGATAATATTCCACGATTTTTGGAGTCACGGATTTCGAATTTGGAATCAGATTTTCAAAATTCAAAATGCTGAATCCAATATGGCGCGGACGAAAATTTCTAATTTTATCGGTTTTCGGGCTTGCTGATTGGATTCGTCGCATTGAATTTGCAAAATCCGATTTCGGATTCGTAATCAGCGACCCCAAAAATATCTGGATAGAGTTTTTACCCCGAATTCGATAAAATTTGAAGCTTTCGTCGGCCATATTGTATCGTCCATCTTGAATGTTTCAAATCCAATTTCAAATTCGTAATCAGTTAATAGAAAATCGGTGCCACTTTCTCGGGAATGAATTATTCCTCTTTTATTTTCACGATTTTTTATCAATCAATTTTGTTTCTAACAACAACAATTTACATTACACGGCAATAATTACTCTCGAGTATTTAAAACCTGTTAAAGAACCATATTTTAAAAATTTCTCTAAATATACAAAAAATTTATGTAAAATATGTGGTAAAAATGCTTACAACTATATATGCCTCAAAGGGTTGAGAAAAAAAAAAAAAAAAAAAAAAAAAAATTCAAATCAGCTGATGTTTACCTGAGTTTTTTAAATGCGTGCGCATGCATACAAGATTTGTAAACAAAGTTCGAAGTACATTTGTTCGCTAATTAAATACCGCGATTAGCTTAATAAGGAATTACTTATACTTCTCCTAGCGATTAGTACACCTATAATTTCCATTGCAAATGTTGCTCCCAATTAACAATTTAGACACCGCGTAATTCAATAAGGAAGTTGGCGGAGAAAAAATTAAATAAATAAATAAATAAATAAAATAAGAATAAACGTATTTTCATTTCCTTCTTAAAATTATTGTTATTATTATTATTATTATTATTATTATTTTTTTTTATGCATATAAATGGTTTAAAATATCTATTAAAGAAATTAATGTTTGTCGTATAATTGTGCGATTTATATGTATATATCACATGGCAAAAATTCTCTCTCTCTCTCTCTCTCTCTCTCCCTCTCTCTCTCTCTCTCTAGTTACATATTTATTATAAATACGTAAATATTATTTGTGGACACATGTATATATAAATCTATCTATATATACATGTAGAATACAAAGTGTGCGCAGTCAGCGCTAATCGTAAAGCAAAATTTATTTTCACTTTCGCCATAATCATCGCGATGATGATCGAATGACGGATGCATGCGGCGGCAATAAGGCAGGACCTCGAGCTCAAGGCGATGTTTGTAATATAATGCTTGAATAAATGTTGAGTTGAGTACAAAGTTTTTTGAGTACAAAAAATTACAATTAACCGTGAAAATATCGTTCAAGATGACAAAAAAAAAAAAAACAAAAAAAAATTGTCGCGAGAGTTTGAGCTTTTAATATTATTGCTAAGATGTGCTTATTTGTGATTTTTCATTTCCCGTTTAAATAATCCAGGGAATTTTTTTTTTTTTTTTTCTTGGTATTTTGAAATTTCATTGCCCAACAACTGATTGACGTATCGTAAATAGCAGTCATTATTTTTGTTCGAAATTGAACGATCTATAAAAAAGGTCTTTTGCGATTTTTTCGTATTAAAAGCTCAAATTTTCACAGAATTTATATGATATATATATATATATATATATATATATATATATATATATATATATATATATATATATATATATTACGTTTGCCGAAATAGGATATTATTATCATTGATTACGTATCACGAGGTTTGTCAATTCAAGTTGACTCACCACTCTTTTAATCTTTCTTCATCGTTAGTTCGACGAAAATAGAAACTATTAAATAAGTAAATAAATAAAAACTTCCTCTTCAAATTACCGTAAAAGAAACGGTCTTTGTATAGCCTTTGTTCGTTTTGAAACCGTTTTACGTCAATAATTAATTAACACTAATTTCGCCCACCCGTTATTTACATACTTATTATATATTATATATATATACACGTGCAGTCTTGCACGTATTAAATTGCAAAGGAAGGGAGAGTTAAAAAAATGTCATTTCCTTAAAAGACGCAGACGCGACGTTTAAAGTGCAATATTGTAATAATTTAAGTATAATCATTAACAATCGGACGCTTTCAGCGATACTTTATTGTATACAAGAAATTATATACATATATATTCATACCGATATGATTTATCTATTATGTCACACTACATTGTATAGGTATATATATATATATATATATATATATATGTGTGTCTACTACAAACATCTGCAGGATAATAAAAACGAGTCATTACTCGGTTTGAATTAGTTTCAATTAACAAAAGCCCGGACTTGATTCCGAATTGGTGCGTTGTAGAATTTTTTTTCTCATTTTCTCTTTTGTCTTTTAGTTTCCATTCTTTTCGTTTTTTTATTCCAATTTTTTTTCAATTCCGCGGATTCATTCTTGCCTTGTCGGTATTTGTTTATTTATTTGTTTTATTTTTTTTTCTTCAACCGTCATTTTCCAATTGTAGGGAATAATAATTTTCTCCGAAAAAATTCTTAATCTGTTTGAATCTGATTCTCTTTTCTTCCTCTTGCATTACAATTTCATTATACATAGTGCAAAATAAAAAAAAACGTACAGAATCGTTCATCTGAATAATACTCGACGAATTGAAAATTTCATCGATTGCATCACGATTGCAAAAATTTGACAATATGCAACAACAACAACAACAACAACAACAATAACAACGATAAAATTCAGATAAAGAAGAATAATAATAAAAATGAAAAAAAGAAAAATTAACAAAGAGAAGATGAGTAGATGAAAAAAAAAAATGAAAGAAGACTAAAGAACCGTTGCAATAAAACTGCACTTTGCGATACGTTGCATTCATGCAGAAAATACTAAGTTATAAACGTAACGTGACTTTCAGATGTCACATAACGCCTGTACAATTGTACATATACAATTAAGGCACGTTTCACGTTGAAACACACGTATCGTCGTGTCGTTTACCGTATAAATATACGTATATATTTATCTCTGCATGATATTGCTGTTGCTGTTGCTGATGCTGATGCTGATGCGCATGTATAATGCATGCAAAAATCCCGACTAATCCATAGATATGTGCATTTTATTGTTAGTCCAGTGAAAATGCTGTAGCGCAGCGCAGCGCAATCGCGAACAATCGTCTTTTGTAATCTTTACAGAATGCGCCTTATACCTAAACACATTTTATAAATATAACACTGACTGTCACGTTTCCGCACCTTGAAATTGTTCTCTTTACACACACGGTGTGTCCTATATATGTACGTGACGAGTGTTACGTTTTTTTTTTTTTTTTAATTTTTTTTTTTAATTTTTTGTTTTTTCCTTCTTTTTTCGTACGACACATCGTTTCGAAAAGATCTCGATGTTATGTTTTTTGCACACGGTATTTAAAATCATTCGAAACCGATATTGTCGTATATAATTTGCAAATTATTTCGATATGTTTCTATATAATCATTATATCTCTAATAATAATAATAATAATAATAATAATAATAATAATAATAATAAGATTCACCCTAAATTGGTTCGTTTTATTTTTCGATCGTGACAATTACCCTGATAATTTCAATCAATAAAAAGAGATTAAAATAGAGAAAGAATGTTAATTTTTTTTTTCTGATAACTGTGATTATACTAGTTGATCCCATTATCGTACACAATAAATTCAATTACCTGTTGTTAATCGATCTACATTATAGTTATTTTTATTACTTTATGTTAATGACGTGAAAAAAACAAAAAAAACAAAAAAAAAAATCTGAACTGAAATATAATCATCGTGTATATATGATATTGTAGGATATTGTAGGATATTGTAGAAATTATATAATCGCGTTAGCGATCGCTTAGCAGGATAAGAAACTCTTCACTGAAATCGTTTTATTGCTGCTAGTGAAAAATGAAAAGCTGTAGAAAAGTGAAAAAGTGTCAAATGGTAGAAAAAAAAAAAAAAACATTATTTCGCATAAATTTAGCAAATATAATTACTTTCAAGGAAGTTGGCTTTTGAAAATATAAAGAGTAGGTATACGTTTTCCTCAATCGTGCTTTACTAAATTTCAAACATTCCTATACATATAAAGGTGCGACGTAACGATGTTTTTCAACTTCATTCTCATCAAATGTCATAAGCCTGGCGGCGACGCGTACCTATTTTTTTTTTTTTTTTTTTTTTTTTTTTCTTCAAATTTTGTTTTTCATTCAGTTTAAATCATAATTTGTGATACGTACAAAACGAACTGCGCGCGTCATGACGTTTAAAAGTGACAAAGAAAAAAGAAAAAAAAAGAAAGAAAGAAAAACAGCACTTTGCCCTTAGATTCTATGCTGTGTGGAGTTTCTTTTTCTATTTTTTTTTCTTTCCTTTTCATTCTTCCTTCTCTGTTAACTTCCTTTGAAAAATACGCAACGGTTTATACCTATGACGTCAAAGGTCCGTGGCTTCTCCCTGTAATACAATCAGCTGAGAAAGGTGTGTGGTGGCCATAAAGTACGGCAAAGTATAGACTGCAATGTATGTATGTATGTATGTATGTATGTATGTGTATGGTACTATGTATATATATACCTATGAAACGATGGCGCGACGGATTCGAT
Source organism: Diprion similis (assembly GCF_021155765.1). Taxonomy (NCBI): domain Eukaryota; kingdom Metazoa; phylum Arthropoda; class Insecta; order Hymenoptera; family Diprionidae; genus Diprion; species Diprion similis. The sequence continues at coordinate 1,568,260 of NC_060113.1, read as the reverse complement.
AATGAAAGTAGACGACGAACGAAAGTGGGCCAAACATCGCGACACGGAGAGAAGAGTTGGGTGAGTTCTCTGATGGGTTCTCATTCATTCGCGAAACACTTTATCGTTCCGAACTTCCGAATTCGCAATTATTTCATGCCGAGACTTTTATTATATATATTAACATTATTAAATGTTAACCGTACGGACGATATAAGTTTATAAACTCGATAATTTTTACGTAGACGTATAATTCGATCGTTTCTTCGTAATCTTATTTTTTTTCCTAGCTCCTTGAAGAAAAATATGTAATTTAAAGAAGTTACGAATTCGTTTGAAAAGATTATTCAAAGGCTGAACATGCATGATATTTTGTTATAGGATCTGAAACGTATCGTACACATTTTAATAACGTCTTATTCATGACCTAATTATATCGCGTGACTATAAATGAACAATATAACAATCAACTGATTAATTATATATGTACAGGTGTGAAACGAACATGCGTGTTATATTGATATATACCTAGATAACAACAAAACTCCATCGCGCGTTATACCATGGACAAATTGTTAAACACGTGTATTTACAGAATATATCTATTTCTGAGTGTAAACAACTATGTATTAGGTATTTAGAAATATATTTCAACGTATGGATTAAATATGTGAAATAGAATGAAAACAAAATGGGTACATATTATATGTATTTAATACACTATAATTATACTTAAAGTCAGAGAAATATAGATTAAATACGCGTATAATAATCCCTCTTTTTTTTTTTACTCCCGCAAAAGGTGCGCATATTAAATAGTTTAAATTTACCTTCTATTATAATAGTATAAAATTGACGATTGCTCAATAGCTAATATCGTAAGAATTATAATAATCAAGTTATACGTTAGGCAATACTTATACCCACCTACGTTATTATTATACGTATACAAATACGTACGATAACATTATTAATTCTTAATTAAAAACTAAGACGAAGATTAGCGCTAGGCAAATAAAATTGTCCCACTCATATAGTCGCGTGTAGATTATAGGTTATATACCTATATGTATTATTGCGTATGTGAACTGTATGTGTGTATGTATGTATGTACGTTAAAGGTGTTCATCCTGCGTTGCAGCTTGTTCGTCCGGCGTTTGCACTCGTTCAATGAACCTGAACGATCCAGACGCCGGTTATGAGTCGGTATCATATTCCTTGTATTCTCGTTGCGGGTTTTAGCAACAACGCGTCTTCTCCGCGTATCAAAATTTCGCTGCGCACAATTGAATTGAAATTTTTCCCAAACCTGACAATTACGATCCCGCTGTGTCACAACCCGATGTTAAAAATTTGTTCTTATCTTATTATTCCTGCTTGTATGTATTCGCAGGTGTTTTTAATCGAGCTCCATTTGTGTATATTATATATGTATATATATATAATATATATATATATATATACACGTAGTGGGGGGAGACGCTGTAGTTTCGATAAATTTTACTATCGAGGTCTTGCGGACTCGAAACGATTCGCACAGCGGTTATTATCACTACCTTACTGGCAATAATAAGTTATACGAAAAAAAATTGGCTCATTGCTATCAGTCGGTTAACGCAAGCCGATCATCTCGGGCTTATCTGCCGCTTTGCGATTTCTCTAACGTCCTCTCGTGTTCCTATACTTTGTGTGTGCAGATAAAATATTATTACAAATGATCATTCATTCGGTCGACCATGACTAATCAATATTGGATCTGTGAGTTCAACGTTCATTAATATAGTATTTACCGCTTGATAATTAGGGACGAAAGTTAGCGATTTTTATCAGTGTGAAGTTTGCGCCTGAGCGAAGCGAACGCGGCAATCTCACGAGTTGCGATCGTCAACTTTTGGCCCGAGTCGCACTCGATTTTTTTAACAAATGAATGAAAAGTCGGGCAGCTTTACGCGGTAATTTTGCGGGACGTGATTGGTCGGTTTTTTCTCGGAAGTGGATTGCGCATGCGCGAACCTATGTTCACAAGACTTTAAATGAAGTTGGCTACTTTCGTCTAAGCAAAGCCCCACTTTTCATACACCTGTGATAAAAAACACAATTTCATTCGCAAATTTATCTGTTATTTTATATTTGTTTTATGCAATATGAAGAAAATATACAACAATTTGTTTTAGGTTTTGAAAATTATTTAGGATCAATTGTTTATTTTTTCATTTCGCTTTTGTCCGCAGCCATGTCCCTGGAGGAATCCCGGCGCTCCCAGCGTCCCTATCGCTACGGGATGGTCTTGCTGTGCGTCGGGGCTCTGATCAACTGGTTGGGTCTAGCTGAGAACTACGTGGAGCCAGTGAGATACATCGGAGTGGCCTGCATCGTCGCCGGAGCTCTCCTTATATGCGCAGCAATGTGTTGCTGGCTTCACGCCCCTCCGACTACTCGGCCGCACGTGTCAACGATGCACTCAAATCATCCCATAACTGCCCAGGTATGTATGTACTACATACTATTGATCAAGATGTTAGATCGACCAAATTTCAGGAGAGGCTGAAGTTGGCAACATTTAATCTGTAACGAAACATCGATACAAAAATTACCATTTTTATGCTTTGGGTTAAATGGAGGCGTCGAATTTACAAAGTCTGAGTCATTTGATGCTGTGTATTATGGTTCGCCTAATTTCAGATTATTCTAAAGGTGCCAAATGAAGAGTTTTTTTTTCACAAAAATTCATCGATATACAATAAAGTTGCAAAATTCAATCTGATCCGTATGGAAGATAACGTGAAACGGTCATCTTTTGACGGAATGTTTTTTTCGACCTTACCAGAATTTTTTTTATATTTTTTTTTTTTACTCATATTTCATACGTATCGACAGTATTTTTCTCTCGAGAAATTTCTTTACGAATTGATATCGTGGCTGTTTTCGCTGCAGTTGTGTAAATTCACGAGTCGGCAGAAATTATCATTTTGTACGAGAATAACAAATTTTCGAGCTAAGGAATTTCGGAATAAATTATCGCCACAGGTTTTAGGTATGTCGGATGCTTATAAACTGTACGTTAGTGAAATGGTCGAAGCCTTGTGAAAACAGAGAGAAAGAGAGAATCGAGCGCTAAATAGATCTCTGCGATACACTCTTCGTCATCATCGCGTAGCATAAGAAAGAATTTTTAGAACACGCTTGCGGGCAGGTCAGACCGATATAGCACGCGGAACATTTTACGTGTATACAGGTGTAATAATGTAGGTTTGTTTGAGAAGAAAATCGATTTGATATAGGTATATATATATATATGTATATATCGTGTATAAATTACACTAAACGCCTGAACCTCTTTTTCGATTTGGAAGAAAAAAAAAATTGCACGCATCAAGTTTAATAATTTAAAAATTACGTATATAATTGCAACGTTTCTGTTTAACTTTCAAATTCTGACTGTAGTTTAATTCCGAGCTTTGCGAAGGTGAAAAAAGTTCCTTTGAAATGCCAAGCGACGAGGGTCGAAACACACCGGAAACGTTGAAACATGTACTATGCGATCGATCCGCGTGGGTCAACCTGGTGTCTACGCAGTTGGGGTTATACGGTAAACTCGGTGCTTTTAGACTCTGTGAGTATAAGGTTGTAGGTGGATATAGATATAAAATGAGGTTTGTGCAGCCGCGCAGGTTGTTCACTTCGAAGTCGTGGCTAGGCAGCCAGTACTAGGTATACATTGAATCCCGCAAATCGACCGTGTTGAAATTAGTAACGTAACGATTCATGCTGAGGGTAATCCGTTACTTCGCGATTTTGGAATTGTTTGAAAATTTGGTGAACTGTAATAAAACAAAATACCTATACCTATTCATGTTTTGCAATCTTCGTTCCTTCAAAGTCATTGTAACAATAAGAAAATAAGAAATTTGTTTCTCAATGTCTCTTTATGATAACGTTATATACTTATAACTTCAATCTCGTGTAAAAACATCCGGTTATAGATCAATTCCTTGCGTTTTATACCGAGCAGAACGTCATCGAATATCGCGCATGCTGCACGGCAGCGTAAGATTATCCAAAATGTCGGAGTTGGACGCCATCTTGCGCCGTATTTAATTATAAAAGTTATTCTTTATCGGTTTTTTAAGTCCGTGTAGACTCAGCGTCACGAGGAAAGTACTCGACCACTAGGCACGGAGTTTGCCTTGTCTCGATAGGTATACCCGCGGCATAATTTAGATAACGTTATTCAAACTATTGGACCCAACCTAACAGGAGCGACACGAAGTTTCACCTGATTGTTCGTTTGCATGGCACTGTTTTTCAATTTATTAATCTTATCTCATGTAACCATGTGTGGTGACGATAATTTAACTGTTTTTGTTTTTTTCTCCCGTCCTTTTGCAGATCGACGATCCAATTCACGTTATATCGATCGATGAACCCGCGGGTGGATCCAGGCAAAAGCCTCCGGATTACGAGGCGGTTGCTGACGCACCGCCGAGCTACGATGATGCGATTAAATTGAATCCTGGACAATTCGTCAGGTCGAGTGATGCGGGGATCACAGTTCCGGTGGAAGTTGGAAGATCGTCAACCGGCCAACTTTCCGAAACCGAAGTTGCGCCAACGCCGCCTCCGCCATATGCGAGGTATTAATTCGTTCGTCACTAATTCTTTATTTTTGTATCCTTGAATAGTAATAATCTCCACACAATTATACAATGTATATCTTGCTTGTGATTAAGACACGGCAGTTTGCCAATCGAGTGTTGTATTCTTTGTTTTCAACCTTTCAATTTGTTTTTCCTCTCTGCTTTTAGGTGAATAACTTCACGGAGGGAAGATTAACGCGTCTACGCCGCAGAATCGAGAGAAGACAAACGAAACAGAGTTTAGCAAAAGTAAATTAATAAGTAAACTAGGGACCATACAACGGGACCAAACCGCGTGGGATGAAGAACAGAGGCGTCCATCTTCTTATTCATTGAAGAAGGAGAGAGCGTGATCATAACTCTGAAAATCCTCGGTCCGCACGCTGGCCGACGACGAGCTGACACGCCGCGAAACTTCCTTGATACTTAAAAACATAAAAATAATAATTAGAAAAAAAAAATATGTCTCGCTGCACGCGCCTACATACATTATTTTGTATGTACGTGTGTATGTGTCATAGACGTTGAATAGCGTAAAAGCACAATATATACGTTGCACATGCCATGCCGCATTTATAGAACATGCATGGATGTGTGATACGCGATTTGAAAAAAAAAAAATAAATAAATAAAATAAATGTAAAAAAAAAAAAACTCTACGGAATCGCGTGCCGCATTACATACTCGCAGGGGAGTCGAGGTGTCTTGTCCACCTATTCTATACGTGAACGTACCTCGTAGCACATCTGTAAATAATCGTCGAGGCAATGAAGACTTAACGAGGGAAAGGAGGCGAAGAAAAAGAAGAAGAAAAAGAAGAAGACAAAGAAAAGGAGATTAGTCATAGTGGGGTAGAAATTAATGACGGACAAGGACGAAGATGACGTAGTAAACAAGTTTATCGGATTCCCGAAGGAGAAAATTTAGCCATCGAAAAACCAAAAGAAAAGAGCGCCCGTTTAGTGAATTGTTATGTTACAACAAATTATTCGAGACAATGAGATTCGTTATAATCTCTTTCTCTGTACCTCTCTTTCTCCGTACACTATAATCCTGTATCAACACAGAAGCACCGAGTATTGCTACCTGCATTATACTTATGATAATGACGATATCAATGCTACTACAACTATTGTATTAATGATAATGATAATAATGATGATGATGATAATAATAATAATAATAATAATAATAAATATTATTAAATTTGTACACGCAAACACGTCCGTCTCATTGTGATATTTAACTTGGTATTGATGTATATGTGTATACATATATGTAAATACGGTATATAGATATAGCGTTATAAGCTGTCAAGATGTATAAATGATCTTTGTAATATACAACTATGTTGACTGGTTTTTAACGAATTAAGATAAGATGTGTGAGACGTTTTTTCAGTCTTTTCTTTTTTCTTTTCGTTTAGTTATTTTTTTTTTCTCTTCTATTGTCTTTATAGTAATGTAAATGACAAATAAGAAACAGCAGAATTACGCTATCTTCGTCTTGATTGAATTATATACCTCATTACACTTTTAGATATTTCCACATCCCTTCATTGTTGTATCCGAACAGTAAATATAGTCTATATTTTTACTATCTCCTCGGGATCGATGATAAATTGCGACACACCGGGGCTTGTAACTTTCTTTGTTAACCATTTGTACCCAATTTGTGTATTCAATTGATTTTGTATACATTATTATAAATTTGGCATTTCATTTTGTAACCAGTTTAAACTGTTTAGCTTACAACTCGGTTGGCAGTTCGTCGCGTGTATAATCTTTGAGACTATCTCACCTTGAATTAAACTGAGTGTGTATAACTTGCCTATCGTCGCTTTTACTTGCGTGTCGCGTTGAGAACGCTTTATAACTTTATTATATGCACACATGATAGACCAATGTGTACACGACTCGTAACCGCCTTTACGTTTGCGTTTCTCGTTGTTGCTAACTGCTTGAGAATTCGTATAATTGAAAGATCGTAGCGCTACCTTTTTCGAGAAAAATAGTGGATACTACAAATATCAAGTTTTGTTTTTCGTGAGATAGGATTATACTTATGGCCGTACGGTTGTTGGTTTAATCACCAGTTGATAACGCTGAGTAGAATCTATCGAAGATTCGTAAATACTTTTTATCCTCGAACGACCTTGAGTGGAGTAATTTTTTTTTTTTTTTTTTTTTTGGGCACAACAACCAACCGATTATTATGTTCAATATTGAATCTCTAAAACTTGTTCAGAAAGTTATCATAGAGGTTTAAAAATTTGTGCAATTTTACTCATTGATCAATCGGATTAACGTTTTGTTCCATTTAAAGCTGGTCTAATAGCTTCCGGAGCAAAAATTTCCATCTTTCTCTCAAAATTGGAGTTGCAGTTGCTAAATTCCGTTAATAAAGTTGCAAAAAAATTTCCTATGACCCCGACGTGATTTGAACACGCAACCTTCTGATCTGGAGTCAGACGCGCTACCGTTGCGCCACGGAGTCTTGTGTTAGAGCTTTGCTACGTTTAGTACACAAATTCGTTAGTGTCGAAGTTATTTCGAGCATAAAAACCGATGCATGTTTGATGAGATGTTATTTTTACCATGTGGAGCTAAAATAAGAAAGAAAAATCAAAATCGCAATGAAAAAGATTTTGCACGTTACAATGTGGATCGAGTTTCGTCGCATTCTTGTCCGTTGTTGAAAATTAATTATTCCACTGTTCTTTTTAGTCGTGTTTTGTAGCGTTCTATATTTTGAATGTAACCTTGCTGTGCGGCTGCAACGGCAACTTAACGCCGATTGGTGAGAATTTGAACGTTGTGATTTCAAATAAGACTGTTTGAATGTAATTCGTTAATTCGGATTATATTATCATTGCGATTCCAAGAATAAGACATGGATGTATCCCTTTGATTGTTCAAATTTCCCGGGTCATAGTTATCCCTTGAAGTACTCGATAATTTGGAGCGATTTGGGGCGATATTCGTTTGTTTCACCGCGTCTAGAAACCGACGCTATGCCCCGCGTTACGCCATGGCAGTTAGTTGAAAATATTTATCCTTTGAAAGCGAGGCGGCATGCGAGTGTTATTTTTGAGAATATTGACGATATCGTAACACCGGAGGTATCGTTTGACGCTAAACATTCGTGTGGAACGTTTCTCTGTGAATAGTGGCATGTTTATGTGCGGCCAGCTGAGTCAGTATCAGAGATATGTGAGTATCTGTACCGCCGAGGTTAAGTAGGCGTCAAGTTTTGCACAATTTTGAGTAGATTTCCTATTTCTAATCGCATCATATGGTGAAACAAAACGTCAACGCGGTGAAAAGGTCTCGCAACCGAAATTTTGCTGGAAATCTCGACGTGAATCCAGCCAATTTACGAGGATTTGAATGCCAATATTTTTTCAAAAAATAAACATAACCTATCAAAACAACTCGATTGTTTTTACTGCGATTGTGTAAACGAAGTTTAGAATTAGAATTCTTTCAGCTTGTTTCAACAGTCGGATGAATCATTCTAGAATTTTAATTCAACATTGTTCGAATTGCTTTATCAATAAATCGCTGGTGAAACATGAAACACTTTAACCAACCGCTTGTCTCTAGTTTACAGAGCAGACACAGCGAGGCCCTTATTTTGCATTTCTTTAGAGCAACAAATATTGACATTAACTGGATGATCCATATGTTCGTAAAACCGATGCAAATATGGCCAGTAGAAACCAATGCAACACCGATTACTCCGATGAAGAGATGGAGACGGAGCCTTCGGATAACGGAGGCGTCGACAGCGACGACGAGGGCGGCGTCAGAATAGACGATGATATTTATATACCTCCGCCACCTAAGCCGATAAGCGAAGTGGACGAAAATGGGCCTAGAATAATGATAACGAAGATAGTTAATCATAATTTCAAAAGTTATGCTGGCAAACAAGTAATCGGACCATTTCACAAGGTGAGTCGAATCGTTACGAGTTGGTTTGTTTGGAAATTTTGAAAACCCATTCTTTGAAAAGATTTCAAAGCATCAAAGTTTTCGTGTTTAGACAGTATCGTTGATAGTCAGCAGATATTCCGTACAATAATTGATGGGATACTTTCTCTTTATTGCAAAGAATGAATTGCTACTTTTTGATTGCAGTGTTTCTCAGCGATAATCGGACCCAATGGTAGCGGTAAAAGTAATGTAATCGATTCGATGCTATTCGTTTTTGGGTACAGAGCAAGCAAGATAAGGTCCAAAAAGATATCTGTACTTATTCATAACTCAAGTGAACATCCGAACTGCTCGAGTTGTACTGTGGCTGTACATTTTCAAACAATAATCGATAAGGTAGGTCTAGTTCAGAAAACAGATTCAAAGTTTTGCTTGGTGACTTTAGTGCTGGCAGTTCAGTTGGCAGACATTTTTTTCAAGATATATTTTTGCTCCACAGCCAGGACATGAATACGATGTTGTTCCAAACAGTGAGATTGTTATATCCAGGACAGCATTTAAAGATAATTCATCTTTTTATCAACTAAACGGGAAAAAAGTGCAATTCAAAGAAGTTGCTAAAGTACTAAGAGAGTGTGGTGTTGATCTAGACTACAATCGATTCCTAATTCTTCAGGTATAGGAATTATTTCGTAACTGTGTAATCTTTCCTTTTGCGATTTAATGTTGAAAATTAATCGCAAGAATGAATACTGAACCTTCCTCTCTTCACATGCTTGGTTAACTTATTACTTTGTGATTTCCTTTCTTCTGCCAATTGAGAGTATAATGTTTATTTTTCTCAGGGTGAAGTGGAACAAATAGCAATGATGAAACCAAAAGGCCAGACGAATAATGACACGGGTATGCTTGAGTTCTTGGAAGACATTATTGGTACGGTTCGGTACAAAGAGCCGTTGGAAAAATTATCAGAAAAAATTGAGTTGTTGACTGAAAATAGAGCTGAACATCTCAATCGACTGCAGGTCGTGGAGAAGGAAAAGGAAGAGCTGGAAGAGCCTATGCAGCAAGCTGTACGATATTTGAAATGCGAAAATAAGATTGCAAAACTTCAGCATCAGTTGTATCATTGCAAAAGGTAAGTGAGAAAATGCATTGGATTGATTGGAATTATCGTTAATTGAGTTTGTAATTATCTAATGGTAACAAAATGTCTATGAAAATCCACTTCCTTTAACACAGATTACGTGCCCAAGACGAATGTACTGAAAAAGAATTAAAGAAGGTGGAAATGGATAATGATTGCCAGAAGCTCATGGATGAAATGAGTCTAGTCAAAACGCAGAAGAATGAAAAACAAGCAGAAATGAAAGAAAAATGTAAAAAATGGGATGTCTTGCAAAACAAAAAGGACCAGTTGACTGCAAAGTACGAAGAAATAAAAAAAAAGGATGAACAGTTGCATGCAGAATTGGTGGAAACTAATAAAAGGCGGAAGGCCAACATGACATCAGTTAAAACGGTAAGTTCTTGACCAAGTTCATTAATCTCTAAACATGTTTTTCAGCTTCTGATTCAATACCAAAGTCGATCAAAGTAAGATAACATGTATAACATCTTGCATTCATTGCTCAATAAATTAGGAGAAGGAAAAGCTTGAAGGACTGAGCAAAGTGCCGGAAAAGAATGCTAAGGATATCGCAGAGTGTGAGGCATTGCATGAGCGCTGTATAGCTGATCGTGAAAAGGCTGAAGCAACCCTGGCAACACTTATGAATGGTCTGAAAAAGAAAACTGAACCGCTGCTGGAACAGCGAAGATTGCTGGAAACGGAATTAATGTCGCTGAGAAAAAATGTTGATCAAGCAAGAGGTAATCTGGAAATTGCTCAGTCCAGTCTTCGGTTGTACACGTCAGCAGAAGTATCGGAGAAAGCGAAGCTTGAGGAATTGCAGGAGTCGTTAAAAAATACAAATGACTTATTACGGCAAAGAAAGGAACAAATAAAAGTGTTTGACACTAAAATACCGGCTACGGAAAAAAGCTTGGCGGAAGCTCAGAGAGAATTTGACACAGTTAAACAACGAGACCTATCAGCGACGGCTCAATTAAGAAATACAAGAATTCGAGTTGAAGAACAAAGATCAGCCATGAATGCCAGCAAGTCTAGAAACAGGGTGTTGGATGCCCTCATGCAGCAGAAAAGACAAGGCAATATCCCTGGAATCAGAGGCAGGCTGGTGGGTAGAACATAAAATTGGACCAATACCGATTCATCTAACATGTCTCGCGACTTACTCTCCTAACTACTTCACAGGGTGATCTTGGTGCCATAGATAGCAAGTATGACGTAGCCATTTCAACAGCATGCGGGCCATTAGACAACATTGTTGTGGATACAGTCGATACTGCTCAACGTTGCATAGCATTTCTGCGGCAAAATGATATCGGGCGGGCGACTTTCATTGCTCTGGAAAAGCAGCAAAGGTTGTGGTCCGAATGCAGAGAAAGGATAGCCACGCCAGAAAATGTTCCCAGGCTTTTTGATCTTATCAGGGTCGAGGACGAGGAAGTTCTCCCAGCGTTTTATTATGGTCTAAGAAACACCTTAGTCGCTCGTGATCTGGACCAAGCTACAAGAATTGCTTACGGCGAGCAAAGACATAGAGTCGTCACCTTGAAGGGAGAGCTAATTGAGACGTCAGGTTGGTTAAAAATTAGTAGCATTTTTTGAACTATCACTTTTCATTCTTCACGTGGTCGACTTTTGAATATTTGCTTTTCTTTCACCAACAGGAACGATGAGCGGTGGTGGACGTACCTCTCTCCAAGGTAGGATGGGCCAAAGCATTGTTAGAGCTGAACCATGTGCAGCTGATGTTGAAAAGTTGCAAGTTGATCTTGATAAAATTTATGAGGAGTGCAACCAACTTAAGGATCGACAGCACCAGCTTGAACCGCAAATCGACTCGCTATCCAGATCACTGACTGACATGAAAATGGACAGAGAGAAATACTCGATTGAAGTACAGGTCAGTAACATGCAAAAAGTTTGCCTTACACTTCATTTTAAACTTATATCCATAACTTTAATTATCATATTATTTCGTGTTTTAGTCTCTGACGAAACAGAAACCATCTTTAGAATCACAGCTGAAAATTCAAGAAAAGAAAGCTGCTGAGAGTGTCTCAAATCCAAATGAGGTAAAGAAAATGACCAAAGCAGTGGAATCTGCTGCAAAAGAACTTGAAAAAGCAGAGAGTGATTCAAAGTCAACGGAACATGAAGTAGATAAAATAAATCAAGAAATTGAAGAAATAGCTGGGGGCAAGGTAAAAAGTCAGCAAAAAAATATCACTGATTTGTCGAAAAAAATCGATAAGGCTAGGGGAGAAATATGCAGGCTACAAGTTGCTATTAAAACTGCAGAAAGGTACGTTCGTTCATCTAGAAATTTGATAATATGTTGACACACAAGGCATATAAAATATCTTCATTTTTAAATAGGGATTCAAAAAAAGTGGCACAGCAAATTGAAACGTTGGAAACCAGCGTTCATACCTGTGAAAATAAAATTCGTGAAATACAGCAAGAAAAAGTTAGTTTCGAAACGAAAGCTAAGGAGCTCTTAGAGTCTCTGAACGAAGTGACAGAAGAACTTGTGGAAAGAGACGAAAGTTTGGCAACTTTCAAAGCAGAGTTGAATGCTTTGCAAGAACGCGAGAATAAAATGAAAGCCGTTAAAATTGAGCTAGACCAGCAAATCAGAGAGATGAATAAGGTTCTTGAATCGTGTCAACAAAAAATTCCTGAATATACGAGAAAGGTAGGAGTCTAGTATTACTTTAGCACCGCAAAACAATATTACAATGAAGCACGTGTGCTCTTACAACACATTAATACCTTCTTTCAGATTTCCTCATTAAAACTTCAACCTATTCCTGGTGAAAGTGTACAGGAATTTGAGGAAATCCCAGAGGAAGAGGTCCGCCAATTGGATCCTAAAATGGTTGCCGAGCTAATAGAGAAAACAAAAGAAAGGTAGCTAAACTTGCTGAAAAATCAATGGTATCCGAAATACACTATACATTGTACTTTACACGAGTTCATATTTGAATGCAATTGTTTGTCAGGCTCCCAGCAGAAATTCCGAACATGCAATTGATTAAGGAATATTTCGAAAAAGATGCTCTCTATGTGCGTCGTGCCCAGGAGCTGGAAGAAATTACAGTTCACAGAAACAAGCTGCGAGATATATTCGAGGATAGCAGGCGTCGTAGAACTCATGAATTTCTTGCTGGTTTTCTGATTATTACAAGTAAATTGAAGGAGATGTATCAGATGATCACTCTTGGAGGTGATGCTGAGTTGGAACTGGTCGATTCCTTGGATCCTTTCAACGAAGGAATTGTTTTCAGGTACTTACTTAGAAATTGTTTTCAGGACTTTGATCGAGAAACTGATTTTTTAACAATCTTGAACTTATAACTGGAATTTAATTCGCAGTGTTAGGCCCCCGAAAAAGTCGTGGAAAAATATCAGCAACCTCAGCGGCGGTGAAAAAACTCTCAGCTCTTTGGCTCTAGTTTTTGCGTTACATCATTACAAGCCTACACCGTTATATTTTATGGACGAGATAGATGCAGCTTTGGATTTTAAAAATGTGTCGATTGTTGGTAATTACATAAAGGTAAAATCAGTACAGTCAAATATACCTACATTTTGTACAATATCCTACTATAAAAAATCTTACAAAATTCCTTTACCATTCAGATTTAGATTTCAAACTTTAGAATTCAAGTACCTCGCGATTAATGATGACTGCTCTTTTCAGGAACGAACAAAAAATGCTCAATTTATAGTTATTTCCTTGCGATCCAACATGTTTGAACTAGCTGATTATTTGGTTGGGATATACAAAACTTATAACTGCACAAAGTGCGCCATACTGGATGTAGGAAAATATTGTGATGAGAACAACATCCACTTTCCAACACCGAACCTAAACAAAGATTACTACAGCTCTACACAGGGATCAAAGCCGTACAGTCAGTCAATATTGTCGAAACAGAGCACAAATACTAAAGAAAATCGGCCTACTATCATCCCTGAGTCATCCTCAAGCTCAAGCTCGAGCTCGTCTGTCGTAGACTCGGAATTGAGGTAAAAATAAATTCGCCATACTGTTGAGGGTTTGCTGATGACTGCCTTTACGATAAAGCAATGTACACATCATGATCGTTTTTACAGATTACCCGAATTAGGGTTGTGCCCTTCGCCAAAAAGATTGACAACAACTGTTCGTGATAGAAGATCTGCAGAAGTTGAAGAGAGTAAAGAGAAGGCGCCTGGCGAACCAAGTACCAAACGACGTAAATTATGAGTAAATATTATGCCTTGATAATCAGAATGACAAAGAGCCCTGCGCTCAAAAATTTTATACCTTGCTACTTAAGTACTGTACATTTACAGGAAAAAAAAAATTATTAAAAAATTTTTTTACATGCAATAATTATCTGTTTCGTACGCGGATAGAATATGAATAGTTTTATCAATGTCAATAGAAAACAAATATACTATTGCCTAAAGCAGTAGGATTTGTTCATACATATTTTTAATAGAATTATAACGACAATAAATATTACGTGTTACTACATTTCTTATAATTGTTAGCAAAGGTTTCTCAGTGTCATTTGGTACACTTTCTTATCTTTTATATACAAAAGCTACCCCAAAATCATACGAATTTAAAAATTTCTTGGTATAATTTGCATAAAACGATGTAATATTTTTTAATTTAATTCAAGAACGTCAGAAGAGAACTGCGAATCAAATGAAATGATTCTAGAGCAAAAGCAAAAGTTCCGACTAAATGCGGATATTTTTTCAATTTCTTTTTTCGTGTGAAAAATTCACTAGAATTCTGCAGAAAAATTTACAACAATATCATTATTGAATTTTTTATTTTATTGGTTTGCAATAATAATTTTGCAACTTTACTCGAATTCAGACCACACGAATGATAAAATTGGATTAGCGAGTTTGTCATCTTAACGCGGTATCAGTTGAGTGATTGTACAACGCAACGAATTACAAACATGCCAACCAAAATATTATCTAAATTGCATTTTAAAAACTAAGAATACAAGTAACATCCGAAAGTTCGATCATTAAATTAGCTATAAATTGTTAAGTTCGTGGCGCCTCAATCATTGGTCTATTGTTTAAACTAGGTCGCCATTACACACAGATCCCGCCAAAATCGATAGACGAGAGATTGATACATACTTATTAACCAATTAACATAGAATGTTCACAATCACAACTATTTTGCCTGCAATCGTGAAGATTTGAATTTGTTTTTAAGTAAATTTAAGCGTTGACTGTAGAATATATTAGGTCAAAGTGGCCCGCTCGCACAACGTAAGATGGCCGCTGGTATGCATTTCTCTTACGTCACAAGCATCACCAAAGGATTTTGACTGGAAAATGCGATTTCCATTTACGTCAATTTTCCAATACTACACTACACTAAGTGATTTCATTGGCCTATTCCGTTACATCCGACCAATGAAATCACTTAGTGTCGATTTGTGTCAGAAAATTGATGTAAAAGGAAAGCGCCCTATATCAACTAGCACCTGAAATCCCCCGCCCCGTACCGCCGTCGCTCATACCACGGCTCCCGCTCTATCGCATAATACCAGATCAGTGCGCGAATTCCTTTTTCCTGCCTCCGATCGCCCCTCGACGAGTGTAGTGACAGCCATTTTGTAAAGCTCGTATCCGTCGCATCCTCACGTAGAAGGTACGACGCGGGAACGACCTGACGCGTAATACAATCCTTGCGTGGATATATTTGTAATATAAATTAATTCAAGAGTTAGAAAGCATGGGACGTAAGAAGAAGAAGCAGTCGAGACCGTGGTGCTGGTATCCTTTTTACATATTTGGCGCTGGACGATTTTGTAGGTCACAGGTAGGGCTTACCCTATATCATCAGCGGTCCTCAGTGCACGGGTAATTCCCTTGCTGCTGACGAAACGAATTGTCGAAAACAACGGAATATCTGTTACCTCTGACCGTCTATACTCTACGTTTTCTCCTTAATCACAACGCAGGTACTGCAATCGCGAATTCGATGACGAAAAAATTCTGATCCAGCACCAAAAGGCGAAACACTTCAAGTGTCATATATGCCATAAAAAGCTATACACTGGTCCCGGACTGAGTATACACTGCATGCAGGTGAGAGACACGTCAATATTGATTCTTAAATCCTAAGAGAAGTGATCGATTTTGTCACGTTTTCTTTCTAATCCAGCATAAGTTCAGAGACTACATTTCTAACCTTTGAAACTCTGCTAAAGTCCTTTCTTCCGTTTATTTCAGGTCCACAAAGAGGCTATCGACAAAGTACCAAATTCTCTTCCTAATCGGAGTAACATTGAAATAGAAATATATGGTATGGAAGGTATACCGCCAAATGACGCCAAAGAACATGAGAGACAAAGAAATGGGGGTCGGCCGGGATCGCCAAGCTCTGGAGAAGATGAACCAGCTCCCAAAAAATCCAAGCCGGAAGGTCTACTCGGCTCTGCACCTGGGGCCGTTCCTACCGGTTCCAGCATGATGTCGGGAGTTATGCCTGGTCTGTCTGCCCACCATGGAATGCCTCCGCACATGGGACAGTTTCCACCTCACATGCACCAAATGATGGGGCCCATGGGACCTGTCGGACCTCCTTTCATGGGGCCTGGGTATTTGGAATTTATTTGAATAATGGTTCTTCAATTTAGTAATTGAAATCTTTTGTATCTCTGTTCTCTGAATGAAAAAAAAATGGGTTTCATTCTTTGATTTTAACTTTTGTGAACAATTTTCACAATTAATAATCATTTAATTAAATCTTGTGCATCCAATTCCAGCTATTTTACAAATTTTAACCCATAAATTCTATCTTCATCTCAGAATGATGCAGGGGATGCCAGGAATGCCTCCAGGAATGCAGCCACCGGTTTCGGGTGCATCAATGCCCGCCAGGCCACTCTTTCCAAGTGTTGTATCGACAGCGACGTCTTCCGCGCCTGGATCTTTGCCGTTGGGTGCTGACTTCAAGCCAATAACATCAATAGCGGGAGGTTCTATTGGCCCAATGAAACCGACGTTCCCGGCATATGGAGGTGGTGATAATAACGCTGCAAGTCTGCAAAGCAACAGTACAAATGACCAAAAAGTTAACCTTATTGCGACGACTGGCGCTGCTAGCAAAATAATCCATCCCCAAGAGGATCTTAGTCTGGTAAGCGATTGTTTTTCTTGTCCTATTCACTGTCTGTGGATGGAGTTACGGTATTGGAGTAAGATAGCTGGAGAACTACCTCGTGGAGCGATTCATAATAACTAACCGATTGTTTGAAGTCTGTACACTTTTTAACAGATTTGCTCTTTGTTAACGCAGATTTTGAAGACCAGTTGACAGATTGATTACGCAATGGTCTATACATTGGTCAAATAGACTATTTAAATTGAAATTCTGTTGAAACTTTAGGAAGAAATACGAGCCAGGTTACCCAAGTACCAACGGCGCCAGACAGAAGATACCAGGCCTACACAAGCAGAAACGTCTCAGCACGTAGCTGCATTGCAGCACCAACATCAGCAGCAGCAGCAGCAACAGCATCAGCAGCAGCAACATCAGCAACATCAACACCAGCAGCATGTTGCTGCTGCTGCATCTGCTGCGGCGGCGTATCAAGACCAGCAACAGAGACAACAGGCAGCCCTTAGTGCACTCCAGCAACAGCAACAACGATTCCAGCGACCGCCTCAGACCGTTATGGTTCCAGCCTCCGCGGCTATGCCGGTCAGTTCAGTCGCCCTTATGGCCCCTCTGATGCGCCCGACTATGACCTTGGCTGCACCCGCTCTTATTCATGGAGGTAACATGATGCGACCGCCCCCCATGGGCCTGCCTCCAGGTAAGTGTCCAATGTCTTTATCCCCTGGACTCCAGCCCCATTGCCCCTGTCCATTTTCTATTTTCCAAAACCCCTGCCAGCCCTGGCCCCATCCCTCGGAGCGTTGGGAGTCTCGGCAGACCGAGTTGAAAATTTAATGAGAAAAAAGAAAAAGAAATATAACGACGTACAATAATTATGGGCTTTTCTATTATGTGTAGTGGTTGCATATTATACTTCAAATGAGAACCACTGATACCATTGAAGAAAACGATTCTGGGTGAACGGATTTGCGGAGAACTTTACCGATCTTCTCTATTTTTGATTTTTATTTTATCTACTGTCTTGTGGAGTTTCTTTTCTCTTTAGTCTGAAGGGCGGGGTTGGATGGACTGAGGTTGCGTTTTAGTGTGGTGGGATTTTTGAGTGATGCAAATCAATGGATAGACTAATATGAAACCACTACAAGACAGTTATAATCTTCTATCGAATCCATTATTTGGTCAGAAAAAGTTTTCTTCAGCGTCCTGGATCCACGGTACACTTTTAATTTCCGTATCTTCTTAATTGCTATTTTTTTCAATAGCTATATACCCCCACTATTTGCATTAGGCGATTCGTTTTGGGTGTCGTATGGATACAGCAGCTTAGTCTAAAGCTCGACGATTACCGTCAATATCTTTCCGTCACAATGATGGCTGTTATTGCAATAGTTTGATGCTATGTACTTTGAAACCGATGTAAATATATATATTTTTACATCAGTTTTAAAGTACACGGCATCAAACTATTGCAATGTATGTACTTTACTTGGCTTCTGACTCGAAGAGTAATCAGTGTACAGTGACAGCAGTCAAACGAATGAATCTCTTGCAAAAATATTTTTCGCTTTTCTAAAAATTGCATAAAAATGTGGAACAGATAATAATATTGATAATAATGTATAAGATGTTGCACTCTTATCCGATATCCAATTCGATATTGACCATTAAGTCCAGAATTACGTGAATATGGAGTAAAAAAATCTATATATATAAAAACAAAACAAGTGAAAAACAGAAAAATAGCACACTCAGGATTCACCCATGCGCCGAACTGACGACAGCGTCGTACGTTTACGTTATAACGGTGCGTTTGCAGGGCGCCCTGTCACTCCTCGGTGAGTGTTGAACGAACGTTCCCAGTCTGGTTACTAAAACCGTGTTTTATACAAGTGCAACAAGGTTGGTCCTTAGCAAATAGCATGCGGTGACATGGCCTATATCTCATTACTTTTATTTTATTATTATTGTCATCATCATCATTATCATCGTCATCATCGTCATCATCGTCATCATCCTCATTAGCATACTCAACACCACATTTATTATTTATGTCATTATCATCGTCACAATTTCAACTATTATTATCGTTACTATTCTTGTCATCATTGTTAGGCGGCAGGTTGCCAATTTTTTTGGCTAACAGGCCGAGCGGTCATTCTCATATTCTTAATTACTGACATTAACTTTCGTTTTCAAGGCTGTAACATTTATCATATTAAAACTGTTTATTCAATCGCTAAATGATCATACACTTTTCTTAAAATCTTGAACTATAGTTCTCAGTCTAACAACAAATCATGCCCATCTATTTATTTATTTACCATTGATATATATTTCAATGACTTACTCCGAGGTAGTTTAAAACTAATTCACTACGCCAAATTCAAACATGTCTTAATTTCGTGGGAAAGAAAAAGTGTAGACATTACAAAAATGAACAGGATTCTTTGTCAAACACAATTTAATAGCTTATTAACTTGGGTAAGAAAAATTCAAAGACAACTTTTAACTCATGTCAAGTAATTCTTGATATTTCGGTGGATTAGGTTTTCACCAAGGCTATCGGTTTGATCATAAATAAAATATACTCTTAGATCGCGCCCGCTCGGCCGTATTTGAATATCATACATTTATTATTACATAAACATACATAAATTTTTTGCGTTCGTTTTATTTTTAATTTTTTTATTTTACTTTGGTTTTATTTTTAGCCTCTACTCACTGTTTCTCTTTACCTTACTATCTTGTAATCACTTACCATCCCATGCCAACCATACATCATAATATATCCTGTCTCTTATATTTATAGCTTGACTCCTGGTGTTGTGATACAGTAGTGAAAATGCTTTTTGGGCACGGTTTTGTCCGTTGTTTGAAATTTACAACCGCCAAGGCGGCATTGGTGCATTTTTCATGAACCCAATTTTTTCAAATTTTAATTCTTACTTGAAATTTTTTTTATATGACACATAAATTACACATTATTCTTGGTTTTCAAGTTTTAAAGTGGCAGTATGTTAAAGTCAGAGTAGATCAATTATTAAAGGGTAAACATAAATGAAAGTATACAATAAAAAAAATGAGGAAATTCTTACCTGCAAAGTTTTTTCTCTTTTCTTTTCTATCCATTTTTGCCTCTGTACACTTCAATTCAAATTATTGTCAATACATATTTGCTTTTTGATTTTTCTTTCTAGCAAATTACAAATGAAGGGGACAATTTACTCCAAAAAGTCCTTCGTCCTGTTTCATTAATTTTTATAGTTTTAACTACGTCAATGCACATCGTGTGTTTGATTAAAAGTTTTGAATAATTATTGCGCGTTCATGAAAAATGATACAAGTATATGAAAAAGTCGATTATCTTGATCGTAATTATGCTTTTAGTTTTGAATGAAATGTTTCATAAAAATAAATTTGCAACACCGAACATAACTATATAATATTCACACTAGCCTAGCTTTGTGTCACACATATACATTTATATAAGTTTGACCTGACCGACAGTAAGTAACGAATTCACATACCAGCATATATACTATATTACATAATTGGAATATTGCATATATACATATATATGTATGTATGTTAAACAATTAAATAAAATTAAACCTAACAAATGGGGATATGATATTTGTAGATAGAATATTCAGCGCGATACTGCGGCTTGTGAAATTGAAAGCAAGTGACAGATGACTGATTAGATTTCATCTCCCAATGATTGGCGACTGCAGGCGCAAGTCATTGCTAGACTTTAGTATGGTGTGCAGTTTGTGTGGTAATCGTTTAGCACAGTTTAATCATTTGTTGTTGACTTGCTAATGTATACAGCACATTGCATGCTGATTGTTCGAAATCTACAGTTCTTTCCGTTTGTTCAAATAAAATTTACCTGAAAAATACTTGGCCCGTCACTGTAAAGAAAAACAACTGAATTAATCACTGACAAAAATCGATCGCTAATACTTTGCATTTTATATCACCTACTCAATAATCAATCGATATAAAATTGTCAAAAGATGGAACGGAAGCAATCAATGATTTTTTATCTCATCCTATTTTCTGTACCCGTTGTAATCAAGTCAGCTGTCACTCGAATTTCTCTTCAACACAGTTGTAGTCGAATTGCGTTCAATCCTACTCAGCGTCGTATACTACAGACACCTTATTTCTGTAACTTCTACGCAAATATTTTCAATAATTCACGAAAACAAATGACAATCTTTGTACCAGACCCTTTTACTACACTTTATTTTGTATTCTATTCTTTTCGTTCTTATCTTGAACCACCTTTTCAAGTGAGACAAAGTATAAATTTCTGATTCAACGACAGGTTTGAATGTAAAGTACAATGCGCTATAAATTTTTGTCTGTGTTACGACGCGGAGTATGGAGATATATGTTTATTATTCGTGGAGACTGAGGCTGACGTAAGTATACCGAAATGCTGTTGATATGTTCTCTCTTTTTTTTTTTAAATTATTGTTTTTTTTTTCCTTCTGAATCTTGTTTTAAATAAGAGTCGTGTGGTGGATGAGTTGAATTCAGTCGTGGTTTTTTGCAGGGATGATAGGCGCCCTACCGCCGGGTGCGATGCACCCAGCGTTCGCCACTCCCATGGGATTTCCAGGAGCACCAATGCTCGCCCCGATGATGCATCCGCGCTTCAGATGATCGCCCCCCTCGGACGGGCCCAACCCACCTCTGCATTTCGTGCTTTGGGCCCGCCCGTAGCGGCTGGAATCTGACGATACCATCGAGGACGTTCGATCGACGATGAAGCGAAGCCTCGGAAGCCTCCACATCAGCTGCATCTAAAACCATCATGTTAACACGAAGTTAGCCAAACTATTTGTTTTTCAAATAATAATTATTACTATTAATATTATTATTATTGATATTATGTCATGATGTCAGTAACTTCCGGCAGCCGTTGAGAGAAAGAGAGCGATTTGTTAATCATGGAAGTGGGCTGCCGAAGTTTTTGAACTGTTTTTAATAGTCACGACACTAAGAAGACACGTCATACTGGTTAGATTGAACATATCTTCATCTTTCACCTACTCGTTTCTGACTTTTATTGAAAAATTCCCTTGGACTCTTATTGTGGAGTCGATAATAAGCGTACCCAATGTGGATTAAATTAGCAAAACTTTCTCAATTGCACGCTTATTATATATTTACACTTTTTCATTTCGTTTTTTTTTTTTCATTAAGTTAATGCAGTCGAGTATTCCGGCAATGTGGCGGAATGAAATGCAGACTCACATATTCGTTGCTATCTTCTCGTGTTTATCGAGTCAGTTGAGGTATAAAATTATCATTTCTTATTCTTTTTCTCTAGTTTTATTTTCGATTTTTCACATCACGTTTAAATTGTACCAGGGATTTTAAACGATCCATCTCGCACTCTTTCTCACGACGTCTTTTCGGTTTACCCCATACACCAATTTCCTCTTGGAGAGGCTGCTCGCAAACGCGGATATAGGTGGTGCTTCACGCTGCTACCAGGATACAATATTTTTTTCACACATTCACCAAGTGTAACGCATCGCAATTTTCTTTATTTATATTTCAATAAACAATAACGAGTATATACATTGAGATATCTGTGTGTGTATATATATATATGTATGTATATGCATATTGAACGAACATTACAAAATAGAGTGGAACGTTTGATGAGGAAACAAAAATAACAAATTTCTGCTCATCTGTATTATAACTATTGATATTTTCGTTATTGCTTGAGAAGCTTTGAATCGTAGATTTTACTCTGGCGTTGAATTCTGGTTTAAAAATATTCTTATTTGTAAATATTTTTAGCTTATTGCATCGCGATAAGATTTGGTTGATTTTTTTTTTTTCCAACCTTCGCCCTTACGATCTGGATTAACTTTTTCCAAATCTTCAAGCGTTGACGTTTTCTTATACAGATTACACAATCTGTATTAATTTTGTAAAAGTATATAAGTCTGGAGGCAGCGTGGAGGCTGAGCCGCCTCAGGTTAGTCTGTCGCAAATTTTATTTTGTTATCACTTTGGGCTGAATCGAATTTATACAAACTGAAATTACATGCATTAATAACTAAGTGCAAAGCGTATCTAATAGTACGTTTAATTAATATCATCGATTCAGTTCAAAGCCTTTCTTCGGAAGAAACAAGTCGGCGACGATTGAGTGAGTGGTAAGTACGGAGAGTGTTTATTAAAACGTTAGCTCTCTTCACTCGACTCACGCCGTTTTTCCATCTCCTAACCTTTGCTCAGTCTTCTCAAGCCATGGATCCAATCAATTTAAAAAAGTCTCAGCCAATCGAGACTGAATCACACTGATTTTTTACATCAACAATTTTCATTATTTTCTCGAAAGTAATACCTAATTTAAAGAAAATTCGTTTCTTAATACATTTTTGTTTGAAACTAATCTCATCATCATTGTTGTTGTTGTTGTTGTTATTATTATTCTTATTATTATTATTAATTGTCATGTCCCAATTTATGATTTATTCTAATGCATTGCAAGTAAAAATTCTTATAGTTTAACGGATTATCCGTAGCTAGGGAAGACTCGATCTCCTGAAATACGACTACATATTCACAGTGTCTCTCTTTCTTTTTTCTTGATACTCAGAAAACAGCATACTGTGACCCATATAGACGTGTACGTATCTCTACACATTGTTATCATACACTTACATCTAGTGGTTATGTTCCTCGATAAGTGGATGATACCTGGTTATTCGTCCAAGACAGTGTCTATTATCATCCCACAAGACCCTAGTATCCTTTGTTTGCTATTATTTAAAAAAGTAATATTCACATGCAATAAAACCACGGTGTTACAGAAGCTTTCGCTATCATTATCTGACTTCTAAGTCTCTAGTAAAATTTTGTGAATTGTGTATAAGCGAAATGCATTTGCAGTGTGATCAGTTATTGCAACTACCCACATAAGTTAATAGTTATCATCAAAGTGACTGAATTTCATTCATCCGCTAGTTACAATCTATAGCTTGCAATGAAACGCAGGTATTACACGAGTAATGAATTACGAAGTTAGATTAGACTCTCTAGTTTACTTTCTTTTTTCTTTCAAGAAGCTTCTACAAAATATTGGCAATTCAATTATTGACGTGACTTATCAATGGAAAATGAACACATTTGATCTGGCTATATATTTTATTTCATCGTTTTTGTCATCGGAAAGCTTTCTCATTAATTTTGTGAATTACAGAGGTTTAATGCGAATTTTTCACAATCAAGGCATTACGTAGACCAGTTCCTTGACTGTAGAATGTTGGAGTGTTAAATTTAGGAGAAAAATGGCTTGAATTGAAATTTTGGTAGCTTCCATAAATTGAGAAACATAACCAGTTTATCGAAATTGAACATGTAGAAGTTCTGTTATTTATTGAGTGTCATTTATGAAGTGTTTAAAAATAAAGACGTTCTGTGGAAAGCTTGATTAATTGGACTTAGCCCGCGATTTCGGGAATTTATCGAAAGTCTTTTACTCTTTGTTTGAAAAGACATAAAATTTAAAAAATTACAGTTACGTAATAAGATAGAGCTTGAAAGGATAGCAATTTAACAGCAATGCACAGATTGATGACTCGTGTAAATTCCTGGCATCGTGGACGACAGTCACATATTGTTTCAACCAATCACAGCCTTAACTGCTGTTGGACCATTTCGGTTCCTTGCCCCAGGGCAGGCGATTGTTTGGACCTACCGTCATTAAAGTCAACGAATCTCAACTCCCAGTTTTATAAATTTTGAAGCCCAGAATTATAAACATGCGTGTCGAAATTGTAAGGTGAAGAAAAAAAAGCTTACACAATTTGTCAAAAATACTGTAATAGTGAGGAAACTCGAGCGGGAGATTGAGATGACACCAAACCGATGATAACATTTTTCAAATACAAATACCTAATTGTTGAAGTGTGTATTTATGTATAATTTAAAAGTGCAATATGGCAGGAAGTCCGCGATGAACAATACCATTATAGGCGACCATAATATCCATTAATAAACGACCGTGTTACCAGTTGTCTTTTCAATTTTAAAAGATTTAATCTTATTTTCAAATTACTTGTATTTCTCTACTAGATACGATGCAATCACTATTTCTTTCTCGTGGCCATTTATGGTTTAGAAAATGATATTAAGAGAAGTTATTTATACAGGCTTCTTAATTATACATATATAAAAGTGTTCAGAGAAGAAGCAAAATATAATTTTGCCGCGGTTGTATTTGTAAAACTGGATATTTTTCACTTGGCTTAATTGACGCGTGGCTGGACCGAGAAACAATATTAGTAAATTTCATTAAGAATCATGAAACACAATATAAATTACTCACTTGGTGATTGGAGAGTTGAGGCGCTCACACTTGAGAACCATATTGGTGAAATTTTTTATTCTCCTTTTTTTTTTTTTTTTTTTTCTTAAATTAACGATGGAAATTAGGATGTATTAAATTTCAGAATTATCAATGCGATTACATTAAATTAATTTAGATCACAAGTGTTCATTGCGACAAACGAAACTAGTCCAGTGCACCGCTTCAACACTCCAACGGAGAATGCTTACCCAGGTCTGTGTGTATCGATCTCATTACTATGCGCATATTTTTACGCTATTCTATACACTTACATGGTGATAGAGAGGATAATTATATGGATGGATTTTATCAGTTAAATAAGGTATTTGGACAAATAATATTCTTTATTTTATCTTTTTGTACCAATTATGCATACATACATACATGTATTTATATGTAAACCTATCCCTATGCAGGAATTATGCATTATAATATCTACACGATGCAGACCAAATTACAGCACTGTTGATTTTCAGCTGCAACGATTCGCCACACACTTATACAAACACCAAACGTTGTATCTCAAGTGTCCTAATGAGTGAGAAAAATTGAATAAATAAACAGAAATCTTCGCTGACATTTTAATTCTTAGCATTCGCTGTCAACCATTCGCCTGTCCGTTCATACGATCCTCCTCCATACCTAACTTTGAAAACTTGTCGAAGGTTATAGAATACATAAACTTGATATAGTGTTCGTATTGAAGAACGTCTCGAACTGGTTTTATCAAATTTATTTCCTCGAATAAACATGGCTTCATAAAAAAAAGACTTAACCGGTTCGCAGATAGAGATTGGTCCTCAGATGACCCAACGAACTCAGTGTGGTGACATCGTGAAAGAGTTTAGTCAGTCTTTTACGGAAGTTCTTCATTTGCTTTTGCCGGTAATTATTACGACAACTTTATTCCGATACATCGGTTATGCAATTACGTATAACGAAATAACGAAATTAGCAAAACTGTTGAGTTTAATTACGTTGACAGATGAAATAGGCTGAAGAAATTATAAAGCAAGTATAAATGCACCTTAAGAACTCGATTTCGTTATTAGTGTTGCATTGTGGCATCCTCAGAACAAAAAGAAAACGGCAGTCATTAAGCATGGTACTTAAAAAGTAATAAAAATAGTTGTAAGAGAATCCATCTAAATCACGTTTGTCGAATTCAATCCATTGTCTGTTGAGTTTTCAAATTAGTGTTTGAATATTACTTTAACAACATACATTCTCCTCGTAATGAGAAAAGGTATGTAAAACAAAAAAAAAGTGAATTAAGATTGAGTGCTTCCACGTGTAAACGATCGCCATGCACATTCTCTTGTTATTTTTTCAAAACCTTATTCTTAAATGGAAACGATCAAATACTGTTAGGAACTGTATTCTCTCAACAATACCCACTTCTAAGTCGCGACAAAAACTTTGATGTATACGTTATGTGCAGTGACTGCAATCTTTGGTGCAAATTATGATTACGCGATTACATGTATACTTTGGAATGTAGAATGACAAATTTTTCTTAGATATTATTGCATTTTAAACCCTTAGCAGTGTGGCGGAAGTGAGATTTTCGTGTCAGTTTTATGTCATAAAAAAAAATTTGCTAGATTATCTCAGTCTATAATGAGATTTTTTAAAATTCGAAGTGGCGGATGCAAATCAGAATAATAGTTTGATTCCGACGAATGTTAGTATCTCATGAGTTTCTACTGCCATATTGGATCCGCCAGTTTGAATTTTCTAAATATCATTTCAGATTAAAATTCAACGATTTTAACACTGTGGTTTACTAAACATCAGTCAAATCGATATATTAACATTTTTTTTAAATATTTGTCCCCATATTTATCTTAACTCAACAGTGCCAAAACTTTTTTCCGTCCGTATGTGTTACTTACAGTTAAAGTAGAGACCAGTTGCAAATAATCATTTAAAGGTGATTTCAAATCCCCGTTCGATAATAGTTACGTTACAGTAGGTAAATTAGTATTCATGAAAACAATTTAAATGCTAAATTATGCGATAAAAACCAGTTATACATGCAACTTGATATATCAGACACTGCCTTATAAACTTTGATGTATTTGCGTAATTACTCGATTATACTTTAGTCTATACACGTGAATACCATCGCAAAGTAAAACAGCATTTTGCTCCAATGCTTTGCAAAATAATGGAAAACAAGGTATGCAGAAGAGCTTTTTTACATATATCAGTAGGTAAGCGAAGTCAGGTCTGAACATGAGGGTCTGCGGATGGTTCAGCTGTGGCTTCTTCCCGGCGTTGTTCCTGGTCATCCTTAGTGCAGTACAGAGCTCAACGGCCACAGAAAAACTACGCGTTGCATACCAGTGGAAATTCCTGGATTTTGCCTGGCCAAACGAAGAAACCCGACAACTCTTTCCCCATTATATACGCGAGAACAATAATCCCCTTGGAGTGTTAGCAGCCGGTGACAGGCTCTTCATCACCGTGCCACGATGGAAGTCGGGTGTTGCATCCACCCTGAACTACATCTACCTAAACGGTAAGGAACTTGAATCTCTTCTAATGGACCCTGTTCGTCCGTAATTCGTCCTCATTATCAACAAAAACATTTTTTACTCATAGATACGAAAGAGTCACCACTGCTTAATCCGTATCCTTCGTGGGAAGCGCATCGACATGGCGATGGTAGGGTACCGGAAGTTGTATCAGTATTTCGCATCTGGGCAGATAAATGCAATCGTCTTTGGGTCCTGGATATGGGCTATGAAAGCTATATCCGTAGCAGTCAACAGTGGGCTCTACCAGCCTTGCTAGTCTATAATCTGACCACCGATCAGCTCATCCGCAAGTACGTGATCCCATCGGATCAATACCCGACAAATTCGCATTTTGGAAACGTAGTCGTTGAGGATGCCTCTTGCGATAACGCATTCGCTTATCTTGCCGAACTCCGGGGACCGGGTATTATCGTTTACTCCTGGGCCAGCAATACCTCCTGGCCTGTCAAGCATCACTACTTTAATCCTGATCCTATGGTAAAGCTGTACCCTTTTTGCTTAAAGCTTAGAATGTTTCTATATGACCTCTCTGAGAATATTTTTGGCACCTACTGCATTGCTAGGATAGAAATTCCAGTTGAATCAGGTATTTTAATTGTAATGGAAGTGTATAAAATCAATTGTATTTTTAGGCTGGAAGTTTTAACTCGTCAGGTCTTTCGTACCATTGGTGGGACGGCATCATAAACTTGAGTCTAGCCCCCAAAGAAGACGGCTTTAGCACCTTATACTTTCACCCACTTTGCAGCAACGCCGAGTTTTACGTAGACACGAAAGTACTTCGGGTTCTGGAGCGCATACCTGGCAAAGGTACCTGCAGCAGATCAGTAAAATTAATTGTCTGAATGTCTAATCAACAGATGACTAGAAATACAATGTATCCTTTGATTGCAGACAACTTTTATGAATTCCACGCGCTGGGTTCTAGAGGATCGAACACCCAAGGCGCTGCCAGTTACCTGGACCCAAGGAGTGGAATCCTCTTTCATGCACTTTCTATCGCAAATAACATAGCATGTTGGAAACCCGGAACTAAATACAGCCCTGAAAATATTGGCTTGGTTTTTCCGGATAACAATACCTTGATTTTTCCCAGCGACATTAAGGTCAGAAATCGATCGAGACATTTTTCTGTTGCTGGTGCTATAATAAGATCCATCTCATATATTTTCCTAATTTCAGATCGACGCTCAGAGCAACATCTGGGTGATGGCTGACCACCTTCCGGTCTTTATGTACTCTCAATTGGATTCCAACAACTATAACTTCCGTGTTTGGACCGGATCCGTGCAAGATGCCATAGCCGGGACCCCTTGTGCCTAGAAAACCTAAAATAACATGGATCTGATATCATTGGTCTAGATTTCCTGAAGAATTTGTTGTAAACATTGACACCGATCGTATGATTGATAAAACTTAATTCTACTCTAATTAATCCTGTAATCATATTCACGATGTAGAAACTATAATAAATCGCAATCGTTAACATTTTCTCTTACTCGCAGCTTTTCAATCCATGATATATTACACCGGAGAAACTGTATCTCCACAAACGGTTGAAAACATGGTGCGATCATCTGGAAACATTCCAACTGGTATCATTTCAGAGATGTGTACTCTAATAATCCGTTGGGTAATTCAAGTGACAATGTGTTGGTGCAACTGATAAAAGGTTGATAAAGTATTAAGAAAGGTTATCATATAATTATACAACATAGCATTATCATACTGATAACCGAATTATCATAGTGTACGTATAAGATTTTGTACCGGATAGTTCTGAAACCAAGTGCAACAGAGCGGTGAACCCAGAAGGACCAGTGTGATCGCATTTTATTTGGATTCATCTCCACTGTTCATGTAGTAGTCATTATATGAATATGTATATTACAAAATAGCTGATAAACTAAATTATATATAACAAGAATAATAATCGACGTGAAGTAATATGAGACTCATCGTTAATTGCGGTCATGTAATAGCATTGATGTTTGTTATCCTGAATGTTCAAAGTGCGCAGGGCATCGACAATCTCCAAATAATCTACCAATGGAAGCTTCTTGAATACGCCTGGCCAAATGAAGATACGCAACTACTATTTTCGCATTATGTGGAAGAGAATAATAATCCTCTGGGACTCGAAGTTGCGGGTGATCGACTTTTCATCACCGTACCGCGATGGAAACCGGGTGTTGTAGCCACCCTGAACTACGTTTACTTGAACGGTGAACAAAGTGCAATATTCAATAAAAGCTTTCGATTGTAAAAACCATAAGCAATAATAACAGATAATATTTTCGTCTATCATGCCTGATCACTATAGCGACTAAAATGCGACCTTTACATGCAGATACCAGCGAGTCACCTCTACTCCATCCATATCCCTCTTGGGAGGCACATGAGTACGGTAACAACAGCGTACCGGAAATTGTCTCGACCTTTCGCGTCTGGGCAGACAAATGTGATCGTCTTTGGGTCCTCGATATGGGCGTTGAAGACCTCACCGGAACTCGGGAGCAGCTGGTCACTCCGTCCTTGATCATCTACGATCTGACGACCGATCAGCTCCTACGCAATTACGCGATCCCTTCGGATCAATACCCAGAAAAATCGCACTTCGGAAATGTCGTCGTCGAGGATGCCTCCTGCGACGATTCCTTCGCCTACCTTGCCGAACTTCAGGGTCCGGGAATCGTCGTTTACTCGTGGTCGAGTAACGATTCCTGGCTCGTTGAACACCACTACTTCCACCCTGATCCACTGGTAAAAGCGTAAAGTTCATCCATGATTTTTTAAAATAATACAAGTTTTCACGGGTCGTGTATATATGTATCTTCCGTTCTAAAATCACTTCGAGAGTCATTACCCGTTGAAAAAATTCCGAATCCGAAAATATGGGTGTAAGTTCTGATAAAAGCGATTATCATGTATCAACTGGACACTAACTATAAAACTACGGAATTTTTAAGGCTGGAAATTTCAACGTCTCCGGACTTTCTTTCCAATGGTGGGACGGTGTTGTAAATCTTGCCTTGGCCCCCGAAGCAGATGGATACAGCACTCTGTACTTCCATCCACTCTGCAGCAACGCTGAGTTCTCCGTCAGTACTGAGCTGCTTCGAGATTCCGTACTCGCAACGTCGTCAGGTGATTTTATTTTCCAATTTCAGATTTAACGTTGCCAAGGTATAATCTCAATTGTTGCACACTAACAATAATGTACTTGTTTTCTTCTATACGTATAGACAGTTTTCACAACTTTACGGTGGTGGGTACCAGAGGTATCAACGGCCAGGGTGCAGCCAGCTACATAGATCGATCGACCGGAATCCTCTTCCACGCCCTTTCGATCGCAAATGCCGTTTCATGCTGGAATCCTGGGACCAGCTACAATCCCACGAATGTGGCTCGCGTTTACGCGGATAACACGACTCTAGTTTTCCCCGCTGACATTAAGGTCAGCGCAACATATCTCTCTCAGAGTTAATTCTTTTCCTCTTTTATTGATACGAGAAAAAAAGATAACCCATTTCTTTTCAGATCGATAATTATAGTAACATCTGGGTGCTCTCGGACCGGCTCCCAACCTTCATGTACGATCAGCTGGACCCTGAAAACTACAACTTTAGAGTTTTATCCGGGTCTGTGGAGGAGGCCATAGAAGGAACCGTCTGTTCTCGTGGAGTCACATACATGGGTTTAATTCAGGGTCTGGTTTCGCCTCTGATTGTTGTTATTCTCGCCTTGACTTGAAGCACAGCCTGTCAATTCATGCATTCCAGGAAATTATTGCTGTATAGGTATTAAACGTACATTAGTGCTGTTTTTGCCTGAAGCATCAATCAGTTTGAATATTCACGCGCTAGCAGGATAACTATATATTTCCAGATCGAGTTTAACGATAGCAGTTTCACGAGGAGGAAAAGTTATACGTACCTTCTGCACTACTTAACAGTATTTTTAACAGTATATTTACTCCGTCATAAATGTATTACGAAAATGAGAATAAAATTTTCACTCGGCTAACAAATTATACTTTACACAAGCATTTGATTATAAGAACTAGTTTCTTGAAAGCATTACGTTTGTCCACATGGATTTGAATCATGAAATGTTGAAGAGTGCTCAGTAGATATACACGTATGTATTCTTCCCCGGTTTTCACCTCAGCATTTCACGAGTTTAGTAAAGATACTTGAGGGCATAGTAATACACGTATTTCGTGTCTACATTTGTTGGTCACATTTGAAAACCCTTGGTCGTTGCGCCTCACAGAATGTTTCACATGTGTATACTAACTAAATCGTGATAACCAAAAGCCTTCTCCCCGGCGTATGTCCACGCATACACGTGTAGATTTATAAAAGAGTGACTGCAGAACCGTTATTCTCTTATCTAGCGAGACAGGTGAACGGTGCTCTGTCACGCCTATCTACCCATTCTATCCATTCGTGTGAGTAGTAGCGATCACAGAAGCGGGAACGAAGCATAATGCCTACCGTAGCAGCAATCACTTTGAAAAGTGAAAGCAATGTCCTCGGCTGCAGAAGGGAAGAATGGATGAAGCCGCGAGCTCGACTTGTCAAGCGGCAACTTGAGCGCTATTTCATGGTTCGATTTATTCGCCCAGTCATTTTCTCATTTATTTATTCTTTATTACACACCTGTATCACCTGTATTTGTATAGAAGGGAACAGACACTCAGTTAATTTGACCCTCGCGGATAAAACGGACCGTGGACATACGACCTCCCCTAAGGAACACAGGGAAGTTTACACAATGTAACGGCGTAGTTCACCGATAGGTGCCTGCGCATTTGTGCTCGCTCGACCCACATCAGTATTTCATCGGGAATGCGGAGAACGTGCAACACACGACCTGCAGACGGTATTTACAATACGTAACATGGTTTGCAAGAGGGGAATTCCCACTGAGTAGCACCGCACATTACGTACCCAGGAGAGTTTTCAGTTTCATCTCTAGCATCGGGTCACCTGTACACTGTATACTAATGGGTGGCCAAAACGATCAACATGACAAATAAGGTTCTAATATGAAACTTTATAATTTTCAAATCTCATTAGCACGATCGGTAATAGAAGAGACCGTTTATGACCTTTTGAAGATGATACAAGAACAATACGCTTGTATTTATGTCGCAGAAATAAGAAAATTTGTCAACTAGACGAGTTCTATTGTACAGTAAAATTAAGAAATGTTGAAACAAACATCATCCGTTTACCAAAGTATAGTTCAAGTTGGCAATAATAATTGTGCACCTTCGGATTAATCAATTATCCTTGCATTTGTTCGTCACTATAACTGCAGTAATTTTCCGATTACCGTCAACTGATTCGTTTGATTTCTGGTTAATTTATTAATTTAATTCAACCAGTTTTTTATTATATATTGTATATACATATATGTGTGTAAATAAAAAGTTGCATCAACGTGCACAATGTCAACAATAGATATAGCCTTGCAGTCGATGCAGATGATGATCGTCTATCACGGAGTCCTTCTGGGCCGCAAGTATAGTATAACAGATGGGCGTGCTTCGCGCGAGAAATCGGAAGAACCGTTCATCGTCAGCCGTATTCCTCGATCGCGTACGTTGTACTGGGTATACAGGTTCGGTTCTATTTCAGTTGACACTGCAAACTCGCCGGGGTAACACATCGCGCTCTTAAATTCCTTTCACAAACAATCATTAAACTTCGGTTATTGTGGTGTAATCAACGGTTTGGCGCGGTTAATTATCGTGCCTTCTTATATTTACTGCAAGGGATTTTTCGTTTCAATTGTGACAGAGGTTCGTTTATAGTACAGAATAATCCTCACGTCCGATAGCCGATGTTTGATGGAAAAATACTCCCTGCATTTAATAATTAATTATCTCAACTGGGAATGCGATAGCTTTGGCTTGCGAAACTGTTTTTATATTTAATAAATGATAAAAAAAAAACTCAGTATTATTTGAAATATTACATTCGTGTCTCTATATTCTAGAAATTGTGCTATACTTCTCGATCAAGGTTCATTATGACAAAGTTTTTTTCTTTTAATTTAAACGCTGCTCATTCTGTGCATACAACATTTTTTTAAATTTGGGTGATATTAAAATTCTCAACTCTTTTCAAACGCTGAAATTTCTTCTGCGGCTCTGGCCTCGCACGATATATTATTCAGGGACGGCTGGAGAAAGGCTCTGAAGTGTACAACGCGTGGTTCAAAACCGGTTTTTTGGCGCGGTAACTGCGGTTAGAAAATTTAAAACGATCAAATTCGTTATTTTTACTATCGATTTTAATGCTCGTTGACATTCGCTGCTGGTCAGCTTCGTTCTACCTTTTTTACATCGTCGGTCGTTTGAACGTGGTACTGAGTGTCGCAGCTTGTATGAAGTATTAAAAATAATTCCGTTCCCAGAACTTTATTAAAATTCTATTCACCTTGAATTCGAAATACCCGACGGTGTCATGTTATAAGAATACCGACTATTCACCGCAGCCGATTATTGTTAGCTGTGATTTCAGGTTTAATGGGATTCCCAGGCTAAAACTTGACGGGCCAAGCATATATTGTTCGTTTAACGGGTATGTAAATACTATAACAAGAAGTGTGACGAAAGAGAACGCACGCAGTCACGGAATGAGTCACGGCGACCGTGACCATCGAATTCTTAGAAATATTCTAACACCTCGATCACGAACTACCTTTTCCACCTACCCACCCACCTTTCTTCGTACATCGGTTGTATCATGTAAAGTATTTTATACAGAATCTGCTCCCCCGATTTTATTGCCAATTACTCGAACCCGAAGGCCAATACATATAATTATTATACTGGCAGATCACAATATAGTTCACTGTGATCACTAATAGCTGCAACAATCTTGCGTCCAATTCTTAATTTCAATTAATTTAGGTAAATTAAGTTAAGAAAAAAAAGAAACACATACACACACGCAAAAACACACATTCTAGCTTTCATTCCAGGAACTGATATCTGGAGTAACCCAGACACAAGGACCATGAGCGTTTGTGGTCGGTCCAACCACGGTCTAGCCACAGTACTGCTGCTGGTTTTTCTCGGCGCGCAAAACACCGCAGCTATCGATAATCTGCGCGTTGCTCACCAATGGAAATCCCTGGAATATGCATGGCCTAATGAGGATACTCGGCAGCTTTTCCCCGCTTATAAAAGTGAAGACAATCTTCCACTTGGCCTCGAGGTCGCGGGTGACAAATTGTTCATCACAGTACCGAGATGGCGATCCGGCGTTGCGGCCAGCCTTAATTACATCAAATTGAACGGTGAGAGTTTTGGGTCTCTCAGTGTTATTTCTTATGCTTATCTGCGTAAGTTTATCTAATTTTTTCATTTATCACAGACACGAGCGAATCACCGGTACTGAACCCGTACCCGTCTTGGGAGGCTCATCAGTACGGTGCGGCTGGAGTACCGGAAGTTGTATCAACCTTCCGGATACGGGCTGACCGCTGCGGTCGTCTCTGGGTCCTGGATACTGGGCTTGCTGACATTCTCGGTACTCCGGAACAACAGGCTCCACCAACTCTTGTCGTTTACGACCTGGCCAACGACCAGATTCTCCGGAAATTCGTTATTCCAGAGATGCAGAGAACGGGGGATTCTCTGTTTGCAAATATCGCAGTCGAGGACGAATCCTGTGAGGATTCTTTCGGCTACCTTGCTGATCTGGGGGGCCCTGGCCTCGTTGTTTATTCCTGGCGTCGTAACGTTTCATGGCTCGTCAAGCATCACTTCTTTCACCCTGATCCTATGGTACTTTTTTTTTATCAAACAGTATATCTGGATGTTTGATCGCGCGAACACCTGACAGATGATGCGTATATTTCGCTTTGTTTGTGCATGAGTTAATTTATTCATGTGCCATGTAGTGATATAAACTCTGCGACGAATATTTTTGCATAAATTAGAGAGAAACCGAAACGCTCTTATATCGTTGAAATAGTTACGGTTCATTGCCCTGTCCTCATATAGCTTTATACAATTGGTTTCACGGTTATCAAATTATAATAATACAATGATAATTCAAGAGTGGCGAATTCAACGTCTCTGGTGTATCCTTCCAATGGAAAGATGGTCTCTTTGGTCTCTCGTTGGCTCCTGCAGCTGACGGTTACAGCACCCTGTACTTCCATCCGCTATGCAGCACCATGGAATTTTCTGTCAACACAAGGCTACTCCGAGACCCTGAACGAGCGATGATGCCAAGTAAGTTCAGCCGGTTGTTCACCTTTTCCCTCGATTTGCGAGGAGATTAATCACAGCGGTGTTAACGTGGCTTTGAATTTTAGACAGCTTCCACGAATTCAAGGTACTCGGGAGCAGAGGACCAAACGGCCAGAGTAGCGTCAGTTTTCTGGATCCAACAACTGGAATCCTCTTCTACGCTTTGACCAATTTGAACGCCATCGCCTGCTGGAGATCCGGTGGGAAATATAACATCCTTGAACAGGGCCGCGTTTATATGGACAACGTCACTATGGTCTTCCCTAACGATCTCAAAGTAATCAAGTTGGCGCTCGAGTTTATTGTTGTTTAATAACCACACAATTTTCAATCACAGAATACCTATGAAAGCTACAGTTTTTAATTATTCATAGCTAAACGATTTATTTCTGCATAGGTTGATCGTCAGGGCAACATTTGGGTTCTCTCGGATCGGCTTCCGACCTTCATGTACGGTCAGCTTGACCCCAACGACTACAATTTCCGGATCCTGACCGGTTCCGTGCGGGAAGCTGTGGCGGGCACCGTTTGCTCCATGCCCCCTATGACATCGACTTCACGATCCCCGTCGATTTCGTCAACGACGCCTAAAGTTGGCGTTCGAGTTGCGGGACCATTAGGCACAGGCAGCGGTCAGTCGACAAACGTATCGTCGACTTTGGTCCTCCTACTGGCGCTCGCTTTCTTTGCCAAAAATAGTTGTTAGATGCATGTGTGTATGATGGGAGGCTCGTAACCGCTCTTGGCTAGATCGTTTTTACGCGCATATTTTTATACGTGGCGTTCGTGAGCACTCATATATTATTCATTTCTCAGGACTTTTCTAATTCTCTGTGCAACGTTATTCACCGACGAGTGGGTTGCTCTTGGTGTCATCGGTCATATAAATAAAATTGACAAACACTTGTTTGACGTTTCGGCCCTTTGAGGGGGGCCCTCCTCAGAATCCGTTATATAAAATATATATAGTATATAATAAAGGGCCGAAACGTCAAACAAGTGTTTGTCAATTTTATTTATATGAACGATGATACCAAGAGCAACCCACTTATAATTTCCCGGTCAAAAAAAATTTTCACGTTATTCACCGACCACGGAGTCTATGAAGGTGGTGCTGACATCTCCGCTATACACTCTAGTAGACTGAAAATAATTGAACAATCCCACTTTTTTCATCAACATTATTTCGCCTAAGAATATATTGAATCGTTGAGAATGTCGAATTGATTAATTTAGTTTTCTTATACTGCGACTGCTTCCTCGACGGCCCCAGTGCCATATCAGGACGTGATTAATTTAAACTATATTTGGACCTCGTCGCATTGGCATTTTCAATTATAATATACTATTGAAGATAAATGAGCACAATGTATGTACCTTATAGTATACCCTGCGTATACAACTATGATTTTATTATAGAACACGGCCGGACTTGTTACTGTATGATAATTCAATTACTGACAACTGATTATACAATATAGCGATAAAAATAATTATTATAATAGTTATTGCTATTCTTCTTTCCAGTATCACTAGTAATTAATTTTATTCGCATGCAGTTTAGATGAAAATTACAGTTGAACAATCTTGAAAAGCAGAGTTGAAATATAGAAATATTTGAAACAATAACGAGTCATTGCAAACCAGCAGTATAGAATATTTACTGACCTAAACACCTTTCACATTGTTGCACCGTCACATTCAAATAACCATTACAGTAAATAATAAATCCATCACGAAATAGCCGTGAGCTACAGATTTGAAATCTTCGATCTGTTATTCTCGTGTAAAATGTCAGGCAATGTTAGAACAAGTCGCAAAAAATTAGATTTTCGTAGAGGATCACCATAAGAAGAAGATTGCCGCCATTCCCTTCTACGATTACCATTCAATTGTCGTGCAATGCATCGTTGTTTGAACAGTTACAACTGATCTCTATTATAAATCTCTATTATAGATCTCTAATATAATTATAAATAAAGATCAGTGATAGTTACCGACTGAACATCTCCCCAGGATATTTCAACACGAGTGGACGTTCTATGTTCAGTGGTAATTTTGTGTCCGTTAGTTCAGCGAAACTCCTCAAGATGGCTCTGTACTCGTTAAACTTTATCTTAGATTTTATAAGGTACACCTCCTCTGTCGTGAGTACCCAATCACTGACGAACGCAAGTTTAAAATCAAACGACTGCTCACGGAACGGTCTACGGACAGGAAAGTACGAGGATTCGATGATGCTTTAGGATTGTTCGTTTCAATATTAACACTTGATGCTATTCCGTAAATGAGTAAAGTGTTTGTGCCGCACAATGGACGCTTGGTCTA
Source organism: Diprion similis (assembly GCF_021155765.1). Classification (NCBI taxonomy): domain Eukaryota; kingdom Metazoa; phylum Arthropoda; class Insecta; order Hymenoptera; family Diprionidae; genus Diprion; species Diprion similis. The sequence continues at coordinate 1,529,886 of NC_060113.1, read as the reverse complement.
CCGCCGTTCTTGAATGGGTAAGAATTTCTCCTAGTCCAACCGACTTACCGGCTAAATTCACAACCTGTTGTGCCGCGTCTCTTGCCAAACTTGTAACCGTCCTTTGAATCGGTCCGTTTGTTTTCTCCACTTGCAAATTTTTTCACACATTACACCGCTCTGTCGGAGGTTACGGAAAATTTCTTTGACTATTACACACTCTCCAATAAATGATATTAATTGTATATTGTAGTCGAATCGACAAAAATTTACACAGCCCCACTTATGTTTACATTAGTGCTACGTGCTACTACGAAAACGTCGAGTCTTTATATTCTGAAGCACTTGTAAAGTTCACGATTGTAAATTTCAATCGATAGTAAAACGCAGATTAAAATATAAGAGTTATTTTTTCTAAAATTTTACATCCCAATTGAGTTATAAGATCCAGAGTTGAGTGTCTGGTTTGGGATAAAACTTCTTTCCTGATACATGATCTATAAGTTACCGTCAATATTTATGGCTAAAAGTTAGTATATCGAATGAATGGGTTCCAAGTATTTCACTCTTGGTATGAAACATTTATGTGAAATGATAAATTTCTAGAGTAAAACTATCAATCAATAAATGTTAGCAAAGATGCACCTTTTTTTATCTTTTTTCTTGGTACAACTCGTTCAATGTTATTCACTTATCATTTATAATTTAATTTCAGGTCAATTGCCTCGACATATTAGAGAAAAATGTTGTTGATATAGAAGAATTGCAGGATTGCAAGTTTTATTCAAAGCTCATCAAAATCTTGTGAGTGATCATTCTTGTTAACTGTTTTATAGCTGTATTCATTTTTTCATTCATGTTTATGTATTCTTGTACAAGTATGTTCGTAATTTTAAATTCATGCATCTTTCTATTCTTAGATGCCATAATTACTCAGAGGATGATCTCGATGACAAAGACCTTTTATCAAGGTTTATTCAAGGTACCAATTGTTCTGATTACTTTAAAGATATTATTCATTCTGTCGTCTGTATTTAAAGAAAAAATATAAAATTGCACTTTTTAGGTACTTATCCAGAATTCGTAATGGAAAGTGAAAATGATAAGGAAACTTTTAAAGAAATTCATATTGCTTCACTTCTGCTGCTTCATTCCTCCCAAGAACCTAAACTGCACAGACCAATGTGCATTAAGCTGAGTAATGAAACTCAGCTTAAGATTAAGGCATTCTTGGAAAAAGTGTTGCAGTATGGTAGCAGTGTAACAAAAGAAGCTATACACGAGGCAATCATGGAAACTTCAGGCACCATAACGAAAACGCCACCAGTTACGCCGAAAATGAGACCTTTGAAAGATTTCTTTAATTCGCCGGTAACCACAGTAAGAAAAAATTTTAACAGGGTAATGGAAGATCGAACTCGAGAAGTAAGACGCTTGAGGGCCGAGTTAGAAACTGAAAGGTTTGAGAAAGCCGACTTACAAGAAGATCTCGAGATACAACGAGATAAGATAAACAACCTGCAAAGAAAATTGCAAGAAAAGATGGCAGAAATTAAAAAAATGCGCGAGGAATCAGCTGGCCTGGAAACTCCCCAATCCTCTAAGAAGAAGAAGGATATTAAAACGCCAAAGAATCGAATCAGTGTCAAAGTACAAGCTTTAACTGATGAAATAGTACAGTTGAAATCTGAGATCATTAGTTTACAGGAGGATAAACAGTCACTTGCACGGAAATTGGCTTCTTCCGAAAAACATTGCGCAGCAATTAAGGAAAGGTCTGACATGAATGAGAGAAACTTGGAGACATTGCTCCTTGAGGCAGACATCAAAAGCCAAGAAATAGTAGAACTCACGATGCATAATGAAGAATTGCGTGCTCATATTCAGGAAATACGGAGAGAAACTATTGAAAATCAGAGCTTCGAAATGGAAATGTCCCAAATGTCTCCTTCCAATTCCAGATCGTTCAACGCCAGCGAAGTATTGAGCTCTGTTATTGATATTCAGTTACAGGAAGCAAAAGAAGAATCCAAAATTGTCAAAGTGCAACTGGCAGATTTGAATCAAAGGTTAATGTCAGTTCAGGAAGAATATCACTTCCTTCAACGTTCCAATGAAACTCTAAAGATTGACCTGAGCTCTACCGAGCAAGAATTGTCTGAAGTGCAAAAGGAATTAAAAAGTTACATTGAAAAAAGTAACACGTTCGAGAGAGAGAGTTTACATTTTCAAGAAGAAACTTCAAAATTCAAATCATTACTTTTATCCAAAGAAGAATTATTGACGCAATCTGTAAATAACGAAGACAATTTAAAAGTACTTTTGAAAGATTTAGAACTGGAACTTGAAAAAACTCATGATTTATTAAGCAAAGAAAGCGTCAGGGTGAAAGATTTGGAAGCAGTTGTGTTGGAAAAAACAGAAATACTTGAACACGAGCATTCGAGGTTCGACAGTCTTCATGAAAAATGGACAAACTTGGAAGAAGAGAAGTCGAAATTGCTAGGAGAAATTAAGGATCTGAAAAACTCAATATCACTGAACGAAAATTCATTGAAGCAAGCTAAGCAACAGGAGGTAGTATTGGAGTCAAATGTCAACAATCTCAAACGCGAATTGACAAGTGTACAAGATTTATTAAGTGCACAAACAACTAGAGTTAAGAAGTTGGAAGCAGAATTGAGTCAAACGAAATTAGAAAATCAAGAAACTTCGAAGATGCAGTTATCCAGGTATCAAAGCCTTGAAGAAAAATGCAAAAGCTTGGAGCGTGAAAAATTGAGTCAAATGAAAAATATTGGAAACCTTCAAGGTCTGCTGGAGTCGAAAGAGCAGCTCCTAAAACAGTCCTCAGACAAAATAAACGACCTAGAGTCATCCTTACAGGATTTAAATGGGAAACTTCAATCTGTACACAATTTGCTAAGTGAAGTACAAATCAGAGTAAAAGATTTAAGTGTGATTATGCAAGAAAAAGAAGAAGTTATTGAAAATCAGTCCAGGTGTTCTCAGGACCTTGAAAAGAAGCATACAAGTTTGGAACAAGAAAAAATTAATCTATTGACAGAAATTGAGGGACTGAAAATTTCAGTTCTCGCAAAACAGGAGCTGCTGGAACAGTCTCATCATCTGAATGGAAAACTTGAGTCAGAATTACGTGATCTAAACAGAAACAGAGAAACAATGCAAAAACTTTTGAGTGAAGAAGAAATTAAAATCAAAGATTTGGAATCAACAATAAGACAGATGAAAGTAGAATACGAAAAAAACTATATTGATTTTGAAGAAGAAAAAGGTAGTCTGTCACACGAAATTCTTGATCTGAATAACAGGATTGTATTAAACGACGATTTATTGAAGCATTCTCGCAAAAGTAATGAAAACTTGGAGTCAAGTGTACAAGAACTAAACAGCAAACTTCAAGCTGTGCAAGATTTTCTGGCAAAAGAAAAAATTAAAGTAAAGGATTTGGAATCTACAGTAATTCAGTCAAAGTTAGAACAAGAAGAAACTACTAAGGCACAGTTATTAAAGTACCAGAATCTGGAAGAGAAGTATGCAAATTTGGAAAAAGAAAAATCAAGTCTGATACAAGAAACGAAAGACTTAAATCACACAATTTCACTAAAAGAGAGTGCATTGGCACAGTCTTATAAAAATATTGAGAACTTGGAATCAGGTTTACAGGATTTACACAGTAAACATCAGTCTATCCAAAATTCGTTGGTAGAAGAGAAAACAAAAGTGAAGGATTTAGAATCCACATTAATTCGCTTAAAATTGGATCATGAAGAAGCTTCCAAGGAACAATCATTAAAGTATCAGAATCTTGAAGAGACATATGCAACTTTGGAAAAAGACAAATTAAATCTCATGCAAAAGACTGAAGATCTAAGTCACATGATTACAGTGAAAGTGGATTTATTGGAGAAGTCTCAGCAAAACATCGGAAACTTGGAATCAATTCTACAGGATCTGAATAATAGACATCAAACTGCACAGGACGATTTAGCAGAAGAGAAAGTTAAAGTCCAGAATTTAGAATCCACGGTGTCATGCATCAAATTAGAAAAAGAAAAGAGCAGTAAGGAGCACCTGTTAGAGTACGAGAATCTTGAAAAGAAATACATGAATCTAGATACAGAAAAATTAAGACTGTCACAAAAGATTGAAGAACTGAATCATATGATCACGGTGAAGGAGAATCTACTGACAAAGTTACAGCAAGATAACGAAAATTTGGAATCAAATTTGCAAGATCTAAACAGAAAACATCAAATTGTTCAAAACTCTTTAGCCGAACAGAGTACCAAAGTTAAGGATTTAGAATCTACAGTAACTAATCTAAAGTTAAGACAGGAAACAATCATTGCGAAGCAATTATTAAAGTATAAGAATCTTGAAGAAAAGTTTGTATATTCAGAAAGAGAAAAGTCAATTCTCCTGCAAAAGACCGAAGATTTGAATCACGTGATTGGATTGAAAGAACACCTGTTGAAGCAACTTCAGAAAAATAATGAAAATTTGGAGTCAAGTCTACAAGGTCTGAATGGTAAAATTCAAATTGTAACAGATTCTCTGGCAGAAGAAAGATCTAAAGTCAATGATTTAAAATCTGTAGTAACTCGTTTGAAATTGAAACAAGAACTAACAGTCAGACATCAATTGGTAAAATATCAGAAACTCGAAGAAAAGTTTGCAAATACAGAAGGCGAAAAGTCAAGTTTACTAGCGAGGACTGAAGATTTAAATGAACAATTAGCTTCAAACGTGAATACTTTGACAGAGTTTAAGCAAAATAATGAAAAACTGGAGTCAAACTTGCAAGATCTGACCAAAGAACTCCAAACTGTACAGGATTTATTGGTTGTAGAGAGAACCAAAGTCAAAGCCTTACAGGACACAGTAATTGATATGAAGCAAGAAAAGGAAGAAACCCTCAAGAGGGAATCAACTAGGTATCAAGTTCTGGAAGAAAAGTATATGCACTTAGGACAAGAGAAATTGAAGATACTTAAGGACATTGAAGATACTAAAAATTTGCTTACATCAAAACAAGAACTGTCACAGCAGCTAGAACAGCAGAATGTGAAGCTGGAGTCTGAATTATCTGATGTAAAGGATAAGTTGAGAATTATCCAGAAGGAGTTTAACATGGCAAAAAGTAAAATACAAACTTTGGAATCCGCATTAGCTGAAGCGAAATTAGAAACGGATAAAATCGTTGAAATTCAGTCATCAAAAAGTATGGAGCTCCAAAAGTCGAACGAAAATTTGAATAATGAGATAAAATCTTTAGAATCTACTATAGAAGGCTTGTGCAAAGCTCAAGAAGAATTACGCGAAAAGAGTGAAGAAGTAGAGCAGGAAAAATTGCATTTACTGAAAAAAATTGGGGAACTTGAAACACAACTTTTATCAAAGAAAGAATCATTGGAAGAGAGTCAGCACCAGAATGAAAATCTACAGTCAAATTTACGTAGTATGAGCGAAAAAATGAATGTGTTGCAGGATTTGTTGAACACGAAAACAACAATGGTAGAAAATCTAGAATCCATGGTAGCAAGAATAGAAGCTGATAAAAAAGAAGGCCTTACCATTATTGATCAATTGAAATTAGAAAGTATTGAGCACAAAAATCTGGTAGAGAGTTGCAGTTCGATTTTGGCAGAGTTGGTAAATTGCTCTAGTGAATTAACAGGCGATACAGTAACGGACATTGATAAATTAACAGTTTTAGATCTTTCTAAGCAACTAAAAACTTTGATCAATTCGATAAAGGTGATCTCAAACACCAAAGACGCAGATCTGAAAAACTTTAACGCTACAGTAGATGCATTAAATGAGACTGTATCAAAATTAAAAACTGACATAGTGCACTGGGAAGAAATGAAAAAGAAAGATGAAAACATTCTTTCCAAATATTTGAAGGAGATATCTGATTTAAAGGTGCTTTCTAAAGTGAACGTAGTTCTGTTAGAAGATGTTGAAAAATTACAAAAGGAATTATCTGATGAAAGATTGAAAGTAGATTCATTGAACAAAGACAAAATATTATTTGGACAAAATTTATTTGACCTTAAACAAACATTAAAAGAGTTGAAGAATCAAAAAACAATTCTGATAGAAAATCTTGAGAATCAGAGTAAAGACTTTGAAATGGAAATAGCAATCGTATTAGAATCAGTCGGGATGATCCACAGTCAGATTTTCTCTGATAAAGATGGCATACTGCGTCTTCAAGAGGATAAAAATTTGTTGGCCTCCCAGTATGAGGAAGAGAAGAAAATTAGAATCGATTTGGAGACAAAGTGTGATTCATTAGAAAAAGACAATAAAAATCAAACAAAAGAGAAAAAAGAACTCAAAGACAAATTAAATGTAATTCGTTTGAGGAATGCAAAGCTGGAAAAAAATCTTGACGAAATGAGAAAGGAAAACAAAAGATTGGAGAATGAGAAATTAACTCCTGATCAGAAATTGAATTCGGAGGAATTGAAAACTACCATCTCGAAATTGCAGCTAGAAAAAGAACAACTCGAGGCAGAGAAAATAGAGCTCTCTAAGCGACCTACGGAACAAGATTTTGATTCTCGTTTGAAAGAAGTACACATTGAATATGACCAGAAGTTGGAAAAAATCAAACAAAAAATGGTAAGTTTGTACACGATTCACAATCGCTGGCATTGGCGAAGAATAATTAAGTTTAATGATAAAAATTTTCATGTACATACATTGTTTGTAATTATCATTTATTTTGGTGGGGTGATAACAATAATTTTCATACTCATTTACTTACTGCTAAGACAGACGGATTATTCTGGATGTGATTGTTGGTGAGGATGATTTATAGAAATATTTTTTAAATAAATATAAATTTGTAGAAACGATTATACAACATTGAAAGGAACAAAATCAAAAGGATATCTCTAGCATTGCAAGAAAAACGTTCGCCTATTCGTTTATTGTAATTTTATCCTACTTTATTAGTTAATAAAGCACATTATTGTATCTTGGTCAATTTATTTCTGCAAAATACATATTTTCATAGAAGAACATTACCTAGTCAGTTTGCTCTTTTATTTATATAATGACTTTCAATCGGTCTTTAATTTTACCACACTATTATTATCATTTATGGATGATATTGAATAATTGTTGCTCATGCATTATGTTTTTTCATCCGTGGATTCATGCATGCACAGTAAGTTATACTAAATGAGAGTAAAACTTTCCAATGAAACATGAACGTAAAGTTGTCATGAAATTAATTGAATTAGAAATTTTTATTGTTTCTATCGGTTCCAAATATTCTCTACAATAGGTGCATTTCACCATTCTATAAGTCAAAACAAATACATTTCAGAAAAGCACGTACAACGAACAGATTGCAAAAGTAAACCAAAACCAGGAGAGACAAGTGCAGGAAAAGCTGTATGCTCAAAAGTTGAAGATGGAGGAACAGTGTCGAAAACATGCTGAAGAGATCACAAAATACAAAAACCATGTGACCAAACTGAGTTCCGAGTTCTGGGATGTTGGTGAGAAGCTCCTTGTCGAGAAACAGCAGAAAGAATATTTGGAGCAACAGTTGCATGAGTTGAGGAAACGTCTGCTTGCCGAAAGGAATACCACTACAAATTCTAACAGCACTATGTCTCAATCTGCTTCATCAAACAAAAGCAGAACATTAAGGTAACTTATTGTTGCCGTACAAATTCATTTTATGTAAAAAAGAAACAAGCTCAGCGGCTATCCAATCTCTTGTGTTATATTTTTGTAACAGTTTGGACCGAAGAGAGATTACAACATTTACTCGAGAAGAAACATCTGCACGAACTGTCGATACAATAAAAGAAGAATTCACATCTTCAAGACGCGAGAGTATTCAAAGTGTACAAATGATGCAGGGCATGGGGAATGTTTTCAAAGCCGAGGATGAAGAGGGAGAAGTGTTCAACACCAATTACTTAGGTATGATTTTTTCATTCTAATGATTTGAATTACCACAGTTCATTGCGTTACTAAACCTGTATATTGATGTTGAAAACTTTTTATATCACCAGCGGACATGAAAGCAGGCCGCTGTACGGATGCCCCAGACTTAGAAAGATTATCAGTTCTTCAGCTGAGAAACGCTCAGTGTAAACCACACTTGAAATCATCATATCCAGCTGAGACACAATTTCAGCCAGGAACTTTTACAGAAGAAGAAATCAAAGTGGGTTTTCTGAGAATAGCAATATGCAAAATATTTGAGTTCATGTCGTATGTTTACATGTGTGCATTCTGTGTGGCGTATTGGAGATCTGGTGTTCTTATGTTTATGTCTATTTGTCAAGTGTTGTCTGTTGTGTTTGTTGTAGAGCGGTAGTACGTTGGAAGACTTGTTCAATGATAGTCTAAGCCAGAGTCTGCTTCCTGGTGAAAAATCTAAAAAACGAGACCGAACACAAGTGAGTGGTATAGATATTTACTGAATGTTCCACTTAGTCAATTAATATGTAGAATTTCCAAAAAAAGACTATCACAGTTGTGGTACTATTTGTGGGTAATTTTTGTGTCACTGAGGTTTTGGAATTTGATGTTTAATTATAGACCATGTACAAACGTCCTGGACCTCCAACACCCAGCAAAAACGGAGGCAGACTGTCACTCCAGGTTAGCGTTAAATATTGTTGTTCACTATTTCAGCCGTATCATATTTCGAAATGAAGTATTCCTTTGTAAAACTATTTTGATAATTGTGACTTTAGGGTAATGAATCGAGAAGTCCAACTTCAAGAGTATTGAAAGAACGAAATGTCGAACGACGCTCGACTGCCACTCCTAGGCGCCTGAAGGACTTGTTTGGAGGAAACTCTCGAAGGCAGGACGAGGTACTTCATTTTAGTTGAACCCCAAAACGACTATGTTTTGTCATCTTCGGTGATTAGAATAGTGCAAATTTCTCAACTAATACACTAAACTATTTCGACAGAATGTTTCAGGAACCCCAAAAGGTCGTCGGTTGAGCAGTATCTTCCGGAAACCGAAATAAAGTGAATAATTGAAAATAATTTTAAAGTTTCAGAGTATCAATTTTTTTTTTAATAATCCCTGCAGCTGGGTATTTTTATCAGTGCTTCTAACAGATTTGTATGTTATAGATACTAATACTGTTAATCGAAATGTAAATATTTATGTTTTTATTGTACATTGATAGTAAGAACAAAAATTAAAGATAATATATACAGAATATTATAAGGTAGTGTATGACGTATTGTACAAAAGTACAAAAATGGTTTCAGCAGCGAATAGAGCAACAGATATTAATAGTATGTGCATATCATACAGTGTATTGCGGTAATTTGACTTGAAACGAACTTCGATATTTATCAAAAGTTGATGTGGTACAGAATTGAGCGTAATAATGTACATCCTATTGCACTTGTTCATGATAACAGTAATACAAATAAAAAAGTATGAGTGGTAGCATTATCTTATACAGCAAATTTAATGCAATTTCAATCTACGTGGACGTAATTTCTTAAAATGAGTTACAGACAATACAGAGTAAATGCTCTTTACTTTGTATTCAACGTTAACTGAAGAAAACAGATATACCCATAAAATCGGTGATACTTCAAATTTAACTTGTCTGCCTATCCAATGGTGAATTAAAAAATTCGTTACAGTTTGCTTTGAATTCACAATTTTTCAGTCTAGCCCCATTTTTTTCCCCCTGTTTCTGGTATCTTATCATACATTCTCCATTTTCGTTGTTTGAATTACGCGGTAGTAGAATTAATCGACGTACACGCTTGAGCGAGATCTTAGAGCATATACAGTATATGCTCTAAGAGCGAGATATATTTATTTATATTATTATTTCTTATCAGTTTATACATGCGCTCACTCACACCCGCAACGTCCATTATAAGAATTTGTCTTTTTTCTTATTCACATTGTAAATAATGGTATTCAATAGAGCAGTCCGTTCAAATTCCCTTTATTTGTTATTTTATCAGTAGGTTAACAAAGCATACATAGTACACTGGCGTTGATGATGATTATGATTCAACAGTAATAGGATACCGTACAAAACGGGGACAAATTGCTAGAAGGCTTCCAGCTGATAGGAGAAAAAAAAAAAACCGGGGCAATTGAGCATTCAGTATTACGAATCATGCCCGCGACAGTAGATCTCAGCTCTGATATATTGCAGCCAATTCCTTTAGAAGAATGGCCGTTACTTCAAAGTCTCTTAAAATCCGATTGGCCTACTTATGCAATGGTGAGTTTTAATTCAACAGTGGTTTGCATATTTTTCTACAATCTAAGATAATTTTTTTTTCACACGCATGGTCTTAATTGATATTTTTTCACGATTGTCCTTATTCTAAAAATTCACTCTGTGCTCTTAGGAATTTTTGTATATATATATATATATATTTGTATTTTTCTTTTTTAACTTTTTGGTATCTCGATTTTAAAAGTTGAAAAAAAAAATTCTTGACTTTCTTTTATTTTTTTATTTTTTTATAAATATTCTGTGAACCAAAGCAAAAATCGTAAAACCTTTCTCGTTACGTGATCTGTTCTTTTATTTCGCTCTTGTGAGAGGTCTTTTGTGTGTAAAAATGAATACAAAATTTCAGTGGTATTATTGGATTCAAAATGCTATAAAATGGAGAAAGCTGAATCCAGACTTGCCTTTAGAAATCTACGCTGCTAATGGAAAGTACAATGAAGATGCGACATTTGTCGGAATAATAAGCGTAAGTTTGTTTTCCTTTCTTTGAAACAACGGTCTTCATACTTTCATCGTCCAATCTATGATTCTAAAGTATCTCATACCAGGTAGTAGATTGGAATCAGACAACAATTTTAAGAACCAACTACACGCTCTGAACTGCACTTTGCCCCAGTAGGGTGGAGATAGTCTCACAAGGTTTTAGCTTACAACTGAAATTTATAATGATAATAATGATAATTCTTTACATGTATTCCAGTCAGTTTGACATTTCTGACAGTGGAAAAGATAATTTTGATTATAATTGAATCGTACGTTATAATTTGTTTGCAGTATGCAATGAGCAGCGTGGTCATCTTTACGAAAGAGCTTTCTGGAAAGGGATTGTACGAAGCATTAGTAAAAACGAAACGATTCGACTATAACAAGGGAATTACATTTAGTGGTGTTCACGAATATATCCAGCCTGTTCTATTTTCTGTATTAGATACTCTTCGTACTAACGAAGGAATCGAAATAATATTAGAAGTACCAGGCTCTTTTCGTATAAAGTCTGCCGAGGATTGTGCAAATGTGGAAATAAAGTATGCAAACACATCAAGCTTCTGTTTTTCTTTTTTTAGTGGGAATTGGGCATAAATTTTTTCTGCACTATTTATAAGAAAATAATAATTAACAATTAATCTTTTATTCCGTTTGAAATTATCAGGGTCCCTGAAGAATGTTACTTGGCAGAACTGGATACATCTCATCTCCCTCTAATAAACTCTGTTTGGCCACACAGAGACAAGGAAAACCCAGAAAATTCGATACAATTTCTCAAGCCAATGGTAATGGTAAATAAAAGTATCGGACTGTTTTTAAAAGAAGGTGATATTTTGGTTTCTTGGGCTATGCATTCCGAATGGCATGGTCTAGGGACAGTACAGACCCTAGACAGTTACAAAAGAAGAGGCTATGCTAAAGTCGTGATTAATGCCTTGGCTAAACAACTGGGAAAACAAGGAATATCGCCCGTTTTAAATGTGGTTACTGGCAACTCACCTTCAGAAAATATGTTCACCTCTCTCAATTGGAAACCAGTTAACTCGACGACATGGGTATCAATAAAAAAACGTTCCTAATTTCATCTACAAATATATCTATGGTAACTAAAATTGTGGACTCAAATATCAAGTGCAAGAATGCAGCCTAGGAAAAAAAAATGTTTTTTCTCTATTATTATACTTTTTATATAATGATGCAATTATTAATTGTTTGATAGTTGATAGATCGTTAAAAATTGCTGAAATTTTGATCTGATGTTATTTTACTATTCATATATATTCCAACCGATTAATATAATTTGAATATTAAAGATGTCACTTAAATAATGATGATATATAGGTGAAAGAATGAATGTTACTATGATTTATTTGTTATAATTAAAACAAAAAAACGCGTAAGATACATTGTTTCGTCTACAAATGATCAAATTTATAATTTCTCGCTGTGATCAATGCAAGTACATATTTTTATAATTGAAGTGCACTATGAGTTGGATTGACATACTGTCTGCGTGATTGCACAATACTTATCAACTACAAATTTAGCGCGAAAAAGGTAATGGCAGATACAGCACTACTTGAGTAACTGTCCATGTTCCAGTTAACATTCAGGGGGAGATGCTGAATTTGAATTGCAATACTAACAATAAATGTCAGTAAAATCTGCAGTCATATCTACATCTACAAATTGATATTTCTAAGATTACTAAAAGTGTAGGCTTGTTAATTTTTAACTACAGGAACTTAACATCAGAAGCATAATTTTTTTTCTCGTGTATCAGATGGACTCTCCCTCTAAGTAATTGCAGCCAGTCAGCAGGGATCAAATAAATGATGTAATTACTACATTTTCGATTGTTCACACGTTGTTATAAATTGTTGAAAGTTAAATCTGATATAATTTCCCCGTCAGTGAATTACCTCAAATCGTTAAAAAGGTTTCAAGACTCTGAAAATTGAAATAAATTGCTTATCTGCTATGTCTTTGACTGATTGTGAAACGGCTATATGTATTTGTATGATAAGGAAATGGATCAAAAAACATTATAAAAGCAAACGGTAACTTGAATCTGAAGATATCTGTATGGTTAATAATATAGGCATACAATTAGTACATGTATGCATTGTTCTTTTTGTTACAGAATATATTTATTATCATCATAATTCAGAAGATATCATTCTCTTATAGCGATATCATTATTTAAACAATGCGACCGAATCTTTATTGTTCAAATTTGTCTTGCTCCATGGTCATAAAAAATGTCGCCAAATTCGCAGGCTCTTTTTGCACACGACGGGGTTCATTAAATACTTCGATCGCATGCTGGAACGTATGAAATATAAAATTTACGTATTTTCTGAAATAGAAATTCATTCGAACTCACCTCGTAACAGTGTAAGGCGCACGCGCAGGTCACGTGTCTAAAAAACTTACACCGTGATTGGCTATTTCTAGCCTCATGCAACTGTTCTCTCATGGCTTCTCCGAAAGTTGAGCCTGGATCATCGCATATTTATGTAATTTTTTAAAATTTATATATTATTCGTTGAAGGAAAGTGATTTATGCTGTTGATGTTAATATAGTGAACAACGGTTGAGTGGATCGTTATTATAGGTTCAAACTACATGCATAGAATCGGCTAGCTTGACGGAAAATATCAGATTTCTTTCTGCTATGAATTTAACCTAGCAATCACAGACTTGATCCTCATCGTTCAAAGTCCTGCAACATTCCATCTGATATTAAATTTGCACATATACTTTTGAGCTATAATTTCTTAAGCTTCCTCAATGAATGTTTACTGAATTTATTGTACGCTTGTATTTACAGTTTACGTAACCTCGTCCGCATCCGACGATCAGCTGGTGGCCTATCAGCTTTTTATAAACGGTCAAGTTGACGGGGTTCAACAGTCATCATGCCTACAAAAGATGTTAGGGAAATGACTATACTGGAGTATATGCATGCTCCTGTAACGTTCACGAATATCCACACACGACGTGGCACACGTCCAGTAAGATGATCAATTTTAATTTCTAGGTTATTCTTTTGTCAGTTTCTTTCTACATTATCTTGTCGTTTATTTCCATTATTCACATTTCAAATGAACGACCATTCATTTCTTCTCACCCTGTTTATTCACCTGCTCCTTTTACTACCTGTTCCATAACGATTCCATCATCCAACTATCAATAATTACAGTCGGAACACTATCGCCAGTCAAGTGCATCGAATTGTGCAACTCTACTTCCACCTGTTTATATTTCTCGCTTATAGTACCAGTACTATGATACACCGGATGGTCAGGATATTTGGAAGAAATTGTGGGTAACAGGGAAATGGGGTCTTGGTATAGGAGGATTCTTATCTTTGGTCGATACACGCATGTACTCCAACCCGAAAACTATTCTGGAAGGACTCAACCGAGCTGCGTATATCACCATACCTATTGTATCTGCCTTTACAACTTATGCAGCGATAACTTACACCGCTACAAGTCTCCGAAACAAAGATGACCCTATCAATAGTTTGATAGGAGGTAAGTAAAAAATGTAATATATTACAGTATCTATATGCTACCTCTTTGTGTGGGAAGTTGCATGGAGAAAATAAATATGTACGATACTATTATAGCAAAATCTCACTGCATTATTAAGTTTATTTTTCTCATCATAAAACAGAAAATTTTGTAAAATTGTACTTTTCTTACAACCCACATAACTAATTTACCTTATCTCAAAGGTATGGCAGCTGGAAGCCTGTTGGGTTACATGTACAAGGGTCCTATCTATATTTGGCCTCTTGCTGTGCTGACCGGGGCATTTTGTATGGTTAAAAAAGATGCACACGATAAAGGATACGATTTCGGTGATATTAGTCAACTACAGCGAATTTACGGAATTCACACAAGTCCTCATCATGACTCCAGTTTGTTTCCTATTGGAGAGAAAGGTTGGACAACTGAGGCTTGATTAAAAAAATCAAGCACCTTTGCAAAAATAGTGTTACCTTAATATGATTGTACGTCATCATGCATTTGCTATTGTTGCATGACAGGATGTATATAAAAAAACATAAATACAATTATTCGGTTCAAATAGTCTACATTATTTATTGTACATACATATTAAAGAGGTGAAAGTTTCTATGCGTAAATTATTATTATCATTATTATAATTATCATTATTGATATTTCATTCAAATTATAAATTTATATACATATTAGTCATGTTGTTATGTCAAGGTTTCTCCTTTAGTTACCTGAAAAATTAAAAAACGACTGTTACGTTGTATAGTCTGATAATTTTCACTAAAAAGTGTGTAGGTAGTACATATTTTCGAATTTAGTACATCAATCAAAATACTCGTTGGGATTTTCAGCAAACTTACAGTGCTGTGAAAAATCTAATGAATCATTCATCTTTGATTACCACAGGAAAAGACATTCCATAGATCAACCCAGAAATTGCAAAAATGATGATGCGAAGCTATTTTTTAAGCTTATTCAGACATATTTTCATCAGACTGTTTTATCTGAGGTGATATTTGAATGTAATTTTCAATGGCATTTATAGTAATGGGCTGATTTTGAATGTGCATTTTTAAATTGTAACTTACACATGCTTCAAGGTATTCTATACGACGTTCTAATGTTGTTAGTTTTTCATTTAAAACAGCCAGTCGTGATCTGCATGACATATCTGTGAAACAATGAAAATATTGAATAAAGCAGGGTCCTGATTGTAAATATTTTTACTCCCTACATTGGGTAACTTCAAAATTGATTTCTATCAGGAGTTGGACAATGATCGATCTTTTTTGAAAAAAGGACGTAACTCCGACAAGGCACTAATGTTCCAAATTAGATATTGAAGTGTAACTGAAAGTCGTATTACTTAATACAGGCTTGTATAATTGACATACGACTGTGTTGTTTTTATTGACTATATAATAAACATTGAGCAGCAGAATGAAGTGAACATAACCTAAGAATGAAGTGAAAAGTTGATTCATACCGAATGAATTGAGGAAGTCGGTGATTTTTTTAATACTTCCAGTTATAACTTCGATGTATTCACGATTTGCCCAATCCTGTTGGATTTGCTTCTGTATTGCCTCGCGGTGAATCGCAGCCATTATTTAGGGCTTCGCACAACCTCAATTTTGTGTCTTATTGTTAATTAAGATTAACGAACTGTTGCTGTCAGTGTCTATTCTTTGACGGCTGGCTTTGACCATCCCTTGAGCAATTGTAGTTCGTACAACCGGCGCAAGACCAAACTGCGCATGAATTTTTGTTATTAATTTCACCGTCACAAGCGTCGAAGTGACATTTGAAACATGAATACGCGTGAATGAGGAAAACCGATATCACATTAGTTATTAGCGAATGCAAATACCTGCGTCAATTATTTTATACAACACCGTGATTTCTATGAAACATACACTTTCATGTGACAAATAGTATTTTGATAAGTATTTTCGTTTATCCCCTGAGAGCGTATTTCTAGGTTATGTTAGGCCGCCCAACGCTGTTGCTGGGTCGTGATAAATGTGGTATTTCAATTTTCGTCAATCGCCTGATATCGTAGTTTGTGCCTAGTGATTAGAGCGTCGACGGTGAATCGTTTGCACAGTTTGTAAACGATATCTTTAAAAAATTTTAGAACGTATGACGTCTGATATACATCTGATAAAATGTCATCTAAAGACAGCTGTCCGGATTCAAAATTGAATCAACAGATGTCGGCGGAAAAAAAAGGTGAATTTTTCGACTCGCAATATATATTTATATGCTGGCTAATCAATGAAAATAAGCCCGTTCTTATCAAGTCGCATAGATGTAATCATCGACTATTTATTTTACAGGTATAAAAGAATTGGACATTTCAGAAGCTGGATTATACGCATATGGAGCTATTTGTTCGCTGACTCTGGCGGAGTTGTTCCCAGATCCCAGCGACCATGCCTATAACAATTTATGCATGAAAATGATCTGTCAGCATTTGAAAATGAATGCAAGAAACGAACCTGTAATGATGTACCTAAGCGAGGGAAAAAGCGACCAGTCCCAACAGCCTTATATTGCTTTGCTTATGGAAGAACCCAATTTAAAAGGCAAAACAATTTTAGTTGTTCAGGATTTGGTATTACTGGCCGTCCGCAATGGTGAATAAATTTTTACTCATCAATGCAATATTCATACATCAGCCATTACATATTCAGTTCCACATGTGTAAAAGTTTAAAAGTAAAATACCACAAACTAAATCTGCCATCTATACATTTAATAAATTGAAAAATTAATAGCATTGTAATCAATTGTACACAAGTTTCCAACAATATTTTCACCAGGAGAAAAATTGGCAGGGATTTTGGGTACAGATGAGATGAATTTTCAATCTGTATTTTACATGCATAGTGTTGCTCAATCGTTTCTTGCAAGAAGGCAAAATGAAAACCGATTCACGCAGATATTGTAAAATTGTAGGTATCATTTACAATCATTATGTTTACTGTCATCATAAATTGAAACATTCTACAGATATGATAACGTTTTTTCCACTATTCTGAAACAACCAGTTTATGAAAACCAATATTTCATATCATTTTTTTGTATTCTTACATTTTCTGCAGGGATTGTGTCAGGTAATAATCTTAATAATATTATGAGCACTGATATACGTGTGTATATATGTAGTTAGTAGTAGATGATTTCAGAAAATACAATATCAATGTATTCATTTGACATAATTTTTCAATCCAGGTGAATATGATGCTAGACAAAGAGTATTAATCAGACGAATATCCGAACTACTAAATGTCCCATTCGAATTAATTGAATTCTATGAGCATTCCCTGGTCAGATTGTTGAATGAGAGTCAAAGTGAACAAACAGAGTATGTGCATAATATTTTGAATCATTTCTTTAAGTACTTTTTGTTCTCTCTAACACACTTCTCGCCCCTCTGATAGTAATCCTAAGCCTACAAAATTGGGCCCCATAATTATCTGTTATCTTCAATACAGGGCGGAGCAACATGAGACTGAACGACGTGATAAAATACGTAGAATCAAGAGATACGCAGCGATTGGCTTGGCCACCATAGGAGGTGGAACATTGTTAGGTTTAACCGGAGGATTAGCCGCACCATTTATCGGTGCTGGAGTAGGCACAATACTGGGAAGCGCGAGTGCAGCTGCACTGGGCAGTACTGCTGGTATTGCGATTATAGGTTCTTTGTTTGGAGTGGCTGGAGCTGGACTGACAGGTTCGACGCTGAACTGTTTGAAATGATTGTTTATGGAGTTTGTCAATGTTTTAATGATTTGATCGTCACGTAGGATATAAAATGAAGAAACGAGTTGGGGAAATTGAGGAGTTTGAATTCGAACCTTTAACACTGTCTGGTTATGGAACTGTGGATCAACAACTTCACATTGTCATTGCTATTACTGGTTGGCTGAACGACGAAGAAGTCGATAATGTTGTCAGGCCTTGGCAATCTCTCTCTGTATCTAGGGAGCAATATGCTCTTAGATATGAAACGAAGTATTTGATTGAAATGGGACAAGCATTTGAGTACATACTAAACATGGCTGTTTCTGTGGCCACCCAAGAGGCTTTAAAATATACAATTCTTTCTAGTAAGTGCTATACAAAAAAGTTTATGTGTTGCAAAAATTGTATTGCCGTCTCACTTTTCAGGTCTCATAAGTGCTGTCGCCTGGCCTGCTACTCTGTTATCAATAGCATCTGTGATAGATAATCCATGGTCTGTGTGTTGCCGGCGAAGCTCAGAAGCCGGTAAACAATTAGCTTATGTTCTGCTTACTAGGCAGCATGGCAAGAGGCCAGTTACGCTAGTCGGCTTCAGTCTGGGCGCCCGAGTCATATATTATTGTTTGAGAGAAATGGCTGAAATTGGCGGTGGTAAGGGAATTATACAGGATGCGATATTACTCGGAGCACCAGTTACGAATAATAAAACGGAGTGGGAAAAATGTTCTAAAGTAGTAGCAGGCAGATTTGTTAACGGATATTGCAGGTATTTTACTGTTGAAATTTATTTGCGTATTTCAATAATCGATTCATATCTAATAAAAATGCTCCTTGGAAATACATTGATGTTTTTTTTTCCATTTTGTTAGCGGCGACTGGCTGCTGCGGTTTCTATATCGTACTTTATCCATGAATTCTGGGGTGGCAGGATTGTTTCCTATTGATTGCAAGAAAGTAATAAATGTAGACTTGAGCTCTATAGTGGGAGGCCATAGTGAATATCCTGAAAAATTACCAGAACTTTTGAATTTTGTTGGCTTAAATACAAAGACAAGTCAGGTTCTAGATACTGAAAATGGAATGAAAAAATCTAATTCCGAACTACCATGCGCAGAAAAGGTTCGTATGGAAGAGATGACAACTTGCCGTGAAATCATAAAACCTCATTAACCAATGTAATCCCGTTTTCCAGCATGTGAGTAATCTAAAGTTGTCCAAATCTGATATGTGCCTACCTTCCAAGAAATGCCTGACTGACGAGAAGAATACGATGCCGTCCAATTAGTAGTTGTCCAAAAGATTTAAAAAATCTTTAATATCAATTATTATGCCTTTGATATAAGTATTAATTATAAGTATCTAAAAATGACCGTACTAATAAAATATTGGGTAATCGAAGAAAACTAATACAAGTGCTAATATATCAAATCAATTTATTCAAATATATACGATATATATCTATGCACAACAAATCATAACGACGCAGGGCCATAAAATACGAAACACAAATAACGTTTTTTTTTTTAAATCTTTTTTCTTGCAACATTATCTTCCTTTTAACAAAACAGGTCCAATTATGTGTAATCTAATGTATGTTTCAGCTACCATTTAGAAGACAGATTTATATAAAACTTATATATTTAAGAAAGTCTATTTGTCACCTTTTATACAATAGGATTATTCACGAAAATTTATTAATTACATGATGTAATTAGAATATAGCTGTATCGTGAAAGAGTTAGTAATGCGCACAAACGTCAACATGTACGAAATAGAATATTTATTCTATCCAACATTGTTGAATCTGAAGAGATATCTCTAATGTTAATTATTTTTACAGTCATTATTTAGAAACAAGCCTTTGATGAATTATTGTTTGTAAATATTATGTGATAGCTATATTGAAAATTGTACATCAATTTGTGTACTACAGATAATGTCGTTGAGAAATGTACTGTATTGTTCCGATTGTAAGCCAAGGTTTTTTGTCGGTGACAGCACCTGCCAAAATCATCCTCGTCTTATACACAGACCCATCTTATGTGCCGGTAACTAAGAAAACCATCCTGATATACTGTCTCAGAACTGGAGGTCGGCTTATACACTCAACAATATGGTAATACCATTATTTTTCTTAAATGCACTAATAAAGCTTGTGTACTATATGTATGTAACTTATGTATGCTGTGCTTGAAGAAACGAAACAATTAAAGATGATATTTTATGACATTTGTATTACTGAATACTGTTTTTACTAATGTTTTACTGTTTACTAATATGCATCATATATGAGACTCGAATGGTGATCCTATAGTTTTACAAAATTTTTACCAGAGCTTTGAGTGAAGTCAAGAAAATCTGAGAAATACTGAACTAAAATGTAAACAAACTTCAAAAAAAGAATTAACGTACTTGGTTCTTATTAAAACTTAGTCGTAATTAAAAACTAATAAAAATAACTAAGATCTAAGATGGCCAAAAAAGTTTGAAAAACAATATTCATATCAAATTTCTGAATTATAGTATATATTCTGTGAAAACAATGTAATTTGTGCAAATTACATTTGATGTTAGTTATATATTGCTATTTGCTCAGATGAAAACTCGAATTTTACTATCACACTTAAAGTACACAGATAATATTTAGAAGGACTTTGGGTCTTTCAATATTTGTGGTCCTATAATTTACATCATTTAGATAGAAGTTTGCAATGTCACATGCAATATAAAAAAATTACGAATAAAATCTATAGAATTTTTAACAGGGTAGGAAACTCTTGTATTACATGAATTTATAATATCTTCAATGTCAAATCAAATAATATTATTCGAAAAATCCAAGAGACTGAATTTGGCAACTCTATTCAGCTTATTCATGTTTAGAAGCTTCTTTGTAGTTTAACTTCGTATTTTCTAACTTATACGATGAGTTCATAAAAATAAGTATTCTCACGCATTGAAATTAGAATAACATAAATTTATAAAACCATACCTATATTTAACATGTTGCATATTGCATCACACGATAAATAAATTAAACTTTCAGCCTTTTTCACAGCACTTTAGCAAACAGTTGATAATTCTTCTAACAATATCTGTTAGAAACATACTGAAATTTTGGATGAATATAATAAGTATAATCCATAGCTTATGATTTTAACGTTTTTCATCTACTTTCACTTCTTTTGTTATATTAGTACAGAAAGATGTTCAGAAATGAGAGAGAACAAAACAAACCTAACGATAGGTTTCATATGTGACAACATATTTTGGGTAGCGACCAGCATCGTGTGTAAAATAATTCCTGAGTGCTTGCACAATTACAATTTTTTTGTACGATGCACAGTAAGATACCGCAGTGGATACGGATCCAAAAAACTTGTCTCTGCTATGACCCAGCCGCCGATAATCACAATTAAAACGCAGTGCTGTTTGCAGCTGCTCTTTGTCCTCCAGTGGCATAAAGTAGATTACCTTTAATGACAGAGAAATTGACAGATTTGAGCAAATAGGGGAAGGAAAGGTATGAAAAGAAAACCTTACTTAACAGTAATATTAAACATATCGATAGTAAATTTGGTACCAAGGAGGCAAAGTAGGTGTTTTTTACGCTGAGTATAAACTAGCAATATGAGTCGTAGGCGAGCACATGCACAAGCCAAAGATGAATGTTGTAAATTCGCAAGGCGAAACAGACTTTGCTTCCATTGCGCACATAATACTTTATGTAACAAAAGTGTGTGCGAGTTTTTTTTTTACAGCAAAGTACAAAAAAAAAGCAATTTCAAATACTAGGATGTAAAAGTACACTTTAATGTACTCTCATGGTGTTTTTAGCGCTGTTTATAAACAAGCATACACTGTGTAGATGTGTGTATGGACTACTAATTCGTATTATGCTAGTGAGAATATATACGACCAGAAATTTTCAAAGAAGAATAATATATATCTAATGTGTATTAATCGTGTAAATTAGATGTTTATGGCAGAAAAGTTTGAGGAGAGAAAACGTTTGATCTGTAAACATGACGTGTATAAAAATTGCAAGCACTTTATCGATGCTTGTACATCTTACCTCTAAAGGATTATCTTTTTGCAGTTTATAAAGCAGATATTTTCCGTACTGGTACGGATTTTGTACGCGTTCGATTTTCACAACATTGTAATCGTCGAAATGATTTTCGACTTGTACGTATTCGTCGATGTCATGAGTGGAACATTTACACAATTCAACCAGATAGTACGGTTTACTGTTATACGATTTTACAGCCCACTCACTGGGTAAAGGCACCGCTTCCAACATTTTTTTCTATATTTTGATCTTGACCGATGTTAAGACGACCGCTGAACGGCTAAAAGAAGCGACTAAGGCCACGTATGAGAAACAATTTCGAATCGCGTAGCATGCAGAGTCGTCACATCGGATTATTTTACGCGATCCTAAGACCACCGGGTTAGTGAGTACCAATAACCATACAATCGGGGGCTTGCACTTGGTTACACAGAATTCCTAGCGTCAGAGACCGGGGATTCACTGCTGTAGTACAACAAACTGTTTTGTTGTGATCCCACACATGCGCAGTGCCGTATTCCGACAGCTATTCCGCGGTCGCCGCTCACTTCCGCGTTCATTCGCCGTTTGGTCGATCACCAGGAGGGCTATCGTGTAATTTTTCACATTTCATTCGCACATTTCCTACCATCTAAGCAACCTGCCCAGGCTATCATGTAACTTTTTAAATTTCAATATTTTCACATTTTCCACCATCCAAGCATTCTGATTTGTTGTCTAAACTTTGCAAACCAATCAAAATGCTTGGATGATGGGAAATGTTAGAATGTAAACGTAAAAAGTTACATGCTAAAGCCTGAGCTACAATAGGTCGCGCACGCATTGCAGCGTAACCCTCATGCTTGCACCGATTAACCTAATCATGAATATCTTTCCGTGCAATGTGTTCGCGAAGTATTGTATCCTCTAATGTAATAGCCAAATGACTGATCACTATAGACCTCGATCAAATATATATTATTATGTCTTGAGATGCGCGCGAGGAACTGGAAGTGTCGTGAGTGACGTCATTCGCGTAAAACGATCGCACGGAAAATTACGCAGTCGGGGTTTAATTTGATGAAATCAAAAAATTCGAAGTGAGTCTTAAGATGCGATGAGTGTTAAATTATGCCAAAGTGATGCTTGGATAACAGAAGACACACATAGTTTGTGCTTAGAAAATGGAGTTTCCACACACCATTCATCGTAAAGGTGAGTCCATAAATGCATTGATTATAAATAACCATGGCTTAAAAAAAATCAGTTCTGTCGGCATGTCAGTTGCCATGCCGGTATGGCAGAATGCATGTCGGAAATGAAGAAGAAAGTAGGTCATTCATTTGTTTGACGCACGGAGCTTATAAGTCTAATATTTTCTGTGAAATTCGGGTAAATATTGGTACATATATCGCTCAAAGATAAACATTAATTACCATTCCATGATTGATGGTTTATAATTATAAACCATCATTAATGAACGGAAAATTGTGAGAAACTCGTAAGTTTAATTCTCGAATGCGCATGCGCGAACTGTTGGTCAAGTTTATTTGAGTTCTTCATACATTTTATAAAAAAAAAGACTGCCGCCGTCAGAACAATTTTCAAAGGACCGAGGATAACAGTTAGATACTAAAATTTGTCTGCTAAGCTGTTTTATTCTTCACACGTGTTATTATTGGAACCATTAATTAATACATCCGACATGCTATGATAATCAGTTGTGTTTATAATATATGTATACATACAATACATATTACGCGTCATATTGGTACGAATCTTCGCCAGAATTATCCAGCTCCTCGTCGTACGAGTATTCTGAAATTACATCAATTTCACCGTTTCTGAACTCTTCCACATCACCTTTTGGGGCATCTGTTAATTGCTTTGGCAATATCAACGCTCCGTCCCTAGTAGCTCCCCGTTGTTTTTTATGCCTAGACCTTTCCTTGTTCAGACGATGTCGTCTCAATGCTGCCTGCATATCAAACCTTCTGGGTCTGAAATTATTTTCAGATTTGTAAATGCCTAAACAATAATTATCGCATTCACAGCAACATTCTTTGTCATACTCACATCGCATCCTTGAAAACTTTCTCCTGAAGTAACACTATGTCGTGCCTGACATCAGCCAAAAGTAGCAGTAAGAAATCAAAACTTCCGGGCGAGCCTCTGGGTCCTCTTGGTCCTCGTTCACCAGATTCACCCTTGGTTCCTGTTTTACCTGGTGCACCGATGGGCCCCTATTTTCATTAATATTTGACTATTAGGAATGCAAATTCAGGTTCATCGGGGTCGTAGACGTGATTCACCAACAGCAAGTCTATCTTTAGGTTTAATAAAGTGAAGCTAGAATTATTCCATTCTACTAACTACAGGTCCACGTTGACATTTGCAAAAGCCGTTGCTGGTAGGTGCAAAAGAATCAAAAACTGAGTAGGCCTGTTCATTCCCCAAATTTTCAAACGACCGATAACTGTCAGTATTATGGTGAGGACTGTTCCCGTCAACTCCTGGAAAACCGCGAGGTCCAGGGGGGCCAGGAGGTCCTGGTGGACCCATTGGGCCTGGAGGTCCAGAAGCATAACTTGATAATCTTACAGCTGTGCTAAGGGCGACGACCTTGTCCTGGAGCTTTCGAACCTGGAATAAAATCGGATTCAGTATAGGTTGCTAGTGAATTCTTACCTGTGTGATATTTCCGGGGTCTTATTAATGCAGAAAAAATATGCAGAACATTATTTACTTTGGTTTTGCATATTTATTCTCTTGCCTTATCGTGCAGTCGCAAAACTGTATCGCAGTTGGCGTAGCATCTCGATGCAGCTGCTACTGTGTCCCCTTTTGAAACCGTAATTTCTTCGCAAGTCCTGTTATCTCCTCTAAGAACAAATCCTTCTTTACAACGACATGAAAAGCCTCCGGCATTGTTAATGCAAATTTGTTCACAGTCTGCTTTTCCCTCCATGCATTCGTCGACATCCAGGCATACTGGTTTTAATCCTTTTTTTTGACGTTCAGGACTAAATCTGGTTAAAGAAATGATAGGGAATATAAGTGATGATCACAATTAAGTTTTCTTTTTTAAGCTTCTATGCATTTAGATGGTGTTTGATTTGTGTTCTTATTACTTGTAACCGTCCCAACAGGTGCAGATCACTCGCTGCATCAAAACGCTGCATTGTTGTTCGCATAAATTGAGACTGCATGGATCTGTACCTTTTGGTACGCATTGACCATTCAGCAAGGTATATTCTGGGCAGCAATGGACTCTTGAGCAATCTGTCCATTCATTATTAACACCCCGGCATTTATACCGAGTTTTAATTACGTTCGTTGATGGACATTCAAGAGTTTCGGATACTGATGCCGGCAGAACTTCATAAAGTGCGTCCAAGTAGTACCCTTCTTCTGAGATAACGTTTCTATTATCTGAATACTCCTGCTGAGTACTTGAAGCTGTCATCAGAATGCTGAATCTGTTCCAGAAACTCAGTCATGAACCATTTCGAACACAAGCATGGGTACAAAATATAAAAATACGGTTACTTGGTGGTAAATAATAATATATTGAAAAGTGTATCATTTACTTACGTGATAAGAAAGCTTGTCCTCATTTTTCCATAAATCTTTGCCTAGATGGCATGATAATTAAATTATAAAATCCACCTGCACCGAGTCAAAAATGTAGAAAAAAAAAAAATAATTATCAAAGATATATTCGGATTTTTGATTTATTTTAAGAATTTATGTGAGAAATTATCAAGCGTCCATAATATTTTGTAATTATTATTAAAGTTCGATTTTTCGTCTAAAGAACTTCAGTCTCTTGACAGAGAATCGTCTCAATCTCATTACACCGGTAGACTGACAGTGTTCAGGAACGGCTGAATGGATCGCTTCTCAACTGTGTTACGTAAACTACTTAGAACAGATATACTCTTACAGGAATTTTCACTTCTCAATACACTCAACTGCGAGGAACAACGTACCCTTTATATTAACAAGCTAGCACATTGTGCTTAAGTGGAATTGACATGAAAACGACGGATGTCATGTTTATTTGAAAACTCTCGGACTTTGAAGATCACCAATAACTCGTATTAAGAATATTTGTATTAAAAAATTGGTACATACATTATTTTCAACTATTATAAAATACGTTCTTATCGTATAGATATTTAGTTTTCTAAGTTATTTTTCAAATCATTTTGTCGTTGTCATAAGAAAACTGAACTTTAAGGATATAAATTTTGGAGAGTTACTTGCGCGTACCAAATCGAATCAGAAAAATATCTATACGTATACAGTGTCTGGCGACCGTATTTATGCACCATACTGTGTTATGGTTACTTTAATTTTATTTAACGAGACTGCTTGGAAGTTAACGTCGTCGGATGTTCCGTCACGAATGTACGCCAGGAGAAGCTACGACTAAAATAGTTCTCCGGTTTGTTTTTTTCTAAATTTTTTTTTCTTCCTAGCTACCATAAACTCAATCGTAAAACGAATAGGCAGTTCAAAATTCCCGTCGTGCCTCGTGCGTACAAATGTAAAACGAAAATTAGAATAATTTCAAATAAATACAGAACTTTGTAAAATAATTTATTCCCATCATCGAATCTCTCGGCTTTGATTCGGTTCAAGCGAATCCATAATTAGAAGCTGGTTTGTAACTGTCGATCATTAAACGTCTTTTAAATAGCGGCATTTTTTGCCGCAACACGTGCGGGCGACGCTCGGAAAACTTCGGTAATGTCCGGAAGCCTTCGGTGCGGTTCGTCAATGTTCGTGAAGCCAGCTACGATCGGCTCCGACCGAAGTGAAGTCGAATCTTATCGTCACCGCCTCGCCTCAGTGAGCGCGTGGCACGACGCATGTGGAGTTCTCCGATTTGTTGGCAATTTCAAGACTGTGCACCGCCACCAACCAAAAGGAGTGACGTTTATCATTTGTTGGTTATGGTAGTTATCAGAGCCGTCCGCGAGTGTCACTTCCATAAAAAAGTGAAGATCTACTCGATCCTAATTAATCATGAACACGTAACACCGGTGAGCGTGACAATTAGAAATTGCTAATACTCTAGGCTAATACAGTATTCACTACGGATAAAAAAAAACTAATATCAAGTCTAGTGTTCGAACAACATCGTAGAGTCGAGTGATGTATAGTTTATACAAAGTATGAAAAAACAGTGGAGCTACTTTGCATTCCTAGGATGGTTGGCCTACCTCATGATAGCAGGGCTCATCCTATTCACTCGAGGCTTTCTCCTCACTCGAATATCACGACTGGAAGTTGGACAGTGTGACGTCAGGTTAAAACCCTGCGGCTTTCAGCCAGGGGACCCATGTAGCGGAGGTATCGACTACCAGGAACTATTTAACGATCCGGAGACAGCGGCTAAAACATGCCTCGGTACACAAGCCAGAGTCGTACTGCTCATGGTCGACGCTTTGCAGTACGAGTTTCTGGTGTGGAACGACAGTCTAACCGCAGAAAACGCCTCTTACCATCAAAATAAGGTACCTGTGGTTAAGGATGCCTTGAAAAAATATCCAGACACAACCAGGTTTTACAAATTCATCGCTGATCCACCGACAACCACCATGCAACGGCTCAAAGGTCTAACGACCGGATCGTTGCCAACCTTCATCGACGCCGGATCAAACTTTGCCACCGAGGAAATAAACGAGGATAATATCATTGACCAGGCATCCTCTCAGGGTATTGTATTCATGGGAGACGATACTTGGATGGGATTGTACCCTGGCAGATTCATGAGACATTTTCCTTATCCCTCGTTCAATGTATGGGATTTAGATACCGTCGACGACGGGGTGAGGCAACAGATTTTTACTGAGATAAAAAAGACTGATTGGTCTCTTCTTGTCGCTCACACTCTTGGAGTTGATCACTGCGGCCATCGATACGGTCCGAATCATCCGGAAATGAGCAGGAAGTTAACTGAAACAAACGACCTTATAGAGAAGGTGATTGCGACTCTTCAGGATGACATGATGTTGATTGTTGTCGGTGATCACGGCATGACTAGTACAGGCGATCATGGTGGGGATAGCAAGTCTGAGGTGGAGGCAGCAATGTTTGTTTATTCAAAAATTCCTCTGTTGGGGAAAAAGTTCGCAGAGAATATCAATGAAGTACATCAGATTGATCTAGTGCCAACTCTGGCGTCGATTTTGGGCATCCCTATACCTTTTTCTAATTTGGGAACAACCATACTAGATGTTTTGCCTCGTAACATTCCAAAAAATACAAATCTCAATGATTTTCAATACGCCATACACTCTTTATGGAGCAACGTCGTCCAGACTAAGAATTACATCGATACTTATTCTTCTGAAAGTTCCCTGTTTCCTCCTGACAAATTGGAGATGATTAGCCAAAGATATCAGGACATTCATCGGCGCGTTAAACACGTTGAGAGTTTCGAGGAATTTCAGTCTTTCGTTAATGACGCCAAGTCTTATTTGAAAATGATAAGAGACATGTGTGTTGAAATTTGGGTACAATTTGATTCATCTTTAATGTCTAGAGGTCTGGTTATCACCTTTTCAACAATTTTTTTTGCATACATGATAGTTGAAGGTATTCCTAGAGACCGTATGCCTGATATTTTTGAATCCAGTTTTTTGTATACCTCTGCTCTCGTTAATGTAGCAACATCTATTCTAGTTTGTGCTCTGTACTTTTTAAAAGTAATCGAAGATGTGGAAAATATCGCTCTGTTTGCCACCAGCATCGTCTCAGCTTTCATGTTTGCCATATTGGTTGTGCAGAATTGGGAGATTATTTGTATCAATTGGTACAAAAAGTGCAAGAGTCGAAAATGGCTAAACTTTATTTCGAAACTTATTCTACTCTTATCTATATGCGGACTTTTCTCGAATAGCTACATTATAGAAGAAGCTCTTGTCTTATCTTTTCTTCTAACAACCCTTATTTGGCTACTTATACTGAACATCAAAAGTAGCGGAAAAGAAATTTCAGAAAAGAAGTCTAAGTCAGGGTTAAGATCGTATTCTTCAACGCTTTGGATCGTTTTGGTATTATTAGGTCTAATAGCGACTGGTTTAGTCAGATTTTCACGCTATTTCTGGTCCTGTCGAGAAGAACAGCACCGCTCATGTACTTTCAATGAATTAGGAAAACCGGGAGCTAGCATGTTACATAGTACCGGTCGCATTGTCGTAATTGTAACTCTAGTAATAATAGCATTATTCATATCGTTGGCTAAAATTTGGCTGCACAGCTGTGGCAACTTGGTAGGATTTTCTCCCAATGTAACAGCAGCGCGATATTTTCCTGGGATAATAGTGGTCTGCATGGGTGGATACTGGGTACTTCAACATCTTCCGAAAGATGCCAAAGTAAAATTCGTCAGACCGTGGCAAGTGAATATGTTAACTTGGGTAGTTTACTTTTGTATCACAGTTGGAATATTCTTCGTTTACCTATTTCCCCTGTACGTATATCTTTTGCCAAAGAAAAAAGAGTCATTGAACGTTAACGGCAGAGAGAAAATCGTACCCCAATTGTTTAATGGAATAAAGACACTCATTTGTCAAAAAAAGGAACACGAAGCTGAATCAATGCCTGTTGTTTATGGGTTGGGAACAACTTATAGCGCTACTTTCGTTATATTCAGTGTCTTCTTGACTCTTTTGTGCGCTCTACTGCTAGGAGATACTTTAGCACCGTCAATTGTCATCATGTATATCGTTTGCATCTGCGTATTAGGAATCACCGCAATAGAAAGATACCAGCATGCGACAAGTATAAGTGAGTATTAGAATGCAGCCAAGAAACAGATAAGCTTCAGCATTACTAATAAAAGTTATTTCTTTTTGTTCATAACAGATGAGCTGTTCGACGTTCCGACTCCATCTTTGCTCTGTTGGTTTCTGATATCTGAGTATTTCTTTTACGCAACTGGCCATCAACCAACTTTTCCTAAAATTCACTGGAATGCCGCGTTTGTTGGTACCAGTGGAATTTTTGAAACAAATGTTCTGCCAGCTGCGCTTATAGGTACAGTACATTCTACTTTTTACACACAACCCATCTTGATCGACGACCGGAATCATTTTACCGCTATTGACATTATTTTTAAACGTATTATTAAACTGCTTCCAGGACTAAATACGTTTGGTTCCCACATTTTATTGGGATCAATGTTACCTGTGATAGTAATGGCTCCCTTCACGCTTTACTTCATGTTTCCCAACATTGCTGGAAATAAAGCTCAGTCGCAGAAGGATCTTAGGAGAGGTGAACTACTGCTTTACGAGTCTGATAGCAGTCTGTTTACCACAGTATTCTCAGTTTCTGCTAAATACGTTCTGTTTCATGGAATTCGCGTAAGTCTCACCGATACTTTCCTTCGGTAAAAGGCTTTTGCTATGCACCAGATACTATTAGTAGTATCAGCTACAGAAAATGTCATTGAAAATTAACAGAAAACCAATCAATGAGACACAAAACTTGATCTGTATACATATTTATATTTAATAATTGTTCCAGATGTTTGGATGCATGCTGGCTGCCACGATGCATTGCAGACATTTAATGGTCTGGAATGTGTTTTCCCCAAAGTTAATATTCCAAGGGTTATCGTTCCTTGTAACAACAGGTAGCGTCATGGTATCATTTTTGTTATTAATTAGGTTACACAATCAGGTCGACAAGTTGTGTAGGCGAATTGCAAAGAGTAGGTGATAGTAATTTAAACACTTATTTTTTGCTTCACAGTGATCGCCTAATGATAGGTAATAGTACGCTTTTGAAGTGTACTGTCTTGCGATATTTGATACGAAAATAATTATACTCAAGAGCTTTAAATACGCTGACGTGAATGTTTTAATTTATCGTTAAATGATTCTAGAAATATATTTTTATTGTACTATGAACAGTTTCGTAGATTGTAGGTAAATAGGGAATATTGTTTATAAAAAATGATAGAATGCTCAAGGGGTGCGTATATCGTTTTCAGAATTTAATTGACTATTCCTACGTGCATAGAGCTTGGCTGTTAGATTTGCATTCCATTGAATCTTATCTCACTCCTTGTTTGAAAATCTCACAAACTATAGGAATTAGGGATAATTACGTAGAATTTGTTACATGCTTGTATTCAAATAATAGTTGGACTAGCATTCATACTAGAGTTTGGAGTAAACATATATTGTAAGCGAAGAAGTATTAGCTCTATTTAGCTTTACCTTATTAATACTTTTTCAAATCGACACAGTATTCCTACTGAACAATTTAATTTATTGCATTATCGTTTTATTTTTTATCGTTATAAGTTGATTAAGTTCATTTTAAATCGCTAGTCAACATTGCGAATTGTTACTACGTACCGTCAGTTTCTTTTCGTTAAGTTAATAAATTGTTGACAGTTGATTTTTGGTATAAAATGAATATCGTATCGGTATATAACGTCGTTTCTTGCAGCGTAATATTTAATCCTCGGAAAAAAAAATTTTCAAGTGAATTACTTGCATTGATTGTTATAATTTGAAGTAACTGTTGTTGGAGCATACATATACATTCCTATACAAGAAAAAGCAAAAAACTAATCTATATGTATTTTAGCGAGTTCATTTAGGCTCAAATTAATGTTGAATCACTGCCACCAATAATTCTCAATAACTTATACTAATTGTCTTTAGAAAAAAGTGGTGACGAAGATGTAGTACAAATATAAAAATATTTTATAGTGTAAAAAGTAAAAACAAATTCTCTATGGGAACTTTACCTAGCAAAGTACGCTTTATCAAAAAAATTTTGTTTTATCGCATAGAATTTGCTGGGTATTTCGAATTGTTCCAAAAATTTGTTTCAATAACTAATCACCATCGCGCAGGTTATACATTATGCCCAACGTCCATATAACTGTGTCGAAGTTTCGAGCACACTGATGCTATCCTGCGCGCAATGCATTGCTGATTTCTATAAAACATAGCAACGCACTTGATGCAGGATTACACCCGTGTACGCTGCCTGGTATGTTGGATTATATGGAAATAAGCAACTATCGGGACAATCTTTGTTACCGAATCCCACCGAAATGTTTTTTTTTTCTTATTCGGCGCAAATAAGAATAATTATCGTCATGCATTAATATTTATTTCATATATACTCACTCATGGTGTAAAACC
This sequence comes from Diprion similis, assembly GCF_021155765.1. Classification (NCBI taxonomy): domain Eukaryota; kingdom Metazoa; phylum Arthropoda; class Insecta; order Hymenoptera; family Diprionidae; genus Diprion; species Diprion similis. Next base: position 1,497,607 of record NC_060113.1, on the reverse strand, counting down.
AAATGTTAATAATATCTTCCCCTTCATGATACTATAAATGTAATGAAACATTTTCCACCGTTTTTCCAGGAAGATAATACTAGAATTTCTGTTTTTTGTAAAGCTTGAGTTACAATGTAAAAAACTTTTACTTAATTGAAGCTTTATTAAAATGCGGTATACTATACATTTTGTTTTTCATAAACTATACACTACTTTAAATCTTATTACTTTCTTCATTTTATTTTTGTTCCTTTTTTTTTTGTTATGGTGTGTGACTAGAATATGCTGCGATTACAAGTATATTAATCACTTATCTCAGCGATGAAAATGATGATGATGACGATTGTTTTGGTATTCCTTTTCCATATTATTCGACCAATCTTGCCACTTTGCGGGGTAATTTTGGTAAACCTGCCCACCACTCTGTCCGTTCTGTAACATTAAGAGTTCAAATAATTACTTATACTTATCTGACTAATCTTGGATGAGTTAACATTCTAGATGTTGCTGACCATCGTCGTATCTTTAGCCGGCATTTTGATCTGAAAATGAAATTTGATTACCGCGGTTAAACGAAAAATATTTTTCTTTTCGGTTTTTGCTTCTGAATATTTCGTTTCCTGATATTTTTGAAGGAAAATAGGGATAATTTATATTCTAAGGACAACAAAAACAACGAATAAACAAAAATTATCTCACCAGAAATTTCACTCCGCCACCTTCGTGTCCTGGTACAGATCCGCCTCCAGCTTGAATAGATTCGATGGTACCAGGCGGAAGACTTTGGTATCCTTGATGCATTTGCATTTTAATTCCCCTCGAATCCTTACCAGGGATAAATGCGTCAGTATCTACGGTATAGTCATCAATACCCTGCTCGGTACGACGAGGAGTGTCCTGTTCGTCGAGGGAATTTCGCCGGGCTTGATCACTTCCGGGATAAGTAACCCAGAATGAAGTTGGACTCGCGGGTAGAGCTCTGGAAAATTTTGAAGAATATCCTTTCGGCGTTAGTTTGGTCGACGAAATTGTATCCAATTCATTTAACTTCGCTTGAATTGCGTCCAGAACGGCCAAGCTCAAACTTCCATCCTCCGGCTTAGGCGTCGTCGCGGGTTCCGGTTCTTCGTAGCTGGATTTCATCGCTTCGTTAACAGTCGCTGTAATGTTCATTTGTAGCTCCGTCAGCATGTCGAAAACCTGTTCCAGGATTATCATTCTCCGCTTATAAGGCAGGGTTCCGATATCTGTGACTGCTGTTGGACCGGGCCAAAACGGTGGAGCAAACGCTTTGAACGGTTTGGAACCGGGAAGCGATGTCGAAGCATTTTTCTGGTATGCTATCAAATCGTTGAACGTCGCGACCATGTCGTCCTTCAGCACGCTCAGCTCTCCGATGATGGAACTGACGATTTGGTCTTTCGCCGTCATCACTGCTTCGTGGTCTGTAGAAGCCAAGGAACGAGTGTACTGGGGAGAGCCGGCCGCTGAGTAACCGTAAGGTAAAGATCGTGTTTTCGCGCCTGGGAATCCCGGTGACATCGATGTTTCGTAAGGGGAATCACCGGTTGCTGTAGAAGCGTTCAGATTCAGGGAGTCAAACAGTTTATCCAGGAAAGTAGCTACCTTCGCGTCGTACGAAGCGGGATCGGGGACCACAGTTTCTGGAAACCAAAATCCTGGCGGAACTATCGTGCTTTTTGTCACCGGGACGTCCGTCACCGGTGACACTGTACTGGTTGCCAAATTCTTGAAGAGGGTGTCTAGGAACATGGATTTTTTGCTCATGAACGCGCCCGGGCCGAAGGCGGCACCCGGTGGCCCGAAAAACGGACTCATGGGTCCGTACATCCCTGGTAGATACTCCTTCGGGACTGAACCGTCAGCAACCATCCGCTTGGTGAGATCTTTCGACGTTTTTGAGTCCTTTCCGCCGGAGAAGATTTTGTTCAAGGGAGATTCCTTGGTATCTTCTTTTTCATCCGTTTCGGAAATTTCTTCTGGTATTACGTGCATGCTCGAATATGGGGGTGGTGGCTCTGTTGCGCTGCTCGAGGGTTCCCCGTTTTTGACTGAATTTGGACCCGGAAATCCTCGTTTCATGAATGATGAGCTAGCGTCTGTATAAGCTGTGGCATCGCCTGAAGGAGCAGGCTGTGCGGAAACTGGGCCAAAAGGTCCAAGAAATGGTGACTTGGGGCCCATGGGTCCGAACAGCCCGCGTTTTATGTTGCTCAATTCTCCGGTTGGTAATCCGTTAAGACTTTCGGGATATTTCATATTCGGGCTGAATTCTCCACCTTCGCCAAAACCGGACGCGTACAAAATTGGCAAATCGTTCTCTATCGTTCCGTCCGATGTAGAATCCAGGTCTGTATTTCCCTTCATGTTCATGTCTTCAGGTCCGTACATACCGGTGGGGCCTGTACCGTACGGGCCCAAACCGTACCCCGCATAAGGGCCTAAACCGAACCCCGGAAACGGTCCCATAGTCGGTCCCAATCCTCCGAACATGTTACTCAACATGTCTGTTTTTTTTGCGATCATTATACGCGGATCTACGAATTTTGGAAATAGCGACGGTTTCGGGATGAACGGGATCGACATGGTTCCAACCCCTGGCACCGAGGGAGGTCCCAAAGATCGGACAAAAGCTGAAATAGAAAATATATGTCTAGAATTAGATGGAGAAAGTGACGGAGCTCTTCATGACTCATGTTATATAGCTTGCGAGAAAAAGCGAATATGTTGAAATGTAGAGAAATAAGCAAAACCAAGAATCGATTTCTGAGGATTAGTGAGAATCGAAAAAAAAATTCCAATTACCTTTCTAACAATTGAAAAACGATCTATAAGCAAATGTGGTATCTTGTGCTGTGGACTCTAAATGTATAAATTTTATTTTGCTTTCGAATGAAGAAATATTTAAAACGTTGTTCTGAATACTGTAAATCGAGGATTTTTTTTTACGAACAAATTGATGAATATTTAATCTTGAATTTATGTTATTACTACTACCGATCACATGTGTAATGAAAAGTTTATTCACGGTCTTGGTTTACAATTTACATATTCAAAAAAAATGTATAGTTTCAGTTACCGACGATTACTGATTACTGACGACGCGTTCAAACCGACTGACCGATAAAGAAGGAGTCCCAACTTACCGGGCTTGGTAACAAACTTGGCCCATGGTGCTCCAGGTGGCGGGGGTGGTTTACCCGCGACTATGGTGAGGATTGTGAATAAAGCAACAGCCGATCGTAGTTGGTTCCCGATCATTGCAGAACTGTGTACCGGACTCTGTATTATTTCCCTTTTATATTGTATAACAGCTCATTGAAACTTTAATCTATGCAAATACGGTACACCGGCTGAGAATGCAACCTGTTGCAGACTTGTGTATTAACATGTAATCCGCGAATTGTTTCCACCCGGCTCCATGCGGATTAAAGTACCTGACAGCTGCATTCTCGTTCCAGTCTCGTCAATTTCCTTCTTAAAAATAATTCTCTGCTATTTCTGTTCGATCGCTGATATGAAGCACACACATTAAAAAACAAGATTTATTATTATTTTTTTTTTATTTTACATTGGGTACATTGTATTTACAGACAAAGGTGCGAAAAGTCGAAAACGTAGGCCCAGACTATTGTTGGAAATAATAAAACGTCTTATTGGAATTTTTTTTTTTTTTTTTTTTTTTTTATGTATTTCCTTACTTCATTTGTCACCAATAAATGCGTATCGTTTGTCTTTCGTTAGTATTGTTTCGATTAGCATTGTTTATTCGCGAGATATCTGTCCGTTAAACATACCTATGTGCAGCACACAATTCGTGGATTGAAAGGAGTATTTTTTTTTTAACCAAGAGACACTTGACGTCAATCGAAGTGCATCATTGAAATAAGCAAACGTTTTCGACTGCGCGTTCTTGATCGTGAGTAATTTACCGATTTATTTCATCAATTGTAATTCATTATTTGAATGTTTTTCAATATACAATACCTATGTCCAATTCGTTTGTACATACATCGGTGTCGGAAAATCGTGTCGCTGACAATGGCTGAATTATCTGTCCGTATGCAGTCCTATTTCTAGCGGATTTATTCATTTTCACATTTATAATGGTTAATAACTGTTTTAGAAGAGTTAGGATTTGTGTTTCTGATTAGAATAATCAACATCCATGGGAATAACAAGCATTTATTATGACCTATTTACAATCTCAATTCGCATTGTGCATATCGAGACGCTTACAATGTATATGCGTGTGTCTTGTTGTAACTACATAATCGCATGGCTGCTTCGAGTCTTTGCATACATTGTAACGAAATATAGATGAAAGCTTAGAGTGAAGGAGTATGTAACCAGAAATTTGTACCAATATACCATTTTAAGTTATTGATCGAATTTTAACTTGTAATTGAATAATATTTTTCGCTAACTGCCTTGACCGATCGGCTGTATTTATACTTCGTGGAGTGATTTTTATTCGAGTATTTATAATATTTTAATTTTCAGATAAATAAATATCGCGAGGTATTCTAATCCTAGGAACAATGACCATGTTTGCATCTAGTGAGTATTGTATATTATTGACGCATGACGATAGTATTAATTTCAAAATACTAAATAACAGTGAAAATCTAACAACTTTCGACCTTTTTGATTCTTATTTGCGGTCTCAAGACGCCCCTGGCGAGGTCATAGACGCAATAAGGCCGGATCTGGAGGCATTCACATCGCTGTGGACAGCTCTGAGGGTGAATTACGAGGGCACGAATATCACGAGGACCGTAGCTCGTCTGCTCCACATGTATCAGCCCGAGGAGGGCGTCGTGGCTTACGAAAGACTACTCAGAACCCTTTTCGTTCTTCTCGAAGATTTCGACAGCGACGGTCTTAGGTTTCTAGTTTCCATGGTACCACCGCCCAAGGGAGTCAACGAAGAAGTTGTCAAGGAAGTATTCAACAGCGCAACCGGATTCGTTCGCGTCGATGCTCCAATATTTCATAAAAAGTGAGTTGTCCCTTTTCTCGCATAAAAGAAAAAACAACAACCATTATAATATTAGTCATTTACCCTACAAAAGCTAGTGTGGAGATAATTCTGATACATCTTATTTAGTTTCGGGCCCCGATGGGGGGGGGTTGGTGTGGTCCGCCATCTTGGAAGAGTACAACGAACTTGGTTTTTTCAAAATAACTCCTCAATCGTTGATTTTACGACAAAAATGTCGAATACAAATTTCGAGAAGACTAAACACCCTAGATTTTTTTGTATAAACACTTTTTGTAAGTCTGATGTGTAACGAGTATTTTTGAAAAAAAAAACAAAAATTTTGTATCTTCAATTCAAGATGGTGGACCATGGTCAACCACTCGGATCGGGAACCGGAAGTAAATAATACATCAAAATTATCTGTACATCACCTTTTGCAAGGCAAAAACCCTGATTGAATGGACTATATATGTAAAATACACAAAGCGTAGAACCCTCACTACTTCGTCGACATAATTCCTTCCTTTTAGCACCTATTTCCAGTGCAGTAATGCAGGCACGAGTTCAGCTGCACCAACCCTTGACACTCCTTATCCCAGGCCTGTGTCTCGGTCCTGCACCGTCCAAAAACTCGACGGTGTAATTCCTTCGGAGAAACTATTTTCCGCCGAAAATATGAAAATCCAAAATCCCGCGGTCCAAAATGATCCTAACGTTCCAAAAAACAGACTGAAAACGTCTCCCCAGGTAATCGTGCAACATTATTAGTGAATTGCGTAGAGTGCAGGTTATTCCTTTATTGTCTGAAAGACAAGTATAGTATACTGATTGATTATGTTTTAGATAATACCTCAAGAATCTTCGGACGTTTTTCGCGGTTTTCCACCGAGCGAAATATTCAGCACCCAAAGTCACGTGCAGAGTATAAAAAACTTCTACAGACCGTCAGCGAGCTACACTTTTCCCGCTCTTTCATCCGGACAAGGTTTTGTCAACTTTGCGGGTCAAATTGTCGCTAAAAATTCAGGCCAAATTCAGCAGTCCCTCGGTACGGGGCTGGTGGGCCCTACGTATAGACCAAAATGGTTCCAAAACCCATATTTGGTACAGAAAAATAGCTACCCCGTTCCGCAGTATCAGGACTTCTACTTGAAGACCGTGAACAATCAGTACGTAAAAGTGCCCGCCGCGAAGGTGAACAATTTTCCCCAAACGAGCATAAACACTTCGCAGGCTTCTTATCAGGTCAGTAATTCATTTCTTGGTTCTCTATTCGTTTTGCGATACCGACTTATAGGTTTTTTTTCTCATATTTATTCCTTCTTCAACGTTCAGGCTATGTACAACAACGCCCAGGACTACTTGAGGAACAGGAGTAATACCGTGACTAGCGGTTTGCTGGAGAAGGTACAGCGGCATCGAAGTCTTCAGGAAGAAGCCATTAAAACTATGGTTACGAAGTGCGAATCATCGAAAAACGGGACAGTTGGTTCGCTGGCCCCTCAAGTTTTCGACGGTGGCGATAATCTTCCGAATGCGGAGTGTCGCTCGGTTGATGACTCCGGCACTGTCACCTCAAATCAGGAGGAAAAAATTGTTCCGAAAAAGACCACTATTGGTATTATTTCGAAGAGCAGAAATTCAACGGGAAAAATAAACAGTTCAAATTATTCCAATACGTCACTGGAAGCTACAGATGGGAGCAATTACTTGTTAGATACTGGCAATGGCAAAGTTTTTGCGGAGGATTACGCCGGTGCAGATAATCCAGCCGCGAATCAGGACAGCTTTGAACAATTTGCTAAAGAAGTCAGAATGAGACAGCGCGCTATACAAGAAGATATATATAAAATGGACGTTGTTCACGGCGATTTCCTCGCTGAAGAAGGAATCGGCGATAAGGAAGACGCCAGCGTACGTCTTAGCTTTGTTACAGTATAAATTTTATGGGGTCTGAAACGCATTGACCATAAAAATGACAACTGTTATTTGTTTTATCATTCTTAAATCGTTATCATCCGCAGTCGATCAAATCGGATATTCTGACAGCAAGTGTGGAGCTCAGAAACAGTTGTAAGAAGTTTTTAGACCGAGCAAAATCGGGTGAATCTGTTGGTGCGTAAATTTTTTGAATATCTAATATAAATGATTAACTTTTGTCGCCTGTAATTGATTAAGATTCTTCAACTCTTACAGAAGTCCCAGTTTTTCCGAGGACCAGATCACTGAACGACGTCCGCGAGGAACCGTCAGTCCAGTATCAGTCTGATTCAAATTTATGGAGATTGTTGACGACGAAAGACGATTTCGGAATTAAAGCGGAAAAGATTGTTCAAGCCAGTGACATCCCGAAAACCCTGGAGATCTCTTCGGATCAGAGGGCGCCCCTTTCTCCCGTAGAAATCGCCGGGATCAAAGAGGCGGAATCCGCAGACTCGGCACCGTCGAAGAGAGTGGTAAGAAGAAAAAAATCGGACGTGCTGACTGCCAAAGCCAAGAGTCAGAAGGCCGCCCAAAAAGGATCTGCAACCGTCGTAGTCGACCTTCAGGATGACGCCAGCCTTGCTGAGGTTGGGCCGAAATCGTGTATCAGAGCGAAGAGCGTTTCGCAGGTGGATTTGTCCTCCAGGTACGTTTTCAATCATGACTCATGGATGGAGATGAAAAACTTCAATAGCCAACCTAACGAAGACGTAAACTGATCGTGATTTTGCTTACCAGGTGCCCCATATCCATTGCTTCGCAAACTTCTTCGGTAACTTCTCCCAATCGTCCATCCACTACAATGGCCGAATTAGCAGCTTACAAAAAACAATACTACGACGCATTGCTGAGCATTCAGAAAGCGAAAGGTATAAAGTTGGAACTTACAATCGTCCGTCTCTGTTCTTCGATAAGTTTTTTCGAATTTTTTTTAATAATATTATTCTGTTTTAATTTCTCGCAGCTGCTGTGGCGAACTCTCTGGCCATTTCATCGGTGGCAACTGGTCCGTCCGGTTTTGATCCGTACTATTATAATTACGTGCAACAGCAACATCGTCAGATCATTCAGCGTCGTCAGCAGCAGATTCTCATCGATCATCACCGTTTTCCCCAGCAACAATCACTGTCAAATGGACCTGCACCTTGGTACGGACCTTCCGATTGGAGGTATCCCGTCATCGGACAATCCAGGTTGCCTCACGGAGTAAGTTTTACTCATTTTCAAGAATTGTATGTCTTTTTTGTCGAAGTTACTATTTATCTACAACGAAATTGAATTTTTTCAATGTTTCTCCTCTGAACTTACAGCGTGTTGCTGTAACGTCCTTTGTACTAAACATGCAAACTGGTTGTCTAGTATTACAATTTTTTTACACTGTTTTTCCTCAGCCCCAAATGCTTCATCCTTCTTCCCGTTGGCCCCCAAGTGTTGGGTGAGTTTATATTTTTTATTTTTTTATTTCTTGTTCGTACAATTTTCGAGAATACATAATATCAGGGTCAACCTTATTATACAGCCGGATAAAGTTGAATATTAACATACGACCGACTCAAAAATTACAAGCAATATAACTGCATTCAAAAACGTTCGTTACATAGTCTTCGAATCTCTCCGATACTCGCAGTTTCAATTTGAAAAATGAACTGATCTTCGCTGACAGGTTCATGGGCAGAGATTCACAAATTTCCGGTTTGCCTCAAAGGCAGCAGGCAAACGTCACTCAGCAATCGAAGGTGCCAGTTAAACGTAGGAAACTTGAAGAAATAGTTGGAAGGCTTAAGGAGACTGAAAGCAACGCCGCGAGTAATTAACCAAATGTATTCTAATATAAATCAAATTAGCTCGCAAAGGCGATATTTGAATAATTATAAAGGACTTCTGTCACTTGGCAGGAATTACCCATTTGTATCGTACATCTCGATAATAACCAATGACTGTGTACATTATTATTTCTCGTATTACAATTAAAATTATTATAGATTATAATGTTATGTAATTGTTTATTGTTTTATCGCAGTCTTACGTATAGTACTCTATACATGTATAACTAACTGCTGGTTCGATTAATTCAGACGTAAATTCAATTGAATTTCTTCAATTTATATTCGTCGTATTATATTTTTAACATTATTTGATTCAACGCCGGGGGTATCCGAATGACATGTGTTTTTATCTATAATGATAAATTTAAGAATATATTTTGAATTCATATGAGTAGATTATTTTCGAGGTAAACATTGTATTCAATTTTAAGATTAACAAATCGTTCGGCCTCGAAACATCTGCACTTGTGTTATTGGAATATAAAACGGGAAATTGTTAATCTTACACGCAATAACATTGCGATGATGCATGCGTGTTATTACGTAATAGATGTTATGAAAAAAAGCAGCTTAAAATATTCGAAGCCCGCAGCTGCTGATAAAGAAGAAATATAATCATTCCAAATAATACTCGAAATGTAGAATATTAGAAAAACAATTGGTTGTTGCATATCCCTTCAAAGGACACAGATTGTTTTTAAATATAGATACAAGTAAAAAAATATAATTTACTATGTGATAAGAAACAATTTCGAACGATGTTACGTCTACCGTAAAAAAATTACGTCAAAATCGTTACGCAAGTATATAAATTCTTTGAAATTGAAGCAAAAAAATATTGTTATTCAAAACAGAAGCTTAGATAGTTGACTTAAAAGAAGATAAAATTGTTTACGAATTCGTTCGGTATTCCAAATCCACGAATGAGGATGGAAAATTATTCACGCTGCGGCTGACCGTAATTTATGCTAAAGATTAATTTACTTATGCGGTAACAATTATAACTTGCGATCTGTACGAGGTTGCAAAAGGTGCAAAGATCGCATAACAGCCTGCGAGCGAAAGAGACGAAGTACTTTTTTATAATTCAAACGAGACTACTGCAAATGTGCGTAATTACTTAAATATTATCACTCCGAACTCTCAGCGGCAGGGTGACCCACGGGTCACGCTATCAATCAATGCTCTTTATCATTCAGTTGCGATTTTCATGAATATGTATGTATGCGTAGATATTCATGGATGCTGCTCGAGTCACACATAGGATTAAATACGATTTTATAACTCATATCACGCTCTGTTCGCATACATAAAGTTATTATCTTAGAAAGCATTTTAGCTAAGAATTCTCAGGTAACTGAATGTGAGAATTTTCCTAGACCCTGTGAACAATGAACGTTCAATAAGACTCTAAAATTTTACAGGGTGTCCTGTAACTCGCCGATACTAAATCCGTGTCGGTGTAATGCATGAAAAATGAGTATAGTGAGGTGTAAATGAAATTTCTCCATGTGATTCAACGAAGCTATCTTCTACCCATTCAGTAAGTCCGTTTTTTCCTCACTTCCGATTGACTGGAGGTTTGAAAATCGAGGGATTACTGATTACGAGGCTGAAATCGAAATTCAGAAATTGGAAAAATCTAAAATTTCCAATTGAAAAACCTCTGATTTTCAATTATCTAGTAAATCGGAAGTGAAAAAAAATTAAGATTTAAGCTAAACAAAGAAGTTTGTACATATATAACGTTATTTACGCTGGAATGGCAGAGGTGCGTTTTGAGAAAATTGGATTCGAGTCACGTATTCCCGTTGCTCGGATTTTTACCGATCTGGCGGTAAAAAATACGTCGTCTCGGCTCGCTGGATACAAGTAAATTACGAATTTTACTCGTCGTTTGCAGTTACGGTAACCGGTATGATCGAATTTAAACGAATCTACGTACAAAGTGCGGTCGTCGGACAGGGGAGAGACCGCGGTGGAGTTTAAACACATGTTTAATACTGTACATGCATAACTGTGCGCAGTATATAGACATTACATCGTGACACCGGCAGAACCGGGGGCGTTGATAAGACTAGCTTTACTCTCAGTTCAGTCCGTCGAGAGTTTCTTCGACGGTATCGTCATCCGTAAAAACTGTTGCCATACTGTGTTATCGTGGTTGGTTTAAAATTCCCAGAAGTTGTATTTGTTTGTTCACCATTTGCGCCTCGATCAGATAGTAGGTAGTATAAAGCGGGTGAAAATATGTCCTCGTTTTAAAATTAGTGATTTAGAACCCGGGGAGAGAACGCAAAAGACGAGTAGAAACTTGTAACGCGACGTACCTACGTGATACAGTTCCTAATCCATATATCGCACCGGATCCGAGGCCGCATGCCATCACCATTGCAATGCGTGCAATTTACGACATGTCGTCTGCTCCGATGGTCCTGCTTCTCTTCGGGATCTTCCTGGGATGCTTGGAATCCGCCTTGGCCGGGATTGCTAATCCTCACAGGTTGATTGAAACAATTTTTTTCTCTCTATTTCATACAATGTCGTTTTATACTGTGCGTAGATTGTCGTAATTTGACTCATTTGCAACGAACTAATCATACATTTTTCAATTACAATACTCGTTTTAGCATTCGAAGTGCATGTAATTGTATTAATTCATTATAGGTGTGTGAAATTTGATATCCAGTTAGAACTTGTAGAAAACAATTCGTCCGATTGAAGGCGGATGCAATTATCTGCCAACTATTACTCGTATAGCAAGAGTAAGCAATTGTCTTAAATTGTCCGCATCATCTACGCTCATTGCGAGACTGTGAACGTTATAAAGTCTTTGAGAGTAATTTTAATACTTATAGCAAAGCAAACCTTTCGTCCAATCATGTATACTTACTGTGTGTTGAGAGTTCTTATTACCGCCAATGACGAGGAAGTTTATTTTCGACGATTTTTTGTACCTGCCTAAATTGGACGAAGCATTAATTAATTACAGTAATAACGAAAACACTTTTGCAGCTGTTGCAAAGAATTTCAATTTCCTTAACAAAACGACTTTATTGCTACTTTTCACAATCATGTGTCTCTCAATTTTTTTTCTCTCATAGGATTTGATGATTTACAATTAGCGAAAATTGAATTGTAATCACCTTCACAGGCTATGACGTAATATATGTCAGCCGACATGCGGCTGTTGTATATACGAAAATTGATTTGCTGACGAATGGCGTGTACTTCTCGTTATGCACTCTCACGGTTATTTATCTCTATTTAAAGCATGTTCATCCCTTTATTTTTACCTTTATCGACTTTCCCAATTAATTTATAAAACAAAGTTATTATAATCAAGGTAAAACGATAATAAAAATAAATTACGTAAACATGTTTTTAAATATAAATTGGTATTATCAGGGGTTACGTCTTTACCGCCCCGAAAAGACTCATTGCCGGAGAAGCAGAGCTTGGATGTCTCTCAATCCATCATCTGGATACTCCGGCTCACACTCTCTTGGAGTTAATCACACCAGTCGAGGTAGCCGAAGAAGAAGTTCTAGCCAGCGCAAGTCTTACGATCGAAGATGGCAAGTTTATTTCGCAATAATGATTCACATCGAGCATCTGTTGTTGATTTTACATTACCGTAATTAATCTCAGTGTAAAAGCGAGTCGGGTATAAATCGTGGAATCCGTTTCATTTATTTGAGACGATCATAGAATTAGCGTTTCAGTATTTGCAGCTGCATCAAAGTTCAATGTTCTGGCGTCGGGCATTCCTTATCAGTAGTTTACGGGTGATACGAGCTGCGGAGGAAACTTGATACCACACTACCAAGCTATATGCTAATTATAAGGAAACTAAGATTTTTCTATACTAAATTATTGACCGATTTGTCAATATCTAGTCTTTAGCAATATATTCTTAATAAACGTGAACGGGTACCGTAGTGCCGGTTATACGTAAACTGCGTTGCAGATGCCAAATTGTCACCGTCCTTGTGGCAAATAATAATTTTTAATGGACCACTATCACGACTCCCTACGCGTCTGTACCTATTCAACACACTCTTTAAATAAATTGTAAATTTAAATTGTCCCTACATCCTGCGGGCGTTCAATTGGTCCGTATCGCCCTATTCACAAGGGAAATAACCCATCGGCTAACATATACAGTCTATTTACATATATACACATGCGTCGGGACACGGCAACGGAAAAATTTCCACGAGTTAAAGTCAAAACTTTGAGACTCGGTTAATCTGAATAAAAAAGTAAAAATTAAATGCAATTTTTTATCAACTACTAAATACGATCAGACTGATTTCACATCAAGATTCGCAGCAAAGAATCGCTGCGTAAATTGCATAAATTGCATCCAATTGATTCAATTAAGCAATGAAAACTGCAATGAAGAAAGTACGCCATGATATATGTATTGTCGTTAAACTAAAGGGATTGTAAACATGTTATGACTCTCTTTAATTAGAAACGACATGTGATTCATCGTCGTTGTTGCTAGAGTAGGAAACAGACGAGGCGGGACAAAGTCAAATCTTGATTAAAATATGGTATATTTTTCAGGCGTTGAAGCATGTCTGGAAATTTTAGTACCACCGACGAAATACTCGGTGGCAAGACTACGCTTGAAAGTCAGATTTGACAAGCATGCAGACTACTCGATTAATTCAGAGAAAAAAGTTTACATCGAACATGATTCGCATGCAACATTCGTCGAGACAGATAAGCCAGTTTACAAACCTGGACAAGACGTGAATATCAGACTCCTCATGTTAAAGCATGACTTAAAGCCGTGGAAAAAAACCGTGAGTTTTGCCATTCTCAGGTCATAAATCGCGCATGATTAGAATTTACGCAAGTATTAATGACACGATATACATTCAGATACCGAAAATATGGATTGAAAGTCCTGCCGAAATCCGGGTCGCTCAGTGGTTGAATGTTTCCACGGAAGTCGGATTGGCTCAGCTCGCATTTCCTTTATCTCCTGAAGCGAGCCCAGTAAGTCCTTTGCTTTGATTCGTACCTACTGAAAGGAAAGAAAGGAAAACACCGACTTTGGAGTAACAATAATGCCTGATAAATTTAATTTTCTATAGGGTATATGGAAAATTAAAGTCGAGAAAAAAAAAGCCCATCCTCAGCTTCTTCACACGACGACTTTCGAGGTGAAGAAATACGTTCTGCCGAGGTTCCAAGTATCCATCAGCCCTCCTGGCTACATTTTAGCCAATGCTGAAAATGTCACTTGGACCGTCTGTGCTAAGTAAGATTTCTCAACGGGGTTTTTTTGGATCGCAAATTCTGGTTCATGATTGGAATTCCTAATATACTGTGATTCGTTTGTTCCACAGATACAGCTACGGCAAGCCGGTCAAAGGGACATTGCACTTGACATCAATACCACAGACGCCGATATGGAGAAGAAAGCAAAATGTACCGGAAATAAATTACCTGACAGAGGTAATTGGAACTTTGGAAACTGATTAAGAATGTCTTGATGGAAATACGTAATTTCATACGGTATATTAAGAACGAAATTTTTTCCTTCCGCAGTTGGATTCGGATGATGGGTGCGTCGAGTTTACGGTGACTGGTTCAGAGCTTGGTTTGGCCGACTGGAAGGTATCGCCAAATAATATAATACTGACGGCTAACTTCACCGAGGCAGGAACCGGGGTTGTTGAAACTGCAAACAGCCGAACAAACGTTATTCATCAATCACTGAAACTCGAATTTCTGCCCCATGCGCCTCAATATTTCAAACTGGGATTACCGTATCACGGAAAGGTTCGACTAAAAAACAAGTGTTCATTCAAAATGTAGATAATATCTAAATCTTGAAGGCAAAATGCATGCTGCTACGAAAGGGAACGACGATCGTAACTTTTTTATGATGGTTTTATTTTTGAAGCTGCGCGTTCTGAAGCAAGATAATACACCGGCGCCAAATGAAAAGATCCAACTTTGCCTCAAGGTGAGAGGAAAAGATGAGTGGGTGACGGTTGTAGTAGAATGTCGCAATTTCACATCGACGACGGATGGGTTTATTGACTTTATAGTGCCTCCACAGCATAAAAATATTGAGTCCTTCAGTTTTGTTGCAGCTGGAGTGGATTACCCCACAAAATACTACTCCCCGGATAAGAGATGGCGAGTAAGTTGATGAGAGTTTCCGTACTGTATTAAGTTACTGTATTAATATGCGAGGAGAAGCGTTCCACGAAACTTTTATAAATTCAACCGTAAACGAACATATTACGATCCACGAATAGGTTTTTATGGATCAACCATCGGCATACATGGATACAAGTCCATGGTACTCACCGTCCCAAAGCTACTTATCGATCGCACCTGGATACCAACCGATTGTTTGCGGTGAAAAGTACTCGTTCAACGTAATGTACACAATGCCAGTAAACCAGAAGTTGAATGAATCAATTTCGTTTCACTACTCGGTAAACTCGAAAGGTGATCTGCTGGTATTTGGTCACGTTAAACATACGCCTCACAGAGATTCCATACTAAATTATTCGGAATTCCGGAATCTGTTGGGTGCCATTGAAACGCCAGCAAATAAAACCGACCAATCACACGTCGTGTATAGGTAAGTTGTGCAATTAGTTTAGACGAATCTATCAATTAATGGGTTTTTATTGTCGATGTAACTGGTTCGATTCGTCATCTTCAAATTTCACAGATTTCCATTGACTGTCAAAGTAACACCAAGTATGGCTCCAGTGTCGGAACTTCTTTTATACTACGTTCGTCCTGACGGAGAAACCGTCGCTGCAACTTACACAATCACCGTTGGAAACTGTTTTGGAAATAAAGTGCAGACTTCGTGGCACGAGGAAACGCAAAGTCCGGGTGGAAAGACTCAATTTCACATAGAAGCTGCGCCGTTTTCGCTATGCGGAGTTTCCGCACTTGATAAATCGACCCTGTTTTTGAGTGGTGGAAAGACGAATATGGTCAACAAAGAGGATGCTTTCAGTCAATTGAAAAGATTCCACATTAGTCCCACCGCTGAACCGATTCAGAGTGGTTTGGACCATTGCCTGAGTAAGTTTTTAAGTAAAGTATATGTATGTAGATGCGGGACTGTGCAGTGATATTTCGTTAACTTTCCTTTTTAGAAGCGAAAGAAGAATCCCAAGAAGATGAAATAGACCATTTGCCGAGACCGGCTGAAGAAGAGCCACCCTTCTATGATTTGCGCAGAAGAAAACGATCCGTGTGGTACGGACGACCTCACTATATCGACGCTATGCAGGCATTTGATGTTAGTAATACTTCTTAAAGCATATATTACAATAGTCAACTATATCCTTTGCTGAATGATCTGCGATCTAGTCAATAATTGGCGGCACGAAAAGTCCTAACGATGAATGAAAATAATTTCGCAGGATTTTGGTGTCATAGTAATGAGCGATCTGACGTTGGAAACTCGTCCGTGTCCTCAGTTTTCCCATTTATTATATCCCACCAGACGCGTTAGTTACACATTATCACACGCTGCGTCTGGTAAGTAGCACTGTTCAAAGCACGGTTTCTTAATGTTTGAATTGGGTTCAACAACTCACTAAAATTTTCAAATATTTCAAGGTTTAGACGGTGGGCCAATGTTCATGAGAAATAGTGCAATGCCTTTGGCTTATCCGCTCCTCACGGTTGGTGCCCTGCCCAATCTCGATTACTTGGATCAAGTAGATAGTGCTGATGCTGGTACAACTATCAGATCGTACTTCCCTGAGACTTGGCTGTGGGAATTAGTACAAACAGGGTCAGTATACTATACGCAATTTAATTATTTTATTCCTTCCAGTGTATGACAATGAATACTAAAATCGGGAGCGAAGTTTAAAAATCTTAATACCTCATACGAATATAGGAAGGAGGGTACAGCAACAATCGAGCGTCAATTGCCACATACAATTACGGACTGGATCGGTCATACAACCTGCATTTCGCCGAGACATGGATTGGGGATAGCTCCTCCAACAGCGATTACCGCTTTTCAGTCATTCTTCTTGGACTACACTCTGCCGTACAGTGTTAAACGAGGAGAAATCCTTCACATGAAAGTATCTCTCTTCAACTACATGCAGCACAGTCTGCCTGTGAGTTTGTAATATTATGGAATTTTTTCGTCAGTGTTATATATTCTGTCAATTTTACACCTACATATGAACTAAGAAATTGCTCAATTCATGATAAATTTATAGGCCATGGGAATTAATTTGCAAACTTTTAACGTAACAGGTGAGAATCAAACTGGAAGATGCTGATGGTCTTGACTTACATTTGTCACATGCTACAGTCTCATTCTGCGTTGGCTCAAGATCCAGCGTTGTGCATGAATATATGTTACGACCTCGTGTTCTGGGAGAGATCAACATCACGGTTTCTGCTTCCGTAGATGCGGAGTACCCAGATGCCTGTGGGCCAGACACCATAGTGCACACAAAGTTCGTAAGATGCATTTAACTGTAATTATGTAAAGCTTGAGAGAATCAGATGATATAACATAAGTTTCATCTTGCTGCAAAGGGATGTTATAACAAAGCCAATCCTCGTACTGCCAGAAGGGTTTCCAGTCGAAGTTACCAAGTCGGCATTTATCTGTCCGAAAGAATTTGTTGATGATTCATTTGTGACGTGGAATTTGGATTTGCCGAAAGATTTGGTTGCGGGAAGTGCAAGAGCATATGTTTCACTAATTGGGGACCTCTTGGGTCCGGCTCTAGAAAATTTGGACAACTTGGTGCACCTGCCCATGGGTTGTGGGGAGCAAAACATGGTCTTGTTCGTCCCTAACATACACGTTATCAATTACTTGAGTGCAACGCAGATGGAGAATCCAGTACTCAAGGCTAGGGCGATCAAGAATATGGAAAAAGGTAGGAATTAAAGGCATTATTGGATACCTCGTTAATCGGCGAAGATTTGAGGTGAAGGATAGACTGAAAAGGATACATCTTGTGTTGAAGGATACCAACGAGAATTAAACTACCGGCATCCCGATGGTTCGTACTCGGCATTTGGCGCTGATACCCCGTCTACCGAAGGCTCAATGTGGTTGACCGCATTCGTTGTGAAATCCTTTGCTCAAGCGCAAAATTTAATTCACATCGATGAACGAGATTTGAAATTCTCCGTCAAGTGGATCACCAAACGCCAATTGGAAAACGGGTGCTTCCCGCTACTTGGCCAAGTATTCCACAAGGATATGAAGGTTCGTGATGTATCGGAGAAGTATGAGTTAATACCATACAAATTATAATAAATACGTTGAGCTTGAAATAATTAAAAAATTGAAATTCATTTTTGATCACCAGGGAGGACTGCAAGATGACGACGTCTCTTCGTCGGCTCTAACAGCATACGTGTTGATTTCTCTCTTGGAATCTGGAGTCCCATTGCAACCAGCTCTGACTAACAACGCCTTGTATTGTTTGGAAAAAGACACCATAAATACCAGTGGCAACCCATATACTTTGGCCCTGACAACCTATGCACTGACTTTACTGGAACATCCAAGAGCCAACAACAGTTTGCAAGCCTTAATTGGCCTGGCCACGCAGCATAACGTACGAAAAAATACAGATTACCTTCTTCGCAGTCGATGCAGTTGTTAGGGATGTGGAGCTAACAATAAGTGTATTGATCGCATCTATTAATCCTGTTTCCAGGATTTATTGTGGTGGGAAAATAAGCTGAAACCATCGGTTGGTTTGAGCGTTGAAATGACAGCATACGCAATTCTGTCACTTGTGAAAATCGGCGGGGAAGCCAATATGGTGACCGCACTTAAAGCTGTTCGATGGATATCTAAGCAGAGAAATGCCGGTGGCGGTTTTATATCAACCCAAGACACTGTACTTGGTCTTGAAGCATTGACCAAGTACGCATCTGCCATGAGCTCAAGCAATACCGATCTTTCGGTATTGATCACTGCCAACGAAATAGATCATGCCTTCAAAATGCAGAATGAGAATAAACTCTTGTTTAGGCAAGTTCAACTACCTGTACTACCAACGGCTGTGGATGTTTTTGCTGAAGGAGAAGGATGTGTCCTAGTACAGGTAAAACCAACTCGATTCCAATTTAACTTACTTCACTCGTTGATGCGACAAAGTTCTCAAGCTTGATTGTTTTCTTGAATTACATTTTTGCTCTCAGAGTAATTTGAAGTACAACGTACCACATGCCACTGGCTCCGAAGCATTCGATCTCTCAGTAAATGCGCAGTCCGTAGCATCGGTCAACGAATGTGCGATGCAGAAGATAACTATTTGTGCACGTTATAAAATGGCAGACGAAGAAAGCAACATGGCATTGCTGGAGATTGGAATGATCAGCGGATATGTTCCAGATAAATCAACCTTGCACTCGCTAGTTGAAGATCCCAGTAACTGTAAGTAACAACAATGCAATGCCTATAGGCAATGAGCTTTATTGGTGCTAGGTGGCGACTAAACTTTGTTACTATTTGAAACACTTGAATTTCGCAGTTGTTAAGAGATTTGAGGAAGACCGAGATGTCGTTAGTATTTACTTGGACAAGCTGACGGCTCAGAGAACTTGTATATCATTTATTGTACTGAGAGAAAACATAGTAGATCGCCCTGAACCAGCGAACATAAAACTATACGATTACTATCAACAGGAGCTCACCATATCGGCTGTAAGGAGTTTGGGAATACATTATTTTTTCAATTATAATCGAAAGAATTTTTCTTTTACATTAATTTTACTTTGTTATTTCCTTCAGAACTATAACTTTGCGACGACTTGTAGTAGTGCTGGTATGAACGAAGGTTCAGAGATCCCGAATCCAATTCCAATCGCACCAAAACTAGAAAATGTAAAAGAGCCTAGCATGCTGTTGGCTGCTGCTCCTGTCAGTAATAAAACGGGTACCATCGACGTAGAACTTCTACCATATAAAACTTCTCCTGAAGTTGCTAAAACTGTAGTTACAGTGTCACCAGTAGTTACTGATAAGGCAGGAATAAAAACTGTACACCAAGCTGCGATTGATGATTTGCTTGGAAAACTGAGCGAAATCAATGAGGCAACGTACAAGGATGCTAAATTTAAAATTAACGAAGCCATGCCGAGAATAGGAAACGAACCAAAACTGGAGTACGTCTGTTTGTTGGAAAATTCAAACGTAAAGTTGAATGGCGAAGGTTTGAAGGCAACGAGTCCCATAGCAGCTGAAAATAATCATCTGCGAGAGTTTGAGACAATAGGTAAAAAAAGTACCGATGAAGATTTCCACAGTAAACGCATCGATGGTAAGATGAAGAAAGCAAGTGCAAAAAAATATATTGATACTGAAAACTGCGAACTGTTCCTAAATTATTAATATAATTGTTAAAACATTATTTATTACAGTAATGCAAGATATGGGAAGCGGAGAAACTCCAAACGAACGTGAAGTTGGTTTGAATCCATCATTTGTAGAAGTAGATCACGATTTGGAAGTGCCTGAAGGAATAGAAGGACCTGAGCTAGTATTTGTAAAGCCTGACAAAGTAGTTACATATGGAAATGATGATGGATCGATAACACAAAATGGTAATATTGACAATCAAGAGCAAATTGAAGCAGTCTATGGAACAGTGTCCCCTAATAACGACACCAACATGACAGAAGTGATGAGTGAAAAAATTCAGGATCAAATGATTGTCGAACCAGAACAATTTATGATCGACCAAGAGTTAGCACAGTCTACAAGTAAGTAGATTCATCGTTATCCAATCACACATAGGGTTTTCTTAACATTGTATGGGTTTTATACAAATTCTTAAGCTGCATCACATTACTCAGATAATTGACAGTTAATGTAGAATTAAAAATATCGTGAATTGATTTGGCTTGCCAATGACTACAAAATTCAATTTCATTATTTGCGTACAGCTGCATCTGCAAAGATGAGATGTCCGATCTGTTTGGAAAGCATACCGAAGAATGTTGATAGCATATACTGTACTGCAAAAAGTGTAATTAAAGTAGCCATCAGACGGTGGCACAAGGCGAGATTGTTGTTAGATCTTCACCCAGGCAGGCCGACGAGTCGATTGCGTTCAACGATTGACCTGAAAATTGACTCCGAATGCTCCTGCGAAGTGATTAATACATGTGAGTAATAAAATAATTTACGGTTTGGAAATGATTGATGATATTTTTTGAATCTGGGAAAAGCTAATATACCGATATGATAGTTGATAGTCTGAATGTACTCGTGAAAATGAAGTGTATTGTGTGATTTGTAGCTGGAGGATTCGCACTGTTGGTGGATCAGAAAAATGCTGGCCTTGCCTCGTTAGTCGACCATGCAGAGCAACATTTGGGAAACCACATTATCATTTACAAGTTACCAAACACGCAGGGTCTGCCGCCAGAAATTAAGCAAGCTCGTGCAAAGTGCTAGTTACTTTCTAGTGAATTCAGTGAATTTTATTACTACCTAAAGCTAAGAATATGATCGTACGACTAGTACAGAAATCAGGTACATTAAATGCTCGAATATCAAATAGGGTATGCATAAACGTAAGTTTACTATTGCAAATTGTGTTGCAACTTCTAAATTGCTTGTAAAAACTAAGACGCCTTCGCGATTGATTGTCTTGTTATTTGCAATGTTTTAATTCTAATATTGGTATATTTTGAAGATCTGCTGATACAAACGTACTAGTTTTATATTTTTACGCCTGAGAAATGAATACACGTATGTATGTAGTGTAGAGAGTGTCAAGCATTCCCATGATGTAATTATGAATTATTCTAATGCAGGTTTAATTTTTACGGAATCGCGAATATCCATTCTAACCAATCAATTGTTTATGTTGTACTGGCAAACAGATAAACAATTTGAAGATCTTTTTGTTACACTTATAATTTTTTATGTGCCAAACAATAAACTGTAAATAATAAAAAAAATCTTCCAGTATTATTGAATCATTTGTTGCAGTGCTACAGTATTTGATGCATTCTGAATGGATTTCCGCACTCTGATAAGGTTAATTTTTTATTAGAGTAATGAATAAAGAAAGACCGATTTTTTGGTTGAAATTAATTGGCACAGTTTTACTGTAGAGTGTTTATTATTTATTTTTTTCATTATATCTTTCCACTGTTACCTTAATAATTATTACAAGTTAACAGTCATTATTTTTAGATATTAATTACATTTAAATATTAATTTATTACCGCGAATCGGTGTTATGTGACCTATACGTATGTGTATTGCAAATATTCAATTTATGCCAGGGCTTGGAAGGTACTTCTCGTGAAACAAAGTTCATTATTTCACTTTTTCAAATTCTCTCAGCCTCTATATTATTATTATTCTCTCAATATTTTCAACATTACGGTCTGTAATCGTAATATAATTTATCATTTGGCTTCGTGAAACCCCTAGGAAATCGTAGGTTTTTTTTGTTTGTTTTTTATAATTTTTTTTTTTTTATAGTAAATGAAAAAATGTATGTTAAACAAAATACTTTGACGTACTTATGTGCTAATAGTTAGACATATTATTATTAATATTAGTAGTATTATTTCATAGGATTGCTCTTTTCTCGAACACCATAAAGAATGAGAATAGAAAACAACAGCTACTCCACAATATGATACAAATACATAATATTTAATGTGCACACTGGTCGAAGCACTTAGTAACGCTGTGATAAATTAATAACCTCTTTTATGCTTCAGCCGAATATACAGTTTCGTAGTCATGACCTTAAAGATTGTGCTAGGAAATTAGGAAGAGTTGAGAAAAAAAAGTTTGTGCCACAATTGAAATAAAACTTCGAGCAATGACAACATTTTTACATGCAACCTTTAATCGTCTATTTAGCTAATCTGTTTCTGCTTTTTCCTGTTGCATGTTTTTACTTTTTATAAAGACGTTCAAATCTACAAACTTTATAAGTGTAGAACCTACCGATAGAACTTATTTACAATTCTCAAAGTTATAAATTTCACTTTCTTATAATATGAAATAACTTCAGTGATACTGTTATACAATTGATTAATTAAGGTTTCAAGTGTTGGCGAACGATTCTCATCATTTCTTTGCTCAATTTTTTTTTTTTGACACTCAACACTATTTTCCAATACAAAGTTTCACCTCTGTATAGTAATACACAACAGTATTCATGACTACTAACATGCACACAATTACACATCGTTGAATTCTACAAAAATTTGTGGACTAAGATTCTATATTGAAGCCCCCAACCTTATTATAGCAGTCTTACACAATACCTTAACGTCTATTATTATTCAATTGTATCCTCTATATAATAGTCTTAATGATGAATCGCGAACAAATTTTCCAACTTAAATATCTAATGATTGACAAATGTTTTTTCGAAAATTCCGTATTCATAATACATACTAGATCTCGTTACTGATGTGCCGATATGGGTGAACAATACCGCCGGAGAACATAAATTCTGAAAACTTATCGAGAAGAATAAAAAATTTATTTACAAACTTATATTGTTGATGAGGAAACAAAAAACGTCAAGATTTTACGTTAACGATATAAGAATCACAAATGTTATCCGTCTCACACAAATACATAATTATTATGCAGACACGGTTGAAATAAAAAAGGAGATTACAGAACAATCTGTTCACGCTGGGACTATTAGGTTCGACTAGAAACTAAGAATGCAACGTAAACCGGCATTTTGAATGCGAGAATAGAATACTTGTTTGCTTTTATAATACACGAAAATTGTCGACCTTTATATAATATAAGATAATGATAATTATTACAGGGTAAGAACATTTCGCTTTATGTTGGACTTTATGCATATTATTATTTCCTTCTACACTATATACTACAGTAACGCGAATAGCTTAAATTAGTAATTTCTAACATATCCTAGACGTTTCAGTTATCACGTTTTCTATTAATATAATGTACAGACCTTTTAATTGATTAGTATTGTCCGTTTTATTTTTTGGGGTGTTGTTTTTTCTTTCTGTTATTCTTCATTTTCTTTCGCCATTTTTCGTTAAAAATTTAATCGCAAACCTCTGGAAATAACTACCATACTGAAAACAAAACTTGAATGACGTTTAAACGACAAATATAAATGATTTGGCAGTACTTGGAATAAAGCTGTGTTAGAATAAACGATCGATCAAACTTTCGGAATTTTCCTGTTCATAATAGCGAACTCAAATCGTTTCACCAAGGGACTTGCTACGGCAAGTTGATAATTAAACATAAATCATGGAATATTTTGAATGGAGTCAAAAAGGGACATGGATGCTCTATGCGTATATTTGTACATCAATCTGAGCATTTCATAAATGAATAAATGTACGCCTCTTTCTATATGAAAATAGTTCATAAATATCCTGAAACCTCTTAACGAGGACCGCAAGCTCTTCTAGTTCATCATTTTCAGTGTATTATCATTAATTATTGGGTATTCATTGGCAATATTTATTTGCTGAATATAGAATTGGTACTATGCTCGCTACTACATTGCCTAAATGCACTCTTAGGATATCGATGCTCTGATTTTATGAGAGGCAACAATCTTAACATATTGATGTAAATTTCTATTTAAAATAAAAACTCTATGTATATTATTGTACAGTTATATAACATTGGATAAATAATATTGTATATCAATAGTGTTACTGTAATAGTTTTGAAGTAATATACACGGCTTAGAGTTGAAGCAATAATAATAATAACAATAATGATAATGATAATAATAACTATTTTCTCATGGTGACAAGACAGTTATAGGGTGTAGCAAACTGAAGTATTAGTGGTTAGACAGATATTATGTGAGGGTTTCATAATGGGGGAGTTTTGTTTGCCATTTTGCTGTCTCTGACGATTAATCTTATTTCGACCATGAAAAAAATTTGTGTGGTATAAAGTCTGTAGTACATATATAGAAAATATAAGCAAAATGAAAGAAAGAGTTTTATTAACAGTGAATAAATATGAAAAAGAAACATATATATATACCATATTATATATTAAATGTGGGATGTCAAAATATTCAGTTTTGATTTGTTTTCTTGGTTCGATAACCCATATATATATTATATTCATAAATCGGTATCAATGAGATGGAAGTTCAATAAATTTTTGGTGCCGAGCAATCATTAATAGGTCCGCTCGTTTTTCGCAAAGCGGTACCTCTACGTATTTGATCCATTAAAGAATCCCTGACCTGCAGGGGATCTAGATCTACCATTGGAATTCTGTTACCCATAATGCGCCTGACACTAGCTGACCTATTAGCTGTGTTGAGTACGCCTTGACTTTGTACGCCTTGTTGTTGCTGAGCAAGCTTGGCATTTAATGTACCGAGAAAGCTCGAAGGAGCTCTGGAATTTCTATTAGATTGCTGTTCGACTGAATGTCTTCTTGATGTCTTTGGACTTCCGCTATTGATATTAGCATTTGTATTACTGGCTACATTATTAGGCAACAGAGAAGATGGGACTAATTTAGCACTTAGTACAGCCATAAAGCCCTGTCCAACACCGCCTGGTCCTTGACCTTGTACTTGACTGTGGCTTTGTTGCCCAGTTAATGATGATACGGAACTACGATCCTGAGAATGTGACCGAATTGTACTAGTACGGTCTATACTTTGAGTACGCCTTATCAATGTATTAGTCGTTGCAGTTGTAGAGGCGATTGTCGTGGATACAGAATTGTTATTTTGTTGAGAACTGGCGAGTTTTCTGAGAAATGATGGACTTGCTGGCGTATGACGAAGCTCGGTTAATGTTCTGACCGTCTCTGACACGGATATCGATCTGTGAATACAGAATTGGTCGAATATATTTATGTTGGTATTTTCATAGATGAGAAATGACATCAAAACTCACCGTTGTGGAGTTGGTGTGGGTGTTGGAGAAGTACTTTCAAGAAGAAATGCTGGAGGTGGTGGAAGATTATCAGCTTCGTCATGTGCTTCATCTTTGGTCACATCCTTTTTGTTGTTATCATCATTGTTTGATGCATTGGGATTATTTATAAGTGCATTGAACGTGCCACCAATGATAGTCGACGTGCGCCGGACTGGAGGAGCAGGCCTTACAGCTTGTTGCATCGATCCTCTGCGAGGCAGAAGAGTGGCACTCTTGTTTTGATTGTGATTTTGGTTCTGCTGTCGCGTAGAGCATAAGCCTGTTGAAAGAGCGGCTGGAAAATTCAATACAACACAGGTGAGCAATGGTAAACGTGTGACAAAATAAAGTTGTGTAGAAGAGAATAAGAAATTATTCAGAACAATGACGGCAGGTTTGATGAAAAACAAATCAGTATCAAACTTATAAAACTTGACACAATGGACATTTGATTAAACATCATCACTTCGAGAAATAGAGGTATTCCTGTGATGGTTTCATGATAACATCAGAAGAATACATTTTGTTGGTTTATTTGTCTAACAATTACGTGATATGAATAACTGCCATGTCTTGAATACTCATATTTTGAATTAAGGAGTTTGACAAATTTACGTAAATTGTACAAAAACAGAGAATGCGTAAATCTACAACCTATGGACACAACCGTTGTCGTAGAGTAAGAAAAAATTACGAGAAACCTTTACCAACTGAGACCACAGGAGTTCTATACTGATAACTATTGGAAAAGATGAGAGCATCAGAGTATGAACTACCACTGATAAATAACAGCAAAATTTTTAGTTTTTTGGCGGTGTCTTTCCTTTTTGGCGTATTTGAGAAATAGATTTGAATGATCGTTCCAAATTAAATTGAAACTCAGGGAATTCAAGAAAGATTTTGGAAAAAACAAGTTGGAAACAAAAAATTTTTCACACTTAGAATCATTTAAGCGACCCTTCTGACGTAGCTGAAGCCCGAGAAATACGAAAATAGCGGTTACAATCTCAAAGGAAGAATTTTTTTCGCTTTGGGACTATCAATCTTTATCTGCTGCGAGCAGCGTATTCGAACTTCAAAATTGCGTCAATATAGTACATGGAAGAATAAATTGTAGCACTATTCAAGCCATCCAAATTTCGACTGGTAAAATCGAAAGCATTCAATCTTCCTTCTCGAGTAATTTTCAGTGATCAAAAACTTTACTTCAGGATCAATTCGAACGACCCTTTATAGATTGATGAGACCTTTCGGACCGCGAAAAACGCATTCCGAAGATCATAGGCCCCACAACTGAAGAGACAAGAAGGAATTAGGAAGATAGGTAGTGATTCATTTATATGCTTATTTCAATCCTGGTTGGGTGAGATAGTGACCAGACGATACGATACATGAAAAATGGAAACCAGCAGAGGTGTGAACTCAAACTATGATTACAAACTACTGTAATACCTATCTGATGGAATATATTCTGCTTAAGATAATGCATGTTGCACTTCTTTGTCCACATTTTACAATTAGAATGTTCTGTATTTGTGAAATCAAATTTTGGCTATTCTTTTGGTCATTCCCTGTAGTACTACTTGCTGATTTATGATTAGATTCAAATAATACACACTGACACTTGGACATATGTACTGCAAATAAGATATGTTGAATAAACTGAAACTAAATTGTCGCTAAGATTGTGTAGCAATGAGTTTTTTATTTTTCTTCCCCGACCGCTCAAAAAAAACATTGCAGATTTATGTTATTTGGCCGTAACTTTTGATGCGTTGCTCGCAGCGTATTGGGACTGCGCTTAATCGATTCCTCTCGCAAAATTACGGCGGAATAGTGCCTGAAAGAATTAATTGCAGCACTTTTCAAAGTCGTCGAAATTTTCACCAAAAATGCAAAGGGGTTAGCCTTGGATTTTTTTTGGCCGAAAAATCTTTTGTCTTGGAATCGATTTGTATGACCCTTTCCGGAGTAAATCGACCCCCAGGAACTCAAAAAACACACGAAAAAGAGCGTAGGACCAACAGCAGAGAAATGAGGACGAAAATAAGCAGTTTTTCGCCTGTAACTTTTGATCCGTTGCTCGCAGCGTATTGGGACTGCGCTTAATCGATTCCTCTCGCAAAATTACGTCGGAATAGTGCCTGAAAGAATTAATTGCAGCACTTTTCAAAGTCGTCGAAATTTTTACCAAAAATGCAAAGGGGTTAGCCTTGGATTTTTTTTGGCCGAAAAATCTTTTGTCTTGGAATCGATTTGTATGACCCTTTCCGGAGTAAATCGACCCCCAGGAACTCAAAAAACACACGAAAAAGAGCGTAGGACCAACAGCAGAGAAATGAGGACGAAAATAAGCAGTTTTTCGCCTGTAACTTTTGATCCGTTGCTCGCAGCGTATTGGGACTGCGCTTAATCGATTCCTCTCGCAAAATTACGTCGGAATAGTGCCTGAAAGAATTAATTGCAGCACTTTTCAAAGTCGTCGAAATTTTTACCAAAAATGCAAAGGGGTTAGCCTTGGATTTTTTTTGGCCGAAAAATCTTTTGTCTTGGAATCGATTTGTATGACCCTTTCCGGAGTAGATCGACCCCCAGGAACTCAAAAAACACACGAAAAAGAGCGTAGGGCCAACAGCAGAGAAATGAGGACGAAAATAAGCAGTTTTTCGACTGTAACTTTTGATCCGTTGCTCGCAGCGTATTGGGACTGCGCTTAATCGATTCCTCTCGCAAAATTACGTCGGAATAGTGCCTGAAAGAATTAATTGCAGCACTTTTCAAAGTCGTCGAAATTTTTACCAAAAATGCAAAGGGGTTAGCCTTGGATTTTTTTTGGCCGAAAAATCTTTTGTCTTGGAATCGATTTGTATGACTTTTTCCGGAGTGAATCGACCCCCAGGAACTCAAAAAACACACGAAAAAGAGCGTAGGACCAACAGCAGAGAAATGAGGACGAAAATAAGCAGTTTTTCGCCTGTAACTTTTGATCCGTTGCTCGCAGCGTATTGGGACTGCGCTTAATCGATTCCTCTCGCAAAATTACGTCGGAATAGTGCCTGAAAGAATTAATTGCAGCACTTTTCAAAGTCGTCGAAATTTTCACCAAAAATGCAAAGGGGTTAGCCTTGGATTTTTTTTGGCCGAAAAATCTTTTGTCTTGGAATCGATTTGTATGACCCTTTCCGGAGTAAATCGACCCCCAGGAACTCAAAAAACACACGAAAAAGAGCGTAGGACCAACAGCAGAGAAATGAGGACGAAAATAAGCAGTTTTTCGCCTGTAACTTTTGATCCGTTGCTCGCAGCGTATTGGGACTGCGCTTAATCGATTCCTCTCGCAAAATTACGTCGGAATAGTGCCTGAAAGAATTAATTGCAGCACTTTTCAAAGTCGTCGAAATTTTCACCAAAAATGCAAAGGGGTTAGCCTTGGATTTTTTTTGGCCGAAAAATCTTTTGTCTTGGAATCGATTTGTATGACCCTTTCCGGAGTAAATCGACCCCCAGGAACTCAAAAAACACACGAAAAAGAGCGTAGGACCAACAGCAGAGAAATGAGGACGAAAATAAGCAGTTTTTCGCCTGTAACTTTTGATCCGTTGCTCGCAGCGTATTGGGACTGCGCTTAATCGATTCCTCTCGCAAAATTACGTCGGAATAGTGCCTGAAAGAATTAATTGCAGCACTTTTCAAAGTCGTCGAAATTTTCACCAAAAATGCAAAGGGGTTAGCCTTGGATTTTTTTTGGCCGAAAAATCTTTTGTCTTGGAATCGATTTGTATGACCCTTTCCGGAGTAAATCGACCCCCAGGAACTCAAAAAACACACGAAAAAGAGCGTAGGACCAACAGCAGAGAAATGAGGACGAAAATAAGCAGTTTTTCGCCTGTAACTTTTGATCCGTTGCTCGCAGCGTATTGGGACTGCGCTTAATCGATTCCTCTCGCAAAATTACGTCGGAATAGTGCCTGAAAGAATTAATTGCAGCACTTTTCAAAGTCGTCGAAATTTTCACCAAAAATGCAAAGGGGTTAGCCTTGGATTTTTTTTGGCCGAAAAATCTTTTGTCTTGGAATCGATTTGTATGACCCTTTCCGGAGTAAATCGACCCCCAGGAACTCAAAAAACACACGAAAAAGAGCGTAGGACCAACAGCAGAGAAATGAGGACGAAAATAAGCAGTTTTTCGCCTGTAACTTTTGATCCGTTGCTCGCAGCGTATTGGGACTGCGCTTAATCGATTCCTCTCGCAAAATTACGTCGGAATAGTGCCTGAAAGAATTAATTGCAGCACTTTTCAAAGTCGTCGAAATTTTCACCAAAAATGCAAAGGGGTTAGCCTTGGATTTTTTTTGGCCGAAAAATCTTTTGTCTTGGAATCGATTTGTATGACCCTTTCCGGAGTAAATCGACCCCCAGGAACTCAAAAAACACACGAAAAAGAGCGTAGGACCAACAGCAGAGAAATGAGGACGAAAATAAGCAGTTTTTCGCCTGTAACTTTTGATCCGTTGCTCGCAGCGTATTGGGACTGCGCTTAATCGATTCCTCTCGCAAAATTATGTCGGAATAGTGCCTGAAAGAATTAATTGCAGCACTTTTCAAAGTCGTCGAAATTTTCACCAAAAATGCAAAGGGGTTAGCCTTGGATTTTTTTTGGCCGAAAAATCTTTTGTCTTGGAATCGATTTGTATGACCCTTTCCGGAGTAAATCGACCCCCAGGAACTCAAAAAACACACGAAAAAGAGCGTAGGACCAACAGCAGAGAAATGAGGACGAAAATAAGCAGTTTTTCGCCTGTAACTTTTGATCCGTTGCTCGCAGCGTATTGGGACTGCGCTTAATCGATTCCTCTCGCAAAATTGCGTCGGAATAGTGCCTGAAAGAATTAATTGCAGCACTTTTCAAAGTCGTCGAAATTTTCACCAAAAATGCAAAGGGGTTAGCCTTGGATTTTTTTTGGCCGAAAAATCTTTTGTCTTGGAATCGATTTGTATGACCCTTTCCGGAGTAAATCGACCCCCAGGAACTCAAAAAACACACGAAAAAGAGCGTAGGACCAACAGCAGAGAAATGAGGACGAAAATAAGCAGTTTTTCGCCTGTAACTTTTGATCCGTTGCTCGCAGCGTATTGGGACTGCGCTTAATCGATTCCTCTCGCAAAATTACGTCGGAATAGTGCCTGAAAGAATTAATTGCAGCACTTTTCAAAGTCGTCGAAATTTTCACCAAAAATGCAAAGGGGTTAGCCTTGGATTTTTTTTGGCCGAAAAATCTTTTGTCTTGGAATCGATTTGTATGACCCTTTCCGGAGTAAATCGACCCCCAGGAACTCAAAAAACACACGAAAAAGAGCGTAGGACCAACAGCAGAGAAATGAGGACGAAAATAAGCAGTTTTTCGCCTGTAACTTTTGATCCGTTGCTCGCAGCGTATTGGGACTGCGCTTAATCGATTCCTCTCGCAAAATTATGTCGGAATAGTGCCTGAAAGAATTAATTGCAGCACTTTTCAAAGTCGTCGAAATTTTCACCAAAAATGCAAAGGGGTTAGCCTTGGATTTTTTTTGGCCGAAAAATCTTTTGTCTTGGAATCGATTTGTATGACCCTTTCCGGAGTAAATCGACCCCCAGGAACTCAAAAAACACACGAAAAAGAGCGTAGGACCAACAGCAGAGAAATGAGGACGAAAATAAGCAGTTTTTCGCCTGTAACTTTTGATCCGTTGCTCGCAGCGTATTGGGACTGCGCTTAATCGATTCCTCTCGCAAAATTGCGTCGGAATAGTGCCTGAAAGAATTAATTGCAGCACTTTTCAAAGTCGTCGAAATTTTCACCAAAAATGCAAAGGGGTTAGCCTTGGATTTTTTTTGGCCGAAAAATCTTTTGTCTTGGAATCGATTTGTATGACCCTTTCCGGAGTAAATCGACCCCCAGGAACTCAAAAAACACACGAAAAAGAGCGTAGGACCAACAGCAGAGAAATGAGGACGAAAATAAGCAGTTTTTCGCCTGTAACTTTTGATCCGTTGCTCGCAGCGTATTGGGACTGCGCTTAATCGATTCCTCTCGCAAAATTACGTCGGAATAGTGCCTGAAAGAATTAATTGCAGCACTTTTCAAAGTCGTCGAAATTTTCACCAAAAATGCAAAGGGGTTAGCCTTGGATTTTTTTTGGCCGAAAAATCTTTTGTCTTGGAATCGATTTGTATGACCCTTTCCGGAGTAAATCGACCCCCAGGAACTCAAAAAACACACGAAAAAGAGCGTAGGACCAACAGCAGAGAAATGAGGACGAAAATAAGCAGTTTTTCGCCTGTAACTTTTGATCCGTTGCTCGCAGCGTATTGGGACTGCGCTTAATCGATTCCTCTCGCAAAATTACGTCGGAATAGTGCCTGAAAGAATTAATTGCAGCACTTTTCAAAGTCGTCGAAATTTTCACCAAAAATGCAAAGGGGTTAGCCTTGGATTTTTTTTGGCCGAAAAATCTTTTGTCTTGGAATCGATTTGTATGACCCTTTCCGGAGTAAATCGACCCCCAGGAACTCAAAAAACACACGAAAAGAGCGTAGGACCAACAGCAGAGAAATGAGGACGAAAATAAGCAGTTTTTCGCCTGTAACTTTTGATCCGTTGCTCGCAGCGTATTGGGACTGCGCTTAATCGATTCCTCTCGCAAAATTACGTCGGAATAGTGCCTGAAAGAATTAATTGCAGCACTTTTCAAAGTCGTCGAAATTTTCACCAAAAATGCAAAGGGGTTAGCCTTGGATTTTTTTTGGCCGAAAAATCTTTTGTCTTGGAATCGATTTGTATGACCCTTTCCGGAGTAAATCGACCCCCAGGAACTCAAAAAACACACGAAAAAGAGCGTAGGACCAACAGCAGAGAAATGAGGACGAAAATAAGCAGTTTTTCGCCTGTAACTTTTGATCCGTTGCTCGCAGCGTATTGGGACTGCGCTTAATCGATTCCTCTCGCAAAATTACGTCGGAATAGTGCCTGAAAGAATTAATTGCAGCACTTTTCAAAGTCGTCGAAATTTTCACCAAAAATGCAAAGGGGTTAGCCTTGGATTTTTTTTGGCCGAAAAATCTTTTGTCTTGGAATCGATTTGTATGACCCTTTCCGGAGTAAATCGACCCCCAGGAACTCAAAAAACACACGAAAAAGAGCGTAGGACCAACAGCAGAGAAATGAGGACGAAAATAAGCAGTTTTTCGCCTGTAACTTTTGATCCGTTGCTCGCAGCGTATTGGGACTGCGCTTAATCGATTCCTCTCGCAAAATTACGTCGGAATAGTGCCTGAAAGAATTAATTGCAGCACTTTTCAAAGTCGTCGAAAT
Source organism: Diprion similis (assembly GCF_021155765.1). Classification (NCBI taxonomy): domain Eukaryota; kingdom Metazoa; phylum Arthropoda; class Insecta; order Hymenoptera; family Diprionidae; genus Diprion; species Diprion similis. Next base: position 1,464,527 of record NC_060113.1, on the reverse strand, counting down.
TTTCACCAAAAATGCAAAGGGGTTAGCCTTGGATTTTTTTTGGCCGAAAAATCTTTTGTCTTGGAATCGATTTGTATGACCCTTTCCGGAGTAAATCGACCCCCAGGAACTCAAAAAACACACGAAAAAGAGCGTAGGACCAACAGCAGAGAAATGAGGACGAAAATAAGCAGTTTTTCGCCTGTAACTTTTGATCCGTTGCTCGCAGCGTATTGGGACTGCGCTTAATCGATTCCTCTCGCAAAATTACGTCGGAATAGTGCCTGAAAGAATTAATTGCAGCACTTTTCAAAGTCGTCGAAATTTTCACCAAAAATGCAAAGGGGTTAGCCTTGGATTTTTTTTGGCCGAAAAATCTTTTGTCTTGGAATCGATTTGTATGACCCTTTCCGGAGTAAATCGACCCCCAGGAACTCAAAAAACACACGAAAAAGAGCGTAGGACCAACAGCAGAGAAATGAGGACGAAAATAAGCAGTTTTTCGCCTGTAACTTTTGATCCGTTGCTCGCAGCGTATTGGGACTGCGCTTAATCGATTCCTCTCGCAAAATTACGTCGGAATAGTGCCTGAAAGAATTAATTGCAGCACTTTTCAAAGTCGTCGAAATTTTCACCAAAAATGCAAAGGGGTTAGCCTTGGATTTTTTTTGGCCGAAAAATCTTTTGTCTTGGAATCGATTTGTATGACCCTTTCCGGAGTAAATCGACCCCCAGGAACTCAAAAAACACACGAAAAAGAGCGTAGGACCAACAGCAGAGAAATGAGGACGAAAATAAGCAGTTTTTCGCCTGTAACTTTTGATCCGTTGCTCGCAGCGTATTGGGACTGCGCTTAATCGATTCCTCTCGCAAAATTATGTCGGAATAGTGCCTGAAAGAATTAATTGCAGCACTTTTCAAAGTCGTCGAAATTTTCACCAAAAATGCAAAGGGGTTAGCCTTGGATTTTTTTTGGCCGAAAAATCTTTTGTCTTGGAATCGATTTGTATGACCCTTTCCGGAGTAAATCGACCCCCAGGAACTCAAAAAACACACGAAAAAGAGCGTAGGACCAACAGCAGAGAAATGAGGACGAAAATAAGCAGTTTTTCGCCTGTAACTTTTGATCCGTTGCTCGCAGCGTATTGGGACTGCGCTTAATCGATTCCTCTCGCAAAATTACGTCGGAATAGTGCCTGAAAGAATTAATTGCAGCACTTTTCAAAGTCGTCGAAATTTTCACCAAAAATGCAAAGGGGTTAGCCTTGGATTTTTTTTGGCCGAAAAATCTTTTGTCTTGGAATCGATTTGTATGACCCTTTCCGGAGTAAATCGACCCCCAGGAACTCAAAAAACACACGAAAAAGAGCGTAGGACCAACAGCAGAGAAATGAGGACGAAAATAAGCAGTTTTTCGCCTGTAACTTTTGATCCGTTGCTCGCAGCGTATTGGGACTGCGCTTAATCGATTCCTCTCGCAAAATTACGTCGGAATAGTGCCTGAAAGAATTAATTGCAGCACTTTTCAAAGTCGTCGAAATTTTTACCAAAAATGCAAAGGGGTTAGCCTTGGATTTTTTTTGGCCGAAAAATCTTTTGTCTTGGAATCGATTTGTATGACCCTTTCCGGAGTAAATCGACCCCCAGGAACTCAAAAAACACACGAAAAAGAGCGTAGGACCAACAGCAGAGAAATGAGGACGAAAATAAGCAGTTTTTCGCCTGTAACTTTTGATCCGTTGCTCGCAGCGTATTGGGACTGCGCTTAATCGATTCCTCTCGCAAAATTACGTCGGAATAGTGCCTGAAAGAATTAATTGCAGCACTTTTCAAAGTCGTCGAAATTTTCACCAAAAATGCAAAGGGGTTAGCCTTGGATTTTTTTTGGCCGAAAAATCTTTTGTCTTGGAATCGATTTGTATGACCCTTTCCGGAGTAAATCGACCCCCAGGAACTCAAAAAACACACGAAAAAGAGCGTAGGACCAACAGCAGAGAAATGAGGACGAAAATAAGCAGTTTTTCGCCTGTAACTTTTGATCCGTTGCTCGCAGCGTATTGGGACTGCGCTTAATCGATTCCTCTCGCAAAATTACGTCGGAATAGTGCCTGAAAGAATTAATTGCAGCACTTTTCAAAGTCGTCGAAATTTTCACCAAAAATGCAAAGGGGTTAGCCTTGGATTTTTTTTGGCCGAAAAATCTTTTGTCTTGGAATCGATTTGTATGACCCTTTCCGGAGTAAATCGACCCCCAGGAACTCAAAAAACACACGAAAAAGAGCGTAGGACCAACAGCAGAGAAATGAGGACGAAAATAAGCAGTTTTTCGCCTGTAACTTTTGATCCGTTGCTCGCAGCGTATTGGGACTGCGCTTAATCGATTCCTCTCGCAAAATTACGTCGGAATAGTGCCTGAAAGAATTAATTGCAGCACTTTTCAAAGTCGTCGAAATTTTTACCAAAAATGCAAAGGGGTTAGCCTTGGATTTTTTTTGGCCGAAAAATCTTTTGTCTTGGAATCGATTTGTATGACCCTTTCCGGAGTAAATCGACCCCCAGGAACTCAAAAAACACACGAAAAAGAGCGTAGGACCAACAGCAGAGAAATGAGGACGAAAATAAGCAGTTTTTCGCCTGTAACTTTTGATCCGTTGCTCGCAGCGTATTGGGACTGCGCTTAATCGATTCCTCTCGCAAAATTACGTCGGAATAGTGCCTGAAAGAATTAATTGCAGCACTTTTCAAAGTCGTCGAAATTTTTACCAAAAATGCAAAGGGGTTAGCCTTGGATTTTTTTTGGCCGAAAAATCTTTTGTCTTGGAATCGATTTGTATGACCCTTTCCGGAGTAAATCGACCCCCAGGAACTCAAAAAACACACGAAAAAGAGCGTAGGACCAACAGCAGAGAAATGAGGACGAAAATAAGCAGTTTTTCGCCTGTAACTTTTGATCCGTTGCTCGCAGCGTATTGGGACTGCGCTTAATCGATTCCTCTCGCAAAATTGCGTCGGAATAGTGCCTGAAAGAATTAATTGCAGCACTTTTCAAAGTCGTCGAAATTTTCACCAAAAATGCAAAGGGGTTAGCCTTGGATTTTTTTTGGCCGAAAAATCTTTTGTCTTGGAATCGATTTGTATGACCCTTTCCGGAGTAAATCGACCCCCAGGAACTCAAAAAACACACGAAAAAGAGCGTAGGACCAACAGCAGAGAAATGAGGACGAAAATAAGCAGTTTTTCGCCTGTAACTTTTGATCCGTTGCTCGCAGCGTATTGGGACTGCGCTTAATCGATTCCTCTCGCAAAATTACGTCGGAATAGTGCCTGAAAGAATTAATTGCAGCACTTTTCAAAGTCGTCGAAATTTTCACCAAAAATGCAAAGGGGTTAGCCTTGGATTTTTTTTGGCCGAAAAATCTTTTGTCTTGGAATCGATTTGTATGACCCTTTCCGGAGTAAATCGACCCCCAGGAACTCAAAAAACACACGAAAAAGAGCGTAGGACCAACAGCAGAGAAATGAGGACGAAAATAAGCAGTTTTTCGCCTGTAACTTTTGATCCGTTGCTCGCAGCGTATTGGGACTGCGCTTAATCGATTCCTCTCGCAAAATTACGTCGGAATAGTGCCTGAAAGAATTAATTGCAGGACTTTTCAAAGTCGTCGAAATTTTCACCAAAAATGCAAAGGGGTTAGCCTTGGATTTTTTTTGGCCGAAAAATCTTTTGTCTTGGAATCGATTTGTATGACCCTTTCCGGAGTAAATCGACCCCCAGGAACTCAAAAAACACACGAAAAAGAGCGTAGGACCAACAGCAGAGAAATGAGGACGAAAATAAGCAGTTTTTCGCCTGTAACTTTTGATCCGTTGCTCGCAGCGTATTGGGACTGCGCTTAATCGATTCCTCTCGCAAAATTGCGTCGGAATAGTGCCTGAAAGAATTAATTGCAGCACTTTTCAAAGTCGTCGAAATTTTCACCAAAAATGCAAAGGGGTTAGCCTTGGATTTTTTTTGGCCGAAAAATCTTTTGTCTTGGAATCGATTTGTATGACCCTTTCCGGAGTAAATCGACCCCCAGGAACTCAAAAAACACACGAAAAAGAGCGTAGGACCAACAGCAGAGAAATGAGGACGAAAATAAGCAGTTTTTCGCCTGTAACTTTTGATCCGTTGCTCGCAGCGTATTGGGACTGCGCTTAATCGATTCCTCTCGCAAAATTACGTCGGAATAGTGCCTGAAAGAATTAATTGCAGCACTTTTCAAAGTCGTCGAAATTTTCACCAAAAATGCAAAGGGGTTAGCCTTGGATTTTTTTTGGCCGAAAAATCTTTTGTCTTGGAATCGATTTGTATGACCCTTTCCGGAGTAAATCGACCCCCAGGAACTCAAAAAACACACGAAAAAGAGCGTAGGACCAACAGCAGAGAAATGAGGACGAAAATAAGCAGTTTTTCGCCTGTAACTTTTGATCCGTTGCTCGCAGCGTATTGGGACTGCGCTTAATCGATTCCTCTCGCAAAATTACGTCGGAATAGTGCCTGAAAGAATTAATTGCAGCACTTTTCAAAGTCGTCGAAATTTTTACCAAAAATGCAAAGGGGTTAGCCTTGGATTTTTTTTGGCCGAAAAATCTTTTGTCTTGGAATCGATTTGTATGACCCTTTCCGGAGTAAATCGACCCCCAGGAACTCAAAAAACACACGAAAAAGAGCGTAGGACCAACAGCAGAGAAATGAGGACGAAAATAAGCAGTTTTTCGCCTGTAACTTTTGATCCGTTGCTCGCAGCGTATTGGGACTGCGCTTAATCGATTCCTCTCGCAAAATTGCGTCGGAATAGTGCCTGAAAGAATTAATTGCAGCACTTTTCAAAGTCGTCGAAATTTTTACCAAAAATGCAAAGGGGTTAGCCTTGGATTTTTTTTGGCCGAAAAATCTTTTGTCTTGGAATCGATTTGTATGACCCTTTCCGGAGTAAATCGACCCCCAGGAACTCAAAAAACACACGAAAAAGAGCGTAGGACCAACAGCAGAGAAATGAGGACGAAAATAAGCAGTTTTTCGCCTGTAACTTTTGATCCGTTGCTCGCAGCGTATTGGGACTGCGCTTAATCGATTCCTCTCGCAAAATTACGTCGGAATAGTGCCTGAAAGAATTAATTGCAGCACTTTTCAAAGTCGTCGAAATTTTCACCAAAAATGCAAAGGGGTTAGCCTTGGATTTTTTTTGGCCGAAAAATCTTTTGTCTTGGAATCGATTTGTATGACCCTTTCCGGAGTAAATCGACCCCCAGGAACTCAAAAAACACACGAAAAAGAGCGTAGGACCAACAGCAGAGAAATGAGGACGAAAATAAGCAGTTTTTCGCCTGTAACTTTTGATCCGTTGCTCGCAGCGTATTGGGACTGCGCTTAATCGATTCCTCTCGCAAAATTACGTCGGAATAGTGCCTGAAAGAATTAATTGCAGCACTTTTCAAAGTCGTCGAAATTTTCACCAAAAATGCAAAGGGGTTAGCCTTGGATTTTTTTTGGCCGAAAAATCTTTTGTCTTGGAATCGATTTGTATGACCCTTTCCGGAGTAAATCGACCCCCAGGAACTCAAAAAACACACGAAAAAGAGCGTAGGACCAACAGCAGAGAAATGAGGACGAAAATAAGCAGTTTTTCGCCTGTAACTTTTGATCCGTTGCTCGCAGCGTATTGGGACTGCGCTTAATCGATTCCTCTCGCAAAATTACGTCGGAATAGTGCCTGAAAGAATTAATTGCAGCACTTTTCAAAGTCGTCGAAATTTTCACCAAAAATGCAAAGGGGTTAGCCTTGGATTTTTTTTGGCCGAAAAATCTTTTGTCTTGGAATCGATTTGTATGACCCTTTCCGGAGTAAATCGACCCCCAGGAACTCAAAAAACACACGAAAAAGAGCGTAGGACCAACAGCAGAGAAATGAGGACGAAAATAAGCAGTTTTTCGCCTGTAACTTTTGATCCGTTGCTCGCAGCGTATTGGGACTGCGCTTAATCGATTCCTCTCGCAAAATTACGTCGGAATAGTGCCTGAAAGAATTAATTGCAGCACTTTTCAAAGTCGTCGAAATTTTTACCAAAAATGCAAAGGGGTTAGCCTTGGATTTTTTTTGGCCGAAAAATCTTTTGTCTTGGAATCGATTTGTATGACCCTTTCCGGAGTAAATCGACCCCCAGGAACTCAAAAAACACACGAAAAAGAGCGTAGGACCAACAGCAGAGAAATGAGGACGAAAATAAGCAGTTTTTCGCCTGTAACTTTTGATCCGTTGCTCGCAGCGTATTGGGACTGCGCTTAATCGATTCCTCTCGCAAAATTACGTCGGAATAGTGCCTGAAAGAATTAATTGCAGCACTTTTCAAAGTCGTCGAAATTTTCACCAAAAATGCAAAGGGGTTAGCCTTGGATTTTTTTTGGCCGAAAAATCTTTTGTCTTGGAATCGATTTGTATGACCCTTTCCGGAGTAAATCGACCCCCAGGAACTCAAAAAACACACGAAAAAGAGCGTAGGACCAACAGCAGAGAAATGAGGACGAAAATAAGCAGTTTTTCGCCTGTAACTTTTGATCCGTTGCTCGCAGCGTATTGGGACTGCGCTTAATCGATTCCTCTCGCAAAATTACGTCGGAATAGTGCCTGAAAGAATTAATTGCAGCACTTTTCAAAGTCGTCGAAATTTTTACCAAAAATGCAAAGGGGTTAGCCTTGGATTTTTTTTGGCCGAAAAATCTTTTGTCTTGGAATCGATTTGTATGACCCTTTCCGGAGTAAATCGACCCCCAGGAACTCAAAAAACACACGAAAAAGAGCGTAGGACCAACAGCAGAGAAATGAGGACGAAAATAAGCAGTTTTTCGCCTGTAACTTTTGATCCGTTGCTCGCAGCGTATTGGGACTGCGCTTAATCGATTCCTCTCGCAAAATTACGTCGGAATAGTGCCTGAAAGAATTAATTGCAGCACTTTTCAAAGTCGTCGAAATTTTCACCAAAAATGCAAAGGGGTTAGCCTTGGATTTTTTTTGGCCGAAAAATCTTTTGTCTTGGAATCGATTTGTATGACCCTTTCCGGAGTAAATCGACCCCCAGGAACTCAAAAAACACACGAAAAAGAGCGTAGGACCAACAGCAGAGAAATGAGGACGAAAATAAGCAGTTTTTCGCCTGTAACTTTTGATCCGTTGCTCGCAGCGTATTGGGACTGCGCTTAATCGATTCCTCTCGCAAAATTACGTCGGAATAGTGCCTGAAAGAATTAATTGCAGGACTTTTCAAAGTCGTCGAAATTTTCACCAAAAATGCAAAGGGGTTAGCCTTGGATTTTTTTTGGCCGAAAAATCTTTTGTCTTGGAATCGATTTGTATGACCCTTTCCGGAGTAAATCGACCCCCAGGAACTCAAAAAACACACGAAAAAGAGCGTAGGACCAACAGCAGAGAAATGAGGACGAAAATAAGCAGTTTTTCGCCTGTAACTTTTGATCCGTTGCTCGCAGCGTATTGGGACTGCGCTTAATCGATTCCTCTCGCAAAATTACGTCGGAATAGTGCCTGAAAGAATTAATTGCAGCACTTTTCAAAGTCGTCGAAATTTTCACCAAAAATGCAAAGGGGTTAGCCTTGGATTTTTTTTGGCCGAAAAATCTTTTGTCTTGGAATCGATTTGTATGACCCTTTCCGGAGTAAATCGACCCCCAGGAACTCAAAAAACACACGAAAAAAAGCGTAGGACCAACAGCAGAGAAATGAGGACGAAAATAAGCAGTTTTTCGCCTGTAACTTTTGATCCGTTGCTCGCAGCGTATTGGGACTGCGCTTAATCGATTCCTCTCGCAAAATTACGTCGGAATAGTGCCTGAAAGAATTAATTGCAGCACTTTTCAAAGTCGTCGAAATTTTCACCAAAAATGCAAAGGGGTTAGCCTTGGATTTTTTTTGGCCGAAAAATCTTTTGTCTTGGAATCGATTTGTATGACCCTTTCCGGAGTAAATCGACCCCCAGGAACTCAAAAAACACACGAAAAAGAGCGTAGGACCAACAGCAGAGAAATGAGGACGAAAATAAGCAGTTTTTCGCCTGTAACTTTTGATCCGTTGCTCGCAGCGTATTGGGACTGCGCTTAATCGATTCCTCTCGCAAAATTACGTCGGAATAGTGCCTGAAAGAATTAATTGCAGCACTTTTCAAAGTCGTCGAAATTTTCACCAAAAATGCAAAGGGGTTAGCCTTGGATTTTTTTTGGCCGAAAAATCTTTTGTCTTGGAATCGATTTGTATGACCCTTTCCGGAGTAAATCGACCCCCAGGAACTCAAAAAACACACGAAAAAGAGCGTAGGACCAACAGCAGAGAAATGAGGACGAAAATAAGCAGTTTTTCGCCTGTAACTTTTGATCCGTTGCTCGCAGCGTATTGGGACTGCGCTTAATCGATTCCTCTCGCAAAATTACGTCGGAATAGTGCCTGAAAGAATTAATTGCAGCACTTTTCAAAGTCGTCGAAATTTTCACCAAAAATGCAAAGGGGTTAGCCTTGGATTTTTTTTGGCCGAAAAATCTTTTGTCTTGGAATCGATTTGTATGACCCTTTCCGGAGTAAATCGACCCCCAGGAACTCAAAAAACACACGAAAAAGAGCGTAGGACCAACAGCAGAGAAATGAGGACGAAAATAAGCAGTTTTTCGCCTGTAACTTTTGATCCGTTGCTCGCAGCGTATTGGGACTGCGCTTAATCGATTCCTCTCGCAAAATTACGTCGGAATAGTGCCTGAAAGAATTAATTGCAGCACTTTTCAAAGTCGTCGAAATTTTCACCAAAAATGCAAAGGGGTTAGCCTTGGATTTTTTTTGGCCGAAAAATCTTTTGTCTTGGAATCGATTTGTATGACCCTTTCCGGAGTAAATCGACCCCCAGGAACTCAAAAAACACACGAAAAAGAGCGTAGGACCAACAGCAGAGAAATGAGGACGAAAATAAGCAGTTTTTCGCCTGTAACTTTTGATCCGTTGCTCGCAGCGTATTGGGACTGCGCTTAATCGATTCCTCTCGCAAAATTACGTCGGAATAGTGCCTGAAAGAATTAATTGCAGCACTTTTCAAAGTCGTCGAAATTTTCACCAAAAATGCAAAGGGGTTAGCCTTGGATTTTTTTTGGCCGAAAAATCTTTTGTCTTGGAATCGATTTGTATGACCCTTTCCGGAGTAAATCGACCCCCAGGAACTCAAAAAACACACGAAAAAGAGCGTAGGACCAACAGCAGAGAAATGAGGACGAAAATAAGCAGTTTTTCGCCTGTAACTTTTGATCCGTTGCTCGCAGCGTATTGGGACTGCGCTTAATCGATTCCTCTCGCAAAATTACGTCGGAATAGTGCCTGAAAGAATTAATTGCAGCACTTTTCAAAGTCGTCGAAATTTTCACCAAAAATGCAAAGGGGTTAGCCTTGGATTTTTTTTGGCCGAAAAATCTTTTGTCTTGGAATCGATTTGTATGACCCTTTCCGGAGTAAATCGACCCCCAGGAACTCAAAAAACACACGAAAAGAGCGTAGGACCAACAGCAGAGAAATGAGGACGAAAATAAGCAGTTTTTCGCCTGTAACTTTTGATCCGTTGCTCGCAGCGTATTGGGACTGCGCTTAATCGATTCCTCTCGCAAAATTACGTCGGAATAGTGCCTGAAAGAATTAATTGCAGCACTTTTCAAAGTCGTCGAAATTTTTACCAAAAATGCAAAGGGGTTAGCCTTGGATTTTTTTTGGCCGAAAAATCTTTTGTCTTGGAATCGATTTGTATGACCCTTTCCGGAGTAAATCGACCCCCAGAAATTCAAAAAACACACGAAAAAGAGCGTAGGGCCAACAGCAGAGAAATGAGGACGAAAATAAGCAGTTTTTCGCCTGTAACTTTTGATCCGTTGCTCGCAGCGTATTGGGACTGCGCTTAATCGATTCCTCTCGCAAAATTACGTCGGAATAGTGCCTGAAAGAATTAATTGCAGGACTTTTCAAAGTCGTCGAAATTTTCACCAAAAATGCAAAGGGGTTAGCCTTGGATTTTTTTTGGCCGAAAAATCTTTTGTCTTGGAATCGATTTGTATGACCCTTTCCGGAGTAAATCGACCCCCAGGAACTCAAAAAACACACGAAAAAGAGCGTAGGACCAACAGCAGAGAAATGAGGACGAAAATAAGCAGTTTTTCGCCTGTAACTTTTGATCCGTTGCTCGCAGCGTATTGGGACTGCGCTTAATCGATTCCTCTCGCAAAATTACGTCGGAATAGTGCCTGAAAGAATTAATTGCAGCACTTTTCAAAGTCGTCGAAATTTTCACCAAAAATGCAAAGGGGTTAGCCTTGGATTTTTTTTGGCCGAAAAATCTTTTGTCTTGGAATCGATTTGTATGACCCTTTCCGGAGTAAATCGACCCCCAGGAACTCAAAAAACACACGAAAAAGAGCGTAGGACCAACAGCAGAGAAATGAGGACGAAAATAAGCAGTTTTTCGCCTGTAACTTTTGATCCGTTGCTCGCAGCGTATTGGGACTGCGCTTAATCGATTCCTCTCGCAAAATTACGTCGGAATAGTGCCTGAAAGAATTAATTGCAGCACTTTTCAAAGTCGTCGAAATTTTTACCAAAAATGCAAAGGGGTTAGCCTTGGATTTTTTTTGGCCGAAAAATCTTTTGTCTTGGAATCGATTTGTATGACCCTTTCCGGAGTAAATCGACCCCCAGGAACTCAAAAAACACACGAAAAAGAGCGTAGGACCAACAGCAGAGAAATGAGGACGAAAATAAGCAGTTTTTCGCCTGTAACTTTTGATCCGTTGCTCGCAGCGTATTGGGACTGCGCTTAATCGATTCCTCTCGCAAAATTACGTCGGAATAGTGCCTGAAAGAATTAATTGCAGCACTTTTCAAAGTCGTCGAAATTTTTACCAAAAATGCAAAGGGGTTAGCCTTGGATTTTTTTTGGCCGAAAAATCTTTTGTCTTGGAATCGATTTGTATGACCCTTTCCGGAGTAAATCGACCCCCAGAAATTCAAAAAACACACGAAAAAGAGCGTAGGGCCAACAGCAGAGAAATGAGGACGAAAATAAGCAGTTTTTCGCCTGTAACTTTTGATCCGTTGCTCGCAGCGTATTGGGACTGCGCTTAATCGATTCCTCTCGCAAAATTACGTCGGAATAGTGCCTGAAAGAATTAATTGCAGGACTTTTCAAAGTCGTCGAAATTTTCACCAAAAATGCAAAGGGGTTAGCCTTGGATTTTTTTTGGCCGAAAAATCTTTTGTCTTGGAATCGATTTGTATGACCCTTTCCGGAGTAAATCGACCCCCAGGAACTCAAAAAACACACGAAAAAGAGCGTAGGACCAACAGCAGAGAAATGAGGACGAAAATAAGCAGTTTTTCGCCTGTAACTTTTGATCCGTTGCTCGCAGCGTATTGGGACTGCGCTTAATCGATTCCTCTCGCAAAATTACGTCGGAATAGTGCCTGAAAGAATTAATTGCAGCACTTTTCAAAGTCGTCGAAATTTTCACCAAAAATGCAAAGGGGTTAGCCTTGGATTTTTTTTGGCCGAAAAATCTTTTGTTTTGGAATCGATTTGTATGACCCTTTCCGGAGTAAATCGACCCCCAGGAACTCAAAAAACACACGAAAAAGAGCGTAGGACCAACAGCAGAGAAATGAGGACGAAAATAAGCAGTTTTTCGCCTGTAACTTTTGATCCGTTGCTCGCAGCGTATTGGGACTGCGCTTAATCGATTCCTCTCGCAAAATTACGTCGGAATAGTGCCTGAAAGAATTAATTGCAGCACTTTTCAAAGTCGTCGAAATTTTTACCAAAAATGCAAAGGGGTTAGCCTTGGATTTTTTTTGGCCGAAAAATCTTTTGTCTTGGAATCGATTTGTATGACCCTTTCCGGAGTAAATCGACCCCCAGAAATTCAAAAAACACACGAAAAAGAGCGTAGGGCCAACAGCAGAGAAATGAGGACGAAAATAAGCAGTTTTTCGCCTGTAACTTTTGATCCGTTGCTCGCAGCGTATTGGGACTGCGCTTAATCGATTCCTCTCGCAAAATTACGTCGGAATAGTGCCTGAAAGAATTAATTGCAGGACTTTTCAAAGTCGTCGAAATTTTCACCAAAAATGCAAAGGGGTTAGCCTTGGATTTTTTTTGGCCGAAAAATCTTTTGTCTTGGAATCGATTTGTATGACCCTTTCCGGAGTAAATCGACCCCCAGGAACTCAAAAAACACACGAAAAAGAGCGTAGGACCAACAGCAGAGAAATGAGGACGAAAATAAGCAGTTTTTCGCCTGTAACTTTTGATCCGTTGCTCGCAGCGTATTGGGACTGCGCTTAATCGATTCCTCTCGCAAAATTACGTCGGAATAGTGCCTGAAAGAATTAATTGCAGCACTTTTCAAAGTCGTCGAAATTTTCACCAAAAATGCAAAGGGGTTAGCCTTGGATTTTTTTTGGCCGAAAAATCTTTTGTCTTGGAATCGATTTGTATGACCCTTTCCGGAGTAAATCGACCCCCAGGAACTCAAAAAACACACGAAAAAGAGCGTAGGACCAACAGCAGAGAAATGAGGACGAAAATAAGCAGTTTTTCGCCTGTAACTTTTGATCCGTTGCTCGCAGCGTATTGGGACTGCGCTTAATCGATTCCTCTCGCAAAATTACGTCGGAATAGTGCCTGAAAGAATTAATTGCAGCACTTTTCAAAGTCGTCGAAATTTTTACCAAAAATGCAAAGGGGTTAGCCTTGGATTTTTTTTGGCCGAAAAATCTTTTGTCTTGGAATCGATTTGTATGACCCTTTCCGGAGTAAATCGACCCCCAGAAATTCAAAAAACACACGAAAAAGAGCGTAGGGCCAACAGCAGAGAAATGAGGACGAAAATAAGCAGTTTTTCGCCTGTAACTTTTGATCCGTTGCTCGCAGCGTATTGGGACTGCGCTTAATCGATTCCTCTCGCAAAATTACGTCGGAATAGTGCCTGAAAGAATTAATTGCAGGACTTTTCAAAGTCGTCGAAATTTTCACCAAAAATGCAAAGGGGTTAGCCTTGGATTTTTTTTGGCCGAAAAATCTTTTGTCTTGGAATCGATTTGTATGACCCTTTCCGGAGTAAATCGACCCCCAGGAACTCAAAAAACACACGAAAAAGAGCGTAGGACCAACAGCAGAGAAATGAGGACGAAAATAAGCAGTTTTTCGCCTGTAACTTTTGATCCGTTGCTCGCAGCGTATTGGGACTGCGCTTAATCGATTCCTCTCGCAAAATTACGTCGGAATAGTGCCTGAAAGAATTAATTGCAGCACTTTTCAAAGTCGTCGAAATTTTCACCAAAAATGCAAAGGGGTTAGCCTTGGATTTTTTTTGGCCGAAAAATCTTTTGTCTTGGAATCGATTTGTATGACCCTTTCCGGAGTAAATCGACCCCCAGGAACTCAAAAAACACACGAAAAAGAGCGTAGGACCAACAGCAGAGAAATGAGGACGAAAATAAGCAGTTTTTCGCCTGTAACTTTTGATCCGTTGCTCGCAGCGTATTGGGACTGCGCTTAATCGATTCCTCTCGCAAAATTACGTCGGAATAGTGCCTGAAAGAATTAATTGCAGCACTTTTCAAAGTCGTCGAAATTTTTACCAAAAATGCAAAGGGGTTAGCCTTGGATTTTTTTTGGCCGAAAAATCTTTTGTCTTGGAATCGATTTGTATGACCCTTTCCGGAGTAAATCGACCCCCAGGAACTCAAAAAACACACGAAAAAGAGCGTAGGACCAACAGCAGAGAAATGAGGACGAAAATAAGCAGTTTTTCGCCTGTAACTTTTGATCCGTTGCTCGCAGCGTATTGGGACTGCGCTTAATCGATTCCTCTCGCAAAATTACGTCGGAATAGTGCCTGAAAGAATTAATTGCAGCACTTTTCAAAGTCGTCGAAATTTTCACCAAAAATGCAAAGGGGTTAGCCTTGGATTTTTTTTGGCCGAAAAATCTTTTGTCTTGGAATCGATTTGTATGACCCTTTCCGGAGTAAATCGACCCCCAGGAACTCAAAAAACACACGAAAAAGAGCGTAGGACCAACAGCAGAGAAATGAGGACGAAAATAAGCAGTTTTTCGCCTGTAACTTTTGATCCGTTGCTCGCAGCGTATTGGGACTGCGCTTAATCGATTCCTCTCGCAAAATTGCGTCGGAATAGTGCCTGAAAGAATTAATTGCAGCACTTTTCAAAGTCGTCGAAATTTTCACCAAAAATGCAAAGGGGTTAGCCTTGGATTTTTTTTGGCCGAAAAATCTTTTGTCTTGGAATCGATTTGTATGACCCTTTCCGGAGTAAATCGACCCCCAGGAACTCAAAAAACACACGAAAAAGAGCGTAGGACCAACAGCAGAGAAATGAGGACGAAAATAAGCAGTTTTTCGCCTGTAACTTTTGATCCGTTGCTCGCAGCGTATTGGGACTGCGCTTAATCGATTCCTCTCGCAAAATTACGTCGGAATAGTGCCTGAAAGAATTAATTGCAGCACTTTTCAAAGTCGTCGAAATTTTCACCAAAAATGCAAAGGGGTTAGCCTTGGATTTTTTTTGGCCGAAAAATCTTTTGTCTTGGAATCGATTTGTATGACCCTTTCCGGAGTAAATCGACCCCCAGGAACTCAAAAAACACACGAAAAAGAGCGTAGGACCAACAGCAGAGAAATGAGGACGAAAATGAGCAGTTTTTCGCCTGTAACTTTTGATCCGTTGCTCGCAGCGTATTGGGACTGCGCTTAATCGATTCCTCTCGCAAAATTACGTCGGAATAGTGCCTGAAAGAATTAATTGCAGCACTTTTCAAAGTCGTCGAAATTTTCACCAAAAATGCAAAGGGGTTAGCCTTGGATTTTTTTTGGCCGAAAAATCTTTTGTCTTGGAATCGATTTGTATGACCCTTTCCGGAGTAAATCGACCCCCAGGAACTCAAAAAACACACGAAAAAGAGCGTAGGACCAACAGCAGAGAAATGAGGACGAAAATAAGCAGTTTTTCGCCTGTAACTTTTGATCCGTTGCTCGCAGCGTATTGGGACTGCGCTTAATCGATTCCTCTCGCAAAAATACGTCGGAATAGTGCCTGAAAGAATTAATTGCAGCACTTTTCAAAGTCGTCGAAATTTTTACCAAAAATGCAAAGGGGTTAGCCTTGGATTTTTTTTGGCCGAAAAATCTTTTGTCTTGGAATCGATTCGTATGACCCTTTCCGGAGTAAATCGACCCCCAGGAACTCAAAAAACACACGAAAAAGAGCGTAGGACCAACAGCAGAGAAATGAGGACGAAAATAAGCAGTTTTTCGCCTGTAACTTTTGATCCGTTGCTCGCAGCGTATTGGGACTGCGCCTAATCGATTCCTCTCGCAAAATTACGTCGGAATAGTGCCTGAAAGAATTAATTGCAGCACTTTTCAAAGTCGTCGAAATTTTCACCAAAAATGCAAAGGGGTTAGCCTTGGATTTTTTTTGGCCGAAAAATCTTTTGTCTTGGAATCGATTTGTATGACCCTTTCCGGAGTAAATCGACCCCCAGGAACTCAAAAAACACACGAAAAAGAGCGTAGGACCAACAGCAGAGAAATGAGGACGAAAATAAGCAGTTTTTCGCCTGTAACTTTTGATCCGTTGCTCGCAGCGTATTGGGACTGCGCTTAATCGATTCCTCTCGCAAAATTGCGTCGGAATAGTGCCTGAAAGAATTAATTGCAGCACTTTTCAAAGTCGTCGAAATTTTCACCAAAAATGCAAAGGGGTTAGCCTTGGATTTTTTTTGGCCGAAAAATCTTTTGTCTTGGAATCGATTTGTATGACCCTTTCCGGAGTAAATCGACCCCCAGGAACTCAAAAAACACACGAAAAAGAGCGTAGGACCAACAGCAGAGAAATGAGGACGAAAATAAGCAGTTTTTCGCCTGTAACTTTTGATCCGTTGCTCGCAGCGTATTGGGACTGCGCTTAATCGATTCCTCTCGCAAAATTACGTCGGAATAGTGCCTGAAAGAATTAATTGCAGCACTTTTCAAAGTCGTCGAAATTTTCACCAAAAATGCAAAGGGGTTAGCCTTGGATTTTTTTTGGCCGAAAAATCTTTTGTCTTGGAATCGATTTGTATGACCCTTTCCGGAGTAAATCGACCCCCAGGAACTCAAAAAACACACGAAAAAGAGCGTAGGACCAACAGCAGAGAAATGAGGACGAAAATGAGCAGTTTTTCGCCTGTAACTTTTGATCCGTTGCTCGCAGCGTATTGGGACTGCGCTTAATCGATTCCTCTCGCAAAATTACGTCGGAATAGTGCCTGAAAGAATTAATTGCAGCACTTTTCAAAGTCGTCGAAATTTTCACCAAAAATGCAAAGGGGTTAGCCTTGGATTTTTTTTGGCCGAAAAATCTTTTGTCTTGGAATCGATTTGTATGACCCTTTCCGGAGTAAATCGACCCCCAGGAACTCAAAAAACACACGAAAAAGAGCGTAGGACCAACAGCAGAGAAATGAGGACGAAAATAAGCAGTTTTTCGCCTGTAACTTTTGATCCGTTGCTCGCAGCGTATTGGGACTGCGCCTAATCGATTCCTCTCGCAAAATTACGTCGGAATAGTGCCTGAAAGAATTAATTGCAGCACTTTTCAAAGTCGTCGAAATTTTCACCAAAAATGCAAAGGGGTTAGCCTTGGATTTTTTTTGGCCGAAAAATCTTTTGTCTTGGAATCGATTTGTATGACCCTTTCCGGAGTAAATCGACCCCCAGGAACTCAAAAAACACACGAAAAAGAGCGTAGGACCAACAGCAGAGAAATGAGGACGAAAATAAGCAGTTTTTCGCCTGTAACTTTTGATCCGTTGCTCGCAGCGTATTGGGACTGCGCTTAATCGATTCCTCTCGCAAAATTACGTCGGAATAGTGCCTGAAAGAATTAATTGCAGCACTTTTCAAAGTCGTCGAAATTTTCACCAAAAATGCAAAGGGGTTAGCCTTGGATTTTTTTTGGCCGAAAAATCTTTTGTCTTGGAATCGATTTGTATGACCCTTTCCGGAGTAAATCGACCCCCAGGAACTCAAAAAACACACGAAAAAGAGCGTAGGACCAACAGCAGAGAAATGAGGACGAAAATAAGCAGTTTTTCGCCTGTAACTTTTGATCCGTTGCTCGCAGCGTATTGGGACTGCGCTTAATCGATTCCTCTCGCAAAATTACGTCGGAATAGTGCCTGAAAGAATTAATTGCAGCACTTTTCAAAGTCGTCGAAATTTTCACCAAAAATGCAAAGGGGTTAGCCTTGGATTTTTTTTGGCCGAAAAATCTTTTGTCTTGGAATCGATTTGTATGACCCTTTCCGGAGTAAATCGACCCCCAGGAACTCAAAAAACACACGAAAAAGAGCGTAGGACCAACAGCAGAGAAATGAGGACGAAAATAAGCAGTTTTTCGCCTGTAACTTTTGATCCGTTGCTCGCAGCGTATTGGGACTGCGCTTAATCGATTCCTCTCGCAAAATTACGTCGGAATAGTGCCTGAAAGAATTAATTGCAGCACTTTTCAAAGTCGTCGAAATTTTCACCAAAAATGCAAAGGGGTTAGCCTTGGATTTTTTTTGGCCGAAAAATCTTTTGTCTTGGAATCGATTTGTATGACCCTTTCCGGAGTAAATCGACCCCCAGGAACTCAAAAAACACACGAAAAAGAGCGTAGGACCAACAGCAGAGAAATGAGGACGAAAATAAGCAGTTTTTCGCCTGTAACTTTTGATCCGTTGCTCGCAGCGTTTCGGGACTGCGCTTAATCGATTCCTCTCGCAAAATTACGTCGGAATAGTGCCTGAAAGAATTAATTGCAGCACTTTTCAAAGTCGTCGAAATTTTCACCAAAAATGCAAAGGGGTTAGCCTTGGATTTTTTTTGGCCGAAAAATCTTTTGTCTTGGAATCGATTTGTATGACCCTTTCCGGAGTAAATCGACCCCCAGGAACTCAAAAAACACACGAAAAAGAGCGTAGGACCAACAGCAGAGAAATGAGGACGAAAATAAGCAGTTTTTCGCCTGTAACTTTTGATCCGTTGCTCGCAGCGTATTGGGACTGCGCTTAATCGATTCCTCTCGCAAAATTACGTCGGAATAGTGCCTGAAAGAATTAATTGCAGCACTTTTCAAAGTCGTCGAAATTTTCACCAAAAATGCAAAGGGGTTAGCCTTGGATTTTTTTTGGCCGAAAAATCTTTTGTCTTGGAATCGATTTGTATGACCCTTTCCGGAGTAAATCGACCCCCAGGAACTCAAAAAACACACGAAAAAGAGCGTAGGACCAACAGCAGAGAAATGAGGACGAAAATAAGCAGTTTTTCGCCTGTAACTTTTGATCCGTTGCTCGCAGCGTATTGGGACTGCGCTTAATCGATTCCTCTCGCAAAATTACGTCGGAATAGTGCCTGAAAGAATTAATTGCAGCACTTTTCAAAGTCGTCGAAATTTTCGCCAAAAATCCAGAGGGGTTAGCCCTACTTTCATTTTGGCAGAAAAATCCATAGTCTCAGAATCGATTTGTATGACCCTCGCTCGACCTATTGAACCTCCAGGAAACCAGAAAACACAATGAAATTAATGTAGGATCAACAGCAGAGAAATGACGGAGGAATGACCAGCAGCAGCAAAACTGAAAAAACGGAACTTCCGTTCTTCGACTGTTACTTTTGATAATTTGCTCGCAGGGTATTGGGACTGCATGCAATTGATTTCTTTCGCAAAATCACGTCGGAGTAGAGCATGAAAGATCAGTTTTTAGCATTCTTCAAATCAGTCGAAAATTTCAAAAAAAAAATCCAAAGGGGTTAGCCTTACTCTTTTTTGGCAAAAGAATCTATTGTGTCGGAATCGATATGTATGCCCCCTCTTAGACTAATCGATCCCCCAGGAACCCAGAAAATACATAAAAAATAGCCTAGGACCAAAGGCAGTTAAATTACGAAAAAACGACCGGTAACCGAAAAATAACGAAAGAAGTTTTCTTAGCATTGTCTGCAACATTTGATCTTGGCGAAAATTATTTCGTTTTTCTAAATCATGCTGGCTTCACGGAGCTTAATTCAGGTTTTTCGAGGGGAAACAGAGGACGGTTCAACTCAAAATAAGACCGTATAAAGTTTTCAAAATTCTTTCACATTCACGAAGAAAAAAGCAAATCAGCGGACGCTACACTTTTCCGACGTGGACTTACAATTTAAGTCGATAGATTTCAAATGCGCAAAACGGCATAATAGCCACAATCTACATTCAGTCCTGAACAAAAACACGCAAAACCCTTTTGTCTTGCGGAAAGGTAAAGAAATGACATGAAATCGTGATGTTTCTGGCGCAATTTTGGAGATTTTATACATTTTCATATATTAGCTTACATCTGAAGTCTCACAAAAAGTTTTCATTGCCAATTTGATTGAAAATACGGCTGTCATATTTGCTTATCTATTTCAGAAATCATTAAAAATATGTGGTTTTCAAGGGAAAATGGAAAAGAATTAGGGTAACGTCAGAGAAAAAGGGGAACCACTGTGAAGCCTGCATATGTAACATAAGCTAAATATAAAGCCTGAAGCATTTGCATTTCCTTTACAATAGCCTTATTTTACTTATGCTTAAAAAAAAAAAAAAAACTCGCATGCACCTACGGTTATCAATTATTGAAAATTTATATCAAAGTTTCAACACATTTTATTTGTAACAGTCCATCAAATCCTAATTTTTAAATAACCATAGTGATTGTTCATGCTCGTAACATTACAGTAGTAATGATGTGTAAATAGGCCGCAAGATGAAAGCAGAATATGGGGATGCAGGACTCACCACTCATGGACACTGGACGACGTGATGATACGTTCGTAGCATTCTGATGTCGCAAAATACACTCGAAACCAGAACGTTCTTCGTTGTCCATAGCAACTACACAAACACATGCAGAGCATATAAGCCATTCAAGACAAGTCATAAAAAAAAAGCTGGACAACAATGAAATGCTCGACAAAATAATTACTAATATGATATCAGACACGGAAAACAACAAAATTTTCAATTTTTATCCACATCTCAAAATGAAAAAAAATAACAAACAAAAACACTCAACATCATACCATCACGTTCCAAATATCTGCATTTAATGCAAAAATGCTTTCTAATACGTGCGAAATGAATGTTCGGAGCTACAATGATGCATGTTCAAATATGCGACCAAAATTCCGTACCTTTCTCCTGTTGATTGCTTGTATTTTCTTCCTCAGCTCCTTGAGATGGATTTTGGGAAAGCTGTTGAACGTGAGGAAGAGTTGTCTGACTACCGTAACCACTGCTAGACTCCAGACTGGACTCAGACGTTAAACTGCCACCATCCTTTTCCGGAGCATCGGCCTATGATAAATAATTATTGAAAAGTCTTGAAACCAGTAAATCGCAAGAAGGTAAATCAAACTCTGCTCCACCAGTACACATACCTTATCACTAATGGCGCCAGAAGTTGGCGGTGGTGGAGGTGGAAGTTGTTGCATTTCCTGGGCACGACTAGCAGCCAGGTTAGCCAGTTCGTGCATATTAACGTACATCGGTTGCTGAAGCTGATGTGTAGTCAATTCTGAAAATCATTTTTGACAAGTTTAGATCCAGTCGATTCGCAACAAAGTGGTGTAATTAGAAATCAAAATATGAGTCAATATAAACCTTTGGCTAAGTGTGCGGGCAAAGGTAGCTTAGGTTTTCCCCTGGGACTTCCCGGCGGTTCATTTTTTGCCGGAACAACGGGCCGTTCAAGGCTAGAGCAGCGGCTCGGTATTGGTGGCCTGTTATTTCTCATTTGCACACGATTTTGTTGATTTTGTAAATGAGTGTGTTGTTGGTTCGAAGACGAACACGACGAAGACGATGATACTGGAGACGCCGGTTGACTGTGACAGCAGGTTGTGCCTGTGCCAGTCCCCTCTGGTGCTTGGAAGGTGTAAACACTAAGCGCGGGACGTTGGTGATGTCCTTTTTCATACGCTGAAACAGATTCAATACTTTTCATTTCCAATTTTTCTATTAAGAAAGTTTGATAACATCAACTGCCAAGAATATCAAATCCATATATTCAAAGACAGAAACATCATCATCTCACCGGAAGATATAGTATGCGGTCGTTCGTTGACCACATTTTGGCTTTGCCTGTCGAATTGAATGGAAGACTCCTGTAGATCTGGCCATGTAGAAGTCGTCACAGGCCTCATCGTAGTCGATCCTGTACTCTGGTTACTATGGGAAGATACATTGGATACCTAGAAACAAATGTTTGTTATTGAACGCAATTTATATTGAATGTCACACAATGAAAATGTGTTTAAAAGAAGAAGAGGCTTTAATTTCACGTTTCGTTTTACAAAGAAAATGCAGTTTGTCCTTCTCATTGTATAAAAAAAAGTCAACTTAATTACACAAAAAAACGAATCAACTTAAGAATAAAAAATACAATGTACATTAGCCAGAAAGATAGTATTAATATTTCTATCGAATATTTTTTACCTGATGTTCAGTGATCGGTTGAGCATATAGAGTATCTTGAGAAGTGAACCCAGAATCTCGTGAACATCCACTGGCCAAGTGGCGCATTGTGACCATCCCACTTGTGCTGATTGGCCTTACAGATACACCAACAGGCTACACAGTACAACATCAACTACTTGCATTCATTTGCTAAGCTATAGCGACACTGACTTTAAATAAACTCATAAAATATAAGCATAAAATAAATAAATGATAAATTATTGAATAAATAATATGCATATATCCTCCGTTTCTCTCTTAGTGTGTTAACAAAATAGATGTTGAAAAAGCAGAAGAAAAAAGTGAATTGAAATTCATCTAAATGCGATAATACTAACATACGCTAAAAACTCTTTCGTGCATGCTGCTAATAAATTAATAATAATTAAACAACGAAAAAAATAAATCAATAAATATGTATAACGAAACCAACGAGTTTCAAGTATGTCGCTAGAATCGCTGGCGAATGAAAAGAAGAGATGAACGAATTCTACAATATACAATGCCGAGTAGGGAAGTAACAACTATAGCATTTACAATACTGAGATACAGAAAGAACCGGACAATGCGAACGAACTGATAAACACGGTTAATTCTTTACCTGAGACAAAGATCTGTGCCAGGGATGTCCGGAAGGACTTGGATGACTTTTGCACGAGCCGCTGCTGCTGCTGGTCAGCGAACTGATGGAGCACATAGAACTCTTTCGTGATCCCAAAGACAACGAGGGACTGGAAGGTGGCGTGGTCAGCGACCACTGTGTTGTGTCGCATCCCTTGATATCCGAGATCACCTGAAAGACACGCAAAGCTTAATATAAAATGAACACGAAAATGTGGACGGTATATTAAAAGCACAAACAGCTATGGAAATTAAGATTACAATTACCTGTTCGGAGGCAGGCGGTAAGTGATTTGGCGAAGCTGTATGCCTCTGCAATTGATCGGATACTTCTTGAAGGTGTGTCAACTCCATGAGCATAGCGATTTCTTCGTCCTAATTATAAATCACAATTATTAATTAGTTCTTTACGAGAATGATTTTATTCTAACAATAATCTCTCTCCAAATTCGATACTGACCAATACAGGTTTAAGGAACCTGGCGAGTAAACAAAAACGACCGCGTTCCTCGACGAGAGCGGCTCTCACAGCTTTCCTCTCAGTTTCTTCCAAACTGATTCGTTTTTCCCTTACTACTGCTGCCGATGACTCGAGCAGTTTACACAGTTCCAAATCACCGCCGGTACATTGTCCCTGAGCCTGTCCGTGAATCTTTCGAGCCTTCTTTTTCTGCAGCCGCAGAGTATCCGTCGATCGTTTTTTCAGTTCTGTTTTTGCTTTTTTGTATTCTGGAATAGAAAGAAGCATGCCGATAAAGAAAAACTGTTTTCTAAAAAGTTGTATCCAAAAGTTGGATGTACATTAAAGATTAAAAAACAAAAAATTACAACATTCCAATTTCTTTAAACTATATTAGGTATAAATTGCTGCCATTTAAAGTTAAAAAAAAGTGCAGAAATGATCTCTTTTCCTTATATTCGCGTTATCTCCGAGTATCAAAATAAAATTTAATATGACTACCCAAGTTTTTCGAACAGCACAATTTCAGCCTAGGTATCGTCGCTGCCGCCTTAGGCTACAAAAGGGGTTGTTCAACCCCTAAAATAACGTGTGCACACGATGGTGCCTTTAGCATGTGAAAATGTCATTATTGTAACGCACCCTGCTTATCTAGGATGTAGGTAGGCATGGGCGCGTTGAAAGATGATTCATTGTTATTTGTATTTAAAACGCAAAGGGGTTGCCTGCAGTGTCACGTTTCCTGCACACTACATTATTATATATATTCTAACGTGCATTCGTCTCTTTCCCTCCAGCAGCAGCAGCAGCCGCAGCAGCATCATCATCAGCAAGAGGGGTGAAAGGCCTACTAGGGGAATTCGTAATAACTGAGCCTTCTATTAGCATATTAATCATTCATAAAATTATACGCATATCCGACGTCTTTTCAAAGCGACAAAAAGGAGGAAAACTTTTTTTTTTATCTAGTCCGAAAACAAGAAAAAGGCATTGAAAAAATAAGACGACAAGAAAAAAAAATATATATATGCAGGCTCTCTTTCTTTCATTTTTTTTCTTCTTCTTCTTCTTCTTGCATTCTTCGTTTTCTCGTTTCTTCAACGACTTTCGTTCGCGTTATCAGCCCACGTGTCTGAACATTTAACTCGGAACGAAAGAAGAGAAGCAAAAAAAAAAAAAGAAAAAAATTGAGTTGTGAATTTATTTTTCAGTTACCACCACCATCACCACTTTACGATTTTTTTATAGTATAACAATTAATGATTTTAACCCTTATATTACAACCAATAAATCTGACCAACTAAATAAACCTAATTATAAATAAAATAGCGATCTTCTGTTCCGCCTTTCTCTCTCTTTGCTTTGTCTCTCCTGAATTTCGACGCTTTATTTATTTATTTATCATGCAGAATCGATCGACATGCCCACTATACTCTCTCTATAGTCTGTTCAAAAATAGAAATGAATAATCCTTTGGTAATCCGTCCATAAGCAGATGTTATTTAGGCGTAGATAAATAAAACGAATAAAAAGAAAGAAGAAAAAAATCAATACGCGATTAGCTAACCGAGCATGCATGCAGCAGTAACATCATCACCGCATCGGTTATACCTATATATTTTTTAATTTGCATCGAAATACTTGACCTCGACCAATAAAGTTGAATGTTTCTAGCGGTAATAAACAGACAAATAACAACAACAACAACAATAATAATAATAATAATAAGTTGACAACAAGGATATAAATCACAAGATTCACCGAGTTCTTTAAACTACCGGAATACTTGCAAAATAATATTCCTGGATTCTGGACAGTGAAGCAACACAAGTGGATAAACTTTTCGTTGTAAATTGTGCAATATGACTGTATATGTATGTGTGTGTATATATATATAGATATATAAGAGATCGCGCAATGACCGTTTAGTCGTATTAAAACGGAAACTTTTATCTTATAACGGAGAGGAAACGAGAAATAATATCACGTCGTACACGATGTTCAGTTTCACCAAATACTAAAGCCGATGTCTGTGTGTGTATAGGCATATAAATATATATTCACGGTATAAACCAAGGACTTGGAAGGATCGCGGCATTTTAGTAGAGCGCGATGTAGGAGATGTACAACCGTGATAAATGTTTCAAAGAGACGGGTTTGAAATTGAAAGGTCGTGAGAATAGTGCGACTCTCCAATTCTATATAAACTATGTACTTCACTTCGTCTATGAACCGCACGTTGCCAATCGGCAGTTTGAATAAAATTACAAGGAATTAGGTTGAGGTACTTTTGATATTGGTATTGTATTAATAAATAAATACATTAATGAATGAATAAATAAATAAATAAATAAACAATTCAATTATATAATATGTATATAAATATTTTATATGTATATAAATTTTTATATGTTTTATTTTTATTAGTTTGTTATTTTTTTAATTTAGTACGTTGATAAGTTTGAATGACATTATCATTCGAATAATATTTTATAATGTTAAGAGTGAAAATGAATAAACGTGTAGTTTAAAATTTTTAGTCAAATATATATTTGTATTTTCATATTATAAGAATTTGAAATTTTACTGAATAGAAAGTTAATTTTTTTCAAAATTTTTTCTCAATCCGAACTTTGCTCTACATCGTAACTTCCGACAATTCGAAACTTTGTTGTTTCTTCAAGATTTGATTTCTTTACTTCAAAAGTTTCGCCAGAAAATAATTCGTAATTAAGCGTTTCCGGGACTCCACCCCGCCCCGGCTAAACGGAATTTCGAAATATCCAAATTCCAAATGTGAAAGAATAAATTGTGTAGTCAGAATTCCAACAATTCCGCACGCACTTGTCTTATCCAAACTTGTCCCATTTCAAAATTTCAAAATTCTACGAGAATCGAATTTTCGTCTATTTGAAAATTCTATGCAATTTCTTTACCCTCAGCAATTTCACATTTTGTCTGACCTCACTCCCGAATCACGAGCAGCTCAAAGATCGACTTGCACCGTTCCTCCATACAGGCGAGTGAACAATAGGAAGAAAAGTAAAAGAAATGGGAAAAAAAATAAAATAAAAAGAAAGAGTATAAAAGTGTATAAGTGCGCAAGAGGGGCGAATTTCCCTCTTAGAATGAATCGAGTCGGGTTTTCCCCTAGCGGCGGGCATCTTGGTAATCATGCGACTAGGGGCGCAAAATAGGTAAAAGGGGATGAAAAGAGGAAGGAGGAAAGAGAAAAGAGAAAAGAGAAAAGAGAAAAGAGAAAAGAGAAAAGAGAAAAGAGCGAGCGCGCAAGGGTTTCCAGATCGGAAACGAGAGTCGAAGAACCCCGCAAGGGTCGAATTGAACTCCGGGTGGTGGTGGTGGTGGTGGTGGTGGTGGTGGTGGTGGTGGTGGTGGTGGTGGTGGTGCAGAAGAAGAAGAAGAAGAAGAAGCAGCGGCTGGATGGCCAATAAAGGGCACACCAAGGTACCTCCAATTATTACACCAGTTGAACCCTTCCCTAATTGACTTTGATCAACCGGAAGTTGCTCTCTCGACCATGTAAACCAGGTACATATTCGCCATATAGGTATGCATACATATATATATATATATATATATATATATATATATATATATATCGTATAATATATTAGAGGTGGGTGTAAAAATAACCATAAGAACAAGTGTACAAGATGAAATTTCACACCTGCACGCACTTTTTGTTTTTGTTTTTTTTTTTTTTATCATTATTTTCTTTCCACTACATAAAGTTTCAATTTTTTTCTTTAGGACGGCGGTGGAGGTGGTGGCGGCAAAAATTAATTTTTGTTTAAATTTTTTTTTTCTCTTCTTTCTATACGTGGTTTTAAAAATGAAAACTTGCTCGACTAGTTTTTGCACGGTTGTGCTTTCTTTTTTTTTTCGTTCTTGTTTTTTTTTTTTTTTTTTTCAAGTTTTTAAGTTTTTAAGTTTTTTTCCCTTGCTTTTTACGCAGACCTCCTCTTATTCTCTCTGCTGCGCGTTCGTTAATTAAAATAGACGATTGAATATTTCCCTCGTGTAATAATTTATATATAATATATATACACGTATATTAATGTTGTATAATTAAATCGCGTTACGCGCAATGCATTGTTGTACGTGCGTGTAACGTGAGTCTGCAAAACGAAGAAGAAGAAAAAGAAGAAGAAAGACGAAATATAAGTGTATAAATCGAAATTCGCTTAGTTTTTTTTTTAAAACTCACCTTTAGCGTGCTCCTTGTCCAAATTGACCAGTGATTTCTTCCAATCCTCAAGTTTCTCCTGAAGCGGCATAACGAGGCATTCCATGATGGCGCTGCGTCGAAGGAGAGGAGGAAATAAAAAAAGAAAGAAGAAAATGTTACGTGTGTACATACAGAGAGCAAGAAATAAAAGATGAAAAAAAAATAAAAATTTAAAAAAAAAAAAAAAAAAAAAAACCGTCGAAGTCCGAAAACGTTAAGTAAATTAATAAAAACAAATAATACATAAGATAATATATCTGCAGGAAATTAGCATGAATGTAAACCAGGTGAATCGTACAGACAGTTTCAAACGACTCCTTCACTACTATCTATACATCGTTGTTATTATTATTATTATTACAATTATTATTATTAACGTCGTGTGTAAAATATTTAACATACTGCAGTAGTGAAAATGCAATAAAGGGGCTGTGTAGCACGACCTCGTGTAAATAAACAAAGTAAAAGCTTTATAAGGAAAATCAACAAAAACGCAACAAATAGCCGTCATATGGGCATATGCATATTGTACTATATATATATATATAGTATAATAAGCACAAGTGACGGTAAATTTTCTACCGCTGCTGCATCGATAAATGTATGTATTACGTATAAATTTTCTAGGAATATCAAAGCTGTTAGAATCGATTCAAGTCTCTCTCTCTCTCTCTCTCTCTCTCTCTGTACGTACATGAAATATTATACTAATAATATTATTTATGTATATTACGTGTGATTAGTAATTAATTAATAACGGTGTACATGTATATATGTATACATGTATACATGGAGAATCGTAATGAAAACGTATTATTGTAAATAATGATATTTAATAACCTACATAGCATAGACGTTAAACCGTGTGTTGAGAAAATTGTCTACACTAATAAGGAAAATATAAAACCGTTCCTTGTTTTTCTTTATTTTCAAAATAGATGAGACAATTTTTTGTTTATTATTTTTCCTTACAACAACACGCGATTGAAATTATCGTTAGCCTATATAAATTTAACAACCCTGAAGTGTAATTAAATAATAGTAGAATATACTGATTACAGATAGCGACAAGTTTTATTTTTTATCCATCGATTTGAAGTTTCGACGAATAGTTGAAAATTGGAATTAAAATTAAAAAAAAAAAAAAAAAAAAAAAAACTAAAATCAAAATCAAAATTTTTTCAACCTTCAAATTAGTATATCGTATAGTTGAACAATTGAAAAACGGATCTCGGAATGAATATATATTTCGTTAAAATTGTTGTATTTTTTTACGTAACGGAAAGTGGCCAAAAGTAACGTGTAGCGCCAGCTATAATGTAATGAAATAAATAAATTCGTTGTACGAAACAAGTGTTATAATAATTTACACACACATATATATATATATATTGAAGAGGTGCGAGATTTTATGCAGCACGCGTGTAAACAGATACGAGTGTAAATAGTATACGGTATACATATACGTGTATGTGAAATCAGTATATTTGCCAGAGTTAAACATAGTCGTCGTCGTCGTCTATCCTGACATTGATTTGAATGAAATTGCACGGCCTAGGAAAAAAAAACTAAATAAGAAAACAAAAAAAAAGTAGGTGCGTTTAATTTCGTTAGTTTTTCTTTCTTTTAAAATTCTCTCCGTTTCTCAGTTTCTCAGACCCAAAAACCTAATTTATTTATTTAACATTCCAAATCTATATAAATATTTATCATCCCATCGATCAAAAATATATCAATATATATATATATATATATATATATATATATATATTATTTTGCATATTCGGTAAAATACTTAAAGTGTTTATGATTTTTTTTCTTTTTATTACGTATGCATTTACATACTTTGCATATATGTATACGTATAATTGTTAATCTACGTCAAATTGAGGGGGGGGGGGGAGGGGGGGGGGCAAGAAAAAGAAAACACAATGAAACCAATCAAATCAATAATTTATCGTACAAAGTACGAATTAATGATCTGTTATTTGTTTTTTGTTTTTTGTTTTTTTTTTTACGTTTTTTCATTACCTTGTGAACGTTTTCATTCGAGCCTCGACTGCTTTGTGACGTAGACATATCCTTGTCAGTGCTGTACCGATTTCTTTTGTAGCACCTGAAAGTGAAAAACATAACAACAATGTAACGACAATTTTGTGTTAAAATTATACCAAGCGTTCGTTTAAATAGTAATAATAGTAATCATAATAATAACAACAATAATAACAATGGAGGTAAAAATAAGTGATTAAATCTGCAAACGGAGTGTTTCGCATTGAAATCACGAACTTGAATAATATAATTGAATCTCATTCAATTATTCCATAGGCATTTTAACACCGCACGTACGGAAGGTGATTTTTAAATTCCGCTCGAAGCGAAAGATACGTACGTATATTATATTATGTACGTGTTTTATAATCCGAATTACGTTATAGAAGATGGTCATCCATAAGTGAACGATTTTTCACCTACGTGCAAGTATTTTCAATAATAATAATAATATCTATATAATTGAAAGAGATATCGGTAGAACGGTGTATAAAACGGTGGATAAAAAAAAAAAAAAAAAAAATGGATAAAAAATTGGGCCAACGTTTTCCTTAACTGGAGGTGTTTTGTGTGATTGACAGAATTTTTGAGAATTTTTTCAGATTAAAAAAAAAAAAAAAACGGGCATTCGCAATCGACTTGAAATATTGATAAAAAAAAAAAAAAAAAAAAATAAACGGCTTGATAAAAAATTGTGAAATAAAATTCAGATCGCGTTTTTTACCGAGTAGAATGTTGAAAAAAACTTCTTTTTTTTTTTTTTTTTTTTGAGATAACTGATCACGAATCTGAGGTTAGATTGGGAAATCCAAAATGTGGATCCAATATGATGGGAAAAAAAAAAACACAAAAATCCAAAAAATATTCCAATTTCGGTAGAAATTCGTAGGCGAAGTTTTTTTCAAACCACCGATAACGAACCCAAGATCAAGGACTTCCAAAATTTGTAATGGCGAATACATTTTAGTGGTTAAAAATTTCAAGAAAAAAAATCCTCATATTTTCATCCAACACGGTATTCGAGGGCTTTAGAATCGTTGATCACGAATCTGTATACATCTATCTAGTTCGAAATTCGAATTGGATATTCGAATCTTTTTTCTTTCACTCTTTATGAACTTCGAAAAACCTGGAGTGTGAGCGAACGCGAATCTCGAAACTGTTTCCTTTGCAATATTTGTCAACACGCGTATATTATAATTATTCTAATCAAACTTGCAGAATCTCGTTTTGCCCGGATGCAGGTTGCCTGGCGGAAACAATCCCAAAGATTAGGAATTGAAACGCCTCAGTGTGAATCATGAACCGAATCTACATAATACTGTACATTTCGTCCATCCTACACCCAGTAATAAAATAAATTATTATTATTATTGTTGTTGTTGTTGTTATTTTTATTATTATTGTCATCCTACAGCATTACTCTACCTTCCACGGTTTATAATAATAACAACAACAACACGAAAAGTTTATACCTATAATTAATAGATTGAAAATACGTGAATTTGTTTACATATTTATTTATTCTATTTATTTATTTATTTTATTTGTTTTTTTTTTTTCAAATTATTTTCTCCCAAGTTATGAAGAATAATATACGTATGTATATATAGAACAACAATCGTATCGCATAATCGAAGTTGTGAATTGGATATTATTGTTATTATTATATATACACTCTTCGGGAAAATCCGGTCCCTTGTGTTTAACACAAAACAAATAGATAAGAAATGGGTGGGATAAATAAGAGAGAAGATAATTATTGTCCGAGTACGAATTGTGCAGTTTTCGATAAAACTCGATAAAGCAGAGACAAATTCCTCCTCTTCCTATTTATTTATATATATATATATATATATATATATATATATACATACACACATAAATTATGCAGGAAGAGGAGGAGCTATTATAATAATGTTTAATGAATCATAATAATTAAAAAAAATTAAAATAAAGAATTGTAGAGAATTTTTTTGTAGAACGTCAGGTGGAGTACAAAATTGTCATTAATTTAGCTTTTTCTTCTATCTTAAATAGTTTAGTTAAAATATACCAAAATCTCCAAATTTTCAGAAATTCAAGCTCAATGACATTTTTTGTGAAAAATATAATCCTCAATACGGTTCGTTTACTGAATTATACGAGAAAACAAAATTTCTTCGTGGCTTGCGGAAGGAAATAATGTTGAAAAATCCTCTTTTCTCTGTGTTATTTCAATAGGAAAATTTTTGGTTTTGTAACAGCGATTTTTGTACATATCTGTACTTTTGACACTTTCGTCATTCGTTTTTTTTTTATCAATTTCAAAATGAAACAGTTCTACAAACTTTCTAAGTGAAAAATAGAAGTTTTGAGAATTTTTTTTTTTTTGTAACTTTCAGACGATTTTGTTTGGTTGATCCAAAAAATTCAAAGTACTGAAAAGAAAATTGAAATACAAAATCGGCCCACTATGAGCTCGGTCTAGAAATATTTGGACAAGAAAATACAATTTTTGAGAATATTTTGAGAATCTTAAGTGAGGTCCTGTTTAAAATCATTCTCAGTCTTTATAAACAGTTGAACAGTTAAATAAAAAATGTGAAAAAATTCAGTCTACTGTTCCAGAATTTTGAGAATGACAGGAAAAAAAAAAAAAAAAAATCAATGTATGTAATAAAGTTCTATATTTTATCAACCAGCATAAAACACTGAAATCTAATTGCAAAAGGAGAAGGGAGAAAAAGAGAGAGAGAGAGAGAGAGAGAGAGAGAGAGAGAGAGAGAGAGAGAAAATCGCCGCGGTTAAGAAAATTGAATTTTCCGAATTACCATCGTCACGTGACAACACACGGTTTTCCTGTTTCGAATTCACCGCATGTATGCATAGGCAATATTACACATATATATATATGGATTATACGAACGTACCGCGCGAATCGAACACGTTATTGCATACCACAAACCGGAAATGACGAAGGGTAATAAAACGGATGCGTAATAATTCGAGGTGTAATTTTTTTCTTTTTTTCTTTTCCTATCTTCATTTTACCTCTGTTCACCAAAACGCATTATTTTCATACCTTCAGATTGTTTATGTTGATATGCAGCATATATTCGAAAAAAGGGGGGGGGGGGGGGGGGGGGGAATACATATAAACGTAAAAAAAATCGACCCGAAGTTTTTGCTAAAAATTTTACCAACTACAAGTACGTTTTTCAATATTGGAATTCCACAAATCGGACGAACGTAACTAACCCCACTTATTCGGTGACGAAACTTGGAATAAAGAAATCAAACTTTGATGAAACAACAAAGTTTCGAACGGTCGAAAAGCCGACGGCTCAAAATTCCGAAATGCAAGATTCTGAAAATTCAAGTTACGACAGAGTAAAATTTCGATAGATTAAAATTGTTAAAAATGTTAAAGTATACTCTCAAAGCGTAGCCTTACTATCCGAGTGTATGTAAAAAGAAAAAAAAAAAAAAACCAAAAATCAGAGTAAAAGGTATCGAGAATGAAAAAAACAAAAAAATATCAAAGTGATGAAATTTGACCAAACCATACGTATTCACCTTGAAAAAAAAAAATCTCCGATCATTCGAAATCTCGATGTTTCTTTCAGACTTTAAAATTTCCTCATTCAATCTCGTAAATTCCAGAACTCCAGAAGTCCTTCCAGAACTTAGCACGCAGTGCATGCTGCAGAGTATTGACAAAGTGTATATCTAAGCAAGTGCATGACCCAGTGACGCTACGGGGTTGAACCGAGGGCGAAAAACAGAGATAGAACGGTTACGAGACGAGCGAAGAGGAGAGGAGAGGAGAAAAGAGAAGAAGAGAAGAGAAGAGAAAAGAGGAGAGGAGAGAGGTTGGCGAATTGCAGCCACGAGGGTGTTGAACCACCGAGTGAGGGGAGGAGGTCGGTCGGGTCGGGGTTGGCAACGGGTATATCGGAGGATCAATACCCAGGGAATACAGAGCGGAGAATGGAATTGGGGGTCGACGTCCCGGTAACGTCCTGGTTCAGCCCCTGCCTGCCTGCCTGGCGACGGAGTTCTTGGCCAACTGGGCCAAACCCAACCAAACCCAACGAACGAACCCCCGACCGGACCAGAAACTCCCTGAACTTCCCAACCAAGGTAGCAGCATCATCAACGTCACTCGGCGCCATTGCACCGTTTCTCAATAAACTATCATCGACACATCGCCATTGAAGAGAAATAGTATAATAGGTACAAGAAGAAGAAGAAGAAGAAGACGAAGAAGACGAAGAGGAGGAGGAGAAGCAGCTGCACAGAGGGAACAAACAACGCGCAATAAGAGAGAAACGGGGGAGATAAGATAGGAGAGGAAACGAGAAGAGCGAATACTGGAGCGACATTCAGATCCAATCTATAAGACTCTTTCTTTCTTTCTTTCTTTCTTCTCCTTTTCTATTAACGGTACTTGTAATTATCGTTTCGCAGATTCCTCAGGTATGCTGTACGGTATATACGTACGTACATACGTATTTAATGAATGCACTAATCAACACGGTGAAATAAGGATATGATGAGAACCAATCGCGAGTTTGCTAATACAGAGGATGGACCGAACAGAGCCGTTAACTTGAAAGTCAAGTAAACGTTTCCAATTCATTAAGATTGATTTCCAGCGTGATTACCGGATTGGATAGAATTGCAACTAACCACTGTGAATCGTTGGTATTAAATGACGCGATCACTTGGTAAGTTGTAATTCCATGAAATCACGTGGTCTAGAATATAAGATATATAGAAGTCTATAGAAACGTCGATGAATTGCAGCCATTTTACGTTTACCACGCCATTTACAAACGATTTCATTTACATATCTCGATACATTTCGAAGAATATTTCAATCATTCAAGTACCATTGAGCTAAAGTTTGATTTCAAACCTGTTAAAAGACTCTCGACTATACATACACCTCAAGTGAATGGATTCATCTCTCCTCGAGATTAGCGCTGAGCGATTTTAGCGGCACGATTCACGTTCTTCTTTCTCTCTAAGTTCCGTTCCATTACGGAATTTGCATAGTCTCACACTGAGTGGTGAGTGCAGTAGCAAGGCTTTTAACGCAGCAGCTGTAATGGAATTACAGAGAGGGTATTGGATCAGTGACGTGTGTATAAACGTCCACCTATAGGAATACATTAGGTATATATATACATATATATTATATACAATACCTACACGATAGTAGGTACCCACAGTGTAAACCCTTGAAACGTTTGCTAGACGACTCTGTGAGCGACGAACCATGCAATGGGCACAGGTAAGTATTAGAAGTTGAAAAAAGAGGGTTGAAGTAGAAAAGACAACGTCGAAGGGGGGAAACCCAAGCTTGGATGGATTCAAAGTGACGATGAACCGTTTGGTTGATCTACCGGCACGTGAGAGATGCGATAAATCGATCGATCACCGTTGCAGGAAGCCCAAAGCGAGGTTGGTGCAACGTTGGAATCAATCGAGATAGGGTAGATAAGAAAGGTAAATATACGTGAATGGATCTATATGTAATTAGAATTTAGAGTTGAGGATGAATCATGTAGGACAGGAAGTGAAACGATTTTTCATAATCTTCTTCTCTTCTTGGTTGTAGTGTGCAGTATAGTATATAGTATTATATATAGACTCTGATGTGAGAGAGCTGGTTTCTTCATCGTCGAAGAAGTCTACCAACGTAAACTAAAGGGCGTTGAATATCTCTCCACATCTCGAAATTGTTTATATAAGTTAAACTGTTCTGTACTTTGATATCGAGGAGAAAAAAGTTATATCATTCTGGATCGACTCTTGGTTAAACGTGTGTCACGATGAATCATTCAAAGAGACTGAATTAATTCCGGTATGGTTCATGCGTGTATATTCCTTCATCGATTAGTGAATAAATCAAGAAGAAGAAGAAGAGAAAAATGGGATCAGCTTCCAGTCAATGGGTGAATAGCTGACTACTGCAGTATATATAGTCAGTTCAGCTGGTCCTTTGTTGAACAAAGAAGATGTCCAGCTGCCTAGTTTACTTTAACCGCGAGAGAATCTCACGTTGCCGGCATAGATGAAGACCCTTTTGTGCACCCCAGTAATGCGCAGGAATAGTGTGACTCCTCGCCTCCTCGACGATGTGGAAAGAAGGAAGATCCAATGATACAGTTCAGAGTCAAGCTGCACACTCTGCAGGCCTCATTCTGGATGATCATCAACAACCAAATCCCGCAGCGTGGCGAACGGGAGCCAAAAACATCACCACATGTAGACAGTCAGGCAGTCAGGCATCAGCACGTGTTCCCGTTTCCCAGATGCTTGCACATCCTCGATTTAAAAATTGAGGGGGCGGAAAAATGCGAACAGACGGCGACCGGAGTGGAAAATGGAATAAGAGAAGAGGTAGACGAAAAAGTAAAAAAATAGCACAGTGTGTACACAAATTAAAAATTACGCAACAACTAGATGAGAGCTTCGGGTTGCACGTGCTGTTGCTTTGACGCGAACATTTGGATAGGAGGAGACGATGTCTTCGTTACAAAGAAAGTGAGACGAACGAGCTTGGGTTGGAAGAACGGATCAAATTCGTGTTCATTCCTCTTTTCACAATCAGTCTACTTGTGCGAATTCACGAAGAAGAAAAAGAAAAAGAAGAAGATGGCTTCTAGAAACGTGAGTATCGATTTCGTTAAACAGACTGTCAGACAGTCTGGCGCAGTATTTTTCAGCCTCTCTTTCATGTTCCACCAAGTAAGGTAAAGTGTCTGTTGATTCAAAGATCTCTCGTCATAGGACGATATTATTGTTAGGCAGGTATACGAGAATGAAAATACCGAATACGATGACGTCGATGACGATAAACTTACGCATCATTGCTTGATATATGTATGCCGTTTCGATCGCCAACAGTTATGTTAAACCAAGTTTATAATACAAGGTTCCGCAACGTCGACGACAATGACAAAATATGACCAAGCATTATTGCTGGAATTACGTAAGCTAGCGCAATAACATAACTTGGATTCATTTCACATTTATAACCATATACCATACCATACCTCTCATTGGTCACGACCCATTATCCATAACCAGCAGTGATCTAACGCGTCCTTAACTTACGCACGGTCTATAGTGAATACAGTATAGATATTTTCTTCTCTTATTGTTACCTCCACATGCATGCTTGTCTGATGTAACGTCGTACTAAACAAACTCTAAGGATCACGTATATTATATACATATATACTAAATATTCCATTATTTATGTTTCTCGTGATTCTCTTCTCACTTTACACACTCCTTTTTCTTCTTCTTCTTCTTCTTCTTCTTCTACTTGCTCTGAATGACATCAACGCTAAAGACCACCGTACATAACGACGATGAATCAAGTCAACGAATTCATGAAATCCAAGAGACATTGTTCGTCAATTAAATTCATCATTAAATCAAACCATATATACGCTCCAACAATTGTAACAGAAATTTGTTGGAATTCCACCTCTTTCCACCCCCCCCCCCCCCCCAAAAAAAAAAAAAAAAAAAAAACTCAATACGAATAGACATCAAAGCGAACTTCTTTGCAGGATACAATGCATGAAATATCCATTCCATCCACATAGAATGACGAAGATCTTTTGTCGTATAAACGATGTAACATAAATGCTACACAGACTGCAGAATCATCACAATTATCATCATCAGCACCAGCAAGCAACGGTGTTGGATGGAAACGTTCGATAGAAGAAAATAAACGATATCATATTACGAATAATTGCAAACTGTGCAAGTGCAACAACATTACACATATACATATGTATATTCCATCCAAAGACCATCAGTTATGGTCAAGAATCGACCAACTGACCAACTGCTCTGCCCATCGTCCAGCGCCGATTTGTAGCCGTTTCAGTCGTCCCAGTTCTTTGCTCCCACATTCGACACACCTCTCGTATCACGTATCGTATCCACGATTCTGAACGCGTTTACGCGCATTCACGTCTCTCTCGCTCTCTCTCTCTCTCTCTCTCTCCTCTCCCTCGTTCCGTTCCGCTCTCCACCGTCATGCACTCAACATCGTCGTCGTCGTCGTCGTCGTCGTCGTCGTCTGTAAGTGTCGACGTGACCCAAATCCAAATTCGACAACCACAACACGAATCGGCCTCTCAGTCTCAGTCAGCCGCTGTTGCAGAGCTTCCAGGTTCCCTGGGTTCCCTGATTCCCTCCTGCCGCGACGAAAGCCCTTAGAGAAGAGATCTCGGCGCCGTCGTTCTTACGATATACACATATAGTACATATATCCTCCTATACGTATATAAATAAAACGCTCGTTCACTCGTTCGTTTCGTATACGAATTCGTTCTCACCACGTGATATTCTATATATGTACGCTCGAAGGAAAACCATAAGAATTAACCTTATATTCCCCTGAAGGTAATTTTATGCACATGCATGTTACTGGGATTGTTACTTAGCAGCGCGTCATCTGATGGAAAAAATTAAAACTAATCAAACCAGGCTAACAGCTGACCGTTGGCAGTATTTTTTCGCGTGTAAAATGGTACACCAGGTATATCATTGATTAGGTTTCATTAATTTATGTAAAACGAGTAATTTGAAACCCTATAAGAATTACGATTTAACCTATGTTAAAATTAAAAACTTAGGTTATGTGGTGATAAAATCGCGCCGAGAATCAGACTCTGACGTCATGAAGACATTTTCCAATATTATACACTTATTTTTTTGAATCGGTGCCTACTTTATTAGGATTATTTTGTACTTTTTATCCCTGCACCCTCGACGTCACACTGTTACTTTCCTCTTTTCCCCGATATAAGTCGTACGATTTACTATACTAACCTTAAATTGTAAGATATCAAAAAAAGACTCTGCAACAGTACCAACAACAGAAAACAACAACAACGACGACACAAGATTGCGTTTATTATTTATTCCATTAAACCATTCGTTCGCCTCATTTCATTCCACACGAAATGTCACACCTTTCGAATCTCCCGCGGATTCGATCAAACTGTTTCCCATTGGCCGCAGCCCATATGACGTCAGTCCTACAGCAATTTACGCGTGGCGCCATCTTTCGTCTGACGGCGCAAAGCGCGTTAGATTATTAAAAACCGATATTTCTCTCTTGCGTCGAGTTATTTAAACAGTTTGAATACCGCGGTCTCGTTTTGCATAAGTTTGAGGTATAGAAAAAAGCAAAACTGAATGAAAAAAAAAAGAAAAAAAAAACAACAACACTTATAATTATGCTTAAAAAAATCATTTCAAATATGACTCACCTCTGGCACTCGTAGCTGCGTCAGCTATTTTCTGAAACGCCTCCAAGTATGCGGATATCGCTAGAATCGCAGCTCTGTAAAAAAATAAAGCAGAGGTGGTGAAAAAAAACAACAACAAAGCAACAAATTTATTACACACGCCTTCTTTGAGCAGACGACAAATCATTATAATAGCAGTGATAAATGTGCCAAGTATGATGTATATATATATATATTTTTTTTTTTTAACAGCTCCAATTACATGATTCTCTGTAGGCATTGGTGGTGGGCATGAGTTAATTTTTCATTAACCTTTTACATGTACAGAATTTTACTACTGGGCCAAAGGTGCACGTATAAAACACTGCCAGAGATTTGTTTAATAGCCGTGTAATAAAATATCTCTATAAACAACAATACAGCGTGGTTATAATAAATTTTTAAAAATTCATGACAAACTGATCAGTTTCATTCCGATTTCTCCACCGAAATACATATCTATAATAAATAATATATTTATAATAAACAATGAATCTAGGCGATTATATATATTATATATATAATAATACTTATAGGCATTATTTTTTTTTTACCAAACACATGGACCTTTCATACTGCATTTATGCAATGGCAGGACGGGAAACTCGACGGTTAAAACACAACTTCCGGAAATTAACCCACCCATCCAGAACGAGAGAGAAACCAAAAACTGTATTATTCCCGAGCATTATATTAAACAAACGTTACATAAACAGTCCACGAAATTATCAAGTTTAATATATGTATATATATATATATATATATAAATTAACTCAATTGTCAAGCGTCACAAACGTAATTTCATTTCTGTGTCAAAGTTTTATACCTACGACGTATGTACATTATATAAATACCTATATATATATATATATATATACATGTATTATACTATATACAACAACGATGTTGCAAATAGCCTGAGAGAAATATCTGAAGCTTACTTCGTTGATAGGCTTGTGTAAAGGTATATACCTATATGTATATAATATATGAAATGTAAACTTTTATAAATATACATTACATAAACGTTTACATAAATAATCCTGATATACATACAATTGATGCCGCGCACGTGTATAATATATATATATATATATATATATATATATATATATATATATATATATATATATATATATATATATATATACAATGTATACACGAGAGTAGTAAAGCTTAACAACCGATTACAAAATCAGCAAAAAAAAAAAATAAATAAATAAATAAATAAAATGAGATAGAAAAAAAAAAACGAAAATCCGCACGATAGAAATCCCATCAGAAAAAAAATGAGAAAACAAATCCAAGAGAGAGAGAGAGAAAATTCATTCAGAAAATTTGGGGGAACGTTTGCCGCGTGCGAGTTAAATTTAAACAAACAAAGAGGACGAGGACAAAAAAAAGAAGGTCAGAAAGGAGGCGATTTGAAAGAAAAAAAAAAAAAAAAAAAAAAAACGCACCAACGACAAATACATGACTAATGCGACCTAATTTTTTATGGCCTGTCGTGTTTTCCTATCTGCTGCACGGTTTGTAATGAAAATGAAGAGAGAGAGAAAAAAAACACGAAAACGTGACTTTTATTATCTGCAAAATAAGACAAGTTTGAAATTTAGAATATGTATATATTATACATATAGTGTGACACGTACCAATTAGTTCGGTGCCTCCCTCCTCCCCCTTTTTTTTTTTTTTTTTTTTTTTTATCCATTTTGCATTACCTTAAGAATTTGAAATTTTTTTACCACACTTCTCGTTCCGATTGTTAAATAAAGGAAATTCCTGCAACGGAATATTGTATGTTGGGAAAAGAAGAAAAAAAAAAAAAAAAAAAATCAAATAATTGTAGAAATAAATAAAGTACAATTTTCGAAATTAAAGACTTGGAATAAAATTTGATGATAAATTGTACAAGTTTATAACGAAATAATACATTTATACAATATTCAAGTTTCGTATCACCGAATGAACAGAAACAAACAAAAATAAAAATAAAAAAAAAAAAACCACTAACACGCGTTATTTTACGCGTGTTATTTAAACCGCGTACGGCACCGCATTATAATTGTACGGTGAGAAATTTTACAGCGTGAAGATGAAAAAAGAAGAAAAAAAAAAGAAAAACAAAAAATAGAAAGAGAAAGACATTAAAAAAAAAAAAAAAAAGAAAACACATTATACGCAGAACGGACGAATCCCTCCCGCTACAGGTTTTATTACAAATGTATAAAAGCGGAAAGAACTTGCGTTGTAAATGCAATGTAACCCGGTTGTTCATATCCGTGGAGAATAACGATTGTTTTTACCTAAATTACCGCGATGCGTTTCATATTATGCAGCAGCAGCAGCAGCAGCAATAAATAGCATCAGAATTATAAACTGACACAGAAAAGTATTATAATATATATAATATATATAATATATATTATTATATTACTTATTAGCAGAAATTAAAATACATATTTTATAAATATTCTACCAATTTTCTTATCTTTCTTTGCGCATCACTTTCTTCTTCAAACTTTTCATTGATAATAATTAATATATTAGGTCTCTCGCGGCGTTTCCGTAATAAATAAAACAATATTCGATAATAATCAATTGAATCGATAAGTTTACTGAACGTTATTTAATATAACAATTAACAACAATAAATCGTCGCATACGACGAGGATGATGAAAAAGAAGAGAAAAATAAAACGTGTCTTGAATAATTTTGATATTGTTTCATATTTTTCAAAATAAATGTAGAATTTTTTTTTTTTTTTTAATTTTTACGACTCTTTCAAGAAAAAAGATCAAAAATTAGAAAAGATTTTTCTTATTTATTTTGAAAAATATGAAACAATATCAAAACTTTCCAAGACATGTTTTATTTTTCTCGTTTTTTTTTTTCGGCTTCTGTAAGGACTATTAGGATTTGATTTTTACATTTTAATTTTATTTTTGGGAACTAAGAAAACAAGAATTGTAAAAAATAGTGTTTTTCTAGTTACAGCAGCAGCACGTCTTCTCATGTAATAATTCAAACCGTCAACAATTTCATCCAATAACTCTCAGCATCGACAGCCCGCAAACGATATGATAATCTACGTATATGCTATATACGTATGATTATTTCCAATAATTCATCCTAAGGGGAATTTATCAATTACGCGTAGGGAATTCATTTCGAAACGGGTCAGACGTCGGTCAACGCTGTTACTGTTTGTTACTCGTTTGGTATCTAACAACATGTGCGCTTAATGCGCGAAATCAATTCCATCTACTTTAAATACCTACCTACAATATATGTATATTATATACATACATATACACATACATATACATTAGGGTGGCGCAAAAAAACCGACCATTTCTTTTTTTTTTTTTACTCTCGTCTGACAAAATGTTAGTTTTTGATGTTTTAAGAGTCCACCCCGAAGGACAGTTCAAAAAAAAAAATTTTACGAGGTCGCTTCACATTTTTTAAAACTTCAGAAATCGTCAGAAATCGATTTTTTTTATTTTTTTCTCGTTACGGTATAATTTTATAGACAAAAAAAAAAAAAAAAAAAATAAGTTCCCGAAAGTTTAAGTTCAAAATTCGAATTTTGAAAGGTCGCTCACAATTTTTTTTCAATTTTTTGGTACATTTCTTTAGATCTTTTCGAGCGCACCTTTTAATATTCATATTAAAATTTCATAAATTTTTTTTCTTCTATTTAGTAAGAAAGAATCTATAACAATACACCACGACATAAATTAAAAATCAAACAAAATACTGAAAATATAATTTTTTTAATATAATTTTTTGACGATTTTTGACATTTTAAAAAATTTGGAGCAATCTCTTAAATTTTTTTTTTTTTTTGAGCTGTCCTTTGGAGCGGGCTCTTAAAACATCAAAAACTAACATTTTGTCACACGAGACTAAAAAAAAACAAAAAATAGTCGGTTTTTTTCCGCCACCCTAATATATATACATACATACATACATACATAGATATTAGGGTGGGAAGAAAAAAAAAATTTATACGAAATAATGGCTCAAATACATAAAACATCATATTTTTTGTGAAGTTCGTCGAGTGTTTGTTGGTTTGTTTGTTTGTTTTTTTTTTTTTTTTTCGCCTACACTAATATAACGATGTAAATGAAATAATGATAAAAAATAAAAAAAAAATTCTCAAAGCGAAATAGTAAGAAATAAAAAATGTATTAATAATCGTCTGTTTCAAGCGTGAATAAAAGAGAGCGATCAAGTTAAACTATTCTATCAACAATATATTCCTCCAACCCCGGTCAGCCCCCCGAGAGCCTGAATCCCAACGACGTTGTTCCATTTTTTTTTTTTTTTTTTTTTTTTTTGTTTTTTGTTTGTTTGTTTGTTTATTCTTCCCTTCTTTACTTCAAAAGTTACAGAATAACGTATACCTAGTATTATAATAATAAAAAAAGATTACTTCTCATATTCAATCATAAAGCGAGATCGATTGTTTGACTTGATAACGAGAAATCTTTTTTAATTATACAAAATTATCTCTCGTATTTATAACACTGTACTGTACTGTACTGTACTGTACGTAACGTATAAAAGTCTGATATTTAACATTTTATTTTTACAAGACTTTTTTTTATTAAAAATAAAATTAAAATTAATAACAACACAGTCAGTGTCGTGTACTGTATGCATGTATGATGTATGTATGTATATAGGTATGTATAATAACATATTATAGGTATAATAGTCGTGAGAGAGCATTTATACGCGGAAGTAACAACTGCTTGCTACTTATCATTGTTCTCTCTCTCTCTCTCTCTCTGTAACACACATACACACAAACACACAGAGATACGTTTACGTATATACATATGTACTACATGTACGCCCACGTTGAATATAATATATAAGAGTTATAACCGAGCAACTCTTGATAATATAATGAAACGAAATATATTGTACATATCCTGCAACGTACATACATGCGTGAGATGTATGTGGGATAGGTGAATGTATTTGACGCTAGGAATTACTTTTTTCTAGTTATAGGCAGGCGGGAATAAGGAAGATGTAAAAAGTATATCGCGCCAAGAGTTACAGCTCAATATATGTATAGTGTATAATAATATAGTGACATACACTGTAACGATTGTCATTAAATCTTCTTTCGCTTTTGAAAAACATCCATTACAACTGTACGTGCATGATATATATACCTATATATATATGTATACAGTAATAATACATGTTAACTGTAATAAATTTGATAAAAATTAATGTAATTTTCATATCCACCATCCTGTTATTGAATTTGATTTACGGTTTTTTTTTATTTTTTTTTATTTTTATTATTTTTTTTTTTTTTTTAATCCTTTTCCTTTTATTTCTTCAGTTTTTTCCTACGACCAAATTAAAAATTCCCAAGACAATTGCAGGTTTTTACAGATTTTCTACGTGTGTGACGACCCTGTGACGACACCCTGATATATATATATATATATATATATATATGTGCATAACGAAGGATCGTTCAATTTAAATATTTACTGTTATTCACATAACACCTGTCAGCAGTCGCAGCAGCTAATGACCGTGTAATGCCAACACCTGTGCAATTATATCCGATCTTTTCTTTTCATTAACCTTCATATATATATATATATATATATGAAGTACATATTAATACCTCGCCATACCACGAAGTGTAGTTAAAATTGTTTGTTTTAACGAATAATCACCGTGTCGCGATTAATTATTATTAAATTTATCTTGCATGTATGATTTTGCTTACCTTAAGCAGGTGTGCAGTTTCGTTGCTTTCGATATAAGATCTTCCCATAACGGTGTGCCGTTCTGAAAAATAAAAGTAGAAGAATATAGAAAGAATATTTAACGATAAAAAAAAAAAAATATATATATATTTCAAGAAAGAAAACAAAAACAAATCAACACATGTAACATTAATCCCAAGAATACATCTGTGAACGAATAACAATGTGTAACGCAAAAATTATATTCGTCACGTTTGTAATAATTTTAT
Source organism: Diprion similis (assembly GCF_021155765.1). Classification (NCBI taxonomy): domain Eukaryota; kingdom Metazoa; phylum Arthropoda; class Insecta; order Hymenoptera; family Diprionidae; genus Diprion; species Diprion similis. Next base: position 1,420,182 of record NC_060113.1, on the reverse strand, counting down.
AAATCAATATATTATTACACGTATTATTTATTATCTTCTCTTTGTTTTTTCTTTGAAAAATTATATCCAAGTAAAAAATTTCCTTATTATATTATCCAGCTAACGAACAGAGAAAAAGAGATAAATAAAAAACAAAGAAAAAATGAAAAAATAAATTGAAAAAAAGCGATTAATTTTTAGGGTAACAAGACGCGTCATAGCAAATAATTAATTCATACGTCGCGCGGAGAAATTCGATATGTACCGTGAAAAATAGTGTGTATATATGTATATATATACATATATACATATACATCTAATAATAATGTGGCCTCTGTGGAGATGAGATATTGTATAGAAACCGCCTACCTAGCTTACGCGCATGTGTATACCTATATGTATACCTAATATATATAGGTATACACCAATCCATCCATCCATCCATCCATCGATCCTGATAATTTCCCGATACTTTATACGTATTAATTTCTTCCTACTCGTGCGAACCTCTTTAACCGGTTCAACACGCAGCATACCGAGCGTTAAATATAATATAATATAATATAATAGAATGATATATATAATAATGGGTAACAACACCTGCACGTGTTAATATTACACTGTGTATAGAATTTTATCAGTTCAATAGATTTGTAAAAAATAAATGTTGCTGAATTTCATTTTTCTTCTCCACGATTTGTTGCGCGTTTTTTTTTTTTGGGTTTTTTTTTTGGAAAGAAATCAAGATTCTAATCAATTTCTAAATTCTGGTCACGGTTACGAATGTAACGTGTGAACACCTGTGCAGATGCAATGTAAGTGTTGTTGTTGTTGTTGTTGTTGTTTTTTTTTTTTTTTTTTTTTTCAACGTAATTTTGACGAGGAGATTTTAAGTTGAATGAAAATTGATGTTTTTTTTTTTTGTTTTTTTTTTTCTATCTTTTTATTTCTATTTCGAACACTGATTTCATCGTGATAGGATTTCACTGTATCGAGTTATTATTTCATTTTGCGAAATGGAAGAGAAATTTTTTGACTTCTCTCGTATTATTGAAGATGGTTTGATTGAAAAAATTTTCAATCATTTATCCGAACAATTATTATCCATTTTGATCAAATTTTGTAATTCGTCAGCAACGCGATCGACATTTTCTTCCACGTATTTCGGTGTCTTGCGCTTTAAATTATAGGTAGACAAACGAAATATAGAAAACCGGTGTAGGAGGGGGGAGTTAGAAAAAAAAAAAAAAAAAAAAACACAACTTAACAAAATAACAAAAAACGAATCAGCCGAGTATAGGATATAATAGTAGCGTTACAGTAACAGTACAAGTAACAGTGCAGCCATCGGTTTTATACGTTATATGTATACATATATATATATACCTGTCTGCTAGAGAGAGATAGAGAGAGCAAGTGAAGAATTTACAGAAGACGATTTATAACCTTATTATACGTGTATGTGTGTGAAAAATTCATTTTTCTGAAATTTGAATGCGAAAAACTTTGCAGATTGCGTTAATATCAATCGCTGTGGTATTAATCGATTAATCTATTAACAATCGAGTTTTTCGATCAATCTTGTATTATTCGATTAGACGACGATTCCGGTTCATCGTTTTTTTTTTTTTGTTTTTTCGGTTGCCCAATTAATCGAAGTTGCCTCATAATAATTCCGTCGATTAATCGATTAATCGAAACGGTCGCTCGATCGATTAACCTTTAATTTCAAGATATTGAGTGTAACATACTTTTTTAGGGAGAGAATAAAAAGTGAAAAATAAAAATAAAGAATAAAAAAACACTTTTTCAATATAAATTAAGGTTTAATTTCCACTTTTATTTTCATTCGATAATCAGGTTGGCCACAAATTTTTTGGTAAAAAAAAAAAAATTCCCCGACATTTTCCAAGTTTCTAGCAAGTTACTGAAACCTAAATCATTCAGTTTACCAAAACTTCTATACCAAATATTCGATTAAAGATCAATTCGAATTGATAAAAAAAAAATATATATATATATATAAATAAAAAGAAAGAAAAAAAAAGAAAAAAAAAACAGCAACAAACAGCGATAAGAAAATGTAAAAGAGAATAAAACCGATAACGAAACGAAAAATACAAAGAAACTTTGTTCACTTTGTATATTATAATTTTTCTCTTTCACTGCGCTCTTCATTCTTTTCTTTCTCTCCTGCATCTTCTTCTCATTCACTTTGTCGTTCAACTATTTCGTGGGTTTTATAAAAATCTTTTTCAACGTTATCTTTTCATTTATAAATACAGCTTCTTTCAAATTCCTTTGTGTATAATAATATCTTTTATCTTTTTTCATTGTATGTACATACATATTCCTCTATAATAATCTATTACAACGCTTCATGAACTTGCTTCGCGTATATATATATATATATTAACAATCTATAACATCATAATCATTATAATTATCACTATTACTATTATTACTATTATTTTTATTATCATCATTATTATTATACTATAAAGTAACTGATGAACGAACTTTGACCAGCAACGATTATACACACGTACAACAATAATAACAATAATAATAATAATAATAACAATACCATCTCGATTATTAATAAAAACAAATAACAATAATAACTGTATGTATATGTGACATTTTATAACAGCATGAAAAAAATAAATAAAAATAAAAAAACGAAACCAAACAAGTTAAAAAATTGGCACGTCCTCCCTCGGGGGAATAGCCGCATTAAGGAAGAAGAAGAAGAAGAAGAAGAAGAAGAAGTTAAAAAATGAAGATGAATTGTACATATATACATGATAGTATATTATATATATGTATGTATGTATGTATGTATGCACATTAGTACATGCATACACTAACCGGAGCGACCTTCAATCGGAATCGTTTACAGGTTCAAAGCTCAATTAATACCAGCGTCGTCTGCAACGCGTCTCTTTTTGCCTCTTATTTCTTTCTTATCCTTTCTTTGTTTGTTTGTTTTTTTTTTGTCTTTGTTTTTTGTTCTTTCCTTCTTTTTTCCCCTTCTTCAACTGCTGCTGCTGCTGTTGCTGGTGCTCCAGTAAGACACGAGCCGACGATGCGCAATTATTTATGTATTATAATTTTTTTTTTTACCGAATTCAGTTTATTTGATTTATTTATTTATTCATTTTTTTTTTTTTTTTTTCGTTTCAAATCAAACAAGTGATTTACCCGGTCATTCGTCTCTGTCTACCAACCGTTACGTGAGAGAATAGATCGTATAATAAGATATGCAGATATAGATATATTTGTTTTACTAAACTTATTTCTCGTTCAATAGACTTTCGATTTTTATTCAACAACAACAACAACAACAACAACAACAACAACAACAACAACAATAGTAATAATAATATTTTTCCACACTATTTCTGCATGTAATATCGGTGTATGTACGATGTACTATACGGTTTGCTGTAATAATAGAGAGGAAAAAGGAACGAAAGAAAGAAAGAAAAAAAAAAAGAAAATTTTAGTAAATATTTGTGAGCCGATAATTGGGGGGGAGGGGGGCAAATGAAATATTAATTACAATAAACGAGATTTAATTTAGTAACGTTATCGTAATGAAAAGTTTTGAGGGGGGCGCGGGGGGGGGGGGGGGGGGGGTCACTAAATTTCTTATTCTAACAATGATTCCGAAAGAAGAATGAATATTTTTTCAAAATATAAGTAAATGTGTTTAAATTTTACACTACATATATTACTATACGGTTTAACGAATTTCAAACAATACCAAAATCGCGAGGCAACGGCTGTTATTTTTATAAAAACCCTCCCCCGACGTCAGTATGAATCGTTAGGATCGATATAACGTTTACCAACGTCGACATGACAATGTAATAGGAAAACGCATTGTCAGCAGATTCGTCAACCATAGCGAGACGGCTGGCAACGGTTCATGGTATCTCTACGTGTTATATGTACTACATACGTACATGTATACATGCATCATACATGTGAAATATTACACAAATCCAGGGACACGCAGGATACCGGTGGAACGAGCTTTTTTGTCATTCGATACGAAGAAGCATTTCTGCTGCCATGCAACCTCGACGACGACGACGATGATGATAATGATAATGATGATAATGATGATGATGGCGGTGCTGAGGGCAACCGGCAAAACCAGGATCAAAAGAGAAAGAGAGAGAGAGAGAGAGTACGAAGTAGTAAAAAAGCCGCATGGAAGAAGCGGAAAGAAGAAGAACGACAAACGACAAACGACAAACGACAAACGACAACGACTATGACGAAGTTGAAGCAGACCAGACTAACCGTCGTCGTCGTCTTAGCTCTGCTCTCCTCTCCTCTTTTCTCTCTGCCGTGCAGTTTTAGAGTTCAACTGGTTCCCTACCCCTCAAAGGGCGAGAGAATAACCGGCTGCAGGTTTAAGCCTTTTCAACGAGAGCGATTCACATTCTATACTATATCGTATTCTAACTTGAATTATATATACACGTTGTATTATTTTTTTTTTTTTTTTTTTTCCCCTCGAAACAAACAAGCTTCTCTCTCTTGCTCCTCTTTTGTATAATGTACATAATAATATAAGAAAGAAATAAAGAGAGAGAGAGAGAGAAAATAGAAAAAATTGTTTTTATTTCTTACAAATTATGCTTTTTAAATTGAGGGGGGGGGGGGGGGGGGGGTTGTTAGTCACAAACAGAAACACTCACATTTTCACGTAGGGGGAGAGAGAGAGAGAGAGAGAGAGAGAGAGAGAGAGAGAGAAAGAGAGGTTAAGAATCAGAAACCAGTTCCTGACTGATTTGTACTAGAGGCTAACTCGTTCCGAGTACACCTGTTCGTGTATTATTATAATACGTAATAGGAAAAGGAAGAAGATATAATAGAAATAAAGATAAAACATTAGGAGAAGATTCAGAGAAATTATTATCTCGAACTCTCGATCGTCGAGGCTGGTGAAAAAGGAATGACGATATAGAAAAATGACAAGAAAACGAAAACCGGGAGATTGATTTTTAAAATCGCGGGGAAATCGCGCCTTCTTCTTTTATTTTGTTGTTTTGCGGTTCCCTTCACTTCTCCTACTACTATTTAACCATACACTCATATTTTATGAAAACGACAATACCGCGTGTTTCCGGTACGCGTGACAACCTTGCATACATATATATATATATATATATATATATATATATATATATATATATATATATATATATATATATATATATATATATATATATATATATATATATATATATATATGTATGTATGTATCATGTCAGTGCACACCGCAAATTTGATATCCGTTTTCACAGCTACGCTATCCGAATTTTTTTTGTTTCCCTAGTTTTTTTCTTCTCTATTTCTTTCTTTCTTTTATACCGTCCAATTTTTCTGTGATGTTTTCTGTGTCGTTTCTACGATCACCTAAACCTAAATCTGTAAAAATAACAAGAAAACGATCGTACAAAAACGATATGTATTCAGAATTATTATCAATTCGTCGTTCGCGTAGAAAAAAAAAAAAAAAAAAAAAAACACAAAAAAAAAACAAAGAAGACACAAGTTTACATAACATGTTTATATTTAGAAATATTATGATAATAAATATCGCGTAGAAAATGTAAAAACGAACGAGAAGACAGAAAAAAAAAAAAAGAAACAGTTCACAAAGTTACTTCTCTGTCTAAAAATTGGAAAAACTTTAATCGCGCAAAAATTTCGTGACGTCATTTTATTCATCGTTTTTTTTCCCCCTCTACACTAGATTCAGAGAGTTCAGACATCGGTAATTGAATGAATGATAATAATGAAACGATTCCGTCAGACGGTAATTACAGCAGCGGGAATCTCGTCATAAATCATCACATGGCCATCATCGTCGTTATCACAGAAATTAAATGAAATTAAATTTAAAAGAACGAAAAAAAAAAAGAAATAAAGAAAAATCAACTCGATAACCTCTCGCAGTAGCCTAAAATCATATTATGTATATATTTGTTATCTCGGGTTAAGGCCGATCACACCACACGGATATGTGAATAACAAGGAAGATCGTCGACGCAATGAACAAAAACAAGAATAACGATAAATCGTTGAGTGAGGGAATAAATTATATATAGAAATGGAGATAAAAAAAAAAAATAATAAAAAAAAAAAATAAATAAACTCACGTACGTTACAGAGAAGCGACAGAAATTCAAGATGACTTGTTTGCGAAACATTTTTTTTCTTCTTAATCACTGTTACAAACGTTACTAACTTCAACCTCGCGTGTTACGTCAACTTCAGACAAGATTGAAAATGGTAACGTTACCGCAACGACGCGTACTCAAGAAAAATCTTTACCTGGCAACTTTATGATTGTTTAAAATTTAAATAAACCGTAAAAAAACGAGGACTCACTCACGTTCTGTATGAAGCCACCAACTCATTGACTCAGTCAAGTAAGTGAAATACAAGGCCGGTTCTGGATACAGATTCCTATTACCGACACTTACCGACACCTTACCCAGATCCCTTACTCTGTTGTACCGACCCGAAGGTCCATTTCGCGAAGAAGAAGGGTTTGAGTCTGGGCAAGATGTCGGTAGTAGGAATCTGTATCCAGAACCAGCCTTGTATTACTAGTTACTCGAGTAATCCTAAAGTTGCGCTTAAGCCTCGTAAATTCAGCCTCATTTTCTCTTACGAACCTAAAGCTATGAGCCAGAGTTAGCAGCCAAACGTGAGAAACTTTTTGTAAATAGAAAAATGCAGCTCAGTTTTATCCTCATACTTTCATAAAAGTTATCCGGGGTGTTCAAGGTGTGTAAAAACATTTTTATTGTCTGATTTCACTACCTTATTTCGAACGAACATTAAAACGTTTGGCTGCCAATATTCAGCCTCATTTTATTTTTGAGAGAGAGAGAGAGAGAGAGCGAGAGGATGGATGGCTCCTCAAAACGAAACGTTCTCTCTACTACTTACTACTACTATACGCACGCTATAATACGTATGTTGAAGAGATTTTTCGGTTATTTTACGTCACGTGTGCAACAACGTGTGTACACACTTAAGACACATAGCTGGCGATACGGTTACTACATAGAGAGACAGACTTCACTCTTTGTGGCGCTCAGCGTCAGCATCAGCATCAGAGCATCGGTATCAGCAGCCTTTCTCGGATGGTTTTGTGCATGGCTTTGAAACAGGATGCTGGATGCTGGATGTTGGATCTCTTCTCTTTCGTTTCTTCCTATTCGTTAAAGTCCGTTGCAGCAGTCTTCGTCCTCCTCTTCTTCGCCCGCTGTGCTGGGTATACAAGTGAGAGCTGTTAGGATAGGAGAGGAGAGGAGAGGAGAGGAGAGGAGAGGATAGCAGAGGCTTGTTTACTTTGTTCTCCGTCAACACACGGGCACAAACGACGAATGTTTCGTGCACATAGAGCCACGTTCACCGAGGTGCTTGCATACGTGTGGGGTGTTGAAATATTAACGCTCGCCCCTCGCTCTCTTTCGTATAACCAATACCAAACAGGCTTATCTTAATACTTGAACTTACGTGCCGCGATTACACGGCAAGTAAGCAGACTCACTCACTCTCTCGTTGTTGCTGCTCTCCGGGCGAAGAAGAACGAGGCCGAAGTTATTTAATTAATAACGTTGTCGAATCGAAACGCGTTGGGAAAGAAAAGTTACTATCTTTCACCTTTGGAATAAGTAGGAAAGTCGATTTACAAAGTCGAGTCTGTGGGTTTTAAATACAGGCTTAAGTCGACTTTGACCCACAGGCTCAATCTGAGTTTGTTCGTTCATGCTTTGTTAACCCTTTGAGTCACACATTATTGTGCTGATTGTGAGTCGACTTTCGAGTAAGAATATTCTGTATTCTGTGGTTGTGGCTCGCTGATTACGAATCCGAAATAAGATTTCAATTTTTTCGGGGTCTTTGATATTGGACTTGCCGTATTGAATTTTCAAACTCTGATTTCAAATTCGTAATCAGTGACCTCAAAAACTCCTGGACCGAGTTTCTTCTCCGGATGCGATCGAATTTCGATTTTTCGTCCGCCATATTGGTTCTGCCATCTTGTATCTTAAAATCCGATTTCAGATTCGTAATCAACGATCCCAAGAACATTGTTATTTGAGATACAGTAACTTTCTCGGAAATGAATCATTCCGTCAATATTCACAATAATAACTGACATTATAACGCCAAAAATTACTCTCAAGTATTGAAAACCTCAAGTTTACAGCAAATTTTCAGAAAGTAGGTGAATAAGAAACGGAATTAATAAAGAAAGAGATCAGAAATGAAACGAAGCCAAACGAGGAAACCATCAGCATTGTGAATATGCACGCAATGATATGAAGATTTAGTAATATAACGCAACGCTTGCGTTTATTACAGGAAATAATTCTACCGCCAATAAGAAAAACGAATATTCTTCGAAATCAACTCTTTCAAAGTTTCTGCTTTAAGTTGCGTGACGGTGATTTATTCATTTTTTTCTTCTCTTTCCGTTACGAATATGTAATTTCATTCTCGAATGTGATTCAAAAATGCGCAATAAAAAATACTATTTAACGTTATCCGTGTGTGTGTGTGTGTGGGGTGGAAAAAAAAGGCGAAAAATGCGCTAAGAATACACAGTTTTCAATGTTTCATTCCCATTCCGTTTTACGTTGTTTCACTAAAGCGTCTCGAATATCACATAAAAGATGTTCGAGTTTCGTTTAATCAGAGATAATCCATAAACTTCGTTTTTTTTTTCTCATCTTTTTTTATCGATAACGCACCTATGCATGTGCCATCTATCTGACCCATATATACATGTACATAAAAGTGCAGTAATATTCGAATACGTGTTGTAAATGGATTTTGTAACCCATCATTATTTATTTATTCATGTTTTTTTTTTCTCTCTCTCTTACCAATCGCAAAGAAATAATTACTGCGGTCTTTGGAACAATTTATTATCCGAGTTTATAAGATACGAGACAATTCTTAAAAACAAACTTGTAGAATAAACAGTCTTTAATAAAAAAAAACATCATACAGACGATTCGTTTACGAAGAAGAAAAAAAAACTTGAGCTATTGAAGAGAATGCGTTGAATTTCATGAATCACGTAAATTGTGCTGCAATCAATTCTTGCTAGTTATTCTTACTACGATTGTACATCCGATTAGTCAACTTACGTCACAAGACTGAAGATTTCGATTACAAGATCGGTTAGATTGAATTATCAATGGCGGATAATTAATCCGTGAAAAGTGAGAGAAAAAAAAAAAAAAAACAAAAACAAAACAAAAGCAATCGATTGCTTGTTTTCAAATCCATCATCCTCGGGTGTATTTAGTCGGGTAGAAGAACGACAGACTTTAGTTCGTTGGTTCGCATTGCAAAACAATTTGAATAACAGACGGACGATTTGACGAATGTTGAGTGAAAAAGTAGAATAAAGAAAAAAAACAACAACCAATTATGTATACTCGTATCTTGTAAATTAGAGTCGATCGAGATTATATCTCTCACCTTCATGTCGACAATGATTTGTTGAAAGAGGCCGCCGAGCGCGCTGCACTCCCTCTCGATGTTGACTTCCATGTTTCTCCTCGTTTCGAACTGTTAAATATCAGTGATATTTTTCAGTGCGACGATGTCCAGGCAAAATTATTATGCCTATTACAGGTATATCACTCACAGAACAATCGGTTAAAGTTAAAAGTTTTTAGAGTTCGTCCGAAGCCTCCACCGCGGACATTTTCCCCCTTCTTCTTCTTCTTTGGATAATAATGTTACAAAATATCGGTGTAACTTTATTAATTAATTATTAGAAAGAACAACTTTATCACTGATATATCAGCCGTCGATAAGGATCTATAGATTTTATCGTTGTAAACAGGTATGCATACCCAACGCAATTTTAAAATAAAACAAAACACGAGAGAGAAAATATGGAAAAACAACTGACGAGCGAAACGAACGATCGTCGAACGGCGTCCCGTTTCAGAGGGTAATATTACAGGGGCACCACCACCACCACCACCACCGCCGCATCTATGGCTATCGATGTGCAAACATCAACTGTGGCTAACGAAAGACGAACGAAGGAACGAAAAAGCGGGATTGTTTATACCTAATTCAGGATTTAAAAATACGGACGCGACACACGCACAGTTGTCGAGTAATCTTCGCTGATATTGCGCAAACGAATCACAACCGGCCGGTAGAATCGATTCACCCGATTTTCACGGTATAAACAAACACCGCGCTGCTAGGTAGAGACCTTCAGGCAATTTGCCAACGAAAATCCAGACCGACTCTAGACTGCTTCCTCCTCTCACCAGCGCGTCCATACACGTAAAATCCTTCGTCTCACGACCGTCGCGTATGCGATCTCCCGATGCACTGATGCCGTCCCTCCGTCCTCCAGCCGCTGTTCAATCATTACCCCTGATCTTTGCACTAACTTACCGACCGAGAATAAGTCCGAGCTCCTGATTGGCTCTGACTGGCAACTGCATCGCGAATTTAACGGAAACTGTAACACGCGTATACGCTTGTAACGAGGTGGTGTCCTGTTCATATGTTATTACATATTTCGCTACGGCGGGAAGTCGACGCTATGCCGAAAAGATTTTGAATAATGAAAAGCTATTGTTTTTACAATTGTTTAGTTTGATTATTTCATAAAAAAACAAAAAATTACAATTTTTGTTGACTATAATAATTCAACGATTGGACTACAATAGTATCTATATTGTAAATATTGAGGTAAGACATTTGATTGTAATCAACGTGTACAATTGGAAAATTTGATTGTTAATTTACATGTATAATGTATGCATGTTTATATATACATAATAGTGGCATTGTATATTTATTGTATAATATAAATATTACAAAGAACGATTTCATTCTTGTGCAGGTAATCATCACGAATTTGATCGATCCCCCTCAGTCTATTATTCAATTTTACAAATTTACTGATATTGCGGACAGTGTTGCTTTATTATTGATTTTGACACGTGTGCATTGCCTAAAAGAAGAAGATAGAAAATTGTTTTATTAATTTTCATTGGAATGTAACAAATTAACTAACTTAAACAAAGATAAGAAAAGATTGTATACCTAGTTGTAATTCAATGTATAACGCCAGCATTATAACATGTATTGGAACGTCGCAATTAGGACCCTTAGAAATCCACACCTGGAATGCAGAAAAATAAATATACACATGAGAATAAATGAAACAACGGAATGAAATTATTATGATTCTATGCATTGATGAGCGGAGACGAATAAAACAATTCTTCAGTAAATTACCTGCTTTAAAGTTTCTCCAGATTTATCTAGTTCGCCTCGAATTGCGTAAGCTACTGCCAAGTTGTACTGAAGAACCGCTTTTCCAGTGGGAAGACTGCTGGGATACCAACCTACAGAATAAAACAAACGACATCAAACCCGTAACTGAAAAATTTGATTAACAGCCTAATCTGTTAGTTCATTTCATTTCCTTTCTACTTACTTCTCACAGGCGTCACAAATGGTTCTTCTGATTTATCTTTATCCTTATCCAGGGTTTCGGGAATTGGTAAGAATGTATCTATATCCTGAATATTCTCAGGCTTTAGGTACTCAATGGCCTCGCTTATTTTGTTCATGAGAATCAAGCTCTCGGCGGCATATAAATTTCCTAGCATTTTATACGCGCCGGGCAATTTTGACATCCCGAGTAAAGCCTTTGCATGTTCTAGAGCTACGACGTTGTCACCAAGGCACAAGGAGATGTAGGCACTGGCCGCGAGCACACTTGCCTTCAAATTCAATGCCTCTAGCGCCGTCGCCTGCGACACCTGAGTCGCGTGTTGGCCACCTTAAGGAATTTCATTACAGTAGAGTGCGTTATGCAAACTCTAAATTTTACAAATTTTTTTGTCATGATAAATAAAACGTTTCAATTTTAGAACCTAATAAATTTCTATTTTCACCTAATACATGAGACGGCGTCAGAGACATTGGAACAGATTGCGGTCCAGCCATTGGTGTCGGCGGCAAGTTCAACTCGTTGTCGTTTGGTAGAAGAAATAAGGCATTTTTCAAACACAACATTCCGAATTCTAGAGTAGGTTGAGGTATGGCGTAAGACAATCCTTCCGTGTGGTATTTAGTGTCCTTTGATAAAGCTGATGCCAAAATAATTTTTCTGTATATACCGTTGCCAACTACTTTTTGCACGAGATCCTTGCGACGTTTGTGTATATTGAAGTCAATTTCATTTGTCTGAAAAGATTTTGATAAATAAATGGGTGGATCGTATCTGTGAATCTATAAACACGTGCAACTATTAAAAAAAAATTGTAGGCACTCACAGGCTTGTGACTATATATACAGCATTCGGCCATCCTCAGCCAGAGACGCGGACTATTGTGCAGTTTTTGCGCGGATTCTGTGAAACATTCGAATGCCTGCGCCGCACGTCTTGCATGGAGCAACGATACCCCCAAGCTGTACATTATTTCATAATGCTTACTACCACCAAGAGTATAAAGGGGTTGTGACAAAAACGGATCTGTAAATAGTTATCAGAGTTTAGTTTCAAGTTGATGCTTTGGAGGACAAAATCGGATGTCCAAGGTTTCGAATATCGAATTAGATTTTACCAGCATCTTTAACTTGGACGCTTTCAACCGCATTTTTGTTCTCTTGTAATGCTTTTTGTAAATAGAAACAAGCCAAGTTCGGTTTTCCCATCGCATGGTGTAGACAAGCCATATTGTTATAGTATAAAACTGCTGCCGATTCTCCGCTGCTTCTGTAAGCAGTAAATTGACGACATGAAATAATAACGAGTGAAAAAATAACTGGGTCTTCGAACAAACAATCGGATTGTCTTACAAGTTCCAGACATAGTCAAGATAGTACAAAAATATAATCGACTCATTGGCATCTTACTTGTATTCCAGACCATCTGCAGATATGGAATTTAATATTTTGATAGCCTTTCTATAATTCCCTCTGAGATATTCCAAATTTCCTTTCAGAAGTATGGACGACACGTTCTAAAAATAACGAATCAAAAGCAAGCCCTGGTGAAAATTCTACTCTGATCAATATCCACCAAAATTTCAACGTAACGGATGAATGATCTATGTCAAATTTCACCGCTTCACATAATACATGATATTTTTTCAAATAATACGTGAAGATTTGAGAAAAATAAGGTTCTTCATCAGGGCACGTGTATATTTCCTGTGAGGAACCTGGCTTAAAGATTTTCATTATTTCAAGGAGAAACTTACTACAGGTGTGCCTGAAGCAACAAGAGCTTTCCACTCTTTCTTACACAACTTGAGCTGATGGGTCATGAGGTAGACCCTTGCCTTGTACTTTAACAATTTTATCCTAAAAGCATCTGTTGCTGCGTCAACATTGTCCCTCTTCTCTTTCTGCTCTTTAATTGGCTTTATAGCGGTCTCCTTGTCTGTTGGTGTGATCTTGGACGTATCCGTAGACACAAATTGACTTTCGATATAATTTAACAGCGACAATGCTGCGTCCGGTTGATTTGTGACGATGTGCAGCTTTATGAGTAACAGGCAGACTTTATGCGCCAGACTTTCCTCTAGAATAGGCAAAATGTAATGATGAGAACGAACGTCATGAAATGATCTTATCATAATTAAAACAGAACAAACTAATTTGTAAATTGCTCACCCATCGGCTCGACGAATGTGAATAGCTTGTTGACTATTTTAAGAGCCAAGTCGTACTGTTTGGTGTGAAAAAGAAGAACAGCCTGATTGTATCGCATAACGCATCTTTCGACATCGTCAACACCTTCAGTTGTGTTGGCGGTAGTTATCTGACCACATATAGCATTAAGACTTTTTCTAAACAGCTCAGTCTTTTTCAAATCACTTTTGTAATACTCGGTGACAACTTTGTTGTGCATTACTTTAAGATCTTTCGGTCTCAACGCTTCTAGTTTGTTCAAGCTGCTCAGACATCCTGAATAAGCGCTTTTCTGAAAATCGGTCAAAGCATTCTGAGCCAACTCACGTTCCTGGTCAGTTATCACCGAGGCTGTACTATCGTTATTGTGCGACTCTGAAATCTCTGTCATTCTTAAATTGATTGATATTGAATAGGTGGTAACAAATTCCTGAAATAAAAAGAGTTGATTAGTTGGTGTTTGAATAAATTCGGAAAATCTATCAAACTTTCATAATTCGTATTATACGTAGAATAACATAAGGAAAAGCAAATCACGGTTTGACAGATGAGATCATTCTTAGGTTAGGTTCGATTTAGGAGTGAATATTTAACTAAACTCAGTTAATAATTTACATCGACATACAAAACTTTTAAAAAAGCTCACACCTAGTTAAATCACAGTATTTTTCGGCTCAAACTCACGTAATAATAAATATATCAAGTGTTTTTTGTTACAAAATCACGGTAGAGAGGTTATGAATACCTATAATTGTATCGCAAAAATCGTCAAACGCTGGCGCGTCAATCCTAAAATAGTTCGGTCAGAAATCCACAAGAGAGCGTTAAAATCGTTTAGCAATATCTCTAGTCAAACATCTTGCATAATTCACTGCACTTTGTGGCCGTGAACACATCTCTGACATGTCGTATAAAACAGTGTTTTGTCCGTCCTTTCTGTCAGACAAAAGGGAATAGGTTATATTTATTAATTATTAAATTAAACAATTTACGACTTGACTACGATGTAGATTTAGTGAGTTGAAAAAAGCAGATCCTGGCACGTTTGCGTGTCATTTTAACTCTGATAAAGCAAAATTTTTTTTTACAATTAATGACAATCATCACCTTATGAGTTAGTCGTATAATTATGTAGCAAGAATGGTGAAAAGTGTAGTTTTTGACATGAATGGATCTATATATCATGAACGTCAGGTAACACAATGAGGGACACACTTTTACGCTAATTGTTATCCTCCCCACTCCCTGTCACATCGTACACAATATTCTGTTTACAAATGCCGCAGGTTAAAGAGCTCTGCGCTTTACACGCCTTGAACAATCTATTCCAAGAGCACGGATTTACCAAACAGGAATTAGACCAAATATGTTATAGCCTGAGTCCCGACGTTTGGATAAATCCGCACAAATCTTTACTGGGACTTGGAAATTATGATATCAACGTTATCATGGCTGCTTTACAAAGGAAAGGTCACGAGGCTGTGTGGTTTGATAAACGCAGGTAAGATTTTGCTTCATCTCACCTTGTGGCAATAGTCATTTTTCTTGATTTCAAGTCAAACAACAACAATTGTTTCAGAGATCCAAAATGTCTTTGTCTCGAGAACATTGAAGGATTTATATTGAACGTACCCACCGAGTATAAGCTAGGATTTGTTTTGCTACCTTTAAAAAGACGGCACTGGGTCGCCTTGTGTAAAATAAGTGGTACTTTTTACAATCTTGATTCTAAACTTGAGACGCCGCAACTCATCGGAAAGGTTAATGTACCCTTTTTTCTCTTAACTCATATCGATGTTCAAGTAAACTAATAATTTTTTAATACCCCCCTACACTGCATAGTATCTACTTTCTTCAACTCCAATCTATGCTTTACAGGACAATGAATTAATAGCATACTTAAAGGAGCAGATCGATAGCAAGGAAAAGGAATTGTTTCTTGTCGTATCAAGAGAAGTAGACAGCAAGCAAGGATGGCTTATGGATCCGTATCTTCCATCAAAGGTACAAAGCGATACCGATCAAGACTCAATTCAATACATCGAAGACAGCTTGCCTTCAGATATTGATTTGCAGGACAATGCAACTGATAAACGGGACTGCCAAAGTTGATAAAATGTGAAATTTATTATCACACACTTATCGACTACTGGTTTCTTTTAAATAGTTTTTTGTCTATCTTTCGATTGGCTTTTTTCTTGCTTCGAGATATACACTTCAGAGGCTCATAAGATGAATAATTATATCAATAGAATAACATTTGTACAGATCACCCAAAGATTCAAATAATGAAAGTGATTGAAGAATGTTTTTGTAATGTTTGAGAAAGGTGTTGTGTCATAATTTCTGTAATTTATCAAATGATAGTAGCTGATTCAAGTATTCTCTTATAATAGTAATCACCATGATGTTTTAATTCAAGCTATTGCTGAAATGGGTAAAAAAAAAAAATGGCATGCCATCTCATCTACGGATTCTATTGTCATCGGTAAATCAGAACATAAGGAAATTGAAATTGATGATGATAAAAGAAAAAAAAAACAAAAAAAAAATGTAATAAGAAACCATAGTTTTGTGTCATATATTGTGTATATATTGTGCACAGAATTGTGCGTTACATATGATGAGTACGTAAATAATATTGAGCTTTCTCAAACTGTTGTAGAAAATTTTTTACAATTTTAGGTACATACTTTGTTTTGTTATGTTTTGATTTTGCTATAAAAAAAAAATAGATATACAGCGTTACCCAGGACTATCGCCCCATAGGCTACCAATCTGCGCCTCCTGAAAATCTCTGGCTGATTCAGTCATTTGAAATTGGCCGACCCAGTAGCAATATTCTGAGTAAACAGATGCAGATTCGCAAGATCGAACGGCCTGTGGTTTGCAAACAACAAATTTTCTATAAAAAATGAGAAACGTTTCAGTCTGTAGGACGATAGTTTTAGGTCACCCTGCATATATATAGTATATGTTGTTATATATGTATTATTTTTTGAGTTGTTGGTAATTATTTAGTGCCTGAATATTAATTTAACACATCGTTGTCTAATTTAATTGTGAAAAAGGGACACTTGCACTATCGCGTGTTTCACATAGATTAGTTGTCATAAAGCTGTCTAGAATATAAGTAAAAATAATTGGTAGTGTCATTCTAACAAAAGTATAAACATGCAAAAAATTTGGCAAGCTACTTTCAGTGTTGAATATTAATTGATCATCTTGATGTTTTATGTACAGTTCTTCAGCAGAAATAATTTTGCATTTACCAAAAGACAGAAACTTTAAAGGCTTCTAGATTTAAATTTAAGTGCTTACATTCATTTACAAATTATAGCACATCAATTTTTTAGAGTGAATCGCTTTATTCGTACAATGCGTTTATTACTATACATAGAAATCTTACACGATTGACTATGCATAAAACGGAAGTAATGCAGAGCACCCAGTACGATTTATGACTTTATTAAATATTAGCTTGTATTGAGAAATGAATTTCATTTAAATGGTTCATTGAAGAATGCAAAGAGCTTTACTAGATTGAAATCTTGGTTTTCGTGAAATATGGAATTGATTGGTTTTATTGACTGATATTGATTTTAGAAAATTTCGATTGAATACTAAAATTAGTGAATTGCGAAATATGTGGTTACACGAAACAAATGGTCCAATTCGAAAAAATGGAAAGCAATACCATAAAGTAAGATGTAATAACATTTCAAATACCAGATTTGAAAGTGTGAATTTATTTTGATAAGGAAAAATAGAGAGAAAAATCGCATGTTTCTTTTGAAGTTGCATCGACGTGAATACCTTATATTATGGATATATTTGTTAATCAAAATTGTAATCAGGAAAGTGAAACATAAAAGAGAATGATATTAACGTTTTTTCCGGATTAGTACAACAAACCTGTATATAACTGGACGTGAATATTAGTAACGTGATAATAACACTATATAGAATAGTTAAGAAATCGAAAAATATTTGTAATTTCGCATAATACACACAAACAGTACAATTTTCAATCTCAGATAGATTTTTGAGTAACACTTAATAATACTCGAACTCAAAACTTGTTGTTCTGGCATAAAATATGTGTTTATTTACTTCAGTATTGTACCACATATTTATTTCATATGATTTTAATTTGTAAATATGTTTCAAATGATAAAGATGTTGATAAATATTAATATATTGTAATTGCTAATACAAATCTTACAATTTTGTTCTTTACTTTATACCAATTTGGAGAATACCTACTTAGTTATTAGTAGTGACGTTACTGTGGAACTTTTCACCACTTAATCGCAAGTGCCGTATTCATCTTCTCTATTTCATGATACTGTGTATGGAGAAAAGCAGTAGATTTATCAGAGTGCTCACCTTCAAGCCACGTAGTATACAAACTTAATGTAACACAATTCTCTTCTGGTTTACTCAAAGGAAGACTGTGATAAACTGTTTCAAGTTTAGCAGCCAATTCACGTGGCTGTGAACCATCCTGAGATCGTATTTGCGCTCCACCGTTGAGACAGCCTTTAAAAATGAGAAAAAAATCAAGTTTCAGGAAACGAATATTGTAATATCCTTTCTCGCTTGAACGAGACTTACCTGATGGACAGGCCATAACTTCAACATAGTGATACGGAGACTTCCCTCTTTTAAGTTTCTGAACAAGGTTCTGGATGTTTTTGAAGCCATTGGCAATGGCGAACCTGAGTAAAATCTTTCCATCCTTTTCCAAAACTGCCTCCTTGAAATCTGGATTTCTTAGATTTTTAAATTCAACAGTAGCATTGGCTTCTTGGAAAAGATGATAAGCGGCGTACTGGAATATGAAATGAGCGTAGCCACCTGATCCCGAGCCTTGATGTCCCCAAAGTATTTTGTCAGATTTTTCTTTGGCGTACGCACCAAAAGGTCGATCTATTTCACCACTTTCAACATCGTTCAATGACACTCCCTGACTAATTAACATATTTTCCAATTCAACTGAAAAAAAAATTCATTATTACAAACAATGAAGATCAACACATGATAATAATGCTGCTTGACACATTTTACTGATATGCATACTCGACGTAATAACGCAGTCGACGTCTCTGGTCTGCTTAAGTTCATTGTAAAAATCTTCTCGAGAGGCTTCCAATTTTTTATCGTAACAGGGCATCACGCTGATGTGATATACTCGCTCAGGAGGTAGCCCTTTGCACTCAGCCAAATGGTATTTGACCAAAGAACCCATTACTTGTTGCGGCGACTTTGTCACACTTATGTAAGGCAGTATGAAATTGCCGTGAGTTTTTTCCGCGTAACAAACCCAGCCTAATTGTACAAAGAAAGAAATTACCTGGATGGAATTACAATAATATATAACTATCGAAACCTTTAATCATAGTTTTGGAAAAAAAATAAGCTATACCCGGACAAGACGAAGCCAGCATCGGTATTTGACCTTTGACATCATCCTGAGAAGACTTATATCTTTCAATAAATTCTCTTGCTGATTCCAACAGAGAAAAATCGTCTGCTGCAGTCATATCCAATACCATATCTGCTCCCAATTGACGAAAATGACCGGCTAATTTCCGAGCAGCAATTTCTGGGTCTAAGCCGTAACGTTCAGCTAGCGACAAAACTGGCTGTACTGACAAACTCACTACAATGAATCTCGCCTCTTCTTCTTTCCCATTCTGTGAAACATAAAAAAAGTATCATTAATTTGAAAATCAGTTTTTATCGGCTTTTCGTCGACTCTGCATCAATTCGAGAAGCAATGAGTAAGTTGTAGATGTAACGTATTACCTCTCGAAGGTTCTGATTTTCCTGTAAAACCCTGAGAAGTTCCTCTTGACTCTGCTGAGTAACAAGAACGCTTTCGGCTGACGTTATACAGCCGCTGCAAGCTAGGCAGTCGGCTAAAGTGATCTCGACTTTTTGCAGTTTTTCTGAAGCACCAGACTGTGATAAAGAAATAAAAGTAATAAATAGAGCGGAACATGATCGGGTTGTGGTTTGAGAAGTATGAAAAGGTGATTAGTTTTCATTACGTAAAAGGACATGATTTATAGTATTTGTTATTAACAGACCAACCTCGTTTAATTCTACGTACGCTCCGTCTTCCTGTATTTTTATTTTGGCCCCTGTCTTAGCCTTCGACTTTGGAATTTCAATTGGTTTTATACATTCCTGTAAAACAAATTCGAATTTACCGCCTATTCTTATAGGCACGAGAAACTGGTTAACATGCAAGTACAAAAATTTAGCTGACTTTCAGGAATAAAATATTTTTAAGCTTACCAGTGACGGAGTTATGAAATCGTCTAAATCCGTCAGTTGCAAAGCACCACTAAATCGCGATGCCATGTTTTAAAACTTTATATTGAAATCAGTCGGAATATCAAGTGCGACTATGGCTTGCGCACACGATAAACTTGGTGATTTTAACAGTGTGTTTAGCGTCTAGCTGATGTCACGTATAGAATACAAATAGCTCGGTAATCGCGGGCGGCGCCACTTTGCACTTTTACGAACAACAATGCGCAACAATGCGAAGGTGCGTTTTCGAATCCATCTGGTGGCAAATAATACACTTTGTAATTTCGAGTACAATTCATTTGGATTCGTATTGATCCCGAGTTTACGAAAGTAATTTTTCATTGTATTTTGAAATCTATACGTATAGTAAATCTCTTGCAATCCGCTGCATAATGTTGATCGATCTGAATTTCGAGCATTATCAAAATTGTGTTTTCCTCACAGATAAAATCAATTAAATTGATTGGTTTGAACAATAGATATATTATAATTTCTCCAGCTGGATATTCGGCATTAATATATATCTGTATATGAGTAACAATCTATTTTCACCAAATTGTTTGATCGTTTAAGCAAACAATATCAACGCAGCGTGCAATGCCGCGATTGCGCCGGCGCCTGTTCCTTCACCATTCACGTTGACGCAATCGAGTGCGTTGATACGTGGGGGATGATTCTTCCTCCCTGTTGCCTTGGGAAGTAAATATTTTGCCTCCTCCCTTTCTGCCAAATGTTCAACGCCCCGTTTTCTACGTGACGTCTCGTTTCGCGGCTCCGCGTGAGTCACGAGCGCAATAATTGTGTCCTAATTTCGCCTGGTATACGGCAATTTTATTCTCATTGATGTAACACAGGTGTACAATATTAATAGTGTAATGCAATTATAACTACGATCGAGATTGAATTATAAAAACAAATAACAGAACAATGACGGAAGTCAAGAAGGACGATGTCGTCAAAATACTTCATACGTATCCCTTGTGTCGCGTGAGTTTCAATCTCTATCACTCAATTATAAAAATATGAAAATGGAATTATAACGTACAAACAAAAAATTTTCGATTTGTTACCTTAAACTTTTCTGTAAAATAAGAATAAACAATTTTCGAACAATATTATCGAGCATTCGATTGGTTCTCTCATTTAGATGTAATATCTTTGCATCTTCTTCTGTAATTATAAATTAAAATTAAGAACCGAAGTTAGAATCAAGCGTATTGAATTCAAGTTTAATAATTTTCACAGTCGTTCGATAAATCATAAACATCGTCAGTAGAAATTCAAGTCTATGGGATTTTAATTTTCGTTGATTGTTTCTTCCGACAGAAATGTGACATGAGCGACGAGATGAAACAGGAAGCGATGGAGTTATGCGTAACGGCAGCAGAGAAGTACGCAGATAATTACGAGAGTGCTTCGAAAATGATTAAGGAAACGATGGACAAAAAATTCGGAGCATCCTGGCACACGGTAGTGGGTGAAGGATACGGATTCGAGATTACTTATCAGCTGAAACACCTGCTGTACATGTACTGCGCAGGAAATTTAGCTATCTGTATATGGAAATCTGCGTAATAATAACATTAAAGTCCATATTCATGACGGTATTCTAATATACCATCAGCTGGACAAAAAAACTACGTTCTTATCCTAATACAAGCAATTGATGAAAAATGTTTCTAAATGTGCTAATTATATGAGATGAATATTGGCAATATATTTAAAGATGTATAGATGTTGTAATTCGTGTAAATTGTTTCACTTTAGATTATAATTATTTTCGTTTCAATTTTCAATAGATAAATGCCGAGCTTAATTGGTTTTCATATAGGTACATACTTTTTATGCCGCAATATAGCGGTTTGGAAAATTTTTACGATCGATATTTTTTACTATGAAAATTGATGATAAATCTACGATCGATGACTGATTAATAATAGTATAAGTACAAACGGACTCAATCCTTGATTCAAATTTTTTTGTAAATACTCATGTGAGGAATATAATAAAATTCGAAAAAAATCAGATCCAGCAACTTTTGCGAATTAGAAAAACAGTTAAATGAAAAAGAATACACTTGTGTAATATTCAGTTGACATCCCACTGAAACTTCAAATAGCAGATACGACGTCAGAACACCAATTTCACATTTTATGATTATAATAAAATAATAAAATTGCAATAATATTTATGTATAAAACCAGAAATTGTCTTATTATAAATACATACATGAGATGTAACAATATTTGTGGCCTGATTGAAAATATATTTGACAAAGTTGAAACAGTGTATTTGATTGAGACTCGATTTCAGTTGGATTCAATCTATCAATACCTTCAAAACCTATAAACTTGTTTGTATAAAAAGTTTTTGAATCTGTTACACAACAGTGTAAATGATTTCGAAATAATCAATCTGGTAAGATTTTTTTTCATTTAGGTATAAATAAAATATCTGAGATCTCCCGGTTGTATTAACAACACAATTATTCTTATGAGTAAAAATAAAAAAAATAAAGCCAATAAGAGGTTTTAAAAAATTTAGGAAAAACCAGTGACCGTCCTCCAAATCAGAGCTGCAAGATTGCCTCCAGTGTACATGTAGAGTAAAGTTTTTTCTTGGTATGTTACAGAAAAACCATAAGCCTCGCCAACTACAACTTGAAACGGAGGACTAAACTTTTTATCAAGACTTTCTTTAATCATTTTAGCAGCATGTTCATAATTATCAGCATATTTTTCTGCAGCCGTAGTGCACAACTCTAATGCCTCCTGTTTCATTTCTTCTGGCATATCGGTTGTCTGTAGAAAATTAAAAGTTCAAACAAGAAGCGAAGAGAAAATATGTCAGAATTTCACGTCGTGAAAACCATGATCTATTTTCACATGAGGGAATAAACACGTGTTTCTCTCTTTTACTTCATTCTAAAACGTACCTTGCATAACGGGTACGTATGTATGATAGGTTGCGGAAGTTCTTTCTTTACTTCTCCTGCGGACATTTTTATAGTTTTTACAAACTAAAACTATGTTTGTGTTGAAAATAAGAGACTTGACACTTATTGCGTCAGTAAGTCGCAAAATGGTTATCAGGTTTTCCCTCATGAAAGATAAAGTTTCGCATAAAAAATGAATAAATGGTTTCAAAAAAAATATGAAATCTGACAATTGTTATTGTTTTATTATGAAACAACGGTAACAACGTTCTATTATGTCTTTCCCTCGTTTCGCCAATTCATACTGTCAATATTTTTCAGTGATATAATCGAGGCTGAGTGATGCGTAGACGTACAATTTTGATAGAAGAATAAATATACGAGCTTTGAGAGATATGAAGTAGATAAACTTCAATATAAAGGATTAACAAATGTTGAATGAAAACTCTCATGTAATAGTTTTGTTAATGAGTAAATATATGTATATCGTATGTATTTATATGTAATTTGTCAACTCATTCAAAACTTCAATGAGGATAAATACTTAATATTACACGTGTCGATGTAGTACAATAATAATATTTAATAGTAATAATAATATTATAAAATTAGCTACACACATGGTATATATTGTATTTTCTTCGTTATTAAATAAACGTAATATTAGATGAAACGGTACTCCTAAAAATCGCAAATATTCTAAACAATTAATTTCAACATGTTCGATAATTATTTTATTCGACAACCAGTAAAATTCCAATGGCAAAGGGGATGCACAATATTACTAAGCCTACGTCAGTTCGCATCCTCTGAAGCCACATCAATTAACTAAACATTGTGTAACATTAAGCACCTTTCGAGAATAACAGCATTCTTTTATCGA
Organism: Diprion similis; assembly: GCF_021155765.1. NCBI lineage: Eukaryota > Metazoa > Arthropoda > Insecta > Hymenoptera > Diprionidae > Diprion > Diprion similis. The sequence goes on along the minus strand of NC_060113.1, from coordinate 1,396,324 downwards.
TACTGAAAAACGTTATTTATATATATACCTAGAGCTATATATATATATATATATAGATGTATTTTTATATATTTTTTTATCATCAAAATATTCCCATAATTGTATTTAATACGGAACACTTTTTAGCTTTAATATATTCTATATAAAAATTTGAATCTGAAGCAATACATCAGGATTCTGTTTAACAGTACACTAAATATTTTTTTTTATGGATTCTTTAGCTGCACATTAAAAACAATTGTTAAAAGCATGAATAAATGCAATAAATATCTTTGTATATCCAGGCACATTCCTCTTTTTCCTTATCGCTCATCAAATAATTTAGAAGGCGTGAAAGGTCGTGTCAACAAAATTAACGATACCTTCATAAAAAAATTCATTAAGGAAATATCTCTATCTAAAGATTGAAGATAATTCATATTGGAAATAAGTTGAATTCAATGATTCGAAAAAAATTTCAGACTCATGTATTTCAAAATAAAAACGGAGGTGTACGTAAAGATGAATAAATTGATCAACTATCGAAATATTGAGTGGATTATAAAAGATGAATAAAAATAATACAGATAAAAGTGGAAAGAATATAGCTAAGATGGAAGAAATTAATACGCAACTGTATTGAACTATACATTTGTCTTAAGAATCTGTTAGTTACCTAGCTTGCCAGATGTAACCTAACTATTCAAATTTGTGAACTACGTTATATGCATACTATTGCAGTCTTTTCTTAATATACCATATTATTGATACGTACATATTAAGTCTGAAAAGATTTGACCTGAATTTTAAGGTTGCGCATAAGTTTTGGATTTGAACTATATACGATTTGGCAATATTTTTTTTCCTTCAAAATTTACACTAATCGGTAAACCGAATTCCAGGCTCTAAATAGATTCAGTCTTTACAATTGATATTAACGATTAAAGTAGAAATTACCTACATTGAATAGACTTTTAAAATATGAAATAGATGACATTACGTTACTCGCATGATATATGATACAGAAATCGTATACTTTGTTAATTTGATTTGTGAAATGTAAGTGTGATCACTGATCAACCACTCGAGCGTTGAGAAAAAAGTTATTCACAAGCTGATAAGCTGTATACGTATATTTACAAATTTCATGAACATATGCATATTATTATCAGTAATGATTTACCTAATGCAGCTTTAAACAAACATTCGCTACATCAAATTTTCGAGAATTGCACAACTTCCTAACGTGATTTATCTTTGAAAAGTTTTGTAGAAATTAACCTAATTCAGTATCAACATACCTGAAATTGAGTGACCAGAAGTTTTGTGGCTTTGGCTATGTCGTAAGCGCACGAGCGTACTTGTTGAAGACACCGATCCATGTGGTCTGTGTCACTTGTGCACCTTTGTAGTCCCGCGCATTCTGCTTGAAGTCTACCTGTGTTACCATTTAATTGACGTAACGCCGATCGTACGTTATCCTCCATTGGATTCTATAGAAAAAGTTTTGAAATTATAGTATGAGACTAAAGCATGATTAAAATTGAATAAAGACCAAATACTAGCCGGCGGAAATATTGCGGTCAACTCAGCGACTGCTACACGAATTTTTTCCGCGCAAGGGACAAAAGCTTCTCTGCAACTGGGTTCCTGCATAGCCATCCACAACTCTTGAATACGTCTCGTGACTTGTTCTGTTCTTCTAGTTACTTCCTCGCTAGGGGGAAGACTCACAGTGCCACAGTCCCACAGACTCTGCGTTGTATTCGGGCGTGGTAATGCTTCAACCTCCCGTTTTGCCTAGATTCATAGACAAGTTTTGTGGTGACAATTACATTGTGGTTCCAAAGTTTCGATTTCCATAATTTACTAGTCAAAATCCTTTCACGCGTACTTGATTATTAGCCGTGGACCACGGAGAAGACTTGCGAAGACCTTCTCTGGTTTCGTACATTGATGCCGGTCTTTGACTACCTCGAGGTGTCGGGGTTTTTATATCCAGGATTGGTTCTGATTCCAGTTCTCGCTCACCGACCACGTGTCCATTAACCACAGCATCTTCTTGGGGTCTTGATTTCAGAGGTACCTGTAGCAAGAAATATATTTTCTAGTTTCAAAATCCGGACCCGTTTATTGAACGTCGTGTGTGTATAATGAGATTGATTAGTAATATTTAATGACAATAAAAAAATTTGGTAAGCCCAAATTCATTCATTTCAAACGACTTTTGTAATTCACCTGAATCATATTTCGTAGCTCACAGTTCTCTTGTGATAATCTTTCAACGGTGGACTGAAGAGAACGTATTTCATTGCGTAGGTCACGAATTGTCGAATCGGAGAGAGTTAGTTGCTTCTTCAGAACTTCAACCACAGACGGTAGTCCCTTGGCCATTGGAGCGAGAGCTTTCTAAAGAAGAAGAACATTGCATTTTCATGATCACAAACGTATGACCCAAATTTTACAATCACACTGATTAAGTTTGACAAGTGTATTACGATTAGAAACTGTGTTAGGGCAACATGAATCCTTGCAGGCGACGAGCTAAGACTTATTAAACTCAGCATATACTCATTTACGTGTCTGATTAGAAAATGGATTAGGATTAAATGATCAGAAAATTTTTGCAACAGCTGTGCATGCACGATCACAGATCTGTGGCACTTGCCTAGTAACACTGCCTGCAGAAGAGCCACGTGCTCAGTCGATTCCGTATTCGTTGTTTTCCTACTACTTCAGCCACCTTTAATAAGTTTTTTTTTTTGTTTTGTTTTTCATATAGAGATGATTGATGAAATTTATCAGAACTTGGGTAATTCCCAGGTTAGTACAACGACTGCTTCAAAAATAATGCTTCATCGAAATAAGAAAACTATCGGTACATCAATCGATACGAGTTATAGGTAATCGGGAATGTAAAAATAATGATACTCGACTAGTTCCGAATCAGTTCTTTCACTGTGAACTGTGTACATGTGAATGTATAGTCTGCTTATCGATTGCAAACATTTCTAATGTTGTGATTGTATACCTCGTCATCCAAATTGGGAACAGATGTCTGGGCAGAAGCATTAACTACTGTAAGAGCAGCATAGTCGTCATCGGAAGCCACGCTGTCATATAAAGGCTCATCATCTGATACTTGTGATGCATGATTGGCAAAGGTCTGCTCTTTGCGAAGCAATGAAACTGCAGGATCTGAATTAAACAATAAGACAAAATTTCACATCACCGATTATGCGAATATAAGTATTTTTCAAGATTTTACAAACCTTGTGGAGGAGCAGCGTTAGCAAGCATATGTCTCTGCTTGGCCTCGGTAAGAAGATCGATGATTAAAATTGCAAACTCTTGAACAGTGAACCGTGCAAGCTTTTGTCTACCCTGATTCCTTGTCGACGATAATTGAGGGTTTACCGGCAAAAAAGGGACTGTGCATCTCTCTGGCAAAGACGCGTTCGACATCCAAACTATGATAAAGATTGAAGATAGGTAAAATGTGTAAAAAAAATTATGCGAACCATAAAAATATCCGTTCACGTTACCAGCAAATTGTGTGTGGAACTAATTAAGGCCTCCTACAGTTCCAAAGTTTTGTAGTATGGTATTTATAACAAGTTTATACTTACAATTCTAGTATCTGCTAAATTATACAACATTCATACCAATTGCAAGTAAAAACAATATTCCATAAGCAATTTGAATCTATAATAATTTGATTTAATGCAAGTTGCCACGCCCACTACTAGTGTAATTAAAAAATAAATACCTACTATTACGTGGCATGCATATATACATATATCGATGATTAAATTTCATACATAAAATTCAAATCGTATTTAACTCACCTCTCCTTATGATTGGCAAAATAAAAAATTCATGCGCATTAATAACGAGGAAATGAGAATAGCTGTTTTGCGACTTAGGTAAACAGCATAGTAGAAAATATGCTCTATTTTTTATGGCAAACGGTACAGCTATTATCGCAGTATAATCAATAAATCACTTTGGTCTAATGTTATTGTTATAGCTTATAAAAACAAATTCCTTAATTGTGGATAAAATGTTTGAAATTATTGACTATGATGAAAATTTAGCAATACACTATTTATTATTGCTTCACACGTAATTTTACTCACTAGCTTCTGTCTCGCGACGATCTACCTCATCGTAAACATCCATCGCAAGCTCTTCCAACAAATGATTTGGTAACTGAAACGCACAAATTCGAAGCATCAAATCTTGTGTTACTATCAAAATGACATCGTTATCTATGATTTTCAAAATATTCATGATTGATGAATAAATTTGAAGAATTCGCTTACCATTTGTAACTTATTTCTAGCTTGAATAGTCATTTCATTTCTCTCCGTTGTACCCCATTGAGGTATAATGAGATGTTGTCCTAATCGATGTTCCGGTTTCCGAGAGCAAACGTGGTAAGTTAATCTGTCTGTAACTTCGTACATACTTTCTATAATTCGCTCAGCTAGATCCAGGTGTCCGGCCATCCTGAAAAATAATATAGAATGTAATTGAGCAGTTAAATTTTTATCACCTATAAATTCAACAGTGACTGAGATAGTTATAGTTGTCACTTCATTCTAAAAGTGGCAAAAAAAGAAACAAATGGACATAAACTTACTTGGCATGTTCAGCAGGTGTTTGGCCATTCAAGTCCATTGTACTAGGGTTGCCGCCATTAGCTATGAGGAGTTCCAACTGTAGCGCCTGTCCTGCTTTAGCAGCAACATGTAACGGCGTTGTTCCTTTTTCCTGAGAATCGCATCATCTGATCAGTATGTATTTTTTTAATTGATTGTCAATGACTAAGTCGATTTAAAGGTAATGTTTTATCAAAATTCCTACTCTCCATGCAATGTGAATATGTCGTACTTGATAAAAGTAGTTTGGATTAGCACCCTGAGCCAATAAACGAAGGGAAGTTTCTAGATTAGCGGTACGAACGCTGCTGTGAAGCTGTCTACTAAGTTCTTCCTCGCTACAAATTTCTTCTTTACTAGGTCGCAGAATAAATGCCAGCTGCTGATGTTTTGCCTTGATGAAGTCCGCTTTCACCGGGCTGCGTAAGTTCAATTGTATGTAAATAAGCAGAGTATTTCAAATCTCTGTATTGTCTTTACAAAGAATAACAATCACTCAGGTTTCATAGAAATAATAAGACGCTTGACAGAGAGCTACGTCATTCTATTTATAAAGAGAATCATATTATAACGACATCAATAATGATCATTTGAATCATCTCAACTTACTGTAACAGATCTTTGGATTGAGGTTTTCGTCTATTAGTCTTAGAGATGCTCGGATCCAACAAGGAATGTTCCCAAATGCTATTGGCACCATTGTTATTCAGGGTACGCACCATCTGTAGAAATTAACATTACTATATATACAATGCTTTAAAAGATCCAACAAAAACTGAGACTTTAAACGTTCGTTATTACTGACCGAAAGCAAGTATGTACTCCAAATTCCCTTGTGAAGAGATTTGATATGCGATACATGGCGTCCTAGACTGCGGTGTATACTGCAGCATTCGTCGCACAATAGAATAGCCCTGTTCAAAGATGCCCATCCTGGTTCTACTCGTACAACAAAAAGAAGAAAAAACATCAAAAGTGAATATATAATTTTTTGAAGAATTGAAAATGCGGTAGTAATATTGATATAAAGAATTGACGATATCGAATTTATGTACACACATCGGTAAGTGTCAATAAATCGGTAAATATTGACAACAACACAAAACATAAGAGAGTAATAGAAGTGAATAAAAATCATTTGACAAGTTCTCATCGTTGGGAACCGCGGAGTATTTCTAACCTCATGAAACGAGTTGGGATAAATACTAGTTGATTGTTGTTTAGGATAAAATTGAGATTGAAATTTTTAGAAAGATACGTATGTGAGTGAGATAGAAAAAATGCTCCTATCAACCGGTGAGATGACATAACGCTTGAGTAAATAAGTAACTAATTAGGGAAGTTGACGGAGATATAAATAAAAATGATGCAGTTACCAGGCGCTCCACAGTCGGCACAAGTATCCACATTTCCTCGATGCTTTGGTCGCGCCATTATTTTATCTATGTCCACCTCCACTATTTGGCCTCCCGGGTAACACCTCTGAAGTTAACGCTGAATACGCGAGAGGTCAAGAATTCATCATTCGTCAATCGGAAGCATGATTTTTTTTTACATACCTAAATAGCAACAATTAACGTCTAAGCAATTGTTGATGACAAATAAAAACACTACTCAACGACGCCATTACACTTTTCATTAATTATTTACCACCACACATGCAAACATCCTCATATGCCTTGTGTCGATATATTTACACTCGCCGTATCTTCGACTAGTCGACTCTATTGTTGCGTAATCGACTTCGTTCGAAAGATGTACGTATTGTTGGAATCCTAAGATAAGGAAGCTTATGAAATTATTCCTGGGAATACTTATACACTACAATATACGGATCCAAATAAATATTTTACGACTTAAGGAAAATTCTTTTATTCTGCCAGATGAAAATCAATGGATAGAAAGACAATTACAATAAATACACTGAAATGATAAATTACAAAAAATAACATTAGATTGTACAGTTATCGATTATACAAATAAAGTCTATGCATTGATACACACACTTAGAAATCAAGTTTTTGAGGTGTAGCATGCAAGTCGTGAAGTTCCGCTAACAATTTATCTCTTAAAAGTAATCCATCGTTCGCCATACTATTTGTATCTTGAATCTTGACCTTTTCGTCCGATCCCATTCGATAACGCTGGACGTCTGGCGTATTCAGAAATTTATTAGCTGACTTTAAAACCATGTATTCCCGCAATGATCGGGCGTTCTTTTTTCTCCAAGCAATGCTTTGCCCAGGAGTAGTAGGCATTTTAGGTGTACACGGTGGTTTGGCCTTGTTGTTAGATTGGGAGACTGCAAAATTTTCAATTTTCGTCACAGGTGTACTATGGTCGATGGGTGAAGACTGTTTAGCATTTTTCATCGCTAGCCTAGCGGATCGTCTTCTGGCAGGTGGTTCGTTTTCAATATTTTCTGAATTATCGACGTTCAAAGCCAAGTTGGTAGATACCTGTTTTGATAAATCATTAATTTTATCCTCATCTGACTGAACTTTTTTGTTACTTGAAGATTTTTTAAGCTCAACAGTCTCAGCAGTTTTCTGATGAAATTCCTCGGTCTTTTTTAAACGATTTTCATTATTTTCGAACGCAGACAATTCCTGGGAATTCAAACCACTATCAAAACGCTTGTTAGTGTTTTCATTGTATTGATAAACCAAAAAAGCCATATCTTCATTATTCAAACTCCTCCACCCCTTCAACTTCAAATTGGATGTTAGGACTTTTTGCTTATCTATGTTTGCATTCACATTTTCCAACTCTGATTTAAGGTTTGCTAAATATTTCTCATGGTGGGATATTTCATCCATTAATTGTTTTTGTTTGAAAACGAGTACCTCATTCTTCATACTTATCAAATGAGCTGTAAACTCAGTCATTTCAGCATCACGATTTTCTTTAGTAGCGTTTTCCATGCGTTCAAAAGTCATCGATTCCTCAGATTTAAGAGAAATTGCAGGTGGTTGTAGGCTCAAAACTTCTGAATATGATCCATCCTGTACAAATACACTGTCTTCTAGTTCTTCGCCAACTTGAACATTTATTTGGGCTTCAGAAGCTACTTCCTTTTGCATGACAATTACTGTAGGCCGTTGACGTGTAGCTATTTCAACATCTGAATCCTGCCGAGCGATGCCTTGGATATTTTCTGAATCTTCAACATTTTTATCTGCTAATGTAGAAATTTTTATATCTGTATTAGAATCGACTGTGAGCTGCGAACAGTGACATTTTTGATTTTGCTTCGGAGAATTAGGCATCGACACGGAATGGATGGAATTCTTTTTGGTATTTTCAATTTGATTAGTAGAACGCCTTGTTAATGATGTATTACTTGCTCTGACGGACAAGTTTTCATCATGCGTCTCAGAAATTAGCGATGGCTCCTCAGGAACATCCGACGGTCTTCCAATTATCACATTTTTCTCATCAACGAGGACATGGTTTATAGGTTTATAAATTGAAGGTCTTGCTGCCGTTGAATTTCGTTTATTAATAAAAGAACTCGATATGGATCCCGGAGGTAATAGTCTGCTGTGTCTCGAATTTTCCTTAGGTTTAACTGTGCTCGATTTTTTGGTGGGCTCTGCTTCACAGGCTGCGATGCTATCAGGTAATCTTGGCACTATTTTGTTAGCATTCAGAAGTCGACTTTTTCTTTTCGAAAGATTAATATTTTCCTTTGGTTTTGATGAATCGTATAAACTATCGAGCCTTCTTCTAGCATTGTTCTTAGGTGATTCAAATAGCTTATGAATATTACGAATCGGTTGCGGCAATGGTCGACCTGCAAATATAAAGAAATTTGTTATTTCTAGCTAATGTAATATGGTGAAGTACAACAAAATAAGGCAAGCTGCAATGGTTATAAAAGGAAAAGAGAAACAAAAGAGACCTCTAAGAAGCAATGCATGCAAGTTATAAAGAAATTTTTAAAACTGAACAAACTTGTACAAACTTGTCTACATTAAATACTTATTCATCGGTATACCAACCAGATATGAAATGTTACACTGAGCAATACTGACCAGGAGTTTTTCGACTTGATCCAGTGTTTCTGCGGTCCAATGGCTCGTTGAAATACGCCATAGATATTCTCACTGGTTGGCATTTTCTCTCCTGTATATTAATAAATATACAATTGTAATTAAATCTCGACATTGAATTCTGCTAATATTACATTTTTAGTGTACATGTATGAGAATGTGTGTTTAGAGCATTGGTAAAGTATATATTTATGTATATAGCATACAGAAAATGACGACGAAAACAAACATAAAAATATACACACAATTTTGTACCCTACGCAACTATTTGATCGTCGTCTATGAAAGAAAGTAAAACATTTATACCATTGATTCTCAGTCTGTATATTTTAGCAAAATTGACTATATAAAAATGGATTCTGTTAACATTAAAAAATTCCTGAATTTTGAACCCACCGATCGAGGTCTGGCCATTTGAGCCATCGTAGCATCCGTTGTTTCCTGTCCAGTGTGACCTGGCACAAGGTCACGGATCCTAAATATTGGATATTTTTTTCCGCTGGATTCTGAAATGATTCAGTAATTAATTCTAACGTTCGATGTGAGAAAAGAGAACAGATTAACACCGATAAAGTAGTTCGATTACTTTGTGTTTAGAAAATATATTCTAGCATTGATACGCTAAACTTACTCGATGTGTAACATGGAACATCGCAGGTCAGGTTCGTTGACACTTTTTGTACCGACATAGTTTTTCTCACTGATTAAACCATTCCGACTAATCTGTTGATTTACACAATATGTCTGTGTGATTTACGCCAACTCCAACCGTTCAGAATTCAAACTTCACTTAACCTAACCTCGTCCAATACCCGTAGAATGTGAGCACAACCATAGGCTGAATTTTTACGGTACCGAGTTCTTGACCAATAGAAATGCCGATAAAACAGCGACGCGCCACCTGGTGCTTAGATATATCAACAGTATCACTAATCTTATGGACATTCCTATTGGTCAAGAACTGAAACCCAGTCATGAAGGGAATTGTATCGCGTATTGTATTGCCCTGCAGATTCAAAATATGCTCCGACGACCGTCAGTTGCAATAGTAAATATATATTCATATTTAAGGTAGTTTTAATTAGATTCATGGTCAACCGTTGAGTGATTTATATATTTGAAATGAAACAGCATTTAGTTGACATAATATAAAAGATGATTATTCTAAAAAAGTACAGTTGCTCAAAAGAGTTTAAGATCTATACAATAATTGTAATAATAAATTGTAACAATATAATTCAATTGAAATATATTAATATATATAATAAGCATGTACACATTTAAGGTAGATTTAATTAGATTCATGTTCCAACATTGAATAATTTATATTTAAAACATAACGTATTTAGCTGACATAATACAAAAAATGATTATTCTAAAAAAGTCCAGCTGCTCAAGAGAGTTTTAGATCTATATAACAATTGTAACAAGAAGATGTAACAATATAATTCAATTGAAATATATTAATATACATATATAACATAATAAATGTGTACACATTTAAGGTAGTTTTAATTTTAGATTCATTCATTCAACATTGAATAATTTATATTTGAAATATAATGACATAGAATAAAAGATGATTATTCTAAAAAAAGTCCAGTTGCTTGAGGAGGGACTACAGTGAAATTTTGATAATATTGAGAGTTTGATTTTTGAAACATCTAAAAAAGATGAGATTAAAAATTCCTCTCAACAAAATTTACATTATGGTAGTATGTGTCCTGAAAATAATTTCAATCTCCTGCGATGAAAATCCAAGCGCAAGAAACTTTTGGCAGAAAATTCCCAGCTCACCGCCTTCCAAAAGTTCTTTACGCATACACTTTTTCATCGCAGATGATTGAAATTTTTTTTCAGGACACATACTACCATAATACAAATTTGGCTGGAAGGAATTTTTGATCACATCTTTTTCAGTCATTTGAAAAACAAAAAACTCAATATCACCGAAATTTCACCGAAGTCTCCCCTTAAAAGAGTATAAGATCCATATAACAATTGTAACAATAAATTGTGATAATATAATTCAATTAAAATCTTTTTCAATCTTGTCTTGTATATCCATAAGAAAATGAAGACAACCATTACTATAATAATTATACATTTGTTAAAATTTCATATAAATATAGTGACAGCTCGTTTCCACACCACCACTAGGGGTAGAGCATTCAGTGCGTTTTTTTTAAACGTGGTATCCCCAATAGGCCTATTCCACGAAGAAGAAATGTAAAATTGATCACAACGACATGATTGAATTGGTTTCTGTATGCCATCCAAATAATGACAGGAGAAAAGGAATAAGAAATTTGTTAATAAAACGACAACATAACAAAACGTCTGAAGGAAATCTGAATAAGTCTTGAACTTTGTGTTCACTTTGACTGTGAGCCCAGATTTTGCGGGTAGAATAATATTTGATAAATTTTACACCGTGAAAACGAAAAATGTAACTGACTCAACTAGACAGTTTCAGATTATTTTTTTTCTCCAAAATGCGTCATCCAACTAGATGTCAAACATTGCGATTTTTTACTTAAAAATGAGTCAAATGACGACAGACAAAAGTTTAATTAGCTGAAACAGACAAAAGTTTGATTAGCTGAAATAGAGAAAACGTTTAATTAGCTGAAACAGACAAAAGTTTGATTAGCTGAAATAGAGAAAACGTTTAATTAGCTGAAACAGACAAAAAGTTTAATTAGCTAAAACAGACAAAAGGTTTAATTAGTTGAAATAGTGGAAACGTTTGATTAGGTGAAACAGACAAAAGGTTTGATTGGCTGAAACAGACAAAAGGTTTGATTAGCTGAAACAGACAAAAAGTTTTATTAGCTGAAATAAAGGAAACGTTTGTTTAGCTGAAACAGACAAAAGGTTTAATTAGTTGAAATAGAGGAAACGTTTGATTAGCTGAAACAGACAAAAGGTTTGATTAGCTGAAACAGACAAAAAGTTTTATTAGGTGAAACAGACAAAAGGTTTAATTAGTTGAAATAGAAGAAACGTTTGATTAGCTGAAACAGACAAAAAGTTTTATTAGCTGAAATAAAGGAAACGTTTGTTTAGCTGAAACAGACAAAAGGTTTAATTAGTTGAAATAGTGGAAACGTTTGATTAGGTGAAACAGACAAAAGGTTTAATTAGTTGAAATAGAGGAAACATTTGATTAGCTGAAACAGACAAAAGGTTTGATTAGCTGAAACAGACAAAAAGTTTTATTAGCTGAAATAAAGGAAACGTTTGTTTAGCTGAAACAGACAAAAGGTTTGATTAGCTGAAACAGACAAAAAGTTTTATTAGCTGAAATAAAGGAAACGTTTGTTTAGCTGAAACAGACAAAAGGTTTAATTAGTTGAAATAGTGTAAACGTTTGAATAGCTGAAACAGACAAAAGGTTTAATTAGCAGAGAGATAAAAAGTTCAATTAGCTGAAACAGACAAAAGGTTTAATTAGTTGAAATAGTGAAAACGTTTGATTAGGTGAAACAGACAAAAGGTTTAATTAGTTGAAATAGTGGAAACGTTTGATTAGCTGAAACAGACAAAAGATTTGATCAGCTAAAACAGACACAAAGTTTGATTAGCTGAAATAAAGGAAATGTTTGATTAGCTGAAACTGACAAAAGGTATAATTAGCTGAAACAGACAAAAAGTTTAATTAGCTGATACAGACAAAAGGTTTAATTAGTTAAAATAGTGGAAACGTTTGATTAGCTGAAACAGATAAAAGGTTTTATTAGCTGAAACAGAGACAAAGTTTGATTAGCTGAAACAGATAAAAAGTTTAATTGGCTGAAACAGACAAAAAGTTTAATTAGTTGAAATAGTGGAAACGTTTGATTAGCTGAAACAGACAAAAGGTTTGATTAGCTAAAACAGAGGAAAAGTTTGATTAGCTGAAACAGAGAAAGTTGATACAAGTACAGTGATAAAATCTATGTCGAGTCTAACATGATATTCGCGGCAATAAAATTGACTTGGATTACTTTTTAATAATGTAAACAAATTGCATATTTTATTTATTAATTATCTATTTCTCACCAACAATTAATGAAATAAATATTTTGTTCGACTGGAATTTATAGGTATCAGTGTACTTGTAAAAGAAAATAGCTTTATTGCCCTGGAAGAAAAAGTAATACCATTGTTAAAAAACAAATAATTTTGTACACCTCAGATATATTTAAAAAATATCTAGGTCAAGGATCTTCACTATCAATATACACTCTGCGATTTTTATCTCCGCGCGTTGAGCACCGGCTTATATATGCCGCGCTTTCTCTCATAACCACAAGGTATCAAGTGGACGCGCAAAAGGCGCGGTCAAACTTGAAAACTTGTTTATTGATAACAAAATTGACTCAACAGCTGAAAGTTAAGCATATCAAGAGTGCTTCACTTTCCCACGTAATATTAGCGAAATCGATGCGCAAAAGGCACGAGCAATCGATTCGCATCATCAATTGTCGCGTTAAAAGCGCGTCCAGTTTCAGTGATTACTCGGCGCACAAAAAGGCGCAATCGAATGAATTGTCAAAAAGTTTCTTATATTTAGAACTTGTCGTAAAAACTCTGTAGAAACCCAATCCACATCTACGTTTTTTCAAATCAAACACACTGCGATGCGGGCTGTTGTTCTCAGATACGAATCAAGTTCGGGAGGGAGGTTGGAAAGCATGCATTATTGTGTGGCGTGACGGTCGGCGGTCCTCTTCGACGCGAAGTCTTCAAGCTCAACATCTCTCCCTATCTAGCGTACCACGGAACGCGATAGATAGTCCAGAGATGAGTTTTGCCCATTCAAATTATCACAGAGATTAATTGAATGTAATAATTATGGATAATGACTAAATAATTGAATTGAATAACTGGTAAATAATTGCAGAGTGACAATAAGTGGAACATTCAAACTCCTTAATATTCAAATACTAATAAATGGTCTAGACTCGTATACAGCGTCTTTTAATTTTTTCGGAAGAATAATTTCTGTGATAGTTTGACGCTGTGGATTACAAAAGTTAATAACATCACGGTACATCGCGACCTTCCTACCCTCGCCTGATTCCCAACGGAACCACCCAACGGAAATGTTGAAAAAAGATTCACACGCACATCCACATCAAACCCCGCGACGTATCCCAAAACGACCACCTACCTCCCCGGTTACCTATATTCGATCTAAACGATTCTCCATTTTTTCCAACACACTTCATTCTTCCTCATTCGCGCCGTGGTCACTGTCACTTACTTTTTCGTTGATTACCTGTAGGGAGCAAAATGTTTTTGTACCATAGTCCGCCAACTCAGAATACAATATCGCGGTTGTATCACGCCAACTCTAATATTGTATGCATCATTTTAGAATATACTGGCAGACTATCGGTACACCAACCTTTTGTAAAATGGATTAAAAACATCCTATATGCCAATCAGCATTTTTCTAAACGAGCTAAGCTTACAGTTGACTGATACTTGTTGCTTGTTAAAAAATTGAAAATGATTCATTATATAAAATGCAATTTCATTATGTTACTTTATGCTGGACTTTGTAGTTTCATCGATTCAACTATAATGTGAATAATTGATTACATTCAGACCTCAGGTGAAACCACCACTTAAACGACATAATTGTTAAATTCAAATCTAGATTATTGCATCAGTAGCGAAACACGATTCGATCTTGCGATTTGCGAATGAGTGATGGTTACCTGTCGCGATGCTCATTCCACATTTAGCAACGTGTAAAATTTCTAACTCTAAGTAAGCTACGGTAAACGAAAGTGCAAAAAAAAAATGATTGAACTGAAAGTTAAGCACCGTTGCAATTGCGAATGAGCCTACCCAGCTAAGAAATCGAAGATTGATGTAATATTATTGTTACCGCCACGCCACGTGACAGGGGAATACCAGGGAAATACCCGTAACCTAAACACATGCAAACTCACCAATTTTCACCTCCTCCGGGCTGCCCCACACTTCAGATGTAGTAGTTCTGGTAGATCTCAGGGTGAATCGTGAAGTGATGCACTTTTTACACTGCAATAAGAATATACCAGAATAATACTCATGCAATATACTTGGATCAGATTTCGTTTCATTAGAAACTGTCTATTTCAAACAATTTTTTTTTTTCTATAAAATTCAGTAATTTTCTATACACCGATTCATGGACCACAGAATCATTAATAGAAAGCATTGAAAATGTTACTACAGTTTTCTTGAACGTGATTAAGGACTAAATAATATTGAATTTCAACTAAAGGTCAACTTTCTTAAGAGTGAATTTAGCGTGATAATGTAATCAAAAATGATCTTGATCATGTACCTGTTTTTTATTTTCCAACTTTGAGGCACTGAGGCCTGGTTAGATTTTGCGATGTTCGTTGCTGGGCTCAAGTCAAATAATCGCAAACCTCGATTACTCAAGCTGCAGTCTATTTCTGTAATCAGATAAAATAACACCAAATTTTATTAATATTACCAAATATTTATATAATATAATAATTAATATAATAATAGTTCATTTCCAAAATCCATTTGCAATTTGTTTCTGTAAAAAGATAAGATACCACGATATAACGTTAAAATCGATCTACTAATCAAGCATAATTTAATTACTATTTTCAAAAAAAAAAAAAATCCGTTAATCGTTCACGTTTCTCAGTTTTTACCGTAATATACTTCGTCGTCGTCGTCAGACGTATAATAAGAATAAGAACGTACGAGTTATTCTAAATGCGAAAATAAGTAACGTCGTAATATATAAACTTCTAAAAAAAAAAGATAATATAATAGAATACGAAACGACGTATTATTATATCGATTCTCAGAAAGAAACGCGAAGAAAGATGAATTTGTTGATTCGTAATTCCAGGAAACACTCACAATGATAAACACAAATCTCGGTATGTTTTCGAAGGGTAAGCTGCACCAGCCGCCACTATTATGTAAACAATGCATGCATCCTTAAGCTCACAGACATTTTTTCACCTAGCTTGTTTTCAATACGCAAGAATCGGTGCTAAAGTGACCTATACGCGATAATTGCATTTTATAGACCTGTGAGAGCGCTACGTGAGATCCGAAATCAGAAACAATGATTCAAACGAAGGTCACCCCCCCCCCCCCCCCCCCTCCCGCAAGGTCCGTTTTACCAACCCAATTCACCGTACAAACGAAGTATCTCCTCATTGCAATAAAAAAAAATAATACGCATGTTAAGTTATTCTCAATAATAATCGAGATTACTGTTGAAAAACCAATCTCTGCTGACTGTTTAACTCGCTTACAGTTTTGTAAATTCGGTATCGACGCAGGCCTGTGACCGTTAGAATCTACACGAATATAATTCGTAATACGTACCTAACTTCAAATTGCAGCTGCTTTCATATTAAGTTAATTACCAAAAATTCGCGGGCAAAAAACAAAACACAACACCCTGCGGACGGACAGAGGCAACTTCAAGTTACACGTACATACGATGGTTAAATGCGACGAATGTAACTCACCTTCAACATTTGCAGGCTGTTGTGATTTTGATAACACTCTGATTCTCTGAGCCACTTTTCTGCATGTTGCGTAGTAATTATCGAATGTAAATTACCAGAAATATGCACTGATTATAATATTGCGATTTGGATTCCACAACTCTGAAGTGCGCAGCTCTCTTAGAGCTATTAGAATCGGAGCAAACTCTACTCTTCAGACACGACTTTCATTGAGCACTGACCGGAGCCGATTGAGCGCTGCGCGATTCTTCCTCGCCTTTTAAGCGGTATTTGTGAGACCGGTATCGATCGGTCGAACTACGCTGCGCACGGCAGTTGCGCACAACACAACCAGATTTTGCACGATGTCGCAGCGGTAGACGTAGGTTTGAAAACCACGAACGGTAGGTCATGAAAGTTTTTGGTTTTTCACGACCCATTGACAAGCTTGGATGCAATAAAATACGCGTTAAGAGGCATTTGGAATAAGAAAACAATCGAAAACTTTATTTATTGAAACATCGACATCACAGGATTCAGATCGATAATAAAGTTACCGACAATTTCAACAGGCTCTACCGGTACTGCAGAACACGACTATTGATTGACGCTACCGATGTTTTGATTGGTTAAAATGGTTAAAATAGAGTTTCAACAGCCTTTCATAACCTAACCTAACTAATAAACTATTGATAAACGTGAATCTGTCAACACGGTCACGATAGAACGTCTTTATATCAGGAATTTCGCAAGAATACAATTTTTAACGGATGTAATTGGCAGCTCTTTAATACGCTGCTTACCAATTATAAAAATCCGTAATGGATTCATACATTATACAGGTAAAAGTTTGTTCAACTGCCTATCCAATCACTTGTTAGTAATAACCGAAAGATATTGAGGTTATAATTTTTTTATCTACAGCTTCGGCGCGCTTGGTTGAATCAGGACGGTGACATTCTGGCTGTAAGTACATTTGTAATTTTTCCATAATTCATCACTATGCATTCGAAGATTTTCCTACTTCATACCTGACGTTATTTAATCCAGGACCTGCTGTCGCTTAGTCATAATCATGCGACAAATCCTCAACTTGGAAGCGATGCTGCAATGACAAAAGCAATGGAACATTTATCAGCACCTTTTGACGACCTGGTTTTACACCATATAAAGTAAGTAGAATATTTTTCAGAGACGTTATTGAGCAAAATAGCGTAACTCTCTATCATCATTTTCCAGGGTTATATCGTCGTTAAGTAAAGACGACCCATTAACGTCGTATGCTCATCAGAGCGCGGCTGTTCAGTCACTAGCGAAGATACTCCAGCTACAAAAAGACGAGAATTGGATGTTGCCAGTGATGAATTCCATGTGCTTAGATCTCAGGCGTCTAGCCGTTAAAGCTGAAACATCTAAGTTCAGCAAAAATCAAAAGCCCAGTGAGGTACTTGAAAAATGTGCCGAATGCCTGATGAGCTGCTTTCGAGTTTGTGCAGCTGACAACAGGAGCTCTGAAGACGATACAAAGAGATGGGGAATGCTCGCATTGGTTAATCAGCTATTGAAGGTCTATTTTCGCATAAACAAACTCCATTTATGCAGGCCTCTAATCAGGGCTATTGAATCGTCCGCCTTCAAGGATCAGTTTGCACTGGCGCAACAAATTACATACAAATTTTTTGTCGGACGCAAAGCCATGTTTGATAGCGATTACAAAGCTGGTAAGAGTCTCTTGTCAATTGCAGGCCTTTTAATTAAGTTACTGGAGGTGAATTTGGTCATTTTTTGGAGTACACAGTCATTGAAAGTCATTTTAAAACTGGAAATGTAGCTTGTTGTTCATTTTTTGTAATTATTAATCATTGACAAATATTTGACTGACACTTTGTTCTAAATCAAAATATGTCGAATCTTTCTGTAATATCTTGGAATTTGAAAGTCCTCAAGTTATGAGAAAACTTTTATATTATGACAATGTTTTGATACAGGGACATCTAATTTCATTTGTTGTTGCCGTACTGACAATGCATCCTCCATTCAAATTTCTGTATAGTGATGTTAATTTTATTCGACTAGTAGCGTTGTTTTTAGAACAAAATCAACTAAGTCCAGCATTTTAATGCCTCGTATTAAATTTTGTTGCAGCGGATGAATATCTGACGTATGCTTTTGTCCGTTGCCACAAAGAATCAGCAAAGAACAAACGTCTAATTCTGACATATTTAGTTCCGGTCAAAATGCTGCTGGGTTATATGCCAAAAAAATCTTTATTAGAAAAGTACAATCTATTGGAGTTTTGGGAGTTGGTTGAAGCTGTTAAACGAGGAAACCTACGCAGCTTGGAGGAAGTGATGAGCAAACACGAGATCTTCTTTATTAGCGCTGGGATTTACTTGATAGTTGAAAAGCTGAAGCTCATTACGTATAGAAACTTGTTCAAAAAGGTTTATCTCGTTTTAAATACCCATCAAATACCCGTAGCCAGTCTTTTGACTGCTCTTGAAATGCACGGTGTTGAGGATGTGGATATGGACGAAACAGAATGCCTTGTAGCTAACTTAATTTTCGAGGGTAAAATCAAGGGCTACATTTCTCATCAGCACAAAAAATTGGTCATCTCAAAACAAAATCCGTTCCCGCAATTGTCATCGTTGAATTCAAATTGAATAAAAATACGATAATATTATGTGAATTTTTAATTGAAATACGATACTATAGTTGATATTGTTAAGGAATCTGCAGTTGTGTGTATATACCTTTTATACGAAACCCGTAATTATAGGTATAAATTAAATATTCTTGTTATACAAGTACGCATTTCTATTATTTCGCTCCTCTCCAATGTCAGACAATGCGTCATTGTCAATCAGAAAAAAGCAAATGGTATGATAATACAAATTAGGCGTTCGAAAATTCAAATTATGTAACCGACTTCAAACTTGCGTATATTTTTTTCGCAAACGTGGAGTTAATTTATCAGATAAATATGGAAAGGGGGAGGATTACTTTCATTGGTATAAAAATATCTGTCAAGATTTTTTTTCTGGCTTAACAATTCAAATAAAGAAGATGAAAAATTTTCTTCGATACAATAAGACTTCACAAGGTATTTGAATCTGACACTAGACTCAAACGCGTGTATACTGCATGGCTATGTAGGCAATACAGAAATTGTTTACGTAATAAAGTGAGAAAATTGACGAAAGTATTGTATGTGGTTTGTATAATAGAGCATAATAAAAGGTCAATTTTATCGTGATAATTAATCGTATAAATAAGAGTTATTAAATTTGTGAAAATCGTTAAAATGACGTACTATTGATTGAGGGCCTTATTGGTTCTTGGGCCTTCGGACCGCGGCCAATCAAAGCTGCGTTAGTATTCGATGCAAGTATGGCCGCCCTGCCGTCACCTACGCAGGTATGTAATATTTTTTACGTTATTTCCCCTGATTAATTCCTCTTTAGAATACACTACGTGACATATGATGGTAGCGCAGACATTGCTTCGCAAGATAAATGAAATTCCGTCAATAAACGCACCCTCGTTGTCTTAAGAGACGATTTTTTCTGCAACCGTAGCATCTCGCCACCCGTGACAGCATCGATGCTATCTCCGAATTTCGTTTGTTTATTTAACACGAGTGACTTTTCTCGCCGTAGATGTGGCCCTCGTTATTTAGCTAAATTGTCCATCCAGAATCCACTGTTTAGCATTGATAATATTACTTCCATTAATCGAATCGCCTGAAAATGGCGAACGTTTACCAATGCACACCCCTTTTCAGAATCGTCTCTTACTTTGATGATAAAAAACGGTTTTGACAGTTGTCATAAGAAGAGAGAATAAAACAAATGAGTAAAGAGTGCATCGCATGTTATTTTGTTACTTATACGGAGATAAGTTTTATGCACCTCCTTCAGAATATAATTAATGGAATGAGAAAAGAAATGTCTTTCCTATCATTTAAACGTTATCTTGCGTACTGCCAACTATCTTGTTTCGTATCCTGTTGATAAATGTACGATAGATTTTGGGTCTGACTATGCACTTACAATACTACAGTTCATACTTATGATTGCATTTATGGAATTCAATACTAAAACAATTAAAAACATTGTTTCAGGTGGCTGGAAGCCACAGCGCCATATATGAGGCCTATTACCATCAGGTAAAATAGGCTTTTACCTCTCTATATAGTACGAATTATGAATTGTGATGTTAAGCTTAACGAAAAATGATTATTCATTAATTTATTCAAAGGTGGACCCTAACGGGTATGGACGTATCGGAGCGATGGAAGCTGCACGATTTTTGAAAAAATCCCAGCTGAGCGATGTTGTCCTTAGCAAAATCTGGGATATGGCGGATCCACAATCGCGCGGATCATTAGATAAATCCGGACTTTTCGTTGCGCTAAAACTTTGCGCCCTTGCTCAGGCAGGAAGTGACTTGAGCATGGCAAATCTCAATATTGAAACACTTCCACCAAAAATGGTAGGACATAGTCATTACTATTAACGAACTCTCTATATTTAATATAACAATACCAGCTTTCAAACATTTCATTTATTTTCGTGTATTTGGATAATGAGTAAAAAATATTTTTCAACGAAATTAACAAATAAAAGATGCTTAAGCACAATTGTCGTTGACATCAGAGTACAGTTATTAGCACTATTTACTTTATTATCTTATCAGTTTAACATTCAAAAGCTCCTCAAGCGTGTCGACTTGATATCTGAAAGAGAACAAAGATTAGAGATTTTCTTCAAAGATATTTTTCAATGATGAATACATCAAACGTTGATTTAAATGAATTTCTAATATCCTTGATAGAAATGCATATGCTAAGTTTGCCGAAACTTTCCGAGCGAAATAATTGCTGTTTTACAGGGCGAAATTCCAGTGATACCCCAAAAACCAAAGCCTATATCTCCAGCGGTAATAACATCGATGAGTAACGGGGACTGGTCGATCAAACCAAGTGAACGAACAAAATATGATCAGCTATTTGACAGCTTGCAACCAGCTAATGGATACATTCCAGGAAATAAAGTGAAAGGTGTTCTTATGGATAGCAAACTACCTCTTGATACTTTAGGAAAAATTTGGGATCTTGCCGACATGGACAAAGACGGGATGCTCGACAGGCATGAATTTGTCATTGTAAGTCATATCGCGCGCCAAGTACGAATAATTCGTTGTTATAATAATATTATTATTACTATTATTGTCTTTACGATCTGTATTCCTCAGGCTATGCATTTGGTCTACAAGGCACTTGAGAAATATGCTATTCCCAATGTGCTACCTCCAGAATTAATGCCACCAGGCAAAAGAAAAGACATCATGTCAGTTGCTAAATCCCCGGTACCTCCAATGGTTAGCGGACCACCGCCTATTCCTCCCTTACCTACTGCACCTGCTCCCAGCAGTCTTGCCGGTCTAGAATCTACAAAGGTATTCAATTTTTTCGTGTCAAAACATTCACCAGACAAGGGACTTTGATAGTAAAGCTTTCCCAGATTCGTGATTGAGTTTTCTGTCAATTTGTTAACAATAATTTGACGCTAAGATTTACTTTATTCATCACTTTAGCCACCAGCTGTTCAACACTGGGTCATCTCAGCCGAAGATCAAGCAGCTGCAGACAAACTCTTTGCGCAAGCGGACATGGATATGGATGGATACGTATCTGGGTCTGAGATCAAAGATGTATTTCTACAGAGCGGCTTACCACAGACTGTTTTAGCTCAAATTTGGTATGTTTTTGCTACAAGTATTTTGTTACTATCTCAAAAAAAAAATTTCTTGTAAGCCATTTTCTGAACCTAATTTGATTTGTGTATACCTTTGTGAATATTTGTTCTGATATTTTTCCCTGTAAACTAGTCTATGTCTTCTTGAAGAAAATCGAATCATGTAATTTCCTTAAACTATGCATCGGTAGATGACGAACCGTTGATCAATCATTTATTTTCTACTCAACAGGGGTTTGTGCGATATTTGTCAAAGTGGTAAACTGAATAAGGAACAATTTGCTTTATCGATGTGGCTTATTAAGCAACAACTAAGAGGCAAAGAGCCTCCTGCTACTCTAACACCTGAAATGATACCACCATCTTTAAGAAAACTTACAGAAAACGTTGTGGTGAGTAATGAATAACGAACGAGTAATTACCTACTTCAACCAGTCGCTAAAAGAGCGCGCATTTGTGATCTTTTATTTGTAATTCAACCCATCAACAACTCACCAACAAAATTAATGCTTGGTAATACGTTTCCGGCCTTTGAAGGCCTTCCAGAATACGTAAAGAAATATGGTAATTATTATAATTGCCCCAAACATGAATACGTGATGATCGAATTTTATTCCTTCAACTTCTTCTGTCACTTCCAATCGTATTGTACCAGCCAATTCGTCGTTTTGCCAACAACTGAAAAGTATCGATCAGCTACAAACTGTATTCGTAATTTGAATTTTTTTTTCTCACCCAGTTTGTCTCCTACCTGTAGATATTTGCATCTATAAATAGCAGTTCTGTTATTACCAAATGATTCTTCATATTTACGTAAATTCTGTCTTTAGATTGTTTTGCTATTAGTTTCGGATTCACCACTTTATTCCCAATTTGCCAAACTGCTGGAGCATCAGTATTCATATTCCTTGCAATATCGAAACCAGGATACAGTGTAATAAAAAATTCACCGAGTTTTAAACATCTGCAAAAACAATTTTCTCGCTCACCCAGGACACTTCAGCGTTGTCTTTGTTCCATGTTTTTTGTAAAACGTAACACGCGTTACAGTTGGCTGTGCATCGGGAGGATCTTGAAGCATTGAATAAATGCCAGCACTATTGTTAGCGCTCTCTAATACATTCCCTGCTTTGTCGCGTACTTCGAAGATGATATTTTCTTTACACTTTACCTAAAGACAAGAAGTATAAAGTTTTAAAATAAGAAAATAATGCAGTTGAAAGCCGCAACCTATACCTTGCAGAATCCGATCATAATCTCAGTCTTACGATTCTTTATCTCTTTTATATTTTGAATCAATTTAGGAGTCTGTTTGGATCTACAAGGAATCTTGTTTCTAAATACTGGCAAAATAGCCGCGACCAAATCTGATATCTTTTTTGGATCCTCTTCTTCCTCAGATGTGTCCTCATTGGCTGCGCTTGAAAATGGGAATTCCGATAAATTTCATGGCGAAGCAGTTGTTTTGTTAATTTCAAAATTGATCAATCACTTTCTCTTTTATTACGCTCGGGGTCGAGCTCGGATTTTGACTTCATTAAACTTTCATCCGCAACATGTTTGTGAGCCGAATCATCGAGCAATGAAATAGTACAGTATCCGTATCTAATTCTTTTCCCAACTTTATTGCAAACCGAACATTCTGTCCACTCCGTCCACAATGAGTAAGCCTTTAAGTTGTAGCGCGATATTATCGTTGGTGGTGAAGCATGTTCCCCTTTAGGTGCTTCGTCTGGCCGAACCATCCGCGTTTCTTCCGAGCTGTTATCTACATGTACAAAGTACGGAGTTGCCAAGGTGTTCCCAAGTTCGCACCAGTATTGACCTGCTTGGTGTAGCTATATTTTCATGCAAAGATGATTTTCCAATTATAGACGAGATAGTTGTATGAGACACCTTAGGGTTGGGTTACTTTTTCATAGTTTACTTGAATATTGTACATCGTCAGGGCTTTACCCTCCGGTGATATTAGCGTGTGTTCATCCAATTCCACCGGCTGATTAGTGACACTGTTGTTCGAGCTACTGTTGAAATACCATTCAACCAATTCAATTACGTGCTCTTCCGCCGGTGAGATACATATGTCGCACTTTAATCTGTGAAATAACGCTATATTTCAATTTATGGTTTTTACAACCATTTTGAACAACTGTCCTACTCTACTGATGTGCCTTCCAGAGCCATTACTACTTCCGGATAAATTGTTTTCTCTGCTCCACTTCTGGCATATTTTTGTTTCAAGCATTCGTAGTATTCCAGCCACTGTTCACGATTCACCTTCCTCAGCGTATCGTTTGTTCCCGGGTATTCAAACTCATTGATGTCCAAACTTAATTCATCTCCTCAAATGAATAAAATTTTTGTTTCCTAATACTATTTCTCATTTGACAAGATCCACAAATATAAGTTGAATCCATTATTAACATCTGAATGATTAATTGTGTCACCTTTTTTATTTTTGTTTAATATTCCGTTAATCTTTTTCCTCCACTTTTCAGTTTTACTGTTCAATTTACCCTTTATGTTGTAACTCACTGTCACGCTCATCGCAACGTACAACATAATTATAGTTTGCAAATGCATATTCTATCGCGTCCTTTTATTTTTATCACCTAATTAACTGCCAAATTTTCAATTCTCTTTTGTTGTGAAATACTTGAACTTACATTTGATCTTCTTTGTTTTAGTAACTCAGTGTTATTATTATTTTCTTGAAAAGTCATACGTCTATGTGTGAAAGGTTTATACAAAAAATGGATAGATCGAAATCAAACACATCTTTACCCAAAAACTACTCAGATTTGAGTGATTTGATACAAGTTGTGCCAACATTTTCACGAAGATATCCGGCTGTAATAGCTCTTCAAAACGAAAAAAGTAAAATCTGCTCATACGTAAAAGAGTTACATAAAGAAGCTAGTAAAGCAAGATTGGAGGCTCTGTATGGAAAAGACTGTCATGGAAGAGTTTTACTAAAACCCATACAGGAATACAAGAGGGAATTCTGTATGCGTAAATTGAATGACGAAAATTTTATTATTATTGATAATGATAGAGATATAAAAAATCGGAAAATCAATGTGCAAACGATTGATTCACCTAAACTCGTTACAAAGTCTAAGGAAAATCTTAATAAATGTAAAATTCCGGACTTCACGCTACTCCAAAAAATTCGTGAACAAAGTTTAGGTAAATTCTCATTTCTATGTATGTGAACGGTTTTCAAATTCACTGATATTAAATTGCACAGAAAAGGTACGAAGACAGTGCATCAAGGAAATGGAATGTGCTGAGCAATTTTGTCACAAACGCCACCAGAAATTGGAAAATACGAAACAAAAGCTTTTAAAAAATATCAGAAAATCAAAACCGAAAATTCACTGTTCACTCGAACAAGACGAAAGATGCAAATAGCCAAATTTTAATTAAATAAGTGGACATGTGTGAACGAGGGGATCATTGACACAATAAAGAAATCAATTTTGAACCGTCATTTTTCTATTGATTTATTTATTTTTTTCTTGTAATTTGAGAAAGAAATTTTTTTATTTAATCCCATTTAATGAAAAATATCCATTTGCCATGGAAGAAGAAAGGTCTTTCTTACTATTACGATTGTATTTAGTATCTTCTGGCCTTGTGATGTGCTTATATGATTGTGGATGCTAATACACAATTATCATTTCTCTTTTACAGGAGAACAACAATGTCTCCGGTTACTCTAACCCAGAGTTAGATATGATAAGCAAAGATATTGCGGATTTAGTACGAGAGAGGCACACAATGGAGCAAGATATTGCACAGAAGGAAGCTGATATTAAGATAAAAAATGGAGAGATTAAGAGCCTTCAAAGTGAGCTGGACACTTTGGCGGCAACTTTAAAACAGTTGGAAAACCAAAAAGGAGAGGCTCAAAAAAGGCTCAATGATTTAAAAGCACAGGTACACATCTCGTCCAGTTATTGCTTTGTAATGTATTATTCTTTAACAGAAAAAAATGAGTTTGTTTTTAAATCTATGCATCGTCGATTATTTAGAACTGCTTGATGATTTTTGTATTGCTTTGCTTTTGAATGTGCTGAAATTTTTTTTTAATCAATCTAGATTCAATTCATATCAAAATTACACAAGTGCTGCGAATAGTATATTAGTTCAATTCAATTGAAAAACAAATCTAAATAATCTGTCAACAAATCTGATAATTTTATAAAACATGTTATTGCCAACAAACAAGAGTCAATCAATCTGATTAATACAATTCTTTTGTGTGATTCTAACAGATTTTACAAATTGCTATTATACTTATCATGTTTGTAGATTTCCGATATAACTCACGAAACTAATGATAAAGAGATTTGTTGTTTTGTCTATTGATATTGGTACATACCTATTATGACATCGCAAAAAGCATTTATCCTTTTACTAGTCTTAACTGTGATTAATTTAGCATAAATAATTTAGCTTGGAAATATAGCCAAAGCTAAAAAAAATGCATTTTTTATGATTTGTTTTCGTTATGTCTGTTTTTCTTTTCGTTTGGCTTGTAGAGAGCTGATGTAGATAAAGAATTGAGTGAGATCGAGCACGAGATTCGCGAGGAGCAAGACAAGGTACAAAAAAGAAAAAACTACATTTTCTTTATAAAAAAAAACAGAAGAAAATAACATGTAGCTACACTTAAACATTGATACACTAATCAAATTTTGATGCATGTTCCATTAACGCGTATTAGCATTCACTGAAATGCTTTACTTTCATTCAAAATATGAAATTTATGAGAAGAGCATGAGTCAATGAAAGTATGATTCACAGATGGAGCATTTTTCAAGCACGTATTTAAAAAAATACATATATAGCCTTATCACTCGGTTTTGAAGGTTTGCACAATCGAGAGTATACTAGATTGTATGTTAGTTTTTGGATTTCGATCGTAAGAAAATGCTACATTCAGGCTTTCGAGCCATCAAACATTTTACGTTTATTTCCAAATTCTTGGATTACGGCTAGATTTAATTTGCTTCAAGTAAAATAATTCCGTGAATAAACGTTTTATTAATTACTTAGAAATACTTCAACAATAATTGTGAATATAAACATTCGATTTTTTTTTGTTAAATAAAAAGGTAGATAAACTTCGTCAGCAAGCGGAAGAACAAGAATCCGTTTTACGCACGCAAGAAGAAGAGCTTAGTTCCAAAAGGCAGGAATTAGAGGGTCTTAGATTGGAAGAACAACAGCTTGAACAGCAACAAGTAAAGAGTAAAGATCAGCTTAACGAATTGACCAAAAACCTCCAGGATACTCAGCTGCAAATAAGTCAAGCAAAAGTAAAAATCACTCATCTGGAAGAACAGCAAAGGCAAATGAGTGACGCTATTGCGTTGTATGATTCAGCTCTGGCAGCTGGTGATGCTAGTCTTGTCCCCGACACCACTCTGCGATTTGAACCAGAATTCCAAGATCCTCAGTTAGTATACACTATAAAATTTCATCAGCAAAAAGTTCACTCTTGAGATAGTTAGCAAGAGATATATTTATCAATATTTATAATTATGCGGAAGTGTAATCGATTCTGCATTTTTAGATTCAAACTTGACGACGATCAAAGTCCTGTAAAAGTGAACGGATTTGAAGATAAACACGCGGATCCTTTCTCCAGTGCAAACGGACCAACCCAATCAGGTAGTTTTAATGGAGATCCATTCGCCTCGAATAAAGCGAAGGAAGCTTTTAGTGCCCAAGGTGCTGATCCGTTCGGAAATTCATTCAATTCACAACCGTCGGCTGTAAGTTTGTTGTTCAAATTTGATTTTCATCACGTTATACTCTCATTATTTCTGGTATTCATTACTAATCTATTTATTTGGCAACAGGAACGATTCCCGAGCGATCTATTCACCGCGTTTAATAATTCTGGTAACGAGAAACAGGATCCGTTCGATCCCTTCGGAGACGAAAAACGAAATAATTCCAAGTCACCTGCGACAGGAGGAGCGCAGGTAACATTTACATCTGCTAGTTTAAAAAAGATGAATTTCAAACACTCCTGACGCTATAACTTTCAGAGAGAATTGTAATCTGGATGAAAAAAAAACCTCAGTTAAACATTCTCAATTTATTCAGGCCGTCAAGGATCCCTTTGGTGACGATCCGTTTGCAAATCTGCACGCGCCGGCACGCCCGGAAAGTCCTAGTCCAGCTCTACCTCCTAAAAAAGCGAAACAACCTCCGCCAAGGCCAGCACCACCTAGACCTTCGCAGGGTCCTACTGCTGGACTTGGTGCAGGTCCAATGCGCGCAGCACCTGCACCACCTACACCTTCGCCAACTCCAGACCCCTTTGTTAACGCGAATTCTGACCCTTTTGCCGCACCAGTGGAAAATAATAACAACGAAGCTGCTTTTACTACTTCAACATCTTCCAACGCAGGCTTTGCTGATTTTGCCAATTTCGATGCAAAGGTGAGACTCAGTTTCATTCAATCTAGTCTTTCACGCTTTATTATTCATGTTATCAGTCAAAGCATGTATAGCATTGGCTGAAGTTATATTAAGTTGACTTCTTTAGCTGTGGTATTCTCACGTCCAATATTGTCGTATTATTTATTAACTGTAGTCGAGAGGGGACATTACTTTAATATTTAAGTTTCTCTGTATTCATTATCTACATCACCGTGGTTGTTATACGTATATCAACTTGAAATAGTTTTTTTTTTTTTTTTTTTTTTTTCCAATTTTAATCTCACACTCTTCCTAAAACGCATAAAGTTTCTTTTTCAAAGTTAGTGCTTATTTCGATTTTGTCAGAGTACATTCCTCTCTTGAGTATCCCATTGATTTTCTTCATTTTATTCGTATATATTTAACCGTTTTCACCTCCTTTGTACAGTGTTCCCACAAAACCTACAAACCTTCTCCAAAACTTGTCGATCCCTGGCTATTCTGCACAATATGTTATTCCTGGCTATTCTACACAGTATGTTATTTATTATAATTTATCACCAAATTATGCATACATAGGCAAAGTTATTTGAAAAGTGCTCAATTATTATTATAGAGAATACAAATATTCATTGCAGATAATTGATAAATTGACAAAAAGTTCACTTTCTGACTGCTTTTCAAGTAACGATCTCAAAGTATATAATTACATTACAACTTTATACGTTTACCGATAAAAATATTTACAACTGTATTTAATAATAATCGTCGTTTTTTCCAAATTTATTTTGTATTTAGGTAGATGCTGTTACAATTTTCAGTTTGTCCACTGACCTGTCTCCTGGAGCATGACGCAAGCCCAATTTATTTACTATTTATTTATACACAGATCTATGAATGTTTCTTATTCCCATTGATAACAGCTTTTTCAAATTCTTTAATGTCACCGCCAACTACGAAACAGAATTTTTCCTCTACACAAACTGTTGAAAATTCGTGAATTGCTCTAATTCCAGCTTGATAGCTATTTGCATATTTTTTGTTTTCTTCCTAAGAAGAAAAAGCTATTATCGATATGTTTATTACTTTACGTGTTTATTGGCTTATTTTTGTAGCATTGTTTTTACAGTATTAGCATCAGCAGACCGATGGCACGAGATGATAACCGGCGGTTCCCGCATTTTTTCTCTTTAAATTTTCAGTAAAACAAAACTTACACGTGAAAAAAAAAAATGCTTCAGCCAGAACCAGTTCCTAGTCGACTGGCACCGCCGAGACCAGCGAGCAGACCGCTGACAACAACAACATCAGCGTCGGCACCTAAACTTCCAGACTTTACCGAAGATCCATTCCGAGACTACAGATACGAGGATCCGTTCAATATCACAGATCCGTTTCAAGACGAAACAGAAGATTCAAATGCAAATAAAAAGTCTGTCAGTACCGGTAAGCTCGATCCTTTTGGCTTTGAAACTGATACAAGGTTTTCCGGTAAGGATTCATTTCCAAAAGGATTTGATTCCGATTTTTCAAACACATTTCCTTTAACCAAAAATAAACCCGATAGCAAAATAGTCAACAAATTTGATACAGATTTTGGCAGCGCATTTTCAGATACTAATAAGAATACCAAAGCTTTCGAGGCTGATTTTGCAAACAATTTTGTTGATCCAAAATCAAAGACGAACGACATCAATGATGCATTTACAAGTAAATTGTCTGGTGCTGAGAAGGTGAGTAAAAAGTCTGGCTTAGATCTCGCACACACTTTGAAAGATAAGCTATCATTTGGGGATAAAAAAAATCGTAATAACAAAACGTGGAACGGTAACGGTGGATCTATTATGTTAACCGAAGAACAACAATTGGCATTAGCTGCTCAGCAGAGCTTGCGAGCCGAAGAAGAAAGGCGCAGACGTAGAGAACAAGAAGATGCAGATTTAGCACTTGCCTTAGAACTTTCTAGACAAGAAAAATCCGGCAAATTTTAACTCGTAACAGCCTATTAAATCACTGTTTCGTTATTTATCAAATTTAAGTACTGCATTACTGAATGTCCTTAGTTTTTGAAAATAAAAATCAAAGGGAAAAAAGAATACGAAATAGAACTTGTGCTGCTTTGTGCTCTTCGACAAAAGAAACCTTTATGATTTCGTTCAGTTAGTATCCTCGAAGTTTTATTGCAATTTAATATGAACAAAGCTGTTCAAATATGCAATGCGATATCAAATCTCGATATTTTCTTTTTTAATAAGAAAAATACGATAATATAGGATTGAATTTCTATTGATTTATTTTCTTTCATTTCACTCGTATCTTTAGACGAACGGATTTAAGATCAAAGGTAGATCTTTTGCAATACGATGACACGTTAATAGAACTGCTGTGATTATTAAGTAAACAATGGTGTAGATTATTCTGGCTCTGAATTGATGTGTGACGAGAACAATTCAGACATACAGACTCATTAAAGATGCCTTGTGATCACGCTTTTTGATTTGGGTTATTTTATTTTCAAATTGACTATTGATTAGTTGATCCGTCAGCATTTCATCACCGAGTACGTGAAGGAAATTCTACCCACATGTATAACGTGTTAACAATATCGTTGTAAAATTTCAAGGTATTAAATGTTGATTTTGAAAATCGGAAAACGAAAAAGAAACAGTTTCAATTTGAAGGATATGAGAAGTCATGACTTGCAATAAGTTTAAAGGAATCGAGGCAACACATCGACTTGAAGATGTAATTTTTATTATAAATAAGACTTTGGCGCCTAAGTAAAAACCTACCGTGCAAATAGTATCTGCCAGAGAGGCAGGAAAGAAAGAGTGGTAGAAATTGAACTAATGTTACCGATGCCATATCATTTTTGATTAATTTCTAACAGTGATAGTGCGTGCGTATTATTTTATGCTCTTGAATCATACGACACATTAACCAAATCTCCAAAGTTATATTTTTACGTTGATCATAATGCCATTCCCAAGGTATGGACCACAAAGTGTGCATCAGTGCAAATTATAGAAAAAATATGCATATAAATATTGAATACAAATTTATCAATAAATTTTCGTTGCAAGCCCAAGTATTACAATTATCCTAATATTAAGGTAATCTTTCATTTATTAGTACTATTATTATTATTATTATTATTATTACTATTACTATTATTATTGTTATGTTGAATTCTCAAATTCGCTAGGAAATTTGGCCAAATCAAAGCAATATATGTTTATATTTCTATTTGAACTACATAATATGCAAAATAAAAAATATCACTAAAGTGAGGTAAACTCACTTTTATCATCACGTACAGCAAGTTATTATCATACGTGAATATATAGAATTTCTATAAAGTTATTCTCACTCAATATAATTCATTGTTTGCCATGAATGTTCACATGGCCGATATTTGAGACAAATTCTGCATGACATGTGTTAGGTCGTTAATGCCTTAATTGGGTGTAAAGTATAAACTCTGAAAATGCCCATACACGAATAGTTACCATACCATACAAAATTCTATCACGATTCTGAAAGATTTATAGTTGCATTGTCACAAATATGTAATTATGGAAGCTTTTTTTTTTTTACCATCTTTGTGAAAAACTCCAACCGGTCAAATACGTGTCATCCATAGCTTTATATGTCTCTGAAGTAATAATAAATAATAAAATCGACATATACGTGCTTTCACACTGTATTACTTATACTATATACATATAGCATACCAAAAAGAAAAGGAAGAAGGAAAGAAATTGAAAAAAAAAAGTATATTATATAATCGAAACACATTATAGTAACAGATTATTAGTGGAAGGACAATAATGTCAAAAAGATATCATAGAATTTGAGATATTAGTTTCAAGGCATACGAAAAAGAAAAAAAAAAATAATAATAAAAGAACGCTTTCGCGCATTCTGTACGAAACGTTAAAAATTTAAAATTCAGTAATAAAATGAATTGAAAAATATATTTCTATATTTTCAATATATTAAGTAGATATTGCATCGTAATGTACAACCAATATTTTTATTTTTTTCTTGTTTAGTTATCGGTTTTTTTTTTTTATTTTTTTATTTTATTTTATTTTTTTCTTATTCTCTAGAAAAACAACCAGATTGTTCTAAGCGGTGAAAGTAACGTGTCTACTTTCATTCGTACTTTTTTTTCTGATTGTAACATTGTCCTTTTTTCCTTTGAAAAAGATATAGTTGTGTACAAAAAAATATATAATATGTAGAAAAGCATATATAATCATCTATAAAAATAAAAAATCGTGCTTGTTTGTAACTAAAAAAGATGCGTGACAGCAGACAGTTAAAATCTTTGCCGTACGGTACTTGCGTGTAAAATGCCTTTATCATTTGATTGGCGTAAAGAAAATATTACCTTCTTTGTTATAATCACCAAAATTTTATTTCATACTACCTTAATAATATTGTTGTGATGCTGTGTATATCTCAATCTGATTATTATACCTTTTATTTCGAGTTTTCAAGCAGTGAGAAATAATAACTTCCGTACCTTCATAATCTGTTGTCTAGTTATATTATTTGTAAATTTTTAATGGCGTACGTTGTGTCTATGTTTCATTAGTGTACACTATATGTAGTAGTAGTATACATTATTTTCGACCTATTCTAGACTATATTATTATAACATTCAAATAAGCGTGATGATAGCCTTAACGCCAATAAGTAGTATCGTTATGATCATAATTTTCGGCTTTTCTTCAGAACCTACCAAACAAAATTTTTGGAAATTAATAATTTTACATGAGGCCTTTCATCGCACACGATAAAGTGGCAATCACTATTTGTAACTTTCACCTCTCTTATCAACCGTTTGATTTTCCATACCTACGCAATTGATCGAAATTTAGATAAATAATCAACAAAAAATGGTCAGAAATAATGTTGGAATGTTTTTGTTTTTCTAGCGTAATGTTCGATCGTTGCTATTTCTGAGACTCAGCATCGTCGAATTATGATTTTACTGCTAAATAAATGTATGGTTTTTATTCTTTTCTTTGCTTTTTCAAAAAAACACTTTACCTGATTTTCAATGCTTCTAATCTGTATCAAATAGGTTGATCAATGATAATTCGCTTGAATGTAAAAAAAAAAGCTTTATATTCTACTTAAGCTTTATCATTATCAAGATACAACCCAAAGAGAATGGTGTTCAAATTTCTATACATTTGCATTCGATTTTTAATTTCTCAGCTTAGCAGGAAATCTATTACATCTGTATTATTAGCATTTTGACTTTTTCTTCTTTTTATTTTGTCATTTTCTTTCAATTGACACCGTCTTTCGAGAACGGTGACGCGTTGTATATACTATTATTACTATCATTATAACTGTAATAATAATAATAATAATAATAATAATAATAATAATCGATTAATTATTGTTAACCATAACGATATGAGGAATACATTAATAATACATACCCTAATATTAATCGTTGAATAAATGAAATAAAAGATACTATAAATTTATTATTACATCTAATCTGTTCAAATGTAACCATAAGTATGGTATTGTACATTATAATAAGAAAATCCCTGTATATAATATAAGATTACTGTATTATCTGTTTAGAAAAGACAACAAAAGAAAAAAAAACCTTGTGTATTAAAAAGACACGAACAAAATTAGAACTTTTTTTTTTCTCCATTTAAACAAAATACTATAATGTTGATCGAAACAACTTTAGTCGTATAAAGCGAATGTAAAAATGTTCATTTTCTCTGATTGCTTGTTCTTATGCTTCGAACAATCTACGCTGCTTGGATGTTTGTCCAATTTGACGTGTTAAGATACAGTGCAAATAAGAACAAATAAGTGTAGATTTTGGAAAATGGCAATGAGAATAACATTTTTGTTTTTTCATTCATTCGCGTTATCCTGCAGTTATATACTATAACTATTTTGTTCACAAATTCTGTGAAATGTTTATGGATAATTGGTAGAAATTGGATGCCAAGGAATATTCTTCATCTTATAATTTTACAATATGAATGAAAATATTCCGAAAATTATTGTTTATTAACACTGACCACTCCTTATACATGTAAAATAATAATCTCTGTCAATTTTATTTCTTTATTTAAAAAATTTTGTTCTCGTTTTCTACAACATAAAGATGCCATGATTATTAATCAGACCGATAATGATTAACGCATTGTTTAAATTCTTAATGGCACGACTTTTTAGTGGAATGCATGTTTGCTATCGAATAAGTGATTGATATTATACTTATAAATAATGTTTGAGTCTACCACATTAGTTCATTTATAATCAATCGTTCATATCATACCGCATAGTATACATGTTACATATTTATGTTTTAAATTGAAATGTTTTTCAGTAAAAGACTTATTAAGATGAAAAATAATTAAATCATAAACTTTGCACATACGTACACAAATACATATGTTGTTAAGTGTTAAAACTTGAATAATATTGTATAACATATACCAATGTTCAGGTACAAAAACTAAAAACGTTACATTTCATCTGTTACTTAATCCAAGTGCCCGTCTATGACTAAAATTCTAATAATAAAATTGTCAACTCGCATGTAAATGCTCCTAAGCTTGATGAGAAATTTTTATCTACACACGTATTCTTTCTTCTTATTATTTTGCTAATCAAAAATTGTGTTTCAAATAAGTGTAAGCCTTTGAATAATGCCTGTAAGAAACAATTATTATAATAATAACAACAACAACAACAACAACAATAATAATAGTAATAATAATAATATAATTTCTTAAGTCAGTAAATGAACGAAATTACCTGTTTAAAAATTATGTTAAAATAATGACGAAAAGTATCATCTGAATATAGGTTTAAAAACAGGAAAACAAAAAAAAAAAATTAAAAAAAAATAAAATACCCTATAACAACAAACACACGTGTATGATACATGCGTACTAATTTATACACACAAAACCTAGTAGATTTGAAAAAAATTATCCGCAACTTGGAAAGTTGAAATATATCGATACTAAGCATACAATTAAACGGTGTTCACTTAATCTTAATTTCCACTGAACCTTGCGTTATATTTCGTTGATTCTTCAGTACCAGAGGCTTTCCTATCAATGTTCCAAAATCTTGACAAAATCATACGTACCTTGGTAAATTTGAAAAATTGTTCATATAACAATAATTATAAAATACAAATAGACTTTGGTAATTTGATTCTCGTATTTACCGCGTAAACTACACAGTAGAGCTGTTTGCTGCTCTATCGGTAATGAAGAAACTAACCGATCTAGCGGCTCGCCAAATACCCATGTTGTGTTTTTCAAGGTTAGGTTTAATTTCACCGGATCGCGGAAAGATTTCTTCCAGAATCATCAATTCGACTACGGTTACTTGCTTATTGTTTTGAAGATTTGGAATTGTTATAACGAAAAATGAACGCAAGTATAATGTTTATAAATTTAGCGAAAAGATCGTATAGTATTCAGAAAAGTCGGAGAGTACTTTCGAATCCCGGCATACAGAGGAGGGCGGATATCCTAGAAGGCGACGTAGAAAAGGATTTGGAAGCTTTTGACGATTTAGATTTGGAAGAAGCGGCGCCGGATTTTTTCGGGGTTCACAAGTCCTACTCCATGCACAAACAGTAGGTAACATTAATTGATTAAACTATTAAGGCTTCGTTCGACTGCAATATTACCACATTGTTTATCTTTACAGAGAAATGGAGGCAGCTAAGGAGAAATTAAAACTGCGCATCGTGGCTAGAAAGTATTTCAAGGAACATGAACCGAACCTTTTAACGTACATTGAAAAGCAGCAAATACGTCACTTGCACGAGAGCGATTCGCTGGTTTATACTCCAGAAAAATTGAGCGAAAGTTTCCCTGCGTTACCTCACACTATACGTAGAATTCTCAAAGCTAGATGGCACGCTAGAAATGCGGACAGGGTCGTGAAACATGATCAGCAGGTTATTAATAATTGGAAAAAATTCAAACGAGGAGAATTACCGGTGGAGCCAAGATGCAGGCAGCACTTGGAAAAGTTTAAGAATCGAAATATTACTTTACCTGACAAAGCGGAAGTGGAAAAAAAACTCCTTCCACCGCCACCGGAATTCAAAAAACCACAAAGTCAAATATACAGTGGATTAATACAGAAATACTTGCAGGATAAAAAGGGACATGATGAAAATAATAAAGTAGCAGTAGACAATGGTTCCAAAAATGATTATGAAAGTAAAGATTTAATGCACAAGTACAGGAAAAATTCAACTGAGAATAACCTCATGTTCAATTCTAACCAGAATCCCCACATAATTACCATCGGGGACACTGGAAAAGAGAAAAGAAGGATCAAAAATTTAGACAAACCTCTTACTTTGGACAAGTTTTTTGAGGAATCTGTGAAAAACATGGGAAGCGCACCTTCGTTGGAGGATCAGGTCCTGATGGATACATATAAGAAGAAAGTGGAGTTGGAAACTGTGAAGAATCAGAAATTGGAAAACATTGATCGACCTGGGCTTCAAAATTTTCCAACATTGCCAAAGAGTAACCTGCCATTGGCTGTAGTTGAGAAACAAAACGAGGCAAAGAATATCAAAGTGCCAGATGATTCCAAGAAAATGGAGCTGCAAACCTACGTCAAAGTCTGGGAAAAGAAAGCGATTCAGGAAGAACATTACAGTGAAGTTATAAAAATTCCAAAGGATCAATACAAGAAAGGAAAACTGTATAAAATTCAGGATTGCTTTTACGACGATGATGGAGAATTTTTGTACAGAGTACCTGGACTCAAGGGCTAATTTAAATCAATTGTAAAAACTTCATTTGTTTTTTCGGATTAGTTCACATGGAGTAAATCACATAAGATAACAATATAAGTTAACGTACTGCTACACATTATAGACTTGTCATTGTGGTAGTTGTATGTAGGTTGTAAGTAGTCATTTCAATTATTTATAATTACAAAAGTCGAAATTATAAGTAATTAACTATTGACAATACGTGTGTCATTTGTAACTGTTTTACACACTTTCAGTAAATATTACAAAAGCCAAACTTATAAATTAAAAGAATGAAAGGATCCACATGTCAAGATTATAAATGTGAGTATGCAAAATATTCTTTATATTTAAAAAATTAGAATTCAATTTACAAAATGTAAGGCACTAGTTTATTAAGCATGTGGCGACGAATCTGTCGATGCTTTCTCACGTGCCATTTCAATAATTGTTTCAATGTTGATAATGTCTCTGTGCTTAAGCATCATTTCAAAAAGAAATGGTTCCTGGGTCAGCATATCGCTAGCAGTGGCAATCATGTTCGTCATTAGCCGTTTCATTATATTGATTTTTAATAATCTCAATTCCAACTTCTTTTTGTTTCTATAAAGCAAAAGTATTTAGGTAGATATTTGTTTTCTCGATAGAGAAAATTAATCATATTATTCCACAAATGGCCAAATTTTTTCCATTGTATTGAATTATTCGTAAAGTTTTTAGAGTTGGATATCGTGGCTTGCTAGTCACGTAATGTTTGGCACTTACGAACCTCAATATTTCAGGGTTTGCATCGTGAAGTCTTGCATTCCGAAGAGCCTTTTGAGTTTGTAGAAACTGGCTATGTTCCAATAAGGACTCTTGGCATTCTTTTTTCAGATTTAATTCCTCGTTCAATGCATTGGCCATTGAAACGTTTAAGGATATCAGTTTATCCGAGAGTATGAACAGCCTTGTCAGGCACTCCTTTACCTGCCTTTGAAAGTAAAATAAATCAACAATTTAATCACATTAAATATCGTTACGATATGAGCAATTACTTCTTGATTTCAGGCGATGATTTGTCTTTAAGCACAATATCGTCAATCGTACAACTTTGAAGACACACATTAATCATGGAACCAGCTATTTTCATATTTCCTACTGCCTGATGTAAATTTTCAAATCCATCGCCAACATCTTGATTTCCCTCTGTAACAGAATCTGAATAGAAGACTTGTAAGCAGTTCCTTTGAAAGATTGGATTCTAAAAACACTACGATATGTGCAAGACCTACGCGCGTTGTGTTTAGCATTCACCAATATCCAATGAGCCTTTTGTTTCCGTAATATCTGCCGTATATCCTGTATTTGTTCTTCGAGCGGCTTAAAATCGTCGATTGAAACTGCACCGACGTGGAAATTAGAAACAGATTTAGACAAAGCTTGTAAAGCTTGGTTCAATTGTTGGAGTGCCATAATTGTAGAATCCGGTCTCATAAGTAAATGAACTTGTTGAGTCGAATAATTCTTGCTACATTTTCAACACTTGAAAGTTGCGCTTGCTTTTCTTCCTGAAAGCTTTAATTTTATAATACCTTGTTTGCAAACACAAATAATTTTTAGAAAATAAAACTAAAATGTATTATGACACTCGTAATACACTTGCCGTAATTAAGCAGCAAATTATTTGATTCTCAAATTATATTTTGCCACAGGTATCACTAATAAGTTTTCACCGACACAAGTAATATTTCGATTACATTTTTGTGAGGTTAGGATTCCGCTCAAATTTTTCACCGATTCCCGCCATTTTCATCCGACCTCCAAATGGCTGGTTAAAGTTTTCTCCCTATCAAAAGAAACGCAAAAGGCGAGTCAATTACCTCTAAAAATATCGACCACACATGATTTCGATTTAAGAAGCTACGTTTCCGAGTTAATTTTCTTCACCTCTCTGCAAAGACGCACGCTATTGATGACAATTTCCCATAAATACAAGTAATATTTCAAGTTCATTGTTGTTGAGGTTAGGGCTCCGCTCAAATTTTTCACCGATTCCCGCCATTTACACCAGCCATCTCAAATTACAAATGGCTGATTAAACTCACCCTCGATGCTCTCGCTTAAAACCGTGTTGTGACTAAAAGAAGTTTTCTCTTTATCAAAAGGTGATTCAAATACTTTCTTTACGTTACGAACATTGACGCATCTAACAATATAGACTACACTTCAATTCGATGCAAGAAGCTACGATTTCGATCTGCATCCTTCGGCCCTCCGCAACGACGCCACTCACGCATCGCTATTGACGTTTGTGATTTTTCGTACATACTTTCCTCATAACCGCATCATAAGAATTCTTTCTATCAATGCACTCGAGGAATTCACATGCGGGTATCTACTCATATTGATTCCTGGAATGATCTCTGTTCGCTTTTTCTTAAATAGCCGTGTTCATCTGCTTGATAAATTTGCGGATTACATCAACCTAGTGATCACTACTAGAATCTCTGATCATAAATGAGATTTGAAAAATTTTAGGAACTATCGGTCAACAACAGACGGTAGGATGATGCACAGGCGGGGGGGAAAGCGTATTCGGATGGACGATCCTGTCCCTCCGGAGTACGAGACTCCCATGACCCCCATGACTCCGATGACCCCAATGACGCCTTTACACGAAACTGCGAGTAATGAACTTCAGGAGTCTTATTCATCGTATGCGTCATATCAAGCGCCGCAAACTCCTATACACAATCCCACGTTAGTATTTACATAATGAAGACGGTATTTTAATTTTTCTTCAACTTCGATATGAATAGTTTATTTCTGATCATGCCTGCGTCTGCAGTCGTAGTCAGCTGGTACTACATTTTTTTCTTCTCTTGTAATACTACAACTTGTAAAAATTTCTACATTTTTATTTCAGTCCAGAACATTACTCTCCGGACAGCTATAGCTCACCAGGCACCTCACAGCAACAGCAACACCAGTATGTGGAACAAACGTCTAGTTTTGAACCAGCTGCGCAGTTTGAGCAGCCAATGACACCTCTGGCACCAGCTAATATGAGGATCACAAGAAATACACGCGCCAGATTACGTGGTACACGATTTTTAATTTTTTCACTTGATATTAATCTGAATGCAGTGTGAATCTTTGCTTCTCTGATCCTAATTACTGATTTTTATTAACATTACACTTATTGTGATAATTTCTCTTTCAAAGGGAGCACGGTTCAACAACCAAAATATAAAGAAATTGATACGGACTTTATACCCACTGTCGCCCCTAGAGGTCGTGGTGGAGGTGGACGTGGTCGTGGTCGACGGGTTCCACACTCAAACAATCTTGAAGATGAAGCCAGTCTCTACTACATTATTAAGAACAATCGCTCTTCCCTTACCGTAAGTTGCATACCAATAGCTTCAAATGTAATTTTATTAAATGTCTAGAATATGTGTACCTTTCAATACATATTAATATCCGCAGACAATAGTCGACGACTGGATTGAGAAGTACAAAATTGATCGAGGAAATGCCCTTCTTATGCTTATGCAATTTTTTATTAATGCGAGTGGCTGCAAGGGACGGATTACATCCGAAATGCAGGCTACTATGGAGCATGTAGCTATAATTCGTAAAATGACGGAAGAATTTGATGAGGTACCTCGTTGTTTTATGTCCATTATACGAATTCAATTGAAAATTATCATCGAACATAAATTCTGACCGATTGTTTTGATGTTTACACTTTTTTGTAATGCTGCAGGAAAGTGGAGAGTATCCATTGATCTTGCCTGGACAGCAATGGAAGAAGTTTCGATCAAATTTTTGTGAATTTGTTCAAATTCTGGTTCGCCAATGCCAATATTCCATCATCTACGACCAATTCCTCATGGACAACGTTATTTCTTTGCTTACTGGGTTGTCGGATTCCCAAGTCAGAGCTTTCAGACACACTGCAACCTTAGCTGGTAAGTGAATGCAACTAAACGTTTAAAGACTAACAATAAGTGAAAATTTCTGATGACAAAAAAACTAACTAACAATTGACTTCAGTTCAATAAGAATTGAATTCCTAATTTATCAGAATTCAGAAATCACATCTTACTAGGCAACTGGGAAACGACATTTCATATAAAATTTTCTTGCAGCTATGAAGCTCATGACTGCTCTGGTAGACGTCGCTCTAACTGTATCAATAAATCTTGACAATACACAGCGTCAGTATGAAGCCGAAAGGCAGAAAGCAAGAGAAAAGCGAGCAGCTGACAGATTGGAGTCACTAATGGCGAAAAGAAAGGAACTTGAGGAGAACATGGATGAGATTAAGAACATGCTGACATACATGTTTAAGTCTGTGTTTGTTCATCGTTACCGAGATACTTTACCAGAGATTCGAGCACATTGTATGGCTGAAATTGGTGTGTGGATGAAAAAATTTCACCAGAACTTTCTTGATGATTCGTATTTGAAATATATAGGTATGAATAACAATAACAAATATGAGAAATAATTTTCAATATAATTCAAACGTGTAACCATGTTCTCTCAATTCAACTTATAGGATGGACGCTACACGATAAAGTCGGCGAAGTTAGACTCAAGTGTTTGCAAGCTTTGCAGCCATTATATGCCTCGGAAGAATTGAAACTGAAACTGGAGCTATTTACAAGCAAATTCAAGGATCGAATTGTTGCAATGACATTGGACAAAGAGTACGACGTGGCGGTCCAAGCGGTGAAGCTTGTTATATCTATATTGAAACATCACAGAGAAATATTGACAGACAAGGACTGTGAGCATGTCTATGAGCTGGTTTACTCATCGCATAGAGCAGTCGCACAGGCTGCTGGAGAATTCCTCAACGAACGACTCTTTGTGCCGGATGAAGAAGCAGTTGCAGGTGTAAAGACGAAACGGGGT
This sequence comes from Diprion similis, assembly GCF_021155765.1. Lineage (NCBI taxonomy): Eukaryota > Metazoa > Arthropoda > Insecta > Hymenoptera > Diprionidae > Diprion > Diprion similis. Next base: position 1,354,231 of record NC_060113.1, on the reverse strand, counting down.
AAAAAAAGACTTCCCAACACACCTCTGATCAGAGATCTTGTTCTGTTTTTCATTGAATCTGAGCTCCACGAACATGGTGCATATCTAGTCGACTCGTTGATCGAGACTAACCAAATGATGAAAGACTGGGAATGCATGACTGATTTATTGCTCGAGGAAGCAGGGCCGGAGGAAGAAGCACTTGATAACCAGAAAGAAACTTCTCTGATCGAGTTGATGGTTTGTTGCATAAAACAAGCTGCCACAGGTGGGTTTTGAATTAAAAGTCATGAAGAATACTAACATCGATATCAAAAGTTTGAACAATTGTACTATGATTTTATTGTAGGTGAAGCACCAGTTGGCAGGGGTCCAACGCGTAAGAATATGTCCGCAAAAGAATTAAAACAGGTTCAAGATGACAAGCAACGACTTACAGAACACTTTATTCAGACTTTACCTTTGCTGTTGGACAAATACAGAGCCGATCCAGAAAAATTAGCAAATTTACTTTCGATACCTCAGTACTTTGATCTCGACATATACACTAAATCAAGACAAGAGCAAAACCTTGAGTCACTACTGAAAAAAATTCACACCATCGTTGAGAAAATCAATGACACCGAAGTATTGGATACAGCGGCCAAAACTTTGGAACATATGTGCATCGAACGTCATGCAATATACACTAGGTACAAATAAGTGATTGACATTTGACGCTAATGTATCCGCAATCCACTTCTTTCTAGTATTTATCAAATAATTTCATCAATTCTCGTATTTTCAAGTTGTGACCTGGCCCGCTCAACGTTGATCGACATGATAGTAAACAAGTATAAAGAGGCTATCGACGAATATAGATCATTGATAGAGGGAGGGGACGTTCCAAATGAAGATGAAATATTTGAGACTATTCAGTCCCTCAAAAAGGTTGCAATATTCTACAGTTGTCATAATATGAACCCATGGGGGATTTGGGACTCAATGTACAAAGATATCGAAGGCGCAAGGGATCCTGCAAGGTACTTATCACGTTTACATACAATGTACTGCCACACTGTTGATCAGACACATGGGGCATAACTTTGGTATCAATGTAATCAATTTTATTATAGGTGTTTACCGCACGAAGCAGTCAAGTATTGCATCAGTGCTTGCTTTTTCGCAATTTTGTGGGGACAAAACCACCTTTTGGAAGCAGTTGACTCGGGAAGCAAACGAGGGGAAGATGAATGCTGCGAATTGAAGAAGCGTTTACACATTCTGATGGATCAGATGTGTTATTTAGTTGGGGGCGATGGCAATGCAGTGGTAATTATAATTTTAATGAATTAATAAGAAACACATTGTGCTAATTGTTTGTTTGTTCACTTTGTGTCAGTCATCAATTTTACAGGTTGTACCCCCAATCCTGAGAGAAGAAGCATACAATTCAATTTGTGACTTGTTAGTTATGTTTTGTAACCAATTAAGCACGCACCATAATCCTTTGATGCATCATTTGGTTTATGAAACTGATCAGAATATGCAGAACATGTTGAATAAATTTATACAGGAGTATGTTTTCTGTGAAGAGGAAGATGGTTAGTATTTAAACCATTTAGATACTTAAACTTGATCATTAATGCATCAATTACAAACGTATTTCGAACATTTTTAGTTGACGCAAAATTTATAATACATTTTCAAATAATTAAACTGAATTTAGATGAACACGACGAACACTCGAAGATCGAAGAATTACATAAAAGAAGAAATTTCTTGGCTGGATACTGTAAACTGATCGTTTATAACATGATGCCCACAAAAGCTGCTGCTGACGTTTTTAAACATTACGTCAAGTACTACAACGATTATGGTGATATAATAAAAACTACTCTCGGCAAGGCAAGGGATATAAATAAAACAAATTGTGCTCTAACAATGCAGCACAGTTTGAACATCCTCTATAACGAAATAGTTGCAGAAAAAGGAAAAGTAAGCAGAAACAGCGAAGAGTTTACTGCTATAAAGGTAAACTGATGAAAATATCCACCTCTTACTAAATAAGATTTACGTTATTTTTTACCTATCCATAGATCCCATCAAATAACACGGAAACCTTTTATACGTGTTTAAGTTGACAATTGTAACTCGGAAAAATTTTTCTCTCTCAAAATCTTCATTACGTAATGAATTCAACCTACGATTTCCAGGAATTAGCCAAGCGGTTTGCCTTGTCTTTTGGCTTGGATGCAGTGAAAAACCGAGATGCAATTGCAGCTCTACACAGAGCAGGCGTTTTGTTTGCCATAACGCCTCCAGATGGAGTTGAATTGGACCCGACTGGACCTCCTCCCAATCTGGCTTTCCTAGAAATATTATCTGAATTTACAAATAAACTTCTGAAGCAAGATAAACGCGTAGTGTAAGTATTATGTGTGGCATGATGCATGTTTTATTTTTAATTCTAACCGAATTTTTACTTCTACGTTAGAAACATCTGCAATAGTGTACCGAGAACAATAATGTTTTTATTTCATAAAACAAGATCCTTCAAGAAACTTTCCAGAAACCTTCAGGGCCCTAGTTTTCAGGTTTTACTTGGCCATGCAATTTTGCAACCATAACTATGATAATGTAGCAAAAGTCTTGAATAATCTGACCAACGAAATCTTTCACTGACATCAAAATTTGCTTTTTCTTTACGATTTTAAAATAATTTTAGAATTTCATGTTTAGAACGACGTTGATCCTATAGATCTTATAAATCACCTAAACTTGCATGCACCAAATTGAAGTTTGCGATTCAATTTTACTACCTTTTCTGTAAGTCTTTGCAAAGGGAACCTGAATCAGTGCTCCGTCATGGATAGACTTTGCATACTAGCAAATAAGAATAGCTCTTGGTTCGCGTCAAATAACATTCGGATACCATTGAGAGTACTAGATAGAAATAAGATTCTTATCTTCCGTATATTTTATCTACTATTGTTTATTGTATGGTTTTTCTTTTTGCCTTTTATGTTTTCTCACTGTCAAAGGTTTCTATTCCATGTAATTACTAAGCCAATAAATAAATAAATAAATAAAACAAGGAAATAAAAGCAACATGAATCTCTAGGTTGAACTTTCTCGACAAGCGATTACAAGCTGGCATGCCATCATCGAGAGGAGAGGATTGGCAACCATTGTTATTGTACAGAAATAGCTTACTACATGGCGAAACTGATCAAGTTCCAGTCACAAGTAAACGTGCCTACACAAGACGCAAGAAAGACCTCCTTGCTGGTAAGTGTTGGGAAATTTCTCAGCATGCTTGTTTAATTTTGCATAATTATGATTCATATCTACGTTAACACTAATCAGATGTACTATAATTTTGAAAATTACTAGTATTCCGCTAGTTTGATATGTACACTAACGTTACTATTCCGTTTCCAGAAGAAGAGGAAGCTGATGAGGCTGACGACAACTCCGACCACGAGTTCATGGGGTGAGTCGGGTGTCTTTTTTCACATAAATTGTTATTAATATTTAATAAATGTGGTATATAGGTGCCATCATCTAATATTGAGATGTTTTTTATGTAAAGTGTAATAGTAATATTTATAGATTTTCTTGTTTTATTTTTCATACGAAACGTAATATGTAAAAACAATATGAAAGATGATAACAGAAGTACATAGCTTAAAATTTACACACTCTGTGCAGTTTTGAATTATCAAAGGAACTTTAAAGTATTCTTAAAATGATTATTGAAATTAAAATGATTTCAAATGGTTGACACTGCACAAATCAAATCTTATAAAGAAAAAAAGCTACTCAATGCCGTAGTAAGCTAGAGGAATTAATCACATAAGATCTGGTAATGAATTTATTTTTTCTTTGTTTTTTTTTTTTTTTCATGTAAACGAAGGTTGTATGTAAAATGTATAAGTCGAAGAAAATGAGAAAAATTACGCCAGACGCTTTTCTCATTTGAACAACTTTCCAATTCATGTCTTTAATACACGATATTTTGTACTACGATCGTCAATGTTGCACTTGTCTATATTTCACATTGGCTTCGGGCTTTGAGTACTTATCAAACTTTTTGTTCAATTAGCTTCTTTCTGAATAAACCTTGACGTCTCCATTAATAGGCGCTCGTGATCCGTTAGGTGTTACAGTTGTAATTCCAAATTCTAGGTCGTGGATTTTGAAATGCAGTTATAAAAGACAATAACGTATCAGCATTTAAAAGATGACTAGCACTTCTAGATCCTCTGTGTACTAAATTAAAAAAAGATTATTAGATATATTTATAAAAATTCTCTATTGGATGAAACTTATATAAATTAATAATGATATTCGCAAGAAACGATTTCATACAGTATTGTAATTTCTAAGAAAGTATAACCAATATTGTTTTGTGTTTTTACTTTGAACGATTCACCGTATTACCAAATATCGCTGACAACTTCTACAAGATATCTAATTTTAAATGTGTTTCAATGACGTCACAAAACTGTTTTCCTCTACCGTTTGTAGAGATATTAAATTTCAGAAAGAGGGTAATTGTTCGGATATAGTAACAATAAGGAAACAGATTTTTACATACATTACTCAGAGTGTAGACACAGTAATATCGTTTCAAGTTTTGAGAAACCTTTTCCGTTATGGTTCTAATTACCTGACAAAAATGTTATCCAAATAATACACAGTCTTGAATCATACATCAAATATCATTCGTCAAATCAAACTCAACTTTGAGCTTAATTTATTGTTACTTTCTATAACACCAACATTTTCTTTCTACAATTTCACTCGAATTACAAATGCTATTCATCTGTAGCAACTATCGCTTTATAACTAATGGTTAATTTCTGTATCCTCATGTCGTATTACCTTGTACCTATATCCTTTGCTTACCATAGAATCATTAGTTTCATTTAATTAAACTTGAATGGCATCGTCACCGGTCACCGGTCATCAGTCACATAAACAGGGTAAAATTAATCAATAAATCAATGTAACATTTACTTATTTATTTTCTGTTACAGTATGCTACCGCCGTAGGTTCTTTAGATTAATTTTCAAAGATTACTTATTTAGGTATTCAATAAAAGTATCAAGGAGCTTTAAAAATGCGTGAAATAATGTTGCAATCCTTCTGATTGTACATTTAAAATTGAAACCAAACAGAACTCGTGATATGATCTGCTAAGTAGAAACAGTTTGTTCCAAACCCTTGCACATCTGTATAATTATTTTTCATTAAGTCTTTAGTGTTTCAATTCTTTTTTACAAATTTAACCAATTTTTCATATCCTAAACTCAGGTGAATATAATTACGCAGATGCAAATTCGGAAAGAAATGCCTTGTTTTTAATAGACATTTGGCCATTTTCGAAATTTCTCGTATTTTTGAACAGTTAACCCAAAATTGGTAAGGCAGAAGAGAAGAGAAAGAGAGGGAAACAGACAGAGAAAAAGAAAATACGCAATTTTTCCTGAAGCCTGGGAACTTCAAAAGTTTTGTAGCTTCAAATTATATACTGTCGGAAATTCTTTCTTCACTAGCTGATTAATGTTAATTTTTTTTTTTTTTTTTTTTCACCAATAGAAATTGACGTGCGTCTGGTAAAATATCTAAATGCATCCATGGATAAATAATTAAAAACACAGTGCTTGCAGCTAAAGCATGCGACTGCTTAAATATATGTTTATCTACTTGGTTCGTGTATTTTTTCCCCCAAATTTTGAGAATTTCAGGTGACGCTCCAACAACATAACATTCCTGAATGCATTTTCAATATTATGTTGCATGAGTAGTTACTCGAACACATAGCTTATTGCTATTGATAACTCATACATATAGGTATTTTGTACAAATTTGACACAGCCTACTGTCTCTTTTTTCCTTCATTTTTTTCTATGTATTACATGCAAGACACCGTCAGTGATGTACTCAATCAGACAAAGAATAAAAGTGGTCTTAAATTTCAATCAATTTCTAAATTGTACAAAATATGCGTCAAGTAAGTCAGCTCATGTAATACAGATGAAGAAAGGGAAGAAAAATCAATCAATTTTCTAGCTAATTTATAAGAACATGGTGATAGAGAACAATATTATGACAAATAAAATTTGAAAAATAAAAATAAATAAAAACCAGTATTTTTTGAGAAGAGTTGAAAAGAAAAAGGAGTAATAGAGAAATATTAATAATTCTGTATAAAGAAGTATGTGTATTTCTTTGGAGTTAAGTAATGAGTAATAACTTAAAATTAGATTTAAACATTTGTACCCTGTTTATAATTCACAATACAAATTGGTATTCAATACAAAAGATATTGTATAATGACGCTATACTATATTAATTGAAATAAAAGCCTAAATCCTGCTGTTCCTTGATCCTATTTTTTACATATGAAGTATTCCATCTCAAACCGACCGACTCCTGACCCTCGCAATCGGTGATTTTATTTGTTTTTAAGTATGCTGTGGAATGTACAACAAAAAAAACATCTTTCGCAGAGTTTTAGATTTTTTGGACCACAGTTTTGATTTTTACTGCTCTCAAAAACACAAGAATCCGATTTTCAAGTGCATAGCCCTAATCGATTGGCTTTAAAATTTTGTCACGATTGCTTTGTTAAAAAATGAAAATTTTGAAACCAAGATGAAAATGGACAAGGTTCTGGTTTAGAAGTTGCAAGCGAAACAAGTAATTGAAAAGTGAGAAGAATCGAATTAAATATAAATTTCAAAATTGTCCACTTCCATCTTTGTCTCAAAATTTTCCTTTTTCAACAAAGAATTAATGAGAAAAATTTAAATCCAATCGATTGGGGCTATTCATTCAAAAATCAGTTTCTTGTGTTTTCGCGAACAGTAAAAATCAAATCCGTGGTCTAAAAAATGTTGAACTCTCTGAAAGAGGTTTTTTTCTTACACATTCACCGCATATTTCAACATATGGATCATACGTAGATCGGTTTGGTGTGGAATACCTCATATATAAACTTCAAAATTTTCAAAATTATTCGTAATGCGAATGTAAGAAAATTTCATCAAGTTTGATCAACTTTTCGGAAATTTCGGTAAGGAAATGTGACAGAATTAACCCATCAGGATGATAAATTTCATTACTGAATCACATTTCCAATATATACTATGTAAAAAATTTTGATAATCCAATTTTCCAAAACATGATGTTCTCTATTGCCAGTATCATTTACTACACGTTATACAATATACTTAACAATTGCCCTTTTTTCTTCATTTGGGTTAATTCTGTAGAATTTACGTTTCCGCATTATTATTAGTTACTACGCCTTCTCAAGTAAGTAAATGGTATTTTCTTGCGCCTTTGGAATGTGACTGAAAACTTGACCATATTTTAAACTTTAGCCCGTGGAACATATCTGAACATGCGTACCATAAAAAAATTTGGAACGATTCGAATATACCTAAACATGTCCAAAATTAAAAATACTTTCCACTCAGTACTTACAAGGGTAGAATACATCACATCAATAAAATATTTTTATTACAGCAAATTCAAGAAGAAACGTGGCCCTCGGAAAAATCAGTGAGTATTCTGAATTATTTTATTGCTGTTATTATTTTTTCGAATTTCACATTCTTGGGAATGATGAATCAAATTGCATCAGTTTGTATTTTTCGAGTTTGTGTTTCTGATGTTTTTAATTCAATGTTTTTTATAGCTTTAAGCAATCCGAGTGGGTTCCGAATAGTTGTAATATTATCAAATCTTTCTTGCAATGTTTCAGGCTATCAGTGAACAAATCATCGATGCCAAAATCGATCAGATCGTCAACTCTTTACGATAGTAGTAACGAATCACCGGCACAGCCAATGTCTCCTTCATGTGGACTCAACATAGACGACGTGTCGAGTATTCCATCGCACGAAATCGATGGAAGATTAAAGTCACTCCAAATTCAGTCTAAGTCGTGAGTTTTTTTCTACTCGGTCATAAATGATGAAATATAATTCGTAATATCTAACGGACATTAGATACATGTCTCTGTTTTATCAAACTCATCACTTTTTGTTACAGAAGACGTAGCTTGGACATGTCAGAGCCAAGAGAGTTACGCAGAACTGCTAGAAACTCCGGAAGATATATCGAAGGGCAATATATGGTTAGTATTTTCAGCAATTATTCAAACTTTAAAAATTATCTAAATAACGTTTGTTTTTATAGGAATCTGATTCGGAATGAGCTGCTATCAAGAAAGCAAGAATATCAGATATAAGCTCGGCAGTTTTAAACAGATGCATATATTTTTTCATGATTGCGTTGTAGCTGATCGTCATCTAAGACATGTGATGATGGGGCCAAATAGCGCAATGATAACTATATTAATATTAATAAAAATAATTCATTGTTGATTTCGCGATGTTTTATACCGTAAAATGAAATTTTCGTTAAAGAAAGTTTTACTGGGAATGAAAGAAAGTTTCTTTTTTACTTGTTCATTATTCACAAAGAATTTTGTATGAATATAATATTATGGTAAAATCTGTGATCTCGGTAGTCTCTGTGTTATTAAAGTTAATAAATAATGAAGCTAATACGGCGAATAATACAAGGAACACAGAGTCGTCGTTTTCAATGAAAATAATTTGATTTCCGAATAGTGTAAGATACATTATGTTTGTTTTTACTCATCTGTTTCATCAAATTCGTGTTTGAAAATTTGATGATCAAAGAATGTTTTTAATTTTGTTAATATCCTGGATAATTTTAATTATATAAATGCAGAAATTTATTGTTACAGTTACTGGCCCAGGTAGTTCTCAAATTTTTCAAATTTAATTTTTGCTTTTCCTGGTCATAGTGTAGTATGACAAGTCTGGGTCGTTTTTGTTCTACCTTCTTCGTATCTTTATTAAATAGGAAAAAATAAAATAGATGCACAAGAAACTGATTAATGAATAAATAAATATTGTTATTTTATACCCAGAATTGATTAATCATTTATAGCGAACACTAAATCAAGAAACTGAAAAAATGCTGGAGATTCATCTGCTTCAGGTAAGTAAGGTATATTAATAAATTCATTTTTTAATCGAAGAATGATATTAAAATTATCAAAACTACAAATTATCGGTATTTGAACAGTAGGCCAGAAGGCTCGTTCCGCGCTGAAGAATTGCAAGGGAAAAAATATTTTTCAATCAGCATAAATTGTTTACTAAGCATTATCGAATTGAACATTCTGTTCAATTAAACAGAAAAATAATGCTCCGAACATTCTTCAATTACTAGAAAATTCCCCTCGAATAAGCTGTGGTGTTTCTCAGAATCAAAAGGCATTAAGTTGACGCGCAAAAGGCGCTTGTACTTGAAAACTACGTTATTTTCTTAGCATGTCATAAGCAGCGTATTATTTTAATATAAAAAGCGCGAAAACTGCAGATGATCGACGTGATTCAAGGAGATGCAAAAACTTGTGGCTGGTTAACAAATCTAACAAAGAACAGTAACTATGAGACTTGTCACAAGCCCGGTAGAAACACGATTCACATTTGTATCTTCATTAATCGGACACATTTGCGATATGGATTGTTGTTTACAGATGCAAAATAAAGGCCGGGCACGAGGTTGGCTGAAGAAAATTGATACAAGTGTCAAGTTCTCCAGCAAATTACTAAACATGTACGAAATCATTTGACTCACCAGTCGATGTGGTAGCTCATCATTTTTCTAACATTGAAATCACGCTTCTTGCCCTAAAACACTGATATCTATTTGCACTGAATAAGAAATATATTCCAATTTCATGTCACCTCGTATAAACCGTCTGTGTTTTCAAAATATCTTCACACAATAACTCGGAAGTTTTTAATGCATGCACAAACAAACTGTAAAACTTCATCATAGCAATCTAATTGAACAATAGCATTCAGTAATGCAAGCGTGACACACTGCGCACCTTGATATTTTAACGCTAGGTAATCTAATTTCGGAAATTTGTACTTTGTTTGGATCTTGGTCTCTTTCACAGTTCACTGGAAGCAAATTTTGTCACAACGCACTAACCGGGATGACGCATGCGGATCTACTGAACGAGATCAGCTACTAGCAACGAGAGAGCTCGCTGGTGAAGCGCCATCTCTTTCTACTGGCAACTGCGCATGCGCGGGACAGTCTAGGCGAAAATGTAACGTCACAGATTTACAAAAGAAAACGTGTACGATAGGGGTGTATAAGCTTTTTGTAGAATCACGAACATTGAAAAATTAGCTCAATTTCCTTTAGATTGTGATCTGCATCATCGACTGCCTTCATGACGGTAAATCTGAGTTGATTACCGGCATGCGATTATTGTGGATGTCCGAGTGGGAGTCCATTAAATAATACACAATTGATTTAGTAGTTCAATATTATAATTTGTCTTTATTAATACCGTTGGTAAAGAACACGTCCGTAGTCAGCGAGGATCACATGAGCAACACACTACAGTTATCATCAGAAACTAATCTTAAAAACTCGCCTCACGGCGCTGGTAGTACATATTCTTTGAGTAAACATTTGGTAAAGAACGAACTTTTTTCTAAAAATGCCATGTTATTGTGACGTGAAATTATGCGAAAATAAAAAATATGCAAATAATCAAAACCTAATTAATGGAAAACAAGTGGGGTTTTTCTCGTTGCCAAAAAAAGAGCAACTGTAAGTAAATATGAATATATAACCTCACTTTCACGGAAATGTTGTGGGTCCTCACGTATCTTCATATATTATGAAAACAAATGTACATACACAATGATTTTTTATAAAACAGGCGTAAAAAATGGCTTGAGTTCATCCAACCCAAGAATCCGAACCGGCGAGATTTTCGTGTATGTAGCATACACTTTGAGCCAAAGTATATCTGGAAAAAATATCCACGATATTTACTAACGCGTAATGCAGTTCCAACATTGAATGGACCTGTTGACGGTAATCATATTTTATGTAACCATTTTTATTAAAATTTGACATTATTGTTTACATTTTTTAAATATAAGTACTTTTCATGATGTTATGTATTGAAGATTAACTATCTACATAGGCATGTATAATTTCGATACAATTTCTTTGATTTGTTGCCATTTATTTAATTAATTTTCTCTTATACTAAATTCACATCACATCCATAGAAAAAATGTGTATCAACGATGCTTACTTTATGTTTCTATGTATCCATGCAAACATATTTATAGGCTGCCAGATATTGATGAAAATATGATATCGTTCTATAATAACAGCGTTGACTGAAGAATTCATTGCAAAAAATTTATTATATTCTTCAGTCAACGTCAGAAGTTTTAAGAATTCTTCACTCAACGATTACATTCCCCGGTTTAAAGGGAGCGCCAAAATCGTAGTGAGAGTACTTTGTTTTCCCTCTGAGCCACTAGAGCGTGCTAAAAATCGAGATACGCTTTTATACATTGGAGGTTATGGGACCTTCCACTCTATCCCGTATTCTTTGCGTGCTTCAAGACACTTCAGAAACATGCGGCAGGGGGGGGGGGGCACTCTCTCACAATCAGCTGCTACGAATCCCGGGTAGTCCCGTCAAAGACCGTAAAAATTGGCATTAGTATTCGACACGCGTGAAACATTAGGTGGAAATGAGGTGTTATAAATAAATTAATTCAGACGTGGATTTTCCAGGCGAAATGGCGAGCCTACAAAAGTCTTACCACGACAGTAAGTTAGCCCCTAAAGTTTTCCGCGTGCTATTAAACGATAATGCGTCACAACTTGACGTGATTAATTGTTCGCGTCTCACTTCGTTTTTTTTTTTTTTTCGTTCAAATGATTCGATTTTCGATCATGATGCAATGACTTTCTACGCACGTGACAACTGTCATTACACCAAACGAATATCAAAAAATCATTAATTTTGCTATTTCCGTTTACGCCGAAATAATATTCATACTTTATATTCTGGTAGACATGATTTAATACGATGTTAACGCATCTGACAATGATGTTGCGATCTATGAGTCATTGCATGCGATTATCTGAATCATGATAATGGATAATCATCCGCCTCACACTCAGAACCATAATTCTGAAAGAGGAGATTCAACATTCTGAGGATTTTTAGTTATTGGAATCAATAAAAAAAATTTTCCTGCTGCATGTCCTTGATCATCAATGTTCAATTTTCAGGGTCGCAGGATTCTCCTTCAATGGAATCGATCGAGCCTGCTAGTCTACTGGAGGCTAATATAAGGGCTGGAGTGACGAATGAAAATCATCTTCAGAGTCTTGGCTTGACAATGGAACACGGTAGACCAAGATTCAAGTTAGACGAACCTGTGACCAGCCAGATTGGTCTCAGCATGCCAGGGTCTGGTCTAACCACTTTTCCCGCAGCTCCGATTACTCTGGATCAAGACGAGGAATCATTCGTTGTTTTGGGAAGAGATTCAATGAATTCGATACAAACCTCTTCGATGGCATCATATGCTCAGATTCAACAGAAGAGTATGTCGACTGTGAGTTATTGATCATGAATTGGTAGTACTTCTCACTTTTAGGCATCAATGCTGACTATACAAGCTGAGAATTTGCATATAATCACTTGAATTGCTTTACCATTGCTTGTTGTTTTCAACTCAGGATTACAGCTCGTTGATTTCCTCATTGAGCATTGAAGAGACGCAAAAAAAGATCAAGGAACTACTTCAAGAAAATGTCAAACTCAAGGAAACGTTGAAGCAAAATAATTTGGCCATGAAACAACAGTTCAATGTTTTGGCAGCGTGGCAAGAAGAGATAATGAAAGTGCATCAGAGCCATAAGCAAAAATTCACTGAAACTAAGGCACTAATCAATCAGTTGAGGAAGGAAAACACAGAATTAAAACTCAAGGCTGCAAAGGACTTGGTATCGTCGAACACCAACGATTCACGGGTTGATATCAATTTCTAACTCTATTTTATTTTAGTTTCAAACCGAACGTTGTGAAATTCTTTGAACAAATGAAGCTTCGAACTTGCTCTCACTTTGATACAATCTATTGGTTTTAACATTTCCATATATCTCAAATTTCTATTTCATTATCGAACAGATGGGAGAGCTAGAAGCCCAGCTGCAAAAAACCATACTTTCCCAAAGTGCACTTCAGTCTGCAAGGGAAGTTGAACTTGAAGAGGAAAATTCTAAGCTAGTTAAGGAACTGACTGATGCAAAGATAGCTTGTAACGGGTTGACCGCTGATGTCGAACGTTACACAGCTTTATCCAACCGCCTTAGTCTGCAGTTAAAGCAGGCTGAGTTCACAATTCAAAAGTTGAAACTTGACTTGGAAAAATTGAACTTAAATTTAAAGGAAAAAGAAGAGCTGGCAAGCCTTGCAGATTTCAGTATAGTTTCTACGTCAGAACAAACCAAGCCATCCACACCGTGGCAAGATAAAATTATTGAACAAGAAAAGGAGATTGAATATCTTCGTGGACTGACCAATTCTTTGGAATGCCAGTTGAATCTTTCCTCTCAAAATGTAGGTTTGATTAGGTATTTTAGAACTTGATTAGCGATTTTTAGTCATTTTTTTTACTGTGTGTATTGAATGATTAGTTTTCTTGTAGACATTTGTGCCAATTGAAATTCGAACTAGTGACTCCAGCCATCAGCCCTCTCCAGATCGTGTGCAGTTCAACGAAAATGTAAAACAATACAACGAAATATTAGTCCGTTTAACGGAATATTATGCTAACTATGCAACGCGATATATTGATGTACAAGAGTGTCTGAAGGAATCGATCGACCTTTTGCAAGACTTAGAGCATACGAAAAAGTAAGTCCTTGGGAATTAAGGATGTGAGAAAGTATTATAAAATTAATATTAATATCTTTCACTGCTGTATCGGTTGATTTGAATGATGTTTTATTTTTTAGGAAAGAAGGACTTGGTGTTAATGAGCAGGAAAGGTGTGACAAGATAAAAAGCTGCCAAGCCAGATTGACCGAAGAGTGGCGGGCTATGATTAACGAAAAGCAAGAGTTGACCAAAGCTCAAACTCAATTCCAAAAAATATTCTCCGATTACAACTCGTTGTTGTACGAGCTGGAAATTTTGCACGAGGAAAATGATAAGCTGAGTTCCTCAAAAGAAAACAATGTGAGAAAGATACCCTGATTAAATACATTGAATAATGGGCAAAAATTAGGAACGACAGTTTATTGTTCAAATCGTAAATTATTTTCACAGGTCAAAGTGGCGGTGACACAAGAAAGTCCACAAAAATCGGCAACTGACGATGAGCAAAATTTGGCCAAGCAAAAACTACTTCTAAAAGCTATGGAATCAAGTATTTTGCAAGAAAAAAATAATCTGCGTGAAGAAAAGAAAGCAATCGATGCACTGAAAGCTGAACGTAAAAAACAGGATCAAGAGGAAGTGATAAAATTGCAAGGAAGCATCAAAAATTTACAGACTAGAAACGTATTCTTAGAAAAATGTCGAACAACTGATAAGGAAAAAGTCGAGCAATTGAATCTGGAGATTAAATCTTTGAAATCAGAGGTCAGTATTACGTGAATAATCGATTGAATTAGCGAATGAAGCAACACACTTTCTTTTATTCTCACCTACATTCTTATTACAGGCTGAAAGAATCCTTGTGTTACAAGAACAATTGGAAATTTACAAGGCAGATTTTAACGAGGAAAGAGAAGCCAGGGAACGACTGTCAGGAGAAAATGATGTACTTATTCAACAATTGAAAAATATGCGTCAGATGCACGTGGATTTCGTTAAAAAGTTGGAAGGGAATTCGTCGCCAAGAGGACAACAGCAGTCGCAGCAACAACAACAACAACGACACCAACAACAACAACAATCAGCAACGGCTAGTGGAGACGAACGTCGTGGAATGGTAATCATCAATTCAATAATTTCATTCTATTGTGGATTGGTCTTATTTAGTTCCGATAAAACCAGGCTGTATTTTGACATTATCTACGTTTCACTAAAACTAACAACTTTCGAGTCGTGAACTCTACTATTTATTAACACTACTAAAGAACCATGACTAGCGTACTGGATATTGTTCTAAGAGTCGAGTGTACTCTTTGTTGTATTTACTTCCCAGTATACCTAATAGTGATTTAATTGAAAAGCGGAAATATAGAAAGTGTGATAGCGTTTTTCGTTTTCCATTTTGCGTGAGGTTTATACTGGTGCTTGTGACTTACAGTGCAAGGCTTCCACCAAGTTTTACAACGTAGTAAATAGCTTGAAGTCAACCTACTACTTTTTTCAACAGCTTGACTCTTAGTTAACTTTGCATGTTATGTTGAATTTCTTTGGAAGTTAGTTTCACATAATATCTACGACTTCGTGTTAAATTTTTTATTTCTGTTCCATTTTAGCTTCTTTTGTATTGCATATCTAGCCTTCCTATCATTAATCAAAACGACTTGAACAACGCGGTAGATAATCATTGTGGTGTTTTAATCAATGTAATTAAAATAAATATTGGAGAAAGAAGAGAGGAAATTTCCTGCTCACAGAAAACCGATTTCGTTCTAGGATTCGGACGATGTACCAACCTCAATAATCACTGCATTTTCATGTCCAAAGTGCAGCCTGTCTTTCAGAGCGCTAAGACCTCTCCAGGAGCACGTCGAAGTATGTTTAGATCTTCAGTGACGGTATCTTGGCATTTTTTTTTTTTTTAATACAGTTTTCCAGCCATTACTGTTACTTCTGTGGTAAGTTCAAAAGTAGTGGTGAACGGCATGGATGGCATCTTTGCACTGTAATCGACTGAATATGATTGTCCTCAACCACTCATTATTGAGCAACAGGATGGATTTCAACTTCTCTGTTTCCTGTAGTTTCACGCAGTAGAGCCTTTGTACAGATATTACCATGTAGAATAACAATTTTTATCTACCCTAACTTAGACGTAATATGTGTATAACGTGTTTAGTTTGTAACGAGATTACTCAAATATGTATTATCAACATTATTTTCGACATGTAACAATGTGATTTATTATTGTGACGATTTGTTTTAGAATTTTATCCTTTATTTCTTATTCACTTCATTTATCAGTTTTCATAGGGCGATGATTGTATTCTCTATAAAATAAAAAAGTCAAATTATCTAACAATATAGAAAAAAAGATATGACCGAAAAGTTCGGTGCTTATTTTCAGATATAGTATACAAATAAAAATATTGAAATAATTTTCACTCATTGTTGTTTTTTTTCCACGACATTTATTTTGGTCGTAAATTATTAACGCGTAATTTTCTGCTATAATCGCTAGCAATTTCATTTTGTTTAAAATCTCGAATAATTCTTTCGGCACTGATCGTGAAAACAATCGTATGTTTCCATGATCACACATCACTTTCAGTAAGTAAATTCAATGAATTGTTACGCAGCTGGGTTGACTCATTGTTTGAACGATTGATAATTCAGAGGTTTTTCACCGATCTTCAATGCTGGATAATTCAAGATTTTTACTAAATGAAATCTTGGGGATTTTGTATTCCTCACGAGCAAGTAAATGTTTGTTTTTCTTTACTTTTTTCACTTCATCTATCTCTTATTAAAAATTCCTCGAATGTAGGTGTAACTAAAACTCTGGCGATATGTAGGCTTCCGGATGTACGTATGAAGTTTACGACAGACTATACCTGTATTTTTATGTGAAAGGAAGGAAAATGAAAGAATGTGCATATTTAAAAAAATTGTTATTGCGATCGACTAACTGTGACGCGGAGTTTCGAGTTATTTAACTTATTTTTCAGGGAAAATTTTATCACATGTAATATCTATGTAAATCACGCAGCACTTAAAAATACTTCCCTCCACAATTTTCGAGCACCATAGTGAATTGAAAAAATGACATAAAAAGATGAATTCACGCGTAGCTGCAGAAAATATCTGCACGTACTGCACTTGCCATAAGTTATGCGCAAATATATACGCGATAATATGCATAATTTGAATAAGAAACTGAAGACGCATTTCCCAGCATTATTTTCAATAAATTTATCATTTTCGAATGTTTGTCTTTGAATTATAGTGCAAACAGTGTATATAACAATATGTGTCGTTAATCATCAATATGATTATGCACCAGGTTTTAACGCGTTAATAGCATTCTCGTTGACACCAAGTTTTCTCTCTCGTTTTTCTATACCTGTGTATATAACTCTCGTCGATACAGCTGAAGGAATGCAAATTCCATAAATTTACCCATGAAACAGCGTCTTTCATATGCAATACATGCGTTAATTTTTGGCCTGGAATTATTTTTTTAAATTATTTATTTTACCTGCGCATCAACCAGCTTTCGCTGTTTCGACCGCAAAGAGGTGCATTTATGGCTAAATATAGCAATTCACCTGTGGAATGTATATATAATTATACCTGAGACTGGCCGTCACCGTATAATTCGAACCTGACGGACTGCGGTAAGATTTACTTGTGAAAAATGACCTCTGCGCGTTCTCGATTATTCGCATTCAGCTGCCGGAGGAAAACAACACTTTATATCCAATTCCTGCAGAAATGTGAGGGAGATGATCGATCATCCGCATTAGCTACCAGCATCTTTCATCTTCCATCTCATATTCATTCAGTGTATAAGAGACACCGAAGACGCTGAAAAAGCATGTGTTCATGCATATGTAAAATGCGGATCCATCCACCACGTATAATGCTTACGTTTTCAATGCAGGATGTGGTTTCTGAGGACGTTTAAATTCCTCGGCCTTGACTGGAGAACGCTCAGGTCAACTACACGCCGTCAATGTTTATAGTTTTGTCCACTGTATAAGGCACCTTATGCACGTTTTGATTTTTTCATTGATTCAATCATTTTTATAGGTGTATTGAATCTATATGCATTATATATGCTGTCCCGCCTAGTTCTTGAGTTCAGCGTCTCAATTTACATGGTATCATGAAATAATAGTAATTGGATACACTCGATAAAGAATCGCGGTTTCCGCTTTTTGCTCAGGGTGAAATCAAACAAGGAAAATAGTAAACAAACATTCACGTTGCTGTTCGAAAATTCTACGTCATATTTAAGAAGCACATATCGGAGCAATTACGGTGATCTTGTTCGGTTTTGGCGCCAAAAGAAGACACTGTTCCAAATTCAAATTTTCAATTTTAATCCCGTCGAATTCGATCGTTAGATCAGCTCCATCTTGAGGAAAGATTATTTTTCCATGCTGTTCGAATTATTTGTGATTTAGTTGAGGGAATTTCCAGCCGTTTTATAATTTTGCTACTTCGTCTTCTCTCTTGTACAATTCTTCAACGCAGGATTTCGCCTCTTTATTTGGATATATTTGGAAATATAAGAGTAATTGAGGAAACATGAGTATCTCATGTCATGCATACATGCATACATGTAACTACATAGGCTTGATGTACAATATAATGTATGCCTTGTCAGTCTGAGAAACGTCTTTCTTTACCTACTCACATAACCCGTATCAAGTGCTTAACTCACCCAGACGCAAGTATTTGCAAGTATTATTACACGCGTACGCGTTCGAGATCGCTGATGCATATATTTTCATGGGAATCCCCCATGGATCTTCTGAAGAGGGGATGAAGCAGGATTTAGATGTGATATAAAGCTGATTCGGACCAACGAGGATTCAGTTTCCATCTGTTTTCGTCATGTTGCGACCAACGTATATTGTAAGTATTGAAATCGTTAGATTCAATGAATCCAGATTCATTATTTTGTTACGACGTTTTGTGACTTTCTTACATGCGAAAACGGGAGAATCCATAAGCCGAATACTTTTGAAATCCTCCTAATGCTTGATCAAAGTCCGAAACAATCCTGCTGCTTTAAAATATCTATTGACAGGCGCGAAAAGAATTTCTGTTGATCTGAATAGTTCACGCTTCTGCAATGTTTCACAATTCAGAGCACACTAATTGCTTGAACTGGAACGAACGTGAAAAATACGTGTGTACGAAGTTGAGCAACAAGATCAAGGAACACCGTGTTATGGCCCTTCTTCAAAATATGTACTCGTTTCTCTGTCGCTCATCTCTATTTACTATCCGAAGTTTGAAACTAATTATTTCATGCTTCCTCGTTTTAAAATTATACATTTATTTATACATCGGACTGAACAACCGTTTGATATCCTTCAGAGGAAGTCACTATGCGTTGATGTTCGGAATAACAAATTTTTGCAAACAAGGACAACAGCTTTGCTGAAGCTTAGCTCGGTGGTTTCATAGTTTTGTTTGATGCTCTTGTATCATAAGAAATTGTGAACAATGAATTTGTATTCTTTCAATAAAATTGTAGCATATATTATACATATACGTAAATAATGATACAGCAAATTCCAACCGTGGTGTATGACAAAATTAGTATTTTTACTTGCCCACGACTAATGAATAATTTTTTTTCTCGTTAGATATGCTTATGAACCTCAGATTAAATGAATAAGAATTCAGTGATCATCGCGCATGTAACCTGCAGGATAATATACGTATACACAAGAAAACTTTCTAAAGTGAATTACGTGCAAACGTATTTTTTTTCTCTCAAGATTTTGCATTGAAACTAGTGCTGTGTGATCAATCGATTAATCGATCAATTAAGTTTTTTAATCGCACAGCACTAATTGAAACAAGTTACAAAAATGATGGTGAACTTTCACTCAAACTGTACAAAGTAGCTTACGTCTATCCTTGGACATACCTTGACCTTAACAAAATTGTCAATTTTTGTGCTCTCAGGTGTTGATTTTCGTCGTTTTTGCCTGCGTTTGCGGGATATTATCGGTCGACGGGCTTCCAGTCGGACCGGAAGTTGGCAAAGGAGATGCAGGTTTTCAGCCTGTTCTGGGTTCCGAAGGCGATGTTTCAGCGGGTGATAAGAGCGACCTAGACGCTGAAGCCTCGCACTGGAGGTGAGTGTGACTCTTGTTTCGCCTTTCGCTGATTCTGAATTCAATCTTGTTTATCAACATCATCATTTTCTTCTCTCATTTTAGATACACGACCTACTACAAACCCGCATGGCACGGTTACGGGGGTTGGGGATGGGGTGGCAGGGCCGGATATGGATGGGGTGGTGGTGGTTGGGGCGGCGGTGGTTGGGGCGGAAGAGGAAATGGATGGAATTCGAACTACTGGTACTAGACTTCCGGTGGAACAAAAGGCCTTCCACAACGTTGACGCAATATCATGTACATAGCAACAGCTGTACACACATTTTACCCTATAAAGTTATCACCCGACATTTGTAGTAACTGCAAAAAAAATATTTCACACTTCTCTGATATAGGATATAGATAATAAATAACTTCGTATTGTCATTTGTAATTCAGAATTGTTGTTCTCTTTCCTGAACCTTTTGCTATCCCGATTCACTGATTAAATAATGTTATTAATTTATAAATACGAATGCGTTAAGAAATGCGTTAAAATATACATAGTATTATGTTATACTTTAGGGGTTGATCAGTTTTGGAATATGATTCGGATCGAATTATTTACTTTGAGACTCATCAAAGTTAATTTTCAAATTTTCAAAATGGGTATAAATTGTTGAGCTCTATTTTTGTAATAGTAAAAAGTATTTGTACGCCTACTGAAGTATAGTTATACCGTCAATTCTGTACGACTAAACTGTCCATTGACGTAGTTTGGCGTGAAATGCGTCAGTATAATACCGTCGTGTTTGAGAAAGAGATTTTGGGACTCGCGATGTAGAGTCAATATTACGCAGTGCGATTAACGAGACTCGAATTCGAGAATTGACATATTTAGTACTAATGAGGAAATGAGAAATGATAACAAGGGGTGTATCGTCTCTCTTACTTCCAACCCTCTGCAGGTTCGCACCTTGAGCCCTTATTTTCAATGCAAAAATATGTGGTTGCCTTGACGATGACATCGGTGCGATGATCAAACTCCGGAAACCACACGTCAGTTCTTACGTGGAGCTTGCAACGAGAAAATATTTGCATCAGTGATTACGCGGTGCATTCTAAGAATAACAATGCTCACTGTACTAAAACTATACCTTTCAATTAACACACGAGTGATGCGTAACGAGTTATACGTGACAAACGTCAGGTGGATGAGTTGTTATAGTTTCACCTGGTTCCACTTTGGCCGAGGCAAAACAGTTCGATTAACGCACTCCGAATCTAAGTCAAGGGAACTTTAACTTCGAGGTCCGTAGAATGGCCTCGTTCAATTTTAAAGTTGTTTTACCATGTACCTTATTACGGAACACGTATTTTTCCTGCGCCGATGATGAAAATCCTATGAAGTCAGAACTTTATCAAACTGGTACAGGTCTAATACCCAGCGATCGAAACCCCCTGAATCCAATCAGATTTTATTCCGTAGCCAATTTGAACATGAAGAAGACCAGAAGAGTGTGATATTGACCGAAAACAGAGGGCTGATTTTCATGTATCAACCCTGCAAAAGTACAGGGTTCTGCGTTATTCCCCATTAAATGAGTCACTGGGGAAAAACGTATATTGCTGAGCCATTTCAGTTCTGAGCATTGCAGGTACAGTAAATTCAAATGTGCAGGGTGTCTAAGATGCAGGGCGAAAGGATGGGGAAGAATAGATGTGCGGAATTTAACGAAGTAATGAAGAGTTTACTGGGATGGTTATCACCTCATTCAGAGCGTCATTGAACATTTAGCAGGCCCGATTTGACGTCACGTCTCAGTATAAATGCCTGGATACCTCGGTTCAGGATCATACTCAACTCTGAGCTTCACTAAAGCAAATCACAACTTGAAAGATCCTTTCTTCAAAGTCGAATTTGCTACAACTTCGAAGTACTTATCAACAACAGTCGATTCAATCTGCAGTCCAGTACACAGTACCACAGTTTACCGGATATCCGCACCGTATAAAATTCCGGAGTCTACATCCCGATCAAAGCGTTGACAATCTCAACCGAAAAAATGGTAAGCATCAATTATCTTGTAATCATTATCACACAAACCGATTCACCAAATTTATAGGCGACCGACCAGAATTGTATTCATGATTTCATCAATTCATTCTTTTCTTCTTCTTCAGGCATTCAACACAATCTTCTTGATCCTGACCCTCACCTCCTACGCTCTGACAATGCCAGTTCAGGTCGCTGACGACAGGCATTCGACTATCGCCGAAACCTCAACCCAAGGCGAAGTCAGTCAAGATTTTACCGGAGTGCAAGAAGAAGTTACAACTATGATAGCCGAACAAGAAGATTCTACAACTGGGTCTACGACTCTTGTGCCTCTCGTTGACCAAGACCTGGAAAAACGCAGCGTCGAAGTAGCACCAAAGGCTGATGAAGACCTCGAAACAGCGGCTGGAACCAACCTACTTCGACCTCTTTTCGTCTACCGTCAGCAAGTCGCCTACCGCCAGCGCATCAGGAACGCGAGACGTCGTGGTAGCCGGTTCTTTTGAAGCCCCTTCGACATCCTCAATTCTACACTGATCGAAGGACAATTAACCGGAAATATTCGCCAGGACGGCATAATCAATTTACATTCGAAGAGCACGGGGTGGTGGACCCTGGTATTAAGGAAGTCGGACTGGCTTTTGATGATGCCTTTCAAGCCGGCGCGATACTGTCTCTAAGGCTGATAAGCCCCAGCTTGCAATTGGCCGAAGGACCAGGATTATGGAGTAGAAGACCTACGCCAGGTACAGGAGCGCTCTCTTGCCATATAATATATCGATTACCATTTCAACGAAGAATCGGCTTCCCCCTTGGTTTTAAATCAAATACTTTGAATTATATGGAAAAAAGTAAGATCTGGGCGAAGCGTCCTCGTTTTGGTGCGTCATACGTGCCACTTTAGTTTTTTAACATTAATTTTTTTTCTCTTTTTTTTTTACTAAAGATATAAGCATTGTATGACGAACACTGCACCAGCTAGCCTCTATTGCTAGTCACAGTGCAGTGCGAATTAACAGACGTGGATTATCCCGGTTATTCCCGCGATGCGCGCCATAAAAACCCCTAATTATAGGCAAATCAGAGTACAAGTATACACTGAGCAGCTACTGCTAAAAAGAGCATCGGAGCTGCTCAGAGTGGACTTGTACGCGATTTGCCTATAACTAGGGGTCTCAAAGGGCAAATCACGGAAATAATCAGATATATGCTTTCGGTGGTATTTATGTGCCTGAAACATCAATTCGCTGAAAGTATTAATTGCCATGCGAATAAAAGATCTCGAAGTAGAATGTACATATGGTTAGAATTTAGATACAGTTTTGCAATATTTTTCGTATCACTTGTAGCGTATGTCGTGTAGGTATACCGTTTATATTTTTAGATATCATATATTCATGCGCATATAGCCACACAGAAGCTATTCACCAAAGTAACTTTTAACCAATTGTAATAATTATTATAATGTATAAACGCGATTGTAATAGTATTTAAGGTTTAATGCATGATGGCATTGATCATGTAATATAAAGTAATGTAATTTTATCGACAATTATATAGTAGTTTTGTGATATTAAATGAAATTGAGTTATATATACCTATGTGAATCAATTATCATTAACTTGATTAAGAAAAATTCGCCCAGGTATTAAAATGGTACCTGAACAAAGGTGGTAAGATAGCGGTTTGAATAAGTTGTTGCCTGAAATTGTCACGCGATTGTGAATGGTGAGTTCCATCAGTGAGTTCTAGTCCAAAGGCTAAGCGCCATATATCACCTTTAAATATTTCTTTCACTTCTATTTCAATTGTGAAAGTGGTGTCGAGTAAAAAATGTTTTCAAAATTACTACACACAACTAACTTTCCGACTCTTGATTTGTTCAGATATTTAACCAAATTAAAACAATTAGGAGTACTTCCATCTTAATTATTTATTATATATTATTATAATTTTCTTACGTTAGTTAGAGGCATTTTTGAACCCTCATAATTAGGTAGGAGAAAAAGAGGGAAGGAATTTCATAATATTTATATTCTCGGGACCTAGTAAACTGAAAAAAATTCACACATCATCACATCAAGTAATTAATTCGTTGAAAAAAGCTGGTTGAGAAATAAAAGAACAATCAATTCTGCTGCGCCTTTTAGTTAACAACTTAACATGCATATCTGTTTGCCGTTTATCGTGACGCAAGGAGTATTCAATCGCGTTTCATAGTTGACAACCCGACTTTCATGCGTGTACATTGTTTTTTGTGACGCAAGGCGTAATTATACATACCTATAAGTATTCATTGGTCCGATCAATAAGATAAATAAGTGATTTGGATTATTTAATCAATGAAAACTCCATTGTAGAATAAAGAATATTTTCAAATTTGTACAGTTTTGAAGTTAGAAGTTGTTTTCGCTAGAAGTCCTTTAGAATAAGGAAATTAACAATCTTGTGTAATCGTAAGAGTTCGATTGTCAAATTTAGAAGTAGCATTGTGAGTTTGTGGCCTTTATCAAAGATTTCAAACTCAACTATACAATTCCAGAGGCAAAGTCTGAGGGTTAAAAAGATGAGAATCATATCGTGACACCAAATCGATATTATATAATCTAGTTTCGAACTGTTTTATTCGCATGTATTACAAAATCAGCCTTATTATACCCAAATATAATATTTACAATATTTACAATTAAATCGCATAGCCCATCCACGTGTTATGATTTCAATGATCAGAAATGATAATCCAATCATTTCACGGCGTAATCGTACGACTGGTTCGAATTCACAATCGTGTGCACATTAACATGTCATAATCTATTTAAAACGGTACAATAAAACTATACTCAAAACAACGTAACTGTAATCATGCAGGAATTTATTTTCCCGGAAATATCGGATATCTCGGATAATAATTGCCGGAATCCCTGCTTCGATATCGCCTGGCTTCTGATCTTCTTTGCTCCTGCCGGTATTTAAAAAGTGGCCTGATTACGAATCCGTCCTCTGCAGCATCCAGATCCTGTTCTGCGCTTCTAGCCAGCCTCCTGAGGGTTTTATCGGCATCCTCGGGCATTCCAAAGTGTTCGTTTCTTTCCGGAACAAACTTTGAACCGCTGACGGATCTCGGCATCCTGACAAACTTGGCGAAGTAAAACGTGGGAATTCCATTTTCATACTGATGATAAAACGGTCCGTTTTCCATTGAATCTCCCAGGTCCCTAACTGATCGGGCCAAAATCAAGCTTGGATCGAAAGGAATGTCTTCTGATACAGGGGGCACGAATTTTCGGTGAATGTCCGAGGAATTTTTCGCAGTTTTTTCGCTCGACGAATCGGTTTCCGATTCTCCTGCGGGATGAAAAGGCGTGGAATCGGTGGTGGTCGAGGTTTCCGCAGCTGCTGGTTTTTGCTCGGAGAAATGAAAAAGGATTCCGACGAAGAAAAGCACTAAAATTAGCTTCCTGGTTTCGGACATTTTTTTTTATTCTTTTGTATTTTATTCTATATATTGATTGAATTGAATTGATTTGTTTTTACACGCTTTCAGAACGTCCAGCGAATTCTGTAGCTTCTTTCTGGATGTTGACTTCTCTTTCTACTGCCACCGGGGGCATCCACCATCCCTTTTATATCATCGCTACCTGTCCGTATAAGAACCGCAAACAAAACCGACCTGCTAAACATTAGCAACCACGTGTCGACAAACTGTGAGATGATTTCATGCTAAGTAACCGATATTCAGTGTCTCACGACGCCATAAACATCGATGGTATTTTTCCTTAAAGAGATTACCAGTTCCACAGATTTTCGTGTTACGTTATTCATCTGAAACACACATTTCTACTTTTTTATTCATATAACTGGGATTAAAAACGCTGAACCAGTCGTTTGAAAAGAGAATAAGATGGAAGAAAAAATTTCACATTTGCAAAACACGGAGCTGAACGTTCAAGACTAATTTATTTATTTACTCGTTCCCGTCTCAAGTCAGCAGTTTTTACTGCAGTAGCACCGACAGTGTGGATGAATGTGTCAAAGCGATAATGAGATCCGCAAACCGCAACTTGACAACCAGTTCTATTCAACCACGTGAGTTTTTCAGTCACGATCTTTATGCCCGAAAAATTAGTCGTTCCTGGCATTCGTTAGAGGAAGAACCAGGAGGTAAATACAGCGTCTCAAAATCAGTGGTGAATAAATAAAAACGAGCCAATCAAATCGTGCAAAATCGAGTATTTTAATTTACGATTTACATACCTGTAATTAAGGAGGTAATATTAAGGAGTAAATAAATTTGGAAACATGATCGAATCACGGAATTGTGTTTTCTCATTCCCGAACATCGTCATTGCAATAATAAAATGTACTCTTTGAGCAAGAGACTTTTCTCCTGACCCTGACACTGAGTAAGTCAGTCACGGCTGGTTATCGAAGGTAATAATAATGGTAACGACAGCGCTCCGTACGTAAGTACCGCTGCAAGGGTAATACACATTTCGTTTAGCAAGTGGTCGATAATTTTTTCGTCACCTCATATAAAACGAGAACGACCCGTTACCGCCACGCCAGATACAATCTTGATCTTCTCGAGCCAGCTGCACAGGACACACACACGAAAATTCCTAAATTGACATCAGCACCAGTAAATCAGAATTAGGGCGCGAAATGGTGAGTTGTATATGAATTTATATGCCATAAGATGTGTGATCTTTACGTGTCTCTATAATATCCCTGATAGAGTGCGTTCCGAAACTCCTTAGGACAGAGTCAGAGCTACTCACGAACTCGGCAGCACAAAAGAGATAAAAGATGATTGACAGCACTTGGAGCTAATTTCGGAACGCACTCAGAAACTTACTATTTGCGTCAGATAAATTTGATCTTTACTTCGGTTCTGACTTTCCTTGCGAGATTGTCGGTCTGAAGTATAATTGTAAGTAGATATTTAACTAATCGGAAACGTTGGTCATTAGAGGCGCCGTATTTCCCAACAACATAAGCAACAGTAAATTCCTCGTTAAGTATTCGAAATCACAAGTGATAGATAATTTCCTCGGAGAAAGTGAACCGACGGTAAGTTCCATGGCATGTGCATGCCTTCGATATAAGCGAAACAAGTGCTCAGGGCATGAATGTCGATATTGGGAAGAAATTTTTCAGGTCTAATTGCGAAAAATTGTCTGCTGGCTTATTCTAGCGGTACCGAACCTTTAACATTTCATATATCTTCCATTATTTTTTTTCATACTTTTGCGGTGTCTAAGCCCATCGGGTCCTGTAATCGATCGCTGATTAATTATAATGACTGTTGGGCTACTGCACAGTAAAATAAACAAACCAGTAAATAAATAAACAAATGAATAGTGTCTACCCGTTTTCCCCAGGCAAAAATCACCCTGCAGGTAACCGTCTGCGCGTTTTTGGCATCCGCTGTTTTCGGACAGCCGATAAGTCCGCAGGATGTTGAAGGACTCCTGCCGCAGACACCGAGGACTAAGAATGAGACGGTCGCAGCTATCGTCCAGGATCCCGTCGTGAAGGACGCCGTGCAGTCGGTTGTCGGTGACGGAACGCTTTCCGGTCTCGTCGTCAAGACGGACACCGTCATCCTGCCCGCCAGGACTCCGGACGTGGTAAGCATGATCCTGACTCGCTGGATCATTTTCCAAACCGAGAACAAGTTGGTTTCACCCTGTGTTTGCCGCAGGTTTTATCTTACAAACAGCAGGTACTTACGGCCCCGCTTTCCGACCTCGAAAACATCCGGAAGAACATCACGGAAGCCGCAACTCTCAAGGCCGAGAAGGAAAAAACCGAGGACACAGATGTCGATGAGCTTGGAGTTGTCCAAGTCGTTCCCATCGGTGATCAAGAGCTCGCTGATCCTCCGATAGTTCGCCGCAGCATCCCGGAACCGGAAAAGGTGGTTTTCCAGATTTAATCGAAGCTCGAAGACTCGGAAAATTGGCAAATGTCCTTGAATTTCTAATATCGATCACACTTCGTGAACAAAATATTTTGGATCAAAGTCGAGAGAAGTTCTTTTGAAGAAACTTTTCGATAAATATATGTGTTGTAAATATCTCTGTAACTTTGTTAGCTGTGTAGATAATAAAGATTTTTTACAAGAAATAAATACATCTATATACAACATAATCGAATTAAAAGGTAATTTAAATCCCTGACACAAAAATATTTCCTAATAACCAAAATTCACCGCAGGAATCGACTGCCTCTTCTCAGACAAAGACCGAAGTCCAGAAGTTGGAGATTTCCGGCATCAAGGAGAGCGAGATCAAACTTCCCGAGGGAGTTTTTCCGGAGAATATAAGCCTGCCGGAGGTAGTAGAGGATAAAATATCGGCCCCAGTTGTTGCGGTTGTGAAAGAAAAAATTTTACCTGGTTCTCAAAAATCCGTGCTTGCTCTTTCCTTGGCAGCGCCGACGGAATTGAAGATAAAAAACTCCGACACAACCGCTTCGGAGAAGAAGGATATTCCGAAATATGGATCAAGGATTCCAGTCACTGTAATCCTGCCCGAGAAACCGGATAATCCGGCGAATGAAATCGAGGTAAAACACTGATCAACGAATCGTTACAATTCGTAGAGTATTTTCCCACGGTTGCAGTTCAAATACAATAATATCTATGATTTTATAGCTAGCTACGTGTAGAAATTTATGGGGAAATTATCGATACTTATGGTGATGGCGTATAACGACTTTATAGGTATACGATATACGTAGGTATAAAGAAAAATATTATGAAAATATAAATGAAATAAATGTCTCGTTGAAAGAAAAAAAAAAAAATAATAATAATAATAATGATATTAATAATCGATCGATATTGATTATAAAAATATGTTAATAAAGTTCTTTGGATTGTAAATCGATGATTGTGGGTCTTTCATTGCCATAATACTATGTTGTTGAACATTTATACATATTAACAATACACTAAAAATAAATTTGAGAAACTATTCAAAGTTTTCGGAAAGATGTTCCCGTTTTTCATCTCTTCATACTTATTATTTTTAAATTCCAGGCGAGGAGCCAAGGGCCGAAGGAACTTTTAGCGATTTTCACAGCATCAGCAGACGAAAGTTCGCTTTATCAGAACGATTCGGGGGATATGGCCGTGGCCGAGGACATTATCTTCAGGCCTCTTTTCCGTTATCGCCATCAGCAGAACGACCGCACCAGAGTTTTGGAGAATAGAGCGTATTACCAGAAAACTCCGTTGTACCGACGATACAGACCTTCGTACGATTCGACCGGGGATTATGGGGCGCCCTATAAATCCTATGGGAGACGCCAGAGACCCAGATATTATGACGATTATTGATAAGTTCGAGTATCACGCAGTTTGGAGGAAAAAGAAGATGATGTAGAAGACGAAATCACACTTTTCAAACTTCGACAAAATTCGATTTAAGCAAGACTGAAATTCCCACCGATATTCACTGAGACTCAATGTCCCGTGATCGCAAATACGATAAATATAAAAAAAAAATCGAAACTCCATAGTAATTGTGAGCAATTCAATTAAGACTGTAAATTATAGCATTTTTTGCTGGATGAAAATCATAAACTGACTGACAGAAAAGACTCGAAAAGAAATTCATAGACTTATGCTACGGTTAATATTTAATAATTATAATTTATTACCATTAATTTTAAAAGGAATATTTTCTTCATCGACTATAAATAGAGAGAGATAAAACGTTGGGTTTCATTTTTTATTCGTACATCAGTGTAATCAGTAATAACTCCCACACGTAAAATTTGTTTTATATACGACTCAAATTGAGTTTTTTGTAATTGTTACTGCGTTTTGTTTTTTTTATCATTCATATATGTGAATGTACAATCGCGCTTCGTCATACCATTTACAGTAGTAAATGGAAGGCTTCAATCATCGCGACTGAATCATTCTTTATGCATATACTTAATTATTTCACGCGATAATCTGCTAAGCAGAAACTCTCCGTATTATTTAGATTACGCTTACACGAATTTCTTAGAATTAAATCTAACCTCAAGCTTGCTTTCTTTTCGCCTGTAGGTACATGATTAAAATGAAAAGGGAAGGGGAGTATTACGCAAGAATTGAAACGGTATCAATAAAAATTTCCTGAAATTTGGTGAAAGAACTCGGCAAATATGTCCTGAATTTTCTCTGTATGTATTTGGATATTTTATAATACCAGCTTATATACTTATAAAAATATTCGACTTCAATTGAATAAAATTTTCCCGAATGAAAGTGATGGTAGGAAATTTATATCGACAGATCGGTTTTATCGCGAACATTTGAAAGGGATTTTAGAACAGAAAAACTTGTACCAATTGTATAATGAAAAATCGTGAAGAAAGAATAATCGTTGGTTTGAAAATGGTACGCGTGATAGAAACGAATTTTATTCTCGCCTCGATCCTAAATTCGGCAAAGTTATTTCGCGTTCAAATTTATTCGTGTTCATTGAACTTGCAAATCGATCGTTAGACGTGGAATCACCGCGATATCGAATTCAATCGGCGTATGACAGCAACGGATTTTTGTCGTTCATTTAAGCAGGGTCAAAATCCGAGGCATGAAAAATTCAGTTCTTGAAACCCTGAAACCTACTTTCAGCAACACGCATGGGACAATTTTAACTGCACTATTTTACGACGACATACTGAGCTCTTAATACTCAAATATTCGCATTTAGCCACGTGGAGATATCTTGCGGTTACGAATGACTGACGAACCGCAAATTAACGAGAGTAGTTCCACTTTGTAATCGTTGCTTAGGTTCGAAGAAATCTCGTGATGGTTACTTTAAACATTTCACTGGATACACAGCTACGGAAAATTTCCTGCGAGAATTAGCAGGTAACACATGTTTATGACACGTCATAATGATAGTTGTGCGCAATTATCAACAAGCATGAGTTCGCCTATTAGCATCAAAGGCTACTGGTTGCATGTAGGCAAATCTTAGAAAGACGTCATAAGACAATAATTGAAGGTACAAAACTCTGGCTCATTGATTATACGGTAAGAAGAGGAAGAAACAAAAAATACGCAACGCTCTAGATTTCGAAGAATCATAAATTTAATTACATGTTTGTCATTCCCGTAACATAAAATAATTTTTTAATTTTAACAGGAAAAAAAGTATCCGAGAAACTAATAATCCGCTGCGCGTGATTCTTGACGATTTTTTATTCTACGTTTTGAAAAATTTTGCAGGTACGATGCTATTGAATGAGCTTCGTATCAATTTCCCTTGAATACTCGTGATTTAGCATACTGATTGATGAATGAATCGAAAGAAAATTATATCGCTTTTTTTAAACGGGAAATTGACTCGTTGTTTGTCACGTTTTTCGCAACCGAGAATGGCGATACGGAAGAATTGTCGATTTTTTCATCTATTGTCCTGAACGTTAG
Organism: Diprion similis; assembly: GCF_021155765.1. Classification (NCBI taxonomy): domain Eukaryota; kingdom Metazoa; phylum Arthropoda; class Insecta; order Hymenoptera; family Diprionidae; genus Diprion; species Diprion similis. The sequence goes on along the minus strand of NC_060113.1, from coordinate 1,322,872 downwards.
CGCAGCGGTGCTAATGACAGTGTAGCGATCGGAATTGCGTTAGTCATTCATTGTTGAACGCTTACAAGCAGAATTCACCTGCCTGTGTGTGTATATTGCACGGATAAATGACAATACTACGACAGCAACGAGCTGTTAACACCCTACGTCACTCTTCAGAATTAGGAAACTATATATTGATTTTTCTTATCTCGTTTTTTACATTCATAAAACAAATTAGGACAGTCGTGAGCAAGCCACAACTTGCGAGACGCGAACAACGTGATTGAACAAATCACGTCGAATCACAGAATGAAAACATCTTTTTGCATTTGAGAAATGAATCATCGAAGCTCAGCAATGAGCGTATAAAACTATAGGGAAAATGATGGAAAATTTTGAGAGTTTGATGATTGGAGATTTTTTTCGACACGTACGTGACATCGCGACTAATCATTTGGGCAAAATCAGATCCACTACGCTTCGTCGAGTAGAATTATTCTTCAACTTTCCCCAAATACCGAACTGGGACAAGAAACGAGAATCGGCAGTAAAGTCGATAATAATCTCCCTCGGAGTTCATCAGACGGAATGACGCCAGTGCTAGTTTCGCGCCGTTAATGAATCACGCGTATTTTGAATGGTCAAAATCAAATGGGCGGATGTCAGCGGCCTTTACCGTGAGTGTAGCGCCTTCTTGAGCGGAATAGGTGGATCGCGTTGAGTACCGGGAATCCGCGTAATCGCCCGTTACAGTGAATCCGCGCAGGAAAACTGGTTTAAACGTCCTGCGAGCGTGTGCAGCAGCCTCTAAAATAATACATGGAACGGAGTTGGCACAGCAGTCGGTCTCGAGATCGCCTTGAGGTATATATAAGCATTGTGTCGACCACGAGGTGAGCTCAGAACTCGTATGAAGTCTGTACCAGTTGCTTTGCAAAGCCGGAAGTTAATTAAACCATCGTTGGTACTCGATTCGATCTACAGTGTAATAATTTCCCGGTTTTTCGTCACAAGGAACACTGCACCATGAGAAACTTCGTCCTGGTAATTGCCTTTTTCGATTATAAACAAAAACACTAGATTAAAAGAGAAAAAGAAAAAAAATCAAACAGGTTTTGACTTTACCGAATGTAAGGTGACAGAAATGTTTCGCTGATTTAAAATAGAAACGTGGTTAGTTTCACTCAATAATTGCGAAAGTGCATTGTTCGGATAAATTTTCTGTTGAACCAAACAATTTTTTGCATAAATAAAAACGACATTTCTTTCATTTGCATGTTTGTTCACCATATTTGGTTGATGAAACAAATGCTGCATACTCTATGATTAGTATCTCGTATCGAAAACCACTGGCGATTTTCTGGAACCGGGTGTTTTTTTGTAAATATAATAATAATGCATACCATAAATTACTGCAGATTACGCTACTGGCTTTGATGGCCCTCGAGGCAACTCTGGCAGCGCCTTCGAACCGGAAGAACGACGATCTGCCCAAATCGGCCGGGGAAATCCCGGCAATTTCACAGAAAGCGGGCGTCAAGACAACCCGCAGGAGGAATGTGGGTCCGGCAAGAAGTCCCGGAGTCCAGAAGTACGGATTGCGGGATGAATCGGTTGGGAACAACGGCCACATCGAGAGGGTCAGCCTCAACCGGGTTTCGGCCCTCGATGGAAGCGTCGATGAGGTCAAAGTCGAGGCCGAAAGGCCGGGGATCTTCGCTTACGGACTCCCGAAAAAAATTCTGGAGAACAACGGCTTCATCGAACGCGTTCGTGACGTAGAGGATGTGGACAAGGGCGGAAAACGAGCGGCCAGATCCGTACATCAACTGCAGGAACAATCGAAGGATCTCAAAGCTTAGAGGGCCAAGGTATTCAGACGACTTTTTTGCGGAAAACACAACAACGAATCCGTACATCTATGTTCCAAGTATTACCGATGATCCTTGAGATCGAAGATTGACTTGCCTGAAGAGCCGATTGCTGTTAATGAAGATTAAAAAAATTTCTTGCTGACGTTATTTAGGATCAATTGAAATATGCGTATATTTATATTGTTTTTTCATTTTAAAGCTGGAGCGTGATTTCTAAGTTGAGGCTGATTCACCGGAACGCGATATAAATTCATCCACGAACTGTGTGTGGAGAAGAAAAGCCTGAAGGTGAAGACAAGGAAAGTAGGAACTCTCTGTTGGTTACCAAAAAACAAAAAAGTATTACTTGAATATCTATAGTTCTTATCTTTGTACTTAATTAGTTATATTAACATATGAGTAATATGTACAATTCGATATGTATATATAAATTTTTGTACTGCGTAAGGTAATCGTATGAGAAGAATTTTGAACAAGATTTTAACCGACGAAAAATTTGTATTAAAAATCTCCAGTAATTTTGTAAAAATGAAATAAAACAGTGAATAAATTTACAATTTTCCCGTGTTTATTTGAACAGTGTTGAATTTAAGCGGAGCTATGCTATCGCTGTTTTTGACCACTTTGTACGTTTAGTCTGCGTTTCGTTAAATGCTTTGTACCACATAATACATACGTAGATGCCTGAATATATGTCCGGAACGAAACACGTTGCGCATATCGAATGAGCGTGATTAGCTTTTGTTCCCGATCACGTAACGCGGTTAGAAAAATAAAAAATCCCGTAATGTAAAGAAAGAAAGAAAGAAGGAAAGAAGAAAAAATAAATAAATTATGGTGTCGTAAACTTTTGCAGTATCTAGAGCAGGACAGATTAAAATCTTTTATTATAATTTTTCCCCTCCTCACCCGGTGTAATGATAAGTGCTTATAGTTTATTATATCTTTCGTTTAGCGTTACGCAAATTGGCGATCGGATCGACAGATAAAATTCCGGTTTGTTAGAAGGCCGTATTTGTAGATATAAATATTTGGGTGTATGGAATTCTACACCTAAAATTCCAGATGAATACCACCACGTACGATAAGTAGTCAAGGACGTTTAGGTGTATTTATGAAAGGACCAAAATCCTGTTCGAATTATCGAGATGCCGGATTTTTCACCGAACTTCGTTATACCTAGCGATGAAATAATCGGTGACATCAATACTTCGCCTGATCAAAATTCGAGCCTCGACATCCAAACCAGGTTATTACATTATTAAACATATTTGCAAACATTTTAAGAACAGGAAAAGCACCGTTTAATTAGGTGCTGATTCGGCTTATCAGGTTTAAGGTCTCCTGAAATAAACAAAAAATGCATTCCTTCGACACATCGTTTCACATTTTAGCTTGCCGGAGCGAATAAACGGGCCAACAAATATCGTCGCAAAGACGTTTTTGTACGTTTTGGATTTCCTCTTGATGATAACCCTGCTGCCTTTTACCACGTGTCAAAGGATCTACGCAAACGATCACTTGATGGTCATGCTGCGAGTGATTCTCGAGGTTCGTTGAGGTTTCTCGATCTTCGGTTCGTGAAACACCGAGTAAGAAGTGCAGCTGAAAACCGCCCAATTTTTCTCATCCAGGTCAGTCTTGAGCTGGCAATGTGGCTGGTCCTCGCGGGGGTTTCGATACTGACATCGGCTGCCCTGATATTCGATGATCTCTACAGTGGCAAGAAAGGATCCGAAGGCTACAGAAGATTGGTAAAGCAAAGCACAATCAATCCGGAGCAAGAAGATCGGCCGCAGGACCATCCTGCCAGAGAAATCATTGAGGAAAAATCAAAGCCCGGAGTTAAAAATGAGTGTGAGGTCTTATCCTGAAGACGCGTAGTATTAATGATCTTGGTCTACGCCATGGGTACAATACTCTTGAATTTCTTATCTTCATCTTAGCAGCGACCGAGGAGACGGGTGCAGAGTTTTCGCTCAATCTGTACGCTAATCGAGAAAAGATTTACCCAAAAAACCGCAGCCTAATATCTGAAAATCCTTCCAGGACGGAATCGCGAGATTCTGAAGTAAGATTATATTGATAACTGGTAATTGGGTGTTACTGTCGTATGTAATCGTTCTAATTAATATTATTTATTTTTTTATTTTTTTTTTTAACAGAAAGACGACGACCGTGTAAACTTTTCTTTCTACAAGCCTCTTCGGTACGGTACTCTCAACGCAACATCATCAACTGCAGACAAAAAACGAGGAAAATTACCCAATTGATTGCCGAGTAGTGAATGATTTTTTGCGTTGATGATTGTAGACATGTTGTTGCCGTTATTTTTTCTCGAAATATTGACTTGTCTTTGTTTCAATAGACTGATAATTTTTTGGTCTTTGGTCCGTTCTTCGTCTCTCATTTTCTCAATAAAATTCTTTCCGAATAATTTTATTCAATGGAGACCGATTTACGTTTGAAATATCGTTGCCCAATGGCTGGCGAGGCAGTCGTATTACATATTTAGAGAGGGCGGAGAAAGTGTTCTGGGAAAATTGCCCACCCAATATTGTAGCGTGAAAATTGTACACTCGTCTAGAAGCCAGTGAGTTTGTAAATACCGTGGTAAAAGCCCCGAGGCGGAAAAATATGGGAAAGTGTGACTTCCAGTAGGGATGTTTCGCCGCGTATAAATAAAGGACAATGGTGCTTGTGTCCATCATTCGAGTGTGCTCGTTCACAAGTAGCATTTCAATTCTACCAACATGCACGCATTCAGGATATTCCTAATAGTGGTAAGTTCAGAAAATTTGATCCTCCTTTTTGACACGCTTAATTCCTTGATACAGAAGAATTTTTTTTTTCTTTTTTTTTTTTTTTTTTTACCACACTGCAAAAAATGTTGATGTTAAAACTGCGACCATCACACAATAATTTTTGTGATTAGTAGACGTATTGCAATTATAAAAAACTAGTTCATTTCACCATCTAATTTTACTATTTTTCTGTCGTTAAACCAGGTGGTGGTTCTGGTCGCGACGTCCGAGGGATTCGGTTTAGGAGCGAAGAAAGCACTGTTCAAAAAGGTGAAGGCAGTGAAGCTCGGTTTTCTGGCAGACGCCAAGGAGGCGGCGTTGAAGTTCAAGGAAGGAGCCAAGCTGAAAAAGGATGCAATCCTGGGTTCATTCAAGGCTCTGGCCAAAGCGAAGCTGGGTGTAATCAGTGGAATAAATTCAGCAAAGTTGAGATTCCTGGCCGGGATAGCGTCTGTAAAGCTGGCAAAATTGGCGGCAGTGAAGGCAGCCAAGGTCACCTTCTTCAAGTCGCTTCTTGCGGCCAGAGTGGCGGAAAACATCGTGTTCGACGGTGGTGCTGCGCTCATTGACGGTGCCAAATCCGGAATCAAGGGCCTCTTCAAGGGCGGTCTTAAAGGAGACTTGAAGAGCCTTTTCAAGGAAAAGAAGGAGAAAAGCTTCCTGGAAGGAATCGGCAGTCTTCTCGGAGGCGGCGGTGGCGGCTTTGGCGGTCTCCTCGGCGGAAATGGCGGTTTCTTCGGCGGCGCTGGGGGCGGAAACCCTTTCGGTTCGATCTTCGGGAACATTCTTCTGAACGCGTTTAACGGAGGAATCGGTGGCCGCTTCGATAACAGACCCAGGTTCGACCTCGGCGACATTGTTTCTGGTATATCCGGTCTCGGCAAACTTCCGTCCCTCATTCCCACCCCCAACAAGCCCGCCATCAATATCCAGACCTACCAGCTAAACTCGCCACCCTCTGTGCCCGAGACTTACGAACACTCTCCGACCGTCTACACCAGTTACTCGCCATCGGTCATCAGCTACACTCCGCAGCACTCCTTCGCTCCTGAACACACTTACTCAGCTCCTGAACACACTTATTCAGCTCCTGTCGAACATACTTACTCAGCTCCTGAACACACTTATTCAGCTCCTGTGGAACACACTTACTCAGCTCCTGAACACACTTACTCAGCTCCTGTTGAGCACACTTACTCAGCTCCTGTGGAGCACTCATACTCGGCTCCATCGCCCGCTTACGGCCCCCCAAGCCATTCTTACTCTCCACCCTCGACGAGCTACGGAACGCCAGAATATTAGATTTAGTAATTAGTTATACTATAATGGATTCTTGCCATACTGTTTACTTGTACGCGTGTTTTGTAAATAAAGTCTATTTAATATAAAAGATCTCAGTGTTTTTTTCGTATTCGACGCTTATCCGTCTTTTCAAACCGGAAGTTTTTTTTTTGTGAAACTTATCGCTCAACGCCAGAGGACAGGCAACCGAAGCTATATCTTGGATATACAGTCGTAGCACGACGCCGGTAGACAGGCAACCGAAGCTGCACTTTGTATTAGCAGTTTGCCTACCTGCTGGCGCTTCGCGAAGACTCACAACGAAAATATTCCAGATTAATCTTTCCGATTTGATTTCTTTGGTAATATATTATAGTAGACTGAAAACTAAGCGACTTGTAATTTTTTTTCATCTCCTGTTAAATACTTTAAGGGGGTGAAGCCACCCTCCAAACTACAGCATGTCAAGTGCTCATTTGGCAGTGTCGCCCACAAGAACATATTATTATTTTGTAGTTTACTATAACATATTACAACAAAAATCAAACAGAAGACATCGACCTAGCTGGGATACCTTCGTTGTCAGTGTGTTGATTGATGTCCTCTTTTGGCCGGGCAGATTTTATTGCTTTACCAGCTCATCGTTATTAAAAGTCGTTGTAATGATCAAGAGAATAAACAAACATGAACAGCGATTATCCATGCTAATTTATTCTTATAATTTCTGTTTGATACACCAACTTTTCCTTGCAGCAATAATTTGGATGGAACTATTTTAGCTCATCAATATACTTCCCTGGTGTTTGTTTTTTTTTTTGTTATTTTTTTTTTTTGTAAAACAACTTTTTTTATACATTGTATACTGATATAGCGAACTGTTTGCGTTGTTTTCTTTCGCTGATCAAAATATCGCATGTTAATTGAATTGAACGGTTCCATTAATCAGCCGACCTTTGATCGCATGTCAATTGATTGCGTGAGTGTGAATCATAAGAGAAGGTGGGCAAATCACGCAGTAAATGAAGGATTCTTTTCTGAAAACTTCTCAGAATATAACAACAGTGCTTATATACGCAAATAAATTTTGAAGCGGTAGTCGCGGAATTTTCGCTTCAACCGAATCGCGATATCGTCAATTAATTCTATAACGAGTTTTTTTTTTATATCATGTCCTTAATGTCGTAACATTATTCGAATCCGGTATCAGTACCAAAAAATTCCACAATTTTTATTCCCCATTTTAGACCAGTATTTGCAACACTCCTGTACTGTTTATATTATGTTCTTCACTGTATATACTAACTACAATATTTGCGCTACATGCTGATTAAAATCATCCGTTATACGTGCAAATAATTTCCTCGACTATACTGCAATTTAATAGCAAAGGTATTAAAGCTAAAAACAAGTTAAATAACAATCTTCAATTTAATTGCTCAATACCACGATATTCATGAACTCAAGTATCGCATGTGTACCATGCAGACACATCTGCCCAGTAGGTATGTGTTTAGATGTCAGAGGTGACCTGTTGTAATTGTAAATGAAGAATGACTAGCATTGTATTAAATAGCGAATACTTTGAATATCCTTAAGTATCTGATGGCACCAATTTCTACCTTAATGTCCGAATGACTTTCGGCCAAATTTCCATAACGCAACGAACCAACAAAGACATGGAAACAACCTTGATGAAACGACCAACCTTGAGACGAATTATCCGAGTACCTACCGAGTAGTGCAATTACTGTTACGTGCTACGTCAGTATTTTGACAAGAGAAATCTCGTTGTAATTAAAGACAATAATGTATACGGCCATTTGGTCCGGGGTTTGGCATCGTCAAACACGTCCCTGGGCCTCAATTTTGCTAATTGAAAAAGCGAGGTGGACTCGCAAAGTCGCGATACGTACCCATCGTTGAGCGGAAGGACCGGTTAGATATAAGAAGGCTTCAAGCGCCTCTCCCCAATTCAGTCGGGTGTCATTGGTTATAGGCATTGGATCATCCTCATCTGTGACGTCAATTAAAGTTCCAATCGGCGTGAGATTATTTTTTCGAAGTTCAGTGTGACGACTGCCAAAGATAGAAAAGATTCGCACCTGAGTGATGCGTTTGGCTCTGATCTTCGTAGCCGTCGTGATAATTTCGGCTCACGCGGCAGCCCAGATAATCTTGCGAGGCTTTGGTCTTGAAAATTTATTGCATGGTCGAGAACGGCATGCAGGCAGACAGCATGACGGTGGGCGAATCACTCTAATATCCGGCAAGTTAGGCTCGAAAAATGTATTCAGCGATGATCATAACCACGGAAGAAATGGTTACGTAAGTAATTCTTTTATTGTTCTCCTTTAGCCTTGTTGCTTCATATTTTCCGTCATGGATTTTCACCAACTTTTAATTTTCTCGGTTTCAGGACTGGCACCATACACAATCAGGTCGTTATCCGGATCGACGGTATTCGAATCTGTGTGTCTGCCCAGAAAACTCTCCCGGAAACCAATGGAATCATCAACGTTCTCCGTCGTCTCAATACCCTGGAGAATACTACAACGACGACTACCACAAGGACATGAAAGGTCCTTATTCTAACCAGTTCTACGACGATTGGAATGACCGACAGCCTCTGGGACCACGACCTCCACCTCCACCCTCACATCACCATGGACCTCCACCACCTCCACTCCATTTACATCACCATGGACCTTCACGTCACCATGGACCTCCACCACCTCCACCACCGTATAACGGAGGTGGTCCACCACCTCCACCACCGTATAACAGACCTGGTCCAGAACAACAGCCAGATTATAACGAACCTGGTCCAGAACAACAGCCAGATTATAACGAACCAGGTCGAGAACCACAACCAGAATATAACAGTCCTGGTCTAGAACCACAACCAAATGACAACAAACCTTATCCACCACTACAGTCAAATTATAATCGACCCGAAGAGCCCAGACCGCGTCAACCGGCACCGTCACCTTCATCAAACGGCGTGACGGTGGATGAGACGGAAATCCACGAGGATGATTCAAAGGAAAAGTTGTCCCCAGGATCGACGACCGAGTCTTCAACAAGGGTTACGTTTAATCAAGAATTTCACATTCCGAGGTTGTCTCCAACAGAGCCAGGGCTTGTTACAGAGCTTGAGGTGTCAAGTTCTCCGGTAGAGCCAGAGCTTTCGGTAGATACAAACGGAGGCGAGAAGAGAGCAACTAAAAGCACAGAGCAGAGCCAGACGACGACGGAATTTGATTGGAATAATTACTTCCTTCCAGCTTCGGTTAATAATCCTGGTGGTGCTGGAGGTATTGATATCAGAGGAGATTTTGAGTAGATGATTATTAAACCAGTGAGCTGTGTAATGGGCAATACGCGGAAGTCCGTGTAGGTGAATTTGGTAAGCTGAATTCTCGGTCTTTGGGCACTCATTTCACCGGTGAAATTATGACTCAACTATTACTGGCATTTATTTTTTCGGTAACATTAACAATGGATGTTTTGTGTCGATAGCATTAATGGTTCTGGGAATAACATGAAGGGTAACAAAAAGCTATACGTTGTCCATCTCAGGCATTTTGCTTCTGTATCTCAGGTGTATAAAATGATTCCACGACACTTTTTTCACGATATTGGATAAATTTTCAACCGATTCTATTTATTTTATCATCAAGGACTTGGATCGATTGATTATTCCTACTTTGGGCTGGTTCGAAAAACGTATCTTTATTACCGAAAATTCACCTTGAGTTAATTCACTCGTAGAAATTGTTATTACGGCTTATCATCGAGGTAGAGCACTAGTGAATTTGTGATAATGAATCTTTAACTCTTTACACGCTTTTCAAAATTCACTCATCAAAAACTGAATCATTAGAGCTCAATTACCTTACAAATTAGTCGTGGAAGCTTTTTCCACTGCAACCTTAACCAAAGTCTCGTAATATAGGGCATATAATTTTAAATATTATAATCAATCATGGGTATAATTTGAATTACATTTATTACTGTTCAAGGTTTATCAATATGTGATCAAATCCTATCCTGTCTGCGATAATTGCATAAAATTCCCACTTTAAAGAAATAAATCACACAAGAGATCTGTTTTCCGCCTGCAACACGGCAACTCGCTCCACGCATTTAGTACACTTTGTCAAATTATTCGAACTTTCGGTTCTTCGGGGCTAGATTAACCGTAAGGCTGAAAGCGCTACAGGCCTTAAACCCTAAAAATTTTCCGCCTTTCAATTTTGAAAATCAAATTTTTGAAAATGGTACCTTGATTTTTAAAAATATTGAAAAAATAAAGGATAGCATGAATATCGATATCTCGTTGCAATCCAATTCCGACGAATTTCTTGCATAAAATTTAAGACCTTATTGTACACACGTGTACAAAATATCGTGACCCGCTAATTTTTTTCCCTAGTATCACAGGAAAATCTAAACTTTTGTTTCTATTGAGAATAGAGAGTGAAATCGCTCGTGATTTAGATCACAAAAAAGTGAAAGATGATTTTGCCAGCGTTAAGGCGTAAGAAAAACATGAAATGTAATTACTTAATATCTTAATACAAAATGTGTTTCCCTATACTATACTATTTTATGCAAACTTAATTAGATAAGAGAAAAATTTTAATAAAAATGTTTCTATCAACCTTAGTCGATTTAATTTTTTTCTCAAGACTCTTTGAATTTAGCCTACTGGACCATCTTCCAGGACTGACATTTGGATTTTTTTTTTGTAGAGCAACCTTACGTATCGTGCCTCTTTAATCCGGACTAATCTTCCCAACCAATTTCGCTATTTATTTCACAAATAAGCGTGCGTTAAACTCATCTCAATCCTATAATGACAAATGAAGAATAATGAAAAAGCATTTACTTCTGACATCTGAAAAGCCTGTCGATCAATCGAATTGTAAGAAGGCATTATTTCCAGGTACGTAATACACTTTACATACGCGAGTTCATCGTCACGAATAGATTGGTAACTTCTTTACATTTAGATCGTCGCATACTTTTTGCACATCGGAGATCGCGTGCCGAAGAAAGAACTTTAACGAACTTATACGTTAAACAGGTATTTGCATTCAGATATTTACGAGTAACACGCTCTCGAGTATTGTTCAGCACAGTGATTAGCATGAATTTGCAATTATAATTAACACATCGGACAACAGGCTACTTCGGTTCTAGCGAGCCCTGACGAAACGAGTCTCAACCTCATTATCGAGAATAAGGAATGTCGAGTATTTCCGATAACACTTTGCAGTGGCCGCAAATTCATTTAAAAGTGAGCACCAGCTTGAGGCTCAATTTTTTGGGGGTCACTAGCCTCTCAGTTAAACGCATGCGGCAATACTAGAATTCACGCAGGTATAGGCCATTCCACAAAGAAATCCGACCGTCAGTCTGCTGCCTTTCGATATTTTCCACAAAGTTTAAAATCATTGAAATATCCGCAGAGAAAATCTTTTCGCCAATTTTTGATCCAGTATACAGTTTTAAGCACCTCAAAAAAAAAAAATTAAAGTCGTTATAAACCTTGTCGGAAGAATAAAAGCACACAAGATCCACTTAATTGTCAGAGAATGATCCATACTCCTCGGCTCAAGCCTTGAGGCGTCATAAAGGGACGCATGGATTTCACAACCGCAAAGAAGATAGTAAAAATGGTAATAGATTTGAGCCATAGCCATAGCCACAGCCGCATAGACCATCGAGTTGCGTAATATGACCAAGAGTAAACCGCCGTGTCTATTGCGTTGGTGTAACGACGAAACTGTACCGGGTGACCGTAGTAGAAGTACTTCCTAAACTAGCAAAACTAAAGTAGAACTGCGAATGGCGAAAAAAGGATTCAGCGATAAGCAAAGAAAAATCTGTGATCGGGACGGAGTAAAAATGGACTTGATATTTTGTTCGAATAGTCTACATTCACAGAGAGACGATTGAGCATAAAAATTGTAATTTTTGTAGAAGAAAAATACGAAAAAGGGTTTGCAAAACGCGACACGCGTTAAAAAACCGATGATCATTATTTTTCCGCGAACTTTTAATATGCAAGGCAATACAACGCGACAAGAGATAATAAAAGTTTATAGACTCGTGGTTCCCGGTAGTGCGTTTGAAGGCAATTAGAAGAATTTGGTTGCACAACATCTTAACTGTGGGCCGAGCATCTCGGCAATGCATCTTGCCGAGGAGTATATAAGATGCAGCGCAGACTCCCGCCCTTCAAATCTCTGCCTGATCTCCTTGGCCGTCTTGTACACACGTTAAAAACACGGGATAAATTTTCTCCTCGATAGTAAAGACAAAAAAAAAAGAAAAAACAATTTAAAAGAATAACAAAATCAGTGCTCATATCGTCGAAATGAAGCTCTTCTATTACACGGTGAGTTATTTTTCGGCTTCGTATCATCATTCTTGCATTCAAAAAATTTTGGAGTAGGGCAAAAGTGCACCATTTTTGACCCACCGTTGTAGTATCATTTGTATGTAGGTATTTTATACCAATTTAACTTTCAAAATCATCAATCACGTGATTCACGACCAAAATCTCACTCTGACCAAGTTTAGGAACCAGGATTTTTAACACTCAGCACCGTTTGTCGACATAACGTCCGATTAGACATACAAGAATTTGACCATAATTAGTGCTATGTAATTATAAAGGTGACTAAAACTATAGCTATTTATGTGGCAATCCCGTAAACCGGCTGTTTCTTTGGCAAGGATTAAGATTTCAGGACGAGCTGAAGGCGAGCCGGAAGCGAGTACTGAAATTATCCGAGCCAAAAAACGGTTTACGGGCATGCCACATACAATATTTTTTACGATATGGGCATTGAAAAGCAAAACAAAGAGTGAGGTTATGTCGCGATCTGTTCGACGAAGCTACTTTATTCGGCATTTTGGGATGCGCACTTCGAACTGCGCATCAAAACTGCGGAATAAAGACTTTATTCCGCAACTTTATTCGCTGCCGTATAAAGCGTCACTTTACGGAACGAAAACTGCCACAAAAAGTGGAGTTTTCAATGCCAATGCGGTAAAAAGGTACATTGTATACGCTATTCCTGAAAAAAAATCCACCAACTCCAGTCCATCCTCCAACCGTCTCTCCATGGTCCTGCAGCATCGAGAATAAATAATAACAAAGCATAATCGAGACGATTGTTGGTTCGTTGACCTCAGCAGATCATCTCACTCTTCGCCATCGGCTTCTCCACCGCTTTTCCAATATTCGGAATCGGCGTTGCACCCTCGAGGGGTCCGGGATGGAGTCCTGCAGCTTCCTCTGGTCTGTTCACCGGCTCGAGTTATCCTTACGCAGGAGGTTACGGGTACGCCAGTGGAGTTCCCGCCTACGTCGGGGGTTATTCCGTCAGTCCATCCTACCCTGGATACACTCCTGGCCTCTATGGGCTCAATTACCTCAACCTGCGAGGCTAAAGCTAGCCTTGCTGAATAGCACAGAAGCCGGTCAGCCATGTGCTCCTCACCTCTGCTGATGTCTTTCTTCTTTGTTTCCAATGATGCAGTGGCCCAAACCATGGACCATTATTACGATCACTTGTGTGAAATTTGACTGACATACTGCACGTATAATTTATATTTTAGAATATAGGTATGATTATGTAAAACGTATGTCATATAATATCGCCTAAGTTAATATTATAGTGTAAACTGGAGTATATTCCGATAATTTTGTTGCTACACCTAAATTCTGTAAATAAATAAAAATTTATGTCTCATGTGTATTTATGATATAAGTAATTAAAAAATCAAATCATATTGTATATATATATCGATAAAAAAGGGAGTACATAGGTATGTCAAAATCGGCTTTCAGGTGGAGGAATACACTCCAATATTGGTAAAATAGTTTATCAGTAAATCGCGGTCCATTCAGAAGAAGAAACAATATGGATAACAGTAACGTGGGTATCCAAAACCGTAACCGTATCCCAATCCTCCGAATCCGCCACCCCTGCGGAAACCTGGAGGTCTCCCGAAGCCTCCGGGTCGGTGAAAACCTCCTCCTCGACCTCGACCACCATGGCCAAAGCCATGACCACCGCCATGACCACCGCCATGACCACCACCATGACCACCACCTCCTCCACGTTGGTGCGATACGCTGATGAGATCAGGGGTCAAGAGAATGCAGCAAATGCCGATCTGGTATAATGAGGGCAGTTTTTACAAGGTGGATTTTAATAGTGTGGAAGATCTAAGCCACGATATTGTCAAGTAATCAGTGCAGGAGAGTCCAATGTTCGAAATTTATTGTGGTTAATTGAACCTAATGGATTCAAAAGTATACTCAAATCCAAATTCCATGGGAAATACCCCGCAGTGTAAAGACGATAGTTCAAATCTGTGTTGTTATTATGGACACGAATGAGTATATACTCACGATTATCAGCGGCAGGTTCATGATGGGTGTTGGACGTTGAATTCACACTGTGGAAATATCCACGATTTCTGCAGCAAACGAGCGATATCATCCGCGTCTCGCTACTTTCCAGCGACTGACTTCGACTCGGAAATCTTTCTCGAACGAGAGTATATAAATAAAATTTCGTTTACTAGAGCTCGAGGCGTCACTTGTGTTTACTTACAGGTGGGAATCGTTAACGAGATCTGCAAATTTGTTGGGTTTTCATACGTCTGATTCCATCACTGTAGATATATAATTTATCGTAACGAAATATTAACACACACTTAAGACGCGTAGATTAATTTTCACTGGAATATGATGTATGTAATCTAAAAAATCATTGGGTTAAACCTTTATGGGATTTGGTTAATTGGACTTAGCGTTGGAATGTATAGTTTAATTTTTCATAATATCGGTCTGTTTTTGAGATTATGAAAAATCCTTAGTTGATGGGATTTCGTTTCAGCGACCCAAAAAACGTATGACGAACATGGTCTGACCTCTGGACCCAAAAGTCGTTTTTTTTGTGTGGCTGTGTTATTAAACCAGCCTTTCTTCATTTGGTCGAACGGTCCGCACTGATCCGCACTGTATTCCAAACTCGACTGACCTATGAAATGGATTTGCGATCACGATTTTACACACTGTCTTGAGTTATCGACTGGCACCTGGAAGGTAATCGTCGCTGACATTGAACTGGATCTGTTTATCAACAAGTTTGAAGATTCTCCATACAATCCGCTTCAACCATAACAATGCTACGGTAATTGTCATTGGCGATATACGGCAAGAGTGTTGTAAGAATAACACGTTTTTGTAAGTTTTCGAAAAGCCCTAAGTGGGGGAAAGGAGCTCAGGACTAAATCGTCGAAACAATTTGAACCCCAAGGTACAATTTCAATTATATTCTGAGGAAAAACTTCACCGTCAATTACCTTCATGAATAATTCACCGAAATTTGGATGTTTCAAAAGGGTCACCCGATTTGTCACAAATTTTTCGAGCTCCTTTGAAAAAAAAAGTTTAAAAACGAACCGCCATAACGTACATACATTATAAACGCACTAATTCTTCGGGTTATTTCGAATGGAAAATCATCTTGTTATACGCATTTAACACGCAGAGCAAAATGATCGTGCTAATCATTTCTTATTACATTTTTATTTTGTTTTTTTCTTACATACTCTTGAGATCAAAGTTTATATCAATATTGTTAACTAAGTTTCAGAAAATTCTTCCTCGGTAGAATGGCGAACGGTGTGGAATAATTATTAAAGGCAACTTCGGCAATCTCCAAGTCCAACAATGAATAAAAAGCTGGATTAAAGTTGAAGTGGTTTTGGATTTTTTGGGGTTTTTGGCTGAAAAATATCTTCATCCGAGAAACGATATCTCGGTGCTGATCTAGGAATCGTTTTCTTTCGTAAAATTTTTAACCTGATTGTCTAAATGTATGCGATTTTTTTTTATTCTAGTCAAAATCCATGCATAATTATAGCGATATTTTTGTTTTGGAAAATTCAAAATTTTTCGATGTTTGTGTCTACTGGAAAAGGTCATAATTGTAGTCATGGGACTTCCAAGCAGCATGCGATAATTAGCACTTCGCATTTCTGTTTAGATAGCGGTTTAGTTTCACGTAGACGGAAGATGTACATAAATTGATATTTTTTATTCACACAGACACACAAATAGCGACGGTACAAATAATTAACGAGTAATTTCTTAACAATAAATTTCTATCACTAAAACTAGATATTTTCTTAGGCAATATATAATAATTATTTCTCTTTGTTGGTAAAATCTTCATTTCCAAAATTCACGGAATAGGAGTAAAATAAATGGAAGATTAAAAAAAAAAACACGTGTATAGTAAACGCGTTTCGGAATCCGTTCCTTCGGTCTAAAAACTCCAGTGAGTCCAAGCCAAAAACGATCCGTCAGACAAAATGCGGGATGCACACTTCCGACTGAACTGGTCAAGGTATGTATGGGGTATTCCTGTTCAATGAACAAGACTGAGTCGTACACCAGCAAAATGGCCGGGTCGTCGTTTTGGGGTCAAACGATTTTGCGCCGCAGGTCTTCTCCTCCTCTGATTCTGTCCGTTTGTAAAATCGATAGCGAAAAGTCCCAGGATGACGAAAATGATCGAAAAAATCTGCGAATCGGATCACGATTCGTGAATCGATTATTTTTTATTTTCGATCAGAAAATAGTGGATAGAAAAAGTGGTTTACGTTATTATTTATACTCACAATGTTCAAATTCATCGCGTACTCCTTTGGCAAAAAAATACGTGGACACAAAATTTTGACGCAAAATCACCTGTCCGCTAGTCCGAACTTCTAAAAAGTAATCTCTCCGTTCGCAGGAGGATCGGTTTTAAATAACCCCGAAGATAACTTGCTAACAATATTATAACTTGTTCGGCAAATGGAAAGCGCTCCGCCGATAGAACGAATATAATGAGAGAAAGTCGATGACACTTTTCGAAAAATGATAATATATAGGACGCCGGAAAATCTAAATATAAGCACTGTGGACCAATCTATAAAAATTCTGCACTGCAGATTTTTTCAGGTCGCTGACCACGAATCTGAACTCGAAATTCCGAAATTCAAGATGACACCCAGAATCCCAAAAAAGTTACTCGATTTGGATGAAACTTGGTATTCAAGGCTTTTCGAGGTCACTGATTACGAAACTGAACTCGAAATTTCAAAATTCATCATGGTGTATCCAATATGGTTGCGTAGAGTGACTTTTTGGATTTTTGTCCGCCATATTGGGTTCGCCATCTTGAATTTCGACAACCTGATTCCAGATTCGTTATCAGTATCGCCAAAAATCCCATATCCCTACCGTTAACCACCGGAAGATATCGGCAAACTTTTTGGGGATTTTCTAAGGGAATTAAAGCTCAAATCCAGGCAGTCTAAAGGTTAAGGAAGCAGTTGTGCGATGATTAGCTTACTTACGTAGTCTTGAATTCGCTGACGCGTATTTTCCGAAAGTGTTAGAATTATTTTCTGCTTTTTCTAATTACTATAATTGAGTTATCCAAATTGCAGAAGGAAAATGTTTTCACAAGGAATTAATGATGAATATATTGTTGAAAGCTAAACTCCTGAAAGATTGTAAAAGAAGTCCCATTAATCGCGAGCCATAATACAAGATGGAGCTTCTGAAAAGCAACAAGTGTCGATAAATCCGTAGTTCATCTTTGAGTATAATGAAATTTCTCGAGAGATCCGTAAAACTCTATAATAACGAGCTCATAAATTCTAGCTGCGATAAATCTCCGTTGTGTTTAGCCAGTTAACCGTTTCTCATCTCCGATTTTAGATGTAAAGAGAAAAAAAATTGCCAATTAACTAATTACTAGATGAGTTTCAATTACGCAGTATTGAAGCATTAAAGTGTAGCCTTCGTTCTTGCTGGCAATTTTTTCTCTCCAAAGCACGTATCGAATTTTCGCAAAACTATTTTTATTCTTTGCTATCCAATATCATTTTACAGAGATTCGTTTTTGCCTGTGAATCTAATTCATTTTATCGATCACATTTCGTGCTGATCGCTATATATTAACCGTTTCATCGATTCGCAATCTTCGCCAATGCCGTAACGATTCATCTGCGAAATACTGCAGGTCGCGGCGATTTCGACGAAACTGTAAATTTCTCATCGCCAGCCGTCAAAACCGAACGTAATACATACTAAAAATTTACTACAGGTCGTTAAAGCTTTGTGGTACGATTCTAGAAACGCAATCTCGATCCTTGAAAAAGGACTTCAAATTCCCAGGGTACCGCCAGTCGATCTTTGATGAATATTTTCAAATTTTACTGTAAAGTTGAACTATAATATAATAATTTAACACATGTTTAACGCACGAGTGTGTATTTTACAATAAAATTAATTAAAAAAAAAAAAAAAGAAGAATAAGAAATAGGCCGAGGAATGTTGTGCAGGATACATAAAATTTCTGCAGATACGATTCAGGTTCAGAAAAATCGGCTTTGTAATTGTTATAAAAAATATATCCTTCATTATGTGGTAACGACATGTGGCTTAATAGTAGTAACAATAATACGGATTATAGTAGCAGTAGGGATATGCTCCGTAAAGTCCCAGACCGACGAATCCGACTCCGCCTCCAATTCCGAGTCCTGGCCCCACGAATCTGCCGCCTCTTCCAAAACCTGGTCTTCCGAATCCGCCAACTCGTCCAAATCCCCCACCAAATCCTCTACCGAATCCTCCACCGAATCCTCCGCCATGTCCGCGTTGACATGACACCAGGTTGGATGTGATAATAACGCAGCCAATGATGAGCTGGAAATGGATTGATCACTTTTTGTAATTTTTGTTAAAAAAAAAGGCTGTGGTTGTTAATAAAAAATGCTGATTCAATCACGATTTAACATCCAATGATACGTCAGTTTTGATTGGGTTTATAATTTGCAGGAGAATTTACTCACAATAATCAGCGATAGATTCATGATGATGTATTATATAAGCTTTTTGGAATACGACAGTTTCGTTTTTTGCAAAGATCGAAGAATTCGCAATTGATCGATCACTGGTTCACTGATCTATATATCTTCCGCCTCTGATCGTTCCTCTTTCACGACTAAACCCACCAAGTTCGAATTGCTCAAGCTGGCGGCTTGAGGCGTACAATCGAGTCGCTAATTCGACCTGCAAATGACAAATCGGTAGTGCGATTCTCAAGGTGCGATTCCGTCACTGGCCTTGTATTTCTGTCGCTGATTGATGTGAGTAACGAAAAACGCACACAATATACACACTCAGTCTCGGGAATCCCCGGGGTCAATGACGCTGACAAATCATTATAGGTATCCGAGGTTTTTAATCACCTTCGATTCAAATTCCTTGCAGATTCATTGCCAAGTTTTTCTCTAACTTTTTTAAATTTTCTCCAAAGATCGTTCCGACTACTTTGAATTTTTGCGATTTTTAGTAAAATTTTAGACAAAAATCGAACTTTTTTTTTCAAATATTTTGAGAAAATTGAATCCAAACTAACAGTGCCACGAAAATGCGTAAAATGTAATTATGTATTTAGTGATATTTTGTTGTTGCTAATGGAAAAATAAGTCATCACAGATCTTCGAGTATAAACGCAGATCGCGTCGCGCATGACGCATTGTACAAACGAAAGGTAAAAGCAGCATAAATGTTTACACGTTATTTAAACAGAAGTACATAAACAAATTTTCGTACGTGTCGTGCATAAAAACGCCACGGTTCCATATCCGATTAGCATCGATTTAGCGAATTATCTTTTATCTTCGTCAGGACCATACATTGCAAAGTGTCACTAATTAGATTAAGAAGAAGAAGAAGAAGAAGAAAAATTTTTCGAAGACCGATCGACGTGGTTGACAATAATAATCACAGATAGAAATTTTTTCGATTGTGTTTTACTAAAAAATGTTCTTACAACATTATGCATTCAACGTCGTAATCATCATCAATTCATCATGATTATTCGAGTAACTTCTGTACATATATGACAACTTATTATACATTGCACATTTTTTTACACAATTTTTGTGTTACGTTGAATTATTATTACATCATTATTCCTCATCTCACGATTCTTCTTCAACAATATCTGTAGACATATCCAAATGACCGGTAAAATGGCGAACAGTATGGAATTGGGGGTGGCGGCGGGGGTGGTGGAGGTGGAGGGCCAAAAGGACCGCCAAAACCTCCGAAGCCAGGACCAGGTCCTCCAAATCCTCCAAATCCAAACTGGCAAAACACGACGTCGAAGGTGAATACGAGGAGAATCAACAGCTACATTGCAGGGAAAAAATTCAACAATTAATTATCCATTTGGATATACACGGTTGACGTTTTTTTTTTTTTTTTTTTTTTTTTTTTACTTAGGAATACGAATAAGTTTGGTCTTTTCTACATTTCATTAATTGCGAGTAGTTCAGACATTACATGGATAATAAATATACCGAAAAATTGTAGAAACGAACGATTATAAAAAAGAAAAAGAAAAAAAAAACGCAGACATAATATATTATATCGTTATTATTGGAAATTAATTGATTTTCGTTTTTATCGACTTGCTTATTTTTTTTTTTCATTTCTGTAGCTTCCATCGTACTCGAGAAATAATTGTATGAATTTTGAAATTTGTACGTACCAGAATTTGTCGATTCATGATAATCGAATTATGTTATATAGAGAGTGAGATTTATACGGAGGTTCTTTATCGTCGCTGCGAATTCTTCACCGAGTTTAAACTGACTGCGTGCTTGGTGTCTAAGCAGGCGACAATTTATACCGCGAGTAAAGATGATGTAGCGACTAATATTTTCAGCAAATACGTGATTATCTTTTGGACATGGGTTAAGAGGTGTTTGTACTTGCGTACATTTTACGTTAACTTATGAATATGAATCCATGACGTAGCTTATTCTACAGATTCAAATATCCGCGCAGCAATTCCTCTCACGATTATTCATGTCATATTGTACGAATGAAGACAAATAAAATAAAAATGTTTTTCTCCAAGTATTAGCTAACTTAGATGTGAAAAATGACATAATCGCGTTGAGTTAAGAAAATAAACACTGAACATCCAAATTAATAATCTTAGTTCGTTTGCACAGTATATATAGGGCATTCCGTGTCAACTCGACCAATGATTTTCCCTCACCCTCACGATCACAAAAAAGCATCTCTGAATTTTTTAAGATTCTTTCTTACAGCCGTTAATTTTTTATGCTTATTGTTAATCAAATCCGTCTAAAAATTGACGTCTTTTTTTAAATTGTAAAAAAATCTTATTTTTCCCGCGATGGAACAATTCCAATAAAAAAAAACTCTATTCGCGTTAGAGAAGATGAATTAATTAATTCTAAATCGAAAAGACGTGGAATATGATGTAAATTAAAAGCATGATTTCGGGAAAACAATTATCGCTAAAATTCGGTTGAACAGAAAATTTTAATATACACCTCAATCGGTACAACAATCCATTTTTAGATTAACATAATTATGTATAATAGAGGGATATCTTCTCCTCGAGATATTCACACAACGGGAAAATAAATGAAAGAACTTATAACTATCGACTCTGCGTGTTTCAGGATCGACGCGAAGCTCTTCCTCAATCCAAATCTCCGATAAATCCAAACCAAAGTCGCGCGTAATCGTCGTACAAGCATTTCGCATAGAACCGATGGGTTTCCTTAACGTTGTATTTTCAGTGAACCAGCCTGATTCTTACGCCCGAAAAGTGCCCAGGACGACGAGCACTAGCCGCCGAACGAAATCTGGACTGTCTTCTCCGCTGGCCTTGTCCGTTTATCGGATCGATCGAGAAAATTCCAAGCACGAAAACCAGGACCAAGAAGAACTGTGGAGTTTAATAAAGCTGGTTAAAAATATTATGCCACTTTCATCTCAGTAATAAGATAACAATTTAGTAACTTAGGGTGGAAGCCTAAGAAGAAGTGGATGAATTTTCGGAGTTTATATTTTGATGATCAACAATTTAATTTGATTCAAGTTTCTTTTATCTAACAGTATGTAGATCGAGGCTTATTGTAAAATTTATTTAAAATTCGAATACAGTATTCATGAATAGTTCATCTTATTTACAGAGTTTGAAATTTTTCTTTTTTTTTTTTTATCTACAAACAAAATGGCGGTTGTTGGTAGATTTTATTCAATTCGATTTTTCGTTGAAAATTTACGATTTCTTGTAAATTCAGTTGACGAAAAAATATAATAATTGAAATGAAAAAAAAACGTGGAATCTTGGCAAAGAGGACAAATTATTCAAAAACACTGTCTACAAAGATGAAGTGATGGTCCGTTTTTGAGATATCGCGGGCATCGAAAAACATGTCACATAGCGAAATGATGACGTTGTTGACGATAACAATGCTTTATACGAATTGATTCTGATGAAAAAAAGATGCAAATGGAGCTCGATCAGCATGATTTTTATTAAAACAAACCAAAATCGAATCATCAGCTTTTTCAACCGTCAATGTGGATTTGAAAATAGTTCAGAACGAATGACGAACGATTAGTTTTACTGATCTGGATAATTTGAATGACCGAAATATCACCATGGCTGTACTTACAACGTTGAAATTCATCACGAAAGTTGATACGAGTCAGTAACTAGACACAAGACAAAATTGAAACGATCTATCGCTGCGTTCTCCTTTTCGAAAAGTAATATTCAAACTCTGCTGCTCGTGTTTTTATATACCAATAACCCCGGAGATAAAATGCGTTAATTTTATTAATTCGTTGAGCAAATATGGAGGAAGATATGTTTTGATAATTTTGAATTACGTGTACGTCAGTAGTTGAAACCCCAATGATGTAACATCGAAAAGAAGTACAGTAGATAAACAAGAAATTATAATGAGAGGGTCGTTTGAACAACGTAGAATTGAATCACTTTTTATCACATAATAGCGTTTCGCACTCTTGACGTGAAGGAATATTACTCGCGAATCACGTCAGAGATTCTGCATTTGGTCTATCTGCGTATTTCTCACATCATTCTACCCCCGTGTTACGTCTTACGTTAATCACGTTTTCGTAGTGTGATTCTATTCACATCGTTCCGGGTTTAAGACATTAGCAGATGTTTACGAATTAGGAACCTTAGCAGTGGTAAAAAAAAAAAGGCATAATACAAATAAGTAAGCCATCAGTTTTAAACTTCTATTGACAAGCAAACCGCCGGACAATTTATTCAACACGAACATACCTATAACTCAGTTCGATTCGGAAAGCTAGGCAGCTCTGTTTTTCGAAAATATACCTATACGATACGTAATTGAGCCGTACATAATTATAATTAAGGTAATTATAAATCAATATATCATTTGCTTTTTTTTTTAAAGATTTTTTTTTTTTTTTTATTATTATTAATTAATTTATTTTTTGTTTTTTTTATAAATGTATCAATCTTTTTTTTCAACGAATTATTATATAATGACTATGAAGGTTCATCACCGTAGAATATACATATGTGTAATCGTGCCTTGAAGACTTACGGCAAGCTAACACGTGGAAAAAATATAACTATATAATAAAGTATATTTAATTGAAATAATATATAGGAAAGAATGCAGGTCAAATTTTTCTAACATTCTTATAATACTATATAATATTTTTAAAGCAATTCTACAATAATATTAACTACGCAAGTGACAGATTAGCATGGATTTTTATCAACGATAAATTAACACGGAATTTATATGGCTTGGTTATCTTTTAGATATTGCTTGTCAAATTTCGGAAGCTGTTTCAGCATTTCAGTACTGATAATAGAAGATAGCGGCCTTGAACAAACAAAATAGAGAAAGAAGACAAATTGACATCAGGTACTTCAACATTACGTTTGTTAAACAGAGAGGACAGTTACTTGAGTAATAGTTTGAATTTAAGCGATTATAATCCATCGGTTCAGAGACAGACAAGTATGCGCATTGAAGATTTATCATTTGCAAATGAAAATATTGAAATTAGAAGATTATTATCTGATTTCAATAGAATTTTTATTTGACAAGAAAATAATCACTCCAGTTTCACCTGATTCCGGTTTTTACTGCCAGCAGATATTTGCGGTTCCTGCATCACAAAACTGGGCAATATAAATAATCAAAATATTACATTGTCTATCCCTGCAATGGTTTCCTGATCTCCTTAAAAAAAAGCACAAATTCATCAGTGCAAAAATAATACTTATATGAACGACGGCTCACTATCTCGTATAATGATAGTAGGAGCTGTAATAATAATGCTAATAATGATAGTAATAAACATAATAATAATAATAATAATAATAATAATAATAATAATGCTGAGACTTACAAGATGCTAACATTATAAAATAACATATAATTAAAAGTGATCAAAAATTATCATCCACAGCGTAACACACGTAACATGGAAACAATGTATATTTATGAATACTTATTTAATATAGGATTTTTTTTAGTTATCGATATAAAAAAAACAAGGGGAGAATAAATAAAATATTAAATCTTTCATATAACTAGAAAATCAACCGATCTCTTGTTGCCGACTATTTCTGCTGGGATCACGTTCTTCTGATGTGTACCTAAAAAAATATTGCACAAAGTTATTCATAGTCGGTAACTTTGTGTTAGGAAATCCTCCGTATGTTCATAAAACTAACCGGCAGAATATGACCGTTGGCTATATCTTGATGGGGCCCCTTAGAAGCTTGCGGCAAATTAGGCATCAGCGCTTTTGCGTCGATTTTTAAGAGTGGATTTTTTTTCAAAATTTCTTTTTCCGCAGCTTTGGCAACCACGATAACAGTCTCTGCGTTCAACACTTTGTTATCACTCCACAGTGGGCAGCTGTAAGAAATTAGGTAAAATATTTACCGTTATAGACGTAAACAAAGCGAGGAATTCTTGTCATTCTTAGACGAGAAGAAAAGATTATATTTAGAACTCGATCAAGATTTTAATTGATATGATAAAAATAGTAAAACTCACAGATCGGTACGATCGGAACCTTGTCCATTAAAGTGTTTGTAGTCTTTGACAGGCTCTCCGCATATGTAACAGGTCATCGCTCCACATGGACAGGTCATCTTGTTGCATCCTTCATCCTTGAAAAATGGACGGCTGCATTTGTAACACTTCCGGACTAATGCCTCCGTCATTTTCTCTTCCAGATAATGCCTGGCCTCCTCGCCTTTAGTTACTTCGTTACAGCGCAGAGGTACGTGATTTAGCTCCTTGCAGAGCCTGATTGACATAATGAATGTGTATTTAAAAAGTGCTCTAAGCATGTGCGTGTCATGTTGTTGCCGACATTTCTTTGAAAGCATACTGACCGACAGGTTTCTTTCATACACTCAGGGTTCAGGCATTTGAAAACTTTGTCTTCAGGCGGTGGTATGGAAGCAAAATGGCAGAATGGGCAGGAGATCAACCCTTCCAATCCTGCGGCCTTGACTTCCTCTTCCTGCCGCTTTCGAAGCAGTATACTAAACATGGTCGGCTCTAGGACTTTCTGAAGAACCGGCAGCGTGAATTCACCCTTGCACTCCATGAAACATGGGAAGTGCGTTTGTCCTTCACCTATTTTAGTCACCGATCCGAGCTTGATGCAAGATTTACAAAATATGTGCCCATCGCTGCATTTCAAACACTTTGACGGCATGCACTCTGCGTCGAAGCAACATTGACATTCCAAAAGCTTGTGTCTTGCCTGTAAGTGGATATCGTTAACTCGGTTATTCACCGACACATTATTGATTTGTGATTTTCAGGAATATTGCATGCATCGCTATTGAGCCAAATTTTATTAAACTGAGTTACCTTCAGTCTTTTGAACTCCTCCTTCTCTTGCCGTTTTTGTTCCTTCATGTACTCCTTTATCACTATCTTGTGACGTATGAAAGCAAACTCTTGCAGCAGTGGAATATCTTCGGTAGGAATTAGTTTGTCACCCCTTTTGGTCTTCATATCCGGGCCTATGCTTGTAAGTTCTTTGGCAGCCAAACTCACGTGATGTGGATGCTTTGGAGATTTGTATACTCTCTGTATTGTGGCAACCTGAATTACAGTACTTGGATTAAGTAGGTATTTGAGAAACAAAAAAATTACTGTAAACAATAATTAATAATTGTTCTTTGAGTGATGCTTGTTACTTCTCGGAATACAAAATAAAAGCATACCTTGTTTAATCTGAAAAGAGATTTCAAAAACTCGAAGGCGATGACGTTGTATTTATAAATTCGTTTAGGATTCTCAAAATGAGCAAAGGGGTCTGGAAATATCTGAAGAAATTTTTTCACGCAAAAATCCTCGGTGTACTGCCGTATTTGTTCAGTAATTTTCATTTTCTTTCGATAATCAGCCATTGTCGGATAATCGGGTACTTCAAGTTTAGCCTGGACAAAATTTTTCATCGCCTCAGGATCATTATAGTATCTTTCTGCTATGTCTCTCAAATACTCTGGGTGAGCGTCAGGAAATATTCCCTGAAGATTTTCGTATTGAGTATCAGGATTCAACTCCTGTGGCTCTGGATCAGGATTGACAATGCGAGGATGTCTGAAGCCATTCACCAGCAGGATTTCAACGAGGTATTCCAAGTTCTGATTCTTTGCTTTAGCCTCATTACACAAATCCGCAATGTGGTTCGGATCGACGTCTGGAAAAATGTTGATCAATGGATTGAACAGCTCCTTCGGTGGTTGAACATCAGGTTTCTCAACTTGACGAACCCTGATAGCAGGTTCGATCGCAATGTGGTTCGGATCGACGCCTGGAAAAATGTTGATCAATGGATTGAACAGCTCCTTCCGTGGTTGAACATCAGGTTTCTCAACTTGACGAACCCTGATAGCAGGTTCGACTCTTTCCGCTCCAACTGTTGCTCCCAGAATGTTGTTAGACATAGAAATTATGCTTGGCACGTCAGGACCTCCGGCAGGTAGAAAAACTTGAGGCTTTCTTTGTTCATTTGTCAGATGATGGGTGCGTACTACCAAATCTGCCGGCTTCTGCAATATTGCTGCTTTTTTCAGCGAAAGTTCAACTTCTTGAAGCATCTCCATTACAAGATTTCCCTGAGGCAGTACCGTTTGTGGCAGCTGTGTTTTCCTACTCTCAGCTTTCGGCGGTAAGGTAGCATTCACCTGACGATCATTGCTCTTCAGTTTGGGTGCTGGAGGAAACATTCTAAGGTCAGGTTCGGGTTCAGGACGAACGTGACTTAGGGACTTTACGCTATGATCATAGAAGTTGGCATCGTTGTGATTATGGAATACTTCTTTTATTTTAGAGTTCGTTGTAGTAGCCGGCATTTCAGCTACAGCCTTTATTTTCCTCAAATCATTCTGGTCTTCCAACGCTCTAGATTTTGTTTCTGGACGTTGCTTTGGTATAGTGCCAATACTTTTGCTACTACTAGTTGCTGGGTCATCATAATTTGGAAAGAAGGTTTTTGTCAAATTTTCGAATTCATCAATTAAAGTTTTTCGTTTTTTAGCTTGTTCATCTTGTGCTTGGACTTTTAAATGGTTGAGTTTGCTGGGTTTCAAGGTGACGCCAGGTTTCGGCATTGAATGCTGCTGCATCCGTGGATGTGAGCTAGAATTCACACATCCTAGCTTTGCTGGTTGCACAATGCATTTTGGAGCATCAAGAAGTTTTAGTTTGGCTGGTTTCACTATCCCGTTTCTTTGTAGGTCCATTAATTCTGTTTTTGGTGCTTTCGTTGAAGTAGCGGTCATCTCCTTGATTTCTTTATTGCAAATCAATTCGTCCTGTAAGAACTTCTTAATAGGAGACGGATTGTTATCCTCCTTCAGTTTGCGTTTCGTACACAAAATTGGCAGTGGTCTTTCATCTGGCAGCAAATCCCAGAGCACTAATTGA
This sequence comes from Diprion similis, assembly GCF_021155765.1. Lineage (NCBI taxonomy): Eukaryota > Metazoa > Arthropoda > Insecta > Hymenoptera > Diprionidae > Diprion > Diprion similis. The sequence continues at coordinate 1,295,022 of NC_060113.1, read as the reverse complement.
ACTCTATTGCTAGCTTCTATATTATTAATCAAAAGCAACATTATCTCCTCCTCAGTAAAACCAGGTAGAACAGTTTTTATCAAATTCAAATCATCGATCATCTTAGCATCATTATGTGACGTATTATTTGCAACAGGTAAATCGTTCTCTTTGTACGCTTCTGATGTCTTCTTCATTGTCAACTTCTCACTCATCGACTTGGTGGGATTGATATCTGCTTTATCATTGGATACTTGGGTCATGCGAGCATCGAAATCTGTGTAATACGAATCTTTGCTGCACCCAGGTCTTGGACTGCTTGACTTTTCCTCGATCACATCTCTTTCAGGAGCTACCGAATTACATGCTACTGCAGAAGCAGTAATGTTTTGATCGAGAACTTCACTATCTTCCAAGTTATTATTCGGGTCATTGTTATTCTCCTCAAGCATTTCCTCCATACGATTTTCACCCTGTCCGAAATTCGATGCCTCGGTATTTTGGTTCTGGAAATTCGGAAACACGGCTTCATCGCTCAGTCTCAAAATTGAATCAGGAGGTATCGATAACTTTTCATCTGTCTCTGCAAATCCTTCAGAATCTTCTAATTCAACTGTTCTATAATAATCATCGTCCATCTCGACCTCAGAATCTGAGTCTGAATTGTTTTCATCCATTTCGTCAGTCCTGCTTTCCAATATGTCTTTTGAACTGTCGATGACACCTTCTTTTCGTGTTCCTGTTTCAGCAGCGCCGTCTTTGGTGGGATCCAGAACAGATTTAGCTGGACCAGCGGGAAGGTCATCTACCTTTTCTATTTGCATCTCCTCAGCAGCTTGTTTCGGTGCTCCGATCTCTACAACATCTGATTTCTCCCCCCGATAATTAGCTATTTTTTTCAAATTGTCAACTATGTCTTTGGTCATTTTGGATCTTTTTTGGTCATCGTTGGTGTTCTTTGATATCGCTGCAGCAGCCTCAGTGCTCTGCAATATTTCTAGTTCACGATTTATAACCTGCGGCATGTCTACGTTGATCTGACAGTTTTCAAGGTCTAGTACTACCGGCTCGCTCAAGTCGTTGTCCAGAAGTACAGGGCGAGCAATTCTGTGCTCAATGACTTGTACGTCGTCGCTTGAATATGTGATATCAATCTCAGTTGGGGGGGAGGGACAAATTCGAGTGCGACGATCTTCACGCTGGGTCGAGGTGCCCGCCGTTATGGCCCAGGGGTTAATTACCAAATCAGGTTCTGGCCGGCTCCGCGATTTCAAAAGTATTTTGACGACTGCTTCGGTTGTTTTGTAAGCTTCGAGTAGTTCGAAAATGCGATTTCCATCAACGGGTTCAAGACTATAGGAGGCTAGGATATTCTGGACCTCTTCAATGTTTTCGAAAATACCGTGATACATGGTGGCTTGTGTACACAGGTATTAACGACGATCAATGTGCGGATTGATGCATCGCTGATCTACCGGGAAAACAAGACAAGATAAGACAAAAATCAGAAACGATTAAAAATAAAACAAATTTCTTAAAAATCTTTGTTCAAATATTCGCAGACGCAAAATACAATGAATAATATTTACTGCGCGTTAAAATTCACCAATTTTCTGACAAACGAGGCTTTAGACTCACCACATTATTTGGGCGGTTAAAAACGATCCTCTGTACTGATAAACTCTTTATTTTCCGGTCAGTTATCAACGGTTAGAGCTTAGAGCACTCATACAACAGCAACGTTTCGCAGAATTCTGTTGCTGTGAGACCTGCTTAACGTACACACTTACCCACACGTAACGAACTCTTGTTTCCTAACAAATGCTAAAGAAGTGTTTTCATTTGATCAGCCAAGAAACGTCCCTGTCATGGACTATACAAATCATAAAACTCGCCGAGGATAGCAGCGGCGTGACCCGACGGCTTGAGCATCTCCATAGAGATATTATTCAAAGATAGAGTAGACAAGTGGAAAAGTCGCAAGGACAGAAAGAGAAAGAAAATTAAGGTGCATACAGAACACGAGTACAATCTTATTTGGCAGCTATGTCTCTCTTGATCTTCGATTGAAATCAACCTTCAAATTCCGATACGAATGTGATTGGCTGGGTTGAACTCGATTTACATGTAATTGAAGAATCCCTCTCCTTCAGTCGGTAACTATGACCACAGTTTTCAACTTACTTTTCATTTTTGACAATTTGTTTAAAACAGTGTGTCTTGAATTAGAGATGTTAGCTAGAATCGCTGCCGAATCTCAGAAAAATTATGCGAGTCGTAAATACTAGTTGACTGACGATATATTAGCGTTGATATCTATGATGAGAGGTAGTCTCGATCGATAAAGAAGAAGCGCAGCAGTGCCCTGTGTTTATTTTCGTATGTCGTATGTTCTGGGCACATGGTGAGATATTAAGGCGCACGCCGTCTGCTCCTACATTTCTCTCTCACTTTCACTTTCTCTTTCTCTGTCTCTCTTTCTCTTTCTCACCCCTTCCTTCCCTCTTTCAGCACGTGTCTGGAAACATGTCTATGGTCCGCAAACGGCTCCGGCATTTCATAGATAAATGCTTTCCTGTCGGTAGAATTATCGGAAGGTTTATCCAACCAGAGAAATTCCGAATTCGGTGCTTGGTACTTTTGAAATTTTATACACATAGATACTTATATGTATATATCTGTACCTAGTGTGGCGCCACGCCGGCCATTGCGCGGTCGTATTTTGCCACCAAAAGTATGGCGGAGTTTTGTTTTTCCGATTACCTAGTAAAAGGGTATTAATTTCGCTATGAATACGTTGAGAACGGTGGTATTTCGTGTCGGAAATAAGTGATCTCAAACCGAAGAACGGTGGCAAAGTGTAAACGTAGTGTTTTAAAGTGAATTTAACGTGCAAAACTGGTTGTTTGCAAACTCGATCTTGGCGTGCGAGAGGCTTGCATGTAGCGCTACAACACACAATATACACATACCAGATTTTTCCCTCCCGATAAATGTGGTGCGTTCGCGATTAAGTGTGCGATGAAAATCTTTGCCTTGTATTAAACTACATGAATTTGGAAGCGATTGCGGATACGACAAGCGTAATTCGCTTTTTGGTATCAGCATAAACGCTACCCTAAACTCCAGTGTGTGTGTGCGTCTAGTTTTCTCTCAGTTTTTTCTTCTTTTTCTCTCGAATTTAAGTCCCCTTGCTTGGTTAGCTTGGTAAAGTGTATTCAGTGTATTCAATAGTATGACTCTAAAACAATTGTCCCCGCATCGTTCGGGGCTAATCTCGATGGCATGTGTTCCGTAAGCTGTCGCTCGACAAACTGTAATTAAACAATTTTTGAACTAAGAATACCGCATCGTAATGGCTACCGCAGAGTTCGATACCGATTTGTTTGAAAAGAGGCTACAGTCTCTGAAAGATTCGCAAGAATCGATACAGGCCCTTTCGTCATGGTGCCTGGAGAGGCGGCCGCATCACAAAAAGATCGTCGCAACTTGGCTCCAAGTTTTGAAGAAAGGTAAGAATCTAAGGATTGCTCGTTTATCGATACGCCTTGAAAACACTTTCATTTTTTGTCTATCGTAATCTTTATTTATTCTGCATTTTCATTCAACAGTTAAAGTCGAGCATCGACTGACGCTCTTCTACTTGGCAAACGACGTCATTCAATACTCCAAGCGTAAAAACTTTGAGTTTGTCGAGTCCTGGGGCACGACGTTGCAGCGAGCCACGACTATGGTCAGAGACGAGAAAGTTAAACACAGAATATTGAGGATCTTCAAAATATGGGACCAGCGTCAAGTTTACGATGAAGAATTTCTCGCCGATTTATCTGGCCTGCTGTCCGCAGCCCCAAAGAAAAAACCAGACCCACAGCCTACTGCAACCAATGATGAATTTCAAGCCAGTTTGCTGATCTCTACTATGAGATCTTGTGCTACTCTTGAACAGGCCACTGACTCAAGGTAATCAATATGCACTTGTTACTCAAAAACTATAGACGCTCCATTGAAGCCGTTGTACCTGAATTTTGTTTTGCTTTCGTTTGAAAATATGACCAAAAGTCAATATCTCCCAAAAAATATCACTATTTTTCACTTTTCGCAAACCACGTACTTGTATCAGAAAATTTTTTACTTCATGCGAAAATTGCAACTAGAAAAAAAGATGGCAATCGTTTCTATTGTTCAGAAAAAAATACTAAATAATTAAGGTAGTAATGAAGTAACGCTGAAAATTTTTAAAATATGAAATTGCAAAAGACGTTTTATTAGTTACAAATGTTGAAGAACTTTTGGGTAATTTTGAAAGAAATGTGGATATAGTTTTTCTGTATTCAAATGAGATTTTAAAATTGCGAAGTAACAACTCTACAAAAATGTGAATCATTATCATAGTGTTATTAGCTTCAGCTTTATGTATTTATCTTAAGTGTGTAACAAATTTTTTAATCTCTGCTGCACAGGATGTGCATTTTTTCTATGAACATTGACATTTTCATAAAAGTGAATGATACCTTGTAACATGCATAATAATTAATACAGATCGGTGATCGTTGCTTTTCTAATATTTTCAAAAACCGATAAACATTTATATTTTTCCAATGCATTCAACTATTGGTGGTGAACATTCTTGTATTCCTTTTCTAAATACGCAAGGTTGCAAGATTTGAGGGACAGCAACACAGATATTGATAATGCGGAGCAATTGTGCGCATCGTTAAAAGACAGAAGACACGTGGAAGATGCGGAAAAAGACGTTGACATTGCGGTGAGAAATATAGAAAATTATATTTCCGCACTGGAGGCGGAAATCAGAGAAAGAACACAAGTGTTGGATTTGCTAGAACAGGCGGACCAATTTTACGAAACTCAACGTGGGGAAGTGAAAATAGTCACAAACGTAAGTTTCAACATTTTCAGAGAACAACCTCTTCTTCAAATTTTTTATGCATCGAAGAAAACAAAACTCAGTTGTTATGTTCCGGTGCTTGAAACACCAATTGCTTTTTTTATTCTCCAGGCATACAGAAACTTTGGAAGCCGCGTAAAAAACCTGAAGAAAAAGCTCGATGAACTACTTCCAACGCTGGTGTCGCCAATCCCGTCGCCAGACATAAATGCACCATCTCCGAGTCCAGATAGTGATATCGAACTGCCCGGTGACGAGCATCATGGCATGAATCAATCGTCACTGATTGATATTCCACCTCCGTCGATGTACGGTTCTTACAGGCAGGATTATGAGCCAATGCCTGTACCGGCGCCTGAACAGTCGCAGGGAAACATGTCGGGTGACTTCACTGGCAATTTCTCATCCTTCATGGGCGGAAATGTCGAGTTCGATACGGTAAGCTATTATTTTCAACTAGCGTATCAAATTTCTCATCACTTGATGTCACGCATATATTTGCTTCTTGTTAAAATTGATTTACCATACTTGTTTTTTTTTTTTTTTTTTTTTTTTTTTTTTTTTTTATGTTCGAAGTAACAGTAATTGATTGTTAATAGCGTGTGATTTAATTTTCAGCGAAATATATTCAATGACAGATCGGCAACTCCTACAGGAATGAGCCAATACAATGACTCCTCAGAGGTATGTTTCGTTTAATATAGCGGTAATTTAATATAGCATTATTCTAATTTTATTATTTCTTTACTCGTGATATCACAACACTAAACATACAAAAGTATGCGGTATGACATGTTTTAAAATAAATTTCACATTTATTTCATACCTATTTCTGTCTTTCTGTTACCAATTTAAACTCGTCCAGTCATGAAATTATCTTCAACGATTGACTGAAATTAATGATAAAAATTTTATACAAAATTACATATGTGTGTTTAATTTTTTTTTTGTTCTAGGCGAAGCCGATTGAAGTGATTAACATGCGCCCATCAAAAGCAGAAGGGTCAGGTGATGGATTCAACATTTCAAGTTTCTTAAAGTCTGTGCTCCCATCCTCCGAGGCAATTTCAAACAGTTCAAACATTCCTGGACTCGGATTGGACCCGTCTGGAACACCGATGAAGTCTCCGCCACCTGGAGATTACCTGCACTCATCTCCGCTGCAGCAGCACCTGTCCACTCCTGTAAACTCTAGAGGAATGAACGTGCAAAGTACGCCAATCAGCAATTTAGGCAATTGTCAGCAGCTGCCACACAGCACGCCTTTGCAGGGAGTTAGAAGCTTGACCATTGACTCGCACACACCATCTCCGTACTCGAGTCAGAACAGTCAAGGAAACAACACTACCATGAACTTGGCTTTCGACAACACACCCAGTTCCGTCAACCCTCTACCTCCACCGCCTATGCCGCCGCCAATTTTCCTGGACGATGAAAATTGCTACAACAAACTTCCGCCAAAATTTCCCACCTGGTCCTCAGCCAATGAATTGAACAAGGAATCATCAGGCTGGGATGAGAAAGGTAAGAAACTCGTAGAACCAAACACATAGACGTGAGGAATTTTTCTCTCACATATTAAACGTCGCCATTTTCGATCTCACCAAAGTTCCCCCTGTCAGATTATCGCGATGAATTGTACGTAACATGAAAATCTCTGCTCAATTTTCATCAAAACAATTCCGCACTATTTAAAATATTCGAAACAGATGCTTCCACTATAAAATCCCCCCAGGAAATGATACCATGCCCCAAATTTGGCCATCAGATACCGGCGACAATAGGTCCGGTAATGATCGTTGGGATTCTGGAAACGAGGTCTGGCCGAGCGCAAGATTAAAGAACGATATACTGTCGGAAACGCCCGAGTCGCCACCACTCTTTGAAAAAGCTGGGTTCATTGATCCCATAGAATATGATGACTCGCAACCCCAAGTACCTCTGCTCAGCAGCAGTGGAGACGTGGATCACAGGTAATGTATTGAAAAATTTTACTAAACCTTGTCGCAAATCGATACTGAGTCTAACGCCTTGTTACGTGCGCGACTCAGGGTAATACCATTGCCATTGAACGTGGAAAATCAGTTGCCACATCGACTGATGAAAGGTGCGGATGTGGATCACAGGAATCTCATAAGTCTAACTGGCAGCCCTGCGAATCACAGCAATCCGACAGATCAGTCACTGTCTATATTGAGCAATGCAAACTCCGTCTGGCCTCCGACCGACCAGGATTACAGGTATGAGACATATTTATTCTTACTTGGAGCCGTATTCGAATCTGCTTTGGCAGATTATTTATTCACGTATAAAAAATTTTCTCAATCTATTACCAGGCAACAAATGCAGCCAGGTGATATCGTCGAGAGTGTCGACATGGAAATGTCCGACGACGAAGGTGATGGTAAGCAAAAGAGCGGCAGGGTTCTTGTCGATCTAAGATCGCAGGACCGGGACATGCGCCCTTTGCTCCCACCACCAGGTCATCACCTCGACATGGATATGCGAATGATCCCGTTGCCGCCCAGTGGTCAGATCCAGTCTCGCCCTCCTCCGCTGCTGCCGGTACCAAATTCTCACAGTATCCATCAAAATCAGCCGCAGTTTCATCACAATTCGCAAAACTTTCACGGCACTCAGTTAAACTTCCATCAAAATCGACCTGACTTTCGACCAAATCAGCAGAACTTTCACCAAAATCATCCGCCAGAATTCCGTCACAACGAGCCGAACCCCCGGCCGCCAAATCAACACAACTTTCACCAGAATCAGCAGCAGCCACAGCAACAACAACAACAGCAGCAGCAGCAGCAGCAAGAGTTTTACCACAATCAGCAGCAACAGCAGCAGGAATTTCGCCAGAATCAGCAACAAAAGCAGCAGCACCAAGAATTCGAGTTTCAGGATAATCAAAACAGGCGACGAATCAGCCAAGATTTTCAAGGCGAGCCTCTGCAGTGCGGGAGGTACACTGTGCCTGTAGAGCATCACCAGCGAGATTCAGGTTTTCAGAGAAACGATCAACGCGGTCGTGGTCGCGGTTTTCCTCGTAACAGAAGGGACAGATTTTCCGATGATCATAATCAGCAGAGAATTCTTGTCAACAACCAGATGAACAACCGGCGACCGAATAAGAATTTCGGTCAAGAACCGGACAGTCAAAGATCGCCAACGGAAATCCTGCCGAATAACAGACCTCTTCTATTGCAGCCCCCTGAGACTGTTGTAGTTCTTGACGACGATGGTATGCCGATATCAATACCGACCGATAATGAAGTCGAGGAAATTCCAGCGACGGATTTACAGCGGGAGCAAATGCAGCCTACGCATCAAAGTACCGAGGCAGAAGAAACCGACGTGGTTATTCCGTCCGAAGAAACGATAACCGAGATCGAAGCTGCGCCGGAAAAAGTCTTGCGGCCGGAAGTAACTCCGGAAGAAGAAAATCCAGCGTCGTCGGAAACTGCGGTGAGCGAAGAGATCGCGAAGCCGGAAACGCCGGCGGTGATTGAGGTTTTACAGGAGGAAATGCCGCAGCAGCAGCAACAGGAGGAAGATGAGGAGACGGTTAGAGGTGAGAACCAGCCGGAGTCGGTGGAGTCGAATTCAGAAGTGGAGCAACCCACGCAACTGTCTGAACAGCTAGAGGCGCTCATGAACTCTAGCAACAAGCAGACTAATAACAATTTGAAAAGACAGCTGTCGGAGAACGGTGGAAACTTTGGTGATGATCATCATCATCATCAAAATCATCCTCAGCAACACAATCAAGTCGAAGGTACGCCGATAAAAAAACGCCCACTTCTACCTAACGGTCCACCCATCAGCCAATTGGCTGGCGGACCGCTGATGCCTAGTGGCGGTCACTTGCTCGGGCCAAATGGATCTCTCATGACTCCTGGTGGCCAGATAGAAATTCACCCTGTCGTCGTCTATGACTACGATAGTTCGAACTCCAGATTTAGGCCACGTGGCGCAGGCAGTGGACCTCCAGGATCTCCCTTCCCACTCTGGAGAGGCAGCGGGCCTCCCCGAGGTAGGGGTGGATTCAGAGGTGGGCCCAGGGCGCCGTGGGTCGACAGAGGTGGAGGCAGGGGTAGTGGTCCTAGAGAAAATTTTAGTCCCAGAGGTCAGAAGCGTGGAGGAGGTGGTCAGTTTAGGGCAGGATTCAGGGGTCGAGGTCGGGGTAACAATTGGTAGGATTATTCTTATAAATAGGTATTGATTATACGGATAGATAGATGTATATATATTATATATGTATATATACATATATCGATATATATCTAAGACTTAGAGAAACGAAACTATGAAAAGTTACTATTATTATCATCATTATTATTATTATTATTATTATTGATTTTTTCTTTCTTTATCTCTTCGCGACGACGTGTGAAAAAAAAAAAAACGAAACGAATTTTTATTTTACCTCCGAAAACGAAAAACGATTGTAGTGGATAATTGTTAACGAACACAAGACGACGATGCATTTATTTCTGATGGTACGGATGGAAGTACAAGAAAGATTGTATCGTGAAATTTATTAGTAGTATACATATACGTGTAATGGTAATAACAGCATGGATTCTTCTGTTCTGTTCTATTACCTATTATTTTTTTTATTTTTTTTTTCCCCTCCATTTGTTTTCATCTTTTATTCTCATTTCTTTCCCCCATTATCAACGAAACGAAACTGTTCGGTAAACATGAGATTTGAAAAAAAGAAAAGAAAAGAAAACAACAACAACAGAAAATGTGTTTATGATATCGTACCTAATGATATACATATTGTAATAATATGTTTCGTGTATTTGACATAATAGGTGTTTTAATGTACATATTAATTGATTAATTAATTAATTATATTTATCATGCCGTGTACTCATTTTCTTTCCTACTGTGTAAGTATATATTTATACACACACACATACACCGTATTTATGCTGAATTTCTCTACAATAATAGTTTGAACTTGCAAGCGCGGTGATCGTGGGGTTTTTTTCACATTATTTTATCATTCGATTGAAGCCGGTTAAGGGATGATGCGGGTAGCTTTTCGGATTTAAAAATTGAAGGTATACGGTGCTCAGCGTTTGACGAGCATGTAGAAATTTTGTCACAAAATTACAATTAAAAAGGTAGAAAGAAATAAATAAAGAAAGAAAGAAAGCGTCAAGTTAGTAATAATTGAAAAGAAATCGCGAGGTTTGCAATTGTTCTCATTGTCAGAGTTTAATGTGTATATTGAATTCACGTGTGCTTATTATCATGCTTATAGATATAAATGTTAATTCAAAGATTCATAGTTTGTATTAGATAGGCGAGAGAGAGAGAGAGAGATAGAGAGAGAGAGAGAGAGAGAGAGAGAGAGAAAGAGAGGGAGGGAGAGAGACATTGGAAAAATTTTTCAATCATGAAACTTGTTTGCTTTTTCTGTTTCTTGGTTCTGGTTTTTTTTTTTCTTACAGTCTTATATCAAATCTTTTCGTCATACGGCGGAAAGATTGGAGGTGACAAAATATTTTATTCCGGTTTTTTGTTTTTTTTTCAAACTTCGAATCTATACTTTTATAAACTTACATAATCATACATACATTATAACTTCCGCGTGTATTAATAAATACAATCATTTATCTTCATCGCTATATTGCATGCGTGCATTTCCCCTTCGCAGTTTGTTCATTTATTATCATTTTTTTCTTTTCTTGTCCATCATTACCAAACGCATTTCAATATACTGTATTACAATATGTATGTGAATAAGTTGCACTGCGTAGGAGAAAAAAATCTAATAATAATAATAACAACAACAATAATAATAATAATAATAATAGTAATAATAAATTTAATCACATTTATTTACGGTATATACGATAGAAATAATGTGATATATGAATAATTTCGATGTAAATAAGTATGACTGAGAGAGAAAAAGAGTGAAAGCGAGAGAATGAGAACGAGAGAGAGAGAGAAAGTGAAACGATAAAATGCCCGTGCTTTCGGTTTTGCGCACGCCACTACTGTACCACTGTTCACAATTCAAGTTTTTATCAACAGGGGGTGATATACATGTATATTATCGTACAACGTTCGTATACATATATATACACACATTAACGCATATAACATATAGCTGTAGTTGACCACTTGTAAATTAAATAATAAAAAAAAATAACAATCATTATTATTATAATAATAACAATAAAAAGAAAACACCATTCTGTCGCTTGTTTGATATCGATTTTCCAATGGGCGTTGGAATTTAGAGTGACGAAAGAAAGGGAAATAATCATCCATCATCAGCTGAATAGATGTTTGTAGAAAATTTTCACCATTGACTCGTAAAATTTTCTTTCTTTTTTTTATTTTTAATTTTAGATTCGGAAATTTTTGTGTATGTATATATATATATATATTTTTTTTTTCTTCTTCAAATTGACGAAAAAATGTGTAAATACTTGAAAATTATTGTGAGGTTGGATTGATTGTTTTTCTTTCTCTCGTTTTTTTTTTCTCACTTGTCACGAAGTACTGCAGTTTTCATTCTGTTATATCGTCGATGAAAGATTGCTTAAAAAGCGATATGGTATCGTGCAACATACGTACAAGTGGTGTACGTGTAGGTGCGAAATGATCTAATATCTATATATGCATATGTAAATAAAATAAATCCTCCCTTTTTCCTGTATCATGAAAACTCTTAGTTTTTAAACAGGTTGCTTAATAAAATTTTAAAAAACAATGACAATCCTTGCCAAGACCCAAATTGCAGCAATTGAACTGTAGTCCCTTTGTGTGTCCCGCATAATAGTATAAACGATAATGATAATCTTTCGTTATCATTGTTTTAATAATTTTTTTCACAACAAATAGTATCCAAACAATTTTTCGTTTTTTTTTTTTTCAATTTTTTCATCTTTGTCCAGACGATGATTCGCATTTATTTATTTATTTTTTTTATCAAACGTTGACCAGAAGAAGCTGAAAATGAAAATACATGTATGAAAAAAAAAAAAAAAAACAGTGTACATTGGCATAGAACTTGCGCGTTTCACGGACGAAAAAATAAACTATTAAACTTTCTAATCTGAGTAAGAGTAGTATGAGTAAGAATAAAATGTATGCTCACATATCACCCTCAGCCTTTTTAAACAGACTACAGTTCATTGCTTTACCCACGTGTCGCAGTTTGTTGATATTAAATTGTTTATTTGTTTATTTTTATTTTTTTATTTATTAATTATTTTTTTTTCTACGTGGCGTGTTTGGCGGATTTATTACTAATATTTCCTAGACAAACGGCTGTGTATTTTTTTTTTTTTTTCCCATTGAACGTTGCTTTTGACCGATTTGATTATTTATTAATATTCTTTTTTTTTTTTTTTTTTTTACCTTGCACGTATACATCGCACAAAACAATCATTATTTTAAACTCGGGATTAGATAATTTTGAAAAAGAAGAAGAAAAAAAAAAGAATGAACTATTTATACTATGAATAAAAATTGAATTTAGAAGAAACAAAAAATATATATAAAGATACCTGGAAAGACTTGGCAATATCTGTGATAATTGTGTTATATGCGGAATATATACCTAATATTGTATATTTCGGGATTGAACTAGCGTGAATATTTTCAATATTATGGTTTATTTTTTCTTTTATCTCAAATTACAGATCAACTGAATGATCCGAGAAAATTTTGTGAGAAAGTAATAATATAAATAGCGTTTGACAGCTTTAATTTTATTTATTCTAGACGATCGTCTTAATCTCATATCGCTTTTTCTTCCACTTTTAATTCGGTTTTTCTTCGGTGAGGAAAAAGTATTTAAATTTAGGACTATAATATTCACGTTGCGTTCACAGTCCAATTACTTGTATAACTATATAGTCAAACAATGTCTGTGTGTACATATTAATAATAATATTATTATTATAATAATTATATGATTATAATCATTGATAATGGTGGTAATGATAGTAATATTTTCGTTGTAATATTATACTTCCAAAGAAATATGTAGATAGGAATAATTTAATTAAAGGTATAGAAAGTCTGCAATCTTATCAGTCAGTTTCACGGAAAACAGTCGTTGTTACAACGAAACGCCATAGTGAGAAATTACTTAATTAATTTTAAAACCCATGTGAATGAGAAAAGTTCAGAAAAAAAAATATTGTACAGTATTAATTGACCCTGTAAAAGTTTATTATTAGTTTAAAGTTAACAATTTGACACGTTTGATTTTCAAAACTTTAATCAAACTTCCAATGATTTTATTTATTATTCTATCGTACTAGTGCGAGAATCGCAGTATACATATATTTGTTTTGTTTTCATTCTTCTATTGCCAATTAAGTTTTTTTCATATTATTTGTACAAATGCTGGCAGCTATTTGATATTTTTAATTCTTAAATAATAATAAAAATCTCTTTGTTCTCTTTGAAGTCGCAAAAAAAAAAAAAAGAGAAAAAAAGAAAGAAAGGAAATGGAAAAAGATAGAGATATAAATAGAGGATAAAAAAAATTAAACAAATCCTTAAAGCTCGGACAGTCTTTCGAGTTCGTACAAAAACGAAACAAAATATATCACGTCATTAAATTTGCGGCGACGTATAGAGGCATTGGTTGTTGACGTTTGAAACACCGCAGCGAATAAAAACAGAGTAGATAAAACGAGGAAAAACAATGTGTGTGTATATATATATCGTTGATGCGCAGCGGTGAATTTTGAAGTTTGTATGTTTTCAAAAAACATCGCTGCACAAAAAGTTTGATTAAAGGTAACCGAAACTTCCCTCGGCAGCTGTAAAATATGGTTATTCAATTCCACATATATATATATACATGATTAAAGATAATAGAAAAATATTGGAAAAGTTTTTTGCTCACGGGTTTCGGTTGCATTTTAAAAATAGGTATTCGTATAACGTATTTCTATGATATTCTGCTGTAACTGACACTGCACGAAAATAAAATTATTTAAAAAATACAAAACAGACATAGAAAAAAAAATAGCAAATTTAGTTGAATAGAAAAACTGTGTATTATTACACGTGCAGTGAATTTGTGCAGCTATGTAGCAATTGCGTACTGTGTACGCCCGAATATGTATGTCTAGTAAATTGTATATAGCATGTGGAGTATTTGGGAGAAGCAAAGGATTTTGTACAATGAAAAATAAATGAATAATGTTTCATAAGATTTTATATTGAAACACAGACGATTGTTAAAATCGTTCTTTTTTGTAATTCTTCGTAACGGTTTAACATTTTATTTTTAAATTGATTTGATTTTATTTTTGCCAAGTATCGAATTTTGCTTTTTTTTTACACCGTTGAAAGTGAGGCAAAAATTCTCTCATTCTGACTCAGGGCATTCCTTTTTCTTTTCAAATCGCGATAATACGGTGACGATACAATTTTGAAAAGCAACGGCCCCAAGCTGTCGCCATTTGCCGCTCATTCACATTCGTGAAATTCCATGGGGAGTGCTTGCCTCATGTTCTGTTACTTTCGCCATCATTATTAATTTTTTTCTCATTTCCTGCTCTACTTTTTCATCCCTGTACAGGATGCCGCAATTTCCTTAATCCTCCGGCCGCTTCCTTCTTCGGCAATTCGCTCGGCGGTCGTCACTCTCATATTGAATCTCGAAAGTACAGATCCTTGGCTCTCATAAATATTTGCCGTTATTGAATTTGCACCCAACGTCCCTGGACCAAGACTAAGATCTATTTAAAGAAAAAAATAATCGTTTTGTGTTTATCGATAAAAAACGGCTCGTGTGGCGTTTTCCAATCCGGGTCATATCTAATTTGCTATCGAAATAGTAAAAGCTTGTCAGCTTTAACGGGCTTTCTTATAATCCTACAATCATCCTAAATGATCAGCTGATCGCTCCGTTCCGACGCCATGTTGTCCGTATATCTCGAAGAAACAAACGAATATCGGAGCATTTGATGCCGCCTAACGCCGCGAAAATTTTCCACAACTACAATCAATTATCCAACTATAATCGAATAGTGCTCGGGTAATTTTATCTCCTCAATTTGACCCATAGTCCGGATTGATTTGTCTGCAGGTTGCGGTAATCAGACGCCGTCAATCTCCGCCCGAACAACTCGGCGAACCTCCAACTAATGCATGAAGTCATAATAGGTATCAGTCGACAAATTGCCACACAGAGGAAGCCATCGCGTTGTATTTATGTTTGTACCGAGTAATGCACTAGACGATTTTATTGAGGTAAAAACCAAAGAGAATCCTATCAGTGTAATCGAACAACTGCAATCGTCTATAAACATACGGTGCATGTAAAAATAAAATTTAATGAATGAAAAAGTTTTTAAAAAATTCTGGTAAAAGAGGGACAATAAGAAGAATTAATCTTCCGAGCTATTAGCTAATGAATGTACACGAGTAGTACGGAGATAAATACGTAGGTTTATGCGGAGAATGTAATGAGGCCTAAGTGGCTTCGAGAACCGGCGCGTAAACGAGTCTGATTGTGGATTCCGACGAGGTTAGGCGTCGCGCCATGCGCCAGAGCTAGCTGTTCGGACCGTTTTTATTCAGTCTTAACGATCATTTTTCTGCCCGTAGATTTGCCCCATATATTCGTGACCTTTCCGCGATCCGTGCATGGATCGAGTGGGGGTTTTGACGACCGATGCGCAATTCGCAAATTACATCGAAGTCCCCGGTTTCGAACTGCTAAAGCTAACGACACTCGTTTCTCTCTGCAGCTGCCACGAGATCCCCCCTCATCGATCTCTCGAGTGGCCGCGATCGGCATCAGCAGGATCACCCGAATATCGTCGTCTGCGATACCCACGTAGGCAAGAGACTCCAGGAATGTCATTGGACTCTGTAGCACCGGCAGGAGATGTTGTGCTGCGGTCACTCTTCCGGCAACAAAGACGAAGGTAAGACGGCCGAGAGGTGACGAGACGTGATGTGATGTGATGTGATGTGATGTGATGTGTGTTTCTCTGGATCCTTTCCAAACGTTCTTGTGTACAACGGATATATCGAAGTTCCGACCAATCCAGCTCAGATGCTGAAACCCAGCGATTGTCTTCTGATCCAGAAGTGCCTCGGTGAAAAAGGTGAGCGAACGAGAGACACGCTGTGTTTATTTGACGAAATCTTATTCTTCAACTCGCAATTTCTCCAAATTTTTTATTCACGTGTATATACAATATACATGCCACGAAGAGCGTTAAGAGAAGGCACTGGAATCGTAAGCGGTAATAAAAAGCACGTGTATAGAGTCTCTTGGCGTCGGTTGGAAAACCTTGACCTTTGTCGAGACGCGAGTTGCTTCCGAAACAGATTACCGTTTGAATCACTATGAGTTTGAAGTTAGTATAACGTTATCGTAAGAAAACGTTGGGGAAAATATGACTATTTTCTTAAGTTTATAACGATTTCGAAGCAACCAATTCATCGAAATATGATCGTGTTTTGTTTTATTATGGTTTACTGAATTTTAAACAATTCCAAAATGGCGAAATAACCGTTTTTTCTCAGCACGAATCGAAAAACAAACCAAATCATATAGTCAACAACGAGTAGAGTATAGTCATTTGTTTTTATTTTGTTTTTAAATTGGATAAAACAATTATCCCGATGGATCGCTGTTGTATCGGAAACATGTATTTTTATTCTGCAGTCGCCTTTCACTTTCGACTCCCGAATGTCGAGGTCGCGTATTACCCAACATTAAATAACAAGTCGAAAAGCATAACATCGCGCTGCGTGCTGTCTGTCAAAATGGCAGCCATGAGCGCCAGCGTTACTTTTGTTGATTAGAACGCCCATCACAACAGACTGTAAAACGTGAGGGGAAAAACACCATTTATTTTTCAACTTTTATACCGCGGAATGATTATCAGGGACGTAATTAAAACGAAAGACTGTAATAATACTGACCGCACCTCATCGCACGCAACTTAACGTATACCTATTCTATTATGTCATATGTGATATACACAAGCTGTTTATCACACCGCAGTGCAAACAATAATTCGACCACATTTCCTTTATACGCCTAAGTGTCTACGCTTTCGTCATTAATTAAAAAATATCATCGTACACCCTGTCGGATGTAATTTACAAACGTATTTATAAATTTTACATACAACTACGGAATTTTATCGTTCATTCTTCAAGCTTGAGATAATTTTCTTTAGATATATTATAATATATAAGCTCGATACACCGCTCGAGTATCGTTATAAAAACTCTTCTAGTATCAGTTAATGTTACCCCTGTTGGGGGTTGCGTCCATAAACAGAACCGTGTTGTGATACGAGGTACTTAGGAACGCTCTTTCAAACATCGGAGGAAAGTGTAAAAGAAGAAAATAAAAATAAAAAAACAAATTTATAAGAACTTAGAGACTAAAGCCCCGATCGAAGTTTCTCTTGAACCGTATTTTCTTTTCTGTGCACTTGCAGATGTACGTATAATAACTGTAAAAAAACTAAATTCGTTAGTCATGATTCACAATAGTTGATCAAATGAAAACTTGCGCAAATAAAAATTTACAAAAAATCATTTAAAAACCTAATAAACTGTTGGCGTGTTAATTTTCCCTCGAATCGGCCGCCAAAGGGAATAAATACGAAACAAAATGGCGTCGGTCGGAGTTTTTTTTCTGTCGTTTTTACCCCCTCTGATTCTGATCCCTCCCTGAAAACTGGCGAATCTTCCTTCTCTCTCCGTCATCGTTCACTCGTGTTTAGTCGTCTGCAAAGCGCACACGTGAATTGGTGTCTCCTGAACGACAGGAGACGGGTTCGAAAATGCGAAGCGGGGGTGGAAAGCTCCGCGTGGATGACTTAAGGGCTGAAAGGCTGCGCTCCGTGTGTCACGTCACACACGCGCTTATCATACGAGTGACATGGCGGCTCTGTTCTTATGCCATGCCATGCCGCCACGTGAATTCTGCGTAAAAGTCGCCGTCATGTAATATAAAGCAGAGGTGGTGGGACTGGGTCGATAAAGCCCCCCACAACCGGCGCCTGCCGAACGGCATGTGACCGCGTTTTCAGTCAGTGGCTCCGTAAACCTCGTCGAGCCTGAAGGGTTTCAAGGACTAAAATCCTCCTCGTCCTTACATACAACGAGAGGAGGATCGACGAGCACTCGGAGCGAAAAATATTCGAGTGTGTTGGCCGGATAATTGATTGATTGTCCGAATTGCAATCGAGTGCTATGTTGAAGAAAAACAAGACTTATAAACGGTCGTGTTATTGTAGCGTTAATTCGCGTCACGCAATTGATGCGAAATTCGAAATTTCTAGGTTTATTTATGCATAATTGTTTTGGTGTGAGTTATAGAATATGACGATTAATTTCCGTATACTCGATCAATTCATACAGACGATTAATCAACGAATTTATAGTTAACGGAACTGGAACATAAGAAGAATGTACGAAGCAAAGAAAAAGCATTCAAATTTTGAATCCTATTTACGGTGTGATAAATTTTTATTCACGTTGTATAATAAAAGCGGGATAGAACGAGTGAAACTTGATGTGAAAATATTCGCGGATTTGAAATTGGCTAAATATACAAATCATCATAATTACTAGTGATTGAGTAGATAATCCATGAGTGCATGATCTGCGAAATAAAACAACCGGTCTCGTCGGTGATCAGAGGGAAAAAATTAGACGTTATTACACGTTAATCAGTCGGTCAATCGGTCAGTGAGAGAACGAAGGGTGAAATTACCGACTAATTATTAATGTCAGAGTTGATTAATACGCGGTAAACATCGGTTTATTAATTATTCCGCAAAGTGGCGGGGTGAGTCGGATTGATATCAAACACCGGGAACCCGCTTCAATTCTTTTGATCTCGATCTTTCGAAACACCGGACGATGGATGAGGAGAGGGAGGAGAACGAAGGAGTGAATAAAAACAGCGTTAATTATCCACTCGTCAACATCTCTGTAATACGTGTACAATTTCATCATCTTTATTATCGTTACTCGCTAAATCAGAGCTGCAGTTAAACGCGTAAATGTTTTATGCAATTTGCAAATATCTATCTTCGTCGAAACTTATCTTCGGGGCACTTTACGATGCATCGAGATTGGAGAATGACGGAGAGGAAATAACCGCATATTGATCTATCTTCCACACGTTTAGCCATGTCAACGTCTCGCAGACGTCTCGACGTCGGATAATGTGCGAAACACTCTCGTCCTCGTCTTCGAGAAATTCCTTTTCTCATTCCTAGCTTCGCGCTGCCTCTTCCGTAGAACCGAACAAAAAAAAAAAAAAAATATTGAATTAGTTAACAACAAACGGAAAGAATATATAAAAATAAATTTAATAAAAATTGAAAAAAAAAAAAAAAAAAAAAAAATACAAGTACGATCAATCGGTGGATAAAAATAATTTATTTTTCTTCTCTCAACTTCCGACTTTTCATTCTGATTGTGGGCTCTTGTAAACGTCTCTGCGATTCCCGCCTGCTTCTCGTTTTCTGTATTTCTTATCGGACTCTCATTAGCGCGAAGCATGCAAGGTTCGTATGAATGAAAGGAGCTGCAGCCACTTGGTTGTGCTAATTGGCTGTTTCGTTTTGACGGAACGATCTAGTTTGCGATTTAAATTTCTCAGCTCATTGTACGAAAAAGTCACTTTTACGTTATACGGTATGAGATTTGAACCTGTTTTTGTATAATCGACGAATAGTTTGGTGAGAAAGCGAAATATAATAACGATAAGGGAAATAAAGGAAAGAAATAATGCTCGTATCGGAAGAAAGCGATTTATTGCACTTTAAAAAACGTTTAAAATTATCACACGTCGAGCTGAAAGTTTGGGGATCAAAAACCCGACCGATTTTATTATCCTCGTTGTAAAATGAGCAAAAGTGTCGAGCTTCTCGCGTCTGGGTCAGAGGATGGCGAAGTGCCGAATGGTAAGTTTCTTTTCAAACTTCGATATGCGCAAAATGTGTGGAAAAAGAAGCTCGAATTCACCTTACTCGCTTCGTTCGCTTAGAAGAAACATTCCCCCCCCCTCCCCCCCTTTCTTTTCAAGGCGGGGTTGAATAGAATAAGTGAAAGAATATAAAGTAAAGATTGCGCAAAGAGAAGCAAAATTCTCATTAAATATACACACGTTTTGATTTTCAACAAACTTGGGTAACGAGTCGCGATATTTACGGTTCTCAACTCGTATTTGTCAAAGAAAAATACGACCGTTTATATAATCCGCGATCTTAAGAAATCCGACAAAGGTATTCCTGTTTCTTTGCTTTTGATTTGTTATAATTGTTTAATTCTTACAAATTAATTTACTTCTTTATTTCTTTGTTAGCCTAATGCTAATGTAAATAAATTGTCGCACGAATTACGCTCTTTGTGCAATATTTGAAAAATTATAACCGATTCTTTTGCTCCGTTTCATGAAGTCGAACAGTTTATATATTGCTCTCGATTACAGTATCAACCGCAAAAGTGGCCGTATGTTGATATTATTTTTGCTGTTCAAGCAGGGATATATCGTAAATCGTAACTTTTTCTCTTTAAACTCGTGACGTGAGGGAAATTTGGCACTTTTATATCACGCCTGATTAGATATTGTAATTATATTTCGAGCCTGCAGCTCGACCGTCGTATAACCTTAATTTCATTTTCGAGATTACAACTTATCTGGAGAGAATTAGGATCGTAATTTCTCGGGCAAAAGCGAACCCTGTTTAAACAGGATTAGAGTCTGCAATAAGTATTACTCTGCGAAATGATCCAACGAAGCAAGAGATCTATTCGTCGATTTAACGGCGTTTAATTTTGTTCATTTCCCTAAATTTTTTCCCTAAAATCCTAAAACTGAGCGATCTTGAATTAAAAAAAAAAAAAAAGGCGGGAAGGAGGGAGTAAAAATCCGATAAAAATATGCCAACACAAAAATTCTGCCCACAGATTCTCCCGTTCCTCAAGACTGCAGATCTCGGTTGAATTTGAACGGAAGTCGACACATCTCGAGAAGCGCGACGGAACTTCGTCCGACAAATGGTTCACCAATTCACCACAGCCACAGTCCCGTGGTTCACCAGCGTCACCGACATCCGGTTACGGTGGCTCAGAGGACGCAGACCTTCTTCGCTACCCTGAAAAGCCGGTGGTCAAGGAGTAGGAGTAAAGAACGAAAAAAGCTCCGGGAAGCTGCAGCTGCAACCGGATATCTTCTCCAGGACGCCGGTAAAAACGAGTCCGATTATGCGGCCGATTACTCCTCGGAACACAGCCACAGCTCTTCGGCCACCCAGAGCCCAGCCAGGCACTGCCACAACACACCAGGTAGACCGATTACACCCTAACTCCCTCCCTTCCAATATTTTACGAGTCAAAGGTCACCGGTCATCGGCCAAAGGCCGGAAAGCTTTCGAAACTAGGCTATCGACCGGAATTGATCCCTGCTCTTTATTTCACCGCACCACCGCGATTACCGAGAAGCGATATCTTTTTTCATATCCCAATTTAATTTTTTTTTTTTTTTTTTTTTTATTCACACCGTTATTCAGGGGATGAAATTTATTCGAGATTATTTTTTTTTATTTATTTATTTCATGGGGAAAAAAATTTGTCCTGAAGACAGAAATATGACGCAACGAAGGTTCGAAAGTTCAACTAAAGTTTATCGAGTTGATACGATTTTTCTTTGAAACGGGAGAAAATTGAGGAAAAAAAAAATTAACTTTTTATTTCAATTATTATTATTCATGAATTTGTTGAGACGTATTTTTTTTTTTTTTTTTTTTTTTTGCTCAATTATTTCTAACCGATGAAAAAAATCCCATCGTTTCAATGATTTTTTATGACGCTCGGAATCACTTTTTTCGTTAATTAATTTTATTGATAATCAGACTTTCGACAACGTCGGGGTATTTCGTTATTTTATTTTGTTTCTGTTTTTTTTTTTTTTTTTTTTTTTTCTCTTCCCACGTCAAGGAATTTGTTTAAGCTATTCATCACTCGTAATAATCTCACTAAACGTGTTTTTTCATTCAACTCGAGAAATCAAATCGAATTTATACGATGGTTTGTTGAATTTTAAAGAATTCGTTCATCATCAAACGATGCGATTTTTTTTTTTTTTTTCAAATTTTTTATCGCAGTAATCTAAAATGTAATCGTAAATATGCTATGTTAATTGAAATTGATGGTGTTTTGAAAAAAAAAAAAAATTCGTGTTATTCTCTCATTGTCAGGTAATTGTATTCTTGAAGAAAAAAAAAAAAATTCAAATTCTTCTTTACATAAATTTTACATCATTGATAAGTAAACGCGTAGAAAAAGTTAGCGAAAATAAAATTTTCATCGAACGATTTATTTTCGACCGATTGAAGTTATTCCCGTTATTGGAAAATGTATAATGTATAATGTATATTATACCGGAAGTGGGTATTATTCATACAGGCATATGGCGTAAAACTTTGACCCGGTTGTGGAAAAGATTCTGAGAACATAGTGGGGAAAAAATGGAAAAATTTCTTTAGTCGAAAGTAACACTTGACTACAATTCATATATGTATACAGCGATGTTCAAAGTTCGTTCAACCTTTCCTGGTATAACTTAATTTTTTTTTTTTTCCTTAATTTTATTATTCGTTTACTTTTTTTTTCAACATTCTTTTTATTCCAGTATCATCAATGAGCACCGGAACGTGTTGTTGAATGTAACACAATATAGAATCGATTAACCACCTTAGCATAGTGTTACAGTAATACAGTAATGCACCTTACGTGACGTGACACGACGTGACGTGACGTCTGTAACAGCGTTAAAATATTAATATATTTCCACCGTCGATAACACCGCGTGTATGGTATATACATATATACATTCATACTGTAACTATTATCCTTGCACGAGGATCTTGCATGCTTCCTTCATACACCCAGTCCTTACCCTGCCTACCTGCATCCTGTAACAACTTTTCCACACGCAAACAAGCCGGTAGTTAGTTTTTTTTCTTTGCATAATGTATTTCGTTTTTCTTTTCTTTTTTTCTTTAACTCTTTAAAATTTTGTTTTTCAAGCAGAATATTACGAGGGTGATGATTGCCTTAATTGTTTCTATTTTTTTCCTTCTATCTTTCTTTCTTTTCCCTCCATCGAATATAAAGTTTGTAACAACTGTAGGACTTACACCGTGAATGTAGCAATTAGAAATAACAATAAAGTGTGATTATTTCTATACCTATTATACTTGAATGACGAGGTGGATAAACTTTAATTCTCTCTCTCTCTCTCTCTCTCTCTCTTTATTCACTTTTTACTCAAACACAACCTGCATGTGTAAAAACTTGGATTATAAACAATTACAAGTTATTAATTTTTTTTTTTTTTTCACAAATTTCCATATTAATTGTTGTTGTTGGTCTTGCTGTTATTATTATTAAGTCTATCTCGCTTTATGCAACTGAATTCATTGATTTGTCAACGAAATCGTCTAGAGATACTTGTAATTATTGTACAATTCGCGAAGTGTATTATAATAGCGTAATAGCCAGTCATGCAATTATAAGGTCTATATATCTCCTAAGGAATTCACTTCCGGCTTTGCGTTTACGTTTAACGATCCTCGGTATTAACCGACGACTCGCTTGTGTAACGTCTTTGTTATTACACGAACTCTAGCGTGTGTGTTTTTATTGTTATTATTATTATTGTTATTATTATTATTATTATTATTATTATTCTTTCACGAGAAATTGCGTGCATGTATTATAATCATTATTATAATTCAGGTCGAGATAGTCTAATGTATGTATGACGTATGCATACGTACATACATATATCGTCTCTGTGTGCGATTGTGGTTCGGCTTTGTGTAAGGGAAAAAAAAAAAAAAAACGGAGAAGAAAAGAATTACCAGAAACCATTTTTCTGACTGTCATATAATTTAAATGGTCGAAATTCGTATTAATTCGTATTAATTCGTATTAATTCGTATTAATTCGTATTAATTCGTATTAATTCGTATTAATTCGTATTAATTCAAATTTAAGATATTGGAAGAAAAAAATCTGTAAACATTGAATATTATATAATTTCTTAAACAACTGATTAGTAATAAATTTATAATTTTAATTAAGTATCACCTTTTTCAAAATAATTATTCATCATTCATCCTCAATACCATAAAATTTTTAAAACACTTTCACCAATATTTTTCAGATTCACCTCTCGCCCGTAGTAACAAGGATCATCGAGTATCTTCGCAGGATGGAAGTCCTGGGAGATGCAGCACCGACTCGAATCGCGTTGGTCGACGAGGATCTCAGTACAACATGCAAATCGACGGAAGGATTTCGGGGGACGAGAGAGGAGTTCATCAGGGAACAGCGGCGTCGTCGAATTCCGACGCGACGCCTCTTCTTCATGCACAGGACGAGGCGTCGCGACGCCGCGAACTCGCCCTTCGTCAGCACGCCTTTTTTCAGCTCCGTTTGCACCTCAGACGCGGCGAGAATCTCGTCGCAATGGATCGCGGCGGTGAGATGAAAAAGAATCTTGGTTTCTTTTTTCTTTTCTTTTTTTCTTCTTGTTGTTGTTTTGTTTTTTCTAATTATGCAAACTGTAGAGTTAGATATTATTTGCCTACAGAGATTGAAGAGATTCAGGTATAAATACAAGTCGTAGGTCTGCCGTAGACGAATATTGCAAATAAGGTTTTTCACGAAGCACGAAATTGAGGTTAGGATCACGTAACGTCAGATTTGTTCGCCACGGCGCATGCGCGCGGTACAGAAAAGATCACTTTCAACACTGTTAGGACTAAAAAGTAGTCTTTTCGGTACTCCGCGCATGCGCATTCGCATACTAACTCGACCGTCATAAAGACGCGCATAAAAAAACGCGTGAAACATGCTCGCGTTGTATAAATATGTTCACATCTGGTGACAAAATTTATTCAATTTTTGATTAACAAATCGTCAAATCTATTTCGTTGTTCGTTATAATGTATGAAAAAATGTGTTATATCGTGTCTAGCCGCAGGTTTTTCAAATTTCTATTCTATCTACACACGCGGAATTATTTTCATATACAAATACCAATAACCCGCAACAAGTTTATGCACCGCAACGGCGCGGGTGCGCGGAATCAAACATATTGACATGCTTTTAGTCGCTTCGTAGATATAATTATGGACAGGCATAAAGTTAGAAGCGATCCGTGATGTATAGACTCGATTAAAACGGCGAACCGCAATTCAGAAGGGGAAAGGTTTAATTACACTTGATATATTTCTAAGCGTGTACTATATAATTATTGACACCGTTTGACTGTATACGCGACGATATGTCGAATACTTTCATTTATGCCACGATGCAGCTGTAGAGAGTTTAACTTGCGTGAAAAACAAAAACAAAAAAAAATGCGCAAAAACGATGCAAAGGTAGTGACATCTGGTGGGAAAAGATCAAACTAATCCAATCAGGCTGACATCTGATCGTTGACCGTCTTTTTTCGCGTTTGGATAATAGAACAGGTATATTATTGATTATGATTAATTAATTTATGTGACATGAGTGATTTGAAAGCCCGAGAATCGCGGATTTCCCTCCATTAAAATTAAAAACTTAGGTTATGTGGTGATAAAATGGCGTCCACAATCAGGCTCTGACGTCATGAGGAAATTTTTCCAATACCGATCATATACTATTTCTGGATCTACGATTTCAGGCTCGAGCGATCCGTACGTGAAGATCAAATCCTCCGGTCGTCTTTTGTACAAATCAAGAACGGTGCATCGCGATTTGAACCCGATATGGGACGAGAGCGTTACTTTACCGATTGAGGATCCGTTCCAACTCCTGACGTTCAAGGTGAGGAAATAAAAATTATCATCGAAATCGCTCCGCAATGTTACAGGAAAAAATCCAAGCGTCTGGATTTTTCAAAGAATATTCTTCCTGCGATTTTTTTAACCAACTTTCAACCCCGTTATTTCAGGTTTTCGACTACGACTGGGGACTCCAGGACGATTTTATGGGAGCGGCACAGCTTGATCTGAGACAATTGGAACTTGGATACGCTCAAGACGTAATTTTGGAACTTACGGATCCAGCGAGACCGAGACAGCACTTGGGTAATATCTGTCTGACCGTTACTCTGTGGCCGAGAAATCAGCAGGACAAAGAACAGGTCAGTTTAAATAAATCTGTAACTGACGTGAGAACGAATGATCAAAATTTTATCCTAATCGCGCCAAAAGTCTTGCCCGTTTTTGATTTCTCCTTATTATTTTTGGCCAATTTCCGTCGGAAAAATCACCCGACAAAAACTCAAAGAGAAGAAAAGTCTGAAATTGGAAGGGGGACAAAAAAAAAAATCAACAAACATAATTTATAATTCTTTCAATTTATCAGAAAATTTACAATTATTTTATTTATTTTAAAACTATTCAAAGACAAATATAATAAATATTACATTATATATCTTCATGATCCCTTATACGTTATAATAATTTTCCGTTATATTCAAATTTATCAAGTGTGTAATAATAATAATAATAATTGTCAAGTGTAAACTTACAAAAGAGAAAAAAAAACCAGTGTCGAAGGAAAAATATACGTATAACACGTACGTACGCGTGTTTATCGTCTTTAACCTGACGTTCGGTAGAGAAAGAAGCCGGCAGAATCGACGATCATGTCATAATGTAGTTGCATGTGTCTCAGTGTACGACCTACAACGACTCGATTGTCAGGCCGGCCGGCCTCGCTTCTGTTGTGCAACGTTAATCAGAACTGATATATTCAATAGCTACATGCGTTGACACTTGGGTGTTATATTCTATAAGCCCTTCTTCTCTGCTCGGATTTCAAACTGTCTAACAGAAGCACCTATTCTGCACACACACACACACACACACACCATTGTAAACAATTTTTATCTTTGGTTAGGCGCAATAATAATAATAATAATAATAATAATAATAATAATAATAATAATAACAACAGTATATTTTATATACAAACGAAAGAAATTAATGATTATCTCGTGATAATTTGCTTCGTCAATGCCGACGCAAGTAAACGTGAAGAAAAAATTTGGCATCTTTTAGCTGAAAAAATTTTTGGCAACGAAACGGCATTTTTCTTGTCTCTGTGTATTATGTTGTTTTTTTTTTTTCCTTCCTTCTCTCTTTCTTTTATCTTTTCCTACATTTCGTTCTTCCGTGTGTTTGTTTAGATATTTTTCTTCTTTTTTTTTTTCCACACGATACGCGAGGATCAGCGAGTCGAAAGAGATTACGACGACTAGCCGTATTTAATTATATCGATACTTAAAATCAGTGAAACAACGCACGCGCTGGGATGTTATAGTAGAATATAGATATGTAATCAATTGAGATAAATTTGTAAGTATCACGTGGGCGAGAAACTAATATTAAAGAATTTTATCTGATGGTGAAATATTGATTTTGGCGTAGACACGCATTTACACATTTGGTATAGTGCGAAACATAATATATCCATGCAGGCTTTTCTTACGACATATGACGTGTGTGCGTGGATAGGATCTCGGACGAGACTTTGAGACTCGAATCGACTCAACGGCACGATTGAGTAGTCACTCAGTCAATATTATACTTGGTTTATATATAGAATCGGATGGAATATCAGACTGTAAAAGCTTCGAGTAGATACATATCTACGTACAACCGGCGAACTGATGATCTATGAAAGAGTTATTCCCTTATCTTATTTATCGGACAATCTGCGCAGCGGGAGAAAGTCGAGTCGAAATTAAAACGTTGTAAAGCTTGATCGAGGAACTAAAGGTGGTATCGAAAGATAAAAATTAATTTTTTATATAAAGCTATAGTCTCAACTGAAAGTCGTATTATTTTTTTCATTTTTTTTTTTTTTTTCATTATAATTCTTAAACTTGTTTGTTTGTTTTTTTTTTTTGTTTTTATTTTTTCTTTTCACAGCTCGGTATTATTCTGGTGAAAAGTTGTCTAATTTTAAGGCAATTTTTGTCAAACGAACACCGTTGTTGTATATAATTTAGTCTTAAAGGAGTTGAAAGAAAAACTTGTGTATAATACTTTGATCTTTTTTCTGTTTGATTTTTTTTTTTTTCTTTTTTTTTCTTCTTCTTCTTCGCTTTATATATACTTATATAATATTTGCAATTCAGACAGCGCAGTATAAATAAAGATCAAGTGACTGAACGATCAAAGGAAGATGAAGAAATTAAAGAGCCAAATAAAATTATAACCAGAAGATATTTTCTCGTTATTCAGAGATTTTCGGATTGGATTCACCGTACTGACTTCTCAAATTATGATTTCAGATTCGTAATCACCGAGCCTAAAAACCCGTGGACAGAATTTTTTCTCCGGATTCGATCGATTTCCAAATTTTCGTCCGCCATATTGAATCCGCCATCTTGAACGTTCAAAAAGCGATATCAGATCCGTAATAAACGAGGCCAAAAACTTATAATTTATTCAAAAATGAATTATCCCTTCAATTTTAACGATTTTTTTTCCAAACAATCTCTTTCTAACGATAACAATTTACATTATGTCGCAACAGTTACTCTCGTGTATCGAAAACCTGTCAATACACCGTCAGAAATAGCAAAAAAAAAAAACCGCGGAGAAACATGTCGAAAAGTCCTCTTGCATTTGAAAGAAAGACGTTAATCATGCTCTGGTCGAAGGTGAAACGAGTTGTTGCACTGTCGGCTGCGGTGAAGACTAAAATCCGTATGAAATGGGGGGGGGAGAACTCGTTTGTAGACATTGTGAGATATGCAGTCGGAGAGAGGGAACCGAAGTTGCCAGTGCAGAGAAGCCAGCTGTAGGCTTGAAACGTGTTTCACAAATCCGCCGTGCTTCAACAGGTTTTCTACTATACTTACAATCGTCAGTGAATTATTCGCGTAGTATTCTATAGAAGTAAACCGCGTTGTGAGAGGCAAATTCGCCCCTAAAAACAATATGAGGTGTATAAAATATTCCCTTGTGAAAAAACGAAGGCCCAAAAATCCCCAGGAATTAACCGACACAAATTTTAACACAATAGGAAATCGTCGTAAATACCGGGAACATTCAAAATCGCTGTGTTTAATTTCTCGTCGTTTATAGAAAATTTTCCACTCGTCAGTTCTCAAGCGGACAAAAAAAAAAAAACAACCGAGCATCGTTCGAAACGTACGGTCTCGATCGAACCGATTTAAATTAATTTCGCAAATTTCAAACGTACGGGATTATTTATTTTTTTTTTTTCTTTCACACCATTCCGGGGGAAATTAGCATTAGATTATGATATTGAAAATATATCGCGCGTTACTTTGTTATTTACAATCATCATTAATTTATGCTACTGGTTAGACTCATTTACGTATAGAGATAAACAGAATTGTTAGTTACAGTATCGTTAAGAATCCATTAATGGTGGGGGGGGGGGGGGGGGGGGGGGGGGATAGCTTAGAGACTACCAGAAAAAAATTACCAAACGCGTTTTTCTTTTAATTATATAATGCAGTGGTTAATTAGACAGAGAAACGATTAACTTGAACTTCACTTATTGTTGAAGAGATTACAGATCAATACACTGCGAAAGAATTAACTGTCAAGTGTTGAGTATTATATGACTGTAAATAATCAGCTGAAATTTGCAATTTTCTTGTTCAATTTACCGCGCGCCAATTTTGAAAGAGGTTGTATGTGTATATATATATATATATATATATATATATATATGTAATCTAATCTCTAATAACTTTCAATCAAATTCAATCCCATTGACCCGACTTGCACAGTCATAATTGAAGCAGCTCTCTTATTTTGTAATTTTATTTATCAATTACAACATTTATTATTGCACAAGTTTAACATATAAATGTGTTGAAACCTCATTACGGACAAATTGAAGCCTCGGTGGTTAATTTCCGGCCAGATAAATACGTAAACGTATAAACCGTGTAGAGTGAAAAATAATGATAATAATTATATATATATCTCGACGATGTACGAAAGTGTTTTTTTTGTGCGAATTAAGTAATAATTTGACGCGAATTACATCATTATGTAACACGGTGTATTGCATAGAATAATAATAATAATAACAATAACAATAATAATAGTAGTATCGCTCGTCTTGTTTCAACGAATATAGTATAATAAATTCCGCAAAAAAACAAAAAAAAAAAAAAAAAAACACACTATTTCACGGAGGAAAAAGAAACTGACTTGTTTTTAGTCCTTGACTGCAACCTTCGGTCAATTCGCGCGCTAGTTTCTTCGCCGACGGGAAATATTCATTGAATAAAAACATTTTATCATCTTGAACTTGAATCTCGTCAAGTGTGTGTCTGTGTTTTTTTTTTTTTTTTCTCTCTCTTTCTTCCGATCCACTTTCTGTATATCTTCCAACGTCATATATATATAGCTTTTCTGACGCGTGTCTCCCGCTTTTAAATTTTTGAAATTTTTTTTTTTTTTTTTTTTTTTTTTTTTTTTTTTTTTTAGTTCACCAGAAGAAAAAGCTTGATGAAAACATTGAGAAGGAAAAATCTCCTCATTCCGGTTATAAGCTTAGGAATTTCGATATCTGACACATGATATTTCGGATTTAAAAATTTTGTCGTTTGTTTTTTTTTTTTTTTTTTTTTTTGTCTATCATTTTTGAAAAGAAAAAGAAATTGAAACAGATCAGATTTTGAATGATAAAAATTAAATGAAGAAACATCGTCACGTCTGGAATTGAATTATTGACTACTGATCGATATTCAGTATATATATATATATATACACGTATAATAAAAATTATTGATCTATTTGATTTACTTTACCGTACTGTCACGTGGTGAGAAATAACGATAATGTTAGAAATTTTTTTTGTCATAATTAAGTTTTGTCGGTATCGTTTTAAGGCGGAGCCACCTGTTGATATTCGATATTCACACGAGATAACGATTATAATGTTTTACAAATTACACGGCTAAAATAATATTGATAAAAATAGAGTACGCTGTACGGGGAAACTGTAATCTATCGGTATACACATTGCGTATGTTTATATCTTTGGCTCAGGGTTAGTATATCTAATTTCATTCCTTTATCCTATATATATATATATACGAGTTTACAGATAATTATACGTTCATGAATTAACATACGTGTGTAAGAATCTTTCCGAGGAAAAAATCCCGGTCAAAGTTTTTCAGGCAGATAACTGATTTATTTGAAAAAAAAAAGAAGTATAAAAGAAAAAAAGGTTGAAACTCTTTTTTTAACCATACCAATTTTGACGAAATCGTTGATATTAATGCTTGGAAAATAATTATTTCCTTTTTTTTTTTTTTTTTTTTTTTTTTTTAAATTACGTAATATCTACGTATTTATAATATTTTTATTATGTACATACATGTAATCGGTTTAATATTGTTCGCGATTTCATTAACGCCTGCATCTGAATTGTTAATTAACCAGCTCGGAAATTATTTCGAAATATTCGCGCGCCTTATGTGCGCGAATTTTGTGATCGTTTGAATTCTTCTGTAATAAAGTTTGCTAGCTATTTTCCAAATTTTTCGTCAAAGTTGAAAAAAAAAAAAAAGGTTTTCTCTTAAAGTCAAAGAAAGTTGACAAAAAGTAAAAAAAATTTTTCGAGAACGCTGTTTTTCTAGAAAAATCAACGCTTGCACGTTTCTCGGTGAAAACGATGATTCGAATCACTGTCAGGTAACGGAAAAATTTCTGGAAAAATTACTTTCGACCAATTCATGGGAAAAAAAAAAAAAAAGAAAAACAACATTTTCTCTACTTCGTAATTTTTCAGTCATTGAAGCTCGGTTCTAAAATACCGAATCTTAGTCCGCAGATGAAAAAAAATCTGAAAAACTAAAAAAATGTGTATTTGCTAGAGTACAAGTACCTATAGGAAATAAATAAATCGAGACGAGGTCAAACCTCGTTCACGTTCACTTGGTCTACCCGATATAAAATATTTTTAAAAACCATTCGTATTTAGAATGAATAAAATCATTTCAACATAATAATTAATAAACAGTCGTGATTTCTCAGTAAATCTATGTAACAACTTGAATTTTTCAATGTTTAAAATGCAACGAAAAAATACTCAGACCACCACCCGTTTTTTTTATTACCCTGAAAAAAGAAGCAGAAAGAGGAAAAAAAAAAAACTCAAAACAAAACAAAACAAACGCGAGAACGAACGAAAAACAAGCGATTATTATTTAAGAGAAGAACACATGGCTCTTGGCTAATACAAATAACATTACAAACCGATTGCTGATCGACACGAATTGGGCTGAAAATTACTGCGAAAATTTTCTCGAGAAAATAGCGTGACGCAGCAGAGTGTTAAAATAATGAATTGGGAGAATCGAGATCGAGTAAACTATTTAGTTCCAGTTCGCGTTGAGTTTCTGGGAATATATAATAGGTACGCGCAAGCTTTCCCAAATCGTGGTTGAAGTTCGCAAATCTCTCGGCATTAAAAGCAGCCGCAATTTTCGTCGGACACGACAGTCAGCTTCGAGCTTTCGATTCGTTCGGTTCGATTCGACTATTTGTGGAATAATTTTAATAATCAAATATAAGAACCAAAGTAATCTGCCAATTTATTTTTAATATTTATATTATATTAAAAAATGTCGAAATCCCCCCGTAAACGACTTTCCAAATTCGTGTACAGACTCGCGAGGTTCCTGTCGGATTCTTTTGCCTTCGGTTTTGAGGTCGCCGTGCTCTCGTACGATCTCTTCGACGAGTTTCTCTGACGATTTTTTCACCGCTAATAACAGAGTGAAAACGTGAATTACAGTTCGTCCAAGAGTCCATCACCACCAGCTGGTGAGAAGCCGGCAAATGAAGCAGAAGAAGCTTCGTCATCCGCGGAAGACTCGGGCGATTGTTAAAGAGCGAAGAAGATCGAAGAGCGAGCAAAGCGGTACAAATATTTACACTCACGTTGCGGGAAGCGGTCTAGAATTCTGTGAATAAAAACAGACCAACTAGTTTGTTTTAACTATTCCCCACCGCAGGAACAGAGAGCGAGAAATGGAGCCGAGAATTCCAGAGAGACCAGATCAGTACGGGAAAAGCGATCCCGACGAACGGAAGATCCAGACTGTCGTTATAGAGGCCAAAGAAGAAACCGGCGATTTCCTACGGACCGAACGCGTCCACTCGACGATCTGGAGCAGCGGCAGCAGCAGCAGCAACACCAGAGAATCCCCGAGTCCCCGGAGCAACGAGGCCCCAAAGCGGGACCGGAAGTCCCGGAAATCCGGGGCGCCATTGTCGCTTAGATCGGTGATCGAGAGGCGAGTCGAGCGTGTGGAAAGGATGTTGGAGGATCGTGTGGAGAAGGTGCTCGAGGACCGACTGGACAAGCATCCTTGGCTGCATCCTATCGAAGCATGGATAGCCGACAGGTGTTCAAGCAAGCCTCCATCGCCGAGTGAAAAGCGGCGAGATTACAGTTCCGACGGTGATTTGCGGGATGAAAAGTCCGCGGGAAATTGTGAGGAGAAGGTTATCCTTTTAAAATCCCAGGAGGAATCCCAGGACGGACAGAAATCGACGGAACGAAGCGTCGTCGAACATCTAAAGAGCCTCAAGTCTCATCGCCACGAGAAGCTGGGGTCCCGAGGAAAAGGAGATCCCGAGAGCATCGCGGGTTTTGGGATCCGGGAGAGCAGCTCCGATCACGGAATCTTCGAGCGAAGGGTCCTCGAAAATTTTCGCGGGTCCTCGCCTGTCCCTCCGAAACGACGAGGGGCGAAGGAACCTGGGACTCCGGAACGCCAGGGAACCACCAGGGAATTCCAACTCGCCAGGTCTAGGACACTTCCTGATAATCGGGGGCTCCTCGACGATGCGCCGGAGACGATGTCCAGGGACGGGTTTAAGCACTCGGTTACCCCGCCACCAGGCGTCGGCAATTCAACCTCGGATACTCAACATCATCAACTTGAATTGGTTGCTCAGACCAGGCAGCAGCAACAGGCGCAAGATTTTATCGACAAAATTAAGGAGGGGTTCAAGGAGAAGAGGGAAGAATTGCACAGGGTGCGCTGTGAGATTTTGAATTGTTTTTTTTTTTTTTTTTTTTTTTTTTTAAATTTACTTTTTCTTTCTCTCTTAATCATCTTTTATCCGCGAGATTAATTCTCAGAATTTTTTTGCAATTTAGTTAAAAAAAAAAATAAGAAACAACCATACACACCGTATTTTTTAGATAATTTTCATTCGCCAAATTATATATTTCTACGTCATGGGCTTTGAAAAGTTCACTTTTTGTAGGAGTTTTCGTTCAGTAAAGTGACGCTTTATACGGCAGCGAATAAAGTTGCGGAATAAAGTCTTTATTCCGTAGTTTTTATGCGCAGTTCGAAGTGCGCATCACAAACTGCCGAATAAAGTAGCTTCGTCGAACAGATCGCGACATAACCTCACTCTTTGTTTTGCTTTTCAATGCCCATATCGTAAAAAATATTGTATGTGGCATGCCCGTAAACCGTTTTTTGGCTCGGATAATTTCAGTACTCGCTTCCGGCTCGCCTTCAGCTCGTCCTGAAATCTTTATCCTTGACAAAAAAACAGGCGGTTTACGGACATGCCACATAAATAGCTATTATACCGTAGGGCTATTGGATATTTAGCAAATTAACGTGCAGTTTGTAGGTAACGTTATTGTCTGTATATCTACCTACGAAGCTTTCGATTGAATGTTGGAAAATGTATCTAATAGAGACGATATTGGAGTGTCAAGTTTCAGGTTCATATCGATGCTCAGTTTGAAATTGTTTCAAAAGTGGTTGAAAATTTTTGGCAAATTTGTTTGTTACTTTTTTTTTCTTTCTTAGATTTTTCTAAACAGATAATTTAATACGTATCGTCATTTGGTTATTTTCTAATCAACGTTGATTCGAATTCTATTTCTTTTTTTACACGATTGGTATATTTTCAACTGAATTAAATTCAACAACAAATTCACTTTCGTTTCATTTTTATATTTCCACGTCATTTTTCACTCTACTTAGATATTGATTTTCGGAAATTAGGAATATCGTTAAAATTTCAAATACCGATGCCTTCATTTCGTAAGCGATGAGCTTGTTTTTCAACAATGAATCAAGACAACCGGGTCGATTCGCGACGGATAGTTTACATTGTGAAGAGAAATTACAGTCATCTGTTTGTTAATAGAATCGCGGTCTATTTCCAGATACGCAATATCACGTGCTCAGATTACCAAAGTTCTTTTCTTTCCTTTTTGTTTTTCTCTCTCTCTCTCTCTCTCTCTCTCTCTAACTATTACAAAAGCAACAGAAATGAATTTCGTCATCACGTGAGACCGAAATGTTTACAAATAAACAGATTTTTCGCCATGTGTAGGTATATATTATAAATTTCATTCCACCATATTTTAAATTCTATATACAAATTTTTTGCCATGTTGTACCGATTTGCGTTGAACAAAGCTTCAGACTTGAATCAGTGTTTTCGTATTCGCCAGCCGAATTCAGAGCGAAATCGATTTCCTATCGTGCTCGGAATAAAATCAGCTATTTTTAAACAAGAATATCGAGGGAAATCTGCCTGCGAAAGATAAAAAATAAAAAAGAAGTAAAATATTGATGGAGAGAAACACGTGTCAGGTTTTTTCTTTCGTCATATCAGTTTTAATCTTTTTATCATCTGGCCAATTATCCTTCGATTACAGACCAGCTCATAAACAGCGTCGACATCAATTGGAATTCCGAATGTGCAAAGGAGGGTAGAATTTTCTTCGAATCTGGTATAGATGGGCTGAATTGGATTCTGATAGAAATTGCCGGTTATTTTCTTGCCGCTTTTTGTCCTTTCGAATTCCCCGGACGCGTCTCTTTGGAAAATTGATGTTCGCCTTGTGGAAAATAATTGGACATCTACCGAAAGCGAAGAAAGTCGACGACGACTTTCCTTGGTCTCGAATTTCTTTCTCTCTTTTTTCCTGATAATTTATTGGAAGATGTGAGACTTTCGGACACTCTACGATGCTTGATAATTAATTAATTGAACCTTTTTCTATTTACTGTTGCAGTATTTTCAACGGAACACGCGGCTCGTCGATGTTAATAGGAAATTAAAATCCCAGATATGGAGTTCTGTAGTCACCATCGTTCTGGTGGAGGCGAAAAACCTACTTCCAATGGACATAGAAGGCTTGTCGGATCCTTACGTAAAATTTCGGTGAGGAAATTGGGGATATCAAATTAAGGATAAATCGAGAGTTTAATGTAAGAGAGAAAAGAGCGTCTCGAAAAATCTCCAACGAATTTATTTGCGGTAATGACGGTGAACACGAGGCAAATAAAGTGTCAGTATGTGATAGAAATAAATTCGAGCACTAGCTGTTAGAAATCAACGATTCGAGAAGAGGTTTTATAATTAGAAACTACTAAACTCGGGTGTTTTTGTTACGATTCTAATGTCTTTCTGTTAGACTCGTTTTTCTCGCTAACTAGATCCCCAAGAAATTGTTTTAAAAAGAACATTGCAAAAATCTTACATTTTGGTATACTTACGATCGTAATAATTTCGTCACGTTACGTTACTTCATTTGTGTTCACTGCACGAACAACATGAGACTCCTCGAGACTTTTTAAACGCTCATTTAACATTTTCCAACTTTCGAATCATCCTTAGAAATTCCTTAGAACAAAATGTCAAACTATCCTCAAAGAATAACTCAGAAATTGATAAAAGTCCATATTTAATAACCAGAATTCTTTTTTCTTAAGGCTGGGAACCGAGAAGTACAAATCCAAAGTGATTCACAAGACGCTGAGTCCCGTTTGGCTCGAGCAATTCGACCTCCACCTCTACGAGGACGTCGGCTTCGGTCAGGAACTTGAGGTGACCATTTGGGACCGAGACAAGTCGCGGGACGACCTGATGGGCCGGACTGTAATAAATCTGGCGACCCTGGAGCGGGAGAAGACGCACAGGCTATGGAGGGACCTCGAGGACGGTGCCGGAAGCGTATTTCTGCTTTTGACCATCAGCGGTACGACCGCAAGCGAAACCATCAGCGACTTGGCCGCTCACGAGGAAACTCCACAGGAGAAATCGCTGCTTCTTCAGAGGTATTCCCTGCTCAAGACCTTCCAACGTCCCCAGGACGTCGGTCATCTAACGGTCAAGGTATTCGATTTTTATTTTATTGAAGTTAGCAACGTTAAATATCTGAAATTAATTAGTAAATCGTACTGATTGTGAACCAAATATACCCATAATTCTCAAAGGCTAACTACTTGAAAGTTAACCTGAAATAGCAAAATAGCTAACGAATTTAGTTAACGTTGCTTACTTTAACCCCGTAGATTTTTCAAGTCTACAGGAGAAGCTGTTCAGCCGCATTATTGGTTCCCCGGAAACACCAACGTCATTTTTTCTTCCAGGTTTTCAGAGCTCAAGGACTGGCTGCGGCTGATCTCGGCGGGAAAAGCGACCCCTTCTGCGTCCTTGAACTGGTTAATGCTCGGCTACAAACTCAGACGGAGTACAAAACCTTGGCTCCAAATTGGCAAAAGATTTTCACATTGTGAGTGATGGTTTTCTTGTGGTATTTATGGGTATACGTATATCGTATGACTTCTCTGAACTTTTTGTATGTCCTTCTTCTTCTTCTTCTTCTTCTCTTACTTTTATCACCACTAAGAATCCGTATACGAATTTCTCTTACCCGTCAGCAATGTCAAGGACATAAACTCAGTGCTTGAAGTCACGGTTTACGACGAGGACAGGGACCACAAGGTGGAGTTTTTGGGTAAAGTTGCGATACCCTTACTGAGGATACACAATGGCGAGAAACGCTGGTACGCGTTGAAAGACAAAAAGCTGAGAGGTCGCGCCAAGGGAAATTCACCCCAGATACTGATGGAGATGACCGTTATTTGGAATCCCTTAAGAGCCTGCGCGAGGACCCTAAATCCAAAGGAAAGAAAGTACATGGAACCGGAGGTTAAATTTAAGCGGCAAGTTTTCCTGAGAAACGTTCTCAGGCTCAAAGCCATCATCGTTTTCTTCATCGACAACAGCAAGTACATCCAGTGAGTGATAATATTTCAACCATCCCGTTTCTACAAATTCATGATGTCCATGAGTTACGCCTCTCACTTCAAAAATCCTGGAAACTAACGTTGAATTTTTCTTGTCTTCTGGAAATATTCTATTTTTAATGCACTTGAAAATATCATGAAAGTGTCGTTAAATTTGTTACGGATTTTTTACTGAACACCATGGAATTGGTGTTTTTTAATTCTTACTCTGGGAAATTCTTTTATGAGACATAAAAAATTGTTCCACAATTCCGTTTCTAAAGTATGTATAGTGTCAGTTATTTGTCTGGCAGATAGTTTAAAAACGTCTTTACTGTGTTGATGAAGGAGCTGTTTCGAATGGGAAAGCAC
The DNA here is from genome assembly GCF_021155765.1 of Diprion similis. Taxonomy (NCBI): domain Eukaryota; kingdom Metazoa; phylum Arthropoda; class Insecta; order Hymenoptera; family Diprionidae; genus Diprion; species Diprion similis. The sequence goes on along the minus strand of NC_060113.1, from coordinate 1,256,644 downwards.
TCCAAGAAGCATCGTCGCATTTGCACTGTTCATTCTACTCTGTTACTACTTCGAGCCTTATATGATCCCGACGGCAGCCTTGTTGGTATTTCTCAAATACTACATCGTGAGTAACAAAGTATGCAGAGTGTATTCCTTTTTTTTAAATTTTTTCGTTAGAATATAAATTAGACATTCCCATCTTCATTCATTTATTATTAACGATGCATTTTACCATCGCCAATGAAAATTGGATTACTTTCTTTCCCATTATCCAAAAATCTTTGCATTCTCATTTCCTTCTTTTCTTCTCGACATACTTTGTCGATGACTGAAAAACGCGTTTCTCTGAATATCAGGTCGCCCTGGTTACCGGATGGCCTGCTTATCATCCCTCGGGGAATTCCTTGTCCTCCCACGATTCGAACGATCTTGGAAGTGACGAAGCCCCCTCGACTCCCGGAGGCCTGGACGACGACGACGACGAGGATGACAAAGACAAGGTTGTTCAGCTTCCAAAATACCCTGAAAATTTCACACAAGCTACCCGAAGACCATCCAGACCTGCAATTTTACCCTAAATTTGTTTCCCCCCCCCCTACAGGAGGAGAAAAAATCCCTTAAGGAGAGGCTTCAGGCGATCCAGGAGGTCACGCAGACTGTGCAAAACTCCATCGGCTATATAGCCAGCCTCGGCGAGAGCATAAAGAACACATTCAACTTCACGGTACCGTACCTGAGCTACCTGGCGATGGTACTCGCCTTCCTTGGCGCTGTTGTTCTCTACTTTGTGCCAATACGTTACCTCATTATGGCCTGGGGTGTGAATAAATTTTTTCGAAAAATTCTCAGACCACACACGGTGCCCAACAACGAGCTGCTCGACCTTTTGTCGAGGGTGCCGGACGACGAGGATCTCATTTCGTATAGGTTAGATATTTGGGTGTAAATTTCAAGCCGATTTTTGTATTTTTCTCTGCTTTTCTTTAATTTCATTTTTTACAGTTTAAAAATTTTGGCGGGAATTTCAAACCGATTTTTGAATTTTTCTCTGTTTTTCTATTTTCTCATTTTTTTTAACAATCGGCTGTTCTCTTTTGTGATTTTTTACTATCTTTCAGAGAGTTGAAACCCGTTCCAACACCCGACTGCGAGAGAAGTGGAGTCGGCGGTGCGGCGGTTCCGACCGGAAGCGGTGTGTCTCGTAAAGATCATCAACGGCGGAAAAAAACCGCGTAACAAAGTATTTCCCGGTCTGCAGGCTCGTCTGTCGTCGAACCAGAGGCTCATCGCGGTAGCGGCAGGCCATCGATGACTAGCAGCGTCCTAAAGACCGTATTAATGCGTCGCAAGCTTATATCGCTGCGGAATCGCAAGAGCTTGTTAAAAACGGATGCTGGTAAAAAGGACTGAAAAGCTGCCTCGTATTTATTACTTTACATTTGTTTTCTTTCTCTACAGCCTTTATTTTCTCAAAAAACACCACGGATAATAATATTGTCAATATTAAAATTTACGAAATAGAAGGAAAAAGGAAAACAAATGTCAAGAAAAATTTTTTTCAACACTTTTATTTATTTATTTATTTTTTTCTTAACCGGGGAGATTTTTCACAATCGTTTATTTGTTGGATTGGTTTTTATTTTCGTATTATTTTTTTAATTCAAAATGGAACGAGTAACACCAACAGTGTAATACACATCTATGTTATATATATATAATATATGTGTATACGTCATACCATATCGAAGCAAATGATACCTATATATATATATACAATAGAATTTATTGAAAATTCGCCCGAAAAAAAAATAAATAAAAAAAAAAATAAAAGATCAACATACCACCTGAATATTCAGTAGAAAAGAATATAGATAGAGAGAAAAATCTACGATATATATTAGATATGCGACGGTTGTTACTATAATCGTAATGTTACTAATAATAATGATAATAGAACGATAATTTATATAAGGCGCCATTTTTAATTGCGGGTCATTTCGTCCATTGGTGTTTTAGCTAGCAACAAATCGTTTTTATAAATACATAAGTAAATGAATACAAGTATATATGAATATATTTATCGATGAAATACAGACTTGAAGGAAAAAAATCAAGAAAATAACAAGAATAGACGAAACGAAATTTTTTTACTTGTTTGGCTTTTCGTCGTCTTCGTCGTTCCGAAATCGTTTTGAAAATTGTTGTAATTTCGCGAAGTTGCAAATTATATAATCTTATTGTATTATTGTACAAATACACGATATTTACAGTTATTCGAAATGAGTAAACCTGACTGCAAGTTTTTTAATACTATTACAATATACGCACGGGGAGATTTTTTATCCTGTCTCAGCACATACAGAGTTAAATTAATTAATTTATTCTTACTGTACGGGCAATAATTAATTGCAGTCTTCTTCCGATCTTTTGTGCGCGTGTTCTTGTTCTAATAATTTAATTTTATACGTCTTTAATATAAAAAATTGATAATTCGTACTTTTTTTTTTTTTTTTTTCTTCTTTAGAAAAGAAATTGTTATTCGTGATAATAATGTTAACAATATTTATCGACAAACGCAGACGGTTCAACGCACTCCTGTATACATATTATATATATACATATACGTTATGTAGATTGATTTAGAATACACTTATTGTACGTAACAATATACTACGTTGATATACATATAATACTTTCTTAAAATTGTGAAAAATATTTTATCTCCACGCAATTATCATACACGATTAACTTAAATATAAATCATCATAAACTTGTGTCTCTTTATCTCTTTAGATATCAGACATATAGATTCATTATAGGATGTGAAACTATATAAATTTAAAGTTTATTCTTGAATATTTTCCACCGTATAACGTATTTCTTATTTTTTTCGTTTAACATTTGCTTGCATTTATGTATCACTTCCGTACTTTTATATTACACTTTTATTTTTTTATTACTCACGACTGAATTTAGAATTATCATTATTAACAGGCCTACATTATTATTACTATTATTATTATTATTATTATTATTAATAATAATATATATTGTATGCCACGCGTCAGTTTTATAAAGTCTAGTCGTTAGTTTACTTATAAATACACACAAATATATACATATATAATTTAGAAAACTCTAATGAATCTATTATATTTTAATACACTTGAAAAAAAAATGTTTTATACTTTTTATTCCATTCTATTTTGTTTTCAATGCAGTACTGCAATATTGAATTATTTGTCCTTTCATATTGAATCCTACAATACGCAATATATTATGTATTAAGATATATATATTATATATAAATATACACGTTAAATCAACTTCTCCGCACTATACGAAAACTTTCTTACATTGAATTATAAATCTTGCACTATTCGAATTCAGTGAAAAACCAAAAGGAATAGAATAAAAACAAATTAACAAAAAAAAAAAAAAAGAAATACATATTGAAGTATCCAATTTCAATATCATAATATATTTATTTACTTATATATGTATATATAATACATACACTCGGATAAACATAAATACGTTTCATTCGTATTATGTAAACATTTTTTATTCACCGTTTTACAAATTTTTAAAATCCCGACAGGTGTGAATATAATAAGTTTCACCGTTTTTTTAGGCTTATTTTATATAGTAATATATTTTCTACTTCTTATTGTAGGCATAGAGGCTTTTTATAATCACAGGTTTTTCGGTTTCATTACCTTCTGATTGTTTTTATCACATCTAATCCTAAATAATAATTGGTAGGGAAAAATCCTGAATAAATAAATCAAAACTTTTTTAAGTACATAGTCACGATAAAAGACGATGACGATTATTGATTATTGATTATCGATTATCGTTAGATTAAATTCGCGAATAATTATAAATTACATTTAGATAAAAATTACTATTACATGAAAAAAGGACAGAATTTATAATACATATATTTATATGTATAATACTTATAATATATTAAAGATACACTTCCATTTTTCTCTGTGTGCTATAGATATTATTGTTATTAATATATACATACAAACATTTATTACTATTGTTATCATTATTATACACATTATATAGTGTTACAAATTTGCATTTTTCTTATAGCCTAATTAGTATTTAACTTAAATCCATAAATTATAAGTTGAATAACGAGCTGTGTATATACCGCTTTGGCTCCTCTCAGCACAATTGATGCTATTATTATTATCATTATTATTATATTATTATTATCGTTATTATTACAATTATCTGCTATTATTAGTAATATAATTATCGGTTTTCGATCAAAGACAACCGGAATAAAAGTAAAAGTAATCAATAAAAAATAAACACAGCTACTTATTCTATTTTATCGTGATTTTTAATGTGAAAAACGAAACGATATTATGCTGATCTTGATATTTTAGATTCATTCGATCGTTTACAAATTTTTGGTGTAAGATATTCAACCGTTTGTTCAATTCCGAACGATTTACGTATCATCGACATCTGTTTTACACTGATTGTAAAATCAATCAGAGGAAACTCCGATTAAAAATTTGCCAGCGACCCTGGCTTGGCAATTTTCAAACATTCGTATTCAAAATTTTTCATGCAAAATCACCTGCTTGTCTATAGATTTTTCGCGAGAAAAAAAAAACAGAATGAATTTCATCATTTTTATCATATAAATTAACCGCAGGTTTTTCGTTTTCTATAAAATAATTTGGCAATAAACTTTTCACGTAATTTCGACCGGAATTGAACGTGCCTTTGCTACCCGATTAGAGAAGAGAATAAAAAAAAAAGAAGAAAATTATCATTTTTTTATTTTTTTTTTTATTTCAATAAATAAATATGTATGCATTAATATTATTATAGAAGTGTTATATAAAACGCAGGTTACATGATATTGTACTAGTAAGGGATAAAAACTTGAAAAAAAAAAAGAAAAAAAAAACATGAAGCAAGTAAAAAAACAATTGATACTATACAATTATGAAAATAAATTGCAACGTTATGGAAAAAAAAAAGTTGAAAAAAAAAAAAAGAAACATGCCAACAAAATTTCTCCGATGAAATAAGAAATACATTTTATTACACTCTATAATATTTTCTTCATATTTCAATCCATGAAATAATAATCAATCGAGCAACATAAAAATGCATATTAGCAAATGGTTTTAGCGAGGATTTGATGAGATTATGAAATGGAGAAAAAGCGCATCGTTCGGTGACGCGGGTAAAAAAAATAAAATAACGGTTAAACATTCTCAGGATCATACTAACATTGAGCTGTGACGCATAGAGTTCGAACGCATGAGAGAAAGTGACTTGCTTGCTGCGAACGTTAGGAAAATAAATAAAATTCAAACCGAATTAATACGAATCGAAGCGTTCTAAGTCGCGATTTAAAATCACGAAATCGAAATCACGATGTTAGAAGGAAAAAGAAAGAAAAAAAAAACTCATTATTTTCGCAGAGATATCGTTCTGGCATAAGATTTTTATCAACGCGAAACAAAAACATATTATACATTTGCTTTAATCAATTTTTTTCGCAAGAAAATCAATCAAAAATACGTTTTTTTTTTATATGTTTGAAAAATTTTTCTCACGTTTGAACGTTGATTATTAATATTCATCTTTATTTTCACAGAGTAAATATGTATTGGGGTCAAGTTTAAGGTGATGAATAATTCATTTTATATATATATATGTATATATATATACACACAAAAACACACGCGATAGCTGTCCAAAAAGTGCTGTAAATTTGTAGTTCAAAGTATCTCTTTAACAGCCCTGCAGTTTATTCGGTACATGACTTGGCATTGAACTTTGGATCTCTGCTCGATCCAGCATCCTGATGTATGTACGTGTGCGATGGTGAATGTGAAAGTAAGATCTTTGGAAGAACTCTCTCCGCTTGCGCGTTTATTGTTATATACATACTCACGTATAGGTAGGTATACATATAAAGTACAAAGTATAAAGAGGAAATGTTACACCCAAGTTTCATTGCTTTACAATTTCGTTTTTTTTTTTTTTTTACACAAATTTTTCTCCATTCTTTCGAGGCTAATTTTTTTTCTTACTTATAAGGTGTAGACGAATAGAGGAAGAAATTTATCTTATATATACAGTTTCCTAAGATTATTAATTTTTGTAGTATTCTGTCGATGCTTCATATTCTTCATCAATTAATTACTCGTGAAATGATAGGAGAAGAAAAAAAGAGACGAAAATAAAAATTTTCAAAAACGCTGTTGAAAAACAAAAAAAAAAAAAAAAAAACTTTTACCTCCGCATACTTTTTTCGCATACAATTATTTCCTTTTCAACGCTTCTCTTTACAATTCGCTGGAGCGCGGTAAATTTTTTTCTTTATTTTCTTTTCTTTTTGTACAAAATACCCTAAAATTGTAAGAACAATAAAAAGAGAAATAAAATTTGACGGTACAATCTGAGAAGCTGAGACTGAATTTTTTTCATTCATTTTAATCTTCTTCTTATTCTTTTTCATTTTTATTTTTTCATATCTTTCGGACGGAAATCTGTGGAGCATCGCAGTGCATGATGATGAAATGGCGTGAGGATTTGCGTGAATTGTCACGCAATTTAAGCAAATGAGAACACGAAAAATATCGTGTACGCGTCTCATTCCTTTCTTCTTGTATTTATAACATGATGCAATATTTCTACGGGTTTTTATTCATTTATTTAATTTAAAAAAAAAAAAAAAAAAAATTTCCATCCTTCTCGCGAATTTCCCTCCGCCTAAAAGTCGTTCGCTAAATTAGAAACTGACGAGTATCTTTACGACTGACGTCGCGTCGTTGATTTGTGAAACTCACAGCAACGCCCACTCGCAATTTGCCAAAGTGTGTATAAAGTCGGTACATATATATATATATAATATATATGTATACATACACACATAAGTATATAACATAAACTTATTCGCGAAAATTAATTTCCTTGAAAGTAAATTTGCACAGGTAACATCATGAATCGATTTATTATCGCGCAGATATTTTTCTGTTCTAATTCAGCAGGATTGGTTAATTGAAAAGAATAGCTTGAATATTAATTATATATAAACTTCGCCTCGTAGTATATTATTATTATTATTATTGTTGTTGTTATTATTATTATTGTTATAAAATTATACATAATATGAGATACGGTTTGATTTAAGATCTTTATACGTGATACGAAGTAAAAATTTACTTACTTTAATGTCAGGAAAATTTTACAGACCCTGTTTTACGACCGTTTATTTATTCAACTTCAAAGCTGTTCGCCAAAATTCATTTCTCGTAAATCGCGTCGTTTGACGCGTTCTTGTATTGTCTATACATATACATATGTAATATAAATAGTATATATGTTAATGTGAGTGAAAAATCATAAAATTCTCACGCTTTACAACCCAAGGATATTTTCCGCGATCTATATCCGCTTATTTTGCAAACTGCAAAGCAACGTCGGTTGTTAAATTGAAGTCGGCAGTTTCGTTGCCAGACGATAATAAACAACGATCGGTAAATCGTTAATTAACAACCTATTAGACAATTTTTAATATCATTTTTTGCAATATTATTACGTTACGAATTTTTATCGTGATTTTCTTTTCAATTATTACTAATTGTTTTTTATTATTATTGTTTACCCACATCGTTTTATGATAAATTATATCGATCTGGATTCCGGATTCAAATCGTGACAACTATTTTTAGGAATAATGTAACGTTGAAAAACAAAACGATAATTCGGGTTAAAAGTTGAAAGTCGAAAGTTAAGAGTTTAAAGACCCGCGAAGCCGGTTTTCTGCGGGATTTGTCATGCCGGTGACTGTATTGTAACATGTAAGTATACATATACATATATATAAAAATTTGTATATAAGATACATACATACATATATGTATATACCGATCCAATATACTATAACTATAATCATTGCGCAACGCGTGAATTGCACATAGAATTTATATTACGTGTCCGAAATCCCGCAGCTGCGGATAATCCGCCGATCGAAACGATCGGTTGCGAAAAATCTGTCCATTCATATTTTTCTATTTTAACAAACAATCGGTTTCTCGGCTTGGAAAATAATTCCTGTTCGAATTCCAATTGAAAATTTTTCAATCATTACGATTATACGCGTACAAATAACACCGCGATGAAAGAAAAATTGCACAATTGTTTTCCTTTAAAATTTTCCTACCGTTGTTAAAGTTTGAATAAAATAATTCGTTTATTATATTTAAAAAGGAAATTCGTTTCTTTTTTCTTTCTTTCTTTCTTTTTTTTTTTTATTTTGTTTTTCTCTTGCCTCTCAGAACCCATGTAACCCCTTGAGTTATAACGGGTGTAAAGAAAGGAGCGGTTTTTTTTTTTCACCGCTCCTTCGATCGTTTATTCAACGCACATATAATACGAAATGCGAGTCTCTCTGTGAAACGCGAAGACGAGACGGAGGCGACACGAAAGTCTCTAATGTAATCTAACATAACAGAGACATACGTGTCCGAAAGTGATTTCGTAACAACGAGATCAAGCGGCACGTATGCCAAGGTACACACAATGTGTTGTATATAGTGTATAAGTATGATGTTAAGACTCCATTGATAGTCACATTGCGAAAAGTATGTAATGTGTACGTAATGCATTATTGCGAAGTGAAAAAAAAGCAGCCCGTATTCGTTTTTAACTTTACGTTTCTTGGCTTTCAGGGAAAAAAGGAAGTTATTGTAATTATGCATTACGGAAATGAACAGATGAGTTGAAGAAGTTATTGGATTTCAGTGATTTTGGTCTCAATTGACGTGGCTTGAATTGATTAGATTTTCGCTTTGATCGGTTCGGTAATTTTTTGATTTTTCAAATAACGAAATTCCAAAAGATCAAATAAGAATCACGATATCTTGAGAACGGATTAATCGATTCGGCTTTTGGGTCGCTGAGCATGAATCTGAAATCAGAGTTCCAAAATTTGTAACGATTCATCCACTTCTGTGGTTCAAAATAAAAAAAAATAAAAATAAAAATTTAATATTCTCATTTAATATGGTATCCAAAGACTTTTGACTGAATTCGTAGTTCGAAATTCGAATTATTAAGACATTTTCTTGCAGACACTGATTACAACGTTTTTTAATTCACCTTTCGAATCGTGTAATAATAATTGATTATCGATCAGAGTTTGATTGCAAAGTATATCGCGTTATACTGATGTCAAAAAAAAAAAATTTTCTATCCTAAAAATGTCTATAATGTATAAATCTATGGGAAAAATGGAAAAAAAAAAATTTTCCATCTCCTTTTGGCATTATTAACGCGTGTGTAAAAATCTTTTCAGATCAATCATCTAATTGCCTGAATTTTTTTTTAAGAAATATATTAACGTTCCACTGACACAGGAAACGATTAACACTTCGGCAGCCAGGAAAAGAAAAAGAGAAAAAGAGAAAAAGAGAAAGAGATAGGCGGATGCTGCGAGGCGGCGTCTGCAGGTGGAAAGGACGTTATACGCCTTGGACGTGACCCACTTCCGGTCAAGTTCATTGCTCATCTGTGGACAGATGATACGTGTTAACGTACAAACAAGTATACGTATACCAATATATTAAACCGCTCGAAGCTGTATTGCGGTGTAAGATAAATAAACAGCTGGATGCGTATATGGACATGTGTTAATAGTGAAATTTTTAACGCGTCATTCACAGCGAAACCGAATTATCCTTGAGTAACCTGAAACAGAGTGAATTAATAAAATTACGATACACTGCAGGCATAATTATGCGAATGTGTGAATTACTGCAAGCGATATGCTTTAATCGATTATAACAAATACCTGTTGGAGAAACAATTAACTGAACAAAAATTAAACCATCAGGAGGTGATGAATTTTTTATATAGCATTTATTAGGTTTTCGATAAACCGCAGCAATATTTATATACATATATACGTATATGTATGGGGCATTCAACGCCAATTAACAGCCATCGTCATTATTTTTAGTATGATGTACTTACCGACCCAAAAAGGGTTTCGGAATTTTCATTCAGTTTTTTTTTCAGCCAGCGGTGAAATTAAGAACAAAAATTGAAAAACCGATTCCAAAAATGACATTTTTTAAAATCTGAAAGAATTTACGAAGACTCTATGATTTGAAACGTGATTTTTAAGCACCATACGATAATGGAATCTCAATATTAATTAACTATTTTTCTCGCAAGTTTTTAATTTTTTTTCATCTCGAACTTGGCGTTTTTTTTTTTTTTCCTTCCTTTCTATTCCCCGATCTTATAAATAGATCACGGAATTACATTATCGTTCGGTGTTAAAAAATCACAATTCAAATCATAGAATCGGTATGAGTTTATATTGAGATTTTGAAAAAAAAAAAAACTTGCGTTTTGCGGAATTGCTTTCACGATTTATTTTTAATGAATTTCACTAGCCTCGCTAAATTAAATCTGATCAAATATCCGATACCATTTTCAGTTGGTAAGAACATCATGCTAAAAAATTGTCCAAATCCAATGAAGTGAGGTACAGCGGCTGCTAATTTGAAGTGGAACGCCCTATATACATATATACACGATTAAGATATATTATACAATTTATGAATAATGTGCATCAATTTCCTTAGAGAATTTTCCTTAATGGAATTAGGCAGCTGGGATGAAATCAGGAACTTTTACAATTACCACAATAGCACTGATCATCATCATCATCATCATCATCATCATCATCGTCCTCGTCATCACCGGGATTCGAGACTTTAATCACAGTCCCGAGATCGAGGACTAAGTTTTATCCTCTGTACAGACATAAAACCTATACATATACGTCTCACGCGTCTCTCAGAGTGGAATGCATTTATTTTACTTCGGGGCGGGGCACTCAAAGCCACTTTCTCCCATCGAGTAAGTATCTCGAGTCGATCTCAAGGAGGCATCTCGCGAACTGACGGAAGCTGCGAAGAGATACGAGGAGGGCAATCCGTAGAAATCGTAAATAACTGGGGGGGGGGGTTTATAAATAACGCTAGTGATAGTGAAAATGAAAGTTTCTTTTTCCGACTCTTCCGATATTATAATGTATTCGAGATGAAAATAATCTAATAAATATCTATCATCTTGATAAATAACTGCGATGATAGACTGCGATGTATAATTACTGAGGAATAATCCCCGCAGTTATCCAACACCGGATATCGTGGATCATATAGCTATAATAGCTTTGTTAAGTGGAAACAATTGTATTTTCAATCTATGTGTGTAAATATTTGTTGCGATTTTCGGAAGATTGTAAGGTTCAATTATACATCTAACGTTTAAAGAATATATTATATCCTTAGTTGTGTATACATTTTGTAGAATTGTGAAATTTTTGAAATATTTTTTGACAGTAAAATTTTTTTTTCGTTTGTTTGTTTCTTTCTTTTTTCTCACGCTTATTTTCAAATTAACAGTGATTAAACGAAAATTTTTCGACGAACCCGCGGTTATAAACGAAACGTTGCAAGTATAATCGGTGAACGGATTACGAGACGTGAACTGTACACGGTGTTTCAACTCTTCGACGGAGGTTGTAAAAAATTAATACAAAAATCTACCGCACAGCTGAGAAGTGAGAGGCAATAGAATTCTGTCTATCTATATATGTATAATTCTACTTACAAATACCAGACGGTTACACGCGATATTCTGGCTCTCTGTACCTCTACGTATATACTTAATTGTTACGCAATTCGTGCTGACACCTGATGTATCTATTTGTCGGACCACCGATCAAGATCGTTGAAAAAAATGAAATAAGTATATCAATCAATTCAACAAATTATTGTTACCAAATTCCGTTATTTTGACGGAGAAAAGAGACCCGGTTTTATCACGTAAGAATGCACGTATATTATTAAAGATGAAACCGGAAGTCGGGGAGACCGGAAATTAGAGAAAACGCTTGACGAGCAAGAGAGATTCCCATCTTGAGATGAATTTTTTTGCGCTTTTCTGGGTGGTTAGGTATGGTTGGTTCATCCATATAGCTTCGCAACGCAACACGTGTATACAGTGTACGTAGACGGTTTTTAATTGATACTTTTTCTCCCTCTTCGCAGAATAAATACTCGGGTATACGTAGGTACCTTGCGAAATACGAGCTCGCTATCGAGAATAGAATGACCGGAAATACGCCGATTGCTTCTTCTTCCTGCTGCCGGAGATGCCTGATGAGTGATATTCCGCACGAAGTCTGGGGGCGGGATTGAAGTGCCGAATTTTAAAAGTTCCGGAAGTAACTGATGTTGGATTATTGCTGAAGGAAGTTTGAGTGAAGAAGTCAAATTTTGAAGAAACGATGCAGTTTTGAACTGTCGGAAACCCGGTGGATCAAAATTTCGATTTAGCGAGAATCTAAAAATTAAAGAAAACAATTAGAAAAACCGAAAATCAGGATTCCGAATGAAAGAACATCGAAAACCCAAAACGAAGGTTAAATTTCAACGAGCTAGAAATTCACAGTAGTGAAAATCTTCGATCATTCGAAATTTCGATGTTATAGATTTTCAAATTTTCTCATTTTATCCCTTAAAATTTTTGACCCTTTGGAACTTTGAACTTTCAGAACTTTGAGCCTTGGGTTTCGGACCATTCTCTACTTTGATGTTTCGTCAAAGTTTGATTTCTTTACTTCAAGTTTCGCAATCAAAAAAATTAGAAACTTGGCGCTTTCGGAAATTTAAAAATTCGGAATTGCAACTAAACTTGGAACACGATTCGCACCTATTAAACTGAACAATTATTTATTCACCTCTTGCAGCAACGTTCTGATTCTTATTAATTTTTTCATTGACTACTGTTTGAAAGGAACAAAAAAATAAACAAAAATAATCTCTCAGATACCCTGATGTATATAAGTGTGTCAAAATTGTTTGAAGACATCAATATGCGAGAGTGGTTCGCTGTGCAATTTGTACAATTTCGAAGCCTTGCTTTCGATTTCCTTCTCTCTCTCTCTCTCTCTCTGTCTCTATTTTTCACTCTTTTATTTTTTTTCTCTTTCAACATACTCCAAAACGCCGGTCGACATTATTCGCATTTTAATAATCGCGGCTTGGCTAAATCGGCAATATTTATTCGGTTTAATTCCAAATGTCCAGTATAAACTAGTTTAGTTTATTATTATTATACCGAGACCAGTGCAACTAGATCACGATACACCTTTACACAGCTACTACCCGTGTATAACCATTATATATAGCAATTCTTATACGTCTTTGCTTTTGCAGTGAAAGGATAGTAGAAGTTATACTTTATACTTGCTCGGACAGACCTAGATGAACACGCAGAAGGTATTTCTGCGATTTCGACGTCGTACAAAGGCGATTTTTTTATCCCTTTCAAACGTCAGTTGAACTCGATAAATTTGGCGTTTCGTCGCCTGAACCTGGAAGGGTGGAAACTATCGAGGCGCGAGAAGCGGCTTGCGGAAGCGATAAAGCGAACCGGAAGTAACTTGAAGAAGAAACCTGTTAAGCCGGATATGTCGCCGCCGGTGAAATTCAATGTCGAAGAAAAAGTTGGACGCGTTTTTGGGGGGTCTTTTGGCTCGAGGTGAGCGAAAATCGAGTTCGACCGGTTCGATCTAACGCGCTTATAAATAATGATAAATTTTACTATCGACGTTTTATCGCACCGTCGAATTCTCGCGTTGGAGAAAAAAGAAACCAGTTCATATCTAGACTCTCACCCATGATCTAGACCCAAGACGGAAACTCGTCTAGAAGGCTGCAGATCTGAGTTGCAGGAATCTCATCAAGGAATTCAGGCTCAAAGAACTTTGTTTATTCTATAGAAACCTACAGCCGATTGTTATTATACTAATGTTAACCCTTTGAATCACACTTTGTTCCGCTTCCATGGCTTTTGGGGTCGTTGATTAGGAATCTGAAACGAGATTTCGAAGATACAAGATGGTGGATCCAATATGGTGGATGAAAAATTCAAATCTTATCGAATACGGTATAAAAAATCTGTGCAGGGGTTTTTGGAGTCACTGATTGGATCCGCCATCTTGTATTTTCGAAATCTCGTTTCAGATTCGTAATCAGCGACCCCGAAAACCTCTGAATAGAGTTTTTTCTTCGAATTCGATCTAATTTGAAATTTTCGTGGGCCATACGGTTCCGCCATTTTGAATTTTTAACATCTTGCAAAACCGCAAATAAATATGTTAAAAAATTCGCCAAAACACATCCATAAAACGGTTATAAAATAGGTGGTAAAAATACTTACCATTATGACCGAAATGTTTAAACAATACCGAATACGAGAAATTTCATTTCATTAAGAAAAACTCTGCGAATAAGTGCAACCGTACGAAAAATATATAAGATTGAAAACGATGAAAACTGTTATAGCAAAAATTGACAATTTACATAAAAAACGGTGAAATTTTTTTTCCATGCGACAAAATTATGGGGCGTTTTTTTTTTTTTTACACCACCCCGTTGAATTTTCCTCGAGTAGAGGAGACGGCGAATTACGGTCGGCGAGTTCTTGGCTAGAGTTGGAAAGGAAAGTCTTTCTCTTTGACCGGATGATCGGCATTCGGTAGCAGAGACGGAGAAGCGAAGCACCCCGAAGACAAGTGGTTCGTATGTATAAGCGGCGAGTGACTATAAGCAGCACCGACTAAGGATATCCATCCGGATCTCGTGGTGGGGAGAGTATATAGACTGTCCACTGCGATCGCATCCTCTCAAAGAAACGAAGTCTGGCTAAGAGATCGGGTCGGTGTTACTGATTACCGTTACTCAATAGGGTAGTGAAGAAGAAGAAAAATAATTATCGTTGTTTGTTTGTTTGTTTGTTTGTTTGTTTGTTTTCATACAAATTTCGTTTTATTTCTTGTCAAATTTCGGGATCAAAAACGTGGGCAAAAACGGTTTCACCTTCTAGATCAGATCGTTGTTGGAGTGATCGATATGGACACCGGACAGTGCGATATTCAGTGATTCGACGAAGGGGAGAAATTGTAGCGGTTATAAAGAATCGGGCTCTTTTTACGTGGAGTCGTTATTCTTGAATTTGTTTTTTTTTTTTTTTTTTTTTTACATATATAGTTTCTTTCTCACTTTATCGGTTTTTCCTATTTTTGCATAAAGTGATCGAAGATAATCAGTGAAGGATAGGAAAACCCCGTTTATATTCACGATGGTGAGTTTATTTGTCAGATTATTTAATATTTTGTTTATTAAAACTGTCTTGTTTTTTGTTTATTTTTTAATATCTGCTTTTTTTTTTTTTTTTAATTTTCATCACGAAACAATCGAAGAGAAGTTTGAAATCAAAGCGTAGCCATAAAATTAAAATGAGAAATCTTTCGATGCGTATTGAAGTCTCCGGCAAAAGAAACGTTCGTTGAATATTATATCCAAGTTTTTAAGCAAGAAATTTTTGCCCTATGAATTATAACAAAAACCGAAAAAATGTTGATAATTAATTTATAATTATCATCATTGCTATTCTGTAATATTATATACAGTCCATAAAGACTGTTTTATTTTCTTTTCATTCTTTCCCGACAAGAAAATATCGAGTTTCTTGATTAAATATGAGAAAACAATAAAGGTACTTGAAGCGTTAATTAACATGGCGTTATTACAACGTAAGAAGCATATAAAACCCGAAAACAAATTTAGAAAGTAATTATTCGACTCGAGTGCTGAAAGGCTTGGAAAAAGAAATACGGGTCAGGCATCGATAATTTTTCTGTACCTACTATGGCCAAAAATATAAACTATTCAAATTTCGGGTCGAATAACAAAGTTTTTAATTATTGTATCCATTTGCAAACGAGTCTTGTTCCTCCAAAAATTTATATTTATATTTATGCATATATATATATCTCTTCGTCTTCGCAAGGCGAAAACCTGTGAGGAGTAAAATAAAAATACAGAAAGAGGAATAATAGGAAAAAACGTTTCCGTCTCGGGGACGATTTTCTCGAAAAGGAATTTGTCCAGCCGCTCGTTCACACACTGACCCACTATATCAGCGCTCGCGCGATTCTTGATAATCGCCTCGCGCTCCTAGACAGCTTTTTTCCAAGGCTTCCAGATCCGCGACGCCTGCGGAATAATCAAAAGCGTGAGATAAAAAAAAAAACCGCAAAACAAAAGACACATCGGCTCTTTTTGGTCCACGGGATGCTGCGAGAAATGGAGCTCAGTGTGCGAGTAGATGGCGATGTGTGTGTGGATTTTTTTTTTTTTTTTTTACAGTTTTGGTTTTTTTTTTGTAATTTCTGAAAAAAAAAAAGTGATTTGTGGCTACAAAATTGAAGTTTTTTTGATTTTTATTTACAACAAATGCTTGGGTAAATGGGTAATTTTTTTGTTAACAATAAGATCCGAAATATTGATCTCGTTAATTCTCGAAAACAAACTTTATTCAATAAAACTATTTTTTCTATTTATTTGTTGCGTAGAAGAAATCAAAATTTGACATCTGGAACTCGGACTGGAAATTCTGTTTTTAATTGCTATTTACTCGAATCGACGATAACAAATAATCACGGGTTTCTTCAAACACAGTTCCGGCAAAAACGTATCGCGACGAAATCTGGCAACCAATGCTAAAACGCAATTAATTGCATAATCAAGCACACAGACAGCTTATAAATGCGGATGCACAGCGAAAGACAGTTCCTAGCTCTGACCAGGAAGTACCGGTTTCACGCTGACTGCCCGCGACTATTTCTCGTTTCATAAACACCCACAATTCCCTGTGTAACGTTTTTTCCCGGAGCATATTGCATTCGTGAAATTCATTCGAGCAATCAATCTGATCGTTTTGCTCACCGTGTTCTTTATTCGATCTGACACAGTGAGGAAGGCGCGTGATCGATAAGGCGCGAAATTATTTTTACCCTTCGTTTTTCGAAATTTTCTTATAATATTAATTATTATTTTTGTTAGAAGCAAATTGATTGAAAAAAATCGTGAAAATTGATCGTATAATTTATATTCGAGAAAGTTATCGTTTTACACATATATACATGTTTTACATAAATTATAAGTTTATGGCCTCGCTGATTATGAATCTGAAATCGGATTTTAAGAATTCAAGATGCCGGATCCAATACGGCGGATGATAATTTCAAAGACGATCGAATCCGGAGAAAAACTTTGTCCAAGAGTTTTCGGGATCATTGATTACGAATTTAAAATCAGATTTCGCAAATTTGGTACTTTGATCGTATTTGATCAGATTTTTAATTTTCGTCCACCATATTGGATGCGCCGTTTTAAATTTCAAAATTGGGTTGCCGAATTTTTCGACGAATCTTTATTGATACAGTTATTCGACTTCATTTCAACTTATTTCATCGATCATCTGTAAACATTAAACTTTGTACACAATATTGTCGCATACAAGTTAAAAAATTGCTTACATATCATTTAAAAGTGCGAGAATGTTGCGGAAAAAATTCTGACGTTCAATACGAATAGAGCGATTGAAATCAATGGAGTTTCTCAATAACGTGAAATTTATAACGTCAACCGGTCACACAGTAAATTTAGTGTAAAATTACAGAGTTTCTTAAGATTTGCATAACGATATTGTATAGTATAATCAATTCCCTATGGTAATAAATAAGCTGAAATGAGTATCGGAAATTAAAAGCCAATTAATCTATCCACGAGTCTGATTTGCGAAAAAAATCGCGATATATTGTAAAAATTAAATACTATACAAAATATTGTATACCTACATATATAAAAAAAGGAAGTAAATTAAGGGTACCTGTACCTTTAGTGATAAAACGCAGGCAGAATTCCATGGCAATGACTGGGGAAAATTGGACCGGGTCACACGGATCGAGAAATTAATTGCGATCGTGTGTGGCGTAAGCCGTGATTCTGGATCGCGGATCGCTAACTTATAAGCCAAAGAACTGTGCGAGTAAGTCAAGTCGGAGGATGCAGCGCGGCGTTCTTGCTAACAGAGAAAGGTGCTGACCTCCTTTTAATAAGTTATTTGCTCTGCGGAGGGTCCACGGAGCCGCTTGCACGAGTCAATTCAGAAAATTCGGACCGAATTGTCGGAGCTGCAGTAGCCGGCGGCAGAAAAAAAGCTGGTTCTAATCGCACGAGCGAGTACCTATCTCTTCAATTCTGTATACCGTGTGTCAAGTTGTTCGAATTTTAATGGCCGACAATTACCGCCTGATCGAGCAGCCCACGCAATACTAATCGCAACTGTCAGAAAATATCCCTAGGAGACCACCCTTAGATGTGCCAGAAAATGTCCCTAGGAGACCACCCTTAGCTGTGTTAGAAAATGTCCCTAGGAGACCACAGCTAAGGGTGGTCTTCTAGGGATATTTTCTGACCGTGGCGATTGGTATTGCATCGACTGCTCAATCAGGCGGTAACATTCGGCCAATAAAATTCGAACGACTTGACTCACACGCATAAGGTGCGCTCTTTCCCTGTAGACACATGGTAGAGTTTGATCTGCATTTAGCATTTTAGCTATAATTCGTTGAGCGGATGTCGGCTTAATTTATCTACTTTGCATGCCTGAATTAATATTATACTTTCTCCGGGAAATATTCGGAGAGAGAAGGAAGAGTTTGGAGTGCCCTATAAAATTGACACCAAGGTCTTCGCGGTCTTTATTCCCGAACCAATGTCGCTGCAGGAATTGTTATTATTATTGGTTTTTTTTTTTTTTATATATATATATATAATTAATTTTTTTTTATGGCGTTTTCACTTCTGAACCCACTCACTTATCTGCCATTCAAATTATATTACTATTTCCTATACAGATTTGATACTAATCACGAGTTTAAACTTAAATTTCGAAAGTGTCGTTAATAATTCAGAATTTTTTCTTATCCTGCATGAATCTTATTCAATTAGACAAAGTAATATTTTACAGTTAAGTATAGAATTAGTCCTCTGGAAAACTTTCTTTTATTTCATGTGTGTTGATAGATTGTACAATTCTTGCTGTGCTTGTTTGTTGTTGATTTTAGAAAAAATCTCCAATTATTATTATTGTTGTTGTTGTTGTGAAAAAAATCACACGTGTCTTGACAAGAAAGTTTAAATATCGCAAGATGAATTGAAATGATTTTATCATTGCTGCAAAGTATTTAACGAAATAATCAGAAATCCTGACTTTCTTGAGTGGACTGAAAACTTGTCAGGCTTCCGATTTGTTTATTTATTCATCTATATTTCGTTGGGAGAAATTCTTAACTAAAAATTATGCAAACCGTCAAATGCGAGAGGTGCGTGAACTTCTGTAATAAAATTTCATTTTTCGAGGAAAGAAAGTTTATTATACCAGTTCTTGTAAAATTCATTCAACTTTTCTCTGCAGTGTCTAAGGTAAAAAACTACTTTTATCAATCAAATCATGAATGGTAATTATTGGTGTAATAATACTCAGAGAATATAGGTATATCCTTAAGTACCTATATTTCATATAATAAGTGAAAGATGAAGGAACAATTGAAAAATATTTTGAACGCAACCATTAAAAAAAAAAAAAAGAAAACGAAACAATCGATTAATTTTCGCCGATAGAATCGATACGTGTTCGATTATTTTTCTCGATCCGATTAATCGACGCATCGATTACTTTTAGGTTAGCGTACGTCGCCAACATGTCATGCGGTGAATAAGTGGCCGCTTTTTCTACCTTTCATAGTTTCATTGCTATTTATTAGAAATCATGGAATTCATGGAGTAGGTATTATACATAGTGCACAGTTCGTTAGGCAGAGTCTCACTCTACATACCGCGAGCGCAGGACAGAGTTTAACGTTATAATAAGCGGATCATTTCAAAGGGGATGGAAGTAAGACCGTCGAACACGCGAATCAGAGAATCGGAGAGTCGCTCGGATGTTATGTTTAATAACGGCGATAACTGCAGAGGCGCGTGTTTTATAATTAGGTATAAATACAACGCGGGAGTGATTAACGCCGATCTTAATTGTCCGCGACGTTTAGCACACATAACAGTAAATATGTACTATTGTATATACGGTCATATTAATATACGTTGTACACGCGTTGTTCCGGCGTGAGGTTTATTCAGAAGGCCGACTACATTCACCGGCGAACTGCACAAGGCGATTACTCTCTAAATATAAGGAATATGTATCTGCACACACAGCCTGCATCATGGGGAACGAAGTAAAAGTATAACGCGACAGATTCGGATCAGGGCAAAAATGGAACGCGAAGTCCCGGGTTCAGAGCTGTGTCGATAAAATCGCTGCAAGCATATATTGAGGCGCGAATAATTGGAGGGAAAAAAATCTTACGCCAGTAAAATTCAGCCATGAAACACGTTTTTGCTTTTTCGAATCTGAGGCCTGAGCTCGCGGTTTCCATTTCAGATTTTTGATTCGAATTCGCTTCAGCCAGGATCAAAATTAGTCATAAACGGCGAAACGTTGTTACAATAATACACCTCAAGAGTAATAATCACCGTGTCCAAGTAAACCGCGAGATATTAGAAATCTTGCCCACCGCAAAACGGTTTGAAAAACATAAAGTTATTTATTAGCAACACCCGTGTCACTGTATGTATATATATATATATATATATATATATATATATATATATATATATACCCTCTGAAGTGAATGCGTATGATTATATACATTTTTACCTGATTCCTTATTCGATTCGTGCAGCCCGGCTGATATTTTTACAATTTTCTTTCTCTCTCTTTCACTCTTTACCTGCGGTTTTGCGCAATTAGTGTAATAACTGCAGTTACAGTAATGATTTTAAAAACCCTACCTAAATTGTGCGGCTTGAATACTTTGAGAGAAACGAAATTTCGCTAATTTTTATCTACTCATAAATGATAATCATTATGTAAAACTGCAAAGACAACGCAGCTCGGGAATGCAAATTTCTACCGTTGAGATTTCAGGCTCTTCGAAGCTGAAGAAGAAGAAGAAGAAAAAAAAATAAAGATATAGAGGTCCTTTGACTCAATTAAAAAAATCCCCGAGATGAAAACCGTATAATTATCGCAAAACTTCCGGACTTAACACTCGTTTTACGTTATAAGTATAATTTTTCGCGAATATACGCAGAAATGAGAACAAAGTTCAAATAATACTAAACGACACACGATCAATTCGCCAAATAATCTCAGTCAAACTGACAATGGACGGAGTAACTTTCCACCGATTTCACTACTCGGTGCTGCAGAGATGCAAAAAGCGACAAAAAAAGATAGAATTAAAAACACACACATACACAGAAGTATAAGTGCTTACGTAAGCCTGTCGCCCATTTTACAAGCTTCGCCCTTTCCCAATTTTTATCTCTATCTTTCCGCAGATCGTGCGGCGTCGCCTGTTCCTGGCGCTAGCGATTATCCTGACCCTCGAGGCCTGTTTCGGGTCCGCAAAGGGTGAGAGATGGTCGAGACAAGTAGCAAACAGCGATTGGATCCCGTTGGCGAGTCCCAGGTCGATCCAGGAAGGCGGAAGTGGGCCCAGCGGTGATGGAAATCCCGGAAACCTGCGGCAGCTGGCGTTGCCAGCGGAGCTACAGCAGCAGTATCAGCAACAGCTTCTGCAGATCCAAGAGACGCAGGAGAGCATCCAGAAGCTGCTTCTTCTCCAGCAGCAGCTAAGAGCTCAACAGCAGCTTCTTCAGGTGAGAATTTTTTATTTATTTTATTTACTTTTTGTCATATTTATTTGTTTCCCTACCAGGCCTTGTTTTTAGTTATTTAAACCGCCTCCGTCGGAGAACCAGCTTCTTGTACTCTTTTTTCGACCACCTTAATAACTAGATCTTAAAGCGTTGCGAGTGGGGAAAAGAATGAGAGCAAAAAAAATTTCGGTGAGGGGGGGATCGAGACAAGAGCGAGTGCCGTATGATATTCCGTAGCGGATTACTTAACCCGGGTTATAATGGAAAATAGAAATGTGGCTATTACGAAACTGCAGTTCCTGATGAAGTATTCCGCGCGAACTCTGTAATGAAAGTTAGCTCGTGCGCGGCTGTCGGTCATGATTTGAGGCAGATACATGTAGAGACTGTGAGATAAACTAGAGCGGTGAATATTTTATCCAGGCCCAGTCCTACCTTCCGGAGGGTTTCGCTACCGATGAAGAACGGAAGTCAGCGCTCCACCAAAGCACCTTTGCCAACCTTCAGACGCTGCCCCAGCTCGCACCTGATGCCCTGCTCCCACCTCCTCCGGGGAACCAACCCCAACCACCAGAGTTCCCGGCCCAGAACTTCTTGGCCGAGAATAACCAGAAGGGGACAAGCCAGAGCGAAGAAGACGTCAGGAATCGGGATGAGGAGCAGAACCAGTCTGGGGCAAAGGGAAAGACGAGAGAATACGTTGCTAGACAAGGTGGACACTACAGGAACTCGAAACAACAGCAACAGGAACAACAACAAGAACAGCAACAACAAATTAGAGATGATCAGAATAGCGGCGAACTCAACTCGCAGACGACGCCGAGTTCGCTGGATGGACAGAACGATGGTGAGGAAGAGGTAAGAATCGATTTTGAAATTATGTAATCGACTTATGCCGACACAAAATGAAGTTAGTAACATATTTTACTGTTCCTGTTACATTTACCGTAATGATTTGCGCATGATGTCTATAGTTTTTGTTCTGACTTTGTTTTGATCTCTTTGGTATTTGAGAAGATTCGTGGACGTTGAGATAGGTTGGACTTTAGAAACTTATAATTGACTGTCATAACACCACGTCACAGGCGAAGAGTCTTAAAATCTTGCCAATTTTAAGTAAATCTTTTGATCCGTTGACATTATGTCGGCTTCAGTCAGTCGAATGATCATCGGTGTCTCACTAAGTGTGCTATCTCAGAACAAGAGATTACTAAGAACACTTGTTATCCGGCAGGTCCAACTGCTCTACGTTCCTGCAGAAACTTTGGCCCAGCAGAAGACGCAGCGGGGTCGTAACCGGAAGCAACAAGTTCTGGAGCAGCAGCAGCAGTCGTCGGTGCTCCAGCAGACTCAGTACCAGCAACCACAGAGGGGTCGATTGACGGGCCACAATTCGGGACTACTGGGAGTGAGCCAAGGGATCGAGGGTACTCGGCCAACGACGTCGCAGCAAGTTTTCGCCCAGCAGATACTGTACCAGTTGCAGCAGGATCAATTGGAGAGAGACAGGATCCAGAAGGAGGCCCGAGAGAAGGAGCTCGCTCGGTTGAAGGAGGAGCAGAAGGAGCTAGAGCGACAAGCGAAATTGCACGAGGAGCGAGTACAGCGGGAGCAGGAACTGAAGCGTCAGAAGGAGTTGGAGTTGCGTAAGGAGTTGGAAAGGCAAGCGGAGGAGGCCAGGCTGATGGAGCTTGAGAAGCTGAAGAAGGAGGTGGAACGCCGGGAGGAAATCAGGCGTCAGGAGGAGCTGGAGCGGCGGAAAATTGCCGAGATCAGGGCGCAGGAGCGGAGGCGAAAAGAGACGCTGGCCCGCCAAGCGGAGATCGACAAACTGGCCGCCCTCGAGAAGCAGAAGGAGATAGAGATCCAGCGATCGCTCGAGCAGCAACGGGAACTGGAACGCCAGCAGGCAGAGGAGGAGGCACGAGCTCAGGCGCAGCTCGAGGCCCATCGTCAAGCCCACCAGGAGACCATCGAGCAGCAGCGCAGGGCACAAGACGAGGCGGCGAACATCGACGCCCAGAACCGGGCCCGTAATCAGGCCCAGCAACAACACCTGACCGAGACCGTAAGGCCCAAGAATCAAGGCCCGAGGGTCAAGGGACGCCAGCGACACGGTGGCCGCCAGGAAACGGCGACCACTCCCTCGCCCAACCAGCCACCGCTGTCCGTCTACATGGGCAGCAACAGCCCCGTGAAGAACCCCGAGGACCTGCGAGTCTCCGACGTCCTCAGCATCCTCAAGGACGCCAAGACCATATCCGTTCTCGACTCGGTCGGCCCAGATGCCCCCCAGGTCTTTGTTGGCCCGAGCAACCTCGACCCGCCACACGGCTATGCCAAGTTCGATCTGCCCTACCTCTCCGCCATCGACAATAATCGTGTCGAGCGCAAGGTCGACAAGCTCCCCTTCTTCGTCGCTCCACTCAGCTTCAAACCGCCCCCTGGATACTCGAAGATCCCGTTTCCCGCACCGCACATCGGCTCCGTCGTCGTAAACACTCTAGAAGAGGAGCCCGGGGTTTTCGACGGCGTTGAGGAGACTGCGCCAATCGTTGAGCCCAACGCTTACGCCACCACCCCGACTCTTCCCTATGCGTCTCAATCCACCCCCGAGTTCTCCCAGGAGGCACTCGTCGCCACTACAACTCCCAGCTACCAGGCTGGATTCTCTTCAACCCCGTCTACCGGGGGAACGAGATACAGGCACAGGCAATTCTATAACGACGACAGGTCACCCCAGACCTCGTCAACCCCCCAGTACCACCCCTCGACCGAGACGGTTGTTACGAAAACGAAATTCAGGCAGTTTTACGTCGAGGAACAGGCTCATGGAACCGCTGGGTACAACCCGGAGACGACACCTTCAAGCCCGCAACACAACCAGTTCCAGGAGGAAGTCGTCCAGGCTTACAACCCCGTAACGAATGAGCAGCCAGCCGTTCAAGAAACCGGTGAAATTGCAGGGCTCTCCCAGGGACCGACGCAGTATTCGATTCCCAATGAACTACCAAGGATATCTTCGCAGCTACCAAGTCTCGTCAATTCACTCTTCGAACGGAACCAGTTCGTCGAAAAGACTACCTACGAAACACCAACCACCACCCCGTCAACCACAACGACCACAACAACAACCGAACCCTCCACCACGACCCACAGAACCCGCGGAAGACAAAGGTGAGATTAAAAAATGTTCGGTATGGTTGAAAATGAATTTAACCAACGGATTGAAATCCTCAAACTAAAAGACGTTGAAGAGGGATTTTTTTCTGTATCTCATAAACGTCGTTTTACTTTCAGTCATTTTTATGATGTTGGTGCACATGTTGAGCCGCTAAAATTACCACCGTAATCGTACGAAAACATTAAAGAAAAACTTCAATTTCAGAGGCAGAATCGTTCCGACCAGACCACCAACAACTACGGATTACCCGTCAACGAGATCCTCGGTCACTGAGAAACCACGATTAAGACCTTACAGCAGATCAAGGGCGCGCCAAGGATACGCGACGACCACCGAAGCCTATCAAGAACCGACCTACGAACCGACCAAAGCAAAGCTGTCCGAGACACGAGAGAAAACCCATCACTTCAACGCGCCTGAGCAACATAGAAGGCCCGTAGAGAGGAATCAGCTGAGATACAGGGGACGAGGTGGTGACCGGAATGCGGTCCAACCGGAGGTACACTATCCCCATTCTACTCTAATCCACGTGCTATTAGAGCTCGAGGCCGTTCACGACTGCCGGCGTCTGGGCCTTGAGGTCTCTCCGGGATAATCGATGGACATTTTTAAAGCTGAGGCTGAGACGAGTTTTAGTTATTAGATACCTATTCCGTGTTATCGGAGAAGTCAGACAATGTTCGCGGTTCGTTGTATTGGATTGAATCGATAATATTTGCACGGGCACGCGATGTTCGGCAATACAACAACCGACTTTGTTTTGGGGTATAGAATTTATGCACGGTTTGAATTGGTAACCTGAGATATCGTACAGCTCTGTACTGTACGTGGCTTGTCTATTTTTCCATATGAAAATAGAATGTGATATATGAACTTCTTAGTAATGTAAATATGTAAGCAGTGTCGTTAATCGATTAACGCCGAACAGTCTCGTGGAATTAGATTTGTATTTTAGACTTGGCGCTTTCGCTAGAACAAATGGATTAATTTCTCTTCCGAAACTCCTTCTGGTATTATAGTAATCCGATAAACAATTTCTCTGAACCTCAGGCTCAATCGGACGCTGAGCTCTCGCAGCAGGTGCAGAACGCTCAAAACCAGGAACCAAACTACCCGAATATCCCACCGAGACATTCTCTTCAGGGACCAACCGCGCCGATCCAGAACACTGAGGAGGTCTTCCAGTCATCGCCAACCCCAACCAGCATATCAAACGACGGTCTGCAAGCTGAAGCCCAACCTCTTCACGGTGCAGCTGTGCCCGAAGCAGTTGTCGGAGCAGAAGGAGGAGCTCAGGTATTCCAACAGGAGATCCAAGGCATCGAGGGAATCGATCACCATCACGCCGGGTTTCCAAACGTCGGGGCAAGACCGTTGGATGGTTTCAATTTCCAGCCCCAAATCGGGGCCGTGGGACCGACGGCTGAATATCCCCAAACCACAGCTCAAATTTACGATAGTCAGCCGGTGAATTCCCAGGACAAGGAGAGCACCAACACCTTCCAATACAACGACTTTAACCGCGATCAAGTTTACGGCTCCGCTCCTGTTCCAAACCACGAGCTGTCACCACCCGACTCGGTTCAATCCGAGCACCTCGAACCACAAGGCCCAACTTCTGGACCGGTATACAACCGGCCATCGGACGACAGCAACCGCTTCACGGGCCCCAGCACGACCACTGAAGCGCCAGAGGTGAGTGACGCGTTGACGAGTCTTATTGGTTCCGAAATTCACGATCTCTTGGACTCTGTTTTCCCCGTTCCAGGTCACGACCCTAAGACCAACCACCACTTCGACGCCATCAATTATTCGGCAAAGGGTGCGCACACGGCTGGGTCAGAATGGCAACCGTCCCCGCGTCGACTCAGCTATTCAGACTCGGCCGACCGGATCCAGGGATGAATTCGTCCGGTTCAGTGCGGTCAATCAGGACAGGCAGCATTCGTCTAGCAGAACGCAGCCCGGGTCTCGAACCAGGTCGAGGAATCGCTCTCAGGCGAATCAGCGCGGACAAACGGCCAACAACGACTACGTGCGGATTCAGGCTCCTCTTCATCGACCCACCACCACGACTACCACCACTCAGGCACCCAAGAGCTACGAAAAAGATACCGACGACGAAATCGAGTACGGATTCATCAGACCTCCGAGCTTCAAACCCATCCATCCTATCAGCGATGAAAATAACCAGAATGGTGGCACCTTCAGACCTAAACACGATCAGGTAGATACTCGCTAGGTCAAGATCTCCATTTCATTTTTCTTCTCAATGAAGCTTTGGAAAGAAATGAGAACCTTGGTATGATCCGGGTTAATGATACCTGAACCGACAAAAGGTGTCGAGAATTTATGCTATACGTAAAACGAAGTTTATATACGACCTTTTGGACTTGGTGTAAAAAGTGTCAAAGCATTTTGAGCGGTTGTCGACTTTTTATTACACTCTTAAAGAAGAGTCGGAAATGATTTATGACTCTTAGAGCGATTAGGATTCGTAAGTCGGTCGAAACTTCTTCAGGCAGAGCCGCGAGAACGGAAATAAGGGGTGGAACGTTTTTGTCTGTTAATTTTTCAAACCCTCTACAGTCTGAGCTTGTAGAACGGAGAAGGCTTACCGCCGTCAATGGACACTGACATAGTTTCATTCTTTCTCTTTTCAGGTTCAATCGCACGAAGTTCAATCGTCGAACGACGCGCCGGTCGAAGTGAGCAGTCCGCATTCTGAAACGTTGAAGAATCGATCAAGGTATCAAGTCACGAATCGACGACCGTTGACCAGATCCACGACGGAGGTACCACGCGTAGCAAACGCCGCATCGCAAGGCCTCGAAGAAGAAGCTTACACTGTAAAACCCAGGGTGCAAAACGACCAGGAGTCGAGGACGACCAGACCTCGCAATAGGGGCAGAAGGCCGGCGAAGAAGAGAACCACGACGACGTCGACGACAACGACGACCACAACAACCACGACAGAATCCGTTCTCGACTCGAGCAATGAATTACCACTCGACGAAAACTACCCGCCGCAAATAATTCAGGGGATTCCAGCTCCGTCCGAAGAAACAGACTTGCGAACCCTTTTCAAAGATGAATTGAAAACACCCAATTTGGAAAGCCTTCCTCAAGCCGAGGCTCTGCAGAGACCGGGACAACTGAGTGCTTTTCAACAGGATGAAAATGTGAGTATACCGTCGACGGTGATGTAAGACCAATATTTCTACCCTCGTTCTTTTTTAAGAGGAAGAGTGAGAGAGAGAAAGTGAAGGGAATTATTCAACTTTGTTAGAAACATGGGCTTTTTCGGGGATGGAGAAAACGTCGGCTCGAATGTCTGACAAATGGAAACCAGGTGATACGGCCTCTCCAGGCCATAAACCAACTCCTCCATGAACGCGTTCATATAAGATTCCGCTTTACTATCGATCTGCGTCCACGCGGACTACACGCACCTCCATTATTTGAATCCAGTTCAATAACCACCATTTGAATCATTATTCTAATATCATTTGAAAATATTCAATTACTCAATCACTTAACGTGTGGCTACAGTTTCTATGGTAGAAAATCTTTTAAATTCAAGACGAGTCAGCAAGTCTCGTAAGTAAGAGAGGCTGGGAAATTTTGTATAAAAGGGTTAAGCCACTGCGTGATAGACCGCGTTAAAACACGAATGTCAATTTATTCATGGAATTTAAAATACACCCCTCTACAGGATTATTATCATTCCGTTGTAGGCAGTCAGGTCGTGGTTTAAGAATTCATAATTTAGTTCGTAGGATAGCTTGAGCGTCGAGGAGGAAACCTGGTGAGAAATTAGGGTTGATCCTTGAGGTGCCCTTTAGACTTGGGCAATTTTTTTCCTAAATCATAGGTAAAATCTACCGCAGATCATAAGTTCGTAAATTAAATCGTAACTTTTAAAGCAGCATCATCGATGTGAAAATATAAATAATAATCAAACTTGCCGCGAATATTTCTAGCTACAGTTTCCACGCTCGGACTTCGTCCTGAACTTCGGCGTCGGTTCGAGTCACGAAGAGCCGAAAGAAGAGTACGATCAGACGCAGCTGGGGACCTCGCATCACCGCAAGTATATCCAGTTGAACAGAGGAAGGTCCGAGCCTGCAGGTCACCCTGAAAGAAAGCCGCCAAGCGACATTGACGGCGCGGAAAGCCAATGGTCGACTAAATTGACCCTGTCATCCTTCCAACCGAGCTCATTGGCGAACCACGTTCAATCTGGAGACGCGAGAAGTATTCAAAGGCAAGAGAAGAACGAGGAGTCATTCGACATCATCACTGCCGGACCGGATATCTTGTCTGGCAAAACTGATGGTTCCGAACCGCCCAGAACCATCGTCGTCAATGCCAGCTACCTTGGAAACGCCAAGAAAGAGGGTCTCGAGCTCAAGGAAACCGAAAACCGCGGCTCACACCATGGCAGACAGTTCGTCGAGGAGAAAAACGATCCCCTTAAAGACAGTCCGAGCAGTCTGGACGCGATTCAATTCTGGAACAACGGTCAGGGCGCAGAAGCTGTTTCTGAAAAGGCTGACGTGGCGATAAATGAGACTCAAACTGATTCGACCACGACCCCGAATGTCACTCAAGATCCCGTCAACATGACGAGCGAAGCCCCAACGACTTTGGTGACGAAAGATAGCGAAGAGGAAACTGACCAACGAGAATCCGCCACTTCGGAACTTTCCGAAGAGCCGACGACCACTAAGAGAGTGAGTATACAACTCACTGAAGTCATTTTGGGTGTTTCTTTTTTACGAGGTTCGATAATTGTTTATCTTTCAGATCGCGCAAAGACGACGACGTGTCAGGGTACGCGTGAGGCCATCGGACGATTTCGTCACCGCGGAATCGCAGCACCTGGTTTCGGCTTGGAATACTCTAGTCCGCGAAAAACAGAGCCATGAAGAGACGGAACGTTTCGACAAACCCAAGCCTCCGACAACTGTCAGTTCGACAAGCAGCGAACCACCGACGACCGTTAAATCCTTCCTGGAAGAGTTCCTCGAGGAGATGACAAAGGATAAAGACGAAGAGCCAGCCGTGGACGCCGTCACAATGACCTCGACCAGCGTTCCAAACGATCCGGAGGAAGCCACGAGCACTACCGAAGCAGCGACCGCGCAATGGACGACAAAACAGAGCCAGAAAACCAGCGAGCTTCCGACTACCCTGCAAAGTGAGAAGAAGTTCGTGACAGAAGCGACAACCGAGCGTCAGAAGAATGTCTCTCCCAAGTCAGAAAAAATGGCGACGAAACTGACGGAGTCGGTGGTCAAGAAGGACGACCGATTCCATCCCAAACATCAGGCGAAACCGTGGTGGAGACACGACTTCGAAACTGTGACGCAGAAGGCAGAGGAAGACGAGCTAGTCACGGTTGATCCGAAGCTGCAATACACGGTCGCTGAAGACCCGGAAGATGAAGACGAGGTCAAAGAGGCCACGTTGGCTCAGAGCATCTCCGGCTACGTTGACGCCTTCTTCAAAACGATGAAAGGAGCCGAAGAAGCAACGACTCCGGCCTTGGCACCGGAAGAAACGAGTACAGCTGACCCAACGTCCGTCTTTTTCGAGCGGAAGAGCAACGCTGGCGTAGAGACGAGGGTTGAAAAGACGGAAAGCGCTGAAGCCGTCGCGACAACGTCAACGACGAAAGTCGATCAGACGACGACTCCGGAACAAGTAACAACACTCAATTTCACTCCCATCACCACGCCGGAAGTCCCCATTTCTCCGGACGAGCTTACGACGGAAGTTCCGGTGGTCAGCACGACCACCGTTGCGACTACAGGTACCAAGGATGATCAGCTCGGTAAAGTTCTTAGAACGTCGACAACTACCGAGGTGTCCCACATGACGGAAATATGCTACAGAGGTCGTTGCGTCAAGACCAAATCGGCTAAACGGAGATAAACGAATTCTCTTCTTGATTTTTTTGTTTCAAGCATGAAGAAACTTCGCGGTTTGCGGTCTAGGGGGCGTAATTTATTACTTAAAAACACCAATCACACAGTTTAAACGCAGAAACTAGTCTGAAAATATACAGTTAGTTTAGACGAAACTTTCTGCATTGTCAATTATTATTTTCCAATAATTTTCTCGGTGGAGACTCGCTGCGTATATTATCGACATTTCTCTCTACATACTCAAGTACCAAATTACAACTAACTGATAAACTATTATTATCACTTTCGTTTTCTATTACATAAAATCATTGCATCATAAATAAATTATTAAGACACTATGCATTAATAATATTTATAAATATATATATACATATACATATATATCAGTACATATTATGTAGATAAATACAAATGAAAAGGAAATATATATATATATATATATATACAAGTATAGGAATACGGAATAGAAATGAAAATAAACAGTGGCATATATTTAAAGGAGATCAGAAATCGAAAGTATATATCTTAGAGAATCATACCTAATACCATTTATTTAATGAAACGATACAATTATCATTAATTAATATTATTATTATTATTATTATCATTATATATTACATTATATATTATTAGAATTATTTAATTTAACATTCTTACAATTGGTAATGAAGTATCGGTAGCCAGAAGAAGGAGAATTGAAGAAAAAGAAAACCTGTAATAAAAATAATACATGTAATTCTTAGATAAATACGATCGAACAGAATTTGTACGGCAGTTGTAATATGTATGAAATATGTATAATACACGGTATATATGTACATACATATACATATATGTGTGTAGTCGACACCACTTGGGGCACGCGTAATATATTGCGGAAGTATAAAAATTTTTGGCCCAAGAATGTTGCGGGTTTAACCCTTTCGCTGCAAGATCGATGCCTCACGTTTGTACCCCTATAATATCTTCTATTGAGTGGATTCCGAGCTCGCTTTTTCACTTTCTGCCAAAGGAAAATCACAGAAACGCGGTGTCACGTTGACCCTTTTATTCCGCGGTTTGGTATCCACGTGCCAAAAATTTCACTCCGATTTATCGCTCAGTTGAATGAAAATTCGCAAACGATCGTTTAAAAGTGTTAATTGCATTGAGGAAATCATGGGAGTAAATGTAATTGAGAAAATTTTTGCCTGACAGAAAATCGGTATTTTCTTCATTTATCAAAGTTGGTAGGTACTAGCATCGCGTAAAAGCACCGAATTGTTAACCCAACTTAGATTGCTCCTCGAACTTCACGAATTTCCTTTCCTGAAAATCTTACTTTTGTATGAAAAAATTTTTATATCCGCGAAGCTTTGTCGGAAATAGAACGACGAAGGGCTTCGCTCCGCTTTGATGTCCCTGCCGTTTTCCGACCGTAGATTAAACCTTAACCAGTGCCCTAAAATTCCTTGACACGTGTGCCAAGCGGTTAATTCCATCTTTTTACAATTACAATATGATCGGGCTCTAAGCTTAATCGTACTCTTCGTCATGTAAATAGCACTGATTTAATCCCTGGAATAATCCGCGGCACTCGGATCCCGATTAGCGATAAGAAAAGTTGTGAAAAAAATAATTCGAAATTATTTTTCAGCTCATGGTCTCAAGTCGTCGGCCTTCAAGACCACGAGGGCGAACTTCAACCTGTCATAATTGTAAAATAAGACCGACAGCTGTAAATTCACCTGCTTAATCGTGCGGCCCACATTTGTGTAAATAGATAGGAGCTGTTATAAGCCTTTCGTACACATCACATAATATTCTTGTGTGAATTGAACTTATGCCGTGCAGACACGAAGGAAGGAAGAAAGGTAAACATTAAGCTAGATTCGATTTTTAAATTTATTTCGTGTAAATTGTTATTAAAAAATTGATTATTTTTCATTTCAGATTCGGCTACTCTTAATTTTTAAGCCGCTTAATTGAAGATAAATTTCTTATTTCTAGTTGAATGAGTTCCAAGTAACTTGAGCAATTATTCGCAGCCTCGAGTTCATAAAAGTTACATAACGAACTGAAAACGTTCCTAATTTGATTTTCTAAAAATTCGCTCACTGCCGTTCAATATGAGACATTCAATTTCGAGTATTTTGGAAAAAACTGTGGAAAAAAACGAAGTACACTGAAATTGACTTCAGAGACACTTCGGATCAATATATGTTGAGTTACCCAATGAACACACCTCATGATTCTCGAATTCATGGATAAAGTCTGGAAAAATTTCCTAGACACCAATGGTTCTACCAAAGTATGGCGACAGATTTTCATCACTGGGTTGTATCAACGCCTGGCGGAGTTGTTTGACCCCAAAACCGTCGACACCAGCGTCTTCGAGTAGACGTGGTATCCGACATCCATCGTAGGGACAGTGAAGTGGCGAGCTGCACCCAGCGGATGGGTAAATATCCATATCGCTGCACGTAGCGCACGCACGTATACCTACATCGATGGAGGAAGGAAATAGGGGGGCAGAAGAGAGAGAGAGAGAGTGTTGTAGACGCTCATTGATCGGGGGTGGAGTGTCGCCACCCCCGACAGATGGCGGTTTGAGCCGAGCGACAAACGCGGGGGTGAGAATTCCGAGCGGTTGTTTCAGTACAAACGTAAAGGTCCTGAAAGAGGGACCTTGTCGTTGCCCTGTGCCTCAGGACAGCATGTCAGGCGGCGAGGGGTCAGCCCCTGGGGTTAAAGCAAATCACACCGCAGCCGAAGAATTCGCGAATAACGAGTGCATCGTGAGCGTTAACGAGGTGGGCGTTACGTCATCCGGGGATGGTTTGCGACGGAGAAAAGTCATCCACGCGGCTAAAGAGACTCTCGACAAAGGTGAGAGCTCGGTCTTAACCCCCCATAAAAATTCAGACTCAGTTCGCGAGCCGTATTCCCGCAGCTTTCGCATCTTCGATCCTGAATGTTGCCATCCCTGCATGTTTTCATATGATCTACAATAAGGGACGAACGCGTAGATTCACGCACTTTTAGGCACGCATCAATTTCTTTTGCCAAATTCTCCGCTCCGAGACTATTGTCAACGATGAAACGAGCGCTGAAAAATTCTTGCCATCATTTGCCTCGACGTCGATTAGTCTTCGGTGGATATAGAACCACGGGAATGATCCTACGGTCGAAATTAAATCCGAAGCGTATTAACGGCGGCCATCTTGATTTCTGATATTTGAATTTATATACGCCTGTCACGTTTTCTTTTTTTTTTTTTTTTTTTTCGCTAACTTCTTTCCGCCGACCTTATATATCGCGAAGCTTTTGCATCTTATCCAAACCAGACGTTCCCATTTACCCAACCATTACTGCTCCTCAGTGCTTCGCGGTTACGTATATCTTTGAGCAATTCAATCGAGTCCGCTCCAGTTATCGCAACCGCGATTTTCATCCCGACGGTATATAGACGCATAACTATGCATCAGAAACCGCCTCACGGAGAAACGCTTTCAACTATAAAACTCGAAAGCCTCTAATTCATATTTAGCGTCACTATTCGCCGACTGCACGTGGCGAATTTACAGCAGCACATTAAAGGGTACATATTTTCGTGATAAACATCAATTGCAATTCCAAAGTATATACACTTGTATATACGTTTCCTCGACTTGCTATTTTTGCTCGAGAAAATTAGTCCAACAGGCTGTGCGGTTTCCATTTGTAATCTAGACAGCTTTCGAAGATTGATCCTGGGGAGCCAGGCTGAGCTCACGAACCCCTAATTCCTGGTGCTTTTGCGGCACGCTATATACCTCTCTCTGGACATTTGAAAAGATAAAGATGAAATCCATCCTGGCAACCCATTACCCAAGGGAGTCGGCAAAACCTTCGACCGGAATAGCCTACATGGGATTCTGCTCCAGCATGCAATCCCATGTCGTATTGATGGGGGTTCCATGGTATAGTGGCATTGCACAAGAGCCGTACATAGTCTCGAGTTAATCGTGTCTTTGCGGACTCCTTTTATACTCGGATAGTGCCAACGGTCTGATTGTGAAATTTTTTTTTCTACTTCTGTTTCGCAAACCCTCTGCAAAGTATAACGGCAGAAATGAATAGAGCCAAGACTCTAAGGCGAAGTTATGCGGCACCTGTCTAGTCGAGTTTCACACTCCAGCAGCGAAACACACCCGTTTGTGTACCTATGACAACGAGCAAAGTATAGTCAGCTACACGAACCTCACACATGAATAACTTACGCGCAAATACTCTTTTCGCAGTATACAGAACACCGGGCAGAGGTTGTTAATGTCCGAAATTGTACCCTGGGGTAGGCACTCGTTTTACATCCGAATCGTGCAATGGGCAAAATGGATTCCAGGAATTTCTTGTTTTTCCCAGATCCTTGGTTCTTTTTTACTTTTTACCTTCCATACAAATTCGCACAATCGGGCAAATCTTCTTAATGCGCTGCTCCGACTTTTGGAAAATAAAAAACAGACGTAAATCCAAAGCGAAAAATTCTATCATCATGTACTTTTTCTCCTTTGATCCTTTATCAGCCCTATAAAAACAACATTTCTGTTAACTCCTATACTACTTTCTTGCATTCTTCATATTCTCCGGTTTTCCTACGTCCCTATATACGTTTCACCTTAATTAAGTACCGTCAAATTTTAAAATCGTAACAAAATAAATCGAAATCAAAGATCCACGTAATTTCAGCAAAATTTTATGCAATTAAAAAAAAAAATTGTACGAGTTATGCAATTCGCAACGATCTACGTGCGATAATATTATTATTGGTCTGATAGATGTGTAGTAATGAATTCATGGATAATGGGGCACACGTAATGTAACAGAAAAGTTTGTACAAGTTTACGAAGTGATTAACAACGTCTACTAATTCAGACAGTAAACAATGATTGTTATTCATACTTATCAGCTAGAATTTTTCGGCACGAATACCTTCGGCGCGAGGTAATTTGTTTAATGTTTATATAATATAGCGGGTCGAGCAGCATCTTGTTTTTGTCTGCTGCTTTACCTAAAGTATCTGATTTCATATTCGAATACTAGGGTATTACAATTCACGTGCCTTAACACCAGCGGGGAAACAACAGAATTGAATATGATTACGTGATGAATAATCGGTGCAAACACTTCCCACATAGCGAGTATATTATAAATATTTGAACAATGCTCACCGTTAATTGCTTTGCCTTAAGATGTTTGTTGTTGGAATGAGAAAAAAGAATACTAATAAAACGTGTCGTACAATGTTCATTCACTTCTTTTTATCTGCGTGAGAAAAAACCGCTTTGTTTGCCGTAGCTATGAATAAAAAAGCTGAAAGAAAACGGAAAGAAAACAAATCTGTCTTACTTATCGCTGTAGATCTTAGGACGCTTATTTTCTGACATTAAACTTCAATTAAAAATCGTTGGTCAAATTATCACGCTGATTAGAAATTGTGTTCAAAATTATCCAGAGTAGTCGAGTACTATACACGTGGAAAAAGAATTCCTTCGTCAATGACTCTTCGAAACTGCACATTTTCTATTCAGTTCCGACGAATTCACCCCGCCGGTAAACAACTTTGTAAAGCAAGTTCCGGTCGGTTAAAATCGTGTCACGAATATGTTCTCAAGCAACTAATCGATCTTAACTTTTTTTTATTCCAGCCTCGCGTCTCCTGAGACGCAAAATACCATGTACGGGTCACCTGATGACCCCCCGCCGCCTATGGATACAAAAAGTGCCCACGCAGGTTGGTAAAGCATGCGAAAATCTCTTTTCGCCCCTCGAATCGAAGGGGGCGTCGCAATGGTCTCGCCAATTTTTTGCGAACATTAATTGGGGGATCTTGACTGGATACAGGCGCGCCAAAAAGTCCCTGAATCAGCCAAGGGATGACGGAATTTGAGTTTATCGTTAGGCGGAAACGTCAGGTATCGATTCAGCTCGTTGAGTCGAGGATTCGTATAACCTTGTTATAATATATCCACGTTGAACATGTTCGGCGATGAGGGAAATGCGCGTCAGAATTCTATCGAACGAACATGGACGCGTTTTTTATACGTCGGAAAGTATTACTTGTTGTAGTTTATGAAACGTGCGAGTATATCAATACGCCATATATGTACGTAGTTATATATGTGTTAGTGATCCAGGTATCAGACGAGGAGATGAAATAAAGCACCTTTGGGATACTGGAAGAGTATAAGTCAAACGTATCGGGGCGATAAACACCTAAAGGTTACAACCTCGGGAAAACTTTTTCCCCCATTCAAGCTCGTTAAATAATTCGCACTGACATTAAAAGTATTCCAATCATATTTCCTGTCGCTCTGTATATTACTTATTGTTTTCTCGTAATGGCCGCCTTCGACGGATTAACGGCATGTAATTGGGAACGTAAGAAATGAGAAACTGACATATGAGAATTATTACTGTGAAGGAATATTTTTCCAATACGGAAATAAGCTTCTCCGCAATCATTCATCGCTGTTATTCTTCAATCAAACGATATTTATTCTCTCTCTCTCTCTCTGTTTTTCGATACGGGAGGAGAGCAATTTAGATTGCCGTCGGTTATATATCGCGATATTTGAAGAAGCGAGTAAATAAATATCAGTCGCTCGGACAAATCTGTCCAGCGAACCTTCAACTCGTACCTTATACTTATACGTACAACGTAACGTTTTCTCAGAGTCAGGAGTTAATCTGAGGAGATACGGAATATATATGTGCGCTTGGCTTTTACGGTACAAGGTGTTAAACCCGCGGAGTCCGAATTTCAAGAAAAGACCGGGTTGAGAAACGAGCCGAGACTCCCATTCTTTCCTGCTTCTTCTTCTTCTTCTTCTCCTTTTTATTCTACTAATGTTTAATAAAACCGCGAGATAAAAGGCTATATACTCGGCCAATTTCTTTCGCCCAGACCGCGAGTAGCAAAATTATATCCAAATCCTCGTTTTCGCTTGTGTTTGTGTATCGCATCGGTAGAGGTTAAGAATTTGGAAAAATGCCAAAACAACATTATCTCAGGGCAGTTCCCGTGGCTTATTCTGGAGGGTTGAAAACCCGACTCGATATCGAACCCGGCTGGCGGTATGCTACTGTATAGATAATTGCGACGCAGAGCTGAGTCTGGTTCCGATTCTCTTAATTCTCAACCAGCTGCATGCAGCTGGCTGCTGGATCCATGATTCGACGATTGAAACTGCCAGCTGGCAAATTTCTTTCCAATTTTTCTTTTTTCCGTTTTTCGATCATACAACCGACGCGACGGTCCGAAGTTCTGCATGCATCGAGCAATCAACATCCACATGGTGCTAATTTCCGTCGGACGTTACAGAGACGGACTTTATAGTTTACCGTATTCTACACCCGCATGCTTCTCTGAGATCGATAAATAATAAACGAGTTTAACTGCAGCGCGTATCCATACTGGAAATGTTCTTGTTTCAAAACATGTAATATGCTTTCAATGAAATCAGAGTGTCTTTTGCTGCATGATTTATTTTGTAAGTTGAGTAAATAAATATATATATACTTACAAGAAATCAGGTAATAAATTACAAGATATGTAAGTAGATCAAAAATCACATAATCAGCTGTATACAGTGAACTATATGAATTTTGATTTTGTTTGTCCGATGATTCGTACCTTCGTAATTTATCTCCTGATTTCTTCTACATATATATTTTACCGAATTTAAAAGATAAGTCATGTAATAAATTACACACTGAATTCTTTCAAAACATTCCCTTCCTCGTTTTCAGGAATGCGATGTCGTCGTCATGTTCCCCAGCGGTGCACGGGACGAAACTCTGATGTGGCTTCTGGGACGACTCAGGGCTGGGACTCCTGGACTCGTCGTTCACGTTCGTCATCACACATCTTCCGACAGCTACGGGTTCTACCTGACGGCTCCGTTTCCAGTGTAAATATACGCCTTTCATGATTCGTGGTAGAATATTTCGCTTCTGCGATACATCGACTTATTCCCATTCAATTTATGGAAGTGGTAGGTAATCGACGTCACTACAACGTCGGCAGTGACGTTGCTATACTTAACAAACGTGCAATAAAGTTAATCGAAGTGTAGGTATAACGACGTTATACGTATACTAAATGCCGCTAACTGCCTATCGCTGTTATTATTACAACCGTCTGTAATATAGTAATGAAACTTTATAGGTGATTCCAGTCCGGTTGCTATGCGACTTCTAATGATACATTGATAAGAAAGAGAAAAGTGTTTTTACGCGTAGAGCGGTCAAAGGACATTACATTACACGTGACAACCCGTTGGATGAATAATTATCAGACACGTGTAGTCGAATGACGAGTGAATGGGACGCATTAGAGTCGAAACGAGGCTAAACTGAGTTTTACGATAGTTTTGAGAGGGCAAAGAGAAGCGACAAAAAGGAGTCGACGATGGAGGATAACGGAATAAAGAAAGGCGATGAGGGGTGCAAAGAGTCTCGGGGATTTGATTTTTACTGAAAATCGAATCGGAAACTTGACTCGGTTGCCTCAGTAGAACATTGTATATACATGTAACGCGGGCGCGAGAGGAATCGATTGTCGGTATAAGTCAATGAGTAGTTCAGAAAGGGTCTTGAAACGACCTTCTGATTTTTTCCGGATGTTAACGCAGCCTCCTGAAGGCGGCGGAAGAAGTCCACTTGACGAAAAGGCTGCGTCAGGAGTTTGGCGGTGGTCTTAAGGAGTTCGTAGGAACTGAGACGAGCTTTTTCGAGGGCAGCGATGACGAGGCTGGCTTCTTCACCACCCAGGAAAGGCAGTCCCTGGTTCTCCATCTTCTCCACACTCTGCGGGCGGGTCAACAAGACCTGCACAGCTTGCCGGGCCTCAAGCTAATCGAGGGTCAAGCCATCGTGCCGAAGTGCATATCGGCCGGGGTCATTTCCCAAGTGTGTATACCACATCGACTTCACGTTATGTCACAACATTATCTAACCAACCACCCACATCCCAGCACCAGCTAACCGTCGTACCGATTTCCCCAGGTATTTCCACTCCACGAGTTACCGGCCTTGGAAAAGCTCCAGAGGACTTGGGTCCGCGCCTTTCTCAGCCCACAACCTCTCGACGACATTTGTCGATACTTCGGGGTCAAGATAACCATGTACTTTGCTTGGCTCGGCCATTACACCACCGCCCTAATCGTTCCGGCTGCCGTGGGTGTCATATACTGGGTATGTTGTACTACGATAACCCCGTCGATCACTCATTCAACTAAAAACACTGAATTCCAGGTTCGTGTGGAAGGTAAGTGTACCAGTTACGGACCCTTAGATATAAAATTACAAAAAAGTAAATTCCCGTCTAATCTGCTGCTTAATAATAATCATTTTCCGCCGTCAATTTATAATTTTGGAAAATAAAAGGATCAGTATAATTGGGTCTGAACGTGTCAATAACTGGTACACTTAACTCACTTATTTCCTGCGAACTTGCCAGCAGGATTCATTCGGTAATTACCAATAGCACTTGCATATCATTAGCATAAACCGTCTAAGCAATCGTCACAGTTTTTTTTTTGCAAGCTAAATATCATGCTGTATGAAATTAGCGGTGTTAAAATTGACCAATAGTGATCGGTGTGGACTACTATAGAATAAATTTTGTGGTCAATTGAGAACTTCAATGTCAGATATTGTTAGATTGACGGTAAAAATATTCTACACAAGTCCACTCACCGTACTTTTTTAACATTGTATTCTTCATCCTGAATTTGATGATAGATCAGAAAATGTTATGAATACGATAGCAAATTACCGCTGCAACAGTTGCTACAAACTATTGTGATGCATGCTGATAAAATGTTACCGTCAATTAGGTATTTTAATGAAAAATTTCGAAATATTCGATTAGGTCCGTCAGATAAAAAGTCGAAAAATAATTGACGCGTAGTTTCTCTTTATTCAATAAAATATTCATTAACAAAGATACAGCAAGTTGAATTCTGCGTGACGTCATAATTTTTTAATTCTGGTATATCTATATCCATGCACATTTTGACGTCACGCTCAAATTTCAAACTGCAATATCCTTGCTAATGAACATTGAATTGAAAGAACTAAGAGAAAATACGCGTCAATTATTTTTCCACGTTCCATCTGACGAACTCAACGGAACTTTTCATTCCAATACCTGATTGCACGTGCCATAAACTTTCCACCCTCCAAGGACACAATGTCAATCCACGATCGTGAGGAACAGACTCGAACCCCGAACCCTCAGCGACCCCAACCCCAATGACACCTCGATTCCTATTGCAGGTCGGCATCATCGGGCGGAACCAGGCGGTGGAGGACGTGGCCTACGTCTTGTTCTCGATATTCAACGTCGTCTGGGCCACCGTTTATCTCGAGACGTGGAAACGACGGGGTGCCGAGTTGGCCTACCGATGGGGAACCCTCGACCAACGCGACGACCTGCTTGTCGAACCGCGACCTCTCTTCACGGTGAGCCCATTTGTACCACCAGGCTTGAAATGCTGGTCTGAATCGAAGGTCTGCAACCCTCTGCTCTCTTCCAGGGTACACTTGAGAGGTCGCCGGTAACCGGAAGACTGGAGCCGACTTACCCGGCCTGGAGACGCAACGTCTTTCGGTACCTAGTCAGCATACCAGTGATAGCGGTGTGCCTATTTTTAGTATTTATCGTCATGATTGTGAGCTTCCAAGTGCAGGTGAGACTTTGACCGTTTTTTCACACCGCCACCTATCATAGTATAATAGAATTGTCATGTTCAGACAATCGAGTTCCTCGATCAAAGCTGCATATTCAACGTCTCGACTCTTCGGGAAAAAAGGATCATTCAACTAGCTAGAAGACGATATGATGTTCTTCTAGTTAATGTTCTAATTGCATATTTCTTTCTTCTATTTCTTTCGATTCCAGGACTGGTGGGACGCCGGACTTGAGTCTGCGGGTTACGGATTCTGGCTTAGCTATGTCCCGAAGGTTCTTCTCGCGGTGGTTATCACCCTCATGGATGAGGCCTACTTCAAGGTCGCGGTCTGCCTCAACGATATGGGTAAGCGTTTTGATTTACCACCTGTTTTGCCTAACCCAATGAATCTGACCCGAAGTTGTTTCTTTCCTCTTTAGTCAGTAGAATTTTACACACGCCAAAATGTTGATTAAAAATTAAAAAACAAAAACAAGAAAAAAGAAACGTCTAAGCGAATGAATTCTTTATGCACATTACATATGACATTACACAAATAGTATTCAATTCTCGTCCCCCGTGTACAATTCATACCTATTATAATATTATACTTATGATATTAACCACCTTTCAGTCTAATACCTTATACATATATATGCTATACATTAATGCACGATTTGAAAAACTAGATGAATTATTACAGTAGATGATACAGTTTTATATTATATATATACACATACATACATATGTGTATGTAACATATTTATCACCTTTTCACAGCTTATAGCTTGATCTACGTTACTATATATTATCGTCATACCTGTACTGATACCCCAAGTAACGTTTTATAAAGATACTTCTTTCTCTTGTGTACACCCTTTTTACGTTGTAGCTAATATTAGAGGAAACTAACATTGGAAAGAGATCATTTTATTTTTTTTTTTTTTCTACACCTTTCTTTATCCCCGTTAATGCTTTTTTTCTCCACCCTTAAATTTTCTACGTCATATCATGAACTAAATTCATACTATTTTATTCGATAATCGTATGTGTACTATATATATATATATATATATATATAAATATATACTTAGATTTCGAGAGTAGAATAATATGTGCCGCCTAAACGTTAGATAGTATCTATGATTTTTGTATGTTGGGACGCAGAAAACTATCGGCTCGACACCGAATATGAGAATCATCTGATCTACAAAGTGGCCCTGGTAAATGAGTTAAAGAAATTTTTTTAGATGACAATTTGTGTATTTTAAACGTATTTTTATACATTCTATATCTGTGTTGATGTACGTATATGTATACACCTTATATTATCCATATGCAACGTCCGTACAATGATGCAAATTTATGTATCATTTTACGCTTCACGAGTATGTTTTTTTTCCGTATCTTTTTTTCTCTCCGTCCAACTTCTCGTTTGTTCTTTTCAAATTTTTACCAATTACACCGCGTCTTCCTATAGTCGCAAAACTTTTCACCGATTGAAATCAAATAAATCTATAGTATAATACGACGAGTAGAATACCTGTTTTGAACAATTTCAACTCAATCTGTTTGTAAAATTTAATATATGGGAATCCTTTAATTTTCGTATTATAAATTACCGTTTTTAGTCAGTTTATGCTACATTATACGCTTTGGCTGTCTCTGTGCTGTTTGCATGCAAATTTTGTCTGTGTGAGAATAGAATCGTAGTCTAGTTTCCGTAAGCCGATTGTCAAACCTCCGGATCGCATCTCGCGTGAAAATGTAGCTAGATAAATAAATGAATTAAAAAAAAAAAATAAAATATAAAACAAATAAAAATTAAATAAATAAGTAAACAAGTATCCTTTTCGAAAGCAAACGAAAAGCGCTACGAAAGCATATAAATCGTGTCGTCCTTCGTTCGTTCCATAACGATTATTTCCTTGCAATTCTAACACGTCTCGCTTCAGTTTCAGTTCGTCAACTCGTTTCTATCCCTCTTCTACATCGCCTTTTACCTCCAAGACCAGGAGAGACTGAAAGAGGTAGGTGC
The DNA here is from genome assembly GCF_021155765.1 of Diprion similis. Classification (NCBI taxonomy): domain Eukaryota; kingdom Metazoa; phylum Arthropoda; class Insecta; order Hymenoptera; family Diprionidae; genus Diprion; species Diprion similis. Next base: position 1,213,100 of record NC_060113.1, on the reverse strand, counting down.
CAGGGTTAAAAAAATGACGAAATCGAGCAGGGAGAAAAGAAAAAGAGAAGATTTTACTAAAAAAAATTTAAGGAAATGAGGAGCACGTCAATATTTTTGTAAAAGAAAGAAAAAAAAATCGTGACGCGTCCCTCTTTTCCTGAAGTTCTTACAAAAATCTGCACTTCTATTATCTCGGCGAAGCTCGATTTCTCCGGTTGTTGACCACAGTTTATGCTCCTCAGCAACTGGCCGCCCTCTTGATAGCTCGACAAGTGATCGGTAACCTGAAGGAATCGGCAGTTCCGTATCTGGTGGAGCAGCTGCGATTGGCTCGTTTGAGTTTCGAATTGTTCGGGGCCCTGAGTCCCAGCGAGGCGCGACCGCCGCCTGGCGAAGAGGAAATTCCCGAGTCGGAAAAGACGCGGGAAGTTAAAGAGCGGAAGAGGAGTCCCGGGGATGATGCGAAGGAGGACAACCGGGGCAAGGGAAAACGAAACGTCAGCCAGGCGGAGCTGGAGAGCTCGTTGTATAGAGTAGGACACCCCTCAAATTTCCTACTTAGTGACAGTGCCTTGAAGGTTTGATTTATAGACGTAGACGATTATCACACCACTCTCGATCCCCTTCTCGTGTTATCCTGATCCTGCTCGTATATCTTTGATGCACGTTCTTTGTTTTCTGCAATTTAACCCACGATTCGAAAATTATTTATAAACTCGTTTTCGTTCTTCCTTAGTTTCGTATTTAAAGAATAAATCGTAAATTTACAAAGATTAAAGTTTTGTGATAAAATTCGAATTGGATTGATCCTATATCTGTGTATTTATCTGCTAATAAGTAGCATATTTTTTAACTACCAAACTAAGGTGAAGAGAACAACATCTTTCGTGAATTGTGTGTACTTCACTCTGACAGATGCTGATATCACCTAGTATTATCTACAAGGCCACAGTAATTATATTGCACGAGCATGAATGAGATAACAATCACGTTGCAAGTAATTCCGTGGCACAAAAACCTGACAATACGTCATTTCGTTTTTCTTGTTCTATACGTTGCGAACGCTTTTTTATTATTTTTTTTTTTATAATCCAAATCGCACACGTCGCCATTATTCATAATTGTTTTATGTTCTCATGGTAATAAGTAATTTGTTTATTTTTTTTTTTTTTTTTTATCTCTCTTTTTATCACGATGTAGTAAGAAAAACAAGAACAACAACAGCAAAATAATTGTATTGTTATAGTTTTTTTGTGACATCTTCTCAATGGATTTATTATCATTAACGTTCGTTAATCATGTCGTCTTGTGTTTCGTCTGTAAAATATCATTGTTATACTTTTTACAATAATTTTTTCAAAAATAATTTTTCTCCATTTTTCATCATCCAACGACATCACACTGCACGTGCAGATCTCTCCTAAGAAGGTAATTCATGTCATTATTATACATAACAATTGAACACAGTTGTCATACTCCTTCGTTATACATATAATTACATATCATAATCAATCAGATCGGCGCTTTGTAACATCGGATATCTTATCGGTTAGTCATTCCGTTTCGTTTGTCTGCACTTAAGCCCCAATCCCGACACTCGCAGCTATCAGTGTTAGATTAGAAAATTCACATTTTCCAGAGCAAGATTAAACGAGAATCAACATAGAATTAAGAAAAAAGATATATTTCGTACTTTATGAATGCGAAATTCAACTCAAAAGCGTCATTCGAGAAAGTGGAAGTCGATACATACTAACACTCTGCGATTAGTCGATTAATCAGCAGCTTCGATTAATCGACGGTCTCGATTAGTCGTTTTTTAGATTAATCGATTATATGAAATTATCTCATAATAATTCTGCAGATCAATCGTTAAGTATGCACTGGTGCATAGAGAAATTATTCGTCCATCGTGAATTTGGAATTCACGAATCATTATGCATATAATATGTAGAGTTGACACCATTCATAGAGTGCGAATTTTATCGATATACACAATACGCGGTGGTGAAAGAACACGCACCCGAATAACGTGAAAAATTGATAAACGCCCTTAATGAGAAGTCCGAAAAATGTTGGACAGTACGACGGTGCCTTTTCGGAACATCTGGAAATGCTATCCCAGCTGGGATACGTCTGCCTGTTTTCGTCGGCGTTTCCATTGGCAGCAGTCGCGGCCCTCTTGGGAAATTTGCTGGAGCTTAGAGGAGACGCTTTCAAGCTTTGCTTCGTGCTCCAACGACCCTTCGGTAGAAGAGTATCGAACATCGGTACTTGGCAGGTAAGAAAGACGATGAACGCCTGCGGTTCCCGAATAAAGAGGTTCACGAATCTCCCCAGAACGCGATGGAGGCGATGGGATTGGTCGCGATTCTCGTCAACTGCGGACTGATCAGCCTTAGCGGTCAGGTGCAGAGGATGTTCCCCGAGATGTCGGCGACCCAAACGATCCTGCTGATCGTTGCCCTCGAGCACATCATGCTCGCCATTAGATTCGTAATTGTCTGCGCGATACCCGATATTCCGAGCTGGGTGGCAACCGAAATGGCAAAGGTCGAATTCCTGAGACGCGAAGCTGTTCGCCGACTCTCCTCGACCCCTTCGCCGGAGCAACAACCGCCGACGGTGATCGGTAAGACGAATAGAAAGTCGCTGCTACTGCTGCTGTAATGTCCGCCGATTTCGCCATCGCTTCATCGCATTTATGTGTAGAACCATGCGCTAGATGAGGAGAAATCGTTCCTTAACCTCGGGCTGTTATTTTTCGATGAGGCAAAACACGTGCTTCGATATTTATTTATTTTTATTTTTATTTCTTACTCGTTCAAATCCCTTTAGGTTACTCGCTTTTTTACGCTAAGTAATGTCCGCTGTATCTCGCTTTCTCCGTATTCGATTCCCGGGACTTGAGTATAGATCAAGTACAAACTTGCAGGGATACGGATTTGTAAATTTTTCTTTACAACACAATCAGCTTGATAGGCTCGACTCTGGCAAATTACACGTTTATATGCAGCCGATTGTGATTGAGTAATACTGCTGAAGGATGGATAAATTTTATATACATATACTACAGTCAAGACCTCGAACATCGTGGTTTTTACTACCGAGTTAGGAACTCATATATCTTTAAATACGTATGTACATACATTTTATCGCTCACATTTTAGTATAAATAATTCAACTTATCAGTACGAAGTTTTAATTGCCTCGTTAATAACCGGTTATTTGTAATGTGTGTACGTAAAACCTTATCAAAACGTGTTATCAATAAAAATTTGTTTTGTGGAATTAATTTCCCATGGTATTTATAGACGGAATAACGCTCATCTCGGTTTCAATATGAGGGTCCTTGTAAAACACGTGAATAACTATGAATAAGCTACGTACGATCGGTAATGGTTATACAAGACCGCATCACAAAAAAAAAATCAATCTCAGCAAACCTACGGCAAGAATTGTTTAGCAATGATTTCACTTTGAGAGTAACAAGATCTATGTCGCAGGCCGATTTGTCGTGAGTCCAGCCGACGGTGAGGAGGAACAGGAATCGATCGATTCGCGTAACGACGATGACTCTGTGGCCTCGAGTCAACCCGGAACTCCGGGGCTGGGATCAACGGCCCAAACGCCGAGCAATCCACCGACGCCGAGCGCTGCGACGGTGCCCAGAATCGCAGAGACTCCTCCACCCCTCGAGACGCCAGGAACCCCCGGAAGCGGCGATCGAAGCCCCCTGGGATCCGGAAACAACGGCAGCATAAACCGCGAGGTTCACAACACCCCAAGAGCCTCAATCCCCGGCGGTGAAAGAGGTGATATCATTTTTTTGGCACGTCTATAGGGATGATTTCGAGACGTGATTCCCCACTCTCGTGCATGAGATTAAAAATGGGCGAACATTTTTTGCTCCATGATAATTCCAGCGCGGAGATCTCGCGACTGGTTGACCGGTGAACCCGCACCATCAACGCCGGGAAGCGACCACTATAGTCACCATCTCACGATTGGTCCCCACGGGGGTGTCGACTGGGTGCGAAGATTAGGCCTGGAACCTGCGGGGCGCAAAACAAGCGACTCGGAGATAAGCGGAACCGGAAGCGGAAGTGGAAGCGGCGACGAACTGGCGCTGCGTCGATCAACCGACTGCATCGTTTCAAAAGAGCTCGCTTCTTCTTCGGACAGCGATTTGCTAAGGTAAGGAGAGTTGAGAATCACTCATACAAAGGCATTTCATCCCCCCTGTTCATATTTTTCCAAATATTTCTATGTTTGTTGTTACTTTTATCGAGACGAAGGACGATATTTATTATTTGACCACCTCGCACCGCGAGACCAATGAGACGAGCTACACGTCAGTACTTCTTGTAGCCTAAACAGAGGGCACGGACTAAGTGCCAATCGAATCAGTGTTGCCACCTGGGTGGTTTTGTAGAAGAGATTTTTCAGGGAGATTTATTGATTGTAGGCAACGGATTAACTAGTGAAAAAATGGATTGATCAATGTTTTCGTCGGTTAAATACTTTTATAAGATTTTTGGCGTGATTCACGAAACTGTCTGATGTGACAATTGCGATCTAAGTTGGCAACACTGCGACTAACCCCATTTCGTTTGCCGCAGGTCGGCGCCTCCGTGGGCGATGGCCCACAGAGCGCAAAAGTTCAGATTTTCGCCAGAAAAAGAACGGGAACGAGCTGTGGCCGACAAGCAATCAAGGGACCAGCACCAGTACCAACAGGACTACCGGCGAGAGCAGCGAGAGTTAAGGGAGCAACGTGAGCAGCGAGAATTGCGAGAGCAGAGGGAGCTGCAGAAGGATAACCGGGAGATTCGAGACCACAGAGAGCGGCACTTGCAGCAGCACGAGAAGACGGACAGCGGTCTGTCGGACTCGAGTAGAACGGTGTCGAGTCAGGAGGACGAAAAGACGTCGAAGGAGGAGCGGGAAGCGAAAAAGACGAGGGTCAAGCAGAGCCTGATGAAGCGGGCGCGGTCGGTCGCCATATTCTCGTTAAAGCTCAAGGAGCGAAGGGCGAAGGAGGCCGAGGTCAAGGCCAAGGATGCCGAGAGGGAGGCGAGGTGGCAACAGCCGCAGTCCTGCGTCGGTGGAGAACTTTCCTGCATACCGATCGAGAAATTGATATCCGTCGACGACATAGCGACGATGGACATGCGCAGAAAGAATTAGTGATAGCATTAGTAGTATAAGTAATTTTGTTAAAAAGAAGAAGTAAGCAATTATTATCATTATTATTATTATTATTATTATTATTATTATTATTATTATAAAGTATAATATTACCGATGATGATGATATTGATAATAAAACACAATATTATTTTTTAAAACATTTTTAATCCACACACACACACACACACACACACGAATATACAACACAAAAAACACGTCCTTACAACGTTATATGATATCAAAATTTACACCGCCATCTTGAAACTTCCAGAGACGCCGTGTAATTAGATGTTATAATGACAAACTTCCTTCGCCTGTCTTATGCGTACGTACATTGGTTCCAGAATAACATTCCTTCAATTGATCTCTACGCGAACCGTATAATGAGTTATTACACAAGTGACAGGGGTTTCGCGTTGTTAACTAATTTGTACAAAACGCTAACGATCAAAGACGTCTTTTAGACTCCATTATTATACAATCCAAGGCGAATTGTAAGCTAATCTTGCGTCCTGTCGACTAACAATAGTGTTGAATCACTAGGGAAAAATTGAAACCGAATATTATCGTTATCGCAATTGTAACTCAGCTTTCCTACTACTGGCATCGATTGCGACATTATAATTAGAATTCCCTTCACCAATTGTACATCTGCCCTGATTCGAAGCTAACTGTAGCTAATATAGTCGAGAACTTTGCAGGCTCGGTAAAGATCAGGTACAATACGTACGACTATTACGAAGTAAGGAGAACACAAGTTGTTTTGAAATAATTGCCGTAGGGTAAAATATTATATTATGAAGAAACCTATAAGTGTGCCGCAGCTATACGTATACGGTATACCGCATCAGTCCCTTCGCAGACCTTGCGGATAAATATATACCTACAGTTTGCGATTCGAGGTCAGGAAAAAAGTAGCCTACAAGAATCTAGCTAGACTCCCAAAGTAACGCGTGTGCCAGATCATTGACGTGAGTCCGATCCACCACGTGTACGTATCCACATACGTCACAAAGTTATATTCATTTTTAAGAAAAAGAAAGAATAAGTGAGAGAAGAGAAAAAGACACGAGAGTAACCGTAGTTTTAAAAATAAATTACTATAATCTTCAGCTTGATTCCTGTGTAATATTCGAAGTCGCGTATAGATCGATCGCGGTGATCTATCGAGTGAATCAACTGCAGAAGTGCGGCGTGCAGTAATATTAGTTAGAATAATAATAATAATAGTAAGAGAATCACACCGTTCCATCTTTATCACCGCGGTACCACAGATAGGTACACGATAATTAGTAATTCTTGGAAGTTAGTAAAACCGGTTTTTATTAGCGTCGAAACACGCTGGCCTATAAGTATTATTCGTACCTACGACGCGTTTGAAGCTGAGAGCTGGGATCAGTCGATGAGAGACAAGAGTGAAAACGAAAATTGTAAGAATTTGAAGAACATTTTTCATTTTGTATCAAATTTCCTTTCAACGAGCGTACAATGCATGCCCTAAAATGAAACATCGATAGAAATTAATCGTAATTTAAAAAAATACGTTAGTCATTAGGTATATGCATATAAATCATATACATATGTTATAACAGATCTGTATAATAAGTAATAATAGTATTATACACTGATTAACCACAATCGAGTGAAACAAGAACCGCGAATAGAAAGAAAGTAGGAAAGATGTAGAATAAACCAACACTCTACCGAAACCCTGTAGAATTTAACGCAGATGGTGTGTGAACATATATAATATTGTAGATATCGCCAAATCCCTCGTCAAACGTAGTATATATAGATATATTTTCTATATACTATGTATGTGTAAATATAAATAGAATCCGGGTGAGCTAACGGTGTTTGAACAAAAACGTTAATTGTGCTTTTTAAATTCGCACTGATCGTGAGCTAAGGCTAACAATAATGGCTTTATGTTTTTTTCCTTCTTGTTTTACTTTTATTATTTTTCCCCCTTATAGGTATATGGTTCATCATATACATTTCTGACAAACGATACGCTGTAAATGAAGTCTATCAAACTACGCGGGTTGTCATGATTCTCCACAGCGGAGTTCTTCGTAGCTCGAAATAGAAAAAAAACGAATCAATAAAACGAGAACCTAGAGCTTCGAACCCATCTCGGACCACATGGATTCGCGCAAGTTGAATGAAACAGAAAGTGTTGAATGGCGATATAAAAAAAAAAAGCAGTGCTGTGTGAAGTACGTTGAAGTTTAAAAATCTGATGAAAATTGAAGATAGTATACGAAATTGATAAAAAGAATAATAATAATAACAATAATAATACGGTGATTAACATTTATTTTTCTTTGAACTATCATCAATAGCCTCACCCGAAGTAACGAATTGTTGTTGTTGCTGTTGTTGTTGTTGTTGTTGTTGCTATTGCTGCTGCTGTTGTTGTGGTTGTTGTTAATAATAATGATATTACGAAACCAATTTGTTAATTAATGGTAAATAGTGCAGAACAGGGCTGTTGTTAATCGGTTGGAAGTAAGTTTTTGCCGAAAAAGTAGTAAACGGAAAATAAAAAGAATCCACGATCTTTATCTCGACGTTTTTATTTGAAGATCTAATTAGACATGTTGAATTGATATCGTAATGTATTATGTGCGGTATTCAACTTACACTCTTGTTAAAATTTTTAAATAATGCATGAAATAAGAATGACGATTCAAGGACTCAGTTTTACATACATTAAAATGAAACAAACAGTTAACTAGATTTGTGAAAGGCCCTGCGTTCCCCTTCCTCCCCCCGCATCCCGATGGCCTAAATAATTGGATGTGTGTAGCCTTGTAATTAGTAGTTTGTTGTAGTTTAACAATGTTGATTCTTAATTCGTACCAATAATGGGAACGAATAAATTTAGTTTAGTATAGTTTAAGTTTAGATGCTTTGCCAGCGACAAGTGTAAGGGAGAAAGTGAGAGAAATTTCGAAACATGTGATCCGCAAACAGTCCCTCGATCAGCTGCGTAATACATGATGTTTTGTATATGAAATATAAAAGGAAGGAAAATTGACGGAATAAAAATCAAATGCGAACAATTCAATTTAAACGATCATTATTACCATTTATTAATCGTCGCCACTATCGATATTGATCATTCGTAAAGATTTGATAAAAGTTAGTAATATGTGACAATCAAGATATCACGTTCAATGGGTCAAAAAAACTAAGTTATCTACGATTCGGTTGTTATATCTACTTTAGTTTACAATTAGACTCAAGACTTAACGATAGCATTTGAGTAACATTGACTGATCAACAGAACACAACGATAAGTAACAAACCTAATGACTTACTTTACTATTAGACACGAGTACACGTAAGACGGAATAAATAAACTGTATTACACTAGACATATTTTTCTTAAATTATTTCTATACTTATTAGAGGCACGTTTTGGTTACTTTCTTAAAAATATTAATAATACTTGGGTTCGAAGGAACAGAGAAGAGATACGCAATTAAATAATAGTGATTAAGTTATAAGCCCTTAAAAATGACAAATACTGATACGATCAGCTGATGTGAACACATTTTTAAAATTAAAGCTAAACGTTATTACATAATTTTAGTTATCTTGCGACGAAAAATGTTTTCCCGATAAATGATGAATTACTACATAGACCGACGACCTATACATACAGTTGATGATAATGAAACTATATTTTTAATAATCAAAAAATAGATATAAAAAACGTATTTTCATAAACGAAAAAATGCGAAACGAATAGAAACGTGAAAACATTTTTTTTCGACTAAAGATGTTGAGATAAGCCTTATCAAAACTTTTAATCTAGCATGTATCGATGTATGTAAACGGATTTGAGAGCAAATACTGAGCAGTTGGTATGTTTCAGCTCGACAATTATTATCACACACTGTAAGTACTTGAAGTATAGGAGCATATCGCTTATATATTCTGCCACTCAGGCGTGCTCCAGAAGTTATATAAACCTTCAGTCACTCGGATTATCCTCTGTGGAAGTCAAGCCTGAGGGAGAAGACGTGGCAGAGGCAGCTGCTGGTTCAGCGTCAACAGATTCATTCTGTGAACAAGATTTACAACGCTGTGGAAATAATCCACCTTCCCAAAGTCTTCGAGCATCGAATCATCCACAGTGAGTCGATGCAGCAATTTCTTTACTCATCCTCCTACATTTGTAATACTGTCGTTTAATCGTCAATTACCATTTTATCTTTCCACTCCAAGCTTCCTTCTCCCGATTCAGTAGACGGTCGCTGAAAGAAGGAAGTAATCGGCTTCTGCCAATCCGGCGTCTCTCGAGGACAATACGAATTTCCACTGGAATGATCCTTACCTGATAAATAATCGGCATTTCTATTATTAATTCCATTCTAACCAGCTAAATTTAAAATCATGGAATAAGAACTCTCACCTTTTCCTTTATCCGCAAAAGCATTGGCAATAACCATCCTCGCAGATACGCCGCCTAAATTTTTCCGCGGTGCTTTGGCTCCAGCGGCTTTAATAGTCAACAAAAATAATCGATTTCGAAGTATCAATTCCTACTTATTGCCTAGCGTGTAATCGCGAGTGAATTATACGTTGTAAACTGCGATGATAACCACTCACCCCGAGTAGCCCCTGCGTCTGCTCTCGTTCTTACCATTATCTCGTAGTACAATTACGTGTCGCGTGTATCAAGAATGATGATTACACTTAAACAAGATCGATATCGATGATAGAAAATGAGTAGATAACGCAATGAGTATTGTACAGCATGTGCGGGGAAACAGTCAACAACTATGCCGACCTTCAAACAACTGACAACTGTAACGCGTGTGCTGTACTCTTGTTGAAAAACCTCGTTTACTGCCCTCGACTAACGGTATTTTGCCAATTTTCGATTAAATCACCTGTTCGAATACCTTGTCAAAACAGAATGTAGTACAAAGTAGTTGTTTCCAAGTTTGCAAACTTAGTTAGAAAACAAAAGCAAACAAAAGGCGAACAAAACAAAAAAAGAAGAAGAACGAAAAGAAGATTCGGCAACGGCCGGCGTGCAAAATAGATGACGCTCGCAGCGTTCTTTACCGCCAAATTTAAACTGACCTATCGATTATTAGCAATCTCACGTCGAGAGATCGCGGTTTTGTTTTTAATTTGTATACATCAATGATGGAACCGTGTTTCGTTGTTGAAAATACCGAACGCCTGCGTAATTTGAATGAAAATTTCGTGCGACTAGCAAAATCGTAATGGGAATCAAAGCGTGATGTTTTATTCATGGGGATTAACGACGGCCGAGTTTCTCCTCTTGACGAGCCACGCTTCGAAGGAGAATAACCGTCATTTGGACACGTAATTCGCTTTCTCACCAGCATCTCGTCCATGCGAACTCTGCCTCGAGCCTTCGAATGCCAACCTCTCAACTCATTGCTTACGTGTCCGTCCGGGTATCAGCATCGGAACTGAAAGGGGAATAGAATACGCCCACAAAATTTTATCAGTTTTACGTCAGATACTTTGCGCGACTTGATACGTTGGGCTCGTTGTCAATCGATCCGTTGTGTAGTGAATATATCATTGTTGTGTTGTTTGACGTTCCCGCATTCGGATTCACAGACAAATAATTCCGTTGAACGAGGATAATCGAATAAAAAAATAAAAGAAGAATAATTATAACAAGAACAAACGGAGTAAGTATATTGCCACCGCTTATCTCGTGCTCATAGTGAGATAATACAGCAATAAAAATCAAGTTTAAAGAGACTAAAAAATGTGAGAAAAATTGCGGTTTGCTAAAGTTCTAGACTTCTTCAACATTTGTAGCCGAATTCATCAGGAAAATAAGATGTAAGAAACTAGTTTAAAAAACATTTAAAGCAAGCGGCAGATAGAAAAAAACAAAATCTCACTGATAACGTTCAGACCCTCCTCATCGCTTATAGTTTGTCCTATAGATTAGGTCACAATAATTTCCAGGACCGTTTATAGCCAGACATATATCATCTGTTGGAGAATATGTTACGGTCAACGCCCACAGCCAATAAAGTTGTATTTCTAATTAGTTCATTATTAGAGATACAAGTGGTATTCAACCGTGAATAAGTGTTATTGCTCTATTAAACGCGATTGTGAATGGCCATAGTTTAAGTGAAGAATTTTTTAACTCTCGTACGTACAGATTTTTATTGATTTTATTTTTCTTTTCAAAATTGCAGTATAATTTGGAAAATAAAGCAAGACAATGTCGAAAGATATAAGTCTGCTGTCAGGCGTGAGCAAATTATTTACGGAGAAAACGCTTGAAGATATACTACGAAAAACAACTGGCGAAAAAGATGTTAAAATATTGAGCTGGGATTTTGGTGAGGCAAGTAAGAAAGGCGACGGTTACTTGTCTATTGTGGACAGAATCACTGTTAAGGGTGAGGCTGGTGGCAAACCTGCAAGTATATCGCTCGTTGTTAAATCTATGCCGAAGAATGTTGGCAGAAGGAAAACATTCAGAAGTAAAGACTTCTTTCACAACGAAATCATCTGTTACAAAGAGGTAAACACAACTTTCTTGAACACCTTATATTTGTTGGCTTTGCTACATAGTTCCTAAATTTTTGCCACTCTCAAGTTTAAAAACTAACTTTTATTTCTCTCTTCAGATTTTTCCCAAGTTCAACGAGTTCTTGCACTCTAAGGGCTTAGCCGATATGGTCGTCGTACCTCGTTGCTTGGCAGCGGTCACAGATGGAGAAAACGATTATCTTGCTCTTGAAGACGTCAGTGTTCTCGGATTTGGTCCTGTGACTCGACAAAATACATTAAATTTGTCGCAATGTGAACTGATACTGAAGGCTCTGGCGAGATTTCATGCTGTTTCATTTGCGTACAAAGATCAGAAGAAAGAAGAGTTTCAAAACTTGGCCGATAAGCTGCTGGAAACCTATTTCACTCCTGAACTATACCAATGGTACGATAAATTCCAGGTCAGTATTCACTTGCTATCTCATCTATCTGCCATGGTTATCAGTACTGCCAGTCGTTTGATGAGTGAATTATTTTTAAAATTTGCCCACTAAAACTTGAAGAAAGAAATACAGATTCAACTACATTTTAATTGTTTGATGAGAAAACCCCGTTCACAGCTGACAATTACAATACAGAAATAATAACTGAACGTTTTTTAACATTTGAAGACGATAAAACTACGTCTGAGAAGTATAACTACTCTAGGTATAAATTTTTTTTACAGGGAAGATTATTCAATATTGTTAACGATGCGCTAGCCAAAGAATACCCAGGTAGCAAAACTGAGGAGAAATTTAAGTCCTGCTCACGTCGAGATTTTTACTTCAAGAGTGTAGATTTCTGTAACAAAGTATCTGCTCCAACTTCAGTTATCACGCAGGGGGACTCGTGGGCACCGAACTTTTTAATTCGTCAATTGGATGGTGACGAAAATCCAACTGCTCTTGCACTAGATTTTCAGCTCGCGAGGGCCTCAAGCCCAGTTCTAGATACTTCTTTCTTCATATACACATGCACAGAAAAAAGTTTACGCGACGAGCATTACGAAGATTTACTGAAAATATATCACAACGAGATCAGTAGGTGTATCAGCTTGCTGGGATCGAACCCCGAAAAAGTTTATCCTTGGGATTTATTCAGGAAAGAGGTATGTGTGTTGAAATTCAAGGGTTTTAACTCTATTCTATTTTAAGGATTTAATTTTTATTCATTCAATGACTGTGTGGGTGAATGTTTTTTCTAGGTCCAGGAATACACTCTGCATGGAGTTAATTTTGCCATTGAGGCCGTGCCATTCTCGTTACTAGATTCGGACGAAGCATTCGACTTGGATATAATAAAGGGAGATGAGGCAGTTGATATAGCCGATGTTTGGACGATAGGACCGATAAAATCCAAGGAAGGACGTCGTCGGCTTGCCGACACTTTAGTTCACGCTGTGGAAAACAAGTTTATTTAAAATTTTTGCCGCATAGTTTTAATATATAGTAAATAAAATTTAAAGTACGCTTGATTCATCGAGTTAAATCGGATTTAAAACAGCACAATATCGGTCAGCATTCAAGAAGCGTAGTTACTCAACCAACGTTTCTTCTGGCAGGATTAATGTACATTGCATAGTGCACACTATAGTTGAAAAGAAAGTATTATTCAACATGATACGTTGTATTATATTATCTGTTGATGCAAAATCATCAATGAAAATAGCGTAAGTTGAAAAACTAGATCAAATTCGTCATTCTATTAATCTTTTGCTAACGGGTAATGGGAAAATAAAAATACCGCAGCATATATCACAGATTTGCAATGTAATGAATTAAATAGATAGTAATATATCACCTATAATATATATTATTAAAAGGATATAACATTAAATTAAATCCGGTTCCGTCCGTTGTATGTACGTTCTTATTACACAAATCCTTTCCTGTTAAACAGAGTGCCGAAATGTACGTATTCGGTAACCTATGCCTACCGCATACTTGTCAATTTAAACGAGATAACTAATGATAATATCGCGGTTCCAAACCACGCGTATACTATGTGTACATAATAGAAGTGAGCAGATTATCTTTTATCTTTTCTTTTCCTAAATCCAATCAATTTATACATATTATAATATATTATGAAAATAAAACGACCACCAAGTGACCATCACACTTTCGTAAATTGTAAATTTAAATTAAATCTTCGGTATAATTATTAATCTCCTCTCCGCAAATATTGTTCTCCCGTCATAATTCCTGTGAGAATTTTTTTCCTCTTCATTTATCTCCGATCAAACTACATGAAACCTATATATTTGTATGTGCGATAACGAATTCCTGTTATGCCTGACTAGTGAAAAGTAGCCTAAAAATTATGATAAGAAACAAACGCTGGGGAAGCGATTCTAGCTGTACAATTCGTATATATGCTTTTATTTAGAAGAAAAAAAACGGGTTGCAATACCCGTCATCTAGACCATTCGTCCTGGTGAGACGTATACGTTACGCAACCTTTTAAATTCTAGTTGCGAAAATTTGAAAAATGCTACGTTGTATTGTTTTTTTCCCGATCAGTGTTGAAAAACTACCATTAGTAACGTTATCGTAACGATTCACGCTGAGGAAAAACCGATATTCGCCATTTTGGAATTGTTTGAAATTCAGTAAACCGTGATTAAAAAATAAAACACGTTCATATTTCGAAATATTGGTTCTTTCAAAATAATTGTAAACTTAAGAAAATAGGCATTTATTCTCCAATGTTTTGTTACGACAACGTTACTAACTTCAACCTCGTAATAAATTTGGTATAAAAACAGCGCCTAGTTGAATTACATGAATGATTTCGTTGTGGAAATATAAATTCGTCGGCTCTTGAATATATGCTCCAGCTACAAATCCTTATCTGCAATTCTTAATTAGAGCACATCGAACGGTCAATCTATGCCGATAAACGCAATGCATCGCCGCATTAAACGGTTTATCACTACAGAAAGTGTAAATCTCTCGATGCTACGACTAATGAGCCGTTCGAGGAAGGCAGAAATCACCGTTTCTTCTTTCGAGGTCACCGAGTTCGGTTGATTAAGAGAAAGGCAAAGGGAAATACGAGGAATGAAAGTTCCAAGCTTCTATTGCTCGGATATTCGTCGAAGTCGTTCGGACGTGCGATAATTCTAGCGATTTTGGTACATTCCCGCCGTGCGAATAGCTACAAGGAAGAAGAAGAAGAAGAAGAAGAAGAAGAAGAAGAATTGTAGCGATTAGATCGGGAATTACTTCTTCAGTCAGGGCTTGCGTCGAGAGAAATACGTCACCGGCATTTGGTTCGTAAATAATACAGTATTTATAACGTCAGTTCGAAAATTAATCGAATAATGCAAACGTTTCTCTCCATTCCGGTTTTATCTCAGTGCCAATTCGTATGTATTTGGCGCATGTACTTCGATCACAGGATACGAAATGCCATATGTTTTAATGTTTGCTTTGGAATTCTGCTGTCACCGCCCACAGCCGATGAGTATTGTCTTGCCGATAACTCGAGTCTGACCCTGGATTATGTGATGTGATATTGCCGCTTTGTGCACTCTGGGTGGGAGTGGCAGAGCTCCTCATTATTCTCATTCCATTGTCTGATAGAATATTTTCGCATTTGTAGTACCGACGCTAGAAGAACATGACGAAGGACGAGAGTCTTCTGTCCAGTGTGAGCGCTCTGTTTACGGAGAGAACACTCGAAGAGATCCTTCGAAATGCAACTGGAGAAAATGAGGTGCAGATATTGGGATGGGATTTTGGAGAGGCGAGCAAGAAGGGTGACGGCTATTTGTCCGTCGTAAGCAGAGTCAAGGTGGATGGCACGGCTGGTGGTAAACCGATCCAAATATCGCTTGTCGTTAAATCAATGCCCAACAATTTGGCGAGGAGAAAAACTTTCAGAAGCAACGAATTCTTCTATAACGAAGTCACGTGCTATACAGAAGTAAATATATTTTCTTTCCACATGCCCGTACGCAGAATTAATTTCAATACTTTCACGTACTTCAATTTCTGAGCAAATCTCATTCACTTTACAGATATTCCCCAAGTTTCAAGAGTTCATCAAATCTAAAAATGCAGGGGATTTGCTAATTGTACCTCGATGTTTTGCGGCATTAACAGATGGCGAGAACGATTATCTCGCGCTGGAAGATGTCACTTCGATCGGTTTTCAACCTCTGGCTAGACAAAATTCATTGCAAGTGCAGGAATGTAGCTTGATATTAAAAGCACTGGCTAGATTACACGCCGTCTCATTCGCCTACAAGGATCAAAAGAAAGACGAGTTTCAAAAAATAGCCAATCGTTTGATTGAGACTTATTTTACGCCGAAACTATACGATTGGTACAAAGGTTTCCAGGTGGGTATATCTTGTCAGATTTGACAGACCCAATAATACTTTGCTGTGAAAATTATTCAGACATAAATCGACCAACTGCAGAACAGATTTTCACTTGGCCGATCCGTTTTTCTTTCAGTCGCTTATAATCAACATGGCTAAAGATGCCCTAGCTAAGGAGTATCCAGGCAGCGAAGCTGAGAAGCGTTTCAACTCTTGGACAGGCCGAGAGTTGTACGACAAGAGCATAGATTTCTGCAACCGTGTAACGGCGCCAACTTCGGTGATCACTCAGGGCGATGCATGGGCGCCTAACTTCATGATCCGAGAAACTGATAAAGAATACCCGGATGCTCTTGCCCTAGATTTTCAGCTGGCTCGATGCGCTAGCCCAGCTCTGGACGTTTCTTTCTTCATTTATACCTGCACCGAGAAGCCGCTACGCGATGGCCATTACGACGAATTGTTGAAACTCTACCACGAGGAACTCTGCAGAAGTATAAGCATTCTCGGATCAGATCCTGAGAAGCTCTATCCGTGGGACACGTTCATGAAGGAGGTGAGTGCATTTTTCAAGTATTGAATTGAAAAGTGTAGCTGTGCTAAGACCGGATTTCTCAGGATTTATCCAGAGACTTCTAATCATTGCTTTTTTATATTCAGATGCAAGAGCAGAGTGTTCACGGGGTGAATTTTGCTCTGGAAACAGCACCAGCAGTATCGTTAGATGAATCGGAAGCGTTTGACATGGATGCTATGGAAGGAGATGACGCTGTCGACGTTAGCGTTATCTGGAATGTTAAGAACCTGAAAACCAAGGAAGCAAGATGCCGTCTTGCCGAGACCATCATGCACGCAGTGGAAAAAAACTATTTATGACATTTGAGTCGTAACTTTAGCTGTAGACAAATTATACAGTAATTAGTTCTGGAAAAGCAATTATAAATCAGAATCAACTTCCATCTTGGCACTATAAGGTACATAATCAGTATTTCGAACAAACAGATTTCTAACTATATTTTATTTTATTGGAACGGAAATTATCTTCATTGGATTTTACGATAAATTATTATCTATTTCTATACGAGCATGATTAGATAAATGAATTTTTATACTTTTCTTCTTAACACCAGGTTGTAGAAACATTCAAAGAAAAAAAAGGAATATATCAGTTCCGCTTATACGTTAATATATAAATCCGTTTATAGCAATATAAACGTGTGGGTTTTTTAATTGAATCTGATAAGAATGCGTCTTGAGATTAAGATTGTGATTTCATTGTCAGAACCAACGTGATATTTGTACGAGGTTCGCCTCTGATATATCGTACAATGACATTTATAATCTTTTTCACTGTCAATTAACAGTGTCCGAGAGTCATAATTATCTAGTATTTGAACGCGCAATAACTCAAATAATAATGATAGTGATAAAATAACATACAAACATGTTTTTCAAACATACAAGGGCTAATAATGAATTAATTCTAATCCTATCGGCCAGACCTGAATGAATATGTATGTACAAAGGTCAGAGGATAATCATCAATACTATACTATTCGAAAGAAAGATATTATGCATATAATGGTATAACTTTTCCCTCTTGATTCAATTGATCTCAACGTTAACTTCGCTACCTTCTCTAACGCATTAGATAAAAAAGCCAGGACATTTCTGTCAGTACGTCAGGGCACATGGTGGCAACAGAGAATGCATACTTGCCGACTGTTTTTCACTCAACTCTTTAATCTCGCGAAGGAGAAAATCATATCGCTCTTATATTAGATTTTCAATAGGCGCGATGCGTAAGCTCAGTTCTGGATATGTCTTTCTTCATTTATACTTGCACTGACAAAACGTTACAGGATCAGCGTTATGAGGAGCTCTGAAGGCTTTACGATGAGGAGCTTAGCAAAAACATTAGCTTGCTAGGTTCAGACCCAAAAAAAGCTGTATGCCTGGCACATCTTCATGAAAGATGTATGTCAGAAATGTAAAATATTGTTGAAAATTTGATCTGTTTTTTCTCTTCCTTAGGTTCAAGAACTAAGTGTGCATGGTATAAATTTTGCAATTTGGATGTTTTCCAAGGAGTCGAAAGCGTCAATATTGCTAAAATTTTTTCATCGAGACCAATAAAAACTAAATAGGGAAGGTGCCGACTGGCTAACGTTATTTTGCATGGAGTGGAAGAGATATTTATGAAATTGACGGATTAGGACGAATTACTTCTTATCGATAAATTAAAAAGGAAATGGAACAGTGACGGAGCACTAGTAATACCTAGGATGAGTAATAGATAAATTTAGAGAAATACCGGAAAAGTATATACAATATCATTATGGATGATATAATTTGCAGAAAATTAGTCCAGCTTTATCTTTCATACATCATTTTTATTATAAATCCTTATTGTTAAATAAAATATAGACATTCTGTACTCAACTATAATATTCATCTTTGAAACTTTAGATATCAACACGACTCATTTACCACATGTTTTGAAGACATGTATGAGCGCAGATAAATTTGGAATCTGATCACAGGTTTAATCATAAATTACAAACGATTACGATATTTTTATTCGGTTTAAATGAAAATTTTATATTTATTATAATATATTGAATATTTAACCGAATAAAATGTGCTGGTAATCATCAATGCATTGCCAAAAAATATATATATATATATTTACACATAACATTAATAACAAAATTTTGTGTCTATCATAACTTGTACAAAAAATAAGCTCAAAAATGATGATAGGCAAATATAGTCATGTAGTTACACTCGTGTTTACAGAGCATTGTTGATTGTGAACAGTATATTCACAATAGATTTGTGATGGCACATTCCACGCAAGGGGAATGAAATACGTCTTGATATTGCACGGCTTGGTTTAACGTTAATCACTAATGCAACACCCATTCAGCCTCATGCATATGGTATCAATCGTACATATAAGATTTCTTAACGTACAAAGCAAATACAATTTGCCTCATCTTGCATACCTGATTCATGGAATTAGTTGCAAATCGAGACCAGTTCTGTGACTACGCAGTTTGCCGATGTTTGTCATGGATCCCTATTTCGCTGGCATCGAATACAGTCGTGTCATCTTCGTCTTCGTCATCCAATGGCAACGGCCGCATTTCAACATCTTGCCTGTGCGCGAGGACACCGTACTTCCGGACCATTTGAGTACGATTTTTGTTCAACCTTCGAAGATGGAAAATATCCGATAATTTAATCTCAATAATTGTTTTCTTGTCGCATACAACTCACCTCACGCAACGGAGGACGATATAGGCGATCACGAGTACACTGAGGCCCATGAAAACAGAAATGCCACGCCACAACGCACCTGTGTTCACAGACATATTCGGGCCAGGCCTTTGAGACTGAAAGAATTATACATCAGAATATAGGCAAGCTGTTTGTAATTACTGAAATGTACTTACGTTACATAGAACGACTAGAGTGATACCTGTATTTTAGTTTGTGGGGTGGTGACGTTCAAATCAGGATTTGCCTCCTTCTTGCCTTGATCAGTTTGTAAGGTTATCTTTCGATTATCTTTCGATTTAGCGCCGCTATCACTAACTTCGACATTTTGGACAGTGGAATTTTTTTGTTGTGAGTTCGAAACTTTTGTCGTACTAGAGTCTGATGATTTCGCATCATCAGTGCTTTTGAAAGATCGTGCATGCTCAACTTTCTGAGGGTGATCAGCCAGGGTTAAAGGAGGTTCAGGTTCACGATACGAATTGAACAAACTGCGTCTTGTAATTACCAAATTTTCATCACAATTTGTTATCGTTATACACAAGCAACAACACGTGATTACTATGAGTTTCAAATTTCGACCGGTAACACGCTTCATTCTCTTCTGACATTTAGAATGGAATCAAAAGAAAAAAAAATTGCAAACGATGTTTGGTATTCGTCAGCACTCGTTTGACTCTCGTGACAGATTCGAGCTTTGATATACAGACCTTTGACAATTCTCGAGGCGCGTGATAACGATCCAATTCCACCATTCCTTATATTACCTCTATTACCTACCTGCTTACATACCTAGATACATAAAAAAATTATTGCTGAACCGCGAATAATCGAATAAATATCTTCCTCATTTCTCAACTATTATTGCTGAAATTTTATGCCCTCGTAAGACAGAATTTAACGACTGATCATTGCTGTAAATATTCATACATATATTGGGAAAAAATTGTTTCAAATTCTCCAAGGTGGCCATCTTGATTTCGTAACAGTGTTTGAATTCGCATGTCAAATACACGGATTCTGCAAACAATCTTTTTACAGTTTAATCCAAGCTTTTAGCTGATATAGACTATGACGTGACAAATATTTATACGGAAACTTATCTATCTGAATATCAAATTCGAAAAGTATGTTCTGATATACAAAAGCTCTTTGAGTAGTATAATCTTTTCTAACATTGCTCAATGACGTCATGAGTCGAGAAAGTCAATTTTTTTTCAAACACATTAGATAATAGATTCCGTTTAAGGTAAATAATTCATACATATTTTTCTGCTGTTTTATTCTTCAGCTTCTCTGCATTCGCTTTGATAGAAAGAGAGCCGTAGAGAGTTTGTATCATAATTTTATTCATTACTACCATATATTGTCGCAAAATGGAACAGACGCCACATACCCTACATACCTGGCCACTGTATACATATTATACATAGATATATTCTTAGGTAAATGCGAAACGATGCTAACGTGTGTTGTACGCTATTTGCTTGTGCGTGCGAAACACATGTAGAACATTAATAACCAATCGGAACAGGCTGATACGTAGTTGGTATGAAGAAGGAGAAACGCGACAGTTGGTCAAAGGGATCGAACGCAATAATAATATCGTTGTAAATATTTAAAAGTAGGATCCTGCGAAGGAGAATTTCGATTGATCATCTGTAATTTGGAAATGGTGCGTAGTCAGCGAGTGGCTGGCTCTGATTCGAAATACGGAACGTCCGATAAGTCGTTGGATTTGGTTGTGAATTTTGAAGAGTCAAAAACAACAAGCGAAGGCGAAGAAGGGCAGCTGTCATCAGGGACGGCAAACAGCTGTTCCTCTTGGAAAAGTGCTAATCGTACGACAGAAATGGCGCAAGAAGACAACAGTCCCTGCTGCTGGAACAATTTACCCAGCGTCATTTTATTCGAGATATTTTCCTACTTACCTCACGACGAAAAGATAAAAACATCACAAGTAAGCTCGCTGCCAACTTTTAACCACAACTCGTACTTACACGGTCACCCAGATAGATACGTTTTCTCACTTTCTATTCCCATTATATACAAATATTTTTATTTTATTTTCACACTTTGCATCACGTACTCGAGTTTCATTTATGCAACTGATATTTGCATCGAAAAATCGCGGATATTTTGGGAGAATTTCTTTTTTAAACTTGGCACCATCAATTTCTTGACAGATAAAAATTCTGCAGCTAACAACGTTTATAATTAGCCATAATAAACTGACTTTACACCGACAACTTGGTCTGTATTAATTATTTATTTTATTATTATTGTTGTTATTATTATTATTATTTGCAGGTATGCAGGAATTGGAGGTACGCCCTTTTTCATCCTTGCTTTTGGAAGAAAATTACATTCACTCTGGACGTTAGAAACGAGGATAACATGCCGAGAGCTCGGTGAGTTTTTTTTATACGAGCCAAATCCTAGTTTCTGAAAGTATATGTGTGTTGTCGCAACAGTAAGATTGAGATTTTTCCCCCTCTTAGATTCTTGGCCAACTATTTTGCACACAGCGTTCGAGAAGTTATAATAAAATGTGACACCGCTAGTTATTTTGTCAATGAGACGTCCAGACTTCTTACTAAATTAAGCACCAATATACATCTTCGTAAACTTTACTTAGAGCCAAGCAGTTGTACCTTTGATTGGCCAGCAAGACGAGCGAACAACAGAGATGAAGGGTACATATTTATTTAATCTTGTTCATTTTTAATTATTGCCCACAAAGTTCAGTAATAGATTTACACATTTTTTCAGACGGCTAATATGCACACCCATGCTAGAACCTCT
Source organism: Diprion similis (assembly GCF_021155765.1). NCBI lineage: Eukaryota > Metazoa > Arthropoda > Insecta > Hymenoptera > Diprionidae > Diprion > Diprion similis. The sequence continues at coordinate 1,190,951 of NC_060113.1, read as the reverse complement.
TTTAGAAATTGTCAAAAGAACAATATCCCTCCAAGCCCTGAGTCTGGGATGTGCGGAGGACCTGGCCGCCAATTCGGGTGTAATTTTGGATGCACTTCAATACCACCATGCAAAGAATTTGACCCACTTGAGTCTAGCATCTGTAAAAGAAGACCCTGATGGCTATATTCTGCTGGAATTGGACACCTTCGTGTTCAGGTCGTTTATAAGGCTCTCGATACTGACGATAGACTATGACAATGTCAGCGACATGTTGCTCCAGGCACTAGACAATGGTTTGATGGAACGACTAGTTATCCACGTGCATGGACTCGACGACGATCATCCTGGCACCACTAATAATGCTTGGATGTTATTTGTTCACAAAAAGTAATCAGAAGTTCAATTTTACCCGCATTCATGACGCTCCTTGTCTCGGAATAATCGTCATTCTTTTCATTCCACTTACAGCCCACGCTGCGAGCTTCGTCTCAATCTGCTGCACTCCTACGATGCGGTCACTGTTCTAGATTCAGACATTTTGAGACCAGCGATGCCCCTAGCAGAACTCAAGGTACTTTTTTGCGAGACCGTTAATGTTAGAGCTTTGCACCAACTGTCCAGCTGGTATCCAAAAACTCTGAGATCTGTTGTCTGGATCGATTGTATAGATCTGAAACCATCCCTGCCTATTACTTACGAGTCGAACAGGTAAGATTTGCATCTGCAGCTCGATGCCAGTTTTCATTTAGTCTCGTCAGTTTACCTGACCTTTTTATACTGTTTTTTTAAAACAGTCCTGACCCCTTGGTGCTCATTGCTTGGACCTGCACAAAACTGATGGAGCTAGTATTTCTTGGATATAAGTATTTCCAAGACGATCTATTAGCCATCACTCGTCTTCGAGGTTCGACGTTGAAACGACTTGAATTTGCAGAACGGGATATTTTGATCGAATCATGTTCAGCCAAAGCTACAAAGAATGTAAGTATACAGAGCTAGACGTGAATGATTTTTTGCCGTAACTTGAATTCTCTATCCTCTTAACTTTTCAGCTGCTCGATTGTGATCGTCTAATGCTTAGAATACATGTTCGTTGACTAATCGATAACAAAACGGATTTTTCAGGAAATTAGTGAAATAATGGGTGGTTTTTGGCAACCATTGAGCGACGCGGAGCTACCACCTGTCGTTATGGATCCTCTAAATGGTAATAGCATTGAAGTTATAATGCCGATGGTTCTGAGCGACCAGAAGTAAGATTCCGATGAGAAATTCTTCAACCATTTTTTCTACCAGCACCACCTGTTAACAGTAGCCATTTCTGGGGACTACACATCTCAGAAGCACAGGCGCTAAGTCATATCCTTTATTTTTCTATCGATTTATTTTTAAGAAAGGCTTACGATTCGCAAAAATCTATGATCTGGATGCGTTTACACGTTTGAAAAATTTTAAAAAATTCTCAAATCCCAAGACCCGATAATACAAATTTGACGTTTTGTTTGAAACTAATCTAGTATGCGTAACTATAGAAAATGTACTTCAAAGAAGTACGAGTCCACTGAAAAATAGTTATGAGGTATAAATTGTGTTGTGTAATTTTGAAAATAGGTCATATAGCCATGTCATACATAATGCAAGGTTATTAATCATATGATGGATCTATTTTTGTGAGATTTACAGAATTTTTTCGTTGCGAGCTGAAATTAGAGTTGGCCACCGTGATTTAAATTGTTTCTTCAGTGATTCTTGGAGTTTTTGTACGACAGTTATAAATCTGTAATTTGATAATAACTTATTTATAATTGCAAAATCGATGTATGGCCGCTATTGTTTTTAAAAACTGATGGATATCGCAAACAAAAACGCATCCTAGATTAAATTTGGTAGGGAGGATTTTAAAATGAGAAGATCTTGCATCTGTAATGTCAACTGCGAGTATGATGAAATGGAATATTTTTAAAATAAACTACATTGAGAATTGTTATTACTAAACATCTTGGACAACAAGGCTTCGATACAGCCTCTTGTGACTCAGACCCATTACACATGGTAACTAATTAAACGTAAAAGATAAAAATTTAATGCTAAACTCGCACTGGCCTTACGGAATGTAAATAAACCGATGTGCAAAAAATCTTCCAGAGCAGGCTCCGATATTCCATTTATAGTTAGAGACGTTAATAATATTTTTCCATTAAACTGGGAATGTAGTATACTGTTTAATAATATAATAACAAAAAATAATGAAAAAAATAAACAGAGAACGCAAGGCCAACCGTAAGTAATTTAATAATTTTACGAAATACGGAATATTTTAATGAGAACTTGAAACTTTAAAACGAGGTAAACATCGTTTGGTAAAAAAATCAAATAGCTATCCGAGGTTATTTTTAATACCAAGACCAATCGGATTGGCTTTTCTCACGAACAGTTAAGCGTTCGTGAAAGAGCTAAGAGCGCCGTAATACTAAGAATGTTGATATCCAAGTTATTTCCGTATTTCAATACTTGATAATCTAAATAGAGACACAAAGACAAAAGTATGAAATACAAAATCTAAAAAATTATCTTCAACTATCTTATTGCGGTATAAACTTAGCAAGTTAGCATCGTAAATTAACCATTCTTTGCATTATGATGTTCTGGAGATACAACAATCTTTTTTCTACCGCGCTCTTAGCAGTCGTTACCAGCTAATATTATTAATGAAAATTAGCTGTCAATATTGTAACTTTAAAATGTCGAATCTTAAATATTTATAAGGTGCAATACGTATCTATTTCTGTCGTGCGATTCAAGCGAGATTTTGAATGTTTACAAAGAAATACCCGTTGAATGAAAAGATGCAAAACAAGGAGGAGAAAAAAACAACGCCAAACATATGTATACCGTTTATTCTGAGGAGCTATTTTACTTTTCGAATCCTTGTACGATTATTTAATTGCATCAATTATTTACTATTCTTATAAGTACGTACACCCTTTCTTCATTTTATATGTGAATCTTCTACATCTCACGTATTAAACGACGCGTACGTTACTGTTATCTTAAAAAAAAAAATCAATGTATGCTTGTTTGTTTGGAAGGAGTAATCGAGATCGATGCAGCAAATGTAAAATGAAAAAGAATATTATCTTCTTTTATTATACATACACATGTAATAGTTCAGCTGTTAAAACGGGCCTCAATATGTACCTGAGTCGCGGTAAGAATAATTTTCACTACGAAAATTTTGCTCGCGACGCCCAACAAGAATAATTCTAAGTCCGTTAAGCGTATGCGTGTGGCAAAATTAATCCTCAGACTTATTTTTGTTGCTTTTGATTTTGGCACCCGCATGCCCCTAAGACCTCGTTGCTACACTTGTCTCGAATACGAAAAAACAGAGCATGAAGCAACGAGATTTAGCAGTTTGATTCTAATCACGTATATGAGAAATAAGAAAAAAACAGTACTAAAGTAAAATAAATAAAATAATTATAAAGTGTGATGTTAAGTATAGAGTGGAGTAAAAATTGTTGTTTGTTAACCGTTGGTGCTGTATTATTTTTGTTAAATTTGATTCGTTAATTACTTTTTAAATTTAAAAACTGAAGTCATAAAAACAAGTGTATTTAACGGACGCGGCGTCTAAGAGAAAGATTAAAAAAAAGTCTCGTAAAGTTGTTTAAGAACGGAACGAAAGATATAAAAAATAAGCAACAAATAATAAGATTAAAAAAAAAATATGCAGGGATACCCGCGCGTAGGTGAATAACGTGATATACGTGATAGCATCGTCTCTATTATATATTGTACAAAACTTCCAGAAGCCCGCACGGTCTTTTATGTAATAGTTAAATATTAAACTATTACTAACTCGAGACAAAATCAAATAAGACTGAGCCTACAAACATAAGTAAAAGGCCGTGCTGAAATAAACTCATATTCATAGAACGTGACTGAGAAAACAATCGAAAAAATTACTGTTCTGCTCTTAAATTAATACAACGCTAGTATTAAAAGCACAAACAATAATTTTTTTTCATTTCAACTTCAAACATGAGATCGAGAAAAACGAAATTCATCTAATTCTATTCATACTCCCAAATTTGATTGGTTTGAGTTAGTGATAAGAACATACATGTATGAAGCACAAAATAAGATGATATAGTTTGAAAAATTTTGTTTCAACCTTTTCGTGTCTGTCATACTATAGAGTTATCATTCTATGAATATGTGTTACGAGAGACGGTGCACAAGGTAGTTTAGATCTGAATATGCCCAATTTAAGCTCACTCGAATGTGATCTCCTGGATTATAAACTATACAAAAAAAAAAAAAAAAAAGGAACAAGCCTGCCCATATCAAAAATGCTGTAAAATAGAAATCTCAAATTGTGTAGAAAAAATTGCAAAACGTGCGAAGATCTATTTTTTGAAAATACTACTAATATGTATATATTTTTACCGAGGCAGGCCTTAGCAAGGTATCTCTTCTTGTACATAATGCCAAGATGACAACTGTGATCCTTATTAATGACGAAGAACAATAAGAAAAGGATGAAAATATTGGAAGTTTGTTGAAAAAGGAAACAAAGTTTATATCAAAAAAAGCAGGTGTCGAGTGAGCTGTTATTTGAACAAAAAATTGGGCTGTTATTTTCAACATCTGTGATACAAAATAAATAAAAAAAAAAAACGTAGAGGGATACTTGAGAGGCTCCTTGCGCCATGAAACGCATACGCGTGTTTAATGTCAAGAAGATTGCTAGACGAGACAAGGCTGTATCGTGTAAATGTTACCAACATACTGGAAATTGTAGCATGTTGTAAATGTTATTTACCAGATGTGTCTTTCATCACTTTCTTGTAATCCTTAGTTTGGATTTTTAATATCGAACTTCTTGGTGTATGTCAATGAGACGACAAAGCTACTCTCTCATCTAGAAATCTCAAACGATACGAACCTGTTTTTAAATATTGTACTACGTTGTTAAGATGAAGGCGATTCCCTTGAAAATCTTGATCGTTGATCGTCAGTAAGGTGTAATTTGATTGAAAATGAAGTCAATTCAATTCAATTCAATGCATTCCATGATTAACTATTTTACTCAACTCATCAGAGTTTTGTGAGGATTGAATATGTCTTGGCCTCCTTTTTAAATGATATAATAACACAAGCACAGTAGATTTTAGGATTTTCAGTTAAATTACACTGTTACACTGGCATATCGATTAAAGGTTTGCCATAAATTGAAGCATGAACATAAATTACACGTGGTCAAATAGAATCAAATTTTAAAATAGTTTAACTCACGGGATGCTTTCTGAACTCGAAAGTTGAATAAAATATTTTTACTTACTTCAGTTTAAACCTACGACTCCGATTTATTGTAAAGCCACTCAAGTATTATTCGAGATTAAGTACCTACATATATTGCTCTACAAAATTTTATTTGACCACGTTTAAATGCGAACAAAAGCAAACAGCGATCTGCAATCAGGTCTAAGTCTCTAGACGTAAGCCGAAGGGCCTCCGTAAGCAGTATTATAAGTTCCTAAAGACTCTACGCGATTTAGGTGATATATATGTATATTTAAAGGAATAAAAAAACTACAACGCGTTTTAATACGAACATACGCTATATTGTATATCGTCGTATCACTGAACCTCTAAATCGTCGGTTCATTCCAGTGTGAGAAATTTGAAATCAACACTCTTGCAAATTAGTTGGAAAGTGTGTAATTGAGAGAAGACTATTATAAAATGTCCGAACAAAATAAGAAGAGAAGAAGAAGATAAAGTTTTGTAGCCTTGCGAAAACTTGTTAAACTTGCAAGACATTATTATTATGTGAACTTTACAAAAGAAAATGCTTGTTGTAACGCAATGTCGATTTAGAAATGCAATTACCAGCCTGCATACTCTTATCTACTTGATTTCAAGCTTAAATTTCATTTTTTATACTTGTAATTATAATATAATATGTTTTATTTTTAATTTTTGTTCTTGATTTTAAATTGAAGTCTCCGGAAGCTAAGTAAACTACAATCCGTAGCAAAAATATGTATTTTTGAGTAAAAACAACCAAAAAGAAAAAACAAAAAAATGTATTACGCGTGGTAAACATTGTCGCCGGAATCGTTCCATCAACGAACCGAAATATTTATAAATAGAGTCTTTCAACAAAAGTTATATAGAAGTTTTTTTGTGTTATATAAACATCCTGCATTTTAAAAAAACACGCTGTACTATTAATTGCACTATGTTGAATCGTTAAATCTAATGGTTATTATTAATTAGTATATGGAATGTATAAAAAGAAAAAACAGATCAATACAGTATTTATCATTGAAAAAAAAAAAAATTTTTTTTTGATCAAGTTACGGATACAAATTAAAAGAAAAAAAAAAAACAATTTACTAAATTTAAATATTGTCTATCAAGGAAACTGACTAATTGCAATATTTTTTCTTTCTTCTTCTGTAATAAATATTAATCAAAATCCTTAAAACTTGAGTTATGTGATTACAACTATTTTTTAAAACTATTACTACGTACCGGTTGTTTTTCAGGAAAACTGTATCAATAAAAATTAAAGAACTTTATTCGTACAGATTGTATTGTTACACATACGTATAATGCATACATTTTATGGGTAATTGTACGATTATGGTAAGAATATATACACACACATACACACACACACACACACACACACACACATATATATATATATATATATATACACACATATATACATAAATAAGAATCTTTACATACATATTATCTGTAGCAGAAATTTCACATTGAAATTCATTTTTCCTGCAAAAAAAATATTCGTTCAATGGAAATTAATGTCAAAATCGAATTATTTACCATAAAATCATTTCCTTATGTAACTTATTTTGCTACAGGTGAGAATACACACGCACACATAAACACATGCATACTTGCTAACGTACGTATTATATACATAGGTATATAAATATATACACGCATATAGTATGAATTAAAGAAACAAACTTGAAAGGTAAAAAAAAAAAAAAAAACCTCAACAGATGTATATCTATAAATAAATGATGTATGGCAATTAAAGTTATTGCTATGATATTTCTTTCGTCGTTCGTTCATTCATTCGTTATTGAATTTCTGTCTTGTAATATTATAATTTCATATATAATCACTGGTGTTTCCTTAATGATCAATGAAATTTGCTACAAGATTTTGAAGCAAAAGAGGTAAAGAATCATCGAAGGAAAGCGTAACGTATTTAATTTGACGTAATTTAATAACACGCGACGCTCGGTAGGTTTCTTAAGTTTCGCCGCTTAAAAAGTGTGGGGTGCGCAGAAGCACGTGGATTTGTTTGGATAATTGTCACTCGTATTTACGGAGTCCGTGGTGCCCTTCCGGTGAGCCCCGTAGCTAGCGGCGCTACCCTGGGCGAGGGGGGGGAGCGGCGAGGGGTCAAGAGGGGGATACAAAGTGGGGGGAAAGAACAGCAGCAGCAGAACAAGGCCGCCATATTGAATCACTCTCGTTAATTTTTGCGCGAAGGCGGTGTTAATCTTTTACCCCCTTACGGGATTGTCTGAGGTGCGATCGGAGGGTTGATGAAGTGTTTAAAAGGTGTTTGAATATCGTGTCAAGTTAAAAGATGCGGAATCTTTCGTGTCGGAGAATCGGAGGAATGTTTAATATCTCGTCGGATATCATGCGGTGAAGTGCGGTGGGTCCCTAGGACGAGTGTGTGGAGAGCGGCTGCTTTGTGTAATCGATTTGTGTGTCAAGCGGTTTACACAAATTTGGACCAACCTTGATTGACCCCCAGGTACGTCCTCGCTTTATCCAGAATGTGGTCATGTTGGGTGTCAAAATACTCGTGAATAAACATCAAGTACACGGGTATGCTCGAAAATTGTCCAACTGGTGTCGGTGACGAGAAAAATGCGGAAATCTCCGAGCGGCACCGACCTCGTCGTACGCATCGGTTGACCTCGCGATCTTTCAAATCCACATTTACCAAATACCGTCGTGTTGGGTATCAGAATTCACAGAATTTTACCCACTTTCCATCTGTAACGGTAAAAACCGCACAATGTTTGCCTGTCTTCGACAATTCCTCGTTTATCGTACGAATTGCCGAAACGCGATGCTTTACCCAAGTAAAAACTTGACTATTTTTCATTCCTAGCCGAATTTAACTAACCAGTGTGTAACAAGTCTAACATTATTTCCAGCGATCATTGAACTGTAATCAACTGTATATACGTATGTTGTATATATACACAAGTATAACAGTCCGGTCGGTGTAGTCGTTCCGATACGTAGAAATTCTTCCACGTCGTTAATAATTGACTAGTCGCTTAAATTTCGACGTCGCGACAACACCAAATACCTATAATAACGGTGCTTGCTTGCCGTAGAGTTCTCTCGCTGCAGCATTATTTAATGTATCTGATATTTTTTTTTTCCTCTACCTTCCTCCCCCCTTCCCCCTCCCCCCCCTCGTATCTCGTTACCACGTTCGTATGAAAGAAGAAAAAGAAAAAAAATTAAATTCTTCTCTCTATCCTACATCAAACGTACAAGTAAATAAATAAATAAATAGAAAAAGGCGGGAGTCTAGCCCCGGCATGTAATAGTAATTCTTTTGCATTTTAACATACCGAAAAATATCCCCCCCGTCCCCCTATTATAAGGTAATTACAAATCGAGTATTAGTTACCCTAGAAATTCTTGCCGAAAATTCACATCACGGAATCCGACACAAGATTCCAAGAGATAACGAAAATGGCCACGTATGATATCTCGTATGTATGTACATGTACATACATACACCGTTGTACACACACGCATATGTACACACAAATCCAAACGTAACGTGCGCTTACAAATATATCCACGTATGTATGTACATACGTCATGCATATAGGTATACACTGTATAGGTACGTGCATGCATATTACAGTTGTAGTCACCGAAATAATTACACAATCCTATTAACCAAATCCATCTATGCACGCTTATTGTTATTATTATCCCTAAGGATCGTCCAACGTGGTACGTGAACAAATGATATATAGGTATAGTAGATAACTATAAATAGGTAACGATAATGTGAAAGTGTAAACAAAAAACAATCAAAAAAAGAAAAAGAAAAAGAACAAAACCGTATTGCATTAGTATTATTATATTCACACGGTATATATATATATATATATACAATATAGTATAGAGGGAAACGGGATACAATTTTTGAAACACAACGATCATGTGTCTCTTACATAGATCTATACCTGCGTTTTGGGGCAGAAGTAAGCAGAGGGTGGAAATGTGATGTTTAGAAAGAAGGTAGAAAGATAATAAATAAACCGTTGTTAAACGTAATTAGTCGGCGGGATACGTTCTTTTTGACGAATCGAATGTTGTTGTTGTTGTTTTTTTTTTCCTCTTCCTTTTTATATTCCACAAATCTGTATATTACACACGTCGAGTGAAGATTAGTAGTTTCGTGTGTGTTCCGTTCGGCGCGGGGTGGACGACGGTCGGGAGGGCTGGAGGGCGGGAGGGAGGGAGGGAGGGCATTCAGGCGGTGTCGAGGGGGGCTGTTGGAGGGGTGAAGTTGAACGGGCCGGGGGGGAGGGAGACAACGAACGAACGAACGAACGAACGAACGAAGGAATGAGCGAGCGAGCGAGCGAGCGAACGAACGAACGAACGAACGGAGAAGTAATTAATGTGCGACAGTCCCTCTCGCCCTCCCCCTCCCCCCTCTCTTTCTGCCCGGCGAGTCGTCGCTTCTCCCTTCGCCTCTTGCCGCTCCTCATAGCCTCCCATTTCCCCCCCCCGTTACCACCCTTTCTGCCCCCCATATGCCCCCTGTCCCCTTTGCTTGCTACGGTTAGCTGCCATTGTGTAGAGACGCTACTTCCGAAGGCATCAAATTCAATTCGTGTTGAGGCAAGGAGATGTGATGGTTTCGGAAATGAAAATTTATTTTCAAGTCACGCCAAAATAACACGACGGATTTATATATCGGTTTTGTTATTTCTGTTTCAAGAATTCGATTATAACTTCTTGGCGTAGTTGATTGATATGTGCTGCTTGTTCATTTACTAATTGATGTTTAATAACCTTCGCCTTAAACACGCGTACTGTACGGTTCATATATACTCGGTATGGAATTGTGCCGCGAACTAAGCCGGGTTCAACTCTCGTAGAGGTTAGAAACACACTTTCTTAGTACTCGTCTCTTTACGTTTTACCTTCCCAGAACTATCTACCTATCTACCTACCTACCTACCTACCTACCTACCTAATCCTATTCATCCGTTCCGTTTATGCAGTTCAGTAATTTTTACCGTACACGGTAATGCGGTATTTTTGTTTTCCTCCATTTTCAAGTCAACGCCGTTTTCCGGTTTGTTTTTACATCCTCTTGATTTATCTTGGTTAGTTTTTTTTATACCCAATACCGCTGTTCTATAGCTCACACCAAACTGCTCAGCTTTCTCTTTGGATCTTGTATTTTTATGACATGTAGTGTACCTCTATGTATATTTCATTGAACAACGTATACTCGAATCCTGAAATGTGGTAATGCTAATAAGTCTCGGATTTGTGGAAAGTTACCTAACTTTAGCCTTCGTTTAAACAAGTCTATTTTACAACAGTTCTGTCGAAGACGACAACACACGTCACCGCGTGGAATAATACTTTTCCGTTTCTATGTAATATTTATTATTTACTTTTCTTTTCATTTTCCGTGTTTATTCATACTTTCATTCATGTTAGTCAATTCTTACCAGTGCTATTGAACATGTTCAAAGATTGATCGTCAATCATCCTTTAGTTGAATCAATGCTGTTACCCAATACTTTTGACGTAAATTGTTGCGGCTAAACACAATGAGTAATCATCGTTGCATTATTACAGGGTCGTAGCACTGGGGAGGATGGAGGCGATGGATTTGGACGGGGATACTGTGGTTGACCTTAGCGTCAGGTAAGAATTGAACTATGCAATACCTCGTATTGTTGGAGGACAATCTTTTTCTCCAATCTATTTTCGTCACAAGATATATCATTCATGCTTCTTGGGCGTAAATATCCAGATATCGTCAGCAATACAGCTCACACTGTTTATCGAAGTTATAGTCTCATGTTTTCTTGCATTTGAACATATTTATTTTAAACAGATTAACGACTGGATAGAAGTATTCTAAGTTCTAAAATAATTTAAAAAAAAATTTTTTTGTTTTTTTTGTTTCGTATTACATCAACAACACACTGAAGAATATTTTATCCACAATATTAATATTGAATATGAGATAGTTCTTAGAATTCCGTACTAAAAAAAGCAATTTAAAACGAATGCTATTGTTTAACTACATTTGAGCGACAAAGTTATGTAAAAGAACCTGTTTGTTATCAGAAATGACCATAAAACAGTCTTATCAATACAGGCATTTATTCCCCTTGTATGAAATTGCAACGTTAGCAACTGTATGTATCTTTTATGGTTACTATAGTTTGGAAGGCTCGGTCTTCTCTGTTTTTTTCTATTTTTTTTGTCTTCCTTCCTTTTTCAAATATCATATGCATATCATGTCTACGCATATGTAGATTGGAACTATATTTATAATTGACGCTTCTCTCATGTACAAGAACTGCGGTTGGCTTGGGTTAGATCACTTGACGATAATATTATTACGAGTCATATTTGAATGTAAACTTATCCAATTTTACCGAAAACACAGGCTTTATAAAACAATTGTCATTTTTTCGTAGCAGTAGCAGTAGAAGGGACTCCCCGTCCGTCCCTTCTAATTCCGGGGACTTGGTTGTACCGCTGGACTTGGGTGCCCATTTTGCGGCCAGTCCTGGATTAGAAAATAATGTGCCAGAGGCTAGAAATATACAAAATGCTACTCGAGGTATACTCGGGGCTAAGTCAGGCGAGGATAGAAGACCTCGGCGCAACTTGAGACCCAGGACGGAACGAAGCTATGCTGAAAGTCCCGACGAGCCAAGAATGAATGGTTACGTAAACGGAAATGCCTCAGATAGCGAGGAAGGTATTATGATTATTTTTTTACATGTTGTTCGGTAGCACTAAATTGATTCAATTCAATAAATTTTTTAAAAATTGATCAATTATTACAAGAAAAAATTCACAACCATTGTGACAGCGGTTGATCGCAATTTCTTTGTTAGCATAAACACCTACCTGCATCAAGAAATAAATGGATAACTTTTCGAGACTATTTTCTTACAGGAGAAATGCCTCCGCTGTTACCGATCAAGGAATTAAGCTCTGACGAGTTAGCCGAGCGCGAAAGAAATCTTAGAAAACTAAGGGAAGATCTGAGATCTGAAGAAATGAAATTAGTATTGCTTAAAAAGTTGAGACAGTCGCAGCAGCTCAAAGAAAATATTGCGGCTGTTCCAAAAGTACCCAGTAAATTACCACCACCAGTAACAGTACAACCAGTGGCGCACAGGTAAGCAAATTTACTATAAAATTTTGAAAAAATAACAACATTCCTCAAGTCATCAGATTTTCATTTATCTCAAGCTAAATGTTTGTATTTTTTGTTTTGTCATGTATTCACATATGCGATCTTCAAAGGAAAGAGAGTTTAAAAGATAAATTGACTTTGTTTTTTTACCCTCGATGTTCTAGTCATAGGACCACCAAAGCGCCGCCGCCGTTTTTAAAAGGCCAACCCCCTCCCAGCAGAAGTAGTAACAGTTTACACGGGCCACCACCTGGTATACTGTTACCACCAATGACTGTTAGAAGTGCTACTTCTAGTACCGGTATGCCACCAAATATGGTAATACCACAACCTCCTCATCCCAGAGGTAGACCCTCGAGCGTAGCTTCCAATGTTCCAAGTTATCACGCCCCAGCTGATAGAACTGAAAGATCTACCAAAGATCCAACACCTGCAATCGCTCATCAGGTTAGTCGTACATTCGGTCAACCTTCTAAGAGTTATCAAAAATAATTCAGTCCTTCTAGTGAAAGACTTGTGGTAACAGATTAAACGACTTCGTGTTTTTTTTTTCTATTGCTATAAAACGTAAAAACTGTCATTCGATTCATGAGAAGAAGAAAAGAACTGATCAATTTGGATGAACGTAACAATGAAAAATTTGAAGACCCTGTAATTGCCAAAGAAGTGTTTAGGAATACAGTCTCTTAGTTCAAAGTAATACTAAAAATCGAATCAAAGGCATGGAATGTTGAACATCGAAAGACTCGAATAGAGAGTGATAACTGTAATGAACATTTTCTTTGTATTATCATTACAAAGCAGCTTATTGGAAATCAAGAAAACAAACCCAGCACATCGATAAGCACCCCTGCGCTTCCTGAGCAGGTATTCTTACATATTGAGATTAACCAGCATCTGTGTTTCTATGCAGAAACCACGTTATTCAAATGAATTAGAATGTAGTATGAAGAAGTATGACCAAAGATTGTTACATTTCTTCAATGAGTAATCAAGTACTTGATGCGTTATTATGGTCCTGGAGCCATTGGTGGGTGAACAACCTTTTTTTGCATTTCTTACGCGTTTCTCATTCTTCTTTTGAATTATGTTTGAAACAGGAAAGGACACGAGAAGATAATCAGACACCTGCACAGCGTCAGGCAGCGGCGAAGTTAGCTCTTCGTAAGCAGCTGGAAAAGACACTGCTTCAAATTCCACCGCCAAAGCCGCCACCGCCAGAAATGCATTTCGTACCGAATCCCTCCAACACAGAGTTCATTTATCTCGTCGGATTGGAACACGTCGTAGATTTCATAACGAAAGAACCTGCTATACCTCCACCTCCCGAACCATTCGAGTGTACTCAATGCAGAACTGATTTCACCCCCGTTTGGAAATGGGAGAAGTCAGCTGGCGGTGGTAAAAAAGAAGGTCCACGCGGGCAACACGCTACCTTTCAACGACCTCCTGCTGGTCGTGATCCTAGAGTTATATGTGAACATTGTGTAACTACTAATGTCAAAAAGGCCCTCAAAGCTGAACACACTAATCGGTCAGTAGATTTAGCGAATAAGAGTGAAATCGAATGACTAATGATATGGTGCTGAACGTAATCACTGATCTGTCGTCCTTCCATGTTATTAACAGGTTAAAAACAGCATTTGTAAAAGCACTACAGCAGGAACAGGAAATAGAACAGAGACTGGCACAGGCAGCATGTCCAAGTCCTGATCCTCCTCCTCCAAAGCCAGTCCCAAAAGCATCGACGCCCACAAGGAGAGTGGCTACTCCTCCAGCACCTCAGCAAGTTTCACAAGTCCCAGCACCTGCACCTACACCTCCAGCACCAAAACTCCAAGATCATACGCTGGCCAAACTCGCAGAGAGTGGAAAATTCAGTCCGCATCACGCAGCTGCTGCGGCTGCATTCCATCAACAGTTTCTTAGAGGTGATTTTTAACATTAGTTTCTCGTTTTATCAATTAGTCTCTCCGTTGAACTCATCAGGCTATGTTCGTTTTCTACGTGATATTTAACACTGACAATCATTTTTTGTATTTTTTAGTGAATATTAAACCTTGGTTATATTTCAGATTGTTTACAATCCATGAAGATTCTTTGAATGAATTCGAAACTTGTCAACGTTTCATAATTTGAAAGATGGACAATTGTTTCTGTTTCATTCTGGTTCTAAAAGGCTTTTTGTTTTCTACAGAACTGACGAAAAATTCGCCTGGACTCCCACCTCAACAGCCATTGCCGGCACATGTATTACCGGCCTTCAATCCAATTTTATATCCGTATCAGCTGGCCATGGCACAAGCAACCAGCGGAAAGGGCCTTGTCGAACTTCAAAGACAGGCAGCTGATATTCAACGTCAATATTTACTGGACATGATACCATCTCAGGCTCAAAGTAGTCAGGCTCCGCCGAGGGCTCACCCGCACAACTGGAAGACGTAACCGAACGCTCGTAAACGCAACCAGTGAAGATTAAAATTGAAATAAAAAAGGTTTAAAAATTTGCAAAAAAAAAAAAAAAAAACAAAAACAAAAAATAATACAATTTTTAATGAAAATAAATAGTCTAATATGAAGGGGGAATAAAAATGAAAAAAAAAAAATAAACAAAATAAAATAAAATAAAACAAGCAAATGAAAATGAAGTAAATGAAATATTATGGGAATAAAAACTCTGATGAATGATGATAATTAAATGCTGTACGTGATTTTCTTTATAATGAAAAGATTCAACTGCATCGTACAAATATTATAGTCAATACTGAATATTGATAATCGACATTGCAGTGTTTTCATTAAAGTATAATTTAATTAAATAATTAATTCAATGGATTTCAATGTATCGTTGAACATGAAAAATGTTACAGTTGCTAATGATGAATGAATAATGATTGAAAAAAAAAAACAACATATAATGATACAAAGAACGACAACAAACAATCGTGCCGTTTCAAGGCAACACAATGGTAAAATGATAAATGTTCTCTTATTTGATATGAATATATATCTGTTTTTATTTATTTTAATATGAATTATCGTCAATAACAAAAAAAAAAAAAAAAATAAGTGAGTAAATGAATGAAATCAGTGAATCTAACAGTTTTAACGTTACGTTGACAGTTTGCTGTCATTAGATAAACATAACAACGATCAAATAGTTATCGTTAATAATTTGACTGTTGTATCTGTGAAAAAATTATCTTTTTAAATCCATTTCAAACGTATCGTCGTTCATGCAATCAATATTGAATATTGATATTTATCTTTTTTCATGTTAAATAACGATGAACGGTATAGACACACGGACCGAAACGGATACACACATAAACACGAGTATGATACAATTGAATGAAAAATAGTTAACATATTGTAGTGTAAGAATGAATCGGAATTTTAAAACAATAAGAATGTTAAGAATCGCACTGGTTATATAATTTAAAAAAATTGTCCAAATTTTTGTTGTTCTTCTTTACAACTTTAATAGGCGTGCGATTGTAATTTTTTGATTTGTATGTCGTAAAATATAAAATACTGGTCTCGAACGTTATAAGACTCGTACCGTACGCGAATCAAGATTTTTGATATGCACAACGGCTCGCCTTTTTTTTCGTTCTCTTTTCTTTTCCCTAACCTAAAGAAACAAATTTAAGGAAGAAGAAACTGAATTGTAAAAAAAAAATCAACTAATCAAGAAAAAAAAAAAAACTAATAACCGACGGTCGAGAAGTGCGTAATGTAAGCACGTGAGTGAATATATAAAAATAATAATAATTGATATAGACATAACGAACATTTGTAAAGGTCTTAAGGCAGTAATAAGTGTTATATAATAATTAAAAAAAGGAAAATGAAACGTAAAAAATAAAAAAAAAATAAAAAAACAACAACAACAATCGAGTAACTGAATTATATATATATTAAAAAAAAAATCTTTCTAGACTCTTAGAATTAAGACAGTCTTGGTCGCTGGTTTCAGTTACGTCAGCGGCGGTACCTGTACTCTGTGTATATCTATTTCCTTTCATCTTTTCAAACTAAGTGACTATTTGTTAAAACAAAACTGGACTTGAATTTCTAGTAGCTAAAATTTTTCCATAATTTCGTAAAGGCCAGGGACCGTTTACGGATTTATTCAAGTAATCATCTTCCATTATAGGAAGAAAGGAAAAAAAAAAAAAAAAAACAAACAAACAAACTTGTTCAAAAGTGACAATATGACTCGCGCGCGTGCACAAAATAAGCAATTTGAAAAGTAATTCTTAAATAAATTATTACACATATAATCCCGGAAGAAATTACCGGTGATACTTGCTTACGTTTTTCATCTAAATAAGTCGAAGAAATCAGGGGTAAAATCATCATCAGCGTGGTTAGACTCGAGTTTTGATGTTTTATTAAAGACATTTTTGTACCATAAGTCCTAGTTCCATCTATGCATGCAAATTAAGCCTAATAAAATTTATTTAACTACCTATATTGTACCTGTATTAGATTGAAAAAGACACCGGCATTTTCTTCCGCATTGAATTCTTGGCCTTGATTTCATTAAAATTTTATAAACACCTTTTGTGTTTATCAAAATAATAGCCGTTCATATGTCCGATTCACTAAATAAATATACCTACTATAGTCCCGATATTTCTCGGTATATAATAAAATAAATAAAATAGCGTAATCGTCCCTCTTTGTAATACACGAATAGAACTTCGAACTCATAAAGTAAATAATATACACCGTAATCTATGGATCGCATAATAGATAAAAGATCTCTGTGTTTTGTATAATAAAGCGACATGTTGAGATTTTTTCTTTTTATTATTAACATTGTTAATTATCATTCTTATTATTTTTCTCATTTATTTTTCATCCGTATTTAATTCGGAAAAAAATTCAACGGTCTTTAAAGAAGAACAAAAAGTTAAACGTAATTCTCGAGGATATTGCTCACTTTTTTATAAACATTCGTGTGCTTCTTTCGATCCTTTTTTTTTTTCTATGGAAAAAAATTAGCTTAAGATTTTTCAAATTTTTGAGTGCCCTTAGGTGATCAGATCGAGCCTAATCGATTTTTAATAGATATCTGTTTCCAGTATCTCTGATTTGTTTTATGTCTGGAAATTTTGTTTCCAACAAAACTGTAAAGTTATTAAACGTGGAGTCGATACTCATACTATTATGTCTGTTTTCTCTTTGCTAACGGAAATTTGGAAATGCAAATTTTTTCAAAAATTCTGACAAACAGAAATCAAAGAAAAACAAAGTTCAATGAATCATGTAGGTATACTCTGTACATGACAACTCTATCATTTGATAGATATTTCATTGTCCTTTGGGTCTGTGTGGTGCTAAACCTGCTATGGCTGGACAATTTTTATTTAGAAATGCCAAAATTGATTGTTTGAAAAGACGATTTAGTAAAATTTGATAAAATTTATGCATGATAAGCAATGAAATATAATAATAGATAATAATCTAGGTCTATAATACAAAGCAGTTAAGTGAACAGATCCCAAAGGACCGACCTTTCTTAGTGTTTAATGTGCCTCCGTTATCGTTGACATACAAAATCCAGTCGGTGCTAAGTTGAAACTTCATGTGTTATATTTACGGTGTGAAAGTTTTGAATAGTAGCGAAGAAATTCAAATTCCGTTAGAGATGACTTAGACAAAGAATAATTACATCTGACTGCAATCTATGTTTTGACCTTGACGCGTTTGGTATACTATCGCCACGAACCCCCTCCCCCCCCCCCCCCCCCCCCCTTCCCCAACCAATAGAATTAGTAAAAAGTTTATTAATGAACTATTACGAAAGGTAAATAAATAAAGCTTGTCAATGATTGTATTTAAACATTGGTATTTATTTATAATCTTTCTATTGTACATGTATGTTATTATTATTATTATTATTATTATCATTATTATCATCAACATTATTATACATTATATCAATTATTACTTGCATATTTATTAAACAAGGTTTATTATTTACATTTTTTCAATATGACGTAAGCTACATTCTGTTATTGACTACTAGTAATATCAGCAATTTTGCCTCCTTGTCATGTCCCTAGTTTCTTGAATGGTTTTGAATCTATGTCAATAGATTTTCACAACTAATGGATAAATAATGATAGTTAAACATTCCTTGTTCCGGAGTTGGCGAAAAGTTTAGTTTTATTAAGATAGATTTTGAAAAAACTAATCGATTAGAGCATCTTTCGAACTCGCTAAATATCCGTTCATACTTTTTATTTTAAATTTTCGAATTTGCTCACAGTAGTGAAACTTGTTGTGATTTTTTACTTCTAATTATATCATTAATTCCCTATAAACGATTAGCCTTACTTTAAAATAGATAATATTTCGATCCTCTGGCTCAATCTTGCACTATTTCCCATCAGGTAATGCTGATAAAGTTCGGAAACCAGTTTAACTAGTGTATCTGATATTCGCCAATTCAGGAAATATGTAGCAAAGTGGTTGTGAGTTGAACACAAGTTATGTAATTACACCGTAGGCCTTAATTATGGCAAGGAATTTTCTGATTCTACTGACTTTGAAATCTTAAATTGTAACTACAGGTTCTTCAAACAACCCAATATTCGTTTGTTATACCATTTTTTTTATACTAAATTTATTTCTCCTTCTTTTCAATCGTCTGATTTGTACATTTTTTGAAGTGTTTGGCACAAAATGGGTACAACGTTGGATGATCACACGTTCTACATGCTGCTGCCAGATGAGAACAGCATCTCAAACCTTGACGACAACACGGAGCCCACATTTGAGGACCAGCAAGTGCGCAATTATTGCAATAACAGTCTCCTGGGAACAATACAAATAGGATAAGTTCACGGTAAAGTGAATCATCTTTATCGTGTACTGATTTAATTGAACACGAAAAATTTATCTTATTACAATTACTACGCGCTGTTTAGAATCTATATCTAAATATTGACGAATCTTTGCATACTTTCTAACAGTCACAGCTTAAGCACTGCAGCAGTTATATCAAATCCATTGCTAGAAATCTGATGTTTGAAATTAGCACATTCGGTTTTTTTTTTTTTTTTCATATATATATATTTTCGTAGGTTGTTTGTTCACCAAGTAAGGTGGGTTTAAGTTTCTGTTTACCAAGACATTCTGAAACTCGAATCGTCATATCACACATTAATATGCTGAATTTCACTTCGGCGATAAATTTTTGTTTCAGAATTACATATCCTTTCAGTACAATTTCTAAACACCATATATTCCAGCTTATAATAAGAATAACTGTTCTTTCAGTTATAAGAACAAATTACTGAAAATACAACTGCCTTAATATGTTGACATTAAATGACGCAGAGCAAAAAAAAAAAAGTGATACATTCTATTGCCTTAAGCTGTGGCGAGTGTGTAGGACATTTTCTTCCGTATCGCATACCAACATTTTTGCTATGCGACATTCTGGCATATAGATAATGTATGTAATTCCATACTCTATTTTTGTCACTCTTCTGATCAATGATATACACTTGTACATACATAACATACACGGGAGTGGCTATTGTCAAGGTCATCGTACTGCTGTATTGTTAACCCGCAACTTATAGAATGCAACAATTCATACAACAGGTAACAAAATTGCCTGTTGCCTGCACAGGGACTGAATTCAAGAACCGTGAAGATTTAATCACAGCTATTCAATAATTTACGTAATTTAGCATTTTTTCTTTCTTTCCTTCTTCATCCGTTCTCTGTACATACCGTACATGCAGTTTTCCCCGCCAACTTACGACTCTTTTGGTCAAGTAGAACAAACAACTTGCAATTTAAACGTACGATATTCGCTTAAATTAGTTGTTTCTGGAAGAAAATACACGTTAGACGAACTTGAGCTACAGATTTTTAAACTATTCATTTATCGTCTTACCGTGGGGACAATCTACGGATTTTCGGGCCTCGGCTCTTCGACACTCCAAACCATCATCACCTTTTGGACAAGACGTCGAGCTCTCCTCGATAGAATTCTCCCCCAGAAGCGTATCGATCTGGAAACAGATTCATTTGAAATGATGGTCTACCCAAAAGTATGTAGGCCGTTTCGATGTTATCGCGTTTACAGATCTATCACACAAATTTTCATTCCTCGAATTATCTTTGCAGAATCATGAGAAGCGACTCGATTTTAACTACAGCCATTTCAAAATTCTTCTTTACCTGTTTGAATGCCCCTGGTTTCGAGAACATACTAACTAATTTTGCAAGTGCGGTATTACTCGCGGTTTCTTCCGAATTTTTTTGCACAATCGAATTTGCAACCGGTAGAGTAATCACGAGCAGACACGATGCGACAATAATATAAATACGACGAATCATTTTTAAGGACTTCAAAAATCCTGGTCTCGTTCGATTCGTTCGCGCGTCAGTTCGCTACCGAATTTAAATCTCAACTGTCGACTGCGCGGCGCGATGTCTGGCAATTTAAAAGTCCGCAAACTCTAGGTTTGTCACGATCTCTATCGAGTGTGAGTCGTATGGGTAGGTACGTGTAATTCTCATCGGGATTTCAGGACATTTCACTTTATGCACGGTGGGGAGAAGAAATTATACTGTTTGCTTCGGTATATACGCTACAGTTGGCAAATTCCTTCGTTTAATATGTTATGCACGCGGTGTTACACTTGTTGAAGTCCAGTCTATTTCCAGAAAAAGAAAACGTCAATTTGCAAGCTTAAAAAATTTCAACTTCGACAGAATTCAAATGCATCAAAATCGTTCCAATTTTTTGCAAATTTTGAGGGATTGAAATTGATCAATTCTATCTCGTTTACCGGGTAGCATGCTTGATCCATAGACCTTATATTCAGAGAATTAGTCATCGGACATATCCGTTTGTACCAAATACGTCATGTTATATCTATCTCTACTCTCCAGGATAACGTATTATTTTTTTTTCTTGTCTCGGTATGATCAATACAACCTTCAGTTGTTATGCATTATTCATTGATACAGATCCTTAAACTTGTAGAATGACGTAATATCAAGATTTGAATTCTTGTAGTTCATGCCCGTTAAAATATTCTAGCAGCATAGATGTAGCAATTGCTCAGATTCCTATAATTTATTGTCGGTGTCAACACCAATTAAAAAAAAAAATTAATTCAAATTTTCCACGTATATTTCACATTTCAATTTTTACATAGAAAATTTATTTTCATTACGTGGGCACGTGGCTTATTGAAAGTGGTGTGTATTTGGAGTACGCGCTTCTAATCTATATTTTGATGTTGCAAACGGTATTACGCTTATCTGTGACATTTTTTCTTCTCTAAACTTAGTCTGTATGACGTCACATAATAACAAGATTTGAAATATCTATAACTTATGTCGATTATTTCCCGCGCGCCACGATATACGCATATCTTACATTTTCGTTATTAATTACATACTAAACTGTTGCTAACAGTAATAAGAACGCACATTCCAAATTTGTTAGAAATATTCCTAAGCTTACTATTTATCGATATAATTATTAATAACTTTGAAAATATTATTGGCGCTTGGAATTCACGGCTCGGAACTGCGGCTTATCTGGCTTCCTGTTGTACATACATACATTTTTTTTTCTTCTTTAATTCATACGCCGAAAGATATGTGATACGAACTTCTTTATGAGCCTGTGTGTATGCGCTGCGTAATCCCGTAATATATATCTTTGAACTTGTGACCACTTGTAACCGGGTTGCTGACTGGAAGACACTTGCTGTACTTTCGCAGTTCCACGAAGTCGAAGTACCAACGGAACACATATCTTTTATTAGGTTAATGTTTCCATTAACATGAGTTTTGACTGGAAAACTATTGGTGAACAAGTGTCATCGCTTCACCTGGAAATGAATTGTCCCTCTGAAGAATACACCATTCAACAGTTGAAAACTGACCTTGAAATTGTAAGTGAATTAGACCCTTAATCGTTCTACTCAATGTGCAATGCTGTTCTTGATGAATTGAAAGAAGTATGCCTTTTCATTTTCAGGAGAAAAAGAAGTATTTGGCTAATGATGTAAATTGTGACTACGGTGGTTACAAATGGTGAATTAATTCTTACATTTTTTCTTCATTTATGTTATTTTGTCCCTACATTATTCTTATCTCTAAGATGTATTTGATTGCTGATGGATAACTAAATGACTTTGTCTTTCTTATCAGGATCGCACGCTTCAAGAAGTCACTAGAAGATCATCGAGGCTTTTTGACCAAGCTGTTTACGCTTGCAAATAATTCGAATGGCGTCGATACGCTTATCGTATATTGCGATTATTATAAAAATGAAGTTCAGCCTGAAGACGCTTTTATTAAGAGTACAGAATCCATAAAAAAAAAAATTATTTGATCAACTTTTATCAACGATTAAAGGTGTTAATAATTTTTCAATCTGTAACAGCAGAAGAAATCAACATTCCATATATACTTGGTTTGGTATTCAAGATGTTGGGTTACAATGACAAAATTACTGTAGAAATACTTAACGACGTTTGGGGAATACTCAGTAGCTATGTCAGGTAGTACTTTTTAAGCTAGCTTACTTTTTCAATAAGCAATCACATATATTGTTTCTGTAAAGTTTTCTAATGTATAATTTACCAACTCTTTTAGTTCTCTTGATGTTTACTCCTATGGAAAGTACAATCTTTTCCCTCTTAGCGGTGAGCATCAGTTGTTTCGAAATTTTCTCTTTTTCATATTTTTACTGTATTTCATATTTTCCATCGAAGCGTTATAAGTAACAGCTGATTTGAAAATCTTTAGTTATGCAATGTATGAATTTCAGTTGCCAATATGGTCATTATGGCTGATGCCGATTTGAGTGCTGCAGTTCTTGCCTTCATTAGATCACGTAATTCTTACTTTGGAATATCCAGAGTTCTTGTTCAAGAGCCAGTTATGGAAAAACTAGTGGACACAGCTCGGATTTATGGATGTAAAATAGAAGTTCTGTCTGATTTATACGTGTTTCGCAATTCTGTGGAAGCTTTGGGAAATTTGCACGGCTCAAAACGAGCTGGAGCAATCTCTGTATGGTCTGAGAATATCATCGCTGCTAAAAAATTTGCTGCAGAGGCAGAGGTAAAATTAGAAATTACATTCATAGTTCAGTCGATGATTTTATTTTTTGATACTTTACATCATGGGATTACATGTGCTGCAGATTTGCACGATTTGGATAAACGCACATGGAGAACTTCATCCCGGTCTTGAATCCCTCACATATTCCATACCACCCTTCTTCGATTACTTTGTACATCCTGACTTCAAGACTAGAAATGATTGCCTTGATGATGATTGTAAAACTGCGAAGACTTTTGACCTCTTTTATGGTGGACAATGGCAAACTCCTGCTGAAGGAAAATATTGGACCAACCCTGCCAACACCGCTTATGCTCAAGCCACAGGGTAAGAGAATTACGTTTTATCAGAAAATTTATATGTTTTATTGTACGTAAATTTATATTTTCAGAGAAGATCTCAAGAAATGTACAAAAGTCGCACGTTCAGCATTTAAAATCTGGCGTTCTACCGAAATGCGGAAGAGAGCACAAACTATCAAATGTTTTGCAAAGAGACTTCAAGCAAATGGGTGAGTTCCGGATGATTGCCATCTCTGAAGATATAGGTAATTATATCTAACTATAATTAACATAGACATTTTTTCTCAGGGAATCGGAATATGCTGATCTGATTATAAGATTAGTTGACCTACCATTGGTACATGGAACTTCAGCATCGATAGTAAAAGATGGTTGGGCTGAGATATTAACCACACGAGAACCAGTCGGAGTTGTTGTCATTGCCTCAAACGATCAGAATGAGCTGTTTGAAAGACTGGTAGTAGCATCTGTGACTGGCAATGCTGTTATAGTTCTGTTTAATAGTAAGAGCTGTGTTTCTTTCGCACCGTATTGCGATATGCTAGCAACTTGCGGCTTTCCAGCTGGTGTAATTAACTGTTTGTTCACCAATGGTACGTCAATTCTAAATCTGAATACCGAATCCATTAACAAAGTACTTGGAAACCTTAATGACGATTTGAAACTATCGAGTTTTGACTCATGCAAAGTTAACGACATATTTCGTACGCGATATTACATGAACATATACAAAAAGATGTTCAACTTTGTAACAAAGCCTAAGTCTGTGTGGCTGCAACGTGGGTAAAAACGGTAAAACTTCCGTCTGGTAAGGAACTCACTATATATTTAATAACTTTGGTAGAAATATCATATTATTGAGAATCTGAAAATTGAATTATATTTTTTTTCAATGAATACAACAATCCGTATTAATCTAACATTTGTACGCTTAATAAAATAAAACTGAACTCGTGTTATGGATTACATTTGTATTCTAAAGATTTCAAGTTTTCGCGGGTATTTCGAGCGGTGAAAATATAAAATATCCCTATACCAATTCCCTAGTTGAAACATGGTCGAACTAAAACAGTAGATTAGGCAGTGGCGTCTCCACCAGGGAACTATGCGTTTAACGCGAAACGTAAATATTACGCAATACAGTGAATTTGACGCTCGATAAATGATTTGAAAACAATAAATGTGACCGATAATCGCGTGAGTGGTGTCGGAGGATTGATTGGCGTTATTTCGCTAGTGAAAGTGTCGAACGGTGTGAAAACTGATCGTTTTACAACCTGGCCGCTCTCGGAGAAATGTCAAAATGGCGTCTTCGCAGGACGCTTGGTACCTTTCGCTGTTGGGTTTAGCCGAAAATTTTCGTACTTCGAGCCCGCCGAATATAAAATCGTGCATTCAGTGTCTGCAGGCCGTTTTTAACTTTAAGCCGCCGCCCCGGGTCGAAGCCAGAACGCATTTACAACTGGGCAACATCCTACTCACGCACACCAAAAACATTGACCTGGCGCGATCCCACCTCGAACAAGCGGTCAGTTTTCTATTTTATCACACACACTGGATGCGGTTTGATCTGCCTTGACTATTCCCCGATTTTTCGCCGTTCGAAAATGTTTCATCAGTCATTTTTTCGCTGCTCAACAATCCTAACCTGTCTCCCGAATTTCCACGGCACACCCCCTAATTGAACCAGTTAAGGACTGGGGAATCAATCGCTGCGAAACAACTGGCGGCATTCCTGGTCTTAAATTCTCTTACAGATCTTTAAATTCTGCCATGAAATTGAGTTACTACTCAGCCATAAATCTTGACAACTCTATATTATTTTTGTTTATTTTCAGTGGATGTTGAGCCAAAATATCAATGCCTTTGATGATGTGAAATTTGAAGCAGCGAGTGTTGTTGCCGAACTGTATGACCAGCAGCAACAATCAAGTCTTAGCAAACCGATCTTGAGAAAGGCCATAGAACTCTCACAGCACAATGTTTACTGGCATTGTCGGCTGATTTTTCAGCTCGCTGTAAGTATGACAAGAAATTTAATTATACGATGTGCATTTTCATAAATATTCACCTCGATTTGATGTTTATCAATATTTTTTCAGCAAATCCATGCGTCGGAAAAAGACCTTGGGGTAGCCGGTAGTTTGCTCGGAGTTGGAGTAGATTATTCTCACATAAGTAACGCTAGCTACACTCGTGTTTTGTTTTTACTAAGTAAAGCAATGGTTTTATTGATAGACAAAAAATTTACCGAGGTACCAGCGCTCCTCAATCAAGCTGGGCATCTTATCGAAACTTGGCAGGCTAGTCCACACCAAAAAGAATATTTGAAAGTGTATTTCTTAGTGCTTCAAGTTTGTCATTGTCTCATGGCTGGTCAAGTAAAAAGTGTTAAACCTTGCCTCAAACAGTTACAACAAAGTATACAAACGATAATGTCACCAAGTTGGCCTTCCGACGAAATAGTCACTGGTTCAAATATCGGAGACATGTTTGTATGGATGCCCAAAGAACATTTGTATGTTTTGGTTTACCTCGTGACTGTTATGCATTCCATGCAGGCCGGTTATATGGATAAAGCTCAAAAATATACTGACAAGGCTCTCACGCAGATTGAAAAACTCAAGAGTAAGTTGAAACTCATTAAAAATTATGTAGACTAGTATAAAAGGTTGATTACACTTGCAGATTTTAAAATAAGTAGTTTCTTTAAAATAGAAATTCTTTCAAATAAGTATTTTTGAGAATTACTGTCCTTGACAAAATTTGACTTTGGTGATCTATTTGTGTAATTTATAAATTTTCCCTCTCATAGTTGTTGACAACAAGCCGATACTATCTGTATTTCAACTAATGCTATTGGAGCACATTGTTATGTGTCGGCTTGTTATGGGAAACAAAAGTTTAGCCCTTGCAGAGATATCCCAGGCTTGCCAACTTTGCAGGCGGCAACCGCGACTCTTACAAAGTCATAAACCACAGTTACATGCTCTGTTGGGACTTTACGCTATGTCAATGAATTGTATGGAGGCGGCAGAGGCACAATTCACAGCTGCACTCAGAGTGAGTAAAAAATTTCATATCGGTCTGACGCTGCTGTTTTAATGATAATTTTGCTCAATTATTTACATTGGCTACCATTTTGGATAAATTATTTTTTCATGTAAAATTATTTGGCCACTTATAAACTATGTTACAGACATCACAGGAAAGAGAACTTTGGACATTTGCAAATTTAAATTTAGCAATAGTTTACCTCAGAACGAAAAGAGACGCTGAATTAGGTGCGCTACTTGAAAGGATAAACCCTGAATCTTTACCTTCACATTCCCACTCTTTACGAGCGGCGGCGTACTACGTTCAAGGACTTCAAGCTTTCTTTGGGGCCCGATATAACGAAGCCAAGTAAGAAATGCATTCGTACGCATCTGAGGTATTAGTCTCAGCAAAAGTAACAGGGAGGATGATATTATTGAACAAAACGAATGTGTCTTATTTCTGTAGAAGATATCTTCGGGAAACTCTGAAAATGGCCAACTCCGAAGATCTCAATCGGTTGACATCGTGCAGCTTAGTTCTACTGGGTCACATATTCCTGTCTCTTGGAAATAGTAGAGAATCCATGAATATGGTAACGCCTGCAATGCAACTGGCTTCCAAAATACCAGATGTACACGTCCAATTATGGGCTAGTGCAATTCTCAAAGGTAAATATAATTACAAGCAAACGCCGTTCATGTTACATATTTCTTCGTATTCAAGACGGCATTATCTGTCACCCGTCTGTTTCCTCTTGTTCTATTGTTGACGAAATATTTATTCGATCTCATTGCAGATCTCTACAGATTATGCGGTGATCCAAATCGTGAAAGTGAAGCGTATCAGACGCATTGCAATTTTTCTCAGATGCTATTAAAGGACCATTTTCAAAGCACCCAAATGGGCGAGCATACGCTAATTCAGTGGACTGACGGACCTATCCCCCCTCTGCCAAGCAATCCACCTCCATCCACGTCTCAAGGTGTTCTCTAACCAATCCTAAAAAATTGAACGAAATAACCTACTCGCGGATTTACTTAATAATTTGATATCATCGTCGGTCATGATTGCCCCCTGGACTTTGACAGTGGCTGTAAAACCTGTTTTTGAGGCAAGCATGAATGGCAGTACAATAATTGTGTCAAAACTCAAAATGCCAGACGGACCTAAAGCAGGTATAAGAGTTGAATGCTGGGAGGCAAAAATACACTCTGAGGAGGATCAAGATTATATTAGAGATTATTACGAAAAAGAAAGTGCCGAGGAAGTAAACTTGCATTAAATTAGCGTGTAGCAACGCTCTTTGTACCACATACAAATCTAGCCACGTTGATTCTAATGTGTTGAAATTTTTTTTGTACTTTATTATGATCCACAATGTTAGAATCCTTGTTGCAACACTCTCTTCAAAAATGTCTACTTGTTGGAAAGAACCTATTGCGCTTCTGTTGCTAATCACTCATACTTTTTCACAATTTAGAAGTGTCAAATTTATTGACCCTTATATCATATAATTGAGGTTTTCTTGGATTCATTACTATGAACAAAATTCTCTTTTCGTTTCAAAGTGACTCCTAGACTGATTAGTCTCTGAAATTATGTCATGCTTGTATTTCGTTTTTCATTGATTGATTTCCGTTAGAAGAAGGCAGAGCAAGCAATTTTCAGTTGGTTTAAAAAATTATATTTTTTCTCTGCAACTTACTTGACTATGTCACGACATATGTCTGAGCAAAATTTTACAACAGTTTCCGAACTACTCTTTGCAACCTTAACTATACGATCCCGGGAATGTTGCTAATTTAATGTCAATTGGATAAAACAATTTTTTTCGCATGCGACGAAATATTTGGTCGACATTCTTCAATTGAAAATCAAAACTATTTGAAGGAATAACATGAAGGTATTCAAAAACAAACAGAAAATGCACTGGGCAAAAGCAAGATGTTATTTTATGGAATAAATTGCATCACAGAAGTATAAAAAACGGTGGATGTAAAGTGTGTGTAAATCGTACAAATTTAACTGAAGGTAATAATTAAAAGTGAAAAAAAAATAAGCAAAGGGGTGAAAGGAAAGGGACACTACGTACCACGGTGTACAGTAGTAAGTAAAATGATGGTAAAAGAAAAAAAGTTGTAAGTGACGAGAAATACAGGGTATGCCAAAAAAGCGATTCAAGGTATTTTTTCATACATACATATATATGTATATTTATTTAAATATATAAAGTGTATAAGTTGAAATGCTGAAAATAATAATGATTATCGTGTTTGATTTTCTTTTTTGGCACAACCTTGTATAATATTACTGTTATTATTATCTATAATAATAATGATAGGCGAAAAAAAAAAACTCAATGATAAGAATCGTAAATTTAATATAAATATTAAAGAAAAAAGTTATTAAAGAATTAACATGACATATATAGAGCTGCAGGGGCCTTAGCGCTCGGTAACTTGAACCAACGAAAGACATTAGGTCAATATTTCAATCGTTTAAGTTACCCCAGCGTCTTGTACATAATTTAACGATTATATTTACAAGATACAAGGAAGTGAGGAGGCGTAAACGTAATAATTTCAAAGAATTATTATTATTATTATTATTATTAATATCGAGTAGTATTTATATAAGCGTGGACTAAGTGCGTTGTGAGGGAAAGAGTGCTGTGTAGAATAAATTGAACAGAGGGCTAAATATGTACTATATACATATATATATATATAAAAATCTTATCGTTGCTGTCACACCATACAAAATTTTTATAATATTCAATCCAAGTTAGCTACTATTTAAGCTGAGTAAATTGCCATTACCGATGTCGTGTAAAGAGAAATTTTTTACATTGCTTTATGACTTGATTGAAATGTTAGGAAAGTCATTCAAAATCAGATTTGAGTTTCATTTCTGGAGGACGAAATTAGTCCCATAATGCTTGATGTTGATTCAACAAATTTATTTAATCATGTTACCATAAAAATTCATCTGTTCTGAATTAAGAATGTTTTCCGACACTACTCTATCTCTGATTACGCCCCTAGATATGGCCGCATGGAATATTAAACTTAAGATAACTACTTCTAAACATCCCGGGAGAGTGCTATTGTACATATACGTTATACATACTAGTATCTACGCGAAAGAAAGAGTGAGCGAGAGAAAAAGAAATCAATACAAAAATTTGGTAAATATGAGAAATCCTATATCAAAGATTTAGGGTTGTTTTATTAGGATGAGCTTGTATATAGATTAAAATAAAACAAATAAAAAGTAACAAAAAAGAAAAAAAAAAGGAAAGACAGAAAACATTCAGCAGTTTTCTGTAATCTCAAATCAAGCCCAGCGACACTTGGATTTAGATTACACATAGGGCGTAGTGTTGTAAGTATACTATTGAGTGCATGAGACTGGGAGAGAGAGAGTTGGGGAAAGATTGTGAAAACCAGAACTCTTAAATTCTTGTACAGGCTGTTTTACCACAAATTGTATGTATTTTTTAAATATTAGAAAAAGGTAACACACTAAATACTCGAAATCGTTCGTTTGATCCTGAGCTGTTTAGTCCTTTCCCACTGCTTGTTTGAAAATGATGTTAATGTCCAGAACAACGTGGCTTTGATTCCTATAAATTTTTTGCCTTTTTCATCTTTTGTCTAGCTCTGATATAGAAACCAAATTGATACGTTGAAAGTATATAAAACAATAATTTACGTGACATAAACTATATCTTCGTATACTTCGAATTTTGTACTGTAGGGCTGTATCAGACATTGGCAAAAAAAAAAAAAAAAAAAATAATTGACTATAATCGTGGTGGCAAGGGGTGATGTAATTAAAACAGACAAAGATAGCACAATCCATTCTATTCTACACAGTGTATTTTACTTTTATATTTTCGAGTTGCATAAATTACTTTTTTTCGTAGCCACTTCCCGCGTATACAAATATATACTTTGATATTAAATAGATACCTATTTATTTTTTCAATAAAAACCAATTGTTATTATTCGGTTTTAATATAAATTATGCATATGTATATATATATATATATATATATATATATATATATATATCTATGTGTGTGTGTGTTTGTGCTTATGTTTTTATTGTTATATCCATTGTTCCGTAACATAATTTCGAATTCAACAATAACGCGTTTTGAGCGAAAATTTTCATACAAAGGATCTAAACAGAATTACGTAAGTGTTGTTAGAAAGCTTGTTACTTTAATCTCATTTTCTTCACTTTATTTAATTCATAATAATTTATATACAATAGTACATTATCTCCTTCATCAACTATCAATTATTTCCATTACATTTTATTTCATTTACACGAGTTACTTTCTGTACCAGACCTGGAGAGACTTCATACGTTTAACTTTTTTCTGTAATTGCAGAATGCCGTACAACAAAGCCTCTGCGGTTGGGGGACATCCTGCGGGGAAAACGGAATGCACAAATTCCACAATTAATCACAAATAAAAAAAACTTTTATCTGGAGAATCATTTTTTTTCTCTGATATTTCGTAAGTCTGACTTAATTAATGTCGCAATATTGCTTCAGTCTAACTTACCAGGTACGTATATGTCAACAGGGACTAATCTGTCGCAGCCTCTGACGACCGAGTAACTGTAGTGATAATATCCGCCACCGTTAGCACAGCTGCCCATAGAAATGACCCAGCGTGGTTCCATCATTTGATCGTAAACCTTTCTCAATGCTGGAGCCATTTTATTTGTCACTGTCCCAGCGACAATCATGACATCAACTTGCCTGGGCGAAGCTCTGAAGACCACACCAAATCTGTCCATATCGTATCGCGGGGCGGCTATGTGCATCATTTCAACGGCACAGCAAGCCAAGCCGAAAGTCATGGGCCACAACGATCCTTTGCGACCCCAATTCAGCAAGTCGTCCAAACGGGCCACTGCATATTCTGCCCAGTTGCTGGTCTCTTGGAACGGACTGTAAGGACGTGGAACTTTCTTACTTTCCGCCTCTGCCAGCTTCCCGCCATCCTTTACTTGCGGTGCAGTTTCTACAGATCGAACCTGAGTCGCTGCTGGTGCCAATCCATTTTGGCGTGCAAAGGCTGCGAGGCCTTGTTGTGCACTGCCTGCGAAGATTTTTCAACAATGAAAAAACATGATCGTAATATGAATTTAATTATAGTCTAATGCGCAGTCAACATGCAATGCGTATATATGTAAAACACAGTTTTAAGGTTATGTTAGATAACGTAAAGTGGGCAACGACCAAACGTTTTTACCAACTATATTCTGAATAGTACATACACTAGATCATTACGTAATGCAGCAGTCTGGCTTTTCTTAATCTACCTGCATCTGCTATTGACAAAAAAAATTTCAACGACAAAATATTCCAAGTGTTGAGTTGATGCTAGAGTGAGGTCAGACGGTTATGATTAGTCGCGAATAGTTGCAAACAGTTGAAACTCGTGTCGAGAGGAAGCGAAATATGTCAGAGAAATCTTTACTCGTAGCAGACTTTTAATTTTAGTCAAAATATTCTTTGTTATCACACTTACGATTTAACACAATTGAACGCAACATCTTTTGGCTCGACCGTGCACTGACGTCAGAGCGTTTCTGCTGTCTGCTAGCTGCTCGGAGAAAATATGCGCATCTTCATCTCACCTCCGTTCAGAGTGCAGCACCGTTGAAAATACTGATGTTGCGCGCAATTTTCTTAAATTCGGATGAGGTACTCTAACATAAAACGAAGTGCTAGTATTCGGTAAAGTCAAAATAACATCATTGCGCGATAGAACCTGTTTACGTTTTATCTTTAATAACATCGCGATCGCAACAAAAATCGTTGTCACGTTGTCGCGAGTGCTTACCGAACTTCGCTCTTCGGTTGTTTCAGTTCTGAACGCGGCGTCGAAAAGTACGGCTGTCTGGTGACGCTGCTCGTCTAAATTTTCGTGGAAATCGTGTTATTGATACACACTTGCATTGAGATGGCGAAATATCGAATACAGCAGGGTCTTATAATGTGGGTAACAATCGTCCGTCGGTATCTAGTCGATTGTGAGTGTAAATATTCAGTAATTCAATGCAGTGGCTAGCGCTTGGCAATGGAAAGTCCTAACGACAAAAAATCTGAGAATTTTCTCTGTCACATCACATGTGATAAACTATAATTCCGGTTGTGTATTTTGGATAATATTCACACAATGTTGGAGAAAAATCTTCGGCAATATCGGGGTGTAAAACAGACTTTTCGCGGGATTTGTCATGTCACAGTGGTGGTGTTAACAATTGAAGAACGATCGCAGTGTTGCCATCTCAACTAATAACTGCCAATTACAGTCAAATATGAAACATGCAAATTAATTTTTCGATTCGAGTATCGTTCGAACGTTATTGCAGTGATGAATTAATGTGAATATTTACGAGCGCTGTGACTTTTGCGCAGGAAAAATGAATACCAGTTGGTGCCGCAGGATATGGCAGAACGGCATGAATTTCAACAGGAATCATAACATCAAAATCAGCCAGCACCGTGAATTCAATCATTTATCCGCAAAGGTAAGAATCTCTTTGTTTGTGCAATCGTGATAAAAGAAAAGGAATAAAGAGCAATCTCTCTAAATAAATATAGTAGTGTAGAATTCATTTGAATACCGTGAAAATTCGCGCCAGTTTTGTTTATGCCTCCCGCATGCCGTAACTATACGTATTCGAATTTTTCTTACTTCGGAAAAGTTCCGACAGGCTGCGCGAAAGTCGCCGCAGTTTACGGAAAAGTTTTTCAATCCACGAGGTATCTCCATCTGGTAACAATAATGTCGACTAATTTAGCCGTGAGAATGCGCGGCGGGATTTAGCACGAATTCATGAATGCAGTTTCGAATTTTGGTCTTCGTCGCTGCGAACTAATTACTAATTGCCGACTTTGCGACGCGTTGGTAGAATCCCTCTTTTAAAACCATATTGAAGTTAGTAACGTTATCATAACGATTCATGTTTGAGGAGAAAACCGTTATTTCGCCATTTTGGAATTGTCTGAAATTCAGTAAACCGCAATAAAACAAAACAAACTCGTATATCGAAATCTTAGTTTCTTCTAAATCATTATAAACTTAAGAAAATAGTGATTTTTTACCCCAATGTTTCGTTACGGTAACGTTGCTAACTTCAACCTAACCGTCTTTTTTTCAATTGAACATCGAAGCATCGCTCGAAACAAACGAGACTCGACAATCTGGGAAAAACCGTTAGTTATTATCATCGCCTCGTGTATTACATACATAATATACAGTTGCATTAGAAAACCGTCCACTGCACGGTGTAACGTGACTTTGACATCGTTGGTTAAGCGTCTATAAGTGGAACGCGGAAGGCTATTGCACATGTATAAACCAAAGACCGAGTGTCAGCGTAATAATTTTTTATCGGTGGATGGTCGTTGCTTCCAACTCGTTTAACCGTGGTGCGAGAAATCTGCTCAGCAGCCGCAGCCGCACCAGCAGCAGCAGTAGTAGTAGTAGTAGCAAGAAAATCGATACCACCCCCGTATACTTTCCCGCGATGCGGATTCTTATCCGCAAGAATTTTATACGTGCAGTAATAAAACGCTGCAGAACAAACGAGCGAGTGTTTTTTGTATAATACATACTAGTTTCAAAATTGGATCCCAACTCTTGCGGCGGGAAAAAGAATGAGAAAAAAAACTAATTTCACGCTGATCGAATTCACCAAATATTACCCTGACATGGCTGTCTCTTAGCAGTCTCTAACACAAGACACGTTATACAGGCTGCAATTTCAAGTATAACTTAGTCGATGCCAAGTGGAGATTTCAAAATTTTGCATCAGAAAGTTAGAAGGAGAGTAACGTCCACGGTACGTTCGCAAAGTCGGGGCTTGCTGGAGGAGATATTGAAACGAGCGCATCGCGTTAGCGAGAGATGGAAGACGGCGATGTAGGGATGGAAGTTTGGATTCGAGGGTTGGGAGTCGGAGTCGGCTGCAGACAGCAGTAGCGCGGTGGGGTGGTTGCCCTCGTCTGCGCTTTGTGCGAATTGCTCGCTCAATAACGCGTCCCCGCCTCTTCCGCCCTCCTCCACCCCCGCGCCTTTCTCTCGCACGTTCTGCTGCTCCAGCTTTCGTACGTTCGTATCGCCTATGTAGGTACCTATAACGTACATACCTAGGCAAAGAGAGCCAACTCGTGCCGCAGCAGCCGCAGGAAGGGCCGTTGCCCCAAAAGGCCTACGGCCTCTCCCTAGCTCCGGAGAAATCAACCGATGGTTACATTATTGGACTAAGTAGATTTTTGTAACGAGATAGTATTCCGAGGTTTTTGGGATTGGTAATCACCAATTTGAAATCAGATTTTGAAAATCCAAGATCGTGGATTCGATGAGGTGGACGAAAATTTCAAATTTCGAATGATCAATCTCGAGTATTGAAAACTTATTGATACACTTAGAACTAGCAAAAAACCGCGAATTAATGTGTTGAAAAATGTTCTCTAAATATCCAAAAAAACAGATTTGAGAATACTCATCACTATGACTCAAAGGGGTCCAAACAGTCTGTTTCGTTACGCTAACTTTACCAACTTCAGCATCCTCTTCATCGAATATCGCTGTCGCCGTACCTTCTCCGATTTTTCATTTCTCCATTTTTTTTCGTACAATTTAGACTTAGGTATTAGAATTCGCATCGCGATTTGTCAAATGCGCGTGCAGTCGATGATCCCCCTCTTCCTCGCGTCTCAATGATGCACAACGACGGCGATACCCGATCAATGAATGTATACCTGCAGGGTGTTCTCGGCTCTTTTGTTTTCCGGATTCCGTGCACGGGAGTAAAACGCGTTCGTTCGGACGCGGCCCGCGCCTCCTCTACA
The DNA here is from genome assembly GCF_021155765.1 of Diprion similis. Taxonomy (NCBI): domain Eukaryota; kingdom Metazoa; phylum Arthropoda; class Insecta; order Hymenoptera; family Diprionidae; genus Diprion; species Diprion similis. The sequence continues at coordinate 1,155,107 of NC_060113.1, read as the reverse complement.
CGGGTATCGATCCCCAGCCTCTCTTCCTTCCGTTGGACCATTTTCCGCACGGCCATCGAGCTTTCGACGATATTCACTTTCACCCGTCGCGGTTATAGCTGGTAGACAGGAAAAGCTGGGCTCTCGATATAACAGTCTAAATAGATCTAATATAAAGGGATGAATTTTATTAAATAGATCTAGTATAAGGGGATGAATTTTATCTCATATACTTGCAGCGGATAAGTCATAAGTTAATCTTTCAGCAAAAATTATTATTTCCTCCGTCAATATAATATGTATAACATAATGAACTATATTTAGTGTTACGCATGCAGATGTCTTTCAAAATCAAAACTTTATATATTTCAAATTAAGGAACGATTCGAAACTTGACAAGAATAAACCCTGAAAATTTCGAATTCATATAACAACCATTTTCTTATCATATACAATTATATAAACTTAATAGCATCATTTTTATCAAACTAATATATATAAAGAAATAATTGTAACAAAAATTTCAACTTTCCAGTTTCCGTGTAACCAATGCATTTCTCGATGGTGATGATGATGATGATGATGACGAAAAAATCGCTCCAACCGGTTGTTCGACGCATTGCAGCTATCGTCGCTATTCTTTGCTATACAAGGTCGGCGCATTTCAATAATACGTTTAATGCGTATTCGTGTAATGTACGTACACAGTGAACACCGTCTGGCGAAGTATACAAATGTTTGCGCACACGATCGCCTTTCGCTCCTCCTCCCTCCCCCCTAATTTAATTTTTTTCAAAATTCAGGCTTTTTCTTATATACTCAAGTCCATCCGCGATATTTTCAAAACGAAAAGTTGCAGCTAGTTTACTATAATATACTATCATCATTAATTATTAGATTGATGAATAATTACCGTCAATTCATTACTTCCACATGCTATTTGTTATCCATAAATCGTTTGATAATATTGCGGTACGAATCGTGTAAATATACTAATTTCTTGATGACTATACATAATCGCGATGATTTTATATCATCTAAATTCTACTCGCGATTTTATTTTCTCTCTCTCTCTCTTTCTCTGTTTTATTTATTTTATTTTTTCCTCTTTCTTGCCTGACTCGGTGAACATACAAGTTTAGACTTTATACATATGCGTACAAATGTAAAAAAAAAAAAAAAGGAAAGAAAGAAAGAAAGAAAGAAACGATTTCAACTAGCGAAGAATGTCTTGATTTAGGAATTTCCGAGTGTGTAGCATGTATAATTCATTATACATTAGCCGTATAAATCCATTACATATAAATATATAATGTTGTAAGTAGTTGTGGGCGTGGAGGCGACGATATATATATAAATGGCACGCGTATCTATTTATATATAAGATGGATAAAGCTGTAAAGGCAACCGACCCCGCGGTCTTGACTCCACACGCTGACCCGTCCGAGATGATTGTACGATGGATATTTTTTATATGACTAAACATCGGATCTTGTACCCAGACATACTGTATTAGCAAAAATTATCACAACCTCGCAACATAATCGTATTATATACAGACGTACTCCGCTGCTGCAGAGCAACGATTTATTCCGCAACAAATTGTATTCTAATGTATATTATAATAGAATCTGCACGTTAGGTGTTCGAATATTATTATCGCCTGGATAATTATTTATTATCGATGGTAATATTCGGTGCAATAACGTATAATAGTTTTTATTTTTCATATCGTCGTTTCTTTTGCTCCTTCACAACTGGAACGCGGGGAAAAAAATCTTTCAACGGTTTAGGTATAGAGATTCGTGTTTATTCCTTACATTTACATTATGTTGGTTATAAGGTATTTGGATTACACTCAGTCCTAAATATTCGTGTGTGTGTGTGTGTGTGTGTGTGTGCAATACTGCAGAAAAAAGCTTGTAATTGCGTATACCAACGACGAGTAAAAGGAAAAACGAAAGATAGAGATAGAGAGAGAGATAGAGTAGAGACGCGAAATTAGCCGCGAGAGTAGGACTGACTTGATCACAAAGGGGCAAAAAGATAATCTCAAATGCCACAGCGCTGCTGCACGTGCCTCGGCCCAGTATTCGCGTATCACAAGTATTCAAGAGAGAGCGAGTGTGCGACGCGACGAACATGTACACCGCAGCCAGGGACGACCGTCGTCGGTTGCCGAGAGATCGAGTTGCCAGATAGGCAACATTGTAGCCGAATAGAAAGAGACGGCTGATACCTTGATATAATGGCATACGTACAGTTAGGTTCAAATATGCGAGTCTATATCGTCCACCGTTCTCTCTCTCTTTCTCTCCCTCTCTCTCTGTCTGCCGCGTACACAGGCGTCGTTGAGCGATCGAGAAGTAAAGGAAGGAAATAAGTTGAGAGAAAGAAAGAAAGAAAGAAAGAAAGAAGGAGGTGAAGGAGTCGAAACCGACCTTGACCTTGTCCATGCAGGCTTGCCTGCACGCCGAGTTGCAGCGGCGAGACATCGAGCTCAAATACGTGTATACGTGTAAGCACATTGGTATGTATGTACATACAATTGTACATACGGTTTATATGAATACAACGTATGATGACACATACGTGCAATGTACATTGGTCAAAACAAAATATATATGCATGTATATTTATATATATATATATGTATATAAATAATCTGACTTCAACTCTTTCCAGAGTGCAGCAAATAAACGGCCGCTAGCCAGCTATTTCAAGCCGAAGCAGGTGAACGTCGACCCGCCGTCTCTTCCCTCCTGGATGCAGCGGTCCCTCGATCCGGTATCCATATGACTCGACTCGAGTCGACTTGGTTCGGTTCGGCTCGGATCGAATCGACTCTGCGTCGCCCTGTAGACGAGAAATCGAGACGGCCAGGTGGCGAAAGAGCAGTTGCACGCACCCCGAGTACGTCTACGTATTTACGCACCGTCTATGACGTGGGTAGAGGTAGGCAGAGGAGCTGTACCGATGTATGTATGTATGTATGTTACAGGAATCGGGACATCGGACGGAGGGATTTCTAAATTCGAAAGCATAACGCGAATGCAGCGAGGAGGCAGGTGCAATTTAGTTGCCCTTCGGAAGCTATTCTATGTACGAAAAGGAAAAGCTTGGAATTTCTATTTTCCGATATCGCTGTTGTTTTTTTTTTCTTTCTTTCTTTCTTCCTTTTTTTTCATAATCTAATCGTTGGTTTAAGTTTAGAATATATCGATCTTAGACAACAAAAAAAAGATTGTTTTAGTAATCGAAGTTTTGGAGAATTAGATCTCCCTCAAGTTTAGTTATCACGGTTTTTAGTAAACAGAATAGAAAAAAACAACAAGAAAAAAACGCAAATTTCAACTCAAGTTCAAATGTAATTTATTCGATTCGAATTACATTGTACATACATAGATACATACATCCTGTACTCTAACGGAAAGTCTCTACCTAGCGCAGGGGAAAACCCAGAGATTCAGTTGTTTTCTAATTTGTTTTTTTCTTTCTTACTCTCGTTGCCTAGGTGTGCAGAATCGTTTGGAATTCAGACCGCAATGACTTGTGACAATATTTCAAACCTCAAGATTATTGGCTCACTTTTATTATTATTATTATTATTATTATTATTTTATTTCGAATCAAAACTAGAACGAGTTTCCTTTCTAATTAAATTTTATGTGCCAATGACCGTCAGCGACTCAAGTGACATAATCATTGATATATTATATAATCATAGACATGTAAAATTTCTATGTAAGAAAAACTCGTATCAGTTTTGATACCAAACATAAAAAAAAAAAAAAAAAAAATAGTGAGTCACTGGAAACCTATTAACGAACATAACTGTACTTGTGGTAATTCCATTGTATAAATGGGTATATGTATATGTATATTATTTGTCTACAATATCACACCTCTGGACGTTCTTACAAATCTATATAATTATAGTTATAGGGATAGATTTTTGGTGGTGAACTTTGCGCCAGAGGGTTGGTGACCAAAGGTCGTCGTCGTCGTCGTCGCCGGCTGGTTCGCGGGGGTGACTGACTGCCTCCCATCCCCTCTTCATCCCCCCTTCATCCCCCCTTCATCCCCCACCTGGAAGGATAGGACGGGTAGGACCTCTGAAAGCCGGCCGGTGCCTTGGGTGGCGGCATGAAGAAACAGGTGCGGCCGCCGGAGCCCCATCGATGCGACAGTGGCGCCGCGGAGTGGAAGCTCGTTTCAGTTTCGGTCAAGATGGGCGAAACTCGCCGGGCAGTAGCTTAGACTCTACCTACAAGACAACACCGCACCTAAATGTTTCCTAACAAGAAGTATATTAATTGTATAACAAGTGATTAGTTTTTGAAAATCGAAAGAAAAAAAAATAACGAAAATAACGAAATACACACACACACAAAAACATAAATAAAATAAATACATATATATATATATATACGTGTGCGTGTACATATATACATATATATATATATTGGGTGTATATGTGTATATATATATATATATATGTATATATGTATGAGAAAAATCTATTTAATACGTAAACTGTAGAAAAACAAGAAAAAGGAAATCAGGCAACAAAAGGATTAATTAATAAAGTACATCGATGTTAATAAGAATTGAATTAAAATTTGAAAAAAAAAGAATAGAAAAAAAATAATAAATAAACAAACAAACAAATAAAATTAAAAAGCAAAAGCAATCGATAAAACAAACGAGATATTGCATTGTAAGATTGATTTTTTTTTTTTTTCTTTTGTGTGTTTTTTCTTTCTCTCATTTGTTAGTGTTGTAATATATATAACTGCTGTAACGCTTGGCTATTGTGAAAAGAGGAGAGAAAAACGATAAAGAAATAATATTAAATATTGAAAGAGAAAATAAAATAACACCTGGGACGTTGCACCCGTACGACAACAATATTAAATATCAATCATTTAATATCTATTTTTCTAAAGAATAAAAACACACGAAAAAAGAAAAAAAAAAGAAACGCCGTATTGATATGTCCTGTGCGATACACTCGACGCTATAAGTGATTATTTGCGTGATTGTGCGTGTGTGGGGTAATTTCAAAATAGAAAAAAGAAAAGCGCGAGCAAAAAAAAAAAAAAATAAACAAAAGAAAAACGAACAAAACAAGATCGTCCCTTATTATATTCACTGCAATAAGCAATGACCATACGTTTGTGCATACATGATATATACTACTTGCCACAGTGCAGTATGTATATACCCATGTATGTATATACGTATGCCTGTGTGTAGCAGGAAGGGTTAATTTCTCGGTTTTCGGTTTCGTGTGTTCCTTCACTAACTTCTAGTCTGTTTTCCAACTCTATAACATCGAACCCTACTTATGGTTTTCTGTCTGTATTTAAAGACGGCGGTGAGATAGCCGTGCAGCGGGGTTTAGACTTGCTCCTCTACTCGGTTGCTAGAAACGGTCGAAACCGTCCGTCTACTCTAAGCAAGCGTTTGAAATTCTTCTAGTTTGTTTCCCATGATCGGTAATCCCATCTGATCCATCCGCGTTCGTATTCTTTCAATTAATCTCTCCCCCCCCCCCCCCCCCCCCTCTATTCGCGTTTCCGCGTCGTCTGTATTTGTAAAGTGCACAGCCGACACACCCTTTGACACTCGACATCCGTCTCGCATCGGCTCTCTTCTCTCTCTGTCTCTCTCGTTCGCTCTCCGGAGCGACCCGCGTTCTTCATCACTTCTCCTCTCCTCTCCTCTCCTCTCCACTCCGACGCTCGCAGATCTCCGTACACACGTATACATATATATATATATCTATATATATTATATATGCACATGGACTCTCCGCTGAGAAAAGATACCGGCGAGATTTTTATCCTCCGCCTCTTTCTTTCCTTCCTTCCTTTTCTACTTACTTCTTCTCCCTTGCGCGTTATTTCTTCTCATACTTTTACATTCCTATTTTTCTCTCTCTCTCTTTCTCTCTTTCTTCTTTCTTTTAACGATCTTACTTAGTCAATCGAAATCAGACTCACGTCGTCCGGCTGAAATTGTTTCGCTGGCTGAATAAAAACACGTTGTTATCCATATACTTGATGAAAATTGAACTTTTCACATCCTTTGCATTAGTGTTAGGCTTACGGAAGGATCAGAATTCATAGAGCACTGAGAGTAACTCTATAACAAAGCTCTGTTATCCTATCCTCCTTTTGGATCTTTGGCTAACTTGAGTTACTCTCGTGTGACCGACTGTTGCTCTCACTACTCTTCGTCGTCAACTAGGCTTATTATTTCTAATACTTATATTAATATGTATGTATTATACATATACACAAAAAAAAAGTGGTAAAATTCTTCTGTTATTTACTTTAATAGTATAATATTGTTTTAATATTACAGTGGGGTGTTGTTATAGTTACTATACTATATACTTTCCGCGTGTGGGTGGGTGTGTGTGAGAGAGAGAGACTTTTTACTGTGTGCCACTCTCGCTCCATCGAGGGAAGGAAGAAGTAATAAGAAAGAAAGAAGAAAAAAAAAGAAAAAAAGAAAAACTAAACACGCGTATAACGTGCAATATTACACGCATATAACAATACGTATATATCGTATAAATAAACACACCGTGCACGATAGTTCTCTCGTCATACGAGCACGACAGTAAAAAGAAACAAAATTTAAAAAAATAACGAAAATACCAACGATAACGACAAATCTCTGTGGCAGCGATTTTTCGAAGGATATACACAATAGTGAAAGAGTCATAAGGATAGTAAAAAGGATCACCGCGAGAAATCGTCTAAAGGAAAATATAGGGAGGCGGGAGGGAGAAGAAGATATATAAAAATCAGAAGAAAAATCATTATATTCTTTCCAGTATATAAAAATAAGAATCGAAGTTCCATACAGACTGCTGCACAACTATATATAATTATTATTACTAATATTATTATTCGCATGATGGCTGTGAGAATGGAAAACGCTGCGCCGAGGAAACTCAACTACAAAATGATGGTGAGTAGTCTGTGTGATTATATCACTATTATGTTAAGAAAAAAACAAACAAAAACAAAAACCAACCAACAATAATAATAATAATATTTTTATAATGGATCTATAATTAGCTCATAATTTCTGCTCATAGAACATCTTCTCTAATTTTTTTTTTCATTGTTTTTAACCCTACAAACACGTGCAAATGATACGTTACCACGTATAGTGATATATATATATATGCACGCGGTTTAATTCTCCCCGCATTTACGTGCATACATAAGCTCAGAGACGAGCGTCGCCATCATCCTCGGTCGGCTCTTCTACCGACGACGGAATGCTCCGCTTCTCTCTCTCTGTCTCTCTCTCTCTCTCTCTGTCCGATGTCGATGGTGTGTAATTGTACACACATACGTAGCCTGACACGCATATCTCTATATACCATGCATCTGCGTGCGCAACGCGTGTGCGACAAGGATGAAGAGGAGGAGGCGAGGAGGTCCCATTGCCGGTGTAGTTTGACAGCTTGCCACGGGGCGTCTGCCCCACCCAGTATCTCTCTCTTCTTCCTTCTAGAGTTATCTCATTTTGTGACCCGTCCATTCTCTTATATTCTATATTCCATGTTTCTATCTTTTATCGTAGTTTCTCGGCTTCGATTTTTCGCTTCTATAACGAGATCAATTTTATTGTTGTAATAACTATTTTCGTTACGCGTTATACATATACACGTTATGGAGATTTTCATGCTGGATGTTGGCAGCTCTTATATCACTCTACAATAGTATACATACATTTAACCGTTATTTCAAATACTTAAATACCGACCGTCTATTATTCGATATCGTTCAACACTTGACGGCGATACAGTTTACCTGTAGCAAAGTGATTGATTAAACGCTAGGAATATAATAATCACGAGTTTGAAGTTATGAATTTTAGACAATTTCAAAATGGCCACATAACCCTTTTTTTCACCTGCTGCTGCTGTAGGTATATACTCATACGAGAGATGAAGAAAAAAGAAACCGAAAACTAAAACAGGAGAAAGACGATCGTTTGAAAGAGAAAATAATATAATGAAACCCGTCGGGAAACGAAGGGGGGGGGGGGGAGGTCGGAAAGTGCAATGACCATACGGAATCAAAGGATCGCAATATCGAATTTTGGGAAAACTCAATAAAATTTGGTTGAATATGCAGTTAGTATTACTAAATGTAGAAAGGTTCGGGTACACGTATAATAATATTCTATATTAAGCAATCGATGAAAAATTTATTTAATATTTTTTGGCTTTTTTTACTTTCACCTTTCTACAGTTTTTTTTTTTTTTTTTTTTTTTTCATTTCTTTTCTGTCGCCTTTATACACCTCAACTTTTTTTATATGTACGTATAACTTGTTAATAATGCAAATAAAAGGCCTCTGGCGTCTGGCTGCTGCTGCTGCTGCCGCCGCTGTTGCTGCAGGACCTCAAAACCCGCGACGAAATTAATCAATAACTGACGAACCGCTCGTTGCTCTTTGCCTCTACTAACCGCTCTATATGTATACATAGTATACATATACATATACATATATATATACACACATTATGTATATGTACATATTTACTTTTCGCAAGTATATTTCGACGTTTCAGAGCTGAATTTAGTCTGTGATTTTATTGTACATATCAACAGCAGCAGCTACTCGATCTTTCAATCTTTATAATATACTGCATACTATAATAGATCGAAAAATCTTCTGCATAGACGCGATCGAATTTCACGCTTGGAATGAAATAAAAAAAAAAAAAAGATAAAAAAAAAACGCAACCGATATCTTTTCGCCCTTTTAGGATCAATTCCTATATATATATATATATATACTTAACGTTTCATAGACACCACCTCGTTACGTAACCCGGTGGAGTTAAACGAACTTTCTGTTTCCTCGTTGAATGAAGAGAGATTACAAGAAAAAAAAAAAAATAATAATAATAATAATAATAATAATAATAACGATAAGAAGATTATCTGGGGGGGGAAAAAGCGTTCGGATCTATCACTGCTTGGAGATGAATGTTATTTATTTCAGTGGATCTAGTCGACAAATTATATATTCGTATTCGATCGTAAAATTGTATAACGTGTGTATAAAACAGATCGATTTTATCACTTTCGTTATTAAACTGGGATCTTGTATCTCGACGTGTGGTGGGGGACTTTTTTTTTTTTTTTTTTCTTCTTATTTTTTGTCTCCTCTTCTTCTTGCCGAGAAATTATAATTAGTCCTTTATATATTGTATGATTAATTATGCGTAATAATGATAATGAAAAAAACGAGTGTATAAAAACTATGATATCGGCTTGCGATCCTCAATATGAAATTTGTTCACCTTTGCTTTGATGCGATTTACACAACGTTTCGAATATACAATCCAGATTATGCAGCAATGAGAAGTTTAAAAGATTGATGATTTTTTGCATCATTGAAATATAATTGCAAAATATTATCTCCGTGTTAATATATCATCATACATTGTGTAAAAAGAGTTACAAGAATTAATGAAAAAATAAGAATTTTGACAATTTTTACGTATAATCGGGCAATTATCAGTTTGTGTGACACTATGAGATATAGTTTAATTGATCAAGTTGCGTAGTATAACAATAATAATAAAAAATAAAAAATTCTATATGAAAGTTTGAAAAAAAAAAAAATAAAAAAAAAAAAAATCTCTCAGACGTAACCAATTAATGTACAAGTTTTAGACTGCCTGCAAATGTAATTGAAAAAAAGGTGATTTATAAGATATATATCGATTCCAATGCAAATGTAAATTATAGAAAAAAGAATTTAACAAGCAAATAACGACCCGGAGATATTTTTATATCTGCAATGAAAAACTATGGGTAGAACAATCGGAAAAGATGGGAGAGACATCAGGAGCCGAAAAAAGAGAGACGGTCTCTCCTCCTCTATAGGCCCTGCTGGAATATCGATTACTTGTGGTTGCGGCACGCTGCGTCCGTTTTGCGAATGATGGCGGCGTACGTCGACCTACGCCCCTCTCCCCCCCTCGCCCCCCTCTGACTCTCTTTCTCTCTCTTCGTTCCTCTCTTACAATTAGAAAGATGTTGTTTCACTCGAAAAACGGGGTGGGGGTAAAAAAATTTTGAAGAGTCAATATTGCGAATGACCGATATATATCGAAATTTCAAAAATTTGAAAGTAAAATAACGACGGATAAATTGTTCGAAATATTGGTTGGAACTGGTTAGTAGTCATTCTAATCAGCGACACTTTGAAAAATTAAAAGATCGAACAATTTATCTTTCGTTATTTTATTTTCACATGTTTGACGAGTTGAAATTTTGGTATATCGGCCATTTGCAATATATATATATATTGATCCTTCCAAGTTGAAACCCCCATCCGAAAAACGAGTTTTTATTTTGAATTTTTTCGATTCCGTATCTTTAGAAAAGTAAAGGAAATTTGGCGAAAAGCAATAAGTCTCACAGTACAAGTGTAGAGAAAAAAAAAAATTCTGAAATAGTTAATTTGTAGTTATATCGTACAAAAATGCAACCTTCAGGGCGCGAGTTCTACTTGCATTTGTCTGGGTTGTTGTTTTGTTTTTTTTTTTTGTTATTTTTATTTTATTTTTTTTTCATTTGCTTTTCTTGCAATTTTCAAATCAAACTCGGCGCTCTCTTCAATCAAGCTAAAAATCACTGAAAATAATTCACACACTGTTCACATTCATCATTGTCTATCGATTCCATGGGTTAGAAGTATATTTTAAAAATTAACGGCCACCCCATTATATACATACATACATATATAAAGTATATATGATATTATATATATAACATAAATGTACAAAAAAATCACACAGAATTTGGAGGATATATATGTTTAGCCAAACTGTTTTTTTTTTCCCCCTCTTAGTCATTTTTCTTCCTTTTCTTTGTCTTCTTCTTCTTCTTCTTCTTCGACATCGTCTTCTCTTCGAAGAAACGTGCGGTAAAGAGATTAAGGAAAAGATAAAAGCTTGATAAAGATAATAATATCCAACGATGTGCCACGGTGCAACAGTGCAATAGCATGCCTCGCCGTCCGCTTTACGTATCTTTATTTGTCAACGTAAAAGCCTGTGTAATAAGTATGTTTAAGTCCATATTCGTATAGGTATAGGTATAGGTATATATATACACATATATATATATACAATACTACTTGCTATGAGTCACTTGTTTTTCGTCAAATCATTTTCCCTTGCTATCTCCCCCCCCCCCCCCCCCACCACGGCCCTGTTTTTTCTTCCCTTGCCTCGTTTCAACGTCTGCCCCCAAGATTTTCGCTTCGCAATTTTCTCGCGAAAAAAAATTGAAATCATGTATAAATAAATAAAATAAAAAAAATCTCTGTACACCTTCATTCGTATAAGGAAAATTTTCTTGCACGCTTTTCGCATTCAAGCTAACAACAACAACAACAACAACAATAATAGTAATAATAATAATAACAACATACATTAGACGTATTGCAACGAGATTTTTCAACTGCGAGCACTTTTCTGTTGCGTTTTTAATTTATATATATATATATATATATATATATATATATATCATTATTAATAAGCACATTACAATCTTGTTGGCACGTTGGCCTGCGTCTTATAATCTTTCTGACGCAGTTCTCAAATGATGTTTGAAAAAAAATTCGCAACGACCTGTCCTAATTATTTCTATACATACACATATACACATATGTTATTATGCATGCATCTATATATTCGAAGCATCTGATTTTACCCAACGCGACGTTTTATCTACATATATCTATATTATATGTAGGTCGAATCGCTTAGGAATGATGAAAAACTTTAACAGTTTTCCCCATACACGTACGGAAATGAATTATTGATATAATAATTTTATTTCATTTGAGATTTTTGTTAAGGAAAAAAAAAAAAAATTTCCAAGCGTATAAAATATCGTTCCACGGTTAAATATCCCCGAATAATAATAATAAAAATGATAATAGTAATAATAATAATAATTTTTTTTTTTTTTTTTTTAAGTTCAATTCAACTGAACACTTGTTTGTATTACATATTATTATTATATATTGCGTTATATATATGCTGCTCTGAATAATTACTCGGAGTTCTCGTCAGCTCATCTCTTCTGCATGGTTGTTCCTCGTCGAACAGAGTCTAAGAATAATACCTCCTAACCGCAGGCGCGCCTAGACCTGGTAAAATGGATTTCAGGTCGTCGTCGGGCTTTTATGTCGTCTCTACACCTCGCTCTATCTGTCCTTAATTATAAAACAACGCGTCGTTGTGTCAAGGAAAATGAAAGGAAAAAGGAAATTTAAATGTGAAAAATACAGAAGCAGTGTGAAAATAAAGTAATTTTAATAGTAATAATAATAATAGGTAATAACGCTACAATAATAGTGACAATGAATCAAAGCGAACGAATTTAATTGAAATCGTTATTACCATTCTAATAACAATTATCACAGTGATTGTAGGTATTTTTCACTCATTTTATTATTATTTTTTTCTTTCTCTTTTTCATTCTAATGACTTCTTATTTAATATTCGATTTTTGCTCATCCTGTACGCTTACGTGTAATCATCGAGTATAGGTATAATCGAGGATGGTGGATAGAGAAGAGCAGGGCCTAGTTTTCTATTTGGAACACGACCATGGCCCATTTTACGCCGGTTTAACAATAAGTTATACACTCGAGGGGTTTCCCTGGGGCCATTGCAAACTATAGCTATACACATATGCAATGTACAGAGAGAAGAAGAAGAAGAAGAAGAAGAAGAAGAAGAAGAAGAAGAAGAAGAAGAAGAAGAAGAAGAAGAAGAAGAAGAAGAAGGAGGAAAAGGAGGAGGAGTGAGAGGAGAAGAGACACTTGACACGTGTCTCTACTTCATCCACATTTTTTTTTATCCTACTTTGTTTTGTTTTTATTTGATTTGATTCTGGGGTTTTTTTTTGGTTTTTTTTTTTCTGGAATTTTATTTTGAAGTTATTCTTGCAACACGGTTTATAGATCTTCTAATATTGTATGTATGTACCTAGTATGTGAGGAATTTCGTTCAGAATTCGATCAACAGAAAATAGTATTTTTCAGAATTTATTCGAGAATTTTTAAAAAGCTTCTTTTCCAAAATCAATTCAAGTATAATTATAAATAATTGAACAGTTGAGTGAAAAATTTGACAAAAATTCAGGATATTCTTTCGGTATTGGGACAATTGCAGAATATCCCCCCCTCTCCCCCCCCCCCCGTTGTTTTTTTATTTTTCTCCAACAAAATTAGAAATCGTCAGGATCAGACGTTGGTGGCGTTGCCATGGAATATCCCATACAAACGTGTAAGCATGATTGATATGCGGAGAACAAATTTTCCTTTGAACACAACTGAACTCTTTTTATTTGAATATTAAGTAAATTATTAAAAATTATTACAAGCTTCTGTAATATATTTATATTCTATACAACATTTTTTATTTATTTTTTTTTTGTTCTTGCTTCGCTTCGCGATGATTTACGACGTTCGTTGCACGAATTGCGAAACAGCTATACCTAACTCGAAACATCGCGACAATAATAACAATAATAATAATAATAATAAATGACTTATAGCAAAAGAGAGTTAAGATCGTGATAATTATCGGCATGATATACACGTTAATGTAATAACTGTAAATGTGCAGCTTATTAGTAATTTTGCGAGGATTACCTATACGTATAAGGAATTAATTGTAACTAACGGTACCGGAAACGGTGCCTTGCAGAAATACGCTTATTTCTGTCTACCTAACATCGTGCACGTACATCATATGCATATAAATGTACATATATATATATAGATATAGATATAGATATACAGAACCGATTATTATTTATTGCATTTTAATGCAGAGCAATGATTATAAGATATTGCTGTTAATAATTTGAAACAATTGTAACCTAACAAATTGCGATGCGGGAGATTATTTTTATATAACTATCTCTCTCTTCGTAATTTGCATACTGACGGTGCCTGTTCAATGTTTAGAAACAAAAATTAAAGAAAAAAAAAATGTTTCATATCCCATGTATAAAAATTTTAAGTTTTTTTTTTTTTATTTTTTTTTTCTTCCAATATTTAATTGCCAAGTGCCTGAAAAAGGGTTGGTACGATAGGATAAATCGTTCGTCCTTAATTGTGGAAAAGTTGAACGTTGAAAAACACGTTTAATCACAGATAGGTCACGTATTCGGAGACGGATTTGTCGTTTATATGCGAGGAAAAGAGACTCGCGGTGTGTAGTTGCATGTATCCTTGCATGCATATCTCAAGGTGAAGCACTGGAATGCCTGGTATGTGACGGTGGGTGCTGGTGTAACTGGTTCTCTCCTCCACTCGGCCTGGAGTCGAAGTTCGACTTAACTGTGCCTCGTTCAGGACCGTTTTTCAGGGGTGCACAGCGCCCCATTGAGTTACCTCATTCTCTTTTTTTGCAGCCTCGCCTCGTCACTTCTAATTTTTTGCAACCTCCGTTGAGCGGCAACGATTGAATGGAATGAAAAATCAAATCAATACATTTCTTGTATTATCACGTTACACATTTTTTTTAATACATGTGTATTGATATTCATATTCACAGAACGAAGGAATTTTTATTTCTATGTATAGATACGTATAATTTGCACGACTGTACAGTTATTAAACATTCGAGTATTTATAAATAATACAAGTTTACAATGTTATCTGAATTTCGATTCGATCGGAGCTGAAACTTTCGTCCGCCATTTTGAATTTTTTAAATCCGAATTCAGATTCGTTATCAGCTAGACGAAAAATGTATTATTTATGTAAAATATGTGTATTTGCAAAGGGATTATTTTGTCGGAAATGAATTGTTACATTAATTTTTAATAAATATTCAAAAAACTAATATTTAAAATAGGCGGTGAGAATACTGAAAGGGTTAAGTCTTACGAAGCCAAGAAACCTTTCGAAGTAGATTCTGCACACCTTTGCGAAATAATTGAGTGAGTGATTTGCGAAGCCAAGAATTAACATTTGCCTCCATTAAAATGAAAAACTTAGGTTATCTGGTGATAAAATGGCGTCGAGAACCAGCCGCCATTGACGTCATGGAGACATTTTCCAATAGTTTGTATTATGTACATGCCTGCAATGCTCGGGCATGCCGCCAGCCTGCAGTCAGGTTATACCTATCTCGTTCTGGGGTCCAGTGAACGGTTTAGAATCTATTCACCGTTAGCCTGCAGCTATAACTATTATAGATATATAACATATGTATTTATGCCCTCTCTCTTTTTCTTTATCTTTTTCTCTTTCTGTTTTATTCTAATTCTTACAGATTTTCACGCGGAGACATGTAACAAATATACAATATAATTCTTGTAGGTATGAAGAAAAAAAAAATATATATATATATAGAAAGATCGACAAATGGAAGCGTCACAATATCGAATTTTTAAACAAACGATAACTTGATTTATAAAATTTAATGGTATGGAAAGTCGAGGTGTCGTGAATTAAGGAAATATAATCGAAAGGTTGGGATATTGTATATAGAATTGCAAATGTAGAATCGTTAGAATTAATCTCGATAATCATAGATTTTGATGTTCTGTATTTTCAATTTTCTGCACTCAGTCTACTATCTATGTTTCGATTATTCCACGAATTAGATTTTTCCGTATCTTTGATAAATTGGATATTTTTTTTCTGGTACTTTTATAACGTACAACATGAGTTATATCGTTTGTAGACTGCAACTATTTACATCGTGACACAAAACACGTATGCACCTACATACCTGTCTTATTCATGCGGTATACGTTAAAGTACGTTGTTGTTATTATTATTATTATTATTATTATATAGCCGCATAGGCGAGAGCGTCTCAAGTGGTTCAATTACGCTTTGCGGTTGTAAGAAGAAGAAAAAGGTCAAACAGGTTATCATTCGTTCCCTTAATCATCGTGTCTATATTTCCGTCAACCGCGAGCACATCGCATTAACTTTGCATGTATGTACATTGTACATACATATATACAAATTTATACATACAACGTGTAGTCGTTATATATACATATACGTATATATACACAAAAATAATGCATAAGTTTCAGAAACAAAAAATGGATCAACAAATATCGAATATTTTATTTCATATAATATGCACATAATATCTTTCTTTCTCTCTTTTTTTTCATACAATTTTATTCGTTTCCGGAGCGACGCCGTAATTATAGAATAAAATATATACATTATACAAGTGTCGAAACTGCTGCACTAATTGTCAATTAGACTGCTTCGCGTGTATCCAGGACAGACATGTAATCGAGTTTTTCTCCTCGTGTTCTATCTCCTTCGTTAATTCTTCTCCTATCTCTCTGTCCCAATCAAAATTTCATCGAACCGTGTATCAAATTTGTCTCGATTATTATAAATTTGATTCGGTTAACGATTTTTTCAAAGTGTGAGCAAATTTTTTTTTTTTTTTTTTTTTTTTTTTTTTTTTTTTTTTTCAATTTAATTAAAATTTATCAAAAATTGGTATAACATAATCAAAAAAGAAAAAAAAATGGAACAAAGTTTCAAAGTTCCACAATCATTATTTTATTTTTATGCTTCGTTTTATTTGCGTGATACAATTGGCATGGAATGTCTTATACATATCTTCTTGAAAAATACAATATCATTATTATTATTATTGTCGTTGATTTTATTTATATCACGCATTACACACATTGCATTCATGTTAACGGTTAGACATATTTTCAGGGAACGGATGAGGCTATGATATTCTTCTTATCTATCTCTTACTCGGTGACCTCGTCACTCTCTGCAGGCTTTATACATAATACATATTATAATTAGATTATATTTATACGCCTTGTAGTGCTGCGGTATTCTCGATTATAATTCTCGTACTTCTTATCAACGTGCAGTCATTTTTATTCTCATTCAACACTTCGATGTATACATACATATATAAATATATATGTATATATATATATATATATATATATATATATATATATATATATATATATATATATATATATTATATAATTGTATGCCAGAATATCAAAAATTGTATCAATGAATATAAAAAATAACTTCACGAAATGGTAAAAATTTGATCCAATAACTGTATTAAATGTAAACTATATATATATATATATATATACATTTTTACAGTATACGAGAAAAAGAGAGTCATATTTGTTTATGATTAATTTTGAAATACTTCATGTTTATAAGTTCGTCGTCGATTGGTGAAAATAATTTTCATCTGTTATATATACATTTGGTTAATTTAAAAAGTAAACATCAGCTGATTGAACTTAGATTTAATTATTTATACCCAGTCAAATTTTCGGTCTATCTATAACTCTAGACGTCTGTTTTTCTTTTTACTTTCCTTTTTTTTTTTTCCTTCTTCATTTGGTCAGCAAAGAAAAAGAAAATTGCTAGTAAGAGAAAGATATATAGACCGGGAAACGTGTCAGAGCAACAGCAGACTGTCGTAGTTATTAAAGCAGGAAGTAGCATCCGGTCGGCTGGTGTATCACTCTCATGCTGTGTGTGTACCATACTCCATAGGTGCAGTGTAGGCGCTATATGCATACGGTCTCCGTTTTACACGTCACGTTTCGCATACATACCTATATCTACCTACTCCGTTGATGATAAATAAAAGCGGCTCCAATCCGTACTCTTCACTGACTCTATAAATTATATACCTACGGTTAAAGATTATAGAGTAAGTATATATACAATTATAATTATAGACAATAATAATAATAATAATAGACTCTTGATGTGGTCTGCATTCATGGTATTCACTGTATATTAATAACTGTTATTATAACGTGTGTCCATGAGAAAAGTGCGCAATTTATGCGCGTGCGTAAAGTCGTTCGAATTTTATTGGTCGACAATCACTGCCTGATTGAGCAGCCGACGCGATACCAATCGCGATTTTACAAAATTCCCTAGGAACACCCAGCACCGTTAGCTGTGAACTCATAGATACATTTTCTGAAGTCGCGATTAGTATAGCGTCGACTGGTTCAATCAGGCGGTGACTTTCGGGCAATAAAATTCGAACGACTTGACGCACGCATACCAAATTTCGTCTATATCCGGTGAGTAGATTTGACGTGTCCCTTGAAAGAGTTGAGTGGAGAAATCCACCCTCTATATGGGACACGGGTTATAGTTGAGATAAAAATCTGAAAAAAAAAATTATGGAATTATTTTCGAATAATGCGGAGTCGACCACCCTAATATACATACATATTACATATACATAAAATTTGCGCGGTGTATCTGGCTTGAATATAGAAAAAGATGACAAGAAGAGCGACCGACCGACTGACTGACTGACCGACAGCCCGACTGACTGACTCGACTTTACTCCGTGCACACACATTTGAACAAGAAGGATGAATTAATGACGCAACCGCCCCGAAGAAGCCGTTCGGCGTGATCAGCGAGCGATGCTCATAACACATCCAATCTATGTACCTTATGTTCTCTATGGAGGATGGAGGTAATCGCGAGCTATGCTGTGCTGTGCTGTGCTGTGCTGTGTTTTACCGCATTCTCTTCACTTATTAGTTATATTACACTGCAGCATTCGTATTCGTATGTATATGTATATTGTACATACATACGTCATCTAGTTGTAGGTGTAATAGTAACCGAAGTACCGCAGCACAGAGCTCATGCTTCTGCTCGTCGTCGTCGACCAGCCGCAGGCGCCTTCAGCCGGTCGTTGAACCCACCATCTTCCATCCTCTTTCATCTCTCTTTCTCTCTCTCTCTCCTTCTCTCTCGCAGTCATCCACCATCCCCTCGATGCCACGGTGAATTCGCCCTTTGGTTCGAATCGAGTCGTCTCGTGCAGCCCTGCAACCAGCCTGTGGCTCCGCCCCGATGATGGATTATTTCGACTCCCTAGTTTCCTCTTCCTCTTTCTATTCTACCTTATGCTGATACAGGGCTTATACACATTCGATATTGAAATTGCGAGCCAGTGTTTTTACACTTCCTTTGTTTTTCAACTTGTTTTATTATCATGACTGATGATGATGTTGATGATGATGATGATGAGGATGCCTTATCATCGCGCGATTGGGGGAGACTTTTGTTTTCTTACTGGCTTTGGTCTCCCCCTAAATTTTTATTTCTCTATTTTTCTTTCGATCAATGAATATATAATTTATATAACCCACAACGCGACAGTTTTCATTCTGCGTCATCACCATTAGTGTTGTATATCGTTATTATAATGCATATTAGGTACCTCCTGTTGTTATAGCGTACGCGAGGTGTTTATTTTAGTTCAGGCATTTTTAATACCCCTAATTTTTCTTGTTCTTATTACAGAAAATCCATTCAAATGTATAATAACATTTCTGATTGATTGGTTCAAATTTTTTATTCCAGTTCATTCGAACGTTTTACGAGTTTTTGAATAATTTTCATCCGGAGAGACCTTGAATCGAATTATAATATACGTATTAATACGTATTAACAAAAAATAAGTGTAACCACATAAGGTGAATTTGGTTAGAAACAAAAATATTGTCAACGATTTACTATATGTCTGTATTTCAGGATGTATGAATTATTTATATGTATATTTTCATAATATTCAAGTGTCAGTGTGCAAAATTTACATGAAATTCTCGGGTTTTAAGTGATTGCAAAAGGAAACTGGGTTTTTCTTGTTTACTGAATATTCCACGCAGCAAAGTATGATATGGTTGTTAGTCATCGATTTATAAAAAGAATATAAACAATCGAAAACAACCAAGTTGAAGTTAACCTGTAACGAAATATCGATGTAAAAATCATTGTACACGCTTTGAAATCTTAGAATCACTTTGAAGAAGCCAAGCCATCGCATGTTTTGCTCGAAACGAATTCAATGAATTTACGACAATCCTTGAAAGTGGCGTGAAATAATGACTTTTACCCTGAAAATACCAGTTCGTGCTTAAAATCAACATTTTCAATCTTCAAGCTCATGAGTATAAATATAAGTAATGTCAATTGGCTAAAAACCCATTCTGTTCATTAATTTCATTATGAGATAGTCTTAACAGTATTTTAAAATTGCTGTTCCTAAAATATTAAGCTTATATACTGAAATCAGAATGAGTCACCAAATGTCTTAAATAACTTACACCACTTAAACAATGATAACACGAAACCATGAAACCAGAATGAATCACCAAGTGCGGAAATAACTTACACTACTTGCATTCTCAACCCCTAATATCGAAACCGGAAAACCTCATTTGTGGTTACTTTGTAGAAAGAAGCAGTGTTGCGTGTATTAAAACGATTTATCGTAAAGTAAAATCAAACGAATCCACTGAAAGTTCAAGAATTTCAAGAAACGTACGATCTCCACCTAACCTAAACTCCTCTTCGTACGCTATTCCATTACCTATCATCTATTTCTTTATTTACATAAATTCCGGATTTTCCTAACCCTCCGATACAACAAGTCACTGAATCGAACTTAACGTTCGATCATCTCGCGTTAAAATGAATAAAAATCAGCCTCGTCGTATCGAGCAACAGACACAAATGGCCGTCGTTAGCAGGAATGCGGACCGGTACC
Organism: Diprion similis; assembly: GCF_021155765.1. Taxonomy (NCBI): domain Eukaryota; kingdom Metazoa; phylum Arthropoda; class Insecta; order Hymenoptera; family Diprionidae; genus Diprion; species Diprion similis. Next base: position 1,134,476 of record NC_060113.1, on the reverse strand, counting down.
AACAGATTTGAAGTTGACCGCGCCTCGCCGTCATGTCCGCTTATCTCATTTGCCCTCCTCCCTTCCTTCTCCAAGCAGCGTAACTCCTCGACATAACGCATCCACATATGCATACATGCATACATGCCTAGATAAGCCGTCCATAGGTGGAACGCAAATGTTCCCCGAGTCTCTCTTTCTCGTCTGAACCTCCCTAACCTAACTTATGTAAGTACCGATAATCGTGGTTGCGGGCATGGCGGCGCGATGATCGCCTCCGCGATTCCTCCTTCCTTCCGTCTTTCTACGTTACTTGCGTAGTTTCGGTCGGGCTTATCGGACCACCACCAGACTAACCAGTCTTACTTTGCTCCTCAACGAGTCTGGGTGCCAGCTCACTGGATGGACTGCGGTTTAGTGAGTTCCAGTTGGTAGGTTCGACTGACTCGTGAGTGCAAGGAGTAAGCGAGTCAATGAGCGAGTGAGTGAGTGAGTGAGTGAGTGAGTGAGTGAGTGAATGAATGAATGAATGAGTGAGTGACCAACGGGCTTCTGGATGACTGTGGCTGCCTCCACTTCGTACAAACATTCCAACTCCATGTGCACGTGTGTTGAACTGCACACACTCTCGTTGATCGTTATCGTAACACCGGTACTTGTGTGAGTTGTGTGATATTCGGTGAATGCGGATCGTGATCAGGCGCAAAGAGAGAGAGAGAGAGAGGAGAATCACGACTACGCCTATGCAAAGAAGACTGTATGTGTATATGCAATATATACATAGATACATATGTGCATAAATATCGGGAAAAATTCGTACGCATTGCATAAACAAGGTCCTCAATTGCTGAGGACATATTATCTGCAGTCCATCGGTTAAATACTGCACTAGTTTATTCATTACTACACTTCCACCTCTGCATTCGTTTCACCGGCATGCAGTTCCTCGAAATGCAGGTACATAAATACATACCCACGTACGTAGTGTCATAATATAAACGTCTCATTTCCTGATACTAATTGTATAATTGTTGGTACGATTCTGTTTCTTTTTCATTGTAGAAAATTATTATCATCGTTATTATTATTATTATTATTATTATTATTATTAATACATCTATCGATACACAATCGTGAGAGGGATTTATACATGTTGCATATTATTTTTCGAGATACAATATACCGATTGTTATGAATTAGAATTATATTTGAACTTTGTTCTAAGTCGTGAATTTTATTGACTAATTTGGAAGAAACTCGTTACCATAGCGTAACGTGATAATTTCTCATATTATATACACTCGTTGAATTATTTGATGTGATAATACAATTTATTTGATTGCATTAAATTTTGAATGTGTATGGATATCCCAGGTACCGTAATTTTTTGTAGATTGAAAAAACGTTATAACAAGAAACGAGGTTAAAGAAAATCATGAGGTTCAAGTTAAGTAGCGTTAACGTAACGAAAAATTACTATTAATTTCAAGTTTATACTGACTTTCAAGTATGTACTTAAGTTTTCCAAATATGAATACGTTTCGCATTATTATGATTTACTGAATCTTAGACGTTAAACCAATTGTGAAATAACGGTTTTTCCGAAACGTTACTATAACTTTAGCCTCATAACTGAACCCCTCCTTTAAGGAAGCCCCCCCCCCCCAAATGCATGTCTTGTGCATACGGATATAATATTCATGAATCATGAACGTTGGAATTCGTTCGATCATTTAATCCTAAACCAATAACGTTGTTCTTTTATTATTATTATTATTATTATTATTATTATTATTATTATTATTATTATTATTTTTGAAGAATTGAATTGCCGCCCATTGCGTGAATAATCGTATTTCATTTTCATGTTTATTCTTATTCTAGTGACATTATAATTTCATAGTACGTATATAGAAACGTGAAGTCGACTGTGTTGTTGACGGTAATACGGGGGGGAGGGGGGAGAAAATTTCGTTCGGTCCTCCGTGGGGAATGAAATTCAATTATTGTACAACGCGACGACGACGACTACGACGACGACGCCATGTTGCATGTTTGTGTACGTATGTACGGACGTACTTATATGTATATATATATATATATGTATGCATGTACATATACTACAGAAGCTCGAGACAAGCCACCGCTATCTCTATCTGTATAACTGTTGAAACGACTATGTACCCATGCACCACCGCGTTGCCAATTATCACTCATTTATCTGGCAACACTGTCATCCCGCTTCGTTTTGCGTAATGTACGTACGTATTATACGATAAATGCCTGCTTATATGGATACACGAAAATATACGCACGCACATGCGTGTACATGTATACGAGGTTTTGCTCGCACTTATGATAATTGTTGCAAATTTCAACCGTAAAACCGAGCACAGATACTATCTTTATATGTTCAAATATGTATGATCGTATTGAAGTTGGTAGCGTCGTTATGGTAAGGATTCATGATGAGGAAAAAGCGTTATTTCGACATTTTGAAATTGTCGGAAATTTGGTAAATTGTAATAAAAGAAAAAACACTCGTGTTTCGAAATTTTAGTTCATTTGAAATCATTTTAAATTTAAGAAAATAAGAGTTTTTTTTACCCAATGTTTCGTTAGGATAACTTTACTTCAACTTTAATCTTGTCGTTGATGTTATTATTAATACACGATGGAAGATTAATTTTGTGCGTAAATTGTGTTACATTATTTTTGGCAATTTATGGAATAACGTTGTGTCGATAAATTTTATTTTACTATTCATTTTTCATCATTTTTACTCTCTCATTGTCTATTCTACATTATACATGTGTAACCTAACCTTGTATGATTTACAAATATTGGTTATGCTGATATTGGGGATTTATAGAGATTTATACAAGTAAATTTTTTTCAAGTACCTAATCGTTGGGGAAATTAATTTTCTCTGCGTCGTTTAAAGAAGTATAATTGTATAGGATTTTTTTCTTGTAATTATGATCTCTACGTCACGGTGATGATGTCTCATGATGATAATTAGAAAATTGATAAGTCACGATTTTGCGTCACGCTGAACACAATTTGTAGCTGTAAATTCATATAATATATAAATATAATTTTATTCTTAAAATATTTTTCCTTCGAATATCCTACCCGAATAATATATACGTACAAATTGGAGAAGGAAAAAAAAGTGCGAGGAAAGCCAGCAGATAACTGAACTAACAATAAACATAGACATAGAAATTCAAAAAGGGGGCGGCAGTCGATCTTATCTATACCTATGTATGTACATATCTATTGCTTGAAACTTATCGAAACTTAGTGTATCTTATATATATATATGTGCGAGTGTGTCTGCACTTATCTTTTGCGGGCAATGCAGCATTTTATCATACCATAACAGCAGTTGTCAAATTTTTATCTCGGTTTTTCTGTATATATATATATATATATATATATATATATATATATATATATATATATCTATATATTTGCATTGTATATACATATTTCTGCGGTATGGACGCTCGGGGGGTTTTCGTGATTCACAAACTTGTACAGAACTCGGACACTCATTTCCGAGCTTATCTATACATAAATATACTCGCCTCTGTCCTTAAGCGATAACAAGTTAAACAATTATTTCTACCGAGTGACTCCCTGATTGTGCGGAGAGTATAATAACTCAAACGCCGAGGCGATAACAGACATTGAAACTATTTTTTTCTCCATTTTTCACGTCACTAGAAATCTGGTTCGAATTCTTTTGTATATTAATCTCGAGCGCAGTTCTATTCGTAAATGCGTTTATCGCAAGATGGGAGTCAATTCTTATAAATTAAATTATGCTATATTTCTGTATTTCCATGCAGCTGGTTGATCGGAATTCGGTTAATGGTAATGACTAACTAATAACTTTGACCAATGAATCATGCAGGATGTCGAGTATTCTCGTCAAGTATTGTCGAATTGTATAGGGTGAAAACCGAGGTCGAAACTTTGACTCACATTTCTTCATCTTATCTATTCATTGTTATGAAGAATTACGCCGTTATCGTCATCGTCATTGTCGTTGTCTTCGCCGTATTGAGCTTTTGTTTTCAACAGCGAATAAAACGAACATACTAGTATGTATAATAGTGATAAGAAGATTCTCGACCTTTCACCCGATCCGCAGTGTAAAAGTTCTGGTATTTCCGGACGAGATCTTCGAATAACCATCGTGAGCCAGAAACATTATTGCTTACAGATGAACAATCCATGCCCGTTTTTTGTGTATACCTATATTTCTTATTTACAGGAAGAAATTCTTTCTTCGCCGTATTTTCGTATCGTGTCTGTGTTTTCTTCTTACTTTTTCGTTCTTTGCTTACTTTTGCGCAATTGTGTCTTCTGTTCACGTATTATATAATCTTTAAAAACGCTTATTTGCATTATTTAGTCCGAGCTAAATTTTAATAATATAATTAAATTAAAAGCCTGTGCGTTATGCATGATATAGTATCTATTATGTTTATCGTAGACACACGTTATATACATGCATTACATACGTATGTATAATAAAATATGGACGGAAACGTGCGCGCAAAATTTTTTCCCCATTTTTCTCGTCACTAGAAATCTGGTTTGAATTCTTTTGTATAATGTAAAACATACTCAACTGCTGCACCACTGTTGTACGTACACATCATAAGGAATTCAATAGATCTTTTGATGAAACTCACGTCTCTCGGGATCTCATGGTATCAGTGTAATTTATTTTTATATACATATATCACATATCCGAATATTATGTGCATACATTTTGACTTGAATCATAAAAGAAATTTTTCAGTCGCTATGAATCTTGAGTGCAGTTGAAAGATTCTGCAGACTCGTCGAATCACATGTGAAAAAACACATTCGTTAACTCGTTTCTAATTTTAAGTTTTTTGTACATTGATCGATGTATGTATGTATCCTATATATTACCGGATGGTTGTATATACCATGCATCTATTCATACGTCTACGGTATGTATACATGTATAAACGATTTATATGTACATACATACATACAACGAATCATCTGATTATTAATTATCAATAAAGCACCGGGGGCAATCGATATACGGGCAATCTATTTCTCGACCCATCAATCTGTCTATCTATACCTACGTATATCTGTATCTCTATGCCTATAACCCAATATCTGCAATCATACACATATACACGTATATGTATAGGTATACGTGTAACGTTAATCAATTGATCGTCGACGTATTACAGAAAGTGAGGTAGAGAAAGAGAGTGGGAGAGGGAGAGAGAGAGAGAGAGTGCATGAAATGTGTTATACCGTATAAAGAGAAAAGATTAATTGGCCAATTTACCCTGAATATAATGTCGCGAACGAGAAGAAACTTTATTTTTCGATTGAACAGAAAATTAAAAAGAATTGAAAAATAAATATTAATTGGTCAGAGGAAGAATTAAATTTTGTTCATTCTAAAAATATTTCGCTGCACGTCGTGCGTAAATTGACCAACATTCTTTTTACACGATTCTGTGTTATCGTTTCAGAGATTTACTCGGCCGTTCTGGTCCAAATAAAGTCTCACAGGAGTTCATATAATAACAAATAATGTTTATTAATGAATGATGGTATACTTATTTCTCCATGGATACGTTCCGAAATTAGCTATCAGCGCTAAAAACTCTCTAGGACAGAGGCAGACTTACATTAGTCACGAATTAGTCAGCGCAAAAAAGATAAAAGATTGTTGACAATACTGAGATCTAATGTCGGAACGCACCCTGTATTGAGCGTTTAATTCATAGAATTACGAACTGACACCAGTTGGTGTCGGCCATAGAAGGTTTGTGACTTAGAGAGGATATTTCTTACACATATGTGTCTAACTTGTCCATCGGACCTTTACCTAACTACTCGGCAATCGGGTTACTACAACCCCTTCTACTACCACGGATTTTTTTTTTTGTCACTGATCTCGATGTACAGGCTCCTAATGCGCGTATTTTTTCTTTCATATTTCCAGGGAACGAATGGACCGAGGCCGACGTACGGCGGTGCGAATAACGGAAGCGCGGGGAACGGGGGCGCCGGCGGTATCGGGGTCGGCCCTGGTGGCGGTCACGGACTTAAGGGCGGGGCAGGCGGAGGCCCGAGGGGGGGAGGCAACCAGGTACAGTATCGCGCGAGCGGTACGGCGGCGTGGGGCGCCGTTCCACCCCACGCGACGACACAGGCCTACCCGACTTACCCGAGATATCCGAACGCGGCGACCGCCGCCGCAGCCGCAGCTGCCCAAATGCCGGGTAACGCGCAGCAGCTACCTCCGACAGCAACACCTTACACAACCTACTCGCCCCACGCGTCGGTAAGTACGTCCGCTGCCTTTACAACATCCTGTTTTATCGACCCTCCCGTCTGGCACATCCGTCAACTTTTTCATCCCTACCCAGAGATCACCGCGACGCCAGGGACGTACGGAGTAGGACTTTGGACAGATTTTCTTTCTTTTTTTCCCAGTTTTTTTGCACTCGTACAGTTCGTCCACTCGGCAGGGTTTATATGCACGGGGTGAATCGTGGAAAAGGCGCGATATTTTGTTAATGACGTTCAAGTTTTTTTTTTTTTTTTTTTTCTACTTGCTACTTTGTGATGAAATATTAATTACACTCATTCGGTTTAGTTGCATTCCAGGTTACGGAAAATAAATTTATCGTCGGAAAAGATGGAATTTGATACTTATTTTAGTGCGTAATAAAAGAGTTAAGTCGAATATTTTCAGCATGATATAAGAGAATTTCGAATTTCGAATTGCCCAAAAACTCTTGCAAAGACCGCGACTAACAGTAAACTGAATAGACAAACTTGTATATTATCATATCTATGATGTATTTTACAGTGTCCTGCTAGAATAAATTCGTCTCCATTTAACACAATTCAGGATACATTTTTTATAGATCCGCATTTGTCTCTTGGTCCACCATTGGTGATGATGAAGAGTCAGCCAATCGTGAACGATAAGACAAATGTCGAACGTTAAAAAACGTATCCTAAATAACATTAATGTAGGCGGATTTACTCTGTGTTGAATTGCTCGTAGGCCACTTGCACGCAATAACTCGGTATATTTTCGTGAATATAATACGAATACACTATAAAACAAATTTTTCTTACATTTTCCGTTTCTTTCAAATTATTGTCAACACTTAAAATAACAATGGAACGCCTGTATAATTATTGGAAGGTTTATTATCTGGCTGGCAGTCTAAATGTTGATTTGACACGAGGCAACGTCGTTGCTATGACAAGTTGATACATCCCTGGCGCCCCTGCATCCCTCTGCCGCTAACGCCCACGCAAGGGCGTCAAGGCGGAAAGATCCTTCGTTATTGATCCGTTCACTTTCGTCTTCATGTATTACCCCATACATATATCTCTGTTCATGTTCGTTTCTCAATTCGTAAATTTTTTTTTTTTTACTTCATTTTTATTGTACGATTTTATATTCTTCGACATCTGGTACAAATAGTAATGTTGATAATATGTATAATCATGTTTCTTCAAATAATTATTTTGACATTCAAAGTTATTCTCATTGTCAGTTGCTATACTTTTTGTATGCCTAAATATACTCACAATTAGTTAGACGATTCATGTTACTTTTAAATGTGTGTCAATTGGCACGATTACAATTCTCGATTTATCGTTGGTTCTTTTTTCTTTCGCATTTTTTTTTTCTTGCACCTCTTTTTTTCTCGTGCGTGGTCGCACAGGAAACACAGGACAATAAAATTTAATTCTTCTGACGGTTAGATCGAATTGCTTTGCACAAACAGCCTTGTGCATAACGTGACACAGAGCCATTTAACAGGTGTCAGATAATCTCGTATCTGGGATAAGAATTGCTGAAATATAAATATATATAGGTCTATATTTTCATCCGAGTATACTTTACAGGCGATGTATTAACCAAAAGTGGAGTGCAAGGTATATAGTACCTATTTTATAGCTGAAACGTATATTCAATCATAAATAAACAATCGTACGCCTTTGAGTGCTCGATCGTTACTTTAGCTACATGTTATAAATTATATACAGGCAAAGAAACCCATTCAATTAACCTCGGGAGTCGTGCGGAGAGAATAAATTTCTTGATTAGACGAGTTATATTCACGAGACTGCGTATGCGCATGTATGCATGTATGTATGTATGTATGTATGTATGTATGTATGTATGTATGTATCACAACGTACATTGTACTACGTAACGTCAAGTGTGTATGTATACATGCAATATAATGAAATATTATTTACTGGGTCACCGTGAAGAAGTTTTAGTTATATGCAATTGCTAATTTCAATTCCAACGTCAAAGTCTTGTTACATCATTACGCTACTATACATTCAATAATGGTTAATCCGAAGAATCTTGAAAATTATCAATCATAGGAAATCACAAACACGCAGACCCCCTATTGAGGCACCCGTAAGATCCGAACCTGCGCGCAAGAACAAGTTGCCTACCGCGCGTAACGATTATTCTCGACGGACCATGCCAAAAAAAAAAAAAAAAAAAAAAAAGGAATAGAAATCGATGGCATGCGTTTAGTGGTAGTTTTTTTTTTCCCTTTTAAACCTGGAACGCTATATCTTGGATGTTCTAAAATTAAAAATTATTCGAACTTCCTTATCGTCAGAGTAAAATTTCGCAACGTCTATGACTGAGATTCGCTGCATTACCGACGGAGAAGGGACGAACGTTCAGATTTGTAAATTAACAAGTAGGCGTGTTGTATACCCGGGGAGTTTACACACTTCTCCATCGTTGTGGAAATTTTTAGCACTGTATTCGCGTAATATATGTAGCCGGAGATAGGTTACGTGTAACGTAGTTCCGACGCTCCACTCGGTTTTCCACCCGTGACAGTGGCGGGTCGGTCGTCGTTAACCACTTCTTTTCAACATGCATATAGGTATTTACATGCATGTATATACGATAGATGTGTGTGCATATATAATCGTGTATGTACAAGGGAGATATGTGCCTGCACGTTAGTAAAAGTTAGCTGTGCCACGATCCCTGCAAGCCCCTCCGGTCGAACTGGAATTGAAACGCACTTTTGCATCTTGTCGCTGTTCTCATCGTCTCGTTCGACCTTTTATTGTTATTTCTTTTTCCTTTCTTCGTTCCTTTATTTTCACCGGCAAATCTTTCCTCGGGATAAAGTTGCAAGTGCCGCATACAGTCGCCGAGACACGGAAATCCCCTACCTAACTTGAATGGGAAAAATCGCAATAGATTCTTCGTCGCTGTAATCAATCGTTATCGACAGGTTATTCGTGCCGAAAAAAGTGACTGTCGCCTGAAATGGTTTCGCGTCTCTCGCTTCGTTAAGAATAATAACCTGTTCGATTTTCAACTCGGTATACAAATAGTCAATTAATTGTGACGATGTGCCTGAAAGAATGATTCGTTATTATTTAGAAAATCGTTGTCACTATTATTCGAGTATAATAACAAGAATAACGACAACCTTTACGTGATATGGGATAAAGAGGAAAGAAGAAAAATTGAAAAATCGAAAAAATCTCTCATAATTGGAATTAAAAACAAACGAAATCGCAACACTTTGCTATTAAATTTTCACAATGGGTGATCAGATGCAACGTACCAGGGCGTACTTCTCGTCGCCTCCTGCACGTAAAAATCTTCAAGGTCCCATCGGTACTAATAATTTTAACGATACGATCGGTCCTTCGGTGTCGTCTGATAATCGTATACCGACTAGACTATTTTCGAACAGTCAAATGCCTCAGAAGAAACAAGCGTGGAGCCTCGGCAGAGGTTTTGCCGGTGGTTATCCTGCCATGCCTTTGAATAATGCGGCTGCTGCGCCACTTCACCTGCCACAACCAGGCATTAGACAACCTCATTATTACAAATCGAATAACAATGTTAGCAGCCTGATGGGATTAATGCCTAAAGCGATATTTAACAATAATCCATTGGTAGGGTGAAAATTGTCTAAGGGTTGTCTTTTTTCTTCTAAGAAATGGAGTTTTCAATGTTATTTTTCTTTTCAGTACGGAGGACAAAGAGTGCCGACTGCATCGTCGCCTGCTAACACGAACAGCAGCTCGAGCAGCGCTACGGGTAGCCAAAGTGGAACAATGAGTACCAGTCTTAGTAACAACGCTATGCAAGGACAGCAGACGGAGCAGCTCTCAAAAACGAACCTGTATATCCGTGGCTTGAACCAAAATACTACAGACAAGGATCTTGTTAATATGTGTGCTCAGTAAGTAGCAAGCGAATAATTAAATTAAAAGAAAGTAATCTATTCTTACCAACGGATATTGCTTATCAGACATCGATGGCTACTATACCTAAATTATCATTACCTAATGAGCTAACTCGACTATTTATAGCATGTTATGTGTCATATTTATGGCCGGATGCTGTGCCATGTTTCATACTTTTTTGATAAAGAAATTTAGATTCTCCAAGTTCTTTCTATAGGGGGATCGCAACGAGTTGACTTTGAAAAATGGAAACTATACGCGTTCAGTTACACTGAAATTACTCTCTACAAAAACTTGATTTTTTTATATGCTTCTGAAACAATTTGCAACTGATTATTGTTGTTGTTAATGTTGCTTAATGGTTCTAAGTTTATCATTGGTCGAATTCATCGGCAATGATTTTCGTTAATCTAAAAACGTCTCTTTCATTGGAAATTAGCTATAGCGTGACTTAATCTTTATTGTCCCGGAAATGGACTTTGATATACTGTTTTACATACTCATATTTTGTTTTTCTGTTTCCAGGTATGGAACTATAACCTCTACAAAGGCGATTCTGGATAAAAATACAAATAAATGTAAAGGTACTTAGTTGAATTTTACACCTTTTTAGTTTTATTGCTACTTGTTACTTTACATTTATAATATTTACATAATTACGTATATACCTATTGATTAAATCAAGAATACAAAGTGTGTAGCAAAGTTATTCGTATCAGTTACAGAAAAACTTTTACATTCCACTTTTTCTCCGAGCTTGGACGATACATTTTTATATTTAAGAAACTTCAATATCTCTGTTTAATTTAGTTTATTATTACTCAGTTCTTTTCTGTGTAATCGCTCGACAAACGTTCATACTTGAAACGATAGATTCAACGAAGTATGACCAGAGATTAGTTTTTCAATGGCACTTGAGAGTTTGCAGAAAGTTGAAGAAATGTTACAAATATTTATACAATGCACGAATATATTAGACTTATGCACCTTTCGAAACATATTGTAGTTTACGATAAGTTTAAAGCGTCGCCAGCTTATTGCGGTGTAGTTTTTTCAAGGGGATAAATTATTTAAAAACTGATCTTACAATGGTATAAACTACAAATCTTTACAAATACAGATTATATTATAATATATAATTGTAATAATGTTGGAAATGTATATCTACGTTATATTTTGTTGCAGGTTATGGCTTTGTAGACTTTGAGTCACCGCTGGCGGCAGACACTGCTGTGAAAGCACTGATGGCCAAAGGCATCCAAGCGCAGATGGCGAAAGTGGGTATCTGGTTGCTCCGTAGACTGGCCAGTGTACGTTGGTTGTGCATGCAAGTACAGTAATACCAGAGTAACAGTAAACCTCTCTTTCTCTGTCACCCTGACCACAACCTTTTTCTCTCATAGATTGTTTAGGAGTATCGTGATGTTCATCATTTTAAATTATTTCGTATACATATTGTATTCTGATTTGGTCAAATATGAGCTTTCGTTACACTTACTGAATCGACGACTAAGGGGGAGGGGAAAAAAATAAGGAATATCGAAGAAATCTATCGAAAATATTATTTGTACGCTGCATTGACGTGTAACGATTGGCTATAGTACCTAAATTGCGTCTATTGCAACAAAAATTTTCGACTTTAATTTCGACAATAATATGTATATTGGATGGATAGGCGTAATTTATCGATACGTGATCCTAAAACGATCTATCGGTCCTTTCTTATCAACAGCCTAACTCACTTATCCAATACAAAAAAACAACAACAACTTTCTAAGGTTTTCAATTCTATCTCTTATTATTCTATCTCACAACTTACTACAACCTCTCGATGCTTGCTGCTATACCTCGGCCACTGATTGCTCGTTACGCTACATCAACAATGTCTCGAATCATGTCTGAGAATAGCATTTTATCTCAGCCCTAACGTAAGCCTTTAGCCATCATCAATTTCTTTCAGGAAAAATTACTCTCGATTTCTCTGTTTTTAGAAAGAAAAATAAATTACTGGTAAATTAGAGAAAAAAAATACAAATATACGTACATAAAAATATTTTTTTTTGAAATAGTAGAAAAATTGCTTCGAAGTATGGCAGCGCAAACGAAGTCAGTAGCTAAAAATGTTTTAATCATAAAATACAGTGGTGTAATTGTACATATATGTATATATACATATGTACATATTATATCTCACATTATTATTGATTTTATTTTTTCTCTTTTTTTTCTAATACCATCATCATATTAATAATTTATTGTTATAAACTTATATCTAGCTATTACCAAACTTGTTTTCAGACAAACATGATACGTCAAACATAAGGATTTTTTATTCTTCTTTTCTAATGTTATTAATTTGGCCTTCCACTAAATTCACATTTTTTTTTTATTTTCCTACATACAGGTTTATTGAAAGTAACAAAATTTTGTAACGGAATATAGCTATTTGTCATTTGTTTCAATTTATTTGCAATCAGTCGTGACTGCGAATGATACGAAACAAGCGAATGTTTCTTTAGGTAAAGCGTACGAAGGGATTGAGAAAAGTAAATGCGACTTTGAAAATCTTAAAGCATCGATCAAAAGTTGAGATAAAGCATTGAGATATTTTTTTAATAAGCTAATGTTTTTGCAAAATCATATGCTTGGAACTGTACTGCATTATCCTAGTGAAAACAAATTAAGTGGCTAATGCTGTCATTTTTGTCTGCTACCCAAGTGGAAAGCCTGACAATGTATCATCATTATCACGGTTGCTAAATTAAAAAAAAAAATTTTTTTTTTAATTTTTAACCCCACTACTTGCGCACTGAGAAACCATTTTCAAATGTGTGTGTGTAAACCACCAAGCCAGTATTGGTCTTTATCTATATGTTGCCCGAAAACTAACCTCGGAATGGTTCTTGTTGAACTGTGGACGCGATAAACGCACGGGGTGCCAAAACTTGTCAACTGTGATAACGATCGCAATAATATAACGAACTGTCGCATGGGCTATGACATAAGTTTAAACAACGATACCGTTTATTATCGATGATAGAAATGTTCAGGGTGAAACGTTGTTTCGTCTCACGGGAAATAAGATGTTCATGCTGTTTTAAATTCTCTGTTTGTTTATTCATTTATTTTTCTTTGTTCGCCCCTGTCTACTTTGAATATTAGTCTATACGATTTACCTCTTCTAGACGTAAATACACCAGTATTTCTCATTATTCAATTTGGCCAAAATTGTCAATTGTAAATAAAAAGCGAAGACCAAAATGCCCTGTCATTTGGATTAAAGATATGCTATAAATAACATGTCCTTAGCATGATCAGGTAATGATTGGCCTGCCTTGTCTAAGGAAGATGAACATCATTCCTGACACATAAACACTAGTTAAACGCTTGAATGGTGAATATTTCTGAGCTTTGAAACAAAAAAAAATACTGCGAAGAATTTATTCTTTTCGAAAAATGAGTATTCCTGGTTTGTTTTTTTTTTATACTTTCACGTGAATATTTATACTGTATTGTTTGATGAACAATGTAAGACCATTAAAAAACGATGTAGCCTTGTATGCACGTCAATAATAATGATAATAATGTCAATAACAACAACAACAACAACAACAACAGTATATCAGCATGAGAAATGGCCCGGAAAGTTGGCCAGTTTTTAAAAATATAATAACGCTTTGTCAATTTCATTAGCCAGACAGAGCATTTTTGTCTTTCATGATATTAATCGTCTTGTGACGATCATTTTTATTCATTTATTTGTTCATTTTTTTAATTTGTAAAGTCCTCATCTCAGTACATATGTTTATTGACTTTTATCCTACATACGTACGCCATTGGCTTGGCTTAATCCACAATGACTTTGTTGTTTTATTTTTTTTCTTTCAATATTGTTTCTTTAATGCATTCGCAGGATTGAAGTAAAACTTGTCGTAAAGTACATAAGTATATACTCAAGTAATACGTAGACTTGACTGATTGATTGATTTATTAATTGATTGATTGATCGATTGATAGAGACTTGAGAGAAATGGTGGATCTCAAAATAAGCTTAACAATGCAACAGCACTTCTCTGTTATATAATATAAAAATCTTTTTAAAATTAGTTCGCAATGTGTCATTCCATATCTGACAAGAATTGCGAGTCTTAAAAAGTCGCGAAAATTTTCTCTACTCATTGGAGTAACATTATCTATTTTTTATTTGACCTTACTATCGTTGTCAGATTAGTTGAAACTTGCGAAGCTTTAATGATGTGAAAAACTACGATGAACCAAGAGATTGGATGTGAAAGTAAACATTGACGGCTTGTATGAATTTATAACTAATTTTTTGGTGCTTTTAATTCCGCGCATTGTTGTTTCATTTTAAACATTAACTTGATAAAATAAAATCTTTTCACTGTAATACGGTGTGTATTATTCTGTTAAGCATGCGCTGAGCAAATTTAGAGAGCCACCAGAATGTGGTAATAAGAAGTCGTAATGCCATGAAGCATGACTATCAGAATAAAAGACAAACTTACATTGATTCAATAATTAAACTTATTTAGTAATAACTGGTCATTTTTTTCAATCTAGTTACGAGTAAAATACTTGGCTAAAGTTTTATATTTCGAGCTTTCGATTAAAAACAAGGCAAAAATTTATATACGTTGTATCGTTCAATTAAACTTGTTACATTGCAGTAACTAAGTAATTCTATTTCCATATTTGAAATACTTAATATTAAATTACAGTGGAGTGGTTTCCAATCATTTTTACTGCCCAAATTATATATTATATATATGTATATTTTTTTCCGTTTCTCAAGTCAAATGCAAATTTTATCCTTTCCTTAAAACTTTTTCAATCACGTTCTGATTTATACCATTTTATTAACTGCTCCAAAAGCTTTTTAATCATTCAAGTATGTCAATAATAATCTATTGGATGTTGTTCTGCTGAAAATTGTTATTCTTGCTATGATTTAAATAATCGATCTTTAACATTTAGAATTATATTTTTTCTTTTTAATTCATGTAGACAGCTGTAACGACCATTATTGATCGTCTGTGGTCCAATATTGCTTATCACAATATTTCTGATAGCATTTTCTCTCAGCTTAACTTTTAAGTTGTTTGATGTTTAGATTCAACATAGTGTGAGACCAAGCTGTTTATTGCCGTTTGTTTTTTATTGTGTTCGTTTATACACGTATATGGCGTAGTCCAAATGACCGTAAACAAGGTTCGATCCAGACCCCCACCCATTTGGTCGACGATTTATTTCCTACTTATACTCGACTTCCCAAAGGCGGCCAGATCCATCTTACGTCAAATGTAAAACAGTATTTTTTTCAGTCATAGAAAATTCATAAAAACTTTCAAATGTTTCGAGAACGTAGTTTTTGAGAAAAATCAATTTTTGTGCGTTTTTCGTTGAAAGTGATGACTTACGATTTCCACAAATTCTGCAAAAATAATATCAGACCAATTTCGAAAAGAACACAATTTTTTCCCCTTTAGAAAAAATTTGAAAATGTATATTTGGTGGAGTAGAAGTAACAAATAAATCGGCGACAAATTCTGTGGGGGTTGAAGTCAAACCTTGTTCACATTCACTTGGATTATCCCACATGAATATACATATATTTATTTTTATAGCTCTTCATCTTTCACATTCCTTGATATCCGTGGCCTTTTCAATACTGTATATATTTAATATCTCGATACGTGTAGCTAGAGAATCAGAAGAAATATGCTACATCTTTGAATTTTTGCATATTGCTGATTTAAAAATCTTTTTTACGTGCGTTATTAAATTGTGTACCTTTATTCTGCGAATTACAATCTTATGATCTCATATTATTCGATGACAATACAGTATTTCATATTATCAGATTTCGAAAATAAGCAATAAAAGGAAAAGTCACTGGTTTGTCAAATTTTTGACTAAATTGTGTTTATAGCTTTATTTTTCTCTGTTTCAAGGCTAGTCTAGTACCTCTGATTTGCTTATTCGATAAGTTGTTCTAAATTCACTTGGTACAAACAGATGAATATAATGAGAAATGGGAATTTAAAATGAGTGAAATCATTTCTCTGTAAACTTGCAGTTTGTAAATCTTCCGTGATTAACGTTAATGTCAGTTTCGTTGCATAGTGCCTTTGTCTGTTCCTCAGCAACAGGAGCAGGATCCCACCAATTTGTACATAGCCAACCTGCCTCTCAACTTCAAGGAAAATGATGTCGAATCTTTGCTTGCTCAGTACGGCCAGGTGATTTCTACCCGTATATTACGCGATCCAAACGGTCAGAGCAAAGGTGTTGGGTTTGCAAGGTAATACAATTTGAAATCTTGATCTTGTTAGTCGTGAAGATATTATATGTCATTACTCGGCATTGATGTGAGACAAGAGGTGATCGTTTTGTATTAATATTTTTTAGAATGGAGTCGAAAGAAAAGTGTGAACAAATTATTCAGATGTTTAATGGTAAAGCATTACAAGGTGCAAAGGATCCGCTGTTAGTGAAATTTGCCGATGGGGGCAACAAAAAGAAATCCTTGTATAAGAGTCCGATATGGAGGGAATCTGGTGACGTAAGCAATTTTGTTTTTCCTTTTTTTCTCTCATTCTCTCTTTCTCTCTTTCTAACATATTTATGATCCACCGGTAAAGAATTTCAATGTTCCCTACCATTTATTTCTGGTTTGCTAATATAGACAACAATTAAAATCGCCCCGATCTGGTTTTCAGCATAACTTGAACGGCATTTCTGTTGCAGAATATGACTTTGAATTATGACGCTAGCGGAGTTGGCCAGAATGGTGTGGCAACGGCTCACATGTTGCCTGCTGCGACATTGGCTCAGTACGGTCGCCACTACGGCCAAGTTCCTGGTTACAGTGTTCCTGGAGGGCCTTGGGTCACTCCGTACATTGTGCAAACAGCACCGCCGCACATGCAACAGGTTGACGTGAGTTTATATTTGCCTATCAGGGAATAGCTAGCTCAGATCTCCATATTGTAGAAATTATAACTGTATATTATTTTAGAACAGAGGCTGATAGTTAGAATCGATATAACAACGCCATTTTTCTGTTTTATAATGGAAGATAAAAAAATATTTTTTAACTGTTAAATTTCTTACAGATGATGCCATCGGCCGATCCAAGCAATGCGCAGTATAGCATAATGCCCCAGCTAACGACACAAATGTCTACCATGCATTTAGGAACAGCTTCCGTGAGTCGTGATCTCCTTTCTAAAGAATTATACTATCGCATATTTGGCAGGATTATATTTATCGACGGGAGTGAATATTCCATTTTAATTTTCAGTACATAGCAGCGAGTCCTCACCCATACCCGTACACACCGTACCCTGCACCTAGCATTATCCACACTATGCCAATGGGCGATTCTGAGCAGACGAGCAACGCGGCATCCCCGGACGACTCCTATCAACAATACCAGACTCAGCAGCCCAAGTAGGCCACAGTTTATAGGTTAGCGCGAGTATAGTTTTTTTAGTAGCAGCCAAATTGACCAGAGCTGTTTTTTCTTCAATATTTTTTTTTTGTTTTTTTTTTCTTTCGTTCTATCCCAAGTTCTGACTTTTATTTAAAATTTTTTTTTTCTTCACATACTCATTTGTCACTTTTGTTATAATAGGACCGTTATGCTTTTGTAGAATTGTTACATTTTCGAACTTATTTTTGTATCACAAAACCGAATTTGAGAGAGGACACTGCTTCATCAGCTTTTTTATTTTTTTTATTTTCGGAATGTACTTTTCCATCGAGCTCTGCACGAATAATGCTTTGGATAGATAGTTCATTATTGCAATGAGCAAATTTTATTTTTATTTGAACTTTGTCAAATAATAAATTATAAATTATACACACGTACTCACTTGTTCAGAACAAAGTAATTAACGACAGATGGAATCATCTTGCTTTAAAATAATTTCGCCGGATTGGAGTATGAACAAATCGGGGCATGGTGGAATATTTGAAAAATATATGATACAAACTCTCATTTCATTTTACTCGTTATGAATGACTTATTTTCCAATTTTCGAGAGCTTAAAGAATTCCGACTGCGTTTGTTCAAGGATTGTTCAAGACTCGAGGAACATTCGCATTCAGTGATAATAAAATCTGAAGAAGTATTTATTCCTTTGGCCGTTTTTATACACAGTCGAATAAAGAACGTGCTTTTTATTCTGTTACAGATACGACTATGCCGAGGGTTACATAAGTTAGAAGAGGTATACCTGTTTATGTGAGGGATATTGAAAAAAAAAAAAAAAATCTAAGAAATAGACAGAGAAAGAGAAAAAGAGAGAGGTTAATACATTACGTAAAGAAAAAAAAGTCAGAAATAAGATTCTTCCTCATGATAAGTTGACTTGCCAGCCATCTTTTATACATTTTATCCACCAAAATAAATAGGTGAAAAAAAAGTAGTTAATATTTTGCAACGACAGTAGTAGAGTATGAATGTTGACATAATACGGGAGGTAAGAGGTTTGGGTACCGACCAATATGATCGGCACTAGCTCGTCTCAGCCTCTGTAAAAACCGCCAATGCCAATTTGTGTGTAGCTGACAATGACAAAAAAAAAAAAAAAAAAAAAAAAAAGGAAAGAAAGAAAAAACTGATACAGGGCGATGGGCAGTTTTTTTTTTTTAGCGTCGAGCTGATAGGCTTCCAAGGTTTAACTTTAGGTGTATTACTTTACATTTACTACGGAGACGATAAGTTTGAAGAAACTGAACGCTTGAGAAATATGAATAAATATTTTAAAGAAAACCTAAACTATATATTAAAACGTGAAAAAAAGTGAAAAAAAAAAGAAAATGAAGAAGAAGATGAAATGAAGAAATAACGCTGCTCACATATACAAAGAAGGATTCTTCCCAAGAATTATAATATGTAAAGAAAGAAACAAAACCCACACTTCCAATACTAGAGTTGATAAAAAAAAAAAAAAAAAGAAAGAACAAAAATTCCAATTCAGTATGATTGTATGATAAAAACAGTACTACTCGATCCCCCTAACCGGACTGGTGCCAGCTGGCTGGCCGGTGACATGGCCACTGTGGCGAAGGGATTACGAATTAGATTGACTATATATATTATATCAATTGACTTTGATACATGTATATATATTATATATGGGTGATCGATGGTTCCAAATCCCTTCGCCCTTCATTAACGAACCGCCCCACTCGCTCGCACTTTCATCACAATTGTTTTTTGTTCAGACATTCCAAGTTGGGCAGAGATATATTTATACATACTTAACGGTTAACGACATTAATGTGTTTGTATGTATACATTATATAAATTGCCACGTGGATATTTTTAATCTAATGATATTTTCTACGACTACACTTTACGGTTTTTTTTTTCCCTGAATTTCTACGTCTTTTTCAGTTTTTTTCTTTTCGTTTTTTTTTTCGTTGTTCTTCTTTCCCCTTTTGTTTTGTTTTATTTTCTTTTCTAATTCACGGATGATATGTTTTATGATAGAAGTGGAAAACGAAGTCGAAAATGTTCAGGATATATATAATTATTGTACGAGATGAGAAAAAAATCAGAAAAAGTGAAAAAGTAACTAATGAAAAAAAAAAAAAAAAAAATGATTAAGAACATAGTACTTTTTAGAAAACATTATATTTATGCGTACGGTTAACGAATCAATATCAGTTTTAATTGTACAGTAAATACAGATATTTTTTTTAGAATTGTGCCTTTTCAGACTAATCCACTTTAGACAGGGATATATGCTGAAAAATATTATAATATATTTTTACGTCGGTATATGCGAAACTTGAGCCAAATTTTTGATCTTCTAGTTAAGAAAGTATAATTGTTTCTGTGTTTGTAGCCGGTTAACCATTACTACTACTACTACTACTACTGCTACTACTACTGCTACTACTACTGCTACTACTATTACTACTACTACTACTACTATGTTTGTTTGTTTATGAATTTGATAGATTTTTGTATGTGTATAGTTGCCACTAAACGGGATTGCCAGATTGTGCGTGACGATCTGCAAAGTCTAGGAAAAAGAAAAAGATAAAGAAAATGGAAAAAAAATCAAATTTTTGGTGGGTCTCTCTCTTTAAATCTTTATAATGAACCCGACGATCTGCCGAGAGATCCTAGTAGACTTGTTGATGACGGGATACGCTAGCTAAAGAGTAAATTAATTTAATATATTATTGAGATTGAGAAGAAAACACGTTATTATGTGTGACGATGAGGATAAAGGAGAAGAAAAAGAAGAAGATGATAATAATATACCATGGGACAGGCAGAGAAGAATCGTCGGAGGGTTACTTGCACCCAAATTCCCCTTTGAACCTCTGTACAATGATATACAGCCATCAACGTCTCATGTGTGTGGTGCGTCTGGTTTTTAGATGAAAAGAAGTAAATAAATAAAATATCGAGAAATGAAGAAAACAGAAAGCTTTCTACCAAATATGTGAGTTCTGAGCTCAACAAATGGCGGGGCAGGTAGTTAGGTAGCATAGAGGTGATCGTAGCTATTATTATAATATTACATGAAATATGCTGTATTATTATAATTAACAATTACTATTATTGAACGTCATCTAAAGTATGAAAAGATTTTTACACTGTTGAAACTTGAAGTAAATAATATATTTAGTTTATTTTGGTACATCACAATTTGATGACAAAAGATGATAAGATGAAGAATAAAAACTAATAATAATAATAATTAAAGGAAAAAAAGAACATGGTATGAACTATTTTTTAAGAAACCGATTATTACTCGCAATTCGAGTCCATATGCAAGCGAAAATCCAATTTTGTGAACATAATTATTGTTGCACAATTAAACGTTATATTTGTCATCACTGACGACTGACAACAAAAAAAAAAAAAAAAATCACATGTGATTAAATAGTGAATTTCGAGAATTTTACTAATAGACTTGTACTAAATAACTAATATTATTGTGACGACCAAACACGAAAAAACGGCGCATTAAACGAAAGAAAGAATGAAAACGAGGCGGATAAAAAGTAGAGATGTGCCGATAGCAATTAAAACGGGATAAAATAATTATCGAAACAGCTTTTGACTGAGTATGCGCAAGTTCCGGGTAGACATGAAAAAAAGAGAACGACGCGGAGGAAGAACCAGAGTATAATTATTGTATAGGATATAGGAGGATTAAGAAAGGGGAGTTTGAAGTAACAGTAGGATTAAAAAAAAAAAGTAAATTTAAATGATAAGATAATTAATTAATTAAGAGTAATTGAGCATAAGAGGACTTGTGTAGCTAGTGTTGACTATGAATAGGATAGTATCTTAATTGATAAGGGACCTAGCGTGTAATTGATTAATGATTTAAGTGAGTTTATAGATAAATAGTTAGGTAGGTAGATGACAGTTAGGAATTAGGATACAAATGCCTCCCCCCCCCCTTCCTCCTCTTTTAGCATGAGGGGGTGGCACCGTTCAGCCCATGCATCTCGCACCCGTCAAGACTGACTGGCTATTCATATTAATAATAAATCTTATTATTATTCTACAACATATATTATATCTAATGTAATATAATAGTAAGGACTTGCTTGCTGCGCATCACGGGTCAGGTGCCTGGGCCGGCCGGATATGTTTCCAACATTTTGGAACTTGATTCCAAGCAATGCTGCTTTCTGTAAGCTTTTTAGAGAGAAAAAAAAACTTGAATCCGTAGCTGTGTAGATTAGATATTGTAGTAGTTTAGCCTAGGCTTTAAGTAGAAAAACCTAGGGTGTTTTTAAGTGACGTAACATTTAAGTGATTTCGGCTTAAAAAGCAAGTCCAGATTATCTCGATGTTGCAGTTTTCAAGCATCATCGTCATACTTCGACTTTGTTCAGTCTTTTTTTCTTTTCTTAGTTTTCAGAGAAAGAGAGAGAGGAAGAGAGAGAGCGAGAGAGAGAGAGAGAGAGAGAGAAAGAAATAGAGAAGTTTTTAAGTAATTGTTTTTATATTGTTATAAGTAAAGGTTTCTTTCTTGTCATATTGGTTTTCTCTTGTTTTTTTTTTTCTTTCTGTATTTCATTCATTCATTCATTCTTCGTTTCGTTACGTATAACTACCAGTGTCTTCAATTGCGTTGGACAAAAAACAAAAGAGATTTAACAAAGAAATTTGAAAAAAAAAAAACTGGAAAAAAATATTTAAAAAAAATGCAACAAAGCACCAGTACGTTTATTGTTGACACAATACCCTAATTTCCGCTTATTTTTTGTGTTGTGTGGTTTGTGACCAATGAAAAACCCAAAACAAAAAAAAAACAAAAAAAAAAAAAAAGAATGTCCTAGATTAGCGATACAAAACTAAACAAAAAAAAAATAAAATAAAAACAAAATAAAAAAAAACCTTAGTTGTACGAGAATCGATTTAGAGTTAATTATTTTAAGATGGCGAGGCATAGCACGTAGTAAAAAAAAAAATCTAGACTAAGGCAAGTGTGTCATAGCTAGCTAAGGTAGGGACTCTTAGAAGTCGATAGGTGCTGTAATAAAACAAAGTTTAACAACGGTCAGAATTAGATTTTTCATGAAACTTGTATAAGGACAGGGCATACGCCACTAAAAGTGCCCTTAGTTTATTTTGGATCGTTTAAAAAGCTAGTCTTTGTGTGAGATAATGTGGGGGATTAGGTAGGGTCTTTCAAAAACAGATAGGGAGAAAGAATGAAAGAGAGAGAACGAGAGCGCTGAAGTAATTGGAGAGTGTGCGGCGTGTGTGGGTGTTTGGCGCGTTATCCAGTAATTGGAGATTACGCGTGCGCCTTTACTCCCAACCATCATCTGCCTATTACATGAACACGGACTGCAGACACACTGTTACTGTAAACTGCACACTGCGGGTGCATGCTCTGTGGAATGTTCTTATTAAAGAGCATGCGCCGATCAGTCTTAGAGTTACTTACAAAATATGGTTTGGTATTTTTCAAATGAAAAAATCAAATTCCTAATTATTATTATCCCTTATTTTTGATCAATAAAAGATCTGTTTTGGGGATTTCATTGAATTTTCATTCATTAATGCTCAATTTCCTCTTTTTCCTATCCAGTCGAGAGACTTGCTCTCTTACGTAAAAGTCTTCATCTTGCTATTGTAAAGAAAAATTTTTTTATTTTCTCCCCTTTTGCAACAGTGTCTTTGCGGGGTAGAATAATTATACATAAAGTACGAGAGTTATGTTTTATATTCCAACTTAAGTTTTTATTTAAAATGTATATCCTTAGAATAATTTACAAATTACATTGATTTTTAATCATTATCAACGAATCGCGTGTTTCGATTTGAATATCCTAACAGTGTTGTCGGCCCCGCCAGATACCATGAATTTTGGATTGGACCAGTTGCAGCAGAGAACTTTGTCGTCATGACCGGAAAGATCAAATAATGGTGCTTTGGGACTGTAAGAAGAAAGGGCAAGGTCATATCGACGCCACATATTATGAATTTCACGTTCATTAATCATGTCTACGAATGTGTAGAGATTTTATGAACAAACCTTCGAGTGTCCCAGAGCTTCACTTGGTTATCACATGCCCCGGACAGAAAAAGATATTGGTCAGTTGTTGACCAGAATACAGATTGCACCCATTGCGTGTGTGAAGTGAAGGTTCCCTTGACCACGGATCCCTCTGGAAGAAAATAAATATAATCCCAACGTTAGCAAACATCGACGATTATGAATGTCTGAGTTATTTTACTGCGTGGTGTAAATTTCATGCTCACCCGACGATCTTGGGTCATATAATCTGATGTGTCTGTCGGCTGAGGCGGTGAGAAGAGCATGAGCTAACGGCGAATATGCAACATCAAAGAAGCTCTTATTCCCTGGAATTTCATGCTTGATTCCACCGAGCTCTGTGTCCCAAATTTTTAGCGTGTGATCCCATGACGATGTTACTATTTCCGATTTATCTGACCAGACTACGCCACTAATTGCCTCTTTGTGGCCTTTCATTGTTATTTCTGGTGTCTGAAATTGGCCAAATTACTTTATTGATAGAAGAAACTGGCCCGGTGAGATTTACAGTTTTTTTTATTTCTCCCACAAATAGCGAATATAATAAAATTTGCCATACAGATACTCACTCTAACTTTACCATGGTCTGTTTTCAGCTTCTTTGAGGTAGACTCACCGTCATTGTTTCGGTCGTCGACAGCTGTGAGGAAGAGTTTGATTTATGTGATTATTAATCATGTTAAAAAGGATGTACAAAGATCAATTGTGAATATTATTTAGTTCAAAACCCTAAACCAATTCATTAATTAATACTCGTTCAGGATACATCTCTTTGAACTTACAGGCAGACCAAATCTTCAGCATTGTATCCCATGATCCTGTGGCGATCAGTGTGGCATTATGATTGACCGCAACGTCTTCCAGCCCACGTTCATGTCCTCGACAAATTTGAACGCATTCTATTGAGTTACTTGTGATGTTCCAATCCCATAAAATGGCAGTCTGGTCTTGCGATGCACTGTAATGAGCAAAAGGTTAATGGGTTATCGTATTATATCTCATTATTTTCTTGTAGGTAGATTTTTAGTGATTACATAAACGTTGTGTACTTTGCTTATAGTACCTAACAAACGTCGCCCTCTCGTTGTCCAATGTTATCCAAGCCACTGCTTTAATTGGCGACGTGTGACCTGGAATTGTTAGGTGATGTTTTCCCCTCGTGTTCCAGATGTGCACAGTATTGTCGTAACATCCCGTCAGTATCCTGTGGTGGGTGAAAAAAGTAGCAAGTTGCTTCTGTTTTATTATGTGTGACTAAATTTCCCAAATCAAAAGGTCTGCCACTTGAAAAACGTTAATGTGAAAATTGAGGACACACCATTTTTCTCTTACGGCAACTGCTGACACCCAGTCATCGTGTATAAGACAATCTTGGGGCTCCGGAGGGGGATGCCGTTCCACGTACTCAACTGTAATGACTTCCTCAGTCGTTACTCCACGCTCATTGATATGCTCAGCTAATGAAGTGCGCAGGAACTCATTGCAGACAAGAAAATCAAATTCTACAGTTGCAGTGGAGTCTGCAGATTCTGTATAATATCAATGTCAATGAATGAAATGAATCAGATTTGCAGCATAACATCTTCACACCAAAGATACAAGCTTTTCTAAACTTCAGAAAATCTCACCTTTTAAAAGTTCATTGATTAGAGTGTTCAGTTGATCAGTGAAAACTGTCGATGGCACAGACAACGGATAGTCCGGAACAGCGTATCTGAAAATTGAATTTGTGCAGTTACAAAACAGGGAAATTCATAGCGGAGTTACTTTAAAAGTGTCTAAGTAAAGTGTGAATTTCTATCTCCAGTTTACAAGAATCGGTAAGTACAGCCGGCAGCCGTTCATTCCACGTGTTTAGCTTTCACATCCAAAAGCTGACCGAGCGAAACGTGTTCATAATCGTATTTTTATGTACTTACTGCTCCTGTTTCGTCGTGAATCTTATTTGGATTTGTGGTACATCTTCGTCAACACTTGCCATCGCGACGCCGTTATCGAAACTGTGAAAGAATTGATGAAATGATTATTAAATCAACGCCGCTTCGTTCCTATTGTCAACCAACAATTTCAATATAACCTAACCTATCTCAATTTAAAGCCAAAGTTTCATGTATGCGACAAGAAATTGCAACGACGTCGTTGACGCATCAACCAATGATGGACTCGGATTTCTGTCAAGCGTCGATGTCGTCTTGATGAATTCCGGCCTAACCCAACCTAGCATTCCGGTTAACGTGGTTTGGCACGTGGTGAATTGTAAATAAGAATGTATGTAACAATTGTGGAATTCATGAAGGAACCGAATACCACGGGGGAAATTAAAGCCGTTATTTAGTGTGAAAAACTAGCTTTAACACAACCTTATACCCACAATCAGTGTACCGACACAGTGTCAAACATGAAAATGAAGCGATCGACAGGCCCGAAATCCGGCACACCGAAGAAGAAACCGCAGGAGGAAAATGACTTGACTGTGAAAAGGATCGGCGGTGGAAGCATAATCGATCACCGTCCGTTATTTTCCCACGATGGAGAGTAAGTCAAACATTCAGGTATGCTCCTTGTACTTTTATCGACGATTACTTAACCTCAAATTTCAATTTTCTAGGTTATTATTTGTCGTTTGGAAGCATTCAATCAGAGCCTACAGCACTAGGACCGGAGATCTGGTCAGAGAATTTGAAGGAATCGAACACAAGATCACAGGGATATCTTCGCACCCTGACAACAGAGATGTTGTTTTAGCTTGTTCAGACGTCGGTGAACTGATATATTGGAACTGCTACAAGGGTCTGATAATAAAAAAAACAGTATGTGTTGCAGAAAAATTCTCTCTCAGTTTTTATTCTCTTGACACTGGCGTTTCGTGAATTAATGATTTTCTGAAATAATTCACAGATTCTTCAAGTTAATGAACGTGCTGCTAAAATTAGGACATTCCATATTGTCAGATACCGGACAAGTGATGGAAGTAACGTCACCCAAGCACTGGTCACTTATCTTATTGAAAGAAGAATTCATGTGAAGTTGTTTGGTGTAGAGAATGGAAAAATCGCTATACAAACCAGTTTAGGGTACGATATTTTATTTCAATTTTATACTTGTTTTTTTTTCTGTGTCCAATCAATCCCAGCCTTCAGAGAAAAGGAAATTATAATTTTTTCAGTTCAACAACAAGGAAAGCAGACTATTATAAATATTCTTTACACTAAAATCTCAGTGCTATTTTAATAATTTAATTTCAAATGTATACTTCTTCAGCGTACCACTCTGAATATCTAGAATTTTTATGTTCTCAGCTCCATTTCTGACGAATATTATGTCGATGTTGTTGGGAGAGCTGGTGAAAACTTAGTCGCTGTTGCGGAAGATGTTAATTTACATATATTGAATCCTGCGGAGGATTTTGAAGGAATATTGTAAGTATCGTGCCTACAATTTTGTAGTGGCTGACGCTATTAAATATTTTTACCACATTTTATGTTTCTGTTAATTACTTTCTCTACAGACATAAAACGGGTAGACGGTGTACAGCTGTAGCTGGGCACCCTGACAGAGAATGTCTAGCCACTGGGGACTCGAGTGGCCGAATTTTAGTCTGGTCAAATATTCAACAACGTATGGTAATCAAGGCCACTTATCACTGGCACACACTTCCCGTCACCGAAATTGTCTTCAGTAGTACAGGTAAGGATTTGTTTCTATTATTACTATTTGGAGTGAATGGATTTTCAACAACTATACTATCTTAACGTGCTTCACTATCTTTCAGGAAACCATTTGTACAGCGGCGGAGGCGAGTGTGTGATGGTTAAATGGGTATTAGATAATGTTCAGCTAAAATCTTACCTGCCACGACTTCAGGCTCCCATAAAACACCTCTCTCTAGCATCAGAGAATCAATATGTAGCCATATCAACATTAGACAATGGTAATAATAACTTGTTTTGCATTGATAGATTCTACAGTTCGTATTCGGAAAGTGATTTAAAATTATAGTATTGTTGCAGGCATCGTTGTGATCAATCCTCAAAAGCAGATCATTTCTGTTATACAGAATTTTACCTGGGGTGTTGTTGGTGCAAAGAAAAATCTATTCCCTGCTGGTCTGATAGTTGATCCCCGAACCAATTGTCTAGTTCTTAACAGTCGCACTGGTCATGTCCAATTCTACAATACGCATACGAAAAGCCTCTTATACAATGTAATTTGTCAATTATATAATTACCTCCATTAACATTTTGAAAGAAATAACTTATTGATTGAAACAAACGTCGGTAATTATCATAAAATTGTTACAGATAAATATAACAGCTCAAAACTTTTTAACGCAAGAGCGAAATACCGTCATTGTTAATACTGAGGTGACAAAAGTAGCTTTGAGTCAGGATGGACTGTGGATGGGAAGTGTGGAGCAACGAGATGACGGGCTTTCCGAAATGGAAGTGAGGCTCAAGTTCTGGAGCTTTGACACCGACTCGCAAATGTACAGAATCAGTATTCAAGAATTACTAATCCCAGTTCAGGGATTACAATGTTATTCTCATTCTATTTCTCTAAAGTTAATTCAATCTTTGTCTTTTTTCAAGGTTCGTTTTGAACACGTCGATAGAATATCCTCACAACGGTGCTGTTAATGCGCTCCAATTTCAGCCGATGACTTTGCTGAGCAGTGACGAGTCGGCTGCAGTTACAACAGGCGCTGATAAAAAATACAAAATATGGAGGCTAGTGGAGCCTACGTCAATATACAGTGAGTACTATTCTGTCTGACGCTGCTGAGTATAATTTTAAATCAATCATTTAAACACTTCAGTTTGCAATTGTATTCTTTGTATTTTACAGAAAAAACGAAACATTGGCAATGCTACAGCGTTGGATTGTACCGTAACTTGCTAGCTAGCGATGCAACATTTTCCATGGATGGTTCTTTGCTGGCTGTTGGCTTTGGGCCGACCTTGACCACCTGGGATCCGGAAACAAACGAGCTTAAATGCAGCCTCACCCATACCGCTTATAAACATATTATTAAGTGAGTTTTCAGTCTTTAGCAAAATTAATTTTTGAGAAACTCGTTTATTAGCAGTCCTGAAATCGATTTATAGAGGTGACTTGGTAAAGTAGGTTTTTCGTCAATATTTTAATTGGAAATACCTTGCAGGCGCATAGAGTTTGGACGTAATGAAATGGGCCATCTAGTTGTCGTAGGATCCTCTAACCACATAGCTGTTTGGAACTTATTGACTCTTTCCATCACATGGACCGTTCATCTCAAGCTTTCGACCCTAACTGCAGACCCCATTTCTGTATACATGGCGGCGTTCACGACCGATGGAACTTGTGAGAAACAGTCGTTGACTTAAACCTAAATTTTAATCCTTTATTCTAAGTTCTCTCTGTAATCATTTATCATTTTAAAACTCACAGTGTACATATTTACTCCGAGCTCTTCAAAGCCGGTCTACACGAAAAAAACTCTCACCGACAAGGACAGCATCGTATTAGGGGCAAGTTTCGTACCTCATCTGACTGCACCAAGACATGCATCGAGTAACCTCTGGCAGCAAAAGTCCCAGCTATTCTTTTTAGACTCTAATCAGGTGAGACAAAAAAATTTCAACGTCACCTCAACTTTCACGTTGAATGATCGTCAGCCACGTTTTAAATATGATGAAATTTTTGATACACAGGAACTGCTGACTCTAGAAACTGCATCGGAAATCAGCAAATCGTTGGAAAATCTCAGTTTGAGTACAAATTTACCATCCACTGCATTTGGGGCTCTCATAGCTGCACAGACTACGACTAGCGCGGAACAAGTCGTTCCCCATACTTACCAAGAGCTTGGAATTCCAGGAATGGGTATCGTGCAAGAGGTGAGTTAATACACAGACAATTACCGTCAGATTGATGTTAATTCTTTACGTTTTCTGGGAATTGGGAATCGATTTTGCCTGAGTAATTGATGTACAATTTACGGATTTTTAAATAATATATTTGATTTCATCATCGTTCACTCTTTGATTCCTCTATAATCAACGTGAATGAGATCAAAACACATACATTTAGTCGATACATTATAAGGTTTGTTTGGCTTTTCTTTGTTACATACGATTTTTTGTTCTTTAATTTTTTCTTCTAACTAAGAACCTTATATTGTCTTTGGTACGTAACTCACTAAATATTTTTATAATTTGTATTTCGGGGTAAAAAAAAACATTAACAAGGAATATATGCTTAAATCTTCAGACTTGAAAAATAAGTTATCAGACTATTCTTTTGAGTAAATATTTTGTTTTTCTCATACATTTTGTCGCTTCTAACGAAAGAAAAAAGGTACTTGGATTCTTTATGCAAAATTCGATGCATAAAACAATAATCATATCGAAATTCGTATAATCAGTGAGTGAAAAAAGAATATATATATATATATTGGTACATATGTTCGCGTTAAAAAACAGTCTTTGAATAAGTTGTGTAATGTGAATTTTCAATTCATGATGGAAAAAAAAAAATTAGTTCGCGAAGTAAATGGTGAGTTATGAATAGTAATATACAAAAATATAAGTATTAAAAATAAAAACAATAACGATAATGTAAGATATACATGAGTTGGGGTTCTTAGGTATTAAATATTAATAACTGTCAATGAAACTCGATATGGATAGTAGATATTTGATGGCTCCAGATCGGAGACGTTCCAAGGCATCTTATTCAGTTTGGATGTTATCAATGTTTCCTTCCAACGCGATAATGACGGCATCTGCGTACCAGGTCGAACTTCCGATAACGCAAGCAATGCCATTGCGGTATTTGTCTCATGTTCTCGATTGCCTGTAACAATAATTTAACACGAAATTCATATTTTGTTTGCACCAATGACGTGTATCTGCTTGAAAGTAACAAATGGGTTAATATAATATATTATATATGCGTATTCGCTCATGCTGCATTACGTCGTGTCTCTGTACTAATTCCTCATCGGAATTGAGTGTATTTGCGTATAATTTAAGTAGTTTGATAATTGTTATGTAACCACGTTTATGCCTCCAGACTCTAAGTTGATACTGTGGGATGTATCTAGACCAGGCATAAAAAATTTCGCGTGCCGATCGTTGTACAAAGATTTTTTATGATTCCATTTCTAACTCATCAATTGAACGCGAATAGACGTATGGAACAGTTCTTTCGCAAATCTGTTCTGCCGTACGGAGAAAAATCTGGAAACCCGATTCCATACTGTTTTTTTTTTAATTTTTTACCAATCTCGTTAGAATTCATTATGCAGATGTGACCTACGTTCTAGTTATGGAATTGAAATTTTTCTACATGATCGGCAGTTGTAGCAGCAGAAGGGAAATTACGAGGGTTGCGCAAAGAGAAACGCGAAAGGGGGAGATCAATTTGAAGATCAATTTTCTAGCTCGCCTACATCTATCTATTTACCTACACATTCGTGGGTATGTCTTGAATGCACGTTTGTAGAGTAACGAATATCATGACGATGGTACGTATAACGCAATAGATTGTGTCCTAAATTTCAACACATGCGGTTTGATCGTGATAAAAAGCACCGGATATGTAGACAAATATCTAATGATGCGGTTTGAATGCACACAAGACTTCCCGCGCTCGCTCGCTACTGCATATCACTATAGTTCTTTATGTAGGTGCGATCGAGATGACAAAATACGTACATAATCATGACGTATGTACCAATATAGATTATAGAGGCATAGAACATGCATTGCTTCACACCTTACAGTCCACATAATTACGTCAATTACCCGCAATTTGTCTGGTCTAATTTTTTCCCACCAATTAATAACACAGATCACTTTATAGCTTGGCTGGAATTTAACGGAAAATTTGAAATAAACGTTTAGGAATTATTTGAACTGAAGACTCAAAACGCCATCATGAAATCAATATGGCCGTCGTTTATACACTTGAAATTTTATTTCTGCCGCCAAATGATTTCCAGCGCTTACCGGTTATCGAACGCTGCATCACACCGCACTAAGTGATGGCAAAAGTAGTTACGTTGTCGGTTCATCTTGAAAGAAATTTCCAGAACGGAGAATTTTCCTCGGTACTTTACTCGCTGGGTCTAGTATAAATGCGTCGTATATTGTATGTTCCGATCCGGCAGTTCAAAGCTCCGTATTGTGTGCAGCTAGAAAGTGTCTACAGCTTTTGCAAGCTCCTACGCGGTTCAACATACCTAGCTCTGATATGAACTTATGTGTATGTATGTACATACATGCAAGTTGGTTTGTCGTTTGATGCTATCATTTGTACGCGTTGGGTGCAACGCATACGATGCATATCTATCTACTCCGTAACAAAGGATTAAACAGAGGAAGAAAGCCTCTCCGTATACTCTACACAACATTATTATAACTGCATCCTTGGCAATAATTTGCATACATAATACTGGTATACTATACCTACTACTGCCATTACGAATACTACGATGGGAGACATTACCCCAAACGTATTCAACATTATTTTAACGTAGATGCTTAATAGTCTCAATGAAATTGATGCTGATATAAAATGATTCAATAATTCGATCATTCCGTTCTATTTTAATTATTTGTAGTTTTTTTTTTTTTTTTTTTTTTTTACTCAAGAATTCCGTCCAACCAAAAACCGTTCATACCAAATAATTGTAACATGAAATTCATTTTCACGCCGGATGAACTCCCATTATTCCAGAATCTTCGGAAAAATGAACTTGTCTGTTTTGTCTTAACGTAAACTTGAAAGTGACAATAAAAATAAATGATTACATTTTTCTTCACTTGCTAGCAATGAAGTTTTCAGAGAGTTAATAATTGTCTGACGATGAACGATGATTAACTTTCTCGAAGTTTTCGAGAAAAGACTAGGGTAAGAACTAAATTAAGATCCAGCAACCAAAAAGAAAAGAAGGGGAGAAAAAAATTCTTCAATATTCTGATAGCAAATTCAGACTATGTATACGTGTTAGGATCGTAAAACACGAGTTCTAATACCGGTATTAAATCATCGTGAATGTATACAGTGATAAAACTTACTGCCTCCGGATTTCCGATGGGTAGAGCTTCAATCGTGGTGGTACAGGTCATAAAAACGACCAGCAATAAAATACATGTGACAAGTAATCCCCCGAGATTCAGCTTCATTACCGCAACAAATTTCGGCTACCTGAATTATTATTATTATTATCTTTTGTTGAATTAAAAACTTCTCTCTCTTCTTTATCAACGGAGGGAGAAGGGACTTTTTTCACTATAGATCTGTAAATTGCTTTACTATAGTCGCGCGCGAAATTTATCTGATAATTCGAAATCACAGGATTTTTCGTACATATGCAGTATCGTCGATTCGACAATTCTAATTTCGTTTCGTTCTTATACGCGGATCGTACGGTTTTATAAATCCTCTGAAGATTCTTGCGGGGATATGTACGCTGATCGCGTTCTATGTTGGACTGGCTTTCAGAAGCGTCCCCATGATTTGATATATGAGTTGCGACCCTCCACCGAACGCCCCCGGAACCCCCTTTCCTTGCCCCCGTCGACGCTACTACAGTCTTATGTGCCCACGTTGCTCATTAACTTTACTCCGCATGATCGCCGCGGACGCGTGTTTCTCCGTAATTTTCATCCCGGAATCTCCTTTGATTCACTTTCGAAAATGGGCATCGCTATACAGTCAATCATTCTCGTCTTAAACTTGAACTTATCTATGTACTTAATTTCAGTCTCGACGAAATTAAAATCATTTTTACCGCGAGAATCAAGATCAAATCTAATTCTTACTGAAAACCCTTTTTTCTTTTTAAACTTTCGCTAATCGTTCGAAACGTATAAAATCTTTTCTCATACCCATTATTCAATTTTATTCAGAGAATAAAATGAATAGATTAGATACTGAAAGCACAAAGCCTTCTTCATTTATCTTGAATTTTTGGTTTATTCTACTCTGTTTGCTAGAATATCACACCAGGGGGCTATGCAAAAAGTCATTCATTGCATTTTTACAGCTATATATACGATACAATTACACCGAAAAATTATGACTTTACAAATCTTAGAGCAGCACGTGCAAACTTTTTTAATGGCATTTTTACGAACCTGCAATAAAGCATTTTCAAAGATTTGTGCAGGTAAAGATGGGATAACTTTTCGTCTTAGTTTTAAACCGTTTTGATGCGTTTTCTTCCGGTTTACATTCACACCACCTGTAACCCCGTATTGTTTAAGTTTGAATTAAAAGTTTGAAATATTTAACTGTTTGCCGAGAAAAAGTCTCCTTCTTATAAAGCTTTTATCCTTTGTATGCTGCGTTCATATCAGTACGTAACTCTCAGATACACCACATTTATTTATAATTTCGCACCGTAATCTACTCAAGTTTTGTTATTGAACTGTTTCAGAACTTGTTTTGCTCATTATTTATAATTAGGGTAGAAGTTGTAATTATACGATTCACGGTTGTTGCTGTTGTTATTATTATTATGATTATAATCATGATTATTATTATTATTATATTAATAAGATCCATTAGTCCTTGTACTCTCTTGTATTTCTATTACAATACAGTCAGCCCAGGATTTTACATGTTTGAAAGAACTATCAGACGCGGTAATAAATGAAAAACAGATTGCAGACCGTGAAACTATATCGCGCGTTATCGCTGTCACAGACATTTCGTAATTCTTTTCAAGAATAGTTGCACGAATATTAGTCACAAAATTTTAATGTCTAGCCAAACTCGTGCCATTACGTATCAAAGGTCTTCTAGATCTACGCGACGTAAGGTCAATTAAATATTTATCTTTTCGAAGCGAGACCCGGGTTGTATCTTACGCAAGATTTATCTGAGGGGAATTAATTTATCACTGAAATATTAAGCTAGCATAATTTTTGGTTTGTTGTTTCGTTTGTAATCTTTGTTTTCTTGGAATTTTTCTCATACGCTTATTTGCGAGTTATGCGTGTAGGTACATACATAATTTATGTAATATACACGCTTGTGATATTTTTTCTACCCATTTTTCCCCTTTATAATATATTCTTCGTTAGTTAATTAAAACCCCGTTTCTCCGTTCAATTATTTTATAATCTGTTTACGGCATACTCGTAAACAAGTCGCGGAATGTCAATAATTGCTT
Organism: Diprion similis; assembly: GCF_021155765.1. Lineage (NCBI taxonomy): Eukaryota > Metazoa > Arthropoda > Insecta > Hymenoptera > Diprionidae > Diprion > Diprion similis. Next base: position 1,099,463 of record NC_060113.1, on the reverse strand, counting down.
ACGTATAATAACCCTGATGTACCTAAATCCGGCAAGAGGAAACAGATAGCAGCCAAAATTCTATGAACAGTTTAATTATCATAAAAAACAATTGCTTTAGTTTATTTTATATATATATATATATATACATTTTAATAGATTGTAATAGATTAAAAATCGGAATAAAAAAAAAAGATTTCAAGTCAAATAAATTTTATCTGACAATGAGTATTCCTCGATTTGAAAAAGTTGGGAAAACTTCGTATAGTCGAAAGATATTATGGGTTTCGACCATCAGATGTTGTCAAAAGCGAAATAAGTGGCCTCTTTTTCTAAGGCATCTCAGTACACAGTGAACATGTTACAGAACGAGGGCTTAAATATTTCAATTCTTTTATATTTACACAATCTCTATAGCGAGAATTCAAAAAATTCTCGTTTTGTTTGGAAAGCACTAATTCCTCAGTCTTATAAAAATTAACACGCGGTGCAATGAACTTTACTCTAGCATATATATGCAATTATCTCTTCCCATTGTTACGTTAATGTTCCAATTACTGATAATTTTTCAATTATGCGTTGTGAATTTTTGTTACTTCCTCTTACACATGTTATTGCAAAAAAAAAAGAAGAAGAAAGAAAGAAAAAGTCAAACATCATTTCGGTATTTTTAATTCTTAGTTACGTTAAGTCGGCCCCCGCAGTTCACATGTACATTTAGTCTTTCGCATTTCTATCGGCAAACTTTTAATCTCATTATATACCATTAAAAGTGCGAAAAATTCAGAAGTATTTTTTTTTTCTTCTACTTTTTTTATTCATTACGTCAATCCACACGCGTTGCGCGTTGATAATGAGAAAAGAAGTGATAAGCGAGGGAGAGATTATGCCACTGATACAGTATTTTGTCAAATGGTGGAAAGGTTGATTCAGTGAATGGCCCGAATTTGTATCTTGATTTCTTTGGTTTACTCTCTTTTATTATTAATTTACTGTTCAACGTTCTTCTCTGATAAAACATACGTATTTGCACGTGTTACGGTTTTGTTGACTAACAGCTTTGCAAGTCTGACACCTATATTCCATGCATTTAGCCCCGAAATTAAACCGAATGTTATCTATGGAATATATGGCAAAGTAGTAACTATAGCATTCTTCTAGCGCGGCACTGCAGGACAGTGTGCACTGTAATTAGAACAATGAGGATAGTTAATGATAGAATAAATACAGTCGTCATACTCGAACGCCCACTATTCACGAACCTACGTCAAACCAGCCAAAACTGCATTTATTTCGCTCAATCAACGTGTCACAATTTTCACACAACGCTGCGAGCCTATTCGGATTCCGTGAATTCTATGAAATCGTTAATTACACATTGTCGTCATTTGGCTGATCAGTTTTCGCGCTGACTCGAGGCCTGTGAGTCAACTTCCGCAAAATTAATTCTCTCTCGTTTATCTATTTCTCTTTGAGTTCCTTGCAGTTTTCAATGTTTTAAATTATCATTTTATATGCATTTTGCAGTTTCATTACCATGTTGAAGTTAGTAACGTTATCGTAACAATTCATGCTGAGGAAAAACCGTTACTTCGCCATTTTGGAATTGTTTGAAATTTGATAAACCGTTATAAAACAAAACATACTCATATTTTGAAATCTTTGTTCCTTCAAAGTCATTGGGAAAATAAGAAAATAGTCATTTTTTATCCATGTTTCGTTTCGATAACGTTACTAACTTCAATCTTGTATTCCATTTACATCTCCCAACGAAGCAGCCTAGAGTGCGTTGAAAATTTCAATTGTCTGTACGCGAGAATATACTGTAGGAGCATTTCACATCCTGTACCCATTTATAGAAGTTTAATGTTTAATCAGCACAAAGTTTCGCGCTAGTTTACCACAGTATGTGAAATCAGGTCACGCGCAAATCGTAAAGCGGGAATTTGAAACAAAGGTCCGGTATAACATATCTTATACATGATACACGTGTCTTCTTGGCCATTTTAATTCTATCTACGTTTTCCCAATCATTATGATAAAAACCAAATGGTTCCTTTAAGAATCATCGTTATAGTAAAATTAATTATTATTATTATTATCATAATTATCATAATTATTATTGTTTTTCTTACAGCTACTCAGTGTGCCGTCACACACTTTGCCACCGATGAGATTGCTCTGTGCTCCGTTTATCTTTTCTATGATCGGCCAATCGCCATCAAAGCAGCGGAGAATATCAATGTCTAAAGATAATTCTGCGAATGGGTAAGATATTGTTATATCTTTGAATTTTTCTGTGATTTCTTTTGTTTTCGGTTTGATCAAAATTTGGAAACTTATAAATTGTAATTATTTGAATTTCTTTTTCTTTTTCTCATATTTAGCGAAACGATGAATGATAATCGTGAAAACGATTCGGGAAATGAGAGCGATGAAAGGTTTGCTGCTTCAAGGATGGAAATATCATCGCTGAATACTCCCAAACTAATGGATACCTCGGATCAAGAAGAAGAGCGGTTGACTCACTTCGACTGGTCATCGTTTTCACATTCACTCTCCGCAATTCTTCTCAGCAGAGATGTTTCCGAGAAGTAATTGAGTCTCGTTATAGGCTTATTTTATTATTTGTTATATAATTATGAAATGTTTTCGGCTTTCGGTAACAATGACTAGCTGAAACATAATGTCAAGTATAACTATAGGGAGAATAAAATATTTATCGAAGCTGAAATTAAGTAGTGAATACAATTCATTCTTTATTCCATATAGTGTACAGATATTACAGATAGTAAGTTTTTTTCTTCTTTCAGATCCCCTACAAACAACTAATTTTATGTTAAAATCATACGATGGGCGTAGTTCAGCTAGACAGATATATGTGTTTAGCATAATCTGGGTAACAGAGAGAGATGAGTAAATTCACAGTATCAAACTAGCTTAGCATCTGGTGAGTGTGCAATTGATTAATAAATTATTTGTATTGATATCAACAAGGCATGGGGAGGGTGTGAAGACGCTTTGAAAACTCGTGGAGCTCCGTTACAACTTCTTTGATTCTCGAATCGTACATTGTATCACGTTTCATATTGGAAAGTACAACGTCTCGTCTATCGTTGTAAACGTACTTGGCGTACGTCACTGGGTTATTCATAACTGTTGCGCCAAGGGCTCCGTCCAGCAATACGGTCGGTAGGTAGATCATGGCTGTCACCAAGGCGCCTAGTTTTTGGTCTTCCATACCTTTTACGATGTCTGAAAAAGACGGTGGTTCTATTGGAGGGTCGTACATGGCTAGAGTTTCACAAAGCGTCGAATAGTAATGGCGCACCATCGCCTCTCCTCGTGCCTCTCTCAATTTTTGTGACGCTGTCAGGTAGAGCAGCATGGCAATGTCGTACCCCGGTGGTGAGTATCTGACCAACTGAAAGTCTACGACGTAGCAAAGTGGCGGCTTGCCTTTGTTGAACATAAAGTTGTTGGACCAAGGATCCGAGTGGCTCACTACGTTTTGTAGAGAACGTGACGGCTTGTTTGCTTCAAATACTTCCTGGCAAGCCTCTGGTATCTGACTTGGATCTAGTCCCAGCTGTTCGGCAACCGCAACTGCTACTTTAACGCCAGCTTTGAACCACATCAATTGCTTTCCGTACTCTTGGATTCCGGTTTCTTGGAAAGCTTCCGGGAAAATTTCTATTAAAGGTTTGCCAAGACGAGCTTCCGCCCCCAATGACGCTGCATGCATTCTTGCCAGTGCGGATAATGCCGCGTTTATTGATTCTTCGTCGAATAATTTTTCACGCATCGAAAATCCGTGCGATTGTAATTCTTCTAGCACGATCACTTCGTTGTGAGCAAGGTAACATTTTGGGCCCCATCTTTCACCCGGGTAAAATTTCTCAAGCTCTGGAACAATGTAGTTGAAGAATAACACTTCTTTTATGAATATCTTTGTCTCACTGACGTATTCTGCTTGGGTTGGTACTTCGTTGGGGACAGCTTTGACAAAGTATACCTTTGTTTCCTCAATTGACGAGTTCGGCTTGAGAATCGTAACTTTCAGTTGCTTGTGCGACGCTAGAAATCCTAGTTTCTCATCTGAATACGGCTGGATACTGTAGTCAAGGAGCTTTGCCTCGGGTCCTTCGTCTTGAGATACAATGTTCTTCACGTTTTCTAAAGACAGTAGGGCAGGCTCGGTGGATATCAAAACATTTGACCAGTTAATGGCGATGTTCTCTCCGTTCTTCAACAGCAGCTCCATTGATCCAGGTACTCCGATGTTCAGTTCGTCGCAACAACACTACCAGCAAACTGCTCAGGAGAGCTCTTTTCCAGTTTAATTTATTCTTTAGGGTCAAAGCGTCTAGCCATGTGCAGACTGCGTGAGTAGTGTGAGTAGACAAAAAATGATGAGGCAATTGTTTGTTTCCCGAATACATTTCTGCTATTTTGTGGCTGTAAATTATACCAAATCTAGATTTGATTTATTGTGCCTGGCGTAACAAAAGCCAATACGGTATTTCCACTATGCTCAGTATACCAGCACCCATAAAAAGGCTCACTGTACTGCCGACCGCCACTGTTGAATAAGAATGTATTTCTATTATCATTATTTTCACACTAGATTCATGCTAAAACTTGAAAAAGATATCACTGTCTGACAGTACAATAAAACTAACACAGTTTAGTTGCGCCGTAGATCTCTGTTCCTGCACTTGATATCTTACCTGCTAAGTCTAGCAAGCTCCGAGCCACGTATCGCCTAAACCGATAAGTTGGTAGCTCAAGGAGTTCAAGATGTATGCCCTGTGATATTTTGAACCGCGGAAATTCAGTATTTGTATGTTGATTTTGAAATATTTTGATTACTGCACTCTCACAGTCAGGTAAACATCGATGCCTTGAAACTTCTTCGTCTACAGCAAATGCATTTTGATTCTGAATGCATTGGAGACCTGTGTAGTTGCAAACTGGCATTGCAGATGTACGAGGAAAGAGGTGGCTAACGCAGCCACAATGCGTTAACATATTTTCCATTTGCAGCTAAGATAAATTTTTTCATATCATTTAGAAAATTAATTAATAAGTCATTCAAAAACCTAATTTCGAGCTTATTAATCCAGAAGCATTGGTGTCTTTCAGGATTAAACGAAAGACCGAGCTACACTGCCCTTGATACGTACTTCTATAACACAACCGTCACTACTGTACCGCTTATAGTAGATGACATTATCTGTTTCATCGGATAGACGACATCTGCGTCTCTCTATAGGTATGCTTCTCAAACCATCATCGTTGATCGTTTCTTGCAAGTTGAAGTAAATGCTGACAATCTTACCAAACTTTGTATAGATTTCTTTATCTCCGTAAGCTAGAGCCGTCGGTATTTCCAAATTGTCGTGAACAAAAGCCTGCAAACCATGAAGCGCAGTATTCATTATGCATATGTTCAAATGAACACCTGTCTCATTTTCTGTTATAGTGCTTCTGTACAGACCTGAATATTTACTGAATGTTCAGTTAATGCAATTGTCGTTAGGCCTATGTGTAAGTAGCCTAGTCCATTTAGTTGGTTCATTGTAAACTTATTCCTCGAAGTATCACCTGATTTCGTTTGCGCCGAATTGATCGTATAGCATGTCCCACCAACTGTTTGTAGCGGCTGAAATTCTTCACAGCAATCAAACTTTATTGATTTCCAATAGCATTCGCTGAACAGTTCGGTGCAGTTGACGACGGACTGTTTTAACGATGTAAGAAATTTGATTAAATTGCTTTTGTAAATACGTGACTGCTGAAATCTGTAATCAGTTTCAAATAAAGTTCACCCAGACATTATCAGAGCCCAATAGCTCACCTTTGTGTAGAGACTGACAATATCATCAGGTGTCAACTTTGCAAATTCGGCTGTAACTTGTTTACTAGATTTTCTGATGATACCAGAAAATAGCCAGCGCCATGCGTAGGGATTCATTTTAGAACCAAATTTTTTACTGTGTCTAAAAAACGAAGAGAAAACAAATTTCCATACGTAATATACAATGCTTACAAAAACTTTACACATCTTATTTTTACAGTTTTTAAAACATACAAAGAGTTAGCGGTGATCAGGGATGTTGGAACAGTACGCATGCAAACGCTGAGCGATGGGAAATTCGTTTGCCAATTGAGGTATGTGCTTTCTATGGTGAATGCAACTGATCGATTCAGAAAAGCGTCCAACGAATTGTTGATCATTGCTATACAGCCCCACCAGCACAGAGCACAAGTGGCTAGCCAAAATACTCTGCATTTCAATAAGAGCAAATTAATTATATCTGCTATTGTATATCAATGCTTGAAAAAAATTCAACGTATTGCACCTTTCAGTCCAGTGCAGACCATCTTCAATTATGTACCGAAGTCCATGGAGATTAGAATTACTTAAATACTGTTTTAAAACAATCCATGCTTTGGAAGTACGAGCCATTGCGTCAAACCGCGAATGATTTTTTATATCATAACACGGAGATTATAAAGCGAAGCATACACGCAATTAGCGCATCAATTATTCAAAATAAAAACATGTCTTGCACGCGACGAATCAGTATCCACTGATATTCGCCGTGATAGATCGCAGTACATAACGTGTTTCCTGTCCTAACTGAAACACAGATTTCGAAATCAATTGTATATACGTTCCACATTTAGAATGATGTAAGGTTTTACTGTAATATACTACAAACTTTAGTCTAGACGTAGATAAAACCAGGGAAACCGTGGTGATTTCGAATTTAGGTCGAACAGTATCTAAAAATAATAGAATCAGACTTCGTCTGTATAATTTAGTGCCGTAACTATTATTTCTTTTATTACTTATTAAACATTTTTTTTATGCATAGGAATGAAAAAATTGTATTTTTCACATTTAAATATCAGTAAGTTTCTTGTTTATAGTGCACTTAATAAATGCACAGCAGCTTCTAATCCTCGGATAAGTTTGATTTGCCAATGTGAAATAATATTTTCAAAAGTAAAGTTTAGATTAAGCGGTGGTACAAGAATTTACGATGTCCGTGTGGTACGTAAAACTCAACTTTCGTACTAGGTTTAAAATTCATTCTGCAGTTAACTTTTCTCCGGACGAAAGAATCTCAACTCGCATACTGATGTTTATTGTAAACCGATTCAAAGCCTTTACAGCCTGATGGCAGGCATCTTGCATCACATCAACGCACATTTTAGACCAGGCAATCCAGGCGCTTCTCGTTAAGTAATAGATATTACTAGACAAGTAAACTCCTGTGAAACTGTTCAAAAGTATGTACAAAATGGAACAAAATCCAATTCCGATAATTATGTATCCATATTTCCACTGCCGAATCATTTGGAGAGTGAAAAGCGGGGCGTACAGATGTGTCATGCATTTCGGCGGTTTGAATAAGTCGAGAAGTCGATATTCGAGATTTCTGTTCGATTATCGTTTGCCAATGCAAGTCTTGAAGTTGGTATCACCGATCGCTTTGGTATCGCTGATCGTTTCCTCCCCGCTTTGGCAAGTGGCACGAGGGGATGTCGAACGGCGTTGTTTTGTCCTTTTCGTAGGATTTTTCTGGAACTGTTAATCGTTGGCGCGGGTTAAACTACCTAACCGAATTATAGTTGTTATATATATATATTTTATAATAGGTACGAACGTAAATAATAACCTGATAATGGCGTTAAACCCGTCATACGAAGCCATCGGGAAAGGCTTCGTCCAACAATACTACGCGTTATTTGACGACCCAGTTCAGAGGCCGAATCTAATAAATATGTACAATGTGGGTATAACGTATATCGCATAACCTCCATACATGCATTATAATCCTCATGCTAAATCATTAACTCTCCTAACCCTTACAGACAGAATCGTCCTTCATGACCTTCGAAGGATTACAGATTCAAGGAGCTATAAAGATCATGGAGAAGTTGACTGTAAGTTGTAACCAAAAATTATTGGCATGTCTAACTATCCAATCAAACAATCTGCCCATCGACCCAACTAAATCTTCGCTAGATCATTGCGTTGACGAGTACTGCAGTTTCTAATTTCACGCCTCGTCTGATATAGTTTTAGGATTTTTTTTAAGAATCGGTAGACCGTCATTCACAAGATCTTGCATATCCGATGTATATACAAATTTGGCCTTGACGTTGCATTTGTTTACTCATCGGCAATGAAAATGGTCTGTCATAGAATTATCTTTAAACTTCTTGTACCATAATCAGTGAAATCAAAGCAGCAAACCGTGACGGGACTTGTTCTCAGAAAGTGATTGTACTGGCTTTTTTTCGTCCTCGGTTAAATTGAGAGCTATTCAGAAATAATATCTAGTTTAACATGAACAGTTTAACGGGCGCCGTCGTTTAATCACAAATTTTTTTTTATCACTTCGATAGAGTTTTATACTCAACCAGTGTGATGAAGCTAAAAAGAAATTGTTATAGAAATATTTGTTACATATGCTGTCTGATCTTCAATCGCAATAATTGCTTTTATTTTTCTTTCAGAGCTTAAGTTTTCAAAAAATTAATAGAATAATAACTGCGATCGACTCTCAACCTATGTTTGACGGAGGTGTATTGATCAACGTCCTTGGAAGGTTGCAGGTAAACTGATTCCCATGTATTTCACGTAATAGCACTTTTCTTGATTATATTTCATTGAATTAAAAATATCATATCGCATATACTTCGTTATATATGAACATTCTGTCTTTACTGCCGTAACTATCCGTTTACACTTCATTTGATATTTATTATATATATATTATATAAGATCTATGTAGTTCTATTTATTGTGCTCCTGCGTAATAATGCAGAGGCCTCTGTTTTATAAATTGTTCACATATTCATTTAATTTAATTTTACAATTCAGTATTACTCACAGAGGATGATTGAAATCGAGTGGAAGAAATTGAAAAAAAAAAAAAAAACTATCAGGTAGTGAGTAAATAAGAGGAACAGTTGCTAAATTTGAACTGATTTAGGTCTGAATGCATTTATAAATTTACCATTTCGTTTAAAAAAAGCTGTGTATCTATTCTGTTTACTATAATTATTATCGCTTGCTTTGTACAATATTTTTCACTGTGTCTTTGTTTTTTGCCTTTCATTTCACCAAATTAAAATTTTGTAGCTGTCATTTGAATTATCAGTCGGAATTGGCTATATATTTGGTAAAATAGCCCATTTTTCATTCTACTGCTAATTCCTTTAAAGCAAAATATCTATTTGGTCCTAACAAAATCTATATTTTCAATCAGATTGTCGGTTATGATTGTATTTTCTTCAAACACATAGTTTATTGTTACCTGTGGCGAAGAAATTATTCTGGTTTATGGTATTATCATTTGAGCTTCAGTTAAACCGTTTGCTGTAATCTATTCACAGAGAAAAAGGATTTTTTCTATATCGGTATACAAAGGTGTAAAAATGTTGTTGATCACTGAGAAGTGTTTCATTACCTATCCCTAATATCTATGTCCGTGTACCAAAGATCAGACATTGAACTGAGTCAGTGATTGTTGATGATTGGGCAGACTGACGAGGATCAGCCCCACGCGTACATCCAGACATTTGTACTGAAGGCTATTGGTACCAGCTTTTTCGTGCAGCACGACATCTTCAGACTCGCGTTGCACGACACTGTCTAGATGTCTGACATCGATTGTCCATCGATCTTCATGACGGGGCACAGGCAAGCTCAGCCTTCTTCTTCTATCGTTCTGCTTTTCATTTCTGTTAACGCAAGCACCCCCTGGTTTGTTCTGATTCATACCAACTTATTGTTTTATTTTGCTTTTAAGAAGATTGTTTTAATGGATTGTTTCAACACCTTTCTTCTACTTTTTGGGATTCCGCTTTTGCAAGCAAATAATATTTCAGTATTACCTTAGTTCTTGGGTTAACAACAGTTATTCGTTTGCAATCCTATATTTATTTTTTTTTTTTAATTCACTTTTACGGACCTTTCTTACTAGAAATATCAATTCTTCGTTCCAGTCTTAATAAACTATTTCATGCAAATAGTGTATGATAGTGCCTAGAAAATTTTAAAACAACAATCATAAAAGCACTGTTATCCTGTAATTAAGGGTATGCTATTTTACTAGTGATTAACATTGGTCTTATGTTCAACTAACATTTTTCATTGTAACAACGACAGACCTGTTTTTCAATATTGAGCATCCTCAATCCGAACGTTTATAATTAAAATAACTGCTCTCATCCTATGATAACCTGATATTCTATAATAATATCCGAGGAGGCAATCGTAAAACTTTTCCCATGTTGCTGGATATCTTTAAGATCTGTAAAAGAGAAATTCAGTATATTTTTGGTAAAAGGTGTTAATTTCACAGTATTAACATCAGTTCTCTTTGGTCTCGATTATAATTTTGTTCTATTTCAGCGTAACGCTTTGCATTTGATGCTGCATAGACATATTATGACGCTTTTGCTTATGCTTGTAATTAAGAATTTGTGAAACTCTACAAGATAGATTTATTATCCATATTCGACTTTTCATTATATTTTTCACTCGCAAATAATGCCTAAAACAGATCTTAGCTAGCAACTGTCCTTAAAATATGGCAAATAACAGAATTTTTGTATACACGGCGTATGAGATTAGCATTAGGTAAGGTTGTGATAGAATACAGAATAATGATTTTCTTTGTACGATCGAGAAGAAAGTTACCTGTACAATATTGATTGAATTGTCATTTTAGGCAGACGAAGATCCACCACATGCTTTCTCCCAAATATTTGTGCTCAAGCCACTGGGAAATTCTTTCTTTTGTCAGCACGACATCTTCCGCCTTGGGATACACGACACTGTGTGAGATCTCTGCCTGCTTTCTGATACGCTCGACATAAAAGATGATTGGAACAAAGAGAGAGAAAAAAGAGAAGAAATATTTAATAAAACACACCAGTGAGCCACGCTCGCTTCCAGCTTTAAGATAAGTGAGCCAACAATCTTTCATTTTGATATCCTTCGTCATCGCACACTAAGCGCTCATTATCCTCAGAGATACCACAGTTTTTATACAAAGAATTTCCTGCTTATCTTATATAAACGTGGCCACAACCATCTTTTAACAATAAACACGATTCAATAATTATTTTGTTTATTCAATTCCCTCATTCATAATGCTATGGCTCCCATATTCTGAATTATACACTTACTTTTGCTTAATCTTTCATATGTTATTAGTACCAGTTTTTTTTTTCTTTCCTCGCCATTTTCACCATTATTCGTCTATGAATAGTCTTAAAATTAAAACGGCCGTCAGCGTGAAATTATTCTGTAGAAAATATTGTAATGTTTAAAATTCAAAAGCAAAAAGAAAAAAAAAACTAAAAAAACAATATCATTCTGTAATACCGTATTGGCCTATGTATTTTTATAAATAATTAGAAATTGTACGTTAAATATAAAATGTGTATCATCCCATAATCATACGAATGAATTTACGACCTGTCATTAATCGACATAGTGTTTTTATCCGGGCAGAATAATAATCACCTATATTATTGCAAGCTTCTCGATGATCGTTATTCTTTTTTTTTTTAGTTACTCAAACCCTACTGAGGTCAAGTTTCTTGTGAATTTACTGCCATTCACCTTTATCTGTTTTATAATTCACATGAAATGCTTTCATGCGCTGGATCCCGAGTGTTTATTGTTAACGAGACTTCAAATTCGTTACACAACCAAATAACCTTGTCGTCTTTTTTTTTTTTTGCTTTTATTGTGCCATGATGATCTCAGTATATAACATTTGCTAAAGTTCATTGTATGTATTAGTTTAGTCGAGGTAATGTTGAAGAGTTTACCGATCGCGTCAAAAGCATTCAGTTTATTATCAAAGTGCTATATAGCTTATAAAATATAACTTAATGATAAAAGCTACGTACTAGAAATGGCATTTCAATAATTAACTATTATTGAATATTGTTCGAACTTTTTTGAAGTTTTAGAGGTTGCCACGTTTTGCTTGTTCAACTTCAATAGCTTCAAATAATGCTTGGAAGTTCCCAGCACCGAATCCCTGGAAAGAAATTATTAACGTTTTTATTGAAATCTACGGATTGAAAATACCTAGTATGGTATGATAAAATTTACTAACGTTATGGTTGTGTCGCTGAATTACTTCTATAAAAAGTGTTGGTCTATCCTGCATATTTTTTGTAAATATTTGAAGTAGGTAACCATCGTCATCGTAGTCGATAAGAATCTTCAATTTCTATGAAATGAATTTGAAAAACTGGTTAAACATCATTCCGGCATAAGTTGTATTATTAACTGTGCACTAAGCATTGAAAAATTATCATTTCACCTGCAGTATACTCAAGTCCTCTGTAATTTGTACGCGGCTATTTTTAAGACGATCCCTCAACATTTCGTAGTAGCTATCTGGCACATCGAGGAATTCCATACCTCGGGTACGCAGGTTTTCAATCTACAGTCACAAACTCATGAATCATTTAATTTTTACGTAATTTATATACATGCATACATAGTACACTTATGTCGCACGATTTGATTCTTAACAAGGATCGATCAAACCTAATGCTTACAAGTATTTTATGTATCTATCGCCAAAGTTAAAATCTAATATCATTAAATTCTAAATAAAGTGTTCATATTGTTTTATGAAAATCTTAAAACAAGAAAATTTTATATCTGTTATTTACTGTTTGATATGTTAAGCAACAAAATTTTCGTCTTACTGATAATCAAATGTCTGTTTTATCTTGCAGAAAATTTAAAACTTACGGCTGCAATTATGTCACTGGTATTCAGAGCTATGTGCTGAACACCAGCTCCTCCGTAATATTCAACGAATTCTTGAATCTGAGATCGTTTTTTTCCTGGTGCTGGTTCATTGATCGGCATTTTTACAGTCTCTTCCCAGTTTGTTAAGACTATAGATCTGAGCGCCGAATACTCAGTGTGCAGTTGCGTGTCATCCACTGACCAAAATCTATGGAACTGTAGACACTGTTCATACCTAAAGGCAGTTTACGATTACATGTTAAATGATAAATCCATAATGTAGTGACATAAGAATTTTTCAGTTCTACATCTATTAATGCCATCATGTATTTTTTTTTTTGATTAATGGTTGATCGTCTTTACTTCTTGTCTCATCTCATCTCATGTAGTAAAATTACCATTCGTAATTGTTACTCACCATTTTGCAACATTTTCCATCTCATTATCTGGTTGATTTCCAACAACGTGATCAATAAAATTTAGTTTAATAGGCGGCCTGCAATCAGAATAAGTAGCAATCCGTTTAACACTCGTTAATGTCTACGGCCTAATAACAAGGTGTAAAAAATTTTCAACTCACAGGAGTGCTACAATTGGATCTTTCTTTGTGGTCTTGAACCCGGGAAGGAATGGGCCCGTGTAGTTACTTCGGTCCACAAACGTATGTTGCGTATCTCCATACTAACAGTACACGTGATAATTATTCATCTTACAATGCCAGAATTTCTTAGTTTGTTAACATTTTTACCACAAATGATGCAAATAGATGAGATCGTGTTCCGTGTGCCTATAATCGTCAAGATAACGTATATTTACTTGTCAACTCACAGTCTGAACAGTGGCAAACCGGACGATGCCAAATTCGTCTTGTTCTTCCCACACATCACGCACGATTCTTGCGCCATGCTCCCTTGCGATCTGGGCACAAAAAGAGTATTTTTGGATTGTATTAACATTTGAAAACATTTCTTGTAGATAGATGATCGTCGGGAAGTTCTGTGCCCTGGTAACAAACTATTAATTATACCAAATTCAATGTACCTTGACGATGGTGTAGATGTCTTCAACGGTAAAGGCCACATCATGAACTCCGTCGCCGTGCCGAGTAAGCTGAACCGCCATTTCCTCGTTGTCAGGCTCGTAGGCTGACTCGAATACGAAGACAATCTACAGATGGAATGAACATGAAGGGATACAAGCTTAAGACAGAATTCTCTTACTCTTACCCTATTCAATAGTTGGGTTACCTTATTTTGTCTGACTGCGTGCGATGCTTTGTCCCGTGTGCCAGTCTCCAAACCACGGTAGCCCACGGGTTCAAACCCCATTCTCGCACAGTAGAAGCTAGCCGCCTATTCAACAGTTAGAGGGACCAGTTTGAGTCAACTTTGTCAAATTAGAAAAATATGGATGCGGTCACTATATAATTATTTAAAAATTGAAACTAAAATTATATTTTCCCCAACAGTCACAGTCGAGTCGTATCGCTCATCGTAATTGAAGAGTAAGTAAGGTAAAAGTTTGAAGTGAGGATCTCACCTGCTTTGCATTACCGACCCAAAACGTCAAGTGATCGAAGTTAAGAAATTTCCCCCCTTCTGGCTGAAATGAAGAATCCAGCAGTTAGACAAATCATACGTTGCATTGTCTGGTTATACTTTTGGGTCCTACTTACCTTCGGTCCCTTATCCGTGTAACTGGTCTGAAAAAGTAATGAAATGAAGAAATGATTATAGAGGTCAATAATCGTGATGTTTCTCGTGTTTTTCTGTTCTTTTCATAATTAATAGTTCAAAAATTATGTAAATTGTCTGGAAAAAAGTGTTTAATATCACAGTGTTATCCGGTTTTTAACTTTTTATTATATTTTCGTACATAGAAGGAATAGATCACGCTAATTTTTGGTAATTGCTCACCATCGTGTGTTGACTTTTTTTCCTAAATTATAAGATTGTGAAATGTAAAAAATCTGATCTGTATCCGCGTTAGCGATTCTCGTCAGAAGTATAATTTGTGAAAAGTGTTGAGTCGATCCCTCTTTAAATGCGAACTGGCTACCTGGGGAAGCTTATTCTGATTGGTGGAAACCGGAGGCTTGTTTGCGCGCAGATCTCTCGTGAGTTCGCGAATAAATTAATTAATTGATGACTACAGTTGGCCGAGACCCGATCATGATGTGATCGGATGATATCCACCTCCATTTTACAAATATCGTATAAAATTATACGTACCCGATCGTAAAATATCTGGAGGCCTGAGGGGCTCGATAAATTTAGCGCTGCTTTTGCATAATTGTGCGAATCGAGATAATCTTGAGAGTGAGAAAGTTTATAAAATTCTAGCTTAACCGGAAAATATTTATTTATGTAGAATTATTACGGTGGTAATTGCCGACGATTTTATCATAATTTTTCCCTCGAATGAAAATAGTTTAGGTGTCATATGCCAAAATTTTCGTTTCAAGTTATTGAGAAAATGTTTTTGCATTTTTCATCTCAAGTTAATAACACGACAAGTGAATATGAAATTAGAACACATTATAACATGATGATATGAACATAATAATCTTTTCTACATTTGCGAGGACTTCTTTCCATATTCTAGCTAAAATTATAAAAATCTCCGATTCGCAACATTTTTATCATTTCTAAGATTGCTATTTCTCTAATCAATGCGGTTCCTTAACGTTAATTAGAAATCTGCAGATAAAATGAATTATCTAGCATCTTTGACATTTCACGCGCTATTGCATTCGGATTGATTAATTTTTCATTTTTTCTTATCCCTCTACTACTTCGAGCAATAGGTAAACATGTTTTTCAAATTCCTGTTTTCGCAAACATAACTGCGTAAATTATCGACTCGTATTATTATCAGAATCGTAAATAACTAATACAGCTGTTCATTTCCGTGTCGAAACGACTCATCCGATATATTTCAATTTTGGTCTACTGGTTATTATAAAAATTATCCAGAATTTTCAAAAATATTCAACCAGATTGCAGATTTATTTTGGCGCGTAAAACGCGATACGACCTTGCCTGAAATTCTAAAAAGAATCAATCCACTTTTCGAATTAGGGATGCGATCTGTGTAGAAGGAATAGAAACTATTTTGAATGCAGATTCTCAACTGGTTTTTATTCTAAAATAAATATACAAGCATATAAGGATACGACAATAATTTCAATATTAGCTGCATTCTAAACGCATGTTGACATTTACTTGAAGAACCTGGTAGAAAAATTCGATGTCATTGAAATAGCTTTCCGCATTTTTTCCGTGGTAAATACTAAAACCAGTTGACATAAACAAGTCGAAGGTGTGACCAGTTGTTGCTCTGCAGGCTGCGAGCTATCAAGATGCAAATAAAACTGGATATTCTGGAGGCTCGATTGGCTGGCTCCTCTCTACGGCCTTAGTCGGGCTTCCAAGCGGCATACTTTGCGTTGAATAATTATGCAACTATCCTCGGTGTTTTTTGTATCAAACAATGATAATGGAGTATTTCAGCTATCGTAGCCCAATATACATATAATATTTGTTTTTCGTCACATTGCTTCCAGCAAGGCAAGCAATTTTTAAAAACAGAATTTGCAAATTCTTAAATTTACTTATATGTACGTATACGTATTGTGTACGTTAAATAGGTATTACAGTTACATCAATTAATACTATAATGTTTAATAATAATAATATTAACATTCACTCATAACAAATACACGTTGTATCTGCAATCGTATTATTTAATTATAAGTCCGGAAACTCATGAAAAAATGTATAAAGCCTTAATAATTATAATACGTGGTCCATAAAAATCTTATTTTGGCAAGAGTTCGAACTATAAAAACATCTCCAGCTCATTCTGGGTTAGTCGTTTGAAGTTTGCAATAAAACTTGGCAGCTCGCGTGAATAAATTACATATGTATAATTTCAAACTTCGTTTAATCCTGAATTCATTACTGCTGCCATAAGGCTCTTTACTAATATTGTTAGTTTTCTTTGTTGTATTTTGGTGTTTCTTCTTATGTTTTTCCTTTCTTTGCAAGACGAAACCAAAATGAAACAAAAATAGCTTATTAAATTTACAACAAAATTATGCCATGATCTCTCTCCAATCTTCGCTTAGCCTTGAGAGGAACAACACCCATTAGATCCGCTGGTGTAGGTAGTCCGCCATTCATGTTGGGCGCCATAGCCTGCTGATAAAAAACTTGCAGCTTTCCGCACTGGTATCCATATACGACCGTGTCTTCCGTTCTGTGAACAGAAACATGCGAAGAAATTATTTCAGTCTCTGAAGTAGAGTAGCTACGGGTTTCTTACCTCACTACAATGTCTGTCATGTTACTAGCTTTACTGAATCTGTCGTGAAGAAATGAGATGATTTCTGTTTCTGTAACACCCCAGAGACCAGCACGGTGGACTGTATCCCATTGTGGATCTACGCTGAGGACGCTGTACAATTCTCTGCTGTCACTGGGTGGTAGAGGTTCTAGACATCGTTGAAGTTTAGACTCTAGTTTCGCAAGAACTTGAACACAAGTATCCCACTATTGGAAATATTAATTTTTGAGTATTGGCAAATGGTTTCTACTGAAAACAAATGTGCAACATTGCATTGGTGCAAAAAATATTTCATACATATACTAACTAGGGAATGTATGAGGTCGCAATTGTTGCCAACATTTTCTTCCATTAACAATACTAGGACCATGTTTTGCTGGCCATAAATAAAAAGTTCAAGTTTTTCCAAGGAACTTTCCTCCGTCTTGGAATAAATCCAGTCTTGATCTAGGTCCTCTTCCTCGTCACTCACGTCTTTGCTTGCTGCATCCAGTTTGCTCCTGAGCAACTGGTTTGTCGTTGTAGAGAAACTTGATAAGTCACGAAATTCACTTGGTGTAGTTTCTCTACTGCAAAACCCACTCGTACGTTCGTCGGCTAGTAAACTAAGCTTTGACATTAACGGCGTTAACTGTAACCCGTCAAGTTTTTTTCGTTGAGGTAAATCGAAAATGCTACCGCATTCCGAGGCCGATTTTTCCCTACCCTCTTCGTCTGGAGCATTTAAGGATTTAAGAGGTAGACTCATAGATCGACGGTAAATTTCTTGTTTCGTTTTTTTCTCTGTTGTTACGTCAGCATTGGAAACAGCGGTATTCTCAGAAACGGACAGAACTTGACAATCGAATCCTTCTATCATAGCTGCCTTATGATTTTCCACCAATGGAAACTTTTGTAAAAAATCTGTATGTGTAGCCAACTTTACATTGGCTGCACCAGACTTGAGTTCCTGGTAATGTGTAGCAACATTGTAATCGTACAAAGCTTTGGAAACTGGTAAACCATCGGTCCTGAATATTGGGAAGCATGGGTCTGTAATTGTATGGTAAAACTGTTTCCCCGGTGGAAGTTTTTTTCGAGGTGAATCCTCGTAGTAGTCAGAGCAAAGATTGTTATTCAAGCTTGGTAATCCTATACTGTAGTACCTAAGAGATACTCTATTCGTATGTTTGTGTAACGTTTTAGTCAGGTCTGGCAAACTAAGACTTATTTTAGCAGGAAATCTAAGTTTATCCAGCTTCTCGATCGGAGGTGCATTCCTTAGTTTGTTTGCCCTTTTGCACCTTAGTGCTTCCTTGACAAGGTCTGGGATGTCACTGATATTTTCTACTTCAACAACTTGCTTTTCAGGCATAGCTTTGCTCTCACAGTCATCCGCACCGCTGCAAATCAATACTGCGGTTTCATGAAGCATTCTGTTAACGTCCTTCAAAGGTGTAGAACAAACGCTAGGGGTCAACGGGTTTACAGTCTTGGAGCGATCTGTTGTAACATCTTGCTTCCGTTTTGCTGGTGAGCTATATGTTGTGGGAGGTAGCGAGGGGTAGAAAGATGCACCGCTATCGTACTGCATCGAGTCCAATTCTCCTTCTTCTGGTACTGTGAATATCCGTGACGTATCGCGTTTCATACCCGAGGTGCAAGAATCCTTTATGTTATTCTTCGATAAGTTCTGAAACGTGTGTTTTGTCAATTTTAGATTGAGTAACCAAAGAAAAATCCACCAATGTTAATTCACAGTAGTAAATACTATAGCAGTGAGTAGTAGTGGAATGAGTGAAGTAGACAGCGATGGTTTACAAAATACCGAACAGCACCTTTTTCAACATTGTTTTTTTCATGGTAGGGTCAAGATACGAATTATAGACACGTTCGGCAGCTGCATCTTGTTTCAATTTGATTACTTGTTTGCGTTCAACGTAGACTCGGAGGAGTTGAACTCCGACTGGCAGATCAAACCCTGTTCCTACAGTTTCTGCAGGGGCCTAGATGCAAAGTAAAAAATATATTATACTTGATAAAATTCCACTGATCTCAAATTCATTTATTTCCGTTACCTTTATACGATACGGATCAGTTACGATTAATTGTTTGGTCAATTCCGGATTCAGCTGAGTAGCCACAACCCTGGATTATGACAAAATTGTGTCAATGATTAAGTTTGAAATTTGGAGTTGACTTCTGATCATTTGCAAAGAAGTCAATACCAAAAATATTTCAGGTAAATAAAATAGACGATGTTACTTACTTATTATTGTAGAACAAGGCACCGCCTAAAATACCACTTGTTTCTTGGCAATATTGTAGCACTTGTATAGCTTCTAAAAAAACATTGCTTGCACTCTGGAACGAAAATATTTTTCAAACAATTAGCTTGTTCACAGTAAAAAATGGTGATTTTATTTTTCGTCACCTATAATCCAAAAAACTTAGTGTAATAAATTTGGAATTGATTTTTCGGAATTTAGAATCAGAATGATATAAATTACTTTGGTGAAAAAGCGAACCTTAGGAAACTTGATGGTGGGAAGATTGGTGAATAAGTTGGCACCGTATTGCAGTATAGGAAGATAAGTTTCAAACATTTGATATAATTTCTCAGTCAGTCTGTTCCTGTCCCCACCAAGTGATGTCGAAATAGTTTCAAGATCACGATGATAAAATTTCAGTGTCGATTCCAAAGTGTCAGCTCGTCTCTGGACTACCCAATCCTGAATATTTCGGTCAGTTCCGACTGCCTGGGTACAATGGAAAGTAAGTTCGGCTTTTGTAGATTTATCTTGTCTATTAGACCAAGTTAGAAAGCTATCAGCATGCAGTTGAGTTGTTAAATGTTAATTCAAACTCACTAGTATATACTGTCCCAATTTTTTTAAAACAAATTTGCCACCTTGTAGAGAAATTACTCGTGGAGGTGAGAAAGATGTAGTAAGAAACTGTGTGACACCCATCAATTGACCGGCGAGTGCGAGCCTTTGGGTAGGTGATACCCAAGCAGGATGAAAATAAATAACAGCCTCGGCAGGGTCATCTTCCTCTCTGCGACACCTTGCTGTGTCGTACACGAACACTATCATCATTTCCCTAGAACGAATAACAACCACAGGCCGATAATTAGAAAGTAACATAATGAATTAAATTATGATTCGAATAAACTACCTAGTTATTAATAAACAATTTTTTCAATTGAATCATTAGCCTAAGCACAACCATTGTTTAGTAGCTTTGTATAAGAGAATTACTTTAGCCTAATGCTCTGACTTTGTTATGTATGTACAATGCGCTTGGATAGAAATGAACTATGAATATGTGTAAAGATTAGATGGCAACGTTTGACTCGCTGAATAAGCAAAAGAGTGATTGTAGTATAACAAATGAGAGCTAAGGTCGCTTATGATGAACATTCCAACTATGGTTGACCCAATTTGTGTTATATTTATTCTATCCATAAGTCTGCCACTATCTGAATATTACATGTTCATATGTTGGATTCAATTTGTGAGACTAAGTATCCGCATTCCAGCTACATTTACTGAGATACTTCAATCAAAGAGATGTGCAGCTTAAATCTTTGGTGATTTAGGTCAGAATAAAAACAACTCCTTGCTTTGAACTTTTACACATAGGCACAGTAAGACTTTGAACAATCAGGCGCTTGACGGACAGTAAAAATTTTGTGTCGAGTATTTTCTTTCCGTTGAGGACTGAAGAAATAGAGCACAACTTTGATGAAATCAACCAAACCTGAGAAAAATAATTGGTTCTTCAGGTTAATATACATAGCGCTGCACGCATGCCGGTCAATCTTTAAATTAAATCCTACATTTTGTATTGTAATTTCTATAAAAAAAACCTGCTTATGAGCTACAAATTTAAAGAAATAAGTTATCTACTTTGACCTAAGACACCAAAGAATTAATCTACACCTATGAGGTAGAAAGTCGGTATTTATAAAAAGAGGTACTGTTCAACTTTTGATTGATACTTCGTGACTCTTTTACAATGGTCCTCATCGAACAGATAATACAATTATCTGATGAAATGGATCAAATTAGCTCTGTTGAAATGGATAAGTTAGTTATCTATGATAATAGAAAGCTTATCAAGTTGAAAGCAATGACATCAGTTACTGATACTTCGAATTTTGTATCGAGAATTGAACAGTGGCAAGTACACGGATTGATAAAGCTTGCCTAAACCAAAAACTAGTGATAAAATGGCAGAGCACACTTTTGACAAGAAGATATGAAATTCATATTCTTGATAGACTTAATTTTTAAGCGCAATGAGAAATATCTTCCGCATGGTAAATGCTGTCTGGGCAATATTCACCTGAAATCATTATAGTTATTTTAAGATATTAATTTTAATTGATACAAAAATAAACTCACACCAATTTGAAATCTGCATTGTCTTTCACGAATATTAAAGAATTATACAGAGACATATGGAAAGATTTTTGTGCAATTAAAGTGTAAAAATTATATGAGAGAGAGCATTAAGATTGGTTGAACCTCTTAGCAGATAAAAGAGTGGACGGGAGTCGGCGAGAATCATTCGTAAAAAAGAACAGCTTGACAAAGTAGTAAACATTCCATTATCACGCTACTACGCTACTTTTTAATTAGATAACGCAACAATTACGTAACAGTCGACGTACTTTGCCATGATTGTTTATGTAGTGCTTCTCCGCGCGTCGTCCCAGTCAAACGTCAAACGTCAAAACCTTGGGTGGATTTTCATAATTTATTGCATTGTTTGAGGTGGAATCACGCGAATCACTTACACCATGGCGGAGGACACCTATTCTGTACCACAATTTCATGTCTGGGCAGTATCATTCAATGTTTGCATGACAGAAATAAGTCTGCATAACGTTTTGCGTTCGACCGGTATGCCGACGCCATGTTGATATTGATTACGAACGCTCTTTAATCAAGGAGGCAGTGGGAAGGCTGTGGTCGGCTTTCTTTACTACAGGCTGGTCGTGGTACTAGGTGGCGGCGCGGAATAAAGATACTACGTAAATTATGTCAATGGATTTACATTCTGTGATGGAGGCCAACTTTGAGTACAATTTATGAAAATCTTGCCGCCTATTAAAATCTGATATTCGAAAACTGATTCGTTGTTCAGATTCAAACGACTCTTTCTGAACTAATTGAACATCAAGGTTTGCAAAGATGGCATTTAGAGCATCGTAGATCGAAAACGGCTGAGAAAATTTGTAGAAAATACGTGAAAGCCTAGTCGATTCATTATTTTGGTACAAATTACATAAAATAGTAACAATACGTTATCATACATATTATATCTTATCCTGCGGGGGTGCGTTGAGCCTGTGCAGAGGCCGGTACTTACACTACATTTACGAACTACGACGGTAGCTATCCGATATAGTGTTTTTGTTAGTTTGCTTAAGATATTGCTTTCCTTTTCACCATATGATAAGGGAATTTCTTCAGTAAAGTTTAGACACATGTTTTGTATTATTATTTGTATGTTCGCTTTAGCACGTTTTGTCAACTTATTGAATTACGAAACATTGAAAGCCGATCTCTGGTACTAGAATTACCGCATGTTGAATAAACTAGACCTGAACTGAGGTTGAAACTTTATAAGTGTGAATATGTGCTTTTTCGTCCTCACCCATTCAGAAACCCTGAACAGATTTCTGTGTTTTAGCTGTAACTTTTGATCCGTTGCTCGCAGCGTATTGGGACTGCGCTCAATCAATTTCTCTCGCAAAATTGCGTCAGAATAGTGCCCTAAATAATTGATTGCAGCACTTTTCGAAATCATCGAAATTTTCGCTAAAAATCCAATGGGGTTAGCCTTACTTTTTTTGCGATTTTTGGAGCTGAAAATTTCTCGTCACCGAATTGATTTGTATGACTGTTTATTGGCTAATTGGAACCCCAGAAACTCAAGAAACAAATTAAGAAAAGCGTAGGACCAACAGCAGAGAAATGACAATGGAAATCTGCAGTTTTTTGGCTGTAACTTCTGATCCGTTGCTCGCAGCGTATTGGGACTGCGCCTAATCGATTTCTCTCGCGAAATTACGTCGGAATGGTGCCCTGAAGAATTAATTGCAGCACTTTTCGAAGTCGTCGAAATTTTCGCCGAAGTTCCAAAGGGGTTAGCCTTACTTTTTTTGCGATTTTTGGAGCCGAAAATTTTTGGTCTCCGAATTAATTTGTGTGACCGTTTTTAGGCTAATTGAAACCACGGGAACTCAAATAACACATAAAAAAAAGCGTAGGACCAACAGCAGAGAAATAACGATAAAAATCTGCAGTTTTTTGGCTGTAACTTTTGATCCGTTGCTCGCAGCGTATTGGGACTGCGCTTAATCGATATCTCTCGCAAAATTACGTCGGAATAGTGCCCTGAAGAATTAATTGCAGCACTTTTCAAAGTCGTCGAAATTTTCGCCAAAAATCCAAAGGGGTTAGCCTTACTTTTTTTGCGATTTTAAGAGCCGAAAATTTTTGGTCTCCGAATTGATTTGTATGACCGTTTCTAGGCTAATTGGAACCACAGGAACTCAAGGAACACATTAAAAAAAGCGTAGGACCAACAGCAAAGAAATGACGATAAAAATCTGCAGTTTTTTTGCTGTAACTTTTGATCCGTTGCTCGCAGCGTATTGGGACTGCGCTTAATCGATTCCTCTCGCAAAATTACGTCGGAATAGTGCCCGAAAGAATTAATTGCAGCACTTTTCAAAGTCGTCGAAATTTTCACCAAAAATGCAAAGGGGTTAGCCTTGGATTTTTTTTGGCCGAAAAATCTTTTGTCTTGGAATCGATTTGTATGACCCTTTCCGGAGTAAATCGACCCCCAGGAACTCAAAAAACACACGAAAAAGAGCGTAGGACCAACAGCAGAGAAATGAGGACGAAAATAAGCAGTTTTTCGCCTGTAACTTTTGATCCGTTGCTCGCAGCGTATTGGGACTGCGCTTAATCGATTCCTCTCGCAAAATTACGTCGGAATAGTGCCTGAAAGAATTAATTGCAGCACTTTTCAAAGTCGTCGAAATTTTTACCAAAAATGCAAAGGGGTTAGCCTTGGATTTTTTTTGGCCGAAAAATCTTTTGTCTTGGAATCGATTTGTATGACCCTATCCGGAGTAAATCGACCCCCAGGAACTCAAAAAACACACGAAAAAGAGCGTAGGACCAACAGCAGAGAAATGAGGACGAAAATAAGCAGTTTTTCGCCTGTAACTTTTGATCCGTTGCTCGCAGCGTATTGGGACTGCGCTTAATCGATTCCTCTCGCAAAATTACGTCGGAATAGTGCCTGAAAGAATTAATTGCAGCACTTTTCAAAGTCGTCGAAATTTTCACCAAAAATGCAAAGGGGTTAGCCTTGGATTTTTTTTGGCCGAAAAATCTTTTGTCTTGGAATCGATTTGTATGACCCTTTCCGGAGTAAATCGACCCCCAGGAACTCAAAAAACACACGAAAAAGAGCGTAGGACCAACAGCAGAGAAATGAGGACGAAAATAAGCAGTTTTTCGCCTGTAACTTTTGATTCGTTGCTCGCAGCGTATTGGGACTGCGCTTAATCGATTCCTCTCGCAAAATTACGTCGGAATAGTGCCCGAAAGAATTAATTGCAGCACTTTTCAAAGTCGTCGAAATTTTCACCAAAAATGCAAAGGGGTTAGCCTTGGATTTTTTTTGGCCGAAAAATCTTTTGTCTTGGAATCGATTTGTATGACCCTTTCCGGAGTAATTCGACCCCCAGGAACTCAAAAAACACACGAAAAAGAGCGTAGGACCAACAGCAGAGAAATGAGGACGAAAATAAGCAGTTTTTTGCCTGTAACTTTTGATCCGTTGCTCGCAGCGTATTGGGACTGCGCTTAATCGATTCCTCTCGCAAAATTACGTCGGAACAGTGCCGGAAAGAATTAATTGCAGCACTTTTCAAAGTCTTCGAAATTTTAACCAAAAATGCAAAGGGGTTAGCCTTGGATTTTTTTTGGCCGAAAAATCTTTTGTCTTGGAATCGATTTGTATGACCCTTTCCGGAGTAAATCGACCCCCAGGAACTCAAAAAACACACGAAAAAGAGCGTAGGACCACCAGCAGAGAAATGAGGACGAAAATAAGCAGTTTTTTGCCTGTAACTTTTGATCCGTTGCTCGCAGCGTATTGGGACTGGGCTTAATCGATTTCTCTCGCAAAATTACGTCGGAATAGTGCCCGAAAGAATTAATTGCAGCACTTTTCAAAGTCGTCGAAATTTTCACCAAAAATGCAAAGGGGTTAGCCTTGGATTTTTTTTGGCCGAAAAATCTCTTGTCTTGGAATCGATTTGTATGACCCTTTCCGGAGTAAATCGACCCCCAGGAACTCAAAAAACACACGAAAAAGAGCGTACGACCAACAGCAGAGAAATGAGGACGAAAATAAGCAGTTTTTCGCCTGTAACTTTTGATTCGTTGCTCGCAGCGTATTGGGACTGCGCTTAATCGATTCCTCTCGCAAAATTACTTCGGAATAGTGCCCGAAAGAATTAATTGCAGCACTTTTCAAAGTCGTCGAAATTTTCACCAAAAATGCAAAGGGGTTAGCCTTGGATTTTTTTTGGCCGAAAAATCTTTTGTCTTGGAATCGATTTGTATGACCCTTTCCGGAGTAATTCGACCCCCAGGAACTCAAAAAACACACGAAAAAGAGCGTAGGACCAACAGCAGAGAAATGAGGACGAAAATAAGCAGTTTTTTGCCTGTAACTTTTGATCCGTTGCTCGCAGCGTATTGGGACTGCGCTTAATCGATTCCTCTCGCAAAATTACGTCGGAACAGTGCCGGAAAGAATTAATTGCAGCACTTTTCAAAGTCTTCGAAATTTTAACCAAAAATGCAAAGGGGTTAGCCTTGGATTTTTTTTGGCCGAAAAATCTTTTGTCTTGAAATCGATTTGTATGACCCTTTCCGGAGTAAATCGACCACCAGGAACTCAAAAAACACACGAAAAAGACCGTAGGACCAACAGCAGAGAAATGAGGACGAAAATAAGCAGTTTTTCGCCTGTAACTTTTGATCCGTTGCTCGCAGCGTATTGGGACTGCGCTTAATCGATTCCTCTCGCAAAATTACGTCGGAATAGTGCCCGAAAGAATTAATTGCAGCACTTTTCAAAGTCGTCGAAATTTTTACCAAAAATGCAAAGGGGTTAGCCTTGGATTTTTTTTGGCCGAAAAATCATTTTTCTTGGAATCGATTTGTATGACCCTTTCCGGAGTAAATCGACCCCCAGGAACTCAAAAAACACACGAAAAAGAGCGTAGGACCAACAGCAGAGAAATGAGGACGAAAATAAGCAGTTTTTCGCCTGTAACTTTTGATCCGTTGCTCGCAGCGTATTAGGACTGGGCTTGATCGATTCCTCTCGCAAAATTACGTCGGAATAGTGCCTGAAAGAATTAATTGCAGCACTTTTCAAAGTCGTCGAAATTTTTACCAAAAATGCAAAGGGGTTAGCCTAGGATTTTTTTTGGCCGAAAAATCTTTTGTCTTGAAATCGATTTGTATGACCCTTTCCGGAGTAAATCGACCCCTAGGAACTCAAAAAACACACGAAAAAGACCGTAGGACCAACAGCAGAGAAATGAGGACGAAAATAAGCAGTTTTTCGCCTGTAACTTTTGATCCGTTGCTCGCAGCGTATTGGGACTGCGCTTAATCGATTCCTCTCGCAAAATTACGTCGGAATAGTGCCTGAAATAATTAATTGCAGCACTTTTCAAAGTCGTCGAAATTTTTACCAAAAATGCAAAGGGGTTAGCCTTGGATTTTTTTTGGCCGAAAAATCTTTTGTCTTGGAATCGATTTGTATGACCCTTTCCGGAGTAAATCGACCCCCAGGAACTCAAAAAACACACGAAAAAGAGCGTAGGACCACCAGCAGAGAAATGAGGACGAAAATAAGCAGTTTTTTGCCTGTAACTTTTGATCCGTTGCTCGCAGCGTATTGGGACTGGGCTTAATCGATTCCTCTCGCAAAATTACGTCGGAATAGTGCCTGAAAGAATTAATTGCAGCACTTTTCAAAGTCGTCGAAATTTTCACCAAAAATGCAAAGGGGTTAGCCTTGGATTTTTTTTGGCCGAAAAATCTCTTGTCTTGGAATCGATTTGTATGACCCTTTCCGGAGTGAATCGACCCCCAGGAACTCAAAAAACACACGAAAAAGAGCGTAGGACCAACAGCAGAGAAATGAGGACGAAAATAAGCAGTTTTTCGCCTGTAACTTTTGATCCGTTGCTCGCAGCGTATTGGGACTGCGCTTAATCGATTCCTCTCGCAAAATTACGTCGGAATAGTGCCTGAAAGAATTAATTGCAGCACTTTTCAAAGTCGTCGAAATTTTCACCAAAAATGCAAAGGGGTTAGCCTTGGATTTTTTTTGGCCGAAAAATCTTTTGTCTTGGAATCGATTTGTATGACCCTTTCCGGAGTAAATCGACCCCCAGGAACTCAAAAAACACACGAAAAAGAGCGTACGACCAACAGCAGAGAAATGAGGACGAAAATAAGCAGTTTTTCGCCTGTAACTTTTGATTCGTTGCTCGCAGCGTATTGGGACTGCGCTTAATCGATTCCTCTCGCAAAATTACGTCGGAATAGTGCCCGAAAGAATTAATTGCAGCACTTTTCAAAGTCGTCGAAATTTTCACCAAAAATGCAAAGGGGTTAGCCTTGGATTTTTTTTGGCCGAAAAATCTTTTGTCTTGGAATCGATTTGTATGACCCTTTCCGGAGTAATTCGACCCCCAGGAACTCAAAAAACACACGAAAAAGAGCGTAGGACCAACAGCAGAGAAATGAGGACGAAAATAAGCAGTTTTTTGCCTGTAACTTTTGATCCGTTGCTCGCAGCGTATTGGGACTGCGCTTAATCAATTCCTCTCGCGAAATTACGTCGGAATAGTGCCTGAAAGAATTAATTGCAGCACTTTTCAAAGTCTTCGAAATTTTAACCAAAAATGCAAAGGGGTTAGCCTTGGATTTTTTTTGGCCGAAAAATCTTTCGTCTTGAAATCGATTTGTATGACCCTTTCCGGAGTAAATCGACCCCCAGGAACTCAAAAAACACACGAAAAAGACCGTAGGACCAACAGCAGAGAAATGAGGACGAAAATAAGCAGTTTTTCGCCTGTAACTTTTGATCCGTTGCTCGCAGCGTATTGGGACTGCGCTTAATCGATTCCTCTCGCAAAATTACGTCGGAATAGTGCCCGAAAGAATTAATTGCAGCACTTTTCAAAGTCGTCGAAATTTTTACCAAAAATGCAAAGGGGTTAGCCTTGGATTTTTTTTGGCCGAAAAATCTTTTTTCTTGGAATTGATTTGTATGACCCTTTCCGGAGTAAATCGACCCCCAGGAACTCAAAAAACACACGAAAAAGAGCGTAGGACCAACAGCAGAGAAATGAGGACGAAAATAAGCAGTTTTTCGCCTGTAACTTTTGATCCGTTGCTCGCAGCGTATTGGCACTGGGCTTGATCGATTCCTCTCGCAAAATTACGTCGGAATAGTGCCTGAAAGAATTAATTGCAGCACTTTTCAAAGTCGTCGAAATTTTTACCAAAAATGCAAAGGGGTTAGCCTAGGATTTTTTTTGGCCGAAAAATCTTTTGTCTTGAAATCGATTTTTATGACCCTTTCCGGAGTAAATCGACCCCTAGGAACTCAAAAAACACACGAAAAAGACCGTAGGACCAACAGCAGAGAAATGAGGACGAAAATAAGCAGTTTTTCGCCTGTAACTTTTGATCCGTTGCTCGCAGCGTATTGGGACTGCGCTTAATCGATTCCTCTCGCAAAATTACGTCGGAATAGTGCCTGAAAGAATTAATTGCAGCACTTTTCAAAGTCGTCGAAATTTTTACCAAAAATGCAAAGGGGTTAGCCTTGGATTTTTTTTGGCCGAAAAATCTTTTGTCTTGGAATCGATTTGTATGACCCTTTCCGGAGTAAATCGACCCCCAGGAACTCAAAAAACACACGAAAAAGAGCGTAGGACCACCAGCAGAGAAATGAGGACGAAAATAAGCAGTTTTTTGCCTGTAACTTTTGATCCGTTGCTCGCAGCGTATTGGGACTGGGCTTAATCGATTCCTCTCGCAAAATTACGTCGGAATAGTGCCTGAAAGAATTATTTGCAGCACTTTTCAAAGTCGTCGAAATTTTTACCAAAAATGCAAAGGGGTTAGGCTTGGATTTTTTTTGGCCGAAAAATCTTTTGTCTTGGAATCGATTTGTATGACCCTTTCCGGAGTAAATCGACTCCCAGGAACTCAAAAAACACACGAAAAAGAGCGTAGGACCAACAGCAGAGAAATGAGGACGAAAATAAGCAGTTTTTCGCCTGTAACTTTTGATCCGTTGCTCGCAGCGTATTGGGACTGGGCTTGATCGATTCCTCTCGCAAAATTACGTCGGAATAGTGCCTGAAAGAATTAATTGCAGCACTTTTCAAAGTCGTCGAAATTTTTACCAAAAATGCAAAGGGGTTAGCCTAGGATTTTTTTTGGCCGAAAAATCTTTAGTCTTGAAATCGATTTGTATGACCCTTTCCGGAGTAAATCGACCCCCAGGAACTCAAAAAACACACGAAAAAGACCGTAGGACCAACAGCAGAGAAATGAGGACGAAAATAAGCAGTTTTTCGCCTGTAACTTTTGATCCGTTGCTCGCAGCGTATTGGGACTGCGCTTAATCGATTCCTCTCGCAAAATTACGTCGGAATAGTGCCCGAAAGAATTAATTGCAGCACTTTTCAAAGTCGTCGAAATTTTTACCAAAAATGCAAAGGGGTTAGCCTTGGATTTTTTTTGGCCGAAAAATCTTTTTTCTTGGAATCGATTTGTATGACCCTTTCCGGAGTAAATCGACCCCCAGGAACTCAAAAAACACACGAAAAAGAGCGTTGGACCAACAGCAGAGAAATGAGGACGAAAATAAGCAGTTTTTCGCCTGTAACTTTTGATCCGTTGCTCGCAGCGTATTGGCACTGGGCTTGATCGATTCCTCTCGCAAAATTACGTCGGAATAGTGCCTGAAAGAATTAATTGCAGCACTTTTCAAAGTCGTCGAAATTTTTACCAAAAATGCAAAGGGGTTAGCCTAGGATTTTTTTTGGCCGAAAAATCTTTTGTCTTGAAATCGATTTTTATGACCCTTTCCGGAGTGAATCGACCCCTAGGAACTCAAAAAACACACGAAAAAGACCGTAGGACCAACAGCAGAGAAATGAGGACGAAAATAAGCAGTTTTTCGCCTGTAACTTTTGATCCGTTGCTCGCAGCGTATTGGAACTGCGCTTAATCGATTTCTCTCGCAAAATTACGTCGGAATAGTGCCTGAAAGAATTAATTGCAGCACTTTTCAAAGTCGTCGAAATTTTTACCAAAAATGCAAAGGGGTTAGCCTTGGATTTTTTTTGGCCGAAAAATCTTTTGTCTTGGAATCGATTTGTATGACCCTTTCCGGAGTAAATCGACCCCCAGGAACTCAAAAAACACACGAAAAAGAGCGTAGGACCAACAGCAGAGAAATGAGGACGAAAATAAGCAGTTTTTCGCCTGTAACTTTTGATTCGTTGCTCGCAGCGTATTGGGACTGCGCTTAATCGATTCCTCTCGCAAAATTACGTCGGAATAGTGCCCGAAAGAATTAATTGCAGCTCTTTTCAAAGTCGTCGAAATTTTCACCAAAAATGCAAAGGGGTTAGCCTTGGATTTTTTTTGGCCGAAAAATCTTTTGTCTTGGAATCGATTTGTATGTTCCTTTCCGGAGTAAATCGACCCCCAGGAACTCAAAAAACACACGAAAAAGAGCGTAGGACCAACAGCAGAGAAATGAGGACGAAAATAAGCAGTTTTTTGCCTGTAACTTTTGATCCGTTGCTCGCAGCGTATTGGGACTGCGCTTGATCGATTCCTCTCGCAAAATTACGTCGGAATAGTGCCTGAAAGAATTAATTGCAGCACTTTTCAAAGTCGTCGAAATTTTTACCAAAAATGCAAAGGGGTTAGCCTTGGATTTTTTTTGGCCGAAAAATCTTTTGTCTTGGAATCGATTTGTATGACCCTTTCCGGAGTAAATCGACCCCCAGGAACTCAAAAAACACACGAAAAAGAGCGTAGGACCAACAGCAGAGAAATGAGGACGAAAATAAGCAGTTTTTCGCCTGTAACTTTTGATTCGTTGCTCGCAGCGTATTGGGACTGCGCTTAATCGATTCCTCTCGCAAAATTACGTCGGAATAGTGCCCGAAAGAATTAATTGCAGCTCTTTTCAAAGTCGTCGAAATTTTCACCAAAAATGCAAAGGGGTTAGCCTTGGATTTTTTTTGGCCGAAAAATCTTTTGTCTTGGAATCGATTTGTATGTTCCTTTCCGGAGTAAATCGACCCCCAGGAACTCAAAAAACACACGAAAAAGAGCGTAGGACCAACAGCAGAGAAATGAGGACGAAAATAAGCAGTTTTTTGCCTGTAACTTTTGATCCGTTGCTCGCAGCGTATTGGCACTGGGCTTGATCGATTCCTCTCGCAAAATTACGTCGGAATAGTGCCTGAAAGAATTAATTGCAGCACTTTTCAAAGTCGTCGAAATTTTTACCAAAAATGCAAAGGGGTTAGCCTAGGATTTTTTTTGGCCGAAAAATCTTTTGTCTTGAAATCGATTTTTATGACCCTTTCCGGAGTAAATCGACCCCTAGGAACTCAAAAAACACACGAAAAAGACCGTAGGACCAACAGCAGAGAAATGAGGACGAAAATAAGCAGTTTTTCGCCTGTAACTTTTGATCCGTTGCTCGCAGCGTATTGGAACTGCGCTTAATCGATTTCTCTCGCAAAATTACGTCGGAATAGTGCCTGAAAGAATTAATTGCAGCACTTTTCAAAGTCGTCGAAATTTTTACCAAAAATGCAAAGGGGTTAGCCTTGGATTTTTTTTGGCCGAAAAATCTTTTGTCTTGGAATCGATTTGTATGACCCTTTCCGGAGTAAATCGACCCCCAGGAACTCAAAAAACACACGAAAAAGAGCGTAGGACCAACAGCAGAGAAATGAGGACGAAAATAAGCAGTTTTTCGCCTGTAACTTTTGATTCGTTGCTCGCAGCGTATTGGGACTGCGCTTAATCGATTCCTCTCGCAAAATTACGTCGGAATAGTGCCCGAAAGAATTAATTGCAGCTCTTTTCAAAGTCGTCGAAATTTTCACCAAAAATGCAAAGGGGTTAGCCTTGGATTTTTTTTGGCCGAAAAATCTTTTGTCTTGGAATCGATTTGTATGTTCCTTTCCGGAGTAAATCGACCCCCAGGAACTCAAAAAACACACGAAAAAGAGCGTAGGACCAACAGCAGAGAAATGAGGACGAAAATAAGCAGTTTTTTGCCTGTAACTTTTGATCCGTTGCTCGCAGCGTATTGGGACTGCGCTTGATCGATTCCTCTCGCAAAATTACGTCGGAATAGTGCCTGAAAGAATTAATTGCAGCACTTTTCAAAGTCGTCGAAATTTTTACCAAAAATGCAAAGGGGTTAGCCTTGGATTTTTTTTGGCCGAAAAATCTTTTGTCTTGGAATCGATTTGTATGACCCTTTCCGGAGTAAATCGACCCCCAGGAACTCAAAAAACACACGAAAAAGAGCGTAGGACCAACAGCAGAGAAATGAGGACGAAAATAAGCAGTTTTTCGCCTGTAACTTTTGATTCGTTGCTCGCAGCGTATTGGGACTGCGCTTAATCGATTCCTCTCGCAAAATTACGTCGGAATAGTGCCCGAAAGAATTAATTGCAGCTCTTTTCAAAGTCGTCGAAATTTTCACCAAAAATGCAAAGGGGTTAGCCTTGGATTTTTTTTGGCCGAAAAATCTTTTGTCTTGGAATCGATTTGTATGTTCCTTTCCGGAGTAAATCGACCCCCAGGAACTCAAAAAACACACGAAAAAGAGCGTAGGACCAACAGCAGAGAAATGAGGACGAAAATAAGCAGTTTTTTGCCTGTAACTTTTGATCCGTTGCTCGCAGCGTATTGGGACTGCGCTTGATCGATTCCTCTCGCAAAATTACGTCGGAATAGTGCCTGAAAGAATTAATTGCAGCACTTTTCAAAGTCGTCGAAATTTTTACCAAAAATGCAAAGGGGTTAGCCTTGGATTTTTTTTGGCCGAAAAATCTTTTGTCTTGGAATCGATTTGTATGACCCTATCCGGAGTAAATCGACCCCCAGGAACTCAAAAAACACACGAAAAAGAGCGTAGGACCAACAGCAGAGAAATGAGGACGAAAATAAGCAGTTTTTCGCCTGTAACTTTTGATCCGTTGCTCGCAGCGTATTGGGACTGCGCTCAATCGATTCCTCTCGCAAAATTACGTCGGAATAGTGCCTGAAAGAATTAATTGCAGCACTTTTCAAAGTCGTCGAAATTTTTACCAAAAATGCAAAGGGGTTAGCCTTGGATTTTTTTTGGCCGAAAAATCTTTTGTCTTGGAATCGATTTGTATGACCCTTTCCAGAGTAAATCGACCCCCAGGAACTCAAAAAACACACGAAAAAGAGCGTAGGACCAACAGCAGAGAAATGAGGACGAAAATAAGCAGTTTTTCGCCTGTAACTTTTGATCCGTTGCTCGCAGCGTATTGGGACTGCGCTTAATCGATTCCTCTCGCAAAATTACGTCGGAATAGTGCCTGAAAGAATTAATTGCAGCACTTTTCAAAGTCGTCGAAATTTTTACCAAAAATGCAAAGGGGTTAGCCTTGGATTTTTTTTGGCCGAAAAATCTTTTGTCTTGGAATCGATTTGTATGACCCTTTCCAGAGTAAATCGACCCCCAGGAACTCAAAAAACACACGAAAAAGAGCGTAGGACCAACAGCAGAGAAATGAGGACGAAAATAAGCAGTTTTTCGCCTGTAACTTTTGATCCGTTGCTCGCAGCGTATTGAGACTGCGCTTAATCGATTCCTCTCGCAAAATTACGTCGGAATAGTGCCTGAAAGAATTAATTGCAGCACTTTTCAAAGTCGTCGAAATTTTTACCAAAAATGCAAAGGGGTTAGGCTTGGATTTTTTTCGGCCGAAAAATTTTTTGTCTTGAAATCGATTTGTATGACCCTTTCCGGAGTAGATCGACCCCTGGGAACTCAGAAAACACACGAAAAAGACCGTAGGACCAACAGCAGAGAAATGAGGACGAAAATAAACAGTTTTTCGCCTGTAACTTTTGATCCGTTGCTCGCAGCGTATTGGGACTGCGCTTAATCGATTCCTCTCGCAAAATTACGTCGGAATAGTGCCCAAAAGAATTACTTGCAGCACTTTTCAAAGTCGTCGAAATTTTCACCAAAAATGCAAAGGGGTTAGCCTTGGATTTTTTTCGGCCGAAAAATCTTTTGTCTTGGAATCGATTTGTATGACCCTTTCCGGAGTAAATCGACCCCCAGGAACTCAGAAAACACACGAAAAAGACCGTAGGACCAACAGCAGAGAAATGAGGACGAAAATAAGCAGTTTTTCACCTGTAACTTTTGATCCGTTGCTCGCAGCGTATTGGGACTGCGCTTAATCGATTCCTCTCGCAAAATTACGTCGGAATAGTGCCCGAAAGAATTAATTGCAGCACTTTTCAAAGTCGTCGAAATTTTCACCAAAAATGCAAAAAGGTTAGCCTTGGATTTTTTTTGGCCGAAAAATCTTTTGTCTTGGAATCGATTTGTATGACCCTTTCCGGAGTAAATTGACCCCCAGGAACTCAAAAAACACACGAAAAAGAGCGTAGGACCAACAGCAGAGAAATGAGGACGAAAATAAGCAGTTTTTCGCCTGTAACTTTTGATCCGTTGCTCGCAGCGTATTGGGACTGCGCTTAATCGATTCCTCTCGCAAAATTACGTCGGGATAGTGCCTGAAAGAATTAATTGCAGCACTTTTCAAAGTCGTCGAAATTTTTACCAAAAATGCAAAGGGGTTAGCCTTGGATTTTTTTTGGCCGAAAATTCCTTTGTCTTGAAATCGATTTGTATGACCCTTTCCGGAGTAAATCGACCCCTGGGAACTCAAAAAACACACGAAAAAGACCGTAGGACCAACAGCAGAGAAATGAGGACGAAAATAAGCAGTTTTTCGCCTGTAACTTTTGATCCGTTGCTCGCAGCGTATTGGGACTGCGCTTAATCGATTCCTCTCGCAAAATTACGTCGGAATAGTGCCCGAAAGAATTACTTGCAGCACTTTTCAAAGTCGTCGAAATTTTCACCAGAAATGCAAAGGGGTTAGCCTTGGATTTTTTTTGGCCGAAAAATCTTTTGTCTTGGAATCGATTTGTATGACCCTTTCCGGAGTAAATCGACCCCCAGGAACTCAAAAAACACACGAAAAAGAGCGTAGGACCAACAGCAGAGAAATGAGGACGAAAATAAGCAGTTTTTCGCCTGTAACTTTTGATCCGTTGCTCGCAGCGTATTGGGACTGCGCCTAATCGATTCCTCTCGCAAAATTATGTCGGAATAGTGCCTGAAAGAATTAATTGCAGCACTTTTCAAAGTCGTCGAAATTTTTACCAAAAATGCAAAGGGGTTAGCCTTGGATTTTTTTTGGCCGAAAATTCCTTTGTCTTGAAATCGATTTGTATGACCCTTTCCGGAGTAAATCGACCCCTGGGAACTCAAAAAACACACGAAAAAGACCGTAGGACCAACAGCAGAGAAATGAGGACGAAAATAAGCAGTTTTTCGCCTGTAACTTTTGATCCGTTGCTCGCAGCGTATTGGGACTGCGCTTAATCGATTCCTGTCGCAAAATTACGTCGGAATAGTGCCCGAAAGAATTACTTGCAGCACTTTTCAAAGTCGTCGAAATTTTCACCAAAAATGCAAAGGGGTTAGCCTTGGATTTTTTTTGGCCAAAAAATCTTTTGTCTTGGAATCGATTTGTATGACCCTTTCCGGAGTGAATCGACCCCCAGGAACTCAAAAAACACACGAAAAAGACCGTAGGACCAACAGCAGAGAAATGAGGACGAAAATAAGCAGTTTTTCGCCTGTAACTTTTGATCCGTTGCTCGCAGCGTATTGGGACTGCGCTTAATCGATTCCTCTCGCAAAATTACGTCGGAATAGTGCCCGAAAGAATTAATTGCAGCACTTTTCAAAGTCGTCGAAATTTTCACCAAAAATGCAAAAAGGTTAGCCTTGGATTTTTTTTGGCCGAAAAATCTTCTGTCTTGGAATCGATTTGTATGACCCTTTCCGGAGTAAATCGACCCCCAGGAACTCAAAAAACACACGAAAAAGAGCGTAGGACCAACAGCAGAGAAATGAGGACGAAAATAAGCAGTTTTTCGCCTGTAACTTTTGATCCGTTGCTCGCAGCGTATTGGGACTGCGCTTAATCGATTCCTCTCGCAAAATTACGTCGGAATAGTGCCTGAAAGAATTAATTGCAGCACTTTTCAAAGTCGTCGAAATTTTTACCAAAAATGCAAAGGGGTTAGCCTTGGATTTTTTTTGGCCGAATAATCTTTTGTCTTGAAATCGATTTGTATGACCCTTTCCGGAGTAAATCGACTCCTGGGAACTCAAAAAACACACGAAAAAGACCGTAGGACCAACAGCAGAGAAATGAGGACGAAAATAAGCAGTTTTTCGCCTGTAACTTTTGATCCGTTGCTCGCAGCGTATTGGGACTGCGCCTAATCGATTCCTCTCGCAAAATTACGTCGGAATAGTGCCTGAAAGAATTAATTGCAGCACTTTTCAAAGTCGTCGAAATTTTCACCAAAAATGCAAAGGGGTTAGCCTTGGATTTTTTTTGGCCGAAAAATCTTCTGTCTTGGAATCGATTTGTATGACCCTTTCCGGAGTAAATCGACCCCCAGGAACTCAAAAAACACACGAAAAAGAGCGTAGGACCAACAGCAGAGAAATGAGGACGAAAATAAGCAGTTTTTCGCCTGTAACTTTTGATCCGTTGCTCGCAGCGTATTGGGACTGCGCTTAATCGATTCCTCTCGCAAAATTACGTCGGGATAGTGCCTGAAAGAATTAATTGCAGCACTTTTCAAAGTCGTCGAAATTTTTACCAAAAATGCAAAGGGGTTAGCCTTGGATTTTTTTTGGCCGAAAATTCCTTTGTCTTGAAATTGATTTGTATGACCCTTTCCGGAGTAAATCGACCCCTGGGAACTCAAAAAACACACGAAAAAGACCGTAGGACCAACAGCAGAGAAATGAGGACGAAAATAAGCAGTTTTTCGCCTGTAACTCTTGATCCGTTGCTCGCAGCGTATTGGGACTGCGCTTAATCGATTCCTCTCGCAAAATTACGTCGGAATAGTGCCCGAAAGAATTACTTGCAGCACTTTTCAAAGTCGTCGAAATTTTCACCAGAAATGCAAAGGGGTTAGCCTTGGATTTTTTTTGGCCGAAAAATCTTTTGTCTTGGAATCGATTTGTATGACCCTTTCCGGAGTAAATCGACCCCCAGGAACTCAAAAAACACACGAAAAAGAGCGTAGGACCAACAGCAGAGAAATGAGGACGAAAATAAGCAGTTTTTCGCCTGTAACTTTTGATCCGTTGCTCGCAGCGTATTGGGACTGCGCTTAATCGATTCCTCTCGCAAAATTACGTCGGAATAGTGCCCGAAAGAATTAATTGCAGCACTTTTCAAAGTCGTCGAAATTTTCACCAAAAATGCAAAGGGGTTAGCCTTGGATTTTTTTTGGCCGAATAATCTTTTGTCTTGAAATCGATTTGTATGACCCTTTCCGGAGTGAATCGACCCCTGGGAACTCAAAAAACACACGAAAAAGACCGTAGGACCAACAGCAGAGAAATGAGGACGAAAATAAGCAGTTTTTCGCCTGTAACTTTTGATCCGTTGCTCGCAGCGTATTGGGACTGCGCTTAATCGATTCCTCTCGCAAAATTACGTCGGAATAGTGCCTGAAAGAATTAATTGCAGCACTTTTCAAAGTCGTCGAAATTTTTACCAAAAATGCAAAGGGGTTAGCCTTGGATTTTTTTTGGCCGAATAATCTTTTGTCTTGAAATCGATTTGTATGACCCTTTCCGGAGTGAATCGACTCCTGGGAACTCAAAAAACACACGAAAAAGACCGTAGGACCAACAGCAGAGAAATGAGGACGAAAATAAGCAGTTTTTCGCCTGTAACTTTTGATCCGTTGCTCGCAGCGTATTGGGACTGCGCCTAATCGATTCCTCTCGCAAAATTACGTCGGAATAGTGCCTGAAAGAATTAATTGCAGCACTTTTCAAAGTCGTCGAAATTTTCACCAAAAATGCAAAGGGGTTAGCCTTGGATTTTTTTTGGCCGAAAAATCTTTTGTCTTGGAATCGATTTGTTTGACCCTTTCCGGAGTAAATCGACCCCCAGGAACTCAAAAAACACACGAAAAAGAGCGTAGGACCAACAGCAGAGAAATGAGGACGAAAATAAGCAGTTTTTCGCCTGTAACT
Source organism: Diprion similis (assembly GCF_021155765.1). NCBI lineage: Eukaryota > Metazoa > Arthropoda > Insecta > Hymenoptera > Diprionidae > Diprion > Diprion similis. The sequence continues at coordinate 1,060,801 of NC_060113.1, read as the reverse complement.
TTTGATCCGTTGCTCGCAGCGTATTGGGACTGCGCTTAATCGATTCCTCTCGCAAAATTACGTCGGGATAGTGCCTGAAAGAATTAATTGCAGCACTTTTCAAAGTCGTCGAAATTTTTACCAAAAATGCAAAGGGGTTAGCCTTGGATTTTTTTTGGCCGAAAATTCCTTTGTCTTGAAATCGATTTGTATGACCCTTTCCGGAGTAAATCGACCCCTGGGAACTCAAAAAACACACGAAAAAGACCGTAGGACCAACAGCAGAGAAATGAGGACGAAAATAAGCAGTTTTTCGCCTGTAACTTTTGATCCGTTGCTCGCAGCGTATTGGGACTGCGCTTAATCGATTCCTCTCGCAAAATTACGTCGGAATAGTGCCCGAAAGAATTACTTGCAGCACTTTTCAAAGTCGTCGAAATTTTCACCAGAAATGCAAAGGGGTTAGCCTTGGATTTTTTTTGGCCGAAAATTCCTTTGTCTTGAAATCGATTTGTATGACCCTTTCCGGAGTAAATCGACCCCTGGGAACTCAAAAAACACACGAAAAAGACCGTAGGACCAACAGCAGAGAAATGAGGACGAAAATAAGCAGTTTTTCGCCTGTAACTTTTGATCCGTTGCTCGCAGCGTATTGGGACTGCGCTTAATCGATTCCTCTCGCAAAATTACGTCGGAATAGTGCCCGAAAGAATTACTTGCAGCACTTTTCAAAGTCGTCGAAATTTTCACCAGAAATGCAAAGGGGTTAGCCTTGGATTTTTTTTGGCCGAAAAATCTTTTGTCTTGGAATCGATTTGTATGACCCTTTCCGGAGTAAATCGACCCCCAGGAACTCAAAAAACACACGAAAAAGAGCGTAGGACCAACAGCAGAGAAATGAGGACGAAAATAAGCAGTTTTTCGCCTGTAACTTTTGATCCGTTGCTCGCAGCGTATTGGGACTGCGCTTAATCGATTCCTCTCGCAAAATTACGTCGGAATAGTGCCTGAAAGAATTAATTGCAGCACTTTTCAAAGTCGTCGAAATTTTTACCAAAAATGCAAAGGGGTTAGCCTTGGATTTTTTTAGGCCGAAAAATCTTTTGTCTTGGAATCGATTTGTATGACCCTTTCCGGAGTAAATCGACCCCTAGGAACTCAAAAAACACACGAAAAAGACCGTAGGACCAACAGCAGAGAAATGAGGACGAAAATAAGCAGTTTTTCGCCTGTAACTCTTGATCCGTTGCTCGCAGCGTATTGGGACTGCGCTTAATCGATTCCTCTCGCAAAATTACGTCGGAATAGTGCCCGAAAGAATTAATTGCAGCACTTTTCAAAGTCGTCGAAATTTTCACCAAAAATGCAAAGGGGTTAGCCTTGGATTTTTTTTGGCCGAATAATCTTTTGTCTTGAAATCGATTTGTATGACCCTTTCCGGAGTGAATCGACCCCTGGGAACTCAAAAAACACACGAAAAAGACCGTAGGACCAACAGCAGAGAAATGAGGACGAAAATAAGCAGTTTTTCGCCTGTAACTTTTGATCCGTTGCTCGCAGCGTATTGGGACTGCGCTTAATCGATTCCTCTCGCAAAATTACGTCGGAATAGTGCCTGAAAGAATTAATTGCAGCACTTTTCAAAGTCGTCGAAATTTTTACCAAAAATGCAAAGGGGTTAGCCTTGGATTTTTTTTGGCCGAATAATCTTTTGTCTTGGAATCGATTTGTATGACCCTTTCCGGAGTAAATCGACCCCCAGGAACTCAAAGAACACACGAAAAAGAGCGTAGGACCAACAGCAGAGAAATGAGGACGAAAATAAGCAGTTTTTCGCCTGTAACTCTTGATCCGTTGCTCGCAGCGTATTGGGACTGCGCCTAATCGATTCCTCTCGCAAAATTATGTCGGAGTAGTGCCTGGAAGAATTAATTGCAGCACTTTTCAAAGTCGTCGAAATTTTTACCAAAAATGCAAAGGGGTTAGCCTTGGATTTTTTTTGGCCGAAAATTCCTTTGTCTTGAAATCGATTTGTATGACCCTTTCCGGAGTAAATCGACCCCTGGGAACTCAAAAAACACACGAAAAAGACCGTAGGACCAACAGCAGAGAAATGAGGACGGAAATAAGCAGTTTTTCGCCTGTAACTTTTGATCCGTTGCTCGCAGCGTATTGGGACTGCGCTTAATCGATTCCTCTCGCAAAATTACGTCGGAATAGTGCCCGAAAGAATTAATTGCAGCACTTTTCAAAGTCGTCGAAATTTTCACCAAAAATGCAAAGGGGTTAGCCTTGGATTTTTTTTGGCCGAAAAATCTTTTGTCTTGGAATCGATTTGTATGACCCTTTCCGGAGTAAATCGACCCCCAGGAACTCAAAAAACACACGAAAAAGAGCGTAGGACCAACAGCAGAGAAATGAGGACGAAAATAAGCAGTTTTTCGCCTGTAACTTTTGATCCGTTGCTCGCAGCGTATTGGGACTGCGCTTAATCGATTCCTCTCGCAAAATTACGTCGGAATAGTGCCCGAAAGAATTAATTGCAGCACTTTTCAAAGTCGTCGAAATTTTCACCAAAAATGCAAAAGGGTTAGCCTTGGATTTTTTTTGGCCGAAAAATCTTTCGTCTTGGAATCGATTTGTATGACCCTTTCCGGAGTAAATCGACCCCTAGGAACTCAAAAAACACACAATAAAGACCGTAGGACCAACAGCAGAGAAATGAGGACGAAAATAAGCAGTTTTTCGCCTGTAACTTTTGATCCGTTGCTCGCAGCGTATTGGGACTGCGCTTAATCGATTCCTCTCGCAAAATTACGTCGGAATAGTGCGCGAAAGAATTAATTGCAGCACTTTTCAAAGTCGTCGAAATTTTTACCAAAAATGCAAAGGGGTTAGCCTTGGATTTTTTTTGGCCAAAAAATCTTTTGTCTTGGAATCGATTTGTATGACCCTTTCCGGAGTGAATCGACCCCTCGGAACTCAAAAAACACACGAAAAAGACCGTGGGACCAACAGCAGAGAAATGAGGACGAAAATAAGCAGTTTTTCGCCTGTAACTTTTGATCCGTTGCTCGCAGCGTATTGGGACTGCGCTTAATCGATTCCTCTCGCAAAATTACGTCGGAATAGTGCGCGAAAGAATTAATTGCAGCACTTTTCAAAGTCGTCGAAATTTTCACCAAAAATGCAAAGGGGATAGCCTTGGATTTTTTTTGGCCGAAAAATCTTTTGTCTTGGAATCGATTTGTATGACCCTTTCCGGAGTAAATCGACCCCCAGGAACTCAAAAAACACACGAAAAAGAGCGTAGGACCAACAGCAGAGAAATGAGGACGAAAATAAGCAGTTTTTCGCCTGTAACTTTTGATCCGTTGCTCGCAGCGTATTGGGACTGCGCTTAATCGATTCCTCTCGCAAAATTACGTCGGAATAGTGCCTGAAAGAATTAATTGCAGCACTTTTCAAAGTCGTCGAAATTTTCACCAAAAATGCAAAGGGGTTAGCCTTGGATTTTTTTCGGCCGAAAAATCTTTTGTCTTGGAATCGATTTGTATGACCCTTTCCGGAGTAAATCGACCCCCGGGAACTCAAAAAACACACGAAAAAGACCGTAGGACCAACAGCAGAGAAATGAGGACGAAAATAAGCAGTTTTTCACCTGTAACTTTTGATCCGTTGCTCGCAGCGTATTGGGACTGCGCTTAATCGATTCCTCTCGCAAAATTACGTCGGAATAGTGCCCGAAAGAATTAATTGCAGCACTTTTCAAAGTCGTCGAAATTTTCACCAAAAATGCAAAAAGGTTAGCCTTGGATTTTTTTTGGCCGAAAAATCTTTTGTCTTGGAATCGATTTGTATGACCCTTTCCGGAGTAAATCGACCCCCAGGAACTCAAAAAACACACGAAAAAGAGCGTAGGACCAACAGCAGAGAAATGAGGACGAAAATAAGCAGTTTTTCGCCTGTAACTTTTGATCCGTTGCTCGCAGCGTATTGGGACTGCGCTTAATCGATTCCTCTCGCAAAATTACGTCGGAATAGTGCCTGAAAGAATTAATTGCAGCACTTTTCAAAGTCGTCGAAATTTTTACCAAAAATGCAAAGGGGTTAGCCTTGGATTTTTTTTGGCCGAAAAATCTTTTGTCTTGGAATCGATTTGTATGACCCTTTCCGGAGTAAATCGACCCCTAGGAACTCAAGAAACACACGAAAAAGACCGTAGGACCAACAGCAGAGAAATGAGGACGAAAATAAGCAGTTTTTCGCCTGTAACTCTTGATCCGTTGCTCGCAGCGTATTGGGACTGCGCCTAATCGATTCCTCTCGCAAAATTACGTCGGAATAGTGCCTGAAAGAATTAATTGCAGCACTTTTCAAAGTCGTCGAAATTTTCACCAAAAATGCAAAGGGGTTAGCCTTGGATTTTTTTTGGCCGAATAATCTTTTGTCTTGAAATCGATTTGTATGACCCTTTCCGGAGTAAATCGACCCCTGGGAACTCAAAAAACACACGAAAAAGACCGTAGGACCAACAGCAGAGAAATGAGGACGAAAATAAGCAGTTTCTCGCCTGTAACTTTTGATCCGTTGCTCGCAGCGTATTGGGACTGCGCTTAATCGATTCCTCTCGCAAAATTACGTCGGAATAGTGCCCGAAAGAATTACTTGCAGCACTTTTCAAAGTCGTCGAAATTTTCACCAAAAATGCAAAGGGGTTAGCCTTGGATTTTTTTTGGCCGAAAAATCTTTTTTCTTGGAATCGATTTGTATGACCCTTTCCGGAGTAAATCGACCCCCAGGAACTTAAAAAACACACGAAAAAGAGCGTAGGACCAACAGCAGAGAAATAAGGACGAAAATAAGCAGTTTTTTGCCTGTAACTTTTGATCCGTTGCTCGCAGCGTATTGGGACTGCGCTTAATCGATTCCTCTCGCAGAATTACGTCGGAATAGTGCCTGAAAGAAATAATTGCAGCACTTTTCAAAGTCGTCGAAATTTTCACCAAAAATGCAAAGGGGTTAGCCTTGGATTTTTTTTGGCCGAAAAATCTTTTGTCTTGAAATCGATTTGTATGACCCTTTCCGGAGTAAATCGACCCCTGGGAACTCAAAAAACACACGAAAAAGACCGTAGGACCAACAGCAGAGAAATGAGGACGAAAATAAGCAGTTTTTTGCCTGTAACTTTTGATCCGTTGCTCGCAGCGTATTGGGACTGCGCTTAATCGATTCCTCTCGCAAAATTACGTCGGAATAGTGCGCGAAAGAATTAATTGCAGCACTTTTCAAAGTCGTCGAAATTTTCACCAAAAATGCAAAGGGGATAGCCTTGGATTTTTTTTGGCCGAAAAATCTTTTGTCTTGGAATCGATTTGTATGACCCTTTCCGGAGTAAATCGACCCCCAGGAACTCAAAAAACACACGAAAAAGAGCGTAGGACCAACAGCAGAGAAATGAGGACGAAAATAAGCAGTTTTTCGCCTGTAACTTTTGATCCGTTGCTCGCAGCGTATTGGGACTGCGCTTAATCGATTCCTCTCGCAAAATTACGTCGGAATAGTGCCTGAAAGAATTAATTGCAGCACTACTCAAAGTCGTCGAAATTTTCACCAAAAATGCAAAGGGGATAGCCTTGGATTTTTTTTGGCCGAAAAATCTTTTGTCTTGGAATCGATTTGTATGACCCTTTCCGGAGTAAATCGACCCCCAGGAACTCAAAAAACACACGAAAAAGAGCGTAGGACCAACAGCAGAGAAATGAGGACGAAAATAAGCAGTTTTTCGCCTGTAACTTTTGATCCGTTGCTCGCAGCGTATTGGGACTGCGCTTAATCGATTCCTCTCGCAAAATTACGTCGGAATAGTGCCTGAAAGAATTAATTGCAGCACTACTCAAAGTCGTCGAAATTTTAACCAAAAATGCAAAGGGGTTAGCCTTGGATTTTTTTTGGCCGAATAATCTTTTGTCTTGAAATCGATTTGTATGACCCTTTCCGGAGTGAATCGACCCCTGGGAACTCAAAAAACACACGAAAAAGACCGTAGGACCAACAGCAGAGAAATGAGGACGAAAATAAGCAGTTTTTCGCCTGTAACTGTTGATCCGTTGCTCGCAGCGTATTGGGACTGCGCTTAATCGATTCCTCTCGCAAAATTACGTCGGAATAGTGCCCGAAAGAATTAATTGCAGCACTTTTCAAAGTCGTCGAAATTTTCACCAAAAATGCAAAGGGGTTAGCCTTGGATTTTTTTTGGCCGAAAAATCTTTTGTCTTGGAATCGATTTGTATGACCCTTTCCGGAGTAAATCGACCCCCAGGAACTCAAAAAACACACGAAAAAGAGCGTAGGACCAACAGCAAAGAAATGAGGACGAAAATAAGCAGTTTTTCGCCTGTAACTTTTGATCCGTTGCTCGCAGCGTATTGGGACTGCGCTTAATCGATTCCTCTCGCAAAATTACGTCGGAATAGTGCCCGAAAGAATTAATTGCAGCACTTTTCAAAGTCGTCGAAATTTTCACCAAAAATGCAAAAGGGTTAGCCTTGGATTTTTTTTGGCCGAAAAATCTTTCGTCTTGGAATCGATTTGTATGACCCTTTCCGGAGTAAATCGACCCCTAGGAACTCAAAAAACACACAATAAAGACCGTAGGACCAACAGCAGAGAAATGAGGACGAAAATAAGCAGTTTTTCGCCTGTAACTTTTGATCCGTTGCTCGCAGCGTATTGGGACTGCGCTTAATCGATTCCTCTCGCAAAATTACGTCGGAATAGTGCCTGAAAGAATTAATTGCAGCACTTTTCAAAGTCGTCGAAATTTTCACCAAAAATGCAAAAGGGTTAGCCTTGGATTTTTTTTGGCCGAAAAATCTTTCGTCTTGGAATCGATTTGTATGACCCTTTCCGGAGTAAATCGACCCCCAGGAACTCAAAAAACACACGAAAAAGAGCGTAGGACCAACAGCAGAGAAATGAGGACGAAAATAAGCAGTTTTTCGCCTGTAACTTTTGATCCGTTGCTCGCAGCGTATTGGGACTGCGCTTAATCGATTCCTCTCGCAAAATTACGTCGGAATAGTGCCTGAAAGAATTAATTGCAGCACTTTTCAAAGTCGTCGAAATTTTTACCAAAAATGCAAAGGGGTTAGCCTTGGATTTTTTTTGGCCGAAAAATCTTTTGTCTTGGAATCGATTTGTATGACCCTTTCCGGAGTAAATCGACCCCTAGGAACTCAAGAAACACACGAAAAAGACCGTAGGACCAACAGCAGAGAAATGAGGACGAAAATAAGCAGTTTTTCGCCTGTAACTCTTGATCCGTTGCTCGCAGCGTATTGGGACTGCGCCTAATCGATTCCTCTCGCAAAATTACGTCGGAATAGTGCCTGAAAGAATTAATTGCAGCACTTTTCAAAGTCGTCGAAATTTTCACCAAAAATGCAAAGGGGTTAGCCTTGGATTTTTTTTGGCCGAATAATCTTTTGTCTTGAAATCGATTTGTATGACCCTTTCCGGAGTAAATCGACCCCTGGGAACTCAAAAAACACACGAAAAAGACCGTAGGACCAACAGCAGAGAAATGAGGACGAAAATAAGCAGTTTCTCGCCTGTAACTTTTGATCCGTTGCTCGCAGCGTATTGGGACTGCGCTTAATCGATTCCTCTCGCAAAATTACGTCGGAATAGTGCCCGAAAGAATTACTTGCAGCACTTTTCAAAGTCGTCGAAATTTTCACCAAAAATGCAAAGGGGTTAGCCTTGGATTTTTTTTGGCCGAAAAATCTTTTTTCTTGGAATCGATTTGTATGACCCTTTCCGGAGTAAATCGACCCCCAGGAACTTAAAAAACACACGAAAAAGAGCGTAGGACCAACAGCAGAGAAATAAGGACGAAAATAAGCAGTTTTTTGCCTGTAACTTTTGATCCGTTGCTCGCAGCGTATTGGGACTGCGCTTAATCGATTCCTCTCGCAGAATTACGTCGGAATAGTGCCTGAAAGAAATAATTGCAGCACTTTTCAAAGTCGTCGAAATTTTCACCAAAAATGCAAAGGGGTTAGCCTTGGATTTTTTTTGGCCGAAAAATCTTTTGTCTTGAAATCGATTTGTATGACCCTTTCCGGAGTAAATCGACCCCTGGGAACTCAAAAAACACACGAAAAAGACCGTAGGACCAACAGCAGAGAAATGAGGACGAAAATAAGCAGTTTTTTGCCTGTAACTTTTGATCCGTTGCTCGCAGCGTATTGGGACTGCGCTTAATCGATTCCTCTCGCAAAATTACGTCGGAATAGTGCGCGAAAGAATTAATTGCAGCACTTTTCAAAGTCGTCGAAATTTTCACCAAAAATGCAAAGGGGATAGCCTTGGATTTTTTTTGGCCGAAAAATCTTTTGTCTTGGAATCGATTTGTATGACCCTTTCCGGAGTAAATCGACCCCCAGGAACTCAAAAAACACACGAAAAAGAGCGTAGGACCAACAGCAGAGAAATGAGGACGAAAATAAGCAGTTTTTCGCCTGTAACTTTTGATCCGTTGCTCGCAGCGTATTGGGACTGCGCTTAATCGATTCCTCTCGCAAAATTACGTCGGAATAGTGCCTGAAAGAATTAATTGCAGCACTACTCAAAGTCGTCGAAATTTTCACCAAAAATGCAAAGGGGATAGCCTTGGATTTTTTTTGGCCGAAAAATCTTTTGTCTTGGAATCGATTTGTATGACCCTTTCCGGAGTAAATCGACCCCCAGGAACTCAAAAAACACACGAAAAAGAGCGTAGGACCAACAGCAGAGAAATGAGGACGAAAATAAGCAGTTTTTCGCCTGTAACTTTTGATCCGTTGCTCGCAGCGTATTGGGACTGCGCTTAATCGATTCCTCTCGCAAAATTACGTCGGAATAGTGCCTGAAAGAATTAATTGCAGCACTACTCAAAGTCGTCGAAATTTTAACCAAAAATGCAAAGGGGTTAGCCTTGGATTTTTTTTGGCCGAATAATCTTTTGTCTTGAAATCGATTTGTATGACCCTTTCCGGAGTGAATCGACCCCTGGGAACTCAAAAAACACACGAAAAAGACCGTAGGACCAACAGCAGAGAAATGAGGACGAAAATAAGCAGTTTTTCGCCTGTAACTGTTGATCCGTTGCTCGCAGCGTATTGGGACTGCGCTTAATCGATTCCTCTCGCAAAATTACGTCGGAATAGTGCCCGAAAGAATTAATTGCAGCACTTTTCAAAGTCGTCGAAATTTTCACCAAAAATGCAAAGGGGTTAGCCTTGGATTTTTTTTGGCCGAAAAATCTTTTGTCTTGGAATCGATTTGTATGACCCTTTCCGGAGTAAATCGACCCCCAGGAACTCAAAAAACACACGAAAAAGAGCGTAGGACCAACAGCAAAGAAATGAGGACGAAAATAAGCAGTTTTTCGCCTGTAACTTTTGATCCGTTGCTCGCAGCGTATTGGGACTGCGCTTAATCGATTCCTCTCGCAAAATTACGTCGGAATAGTGCCCGAAAGAATTAATTGCAGCACTTTTCAAAGTCGTCGAAATTTTCACCAAAAATGCAAAAGGGTTAGCCTTGGATTTTTTTTGGCCGAAAAATCTTTCGTCTTGGAATCGATTTGTATGACCCTTTCCGGAGTAAATCGACCCCTAGGAACTCAAAAAACACACAATAAAGACCGTAGGACCAACAGCAGAGAAATGAGGACGAAAATAAGCAGTTTTTCGCCTGTAACTTTTGATCCGTTGCTCGCAGCGTATTGGGACTGCGCTTAATCGATTCCTCTCGCAAAATTACGTCGGAATAGTGCCTGAAAGAAATAATTGCAGCACTTTTCAAAGTCGTCGAAATTTTTACCAAAAATGCAAAGGGGTTAGCCTTGGATTTTTTTTGGCCAAAAAATCTTTTGTCTTGAAATCGATTTGTATGACCCTTTCCGGAGTAAATCGACCCCTGGGAACTCAAAAAACACACGAAAAAGACCGTAGGACCAACAGCAGAGAAATGAGGACGAAAATAAGCAGTTTTTCGCCTGTAACTTTTGATCCGTTGCTCGCAGCGTATTGGGACTGCGCTTAATCGATTCCTCTCGCAAAATTACGTCGGAATAGTGCGCGAAAGAATTAATTGCAGCACTTTTCAAAGTCGTCGAAATTTTCACCAAAAATGCAAAGGGGATAGCCTTGGATTTTTTTTGGCCGAAAAATCTTTTGTCTTGGAATCGATTTGTATGACCCTTTCCGGAGTAAATCGACCCCCAGGAACTCAAAAAACACACGAAAAAGAGCGTAGGACCAACAGCAGAGAAATGAGGACGAAAATAAGCAGTTTTTCGCCTGTAACTTTTGATCCGTTGCTCGCAGCGTATTGGGACTGCGCTTAATCGATTCCTCTCGCAAAATTACGTCGGAATAGTGCCTGAAAGAATTAATTGCAGCACTACTCAAAGTCGTCGAAATTTTAACCAAAAATGCAAAGGGGTTAGCCTTGGATTTTTTTTGGCCGAAAAATCTTTTGTCTTGAAATCGATTTGTATGACCCTTTCCGGAGTAAATCGACCCCTAGGAACTCAAAAAACACACGAAAAAGACCGTAGGACCAACAGCAGAGAAATGAAAACGAAAATAAGCAGTTTTTCGCCTGTAACTTTTGATCCGTTGCTCGCAGCGTATTGGGACTGCGCTTAATCGATTCCTCTCGCAAAATTACGTCGGAATAGTGCCTGAAAGAATTAATTGCAGCACTTTTCAAAGTCGTCGAAATTTTTACCAAAAATGCAAAGGGGTTAGCCTTGGATTTTTTTTGGCCGAAAAATCTTTTGTCTTGGAATCGATTTGTATGACCCTTTCCGGAGTAAATCGACCCCTAGGAACTCAAAAAACACACGAAAAAGACCGTAGGACCAACAGCAGAGAAATGAGGACGAAAATAAGCAGTTTTTCGCCTGTAACTCTTGATCCGTTGCTCGCAGCGTATTGGGACTGCGCCTAATCGATTCCTCTCGAAAAATTACGTCGGAATAGTGCCTGAAAGAATTAATTGCAGCACTTTTCAAAGTCGTCGAAATTTTCACCAAAAATGCAAAGGGGTTAGCCTTGGATTTTTTTTGGCCGAAAAATCTTTTGTCTTGGAATCGATTTGTATGACCCTTTCCGGAGTAAATCGACCCCCAGGAACTCAAAAAACACACGAAAAAGAGCGTAGGACCAACAGCAGAGAAATGAGGACGAAAATGAGCAGTTTTTCGCCTGTTACTCTTGATCCGTTGCTCGCAGCGTATTTGGACTGCGCCTAATCGATTCCTCTCGCAAAATTACGTCGGAATAGTGCCTGAAAGAATTAATTGCAGCACTTTTCAAAGTCGTCGAAATTTTTACCAAAAATGCAAAGGGGTTAGCCTTGGATTTTTTTTGGCCGAAAAATCTTTTGTCTTGGAATCGATTTGTATGACCCTTTCCGGAGTAAATCGACCCCTAGGAACTCAAAAAACACACGAAAAAGACCGTAGGACCAACAGCAGAGAAATGAGGACGAAAATAAGCAGTTTTTCGCCTGTAACTCTTGATCCGTTGCTCGCAGCGTATTGGGACTGCGCCTAATCGATTCCTCTCGCAAAATTACGTCGGAATAGTGCCTGAAAGAATTAATTGCAGCACTTTTCAAAGTCGTCGAAATTTTCACCAAAAATGCAAAGGGGTTAGCCTTGGATTTTTTTTGGCCGAAAAATTTTTTTTCTTGGAATCGATTTGTATGACCCTTTCCGGAGTAAATCGACCCCCAGGAACTCAAAAAACACACGAAAAAGACCGTAGGACCAACAGCAGAGAAATGAGGACAAAAATAAGCAGTTTTTCGCCTGTAACTTTTGATCCGTTGCTCGCAGCGTATTGGGACTGCGCTTAATCGATTCCTCTCGCAAAATTACATCGGAATAGTGCCTGAAAGAATCAATTGCAGCACTTTTCAAAGTCGTCGAAATTTTTACCAAAAATGCAAAGGGGTTAGCCTTGGATTTTTTTTGGCCGAAAAATCTTTTGTCTTGGAATCGATTTGTATGACCCTTTCCGGAGTAAATCGACCCCTAGGAACTCAAAAAACACACGAAAAAGACCGTAGGACCCACAGCAGAGAAATGAGGACGAAAATAAGCAGTTTTTCGCCTGTAACTCTTGATCCGTTGCTCGCAGCGTATTGGGACTGCGCCTAATCGATTCCTCTCGCAAAATTACGTCGGAATAGTGCCTGAAAGAATTAATTGCAGCACTTTTCAAAGTCGTCGAAATTTTCACTAAAAATGCAAAGGGGTTAGCCTTGGATTTTTTTTGGCCGAAAAATCTTTTTTCTTGAAATCGATTTGTATGACCCTTTCCGGAGTAAATCGACCCCCAGGAACTCAAAAAACACACGAAAAAGAGCGTAGGACCAACAGCAGAGAAATGAGGACGAAAATAAGCAGTTTTTCGCCTGTAACTTTTGATCCGTTGCTCGCAGCGTATTGGGACTGCGCTTAATCGATTCCTCTCGCGAAATTACGTCGGAATAGTGCCCGAAAGAATTAAATGCAGCACTTTTCAAAGTCGTCGAAATTTTCACCAAAAATGCAAAGGGGTTAGCCTTGGATTTTTTTTGGCCGAAAAATCTTTTGTCTTGGAATCGATTTGTATGACCCTTTCCGGAGTAAATCGACCCCCAGGAACTCAAAAAACACACGAAAAAGAGCGTAGGACCAACAGCAGAGAAATGAGGACGAAAATAAGCAGTTTTTCGCCTGTAACTTTTGATCCGTTGCTCGCAGCGTATTGGGACTGCGCTTAATCGATTCCTCTCGCAAAATTACGTCGGAATAGTGCCCGAAAGAATTGATTGCAGCACTTTTCAAAGTCGTCGAAATTTTCACCAAAAATGCAAAGGGGTTAGCCTTGGATTTTTTTTGGCCAAAAATCTTTTGTCTTGGAATCGATTTGTATGACCCTTTCCGGAGTAAATCGACCCCCAGGAACTCAAAAAACACACGAAAAAGAGCGTAGGACCAACAGCAGAGAAATGAGGACGAAAATAAGCAGTTTTTCGCCTGTAACTTTTGATCCGTTGCTCGCAGCGTATTGGGACTGCGCTTAATCGATTCCTCTCGCAAAATTACGTCGGAATAGTGCCTGAAAGATTTAATTGCAGCACTTTTCAAAGTCGTCGAAATTTTCACCAAAAATGCAAAGGGGTTAGCCTTGGATTTTTTTTGGCCGAATAATCTTTTGTCTTGAAATCGATTTGTATGACCCTTTCCGGAGTGAATCGACCCCTGGGAACTCAAAAAACACACGAAAAAGACCGTAGGACCAACAGCAGAGAAATGAGGACGAAAATAAGCAGTTTTTTGCCTGTAACTTCTGATCCGTTGCTCGCAGCGTATTGGGACTGCGCTGAATCGATTCCTCTCGCAAAATTACGTCGGAATAGTGCCTGAAAGAATTAATTGCAGCACTTTTCAAAGTCGTCGAAATTTTTACCAAAAATGCAAAGGGGTTAGCCTTGGATTTTTTTTGGCCGAATAATCTTTTGTCTTGAAATCGATTTGTATGACCCTTTCCGGAGTGAATCGACCCCTGGGAACTCAAAAAACACACGAAAAAGACCGTAGGACCAACAGCAGAGAAATGAGGACGAAAATAAGCAGTTTTTCGCCTGTAACTTTTGATCCGTTGCTCGCAGCGTATTGGGACTGCGCCTAATCGATTCCTCTCGCAAAATTACGTCGGAATAGTGCCTGAAAGAATTAATTGCAGCACTTTTCAAAGTCGTCGAAATTTTTACCAAAAATGCAGAAGGGTTAGCCTTGGATTTTTTTTAGCCGAAAAATCTTTTGTCTTGGAATCGATTTGTATGACCCTTTCCGGAGTAAATCGACCCCAAGGAACTCAAAAAACACACGAAAAAGACCGTAGGACCAACAGCAGAGAAATGAGGACGAAAATAAGCAGTTTTTCGCCTGCAACTCTTGATCCGTTGCTCGCAGCGTATTGGGACTGCGCTTAATCGATTCCTCTCGCAAAATTACGTCGGAATAGTGCCTGAAAGAATTAATTGCAGCACTTTTCAAAGTCGTTGAAATTTTCACCAAAAATGCAAAGGGGTAAGCCTTGGATTTTTTTTGGCCAAAAAATCTTTTGTCTTGGAATCGATGTGTATGACCCTTTCCGGAGTGAATCGACCCCTAGGAACTCAAAAAACACACGAAAAAGACCGTAGGACCAACAGCAGAGAAATGAGGACGAAAATAAGCAGTTTTTCGCCTGTAACTTTTGATCCGTTGCTCGCAGCGTATTGGGACTGCGCTTAATCGATTCCTCTCGCAAAATTACGTCGGAATAGTGCCTGAAAGAATTAATTGCAGCACTTTTCAAAGTCGTCGAAATTTTTACCAAAAATGCAGAAGGGTTAGCCTTGGATTTTTTTTAGCCGAAAAATCTTTTGTCTTGGAATCGATTTGTATGACCCTTTCCGGAGTAAATCGACCCCAAGGAACTCAAAAAACACACGAAAAAGACCGTAGGACCAACAGCAGAGAAATGAGGACGAAAATAAGCAGTTTTTCGCCTGCAACTCTTGATCCGTTGCTCGCAGCGTATTGGGACTGCGCTTAATCGATTCCTCTCGCAAAATTACGTCGGAATAGTGCCTGAAAGAATTAATTGCAGCACTTTTCAAAGTCGTCGAAATTTTTACCAAAAATGCAGAAGGGTTAGCCTTGGATTTTTTTTGGCCGAAAAATCTTTTTTCTTGGAATCGATTTGTATGACCCTTTCCGGAGTAAATCGACCCCCAGGAACTCAAAAAACACACGAAAAAGAGCGTCGGACCAACAGCAGAGAAATGAGGACGAAAATAAGCAGTTTTTTGCCTGTAACTTTTGATCCGTTGCTCGCAGCGTATTGGGACTGCGCTTAATTGATTCCTCTCGCAAAATTACGTCGGAATAGTGCCTGAAAGAATTAATTGCAGCACTTTTCAAAGTCGTCGAAATTTTTACCAAAAATGCAAAGGGGTTAGCCTTGGATTTTTTTTGGCCGAAAAATCTTTTGTCTTGAAATCGATTTGTATGACCCTTTCCGGAGTAAATCGACCCCTGGGAACTCAAAAAACACACGAAAAAGACCGTAGGACCAACAGCAGAGAAATGAGGACGAAAATAAGCAGTCTTTCGCCTGTAACTTTTGATCCGTTGCTCGCAGCGTATTGGGACTGCGCTTAATCGATTCCTCTCGCAAAATTACGTCGGAATAGTGCCCGAAAGAATTAATTGCAGCACTTTTCAAAGTCGTCGAAATTTTCACCAAAAATGCAAAGGGGTTAGCCTTGGATTTTTTTTGGCCGAAAAATCTTTTGTCTTGGAATCGATTTGTATGACCCTTTCCGGAGTAAATCGACCCCCAGGAACTCAAAAAACACACGAAAAAGAGCGTAGGACCAACAGCAGAGAAATGAGGACAAAAATAAGCAGTTTTTCGCCTGTAACTTTTGATCCGTTGCTCGCAGCGTATTGGGACTGCGCTTAATCGATTCCTCTCGCAAAATTACGTCGGAATAGTGCCTGAAAGAATTAATTGCAGCACTTTTCAAAGTCGTCGAAATTTTTACCAAAAATGCAGAAGGGTTAGCCTTGGATTTTTTTTGGCCGAAAAATCTTTTGTCTTGGAATCGATTTGTATGACCCTTTCCGGAGTAAATCGACCCCTAGGAACTCAAAAAACACACGAAAAAGACCGTAGGACCAACAGCAGAGAAATGAGGACGAAAATAAGCAGTTTTTCGCCTGTAACTCTTGATCCGTTGCTCGCAGCGTATTGGGACTGCGCCTAATCGATTCCTCTCGCAAAATTACGTCGGAATAGTGCCTGAAAGAATTAATTGCAGCACTTTTCAAAGTCGACGAAATTTTCACCAAAAATGCAAAGGGGTTAGCCTTGGATTTTTTTTGGCCGAAAAATCTTTTTTCTTGGAATCGATTTGTATGACCCTTTCCGGAGTAAATCGACCCCCAGGAACTCAAAAAACACACGAAAAAGAGCGTAGGACCAACAGCAGAGAAATGAGGACGAAAATAAGCAGTTTTTCGCCTGTAACTTTTGATCCGTTGCTCGCAGCGTATTGGGACTGCGCTTAATCGATTCCTCTCGCAAAATTACGTCGGAATAGTGCCCGAAAGAATTAATTGCAGCACTTTTCACAGTCGTCGAAATTTTCACCAAAAATGCAAAGGGGTTAGCCTTGGATTTTTTTTGGCCGAAAAATCTTTTGTCTTGGAATCGATTTGTATGACCCTTTCCGGAGTAAATCGACCCCCAGGAACTCAAAAAACACACGAAAAAGAGCGTAGGACCAACAGCAGAGAAATGAGGACAAAAATAAGCAGTTTTTCGCCTGTAACTTTTGATCCGTTGCTCGCAGCGTATTGGGACTGCGCTTAATCGATTCCTCTCGCAAAATTACGGCGGAATAGTGCCCCAAAGAATTAATTGCAGCACTTTTCAAAGTCGTCGAAATTTTCGCCGAAAATCCAAAGGGGTTAGCCTTACTTTTTTTGCGATTTTTAGAGACGAAAATTTTTGGTCTCCGAATTGATTTGTATGACCGTTTCTTGGCTAATTGGAACCCCAGGAACTCAAAAAACACATTCAAAAAAGCGTACGACCAACAGCAGGGAAATGACGATGGAAATCTGCAGTTTTTTGGCTGTAACTTTTGATCCGTTGCTCGGAGCGTATTGGGACTGCGCTCAATCGATTTCTCTCGCAAAATTACGGCGGAATAGTGCCCTAAAGAATCAATTGCAGCACTTTTCAAAGTGGTCGAAATTTTCGCCAAAAATCCAAAGGGGTTAGCCTTACTTTTTTTGCGATTTTTGGAGCCGAAAATTTTTGGTCTCCGAATTGATTTGTATGACCGTTTCTTGGCTAATTGGAACCCCAGGAACTCAAAAAACACATTCAAAAAAGCGTACGACCAACAGCAGGGAAATGACGATGGAAATCTGCAGTTTTTTGGCTGTAACTTTTGATCCGTTGCTCGGAGCGTATTGGGACTGCGCTGAATCGATTTCTCCCTCAAAATTACGGCGGAATAGTGCCCTCAAGAATTAATTGCAGCACTTTTCAAAGTCGTCGAAATTTTCGCCAAAAATCCAAAGGCCTTACTTTTTTTGCGATTTTTGAAGCCGAAAATTTTTGGTCTCCGAATTGATTTGTATGACCGTTTCGTGGCTAATTGGAACCCCAGGAACTCAAAAAACACATTAAAAAAAGCGTACGACCAACAGCAGGTAAATGACGATGGAAATCTGCAGTTTTTTGGCTGTAACTTTTGATCCGTTGCTCGCAGCGTATTGGGACTGCGCTTGATCGATTTCTCTGGCAAAACTACGTCGGAATAGTGCCCTCAAGAATTAATCGCAGCACTTTTCAAAGTCGTCGAAATTTTCGTTCAAAATGCAAAGGGGTTAGTTTAGTTTAGTTTAGTTTATTGGATATCTCCCATTTCGGTGAACACAATACATTTTTCAAAAAATACGCTACATAGTTATACTTGTAATTTTATATAATGTTTTTTTTTTTTTTTTTTCATTTCTGTCTGCGTGAAAATTAACTTATATTCTACGATGTGTACCTCCATGTAGAGTGCGTCGCCCTTCCCCACATAAGTTCGGAAACTTGTGCGTAGGGTGTCAAGGGTTCGGCTTACTTATTTTCCTTATTTTGTTTGTGTTGTCCGTCCTGTGTTCTGATTTGTAGGTCTTATCTGTTTCATTCCTGGCTTGTAATTTTGTTGAAGTATTCTCTTCCTCTGCTGAAAATCCATTGTTTCATGTTTTTTTTGAATCTGAGTGTTGGTTGTTTCCTCATTTCGTTATCGAGTTCGTTATATATTTTTCGGCCTATGTAGTCAGCTTGGTGTTGTCCTTTCGTTGTGTATGTTTTCAGGTTTGTTACCTCTTTGTTGACTCTTGCCCTTGTATCATGCGCGTGTACGATCTGGT
Source organism: Diprion similis (assembly GCF_021155765.1). NCBI lineage: Eukaryota > Metazoa > Arthropoda > Insecta > Hymenoptera > Diprionidae > Diprion > Diprion similis. Next base: position 1,042,782 of record NC_060113.1, on the reverse strand, counting down.
ATTCTTCGTCCGTTAAGTTCGATTTATGAATCTTTATTGCTGCAGCCTTCATGTAAGTTTGTCTAATGTCCAGTAGTCCCGTTTCTTCATATAATTTCTCGGTAGAGTATTTTCTATCCTTCTTGTACGCTATTCTTAGGATTAGCTTCTGAGTTATTTCCAGTGGTTTCAGATGTTTGCTGTATGTTCCACCCCAGCCTATTATACCGTATTCTAGTACGGAGTTCACGAGACTATAGTATACTCTTTTCATTGTTGTTTTGTCTACCATATTTTGTAAATTGATGAAGGTGTGTATCAGTTTTCGGATTCTTGCCGATGTTTGAAGTATATGTGTCTTCCATGTTAGTTTTTGGTCAATGATTATTCCTAGGTACTTCATTTCTTCTGTCTTTTCAATTTCTTCATACGTACATTTCTTGTTTGTTGTATCGCATCTATGTAGTTTAATTGAAAATTCCGGTCCTCTTGTTTCTTCTCCTATTTTGCTGGATGCGTATGTCATATATTTGGTTTTTTTCTCATTCAGGGATAGTAGGTGTTCGTTAAGATATTCATATACTGCATTCAGGTCTTGGTTTGCTGTTTCAAAGGCTTCTTTCCACGTATCCTTTGCAGTCAATATGACAGTGTCGTCGGCGTATGCTAATATTTTCGATGACATTTTCATGTTGCATATATCATTAACATATACGTTAAACAAGATTGCCGATAGGACAGTCCCTTGGGGTATTCCGCATTCCGTAATTTTTCGTTCACTGTATGATGTTCCTAGTTTTACTTGTTGCGTTCTTTCTGTCAGGTAGCTTCCGAACCATCGCAGAGAGATGCCCCTGATCCCTATTGCTTTCATTTTCTCCAACAGTCTTTGATGTGGCACCGTGTCGAAAGCTTTCGCTAGGTCTAGATACACTCCTACTATTTTCTTCTTTTTGTCTATCTTCCCGTATATGTACTTTGTTAGTGAGTAGATCGCATCCTGTGTGCTGCAATTTTGTCTGAATCCATATTGATTTACTGAAATGATGTTGTGCTTGTCCATGTGTTTTATCAGCCTAGTTTTCATACATTTCTCAAGGAGCTTTCCTATCGCACTGGTGATAGCTATGGGCCTATAGTTGGCCATGTCCATTTTATCCCCTGTCTTATATATAGTCGTTATGGTGTTTGTCTTAAAGTGTATCGGAAATATTCCTTTTTCTATACTAAGATTGAATATGTATTCTAGGGGTTTTGTAAGGTATTCTACATTGTGTTTGAGAAATTCGGCTTTAATGTTGTCATGTCCCGTGGATGCACTGTTTTTCTGCTCCATTATGTGTTTTTTTATTTCTGCTTCGTATATTGGTGTCAGGAATATTGAGTCCTTTATGTTTATTTCGTTTTTTGTGTTTCTCATCTTGGTTTTTGGGATTTTTTTGGCGAGATTCTTACCCATACTGATGTAAAACTCGTTAAAGCTGTTGGCAATTTGTTTAGGGTCGGTTATTTTCGTTTCTCCTATTTTTATTGTATATACACGTTCCTTGTTTCTATCCACTTTTTCATATCGATTTTCGTTGATTACTTGCCAGATCCTCTTCTGGTCATTGCCTGCTTTTTCTATTTGCTTACTGTAATAAGAGTTTTTTGTTGCTTTTATAAGTCTTGTGAGACTGTTCCTGTATATCCTGTATTCTTCTTTTTGTACGGTGTCGTTTTTGTTTCTCCGAAGCTTTCTCGCCATCTCGTCCCTCTTTCTAATAGATGTGATTATGCCTTGTGTGATCCATGGTTTTATTTTTTTCCATTTTGTGTTTGTTATTATGGTCTTGGTATTTGTTGCTTCATTGATTGTCCATTTTATTATTTTAATCAGGGCTTCCGTAGCTTTATTGACATCAGTTTGTGTTGTCACTTCTTGCCATTCTTCTCTCCCCAGAGATTCCCTGGTTTTGTTGTAGTCGATTTTTTTTATTTCAATTATATCCGGTTGCACTGCTTTGACGGTCTTCATTTGTATCATCGTCGAGAAGTGATCTGTTATGTTAGTTTGGATGACACTTGCTTTGACGTTTTTGGCATGTTTTTGTTTAACGAAGATGTGGTCGATACATGTGCTGTTGTTGTCTGTAACCCGAGTTGGAACATTTATGCAGGATATAAATTCGTGGTTGTACATTATGTTCAAGTAGTTCTCTTTTTCCTTGGATCTGATCCGATCTAGGGTGTCAATGTTAACGTCTCCAGCAAGTATAATGTTGTTTGATGTTTCTTTTTCCATTTCTTCATTGAGGCTTTTTAGAAACTCATCTACCTTGCCTGAAGGCGACCTGTAAATCGCATAAATCACGAACTCTTCCTTCTCTGTGCGTATTTGGAGTTTGATCACATTAGCCGCTTCAATCTGGCATACACCCTTCTTAGCTTGTAGCCCTTTTTTTACCAGAATTACAATTCCATCTCTGTCGGAGATTTTGTTTCCTGTCCAGAAGGTTGTGTAATCTCCGTCTTTGATATGTTCTTCATATTTGTCCATCCAGCTTTCTGTAAGTATGATAATGTCCAGTTTTACTTGTAGTTGCTGCATGAGTATAACGAGTTCGTCGGCGTGTCGTCTAATGCTTCTAATGTTCATCTGGAATATGGTGAGTTCGTTTTTCTCTGTGAGCTGTTGTTTCAGACTATCGGTTTCGTCGTATATGTTTAGGTAGTCAGTGTTGTATGTTTTCGTACCAATTTCTTCGTGATTCTCTATATGTGTGATCCAGTTATCCATGTTGTTGTTCTTTTAGTCTTTTACTTCGATATATTATGTTTCCGATGATACTGCATTTATCGATCGTTGTTTTTGGAGTAGAGTCAATGAGTCAATCCTAATAATTCTACTTTCTTCTGTTTCCCTAAGAAAGATTTTACCGTCTTTCACCCACACAAATTTATAATTATTTTCGTGCGCGAAAGATTTTGTGTGATACAGGAGAGATTTATTTGCGATTGTTAGAGCTTCATTTATGTATATTTTGGTCGTTTTTGGAGGTTAGCCTCACTTTTTTGGTCAATTTCTGAGTCGAGAATTTCTCGTCTCGGAATTGATTTGTATGACCCTTTCTGGATCAAATGGACGCCCAAGAACTTAGAAAATACCGCAAAAAAGTCGTAGGACCATCAGCAGAGGAATTACGAACAAAAGATCGGCAGTAGGAAAATCACGAAACGAACGTTTCGTTTTTCGGCTGTTACATCAGATCCGTTGCTCGCAGCATAGCGGGACTGCGCGTAATTTATTTCTTTGCAAAATAACGTCAATATACTGCATCAATAAATTGATTTCAGCATTATCTGAAAACCAGTTATTTTTGACCGGAATAATTCGCAGAGCATGCTCCGAGTTTTTTGTGCTATGTCCGAAGTGAAAACCTTTTTGTCTGGAAATTCAAATAAGGGAAACGTATTCAACACTCCCGACCCGGAGGAAGGCAGCTAAATAAAGTATCAACAACTGAACAGGTACAGAGGAAATTTTTGTTTCTACCAGACATTGGTATACACCATACCCATATCAAGCGAGAATAGTAAAAACTTCAACCTTAACATGGAATTCTTGCGTGGTCAGCATTGGTGAAGAGGAATTCTATTCCATTATCATGCACTCAGATTCTATCACTTACCTGCTCACGTTGACGGATTTCTTTGGTTTACAACAGTGACTCTATTTCACATAAGAATATAGAACGATCAGTCTGAGAAAACTCGGATGGCATTTTAGGAATCATAACAAACCGCAGAATTGACTGTATACATCGTTTATTCACAGAATAAATAACTTCACAGTGCACTCCAAATCATTAGTTCTGTTTTATTCTTGGGTAACCGCTGATACTCCTTAGGCTGAGCATTGTTTGCAGAACTGCAGCTGCTCCCAGACCAGTCACCAACAAAGTCACGTAAGACACACAATTCAAGTAAGTCGTGTTCCCCACAGGGATTAGCCAAACCTTCTCCGAAAATTTCTACATAAAAAAGTACCATTGGTAGACTCAGGAACAAATTAATGCCTAGTTCTCCAAATACACACTCAAAATGCCTTGAACTCAAATAGCTGGAAGTTATTATTTTTACTCTCATCATAATTATTTATCCAATAATTTTGATTACCATTTTAAAAGGAACTTCTCTCCATTTGAGGGCCAAATGAACACAGGGTGAGCAGAGATCAATCTTGGAAACACGATAATCTTTCAACCTTTCTTTGCAGCCAAGGAGCAGCTTTGGTTGAGGAATGTCAATTGCTATGTAACCTCCATACTCTTGAGAGAATCGGTAGCGTTGATGAATCGGCAGGGCTAAGACAGTCTCCCATGTTTTGTGCAAATTGCATATTGTAACGTTTTGAGACTCTGCCTTTTCTGCAAACAATTCTACATTTCTCTCCCCAACTGAGCATGCAAGGGTCTGAAAAGAGGCGCAAAGTATAAATAATAAATAAAGCTGGGTGAAAATACATCATGTGAAGCATCCACTACCTTTCCGACTCTCTGCAAATCCGCTATTTCGTCAACATTCACATAAATTGCTGGTGGTAGTAAAACGTGAAGCGCTACTGCACAGTCTTGCTGATTCTTTAAGCCATCAACGCTGACTTTGTACTCAAAGGTTCTGGCGAAGTACAAATTCTGTTTTACTCATGACCAAGTGATTATACTTGCGAACGAAAACATGAGGTGCAGATTGCAAGCAAGTTTGGTATGCATGTTTTGAAAAAGATACATTCAACGCCCGTGAATGCGACGAATAGTTTCTCGAGATCAACATCCGGATGTATTTTATTTAATACGATTATACATACTCGAGCATGTTAAATAGGTAACCTCTTCACCTGTGGAATCCTTCCCCAATTACGCCAAAATCCAACGTAGCATTAATCGAAGTGCTGATTGCGATATTCTGAAGTATAACGGCACCGAGCAGGAAACTTTTGAAATCATGATGCATTTTCTGGATTTTTCGAGCAAATATTTCAGCAAGCAAACTTTGCTGTCAAGCTGCACACGTTCCAAGCTCGTCGTACCAAGGGGGCAGCCATATTGAAAATTAGTGATACAGGTTAGTTACGGCAAGTTGCCTATGGGCAGGCGAAAGTAGGCGAAAGCAGTCTAATCATTATCAGAAAGTATATCTGGTTGCCGCGCTCGCTACCTCAGGCGTATATTTGAATCAAGCTTGCATTTCACGAAAAGACAGGTTAGTTCAGTTTACCTATGATAATCACTCCTCGGCGGTCCGAAAACGAGGTATAATGTTGTTGTTTTCTACAAAATAAATGTTGCGATCCTCCTTATTCAGCAGCAACTTTCAATAGGTGTACGAAATATACATACCGTGTTTATTTGCATTGTTGGCATGAATATGATCATAATATGATTGTGATCATACCACCGACAATTGTTTTGCCACATTGCACTGTCTGTGAAAAATCGATGAAACTCTTTTAAACCTCAAGATTAACATTTCGTCGATGATGTCTCAAATGAATATCCGAAATGCTTGGAGTGACGTCTAAAAATGACAGAAACTGCATCGCCAAATACAGCAGGCATCGATGCTTATGATCAACACTTTCACATCGCACCACTGATAACTTGAATGGTCACAGCCATGTCCCTGGTCGAGAAAATAGGCTACTTTACTATCATATTTTGGGGATGCCGATTTGTACGCAAGATTATTCACATGTTGTACAAAAGCTTTCTCTCTCCTGGGATGCCGATTGACTTATACTCGATGGGTAGATGGGGTGTCGTAACTGGATGCTCTCACGGTCTAGGCAAGGCATACGCCGAAGCGCTTGCCAAAATGGGTATAAACGTGGTCCTCATAAACGCAACAGGAATCGATATGCTGAAAGTTGTTGCAAGCGAAATTGAATCCATTTACAACGTTAGGACCAAAGTAATTGAGCTGGATTTATCACAAGGTCTTCAAGCCTATGAATTGATAGAAAAAGAAACATTTGGCATGGAAGTGGGTATCCTGGTCAATAATCTTGGTAAGGGCTACCCACACCCTGAGTACTTCCTTGACTTACCACACAAAGAAAAAATCTACATGAACATAATCCAGTGCAATGTAGTCGTCGTTACAAACATGTGTCGTATTTTCCTGCCACAAATGGTTCTGCGAGGAAGAGGCGTCATAGTAAATGTCGCTGCATCAGCGGCGGTTATGCCCAGCCCGATGCTGACTGTTTTTGCCGCATCGAAAGCATACATTTTGAAATTCAGTAAAGATTTGAGTGCCGAATACGCGAAACATGGCATTATCATTCAATGTCTCCTTCCCGGAAGCCTGACTAATACCACATTCAAATCACCACATAATGGATGGATTGTACCAACGCCTGACAACTATGTCGCGAGTGCAATCAACACTATTGGCCAGGATGATAACACCACAGGCTTCTTCCCGCACACAGTCATGGTCACCCTCGTTAGAATAGCTTACAAATTATCTGCTCCACTTGTTATCAAGTTTACCACTTGCGCAATGGAAGGGAATCGTAGTAACGCCCTGCGAAGATACATTGAGTAATATTATGGAGCATATATCTTGTTACTATGATTTATTACCATTCTTTTATAAATAAACTATACAAGAATAAACTTCTCGCTCGCATATATCATTTCATATTTGAATTTAATAAGTTATCTTTGCCAAGCTTATCTTTTTTTTCATGTCTTTTGGCACAGCCTTTATTGCTGAATTGAACCATGGAGATGTCACAACCTTCATAATTTTATAACGCAGTTTTGAACCATCAATTTTTGCCTCTCGAGTTATCTTCTCTATTGTTGGACTTGTTGGACTTGTCTGACTTTTCTGCAAACTCAATTCAACAGTTCTTGTGCTTATTAGTAGTTGAGTCGCGGTGCTAGTACTTGCTGTTGTTTTCTCTCCCATTGCATTGATCATACAAGTTTCACCAGAACATGTAGTTTCGTCTAATTCCAGAACTATTCCTTCATCTGGCACAGTGGTCAGATCATGTTCTCGAGTTGGCTTTTCTTTTTTTTCAGTTTTATTACTATACTTCAGCTTTGATCTTGGTTTTCCAGGTCTCTGGCTTGTTCCCAAACTTGAAATGATCTCATCATTCAACGTACCACATTTAGGATCTTCGGTAATCGATTTTACACTCATTCCTTTAGCATGCATTTTAAGTTTCTCAGTACCTAAGGTTGTTCTTCCATACATATTCATTGTTAGTGGATTTGTCACTGTAGTATGTGCTGTTGTGTGTGTATTCTGACTTTTAGCTCCGATGTGAGAGCTTATCATACTCGATCCAACAAAATTTCTTATATCTGTAGTTAATTTTCTATTAGTATTAGTCGTCGTCATCTTCCCAGTGGACATGTGTACTTCTCCATTTGGTATAATTGATTTTGCAGGTTCCTCACAAGTTACACAGTTCAAATTAATTGTACTTGGAGTTAAAGTTGATTTCCTATCATTGTTATCTGTACTACTTGTGCTCAGACTTGCTCCTGTTGTACGGAACTTGGTTTTATCTGTTCCTAACGTATCAACATTTAATTCACCAAACGACTTAGCATGCACTGTCATCTTATGTGCTCTGAGACTAGTAGCTTCAATGGAAGAACTCGTCACAAGTTTTCCGGTATTGCTACTTGATTCATTCAACTTTACTGTATATCCAGTTGACGCTTCAGTCACAGAGCGATGATCTGTTGATTCTTTTGCTTCCTTCATTTCCCTTCCAAGTACAACTGGTGCAAGCAGTGTTCTTGTTTCTTGAACACCAGACAAATTCAGCAAGAGCTTTTCTCCAACTGTACCATCATACATATTCTCCGTCCGTATATGACAAGTTATGTTTAACATACTTCTTACCAAAAATTGTACAGGTGTATAAGTGACTTTTACCACCAATTCAGGTGTTCCTAGTCCTCCTTGAATGACATGCATGGATATTTTAGCAATCCTCGGCGTTCGATTAAGGCATTGGAAAAATGTTATTCTGCCATTGTTCACATATTCTGTTGTTTCTTCCGCCCCGCAAATCTTCAGATTGACATACTGGTCGTGAAAATGATCTCGTTCAATTACCTTTGCCCTCTCAAATTTGTAGTGATTCTCCACAGTGTGATGCCTTCTCTCGACTCTTTCTACTGGCAATAGAATATCGTACCTCATGAGAATTGCAGCGCACGGCTCAAACGCAATGAAAATGAATACCAGCACTCCAACTGTGGCTAAAAATTGATTTTAATACTCAGGGAATTGTGTTCGTTAAACGTATGTTTATTTAATTGCTAAGTATTGATTTGACATACCTGGATACAGAATAGACTCTTTTATTCTTTTACCAAACATGATCATATTCGTTCTCTGACTATGCCAATTGCTACCAAACTGCACAAGTTTTCTGAATAATGTTTACGTTGCATTTTATTAATTTTAACCATGACTTAAGTACCCATCGTAAATCATACCTAATAAATTGGTCAATAAATTATAGTTACAACGACAATCAAATAACAAAATTTCTACACAATGGAGTAAGCATATTATGTTTATGTTTATTTCACTGCATACCAACATACTTTTGATTCATTTCAGCCACATGAAGCACAGGTAAAACATGCTTATATATGTTTTTTCTTTTCAAGGCAGAGTTCCTGGCATTGAATCTATTGTAAGTTCATCACTACTTCACGTACAACATAAATAAATTAATTCGAAGATGAGCAATGTATCTGCTACCACATCAGAAAGTTCCCGGTACCATGAGAACACCTTTAGAGAGACCTATGAATTGGAAAAAAATCTCATAGTTGACAAAGATAACGATGCGGTGAGGAGTCATGCCGGGATTTCTTTATAGCATAAATGGCATTGATGCTCCATTTTGATGTTACAAATGCTATTTTTCTGAATTCTTACGGACTATCATTTTAATAAAGTGTAAATTTTGTACAGATTTGTGATGGCTTCAAAGAAACATTAACAGTCAGTGTTAGAAGCTTAATCAGGGAACTGGAAAGAAATAAAAACTACTTTGAAAATTCTACTGACTTTTCAATTTACACAGGAACTACGGGAATAGCAAACTTGTATTACCATTATGGCACAAATTATAAAGACCAATCTTACATTGATGTGAGTTGAAATTATCCTACTCAAATTGAACTTGATCAAACTTACACTAGTTTCAATTGAAAATGGAGAAGAGACTGAGAATATTCCACATCATTTCACATATTTTTCCAGAGAGCTGCGGAAATGATTGAAAAAAGTCTAAGCAGTTTGAAAACTTCTAAGAGGGTGATTACATTTTTGTGTGGAAGTGCAGGTCCGTTAGCCTTAGGGGCAGTTATTAATCACTTGCATTTTTCCAAAGATAAATCGCGCTCAATGATCTCAGAGTGAGTAACACTTAATTTTTCCTCATTTAGTTTTACTCCTGAATCAGTTGCCGAAGTAACAAAAATCAGATGTCTACATTTATTAAATCGCTGTTCACAGCTTAGCGGGATTATCAAAGCACGTTATTGGCAAAAATAGCGATTGTCCCGACGAATTACTTTATGGACGTGCTGGCTATCTTTACTCACTACTGTTTGTTAACAACCGTATAACTCCCCCACCTTTTGAGACAAGCCTCATCAAACAGGTGCGACTTGAACAAGTTTGCTATTGAGAAACTAGGTTCCATTTGTTTTTGTATCAATTAATTATTCATGACCTTATTCAGGTGATTGGATGCATTTTAAATTCTGGCCAAGTCACTGCCAAGGCTGTACGCTGCAAATCTCCGTTGCACTACTCTTGGCACGATAAACTTTATCTGGGAGGTGCGCATGGCTTAGCTGGAATATTATTTTTATTACTTCAGGTGTGTTTTGGAGTTTCAAACTATCGAAAGTATGGTTCTATGCGATTTGATTTGTAAATCTGAAAAAGTCATCTTATAAACTACACAGGCAGTTCCATACCTGACAGAGTATCAGCTCAAGGAACAGATAGAACCAGCTATATGCTACCTCATAAAGATGAGATTTGCTTCTGGCAATTTCCCGTCTTCTGTTGGCAATCAGTCAGATAAATTGGTTCACTGGTGCCATGGAGCCCCTTCGATGACTATGCTTTTTTGTCAAGCCTATCAGGTATACCATTCTCGTAGTTTTAAGTCTGTTGAAAATTTGCACACCATGTTTCAAGCTGGAAATTTCTAGCTACTAACTGATCAAGCGTTACAGGTCTTTGCGAATCCGGAATATCTTCGAGTCGCTTTAGAATGCGGAGACGTAGTATGGTCTAGAGGACTTTTGAAGAAAGGGTATGGAATATGTCACGGTGTTGCAGGAAATGCTTATACGTTTTTGTATCTCTACCAAACAACCAAAGTGAGACTAATATATTTACGTACTGTAATAATAGCAGGAAAAAACGTTTTTTAATGTCATTTAATTTTATAGGAGATCAGACACTTGTACAGAGCTTGCAAGTTTGCAGAATGGTGCATGGATTACGGTAAACATCAAAACAGGACCCCGGATCGACCATTTTCATTATTTGAAGGTAGGTGCAAAATATATCTCAATCGTAATCATATAAATAATCTAGACCTTCTATTTCAATTATACTATACTAAAAATTGTATTTGTTACAAATATTACAGGACTGGCAGGTACGATTTACTTTCTCATTGATGTTCAGAAGCCATTGTTGGCCAAGTTCCCTGCGTATGCCATATGATTGAATAAGAACCTGTTCCTCAACGAAGTAAGCTTGTTGCCGACGATATTTATTTTTCATCATCTTATTTATAAAATTCAATAGATGTACATTTGTATTTGACTTCATTAAAACTGTTTATACGTTTCATCGAAAATTGCATATAAATCCGAATACATCAATCATATTAAAGATAATATTGCTCTTAAAGAGATACTAAATTTTTTTACATTCAGTGAATCTTGACTGTGTTTGAGAAATACAAAAAAATATAAAACTCTACTGATAAGAGAAATCTTTACATACATGAAAGATAACTCTTCAGTGACATTACCGAGGCACGATCAGGAGTGAATACCCATTTCATAGCTTTAACCTCGATAATACTAGGTAGTGCTGAAAATGTCTGTCTGTGAAAATTTGTATAAAAAAGCTTACCTGAGTTCTAAAGTAGTTCTCCCCGAAGAAGATGGTGGTGTTCAACCAGCGATAATTATCGTAAGCAATGGAAAAATTGAGGAAATCATTCCATCAGTCGACGAGGAGGCAATAAACAATTTAACAAATGTAAGGCAGTTAAACACATCGCAATGCGATATAGAGATAATATTGACAATCGGACAAAATAGTTTTTGATCATTTTTTACTGAAAAATTTTACCATCTTAATCAAGTGATTCACAATTTCACAGGAAAATATATATTTGGAAAAATTTGGCTCACTGGTAATCATGCCTGGTATAGTTGATTCCCACGTTCATATAAATGAGCCAGGTCGCACTGATTGGGAAGGTTTTGATACCGCGACACGGGCTGCAGCAGCTGGTGGAATTACTACAATTGTTGATATGCCTTTGTAAGGGTTTGCAAAATTTTTATGCTGTACAGATGCATGTTTGTCAATTAAGACTCTTATCAGACGTCCGTTTGATACTACATCCATAATTTTTGTTACAGAAACTCTATACCACCGACAACGACGCTGGAAAACTTAAGTATAAAATCGAAAGAAGCGCTAGGAAGAGTATTTGTTGATGTCGGATTCTGGGGTGGTGTAATACCGGGGAATCAGGTAAACTTTGCGATAAAGAAACAGTTTGATTAGCTGAATTTCATACAAATAATCCTCTAAAAAACAGAAAGAGCTTCGGGCATTGATACAAGCAGGCGTAGTTGGATTCAAGTGTTTTCTATGTCCAAGTGGGGTCGATGAATTTCCACACGTCAATCTTCAGGACATTGAACTGGCCTTAACAGAATTGCAATCCACAAATTCTGTGCTTGCGGTATGTCCTTCAAAATATATAACTGTAAAAGCAGGTACTTGAAACAATATGAAGCTAATTAATAATGTTTATATGAAATATGTTCAGTTTCATGCGGAGTGCGAACTTGCTGGCTCTCTGGTGACTGGAACGAGTGATTCTCACATCTATGAAACGTTTTTACGATCACGACCGCCCGAAATGGAAGTTGAAGCTATAAAAATGGTTTCTTCGCTGTGCAAAAAATATGGGTAGACTGAGAGCACGATAAGTGATGAAATGAATGAAGTTATATTCTTTGATTGTCATGGAACCTTCAGAGAGATAATTATTTTACAATTATCAGTAAATATAGTGTACATTTTACAGAGTAAGATGTCACATAGTGCATCTATCAGCAAGTGATGCTCTAGACATAATACAGGCAGCAAAAGCAGAAGGATCTCATCTGACGGTTGAAACTTGTCATCATTACCTAAACTTCTGTGCTGAAGAAGTACCGAAAAATGCAACTGAATTTAAATGCTGTCCACCGATTCGAGAGAAGACTAACCAAGTAAGTTATAATATTCGTAGATGATGTGATTATAAATTTTTAAATGTCTTCTGACCATCTTTTCAGAACAAGTTATGGAGGGCAATCGAAAATGGCCTAATAGACATGGTAGTATCTGACCATTCTCCCTCAACAGCAGAACTTAAAATATGCGGTGATTTCATGACAGCATGGGGTGGCATTTCATCTCTACAATTTGGTACTGAATTAATGTCGTTGAGATCATAATTTTTCACCCCCATCAGCAGTAAATTAATGATTGATGTTATTTTTTCTTAAACAAAGGTCTACCGATTATGTGGACTGCGGCAAGGAAGAGAAATGTAAGTTTGGAAAACGTTTCACGTTTGCTGAGTCAAGCACCAGCTAAGCTGTGTGGATTGGATGGTCGAAAAGGCAGTTTGCGCAAAGGAATGGATGCGGATCTACTTATCTGGGATCCTGAGGCAACTATTGAGGTGAAATTTCTTTAAAGGATTCTAGCACCATTCAGTGATTATCCTTCGCCCACTCTGTATACATATATTATTTATCATTGTAACTTATCACGATATTTCATTTACAGATTCAAGAATCATTGATCTTACATAAAAATAAGGTAAATTATTTGAGATTCTGCTTATGCTTATCTCTTGAAAAAATATAATAATTGAATATACACTAATTATTATTTCCAGTTAACGCCTTACATGGGAAAGGAATTATTTGGAAAAGTAGTAGCTACTATAATCCGTGGTAACACAGTTTACAGAGATGGTATAATACAAGATAAACCCATCGGTGATCTGCTACTGCGGAAGGAGAACCAACGTGAATAAATTACCTAAGTACGTTTAAAATAGCTTCACTGGTTATTGCATATAACAAGTTTAGGCTACATGCTATCTAATAAAAACTGTGCTAAGGTAGAAATTAAAACATCGTCAAGGATGTAAGGATGTGAGAAATAATTAACAAAGTAGTTCGATAATTATTACATAATTTTTTTTATTATCTTCGCTATGCGATTTTTAATTAGATAACGCTGTATAAATTACCGCATAAATGAATTACAATCGCTAGCGAACGTTTTATTAAGAGAGTAATGATCATTTGCTACATCAGAAGCTCGTTAAATTTACGGTCGAATTCGATATTCGCGTAATTACTATGCTTTGTAATAAGCGTACGTATATTAATATGTCTACGGTTTTACGTAACGTTTCAGTACCAATACATGCGATAAGAAAATGAATATGCTCGTTTGACTCGGTATATTACGTCATCGCTTCTTCGGACTCTCCTTTTAAGCGAAATTAAATAAACTCCTGGCAAATATGATCACACCACGTGAATTGAATAATAAAGTTTACGTAAATAAATGTACAATTGAATTTTATGCTTGTAAAGTAAAGTTTAAAAATGATACTCAAACGTCGAACAATATCCATTAGAGATATGTTCGACCATAACATTCGGTATTTTTTTTCAAATACGCAGCGATTTATTCGTAACGCGTAGTAATATAGGTTTCCTTACCAACAATTTATCTTTCAATTCATTGGTTTGGACCTGTGTTACGGGAAAATAATAAAGCGCTCGATCGCGAATATATACCTTTGAATGAACAATGACCGGACTTGTTCGCATGAGTCACTTTTCGATGACGTCATTGCGTCGTACAGAGCGCTTATAGAGAGTTACGTTTGCCGCATTATACTCGAGACCAATTTTAATAACATGCACAGTAGTTATTCAATACATATTTAGCAATAATACAATTATTTTGTACAAAAATATTGTTTCGATTATTGAAATTTTCACAAGCCGACTGCATTAATTACAGCATGCGGCCAATCAATGTATCTGAATAATATTGTAAAGAAAGATGAATATATTTAAAAATATACACGTGCATGTAAGACATAATTTTGATCAAATCGACCTAAAACATTTATTTTTTTTTCATCATTATGAAAACATTCAACAATAGATTACTCAATTACTATAATTACAATTGAACTCATAGTGTAGATCACCCGCAAGCGAGATTGTACGAAATAGCTGTCCATGTATTTATGTACAATGGATATTAGAGTGGAAATTTCCGCCAATTTGCTATCGCGGGAAAATGATTTGGGATATTTATAAGAAAGGCTTTATCGTTGTAGCGAGGAAAAGGCAAAATATGTACATTATACACACGGACAGGATTCACACGTGAATGCGTGCGTGCGTGCACGTGTCCGTAAAATGCGTGAGCCTTGCGAGCAGTGATCACGGTCATATGAAAGTAATACAAGTGTAGCATGACGTCATTGGATGACGTCAGCGCAACCCCACCACGATTTGTAAGTTGGTTGCGAGGGCGAGGGTGACGAGGGTCACTGCGCGTAGACAAACACGATGCTTACCTATATGCTCAGAATCGCGTTTCAGGAGTAAATAATTAATAACAAGTGATATAAATTGCTGAAACTGCTTTGATCGGTGGTTAGCACCGGGGCTAATTTAATTTCTGTAAATTTTACGAGCGTTCATCCGCGTTCTTTAGTAAACTGACCTACGAAAGTACTTTGCGGTTTCTGAGATGTTTCGTTACACACCGTCTATAAATATGATATAATAATTGACTCATGGGATGTATGTTTCTCGGTTACAAATTCTCATCGAGTATGTTCGATTTGTTACTTCTTGAAAATGCACATTTAAAACAATAACACGAAGACGACGGTATTGAGCAATAGCGTGGTGATTGTGCTAATTTGGACTCCCGCGTTACCGTTCGCCAAAGAAAAGTAGTTCGGCCGAGCTTGGTTATCTGCGGATAATTATGAATCTGGGTAGTGGGAATTTTTTTTCTTTAAGAAAGTAAATTACGAATAATATCGCTGACTTTACTGCTCCAAAACGGTTGATTGTTAACGAGCACATGAATCCGTAATAAATAAAGAAGAAAACTGATCAAGCGATCCGGCAACCACCATCCGCCATTGCGCGCGGAGTTATACGGACGCCATTTTGATCGTGACGCGAAGTTCACTCGTCGTGGGCTCCACCAGTGACGAAGCCACTGGAGTTTTGACGTGGCTGCTACGTACTTGCCCGTTTGCCCACTCCGATTGCAGCAAAGTTGGTGACGAGGAATACGTAACTGGTAAGTACTCAGCTGGAGAATAATAACAACCGAGCATGGACCACCGTTATTGCGATAGACCCGAAATGCTCATTGGATGTTAGCATTTTATTTTACAGCCTTAAATAAGGGATAGTTGAGTGTCTACAGTGTATAAAGGTACAAAATATGGCGTCTCGAGATACATGTTTGTATATGTAATTTCTTTAAAACCATACCCGCTACTACGCGATACACGTCGTTATATACGATCGTTAGAAAACGATCGTTCTGCTGTGTGTTACGATTTTCTATTACTCACGCGACTGTTTACTCATTGCCTCGTCGCAGAGGAAGAATGATGAAAAAGAAACGTCCTCAATAAACATCATTTTATATTCTTCATTTATTTATTTTTAGCCCTCTTTGATGTAAATGACGCAGTAGCATTGGTGGAATCTTACGCGGCGGGAAAAAGACATACGTTCAAAACTTCACTTTAAATGGCATCTTCATTTAAAAAATATGTGCAACTTATACTCACACACATGTCATGTACGCTGTTAATTTTTGTCCTCAAATGATGAAGGATTTTTCTTTTTCAGTTTTTTAACCATTCTATTATAATTTAAGCTTTTGCCAATACTTTGCATTACCCTGTTTTAACGAGAACAAGAATATATCATTCAACACAAATAATCTGGTTTTACGAGTACCACATTTCAATACTTTCCGCTAAACATCAGTGATAATAGTGTGCTGCTTATCTAAGTGGATGCGGTTTTTAAGTTTCGTTATACATCCGCCCGTGTTGATATATTCAAGATTTCAAGATCAAAAGTAGTAAGACAATTATATTATATTTTCACAGCTTTTCCATTTGTTTTCCTGCTTTTTTTTTTTTTTTTTCCTTTTACATCAACTATATGTATATTGAAGCTTATGATTGACTTCGTCGAATGTAATAATAAAAAAATGTTTGTTTTGTGTGACGTCCAGCCTTATATATTTCTGTGTTACAATTGATCAAAACTAATAAGCGTACATTGCATTTCAGGGCTAGCGGTCCCCAGGCTATGGAAAGTATGGTTGAAGAAAACGGATCAACCGTTGACCCGTTGTCGCAGGGATCTCAGAGTGGAGATGCTGCACCTGCGATAGCAACATCGGTACAATCTTTGAGTAGATCCCAGCACCATCTGGTGGCTTCGACCAGCATTGTGCAACTGACGCTTCCCTTATCAGGGACAACGCAGGTATACAGGACACGCTCCTGTGTATCCATGCTTGATTGATTTATTTATCAAAACCAAATTCCTTCTTTTTTTCTCTGCAGTTACTTATTTTTTATTTTTTTAAACGCTCAGGGCATGTGTTTCGCGATACCTAATTCGTTATTTACTCTGCTTCCTTATTTTATAATCACACATTCGTATATTATCACTGTACTTCACAATTAGTAGTTATTAGGTATATTACTTCATAATTTTGCATAATGCTGGTTGGTTTTGGCCCTTGATGTTGTACACTATTTGTTACCACTTTTTTTATAAACCTTTAATTTTATTCAGGTTGAAGAAAGGAATGTAAGCATATGATTCGTCTCTTTATTACACGATCAAGCAAATATTCTCTTGTTTATTTTTCAACTCTCACTGTTATTGTTATATCAATATCTGTTGTTTATACTTTCAACACCGATTCTTGTTAACGTAACGTGTGTTTCAATGCATAATAAATTGTATTGCTAATATCTCGATTCATTCGACTTTTGATTTTCTCAGTAATCATAATTTCAATTTTAGTTCTACTCGATGTTACAGCAAGTTGTGTCTCACTACTGTTATGCAGAGTAACAATGTAAATGTCCAGTAAACTGATTATCTTATCACATCACCTCAAACAGTGATACGCATACCTTGAAATAGATCACTTTTAAGAGACCACCTGCATCATTCAAGTTTAAAAGTTAGTCAGAATAGTTTACAGTCATGGCATTTCAAAATATACCAACAACATATCTACACAGCATGTTTTTTTCTCTAATTCTATTCAGTACATTAGTTATATTTCGAAATGCCAGTGAGATGCTCAAAATTCAATCGAAAATACCCTCATTCAAAAAGTATATCGCCGGTACAGATCTTTTCGTATGTATTTATCAAAAAGTACAGAATTAGTTGATGGATCTAACAATTCTCTTTTCTCACTATACAGATTTTATTGTGATAGATTATTTTCTTTCAATTACGCACCAGTAATCAATTAATGATTTCAGCTATCACCTCATTGATGATACTTCTAGTGACAATTATTTCTTTACCACCATTTGCAGGTACAATCTGTGATACAACCAAACCAGCAGTCGGTTATTCAGACTGCTACAAACATACAGCCTGTTGCTCTGTCGAAGGCAAACGTCATTCTCGTCAGTAAGCCCAATTCAGTCATACAAACGACGCAAGGCAGCCTACAAACTTTACAGGTAATTCAGTATTAGTAACATATGATCTTCAATTATTCTATTAACAAGCAATAATTTTTTTTCCAATCATTAATTGAATCATCGAGTACAGTTTTCTAATGTCTGTTATCACTCATTCAAGGTTGTCGAAACTGGAAGTGATGACAGCTTCTCGGACGAGGAATCTCCAAAAAAGAGGAGGGATATTTTAACCAGAAGACCATCTTATAGAAAAATCCTCAACGATTTAGGCGGAGGTGAGATTGCAGGTAAATATACCTTGCTTCATTTATTTTCGTTGGTTATACTTTCATTCACAATTATATCGTCAGAAAATATTTACTAGCTCTCACTTTTGCTCTGGTAAACAGGGAAAGTACATTCTTTGCATTCGTATCAATGGCACAGTTGTTTGAAGTACAATATATTTTATCCTTTTTATCAGTATCCCAAGTTTTTATCGATTTCCGGTAGAACTTGGGGAATCTTTTTGCTTTTGATATTCAAACGCTTATCAGAGTCTATACATTCCGTCACTACTTTTCATTTATGCTTAATTAGCTTGTGGGTAGCTTCTAATCAAAATTTGCCCAACCCGTGGTCTTAAATTAGTTATTTTTCAAAGTAGTAGTTTTACTTCCCCTAATTCCACAACAGGTTTTAATGTTATATAATTTTTCGTTATCATCAAGTTCAAGGAGTAACCTCACACGTATTTTCTTGTCCTCTAATTCTTCAATTAATTCGTAATAGTAATAATTTCGAAGAATATTAAGTTATTTATGACAACTTTCAAATGCGAACGGGCGCATAAAATTTTTAATGTATTGTTATAAAATTCAGTTTCACACTTTTAATGTATGTTTCTTACATTGTTTTGTTTGTGTGACTGTATGTGTATTATTGCAGATCGAGAAAATATTTGCACAATATTAAAAAAATATCGAATTCTACATTCAATTAGATCTAACTAAGAAGTAATTAACTAGCTGCTGATTGAGTCAAGTCTTGAAAGTACTGCCATTCTCAATAAGTGTAATTATTCCTTGTTGCAGAAATCTATACGACTTTAAATTATTATTAAATATTTTTTCAACGACGTTAAATGATAAATGACCCAGGATCTCTAATTTAGCTAGATTTAATATATTATTATTAAAATGATGCTTGGTGCTATGCTTTTTTTCATTACTTATTTCTGAATAGTGTATAATCTATTTGCTTCTGAGTTACTCCGATGGGGACAGAGGTGGGGCAGTACACGTTTTCTTCAATCAAAAAAAATTTTGGAAAACTATTTGCGATTTCGAAAAGTCATGATAATCATAATACTTATAGTGAAATCATTGGTGTTTAGTGGTGACAAATTAATGTCCACGCATTTATTAATATCCTACTTTCGGAATGTTTCATACTTACGTAATATGCACGCTTTGCCCAGTGCTGATAGTAAGCTGCTAAAAGTAACAAATGCAAAATTCATATTACAATGAATTTCATCTTATTGGCTTTAAAATGACGGTATGCAGTTTGCATTTCCTTTAGTCTCATCTTTTCCCTAGTGTATACTTTCCATATCTTGAAAATGTAACGATTGATTATTATCTTTCTTTTCCTCATTTAATAAATAGAATACAAAGGCAAAAAGTATAAAATTCATACTCAGTGTGTGATTTTTTTTTCAATTTATCGGGGTGGAAAAAATGGTTAATATAATATGTAAATAATTGTGCTGAAGTATAGCTGTATGCGTAATTCCAAAATTACCGCCAAAAAAGTAATTGAAATGTTTCTTGAAAAGTTGCGCTTTTTTGTGCCTATTATAGAGCAGAAGTGAAAAAATCGAATATTCAATCACATTTATTACCACGTAATTTATCTGAACTGATTTCACTGTACTGAAACCGGGGGTTTGGGTTGGTTGGGTGTTCCAGAGGGTCGATTGCCCCCCCTCGAGTCCTCCTCGGAGTGTGACTCCAACGTGGACAGCGAAGTGTCTTCGCACTCGCTTCACTATCAGACAGGTTGGTTAATTTATATCTTTCTGTATCATCTTGTCAGCAACATATTTTTTCTCATTTTACATATTTTTTATTTACCTTTTATACTTCCATTAACTGATTTAATTATTTCATACGAAGGAGATTGTTATTGGTAAATAAACAATGGGAAGAGAGCCACACAGTTCCTATCCCTGTGTGTACTGCCCTCAATGGTGTTCTCTCATGTCTGCTTGGTGTGGCACCCTTGCTTATGGGATTTCATTGTATCTGAATCTGAAATATGTACATACAGTTGTAAATAGTTTCTGAACAAAATAGTGACACATTCTTGCGTAGAATTCAGGCTATCGTTGAAAAAGAATTAATAACCAAGTGCAAAAATCATTACACGGATAATGTAAACATATCATTTGTTATTGTCCATCACTGCGTGGTAATATATCTCAGCTCACTTGGATCTAATTCAATCATTTTTACTAGAACGGTGAGAACTTAATGAAAAATATTTTACAGTAATACCTGCAGGGACTATTCAAATTGCGACCCAAGGGGAGGGTGTTCCAGGGCTTCACACGCTAACTATGAGCAATGCGGCGACAGCGGGCGGAGCCATAGTTCAGTATGCACAGGGCCAGGACGCGCAATTCTTTGTCCCAGGTGTGCCTCCTTCATAGGTTTTGTTACTATTATTTTCTGGATTCTCGCGTTGCCAGTTAGGAAAACATCCAGAGAATATCTTGTAAAATGTTCCATTTGGTTTTTTAACAACATAGATCACGGGTTCCGGGTACGATTGTAAATTTCTCTTCAGACTCCAGACGCTAGAACCATTACTCTGTTTTATAAAATTAGCAGTAAGGTCATTAATTATTAACAAAAATATTGATTCAGGCTTAGTCAATGTATAAGGCATTACTGATAATTTCAAGAGTACAGATTCTTGCAATGTTTTAGCTTACACAGGCCATGGGGTTGTGGTCGAAGATGCTGCCAGAAAAAGGGAACTCAGGCTTCTGAAGAATAGGTGAGTAAGCCGTTTATAGATAATATTTTATAAATGCAAATAGCGGGTAGTTGGAAGTACAATTTTTATTTCCATTGCTAATGTTATTCTAAATTTTATGGAAGGTGTTCGAAAGAGGTAAAAGACAAAAATTGCTTCTATCATTTACAGGGAGGCAGCGCGCGAATGCAGGCGGAAAAAGAAGGAGTACATAAAGTGTTTAGAAAATCGGGTCGCTGTGTTGGAGAACAGAAACCAAACATTGATTGACGAATTGAAATCATTGAAAGAACTTTACCAGCAAAAAACTGACTGAGGTTTGTACCTGGTGCTGGTGTATTGTAACAAATCCACAATAACGATTGTGTGCGTTCACGCCGCCCTCTGATACGTTTTCAGTAACGTACAATCGGGAGGCCAGCGGTGGCGATGTACATAAATTCGTATAGATAAGTGTTCTGTAACATATTGTATTTATGTACTACTACTACAACTACTACTACTACTACTACTATTACTACTATTATTACCATTACTACACTACGAGGGAGTAGGAGAGAAGGATAAAAGAGGAATGAAGTGAAGGCTTGTGAAACTTGCTCTTACTAAAGCGAGAAGCCAAAGGTTTGCAAATTTACGCAAACAAATATTCATGTAAGCAACACGTTCAAAAGATGACCCTATTTTTTGTATAAACATAACATAGTAATATCAAATGTCAAGTAAAATTTTATCATCCTAACTGTTCGTGGCATTAACATACGTTAGCTTCGAGACTGTTATGCACGGACGATATTAGGTAGGCAGATTAGAATTTTGAGGTACACGATCTAGTGACATTGAGAAGGTTTAAAAACTTCAAACACACAGATACTGACAACATCTTTTCATGTTGTATTAATTGAAAATTTTATTATAAATTGTCCAATCACGCCGCTGCTGTGCAATAACACTTTTACTATTGTTTGATATTTGTTAATTGTTTTACTGCTCGATGTAAGAGATATGAATATTAACTCTTGGATTATGGAAGTAACGCGTCGTAATTTTAATGTATTTTTTTTTCTTTCTTTCTTTCTGTTTTCTTTTCTATCTTTTATAAGTACATTCATAGTTTTAGATTTGCATAAAATGCGGAGGACTAAAAATTTCGAAGTGAAATTTATATTCTGAACATTGGCCTGAAAAATTTTAGCACTCTTGCTACCGATAATATGAAGCAGGAGTCTACAGTGCTCATTTTGAAATTGAATGAACTTTATTATTTAACTGCACGAATCAATTTAAAATCATCGGTATGTGTATAAAATATCTGAGAGAATCGAGAGTCCTCGATAAACATTGACCGTTTGTCACATTTTTTCAAGACAGTATAAGATACTTTATTGAATAAAGAAAAGAAATTCCAATGTCAATGCACTAGCGAACCTTCTGTATTTTGTTAAACTGTTTCTGCCAGATCAGTTAAGATGGCACATTTTTTAAGCACAGGCAATATATTAAATTTTGTTAAAAAAAAAGAAAAAAAAAAAAACAGCCATCACAAGTAAAACAGACGAAAATGCCACGAAATGCTTGTTTTTTTTCTTTTTCTCTTTTAATAATAATTTTAAGAATTGAATAGCCTCAAAATGCTCCGAGCTGGCCACCACACCCTTGTATATTATAGATGTAATATAAATTTGGAGTGCCTTGCAAATTACAGTATATGCATATATATGTATATACATACATACACACATACATATATATATATATATATATATATATATATATATATATATAAAAATAATAGTAATTAAATGATTATATATGACGTAGATATGGGTCGAGATGATATTTACAAAGTTATTTATCGCAGTACAACCGATAGCATTATTTCCACGTAATGAAATCATTTTTATCTTATTCTATTTCCTTAAATTCTGTCAGGTTCATGCATATTCATTCGGCTTTTGAATTATCAACTGCTACGTAAAATGATCGAGTTTAACTGGAGTAACGAACTACATATTATGCAGACAGAAAGCAAGTCACGAGTTGTTGTGTAAAAAAACACTTTTCCCTTCAACTTCAGCACACTTTTTAATCAAAATTTCACCGATCATGAATCTCATATTGAATAATATTCGCTTTTACCATTTTGAGTTATTTCATATTAGAAATATTATATATAATTATTCAGACACCTGTCGACGTTTATTCGCAGTTTTATGGCCACATCTTCAATGATTGCCGTACATTTTTGAAAGTGAAGCCATGCAGGTGTTTACTATAAATCATTTACAATGAAAAATTTTACGATTCACAGATGAAATATTTTAAACCAAGAAACTAGTGTAAGAGATCTATGATCTTTGATACAAAGTTTAATAAATTCGGCCGCAGTTTCTGTTAGAAGCCTAAATATCACTCTGGTAATTAAAAAATTTCAAATAACAAGAAAAGGAAAAAAAAACTAAGGAAAACCATTGATTCTAATTAGCCGAGGTAATCAGCAATCAGTTCTGTACTATCTATGTATTTCAAGTGTTAACAGAGTTAGTGAATGTAACATGAAAACTAGATTGTTTTTATTAATTTAACGCCATCAAGATTAAACGTACCTTTAATGTCAATATTAATGACCACGATAGTTCATTGGCTTTGTATGTATGTGCATCAATTGAAAACAGAGATATTATATTCTAGATTCACAACCATAGAAATTTGTCCACTGATGGTCATTGTTAGAGATATTTATTTCGATTCTTGCGATTTAGTGCTTGTAATAATAGTAATAGAAAAAAAAGAAACATACCTATAGTATGTACTTACTGTGAGAAAATTACAAAATAAATCTAATTTATTATTGGTTGTAGTTTGTGTTTTTCCACTGTTAAAATTTGGGGTTTTTTTTATCGCACTTTTCAATCAATTGGTGAACAGTTATATATTTATCAAATGAAATTGATACGTCGAATATTGCAAATATGAATATATGTATAATATATGTATATCTTGGTTGCTGCACTTAATATTATAATAATATGAAGTATTGTATATAGATAATATATGTATTTTTACATATCATTGGCCTTCTTGAAGAAATATAGCTTGTAATTCTATTGATAAACTCCTGTTTTTCCTAGTTTCTTCCTACCATTCACACAAAATTAATTTTATTGCAGGATATTTTTACTCATAGTAATTACCAACGAATGTTCTAGCCCGCGTTCAATTTTCGGTAATCCCTATGCATGTATTAAAGGTTCCATAATCTTGGACGAACTCGTTTGTGATGATCACTTTTTTTTATTCTTTATTTCACTTTTTTTTTTCATTCTGTATTAGTAAAAAGATGATTGAGTTATGAGGATGATTATAATAAATTTTGCCATAAATTAGTATGTACGTATTTATAAATATTAGGATCAATTTTCTACTTGCTTTCAACGATTTGGCAATCCATTGAAAGGTATTAAACTAAGACTTGAACAAACGCTCAAACAATTATTACATCCAATACTTGCATAGAATATATTCGACGTAATTAACCGCTTCTTTACCGTTGCGGTATACTATTCAATATAGTTGTGAAAAAATGGCTAGAATATGAAACGTTAGACGCGTGTATTGCAAAAAAAAGAGAGAGCACTGTTAGTGCTACAAAAATGACGAATAATAATAATAATAATAATAACGTCATGAATGACGCCTGGATTACAAGAGAAAAACGCGACTTGACATGTAAAACAAATTAATATTATTGTATTTAAGCTTTATCATATGAAGCTAGCATTCTTAAATAAGGAACTATTATTTTGCTATTAAATAAAATATTAGCTTTATTTTAATATTATTCTTTTCCAAGTTTAATATCGAGAGAATATTATCAACGTGCTTGTTAGAGTATTCGATATCGTCTTAAAATCAAAGGAACTTTTTCATCAATTTGTGCTTTTACAGCCGTTCGTTATACTTCATTTCCAGTGTCTGAAACAGGCAATGGTACATAAGATTAGTATTTGATTCTTTGTGTAAAAAATCACATGCCATGCCAATTATAACTTCTCGAACAAATATCTGTCATTCACGATCGTCCGCAAAAGGTTTTAGATTAAAAAACAAAGAAAAAAATGTATAATAATAATTTACCTATTTGTCGGGGATACGCTTTTATGATGTACACGTGGTTGACACAGAGCTGCTCCTGCATCGAAAATCAAACATTGAGTTACGAAGCATGACCACATTTTCCTATTCTATTAATTTAGCAATTTCCTATCAGTAATGTTATAAATTTTACCTTTAACGTGTTTCATATCGTTCGTGCGTTTCGGTTTGCTTCCACATATGAGATCATTAATGTATCGAGGGGTCTTAGATTCTTTAGCCCTCGACGATTTAGCAAGCTTTTCATTCTTCATGTTAAATACAGCAGTTTCATAAACAATTTCGATGGGCTTTTTCGATCTGAAAGTAAAAAAACAATAATTATTCACGTTGTTACTTGTCAAAAATTTATTTTAACAGATTCAAACTTTTTGTTTTTTCGTATATATTATCGTACCTTATACTAGCATTCAAATTTTTTCCAGCCTGATCGCTGCTTGCTTTCGTAATGTTATTGATTGCGTGATTTGAACGAGATATTTTTGAGTTCGACGTTCGTTCGATCGTATCATTTTTTTTATCGTCCGATGAATATCTTTCGGCGGATTCCTTAGCTGGTATTTTCTCCTGATTATTTCTACTGCGCAGTCTGCTTGAGCGGGTAGATTTACAGTGTAATGATTTAACTTCAGAAACGTTTGCACTTTCATTGACAGCAATTCGGTGAACACTTTCAATGCTGGACACAGACGATGGTGGTCTAGCTGGCCTTTTGCTCCTTATTTTGCTCGCTTTGATTTTCTGGTTTTCGCGATTATTCATCTTGCCCGAGTTCGTATTTTCGGATATCGTTGCAAGTTTTGCATCGGAATCTCTAGCTCTGGAAGACGGCGTGAAGTTTTCATCCTCACAATCCGTATTCGACAGACTTGCCGATTCAGAATCGCAATCACCGTTCGTGGATTGAGTCAAAGTATCTATGACCGTTTTTAACTCTGCAAGAGACTGAATATCGTCAGAAATATTTTTCGAATATTTCTTATCATTAAAATTTTTCTTACGATTGTTCACGTAACAATTTTCGTATATCGGAATGCTTTTCTCCTTCTTTCTTTCGAAGACATTCACGTAAGTAGGATCAGTCGTGTTTGTATCATTTTTCTTCAAACAGCAGCTTGCTTCTACTTCTTTCTTCGATGCATTATCACAGTGATCTTTGGTTTTGTGTTTAGTCCTAGTCTTCTCTATCCTCGTCGAAAAAGACTTTTTACCGCGACTTAATTCCGTCACAGTATTTCTTTTTTCTTCCATATTTTCGGAATGGGAATGCAATTTGTTACCAGCAAATAACTCCCTCCTTGTTTCCACAGAATGGCTTTCTTCTACTCTAGCGATGACAGGCTCGTGGGTCGTAACGATATTCAACAAAACCTTGTTGTTTTCGTTATCCGATGTGATCACGTTTCTCTCATTCAATATCGCATCTTGCACGGGATTTTTTTCCACAGTGCCATTAGATTCGAAGCAAATTTCTTCCACCGGTAGGCCAGAGTTACCAGTGTTCAAATCGTCTCCGTCAATCGTCGATACATTGACAAGATTTTGATCTATGACGTCTGAAAAGATATAAATTAATCCTAGTATTTAAATATTGTGTATGAAAAAATATTATCTATCATCCTATTAAATTCTCTATACATTACTCGAACGTTTCGAACAAGGCAAACGACTGATAATAATCACCGAATCTATTCTACGTACGTATTGCTATTTTAATAATGGTTTAATAAAAAGTTTTTACATTACTTTCACAAAGATTAGATACAAATGATTTTTGTGTTGATATGGCACATGAATGATTAGAACAAAAAAAAAAAAAAAGAGAAACAAATTTTTGCTGGTGCAAACATCAAGTCAATATTGTTAATTAAATGCGTGAAAGTTTGTTGGTCTGAAAAAAAAAAGATTAACAATTAAACGTTCTATAGTTTCCGCAAGTGAAATTTATAAGCATATATAATACAGCTATATTACATCGAGGGGAAAAAAAATACTTAACTGAGCCAGCACGGAAATTGGACAGTAATTGTGAGATGGTAGAAAATAATTTTTGGACATTTGAATAAACGATCAATGAGGAAAAACATAAATGTAATAGGCGTAATATAATTGATACAATGTCTGTCCAAACCCGTACTGTCTCGTGACTTTCATTGCCATAGTCAGCTGCTACTCTACCTATGCAATTAATATCCTTCCTTTCATTCACGGTACTCGGACCTAAGTGGCGTTCCTCGGAATTGCGAATGTTCCTCGACTTTTCCATTGCAATTGAATGTAAAAATTTCTTATGCTGGATGTTTAGTCTGTGATGCATCTGCGATCCAAGCATGTAAGATCGAACTTCTTCGTCGGCTTGTTCGCTCCCAGAACTATACTGCAGTTGATTATCTTTGCCTTGGTTAGAAGAGTCCTCGATTTTCATTCGGTCTTCAGATCGATCCAAGAAATCATTATTCAAATGTCTCAATTGAACAGGCGTAAATCGCGTAGTTGTTTTATTTTTTAAATCCGAAGTAACCTCATTCATATTTATCGTAATCAACGTCGACGTGTTGTTAGGGTAGTTATTGTTAACTATATCAACGTCTCTAGAGTTTTCACGAGACGTTGTCGTTTCTCCTGAATTTTTATTACCGTTGTGCAACGAAGAGAGAAGGTTTTTTATATTTAACGAACCGTCCTTGTTCTTGTTAGCATTAATTAAGGGAAGAGGGTTTTCTTTACCGTTAACAATCGATTTAAACTCGTTGATTTTACTAAGGTTCATAACTAGGTGAGTAGACTTAAGGAACGAGGATTGATGAGCCCGAATTAACGGTCGAGGTATCTTCGATATCGTCGACGAGACAACAACGGGGCCGAGACTTTTTACCGCAGTTCGTTCGTTAATCTTTGCTGGGCAGGTGTTCTTGGCGACATCATCAACGCAGGGACGTATAATATGTGACGTAGTAACGGGCCGCAGCTTTTCAAGTTTAGTATTGAACTGTAGTTGAATTCCAGTGCTTATAGTATTGCATTTGCCTGGAAAATTTCACGTATTTTTCGTCTACTATGATGAATAAAAGAGTTTTACTTTAACTAATTCAAAAGTTAATGAGAACTACATACATGTAAGAATTTTTTGGAAAACAGAGAATCAATTCTACTCTAGTAAGTAATTATACGCTACGATATCAAAGCATACAATTAGCAATATATGAATCTTGCCACATTTGATCGGGACACTTTTTTCTCTCATCCTGCAATTTTGGCAAAGAACGTTTGAAAATCGATGGAAATTGAATGAAAAAAAAAAGTAATCCCAAGTTGGGATTAAAAGTTTCACACATGCATAGGACGAAAAGGAGTGAAGAACAGATTCAGAAAATAATTCGTAAATTTAACTACACGTATTATACGCGTGCACATTACCAATATCCAAATAATATATATTTATACTGTCAATCGACTACCTTGAAGATGAAGAAAATAGACAGTTATAATATTAATATTATCGTAACTATACGATATTTCAGCGGACAAAAAAAAAAAAAAAAAAATATGTCTAAAAATATTAAAAGATCCATCAAAGTGTTTAAAAAGTAGCACTACTTTTATTCGTTATAAAGTTTCGCTAATATAGCTAATTACTTGTAATGTCAATATACGAATTAAATTAATTAATACGATAACTGTTAGGAGAGAATATTAATAATATTGTTTATACGGAATCCTGAAATTTCTTTCCGCAAATTACTTTTAGTACTTTTTTAGGAGTGTGACGCGTTCTTTTTCGTTCTTTTAAACAGTTGCTTTTCGCAGATAGAAGCATTTGGCAAATATGTTATTATATTATTATTGATTATTATTTATTTTCATATCGTTATTATTATTATTTTTTTTATTGTTGTTGTTCTTTTTGTTATTATATTTACTAAGTACTGAGTACTGGCTTATAGAATGCGTACAGCTACCGCGCAGAATACAGATTACACAGAGCAGCTTTTTGTTTTATATTAATATTACAAGCATGTACCTAATAATAATACCAACTATAGCGTTTGCCTTGTTATAAAAGTTCGAGTATAAACTTCATTGAATTAAAGAAATAAAGAGAAACAAAAAAGAAAAAAAAATACACACATGTATAATTACTAAATAATTTGATTGATGACATGTTAAAAATTAATTAATGAATTATTCAAATGAAATACGTTAAAATAAGCAGCAAAATTGGATTAGTAAGTAAAATAAGCGTGAACAAAGAAGATTTACACACCAGATTTTGGTTAGTTAATGATCATAGCTATGCATTATATATTTTCATTTAATACTACGCTCAAAAGACTGATGAGCAATACACATGCAAATGAAATTCCATAGCGATAAAATATGATCCTTACTGTGTATCTACACTAGGAAAGTAAGGAAAAAAGATGTTTACCACATCGGATCTGACAATTTCTATGAAAATTGATATGAATTTGATCGAATATTTGGTGTAATGTAAATATGATTTGCTAAATTGAATTCACTTCTTATTAATTTTTTTACTACAACAATTGTTCGTAATAAAAAAGTAAATCTTATATCTTATTTCAGAGAAAGCATGATACTGATCCAAAGTAACGTCTATATGCGATGCTGAATGTCTGTATGAAAATGTATGAATATATTTTGAATATCTTGAAAATAATCGTTACCTTCATTCGCATGCTTTTGCATAAGTTTCGAGAGTCCATTAGCACCGAGATTAACCGTAGTCGTGTGTCCCTTGAATGTATGATCAACGGCGATTGTCTCGTCAATGCCATCGAAATTTTGGTGAGCGTTCAAATCGTCATTTTCGCCAATAACGGGAGGCTCAGATTGCAGTATAGTTTTAAGCCTAGCGCTCCATCCGTCTTTGATGATCAAGTCGTCTGCAGCTGCAATTTGCAATCTTTGTTCGTCTCTGAGAACCTTAGAAGCGTCTTGTTGATTATCGAGAAATTTGTCAACTGGACCGGTTTTAAATTCGGTTTTAAGCGGTCCGTTCGACTGACCAAAAATATATTTCTCGTAGGTGGTATCGCCGAAATGAATTAGCGGTAAGTTTTTGTTCGTCGCCGGCATGCCGGCGACGATATTGCCGCGCCTTCTTCGTCTGTATCTGTTCGACGGCGGAGGTTTGCAGTCGGTTTCGACTATATTCACCTTCCCAGACTCCGCGGCGAAATGGACCTCGGTTTTACAGAATCCCACCCTTTTTACAGACCTACTTGAACTCGTCGCAGCGATCGACTCGTCGTTACCATTCATGCTCGCGACCTTCTTGTCCGACTGTAGATAACCGTTCGGCGTCGTTGTTCCCGCGCTTTCGTCGGCCGTTGATTGGTCAGTTTCTGGATCAGGAAATACTTTGGTGTTGTTCAGGTGAACGACGGTCGTATTCGCCTTGGCAATCGTGCCCAGAGTTGCGCTCAATTGAACCGACTTGACGGGTTTCAACAGAATCGGCGTCGGTTTTAAATACTGGCATCTCGTAACCTCCTTATTTACGCCATTTTCTTCCCCCGTTGCGGTAGAAACGACGCCGTTAAAAACGTGCTCCCCATTCCGAAGGTACTTGCTCTCAATCGTTACGCTTGAATCTGAATCAGACTCATCCTGCATTCCTAAAACGTATGACTTCAATTTTTTCTTATCCCCATTTTTCGCCGCACTTCTAACGGCCTGGTCCGACGACAGGAGATCCTTATCTCCAAATTCGTTAACCTGAACTCCACCGTTAATAGTACGAGCCTCATGATTTTCATACGAATTGAAATGCAGCGGAATTTCAATTCCGGGATCATCTGCCTTACCGATCGTACTACTCGTCGTTATCTCCGATGATTTCTGTATTTGCAGAGAACGTCGAGCCTTGCAATCGCGGCTAAATTTCAACCTTGCGTTACCATTATCAACACACTTAGTCAGGTCTTCGTTCGAGGTACTTTTTTTCGGGCTATTCGTTACCAGTAAGTTCGAAACGTTTCTATCGTATTCCCTGTAACTGACGTCGTGGTGTAGATTCCTAAACCTATTGCCGAGAAGAGGAGAAACATTGGGAGACTGTTTTCCTCGCAGGTTTGCAAAGCTGCCAGCACCTGCAGTCTCCGCGTTTATTTGACGACACAGTCGCGACACTTGGGAGAGTTTGGTCAAACTTTGGGCGTCGTCGCACTGCTGTACTCTTCTGAACACCGATTTACCGCCTGGAACTACTTCGTCGTTTCCATTTCTCAGTGACGACTGTGACTCGGTCTGAAATCGAATAGATAATTTTATTTCAGAATTCAAACGTTAAGTCATAGCGGAATATATAGGAATAATTCATTTCTCAGTTTTGGGGTCGCTGATTGCAGATCTGAAATCGGATTTAACAATATCTCAAGATGGCGGATCCAATATGGCAGCCGAAAATTTTACATTCGATCTAATCCGGAGAAAAAACTCTGTTCAGAAGTTTTTGGGGTCGCTGAATACGAATCTCATCTTAGATTTTGAAAGTACAGTATGGCAAATCCAATCAGCGACCACGAAAACCTCTGCATAGAGTTTTTTTGACCGTATTCAATCTAATTAAAAATTTTCGTCCACCATATTGTATCCACCATCTTGAATTTTTTAAATTTGATTTCAGTTTTGTCATCAGCGAGCCAAAACCCCGTAAAATACCATTTTGTTGTAAAAGTTGAATGAGCACAATAACGTGTGACTCAAAGGTTTGAATACGAACTATATCGTACTATCTAAGCAATATAATTAAGCTGCTTACCATTGATACAGATACAGGGCTACTCGATGTGGAATCTGTTATTCTGGAGGAGGACCATTGAGAAGCTCTAACAACTTGAACAGACCTACCACTCACCCCTTGGCTCTGAAACACTTCGACTTGTCTTCGTGCTTTTTGGACGACATTTCCATCCGCCGAATTGCGCTCTCGTGAATCGATAACCTGCGGAAAAATCATCGCGTAAATTAGAATCTTATAAATAAAAACCGCCAAGTTTGCAGCCAATTTTTTAGTCTTTTACCTTCCCGTATGCTTGGGCAGATCCCTGATGTCTCGTTTGCCATCGACCTGTCTCTATTCTGGCATGCTCAAGCATCCCAGTGAGACGATCGACATGCGACCACTCTCGTACCTCCTGATTTTGAAAAGGAGAACCATTCCTTTCTCCCCCTCCAATTCTACCGGGCGATAATACCAGCTCCATTCTACGCTTCTTTATATATTCTTATATTTTTTTTTATCAACTGTAACGTGTTCCAGATACACGTTTTTACGAAACAGCTGTCGTACACTGTTCCTATTTTATTCTAGTACATAATCGTCCAGTCCGATACACCTGCATTACTGTCCACACTGCATCCAGCTCATCTCATATTCTGTAAAAAAAACAACAACATCGAAATGTCTATAGAACAGGAAATTTAAAAAAAAGGGGGGGTTTAAAAATTCATTCGACACTTGAAATTTCTCGCCAAAACCACCAATTCTATAAATCTGTTTAAAATTCTCTTATATGCAAATTTCAATGTTTTCATACGCATGATGTAATGCGTATTATATGTAAATCCTCGCGGTTTTTTCGAAAACGAAATTGAAACGTAACGTGGTTTGAATTGCTCCCCGGTCTCCTATTATAAGCTTGACAAATAATATCTCAATACTAGTTGTACGTAAGCGCAGCTCCGATTATATTTAGTGTATAAAAAGAAAAAAAAAAAAAAATAAATAAAGGTCAAATCTTTCAACCGGTCTGATAATAGCTGGTACCTATGAGCTAGGAGATCTGATCGTACGATAATCAGTAGCGTATTTAACCCTGTGCAATAACCACTGACGTGTAACTGCACCATATATTGAATAAAATATTTAAGAAGTACGAATAATTACGTTATAATACTTATTAGGTATACAGACTATATAGTCGACGTACATTCACCGCGAGCTGTTATAACATTATAATCACTTTCAGTTTATATTCGGGTTAAATTTAAGTATGTGTGTATATATATATATGTATATATAGGTTAGTATATATAAACTTGCGTGTCTTAATTGTGCAACATGCTAAAAGCCTTGGGCTGTTCGCGAGAGAAGCATATTATCATATATTTATAGGTATGTGTGTATAATCTGCAGATATATATATATATATATATATATATATAATTTAGCTGAATCGGATTTAAAGTTTAAAGTAAAAAGGTCGTCAAAAATTTCCAGTTTATTAAAATATCATTTGGTTGTAACTTTCGGTCTATCGCTTTCATATTTCAGCTCAGACTTAAATTTGAAAGAGAGTAAATTTTCTTGAACATTTTTTTTTTTTTTTTCTGTTATACCGAGTTGCAATATCTTTAATATTGAGAATTGTATCAGTTTGAGGTTTGTATGTGGTAATTCTAAGGATGAATTTTTGGAGAAAAAGAAGAAAAAGAAAAAAAAAAACTCGTCGTTCTGCAACCTTGGGATAACCTGAGATTGAGTAAACCGCTTTAATGCAGCATTCAACAACACTCAGAATTCGTTAATTCGATTCAATTTGGTATATGTACTTTCAATTATTCCGAAACTGCAGAATACAGTAATTTTATATTCAACGTTTCGTCGCGTTACCGTAACTAATAACTTCAGTCTCATAAAATTAAGAAATTATATTTCAATTTATATAGAGAAACCGAATATAGCTAACTCGTGCAAATAACGAATTTGATTAAAAAACTACGTTACACGTATGTACATACATACATACATACATACATCAGGTATATATTTACACGGTTTCTGAAAAAATTGCATTATTACTCATACCTTAAACACTAAAGTATATGGATATATATTGTAGGTAAAATACTTTTACATGATCTGCGGTAAAAGTTGACCTGTAATTTCTCTATATGTACATACATACAATCTCCATACATACATTGGAATTGAGTAGGCAGCCAAGTAGGCGCTGTTACATATGTATATATATATATACACATACAATTACGTGTTTTGCTTGTGTGTGTGTGTGTGTGTGTGTGTGTGTATTCAGCAAGTGTAGAATGCATGGATGCTGGGCTATGACTCAAGGTCGAGTCGCCTACGCAAATTATTTCATTTGCACGTCGTCAGGATGCAGTTACGCACGGGAAGAGAATAAAATTATAAAACGCAGGGCTTCTGGGGATTGGAAATTTTTTTTCACTTCGATCGAAAAGAGATTCTCAAATCCTTTCTAATAAATATATACAGGAAAACACCAACTTAGTCGATCCATTCTCCGCGTATTCTAATAATATATGCGTGCGTAAATTTTGAATATCACTATTATTATTATCATTATTATTGTTGTTGTTGTTGTTATTATTATTACCCGCATCATATATCATACAGTTTAATGAGAAAAGGAGAAATTTTGCCACTGGCTCTTTCACTTTGTACGAAAACTTGTATGCTGATTACTTTTGTTGTTGATGTTGTTGTTGTTATTATTATTATTGCACCTAGGGAATATAGGAATAATGTACAAAAGATAATACCTACGTACTGATAATGACGTACAGGCATAAGGTGTATGTACTTATATTCTGGAATATGTCATAAAAAACGTATAATATCCGCCCACACATGCGATTGACGAAGATCGAAAAGATGTGTTGGTTGAATGTATGTACATATGTATATAGGTAAACGTATATAACGTACGGAGGCTTGTAGTAAGCTATATATTTCGAAAATTTGTCGTCATAACTGTAAATTTGTTATAGAGATTCGTGCTAATTTACCGCGAATATATAGGCATGTATAATTTATATATAATGTATCTGCATATATAAGGCAACTATTAAGATCCATCCTAACATGCATAATTCTTAATTCTCGCAAATAAAGTAGATATCATTCCCAAATCGTTTCCGGAGATATTATAATAATAATAATAACAACAACAACAATAATAATAATAATAATTAAGAGAGGGAGAAAGAGGTCAGTAAAAATTTACGATTGTAAGTAATATTTTTATTACAATATGGCGGTTGAACATTTGAAATTCGATCGAATCCGGAAAAAAAAGCTCTGGCCATCTGTTTGAAAATCTTTGCACAGAGTTTTTTTTTACCGTATTCAATCAAATAAAAAATTTTCCTCTACCACATTGGATCCATCATCTTGAATTTTTGAAATCTCATTTCGATATCGTACCCAAATACCCTTCTTATGAAAGTTGACTCAGCACAATATCGTGTAACTCAAAGGGTTAACGTATTCCGTAATTTATATATTTATACTGTACCGGGTACAATTAACTGATTATTATACATTAATAAAGCAAATTATATCTAACCGACGACGTGATCTCTATACCTATACACAACGGTGCAGTGAAGTCGAAGACCGAGTTGACTAACGGGTTATTTCTTTGATTTACTTCTCTGCCCAGTTTTTAGCCCACGGAGGGGGGAGAGAAAATATCGCTTTGCATGATCTGCCAACATCTGTAACGGGCATCGCGTCGTCGTTCAATCCAGTTGGTCAGTTATTTCGCTCCGCGGTTTCTTACTCACTCACATCCGTTGTTCTTTATACCGCTGCACTCCACGTTTCTTTCTTTCTTTCTTTCTTTCTTTCTTTCTTCTATAACATATATATATATATATATATATATATATATAGGTATACCGAGTAAAGCTGTCGCAATTTATTTTTTTTTTTTTATTTTCATTATTATTCTTCATCACCTGCAGCATATATCGATTAACGGTAGCGATCTTTGTTTATTACATGTAAGAATTAAGTCACCGGACGCACGCACGGCAATGAATAATTATTGTTCCAAGCGTGATAGATGGAAAATCAACCACAACGAAAGGAAAAATTCTCTCAATTAAAGCACCGTTGAATCGACGTCATTTAAATACGTCGTCGATTTCTACACTGATCCGTCAAAATATACAGGGAAGCCCCGAATTTGTCATTCGACTTCTCACCCGATGACTAAACAAATTTTATCTCCTTTGACCCGATTATACATTATCAAAATAGAATCAAACGTATACGTAGCAAAATCGTATATTATAACTATATTTTATATGCAAATTTATACAGCTTCTATATTATCATGTTCAAAGATATAATTTAATATAACGTGCGACATAGTTTCAACATACGACGAACATAAATTTTCATTCGCCGGAAGAAAGTTTTTTTTACTCTACTGTCTTTATACATATATATGCATATAAATCATATATAAAATGAAAAGGCATATATATATATAGAATCTAAAATTGCAAATTTACGTAATACCTGCAATGCAAATGATCGTACGTATGTACATACATGCATACGTTAATATTGTCTACCGTTCCACAACAAGGTGCTTCTTAACCACGCGTTGAAATCATTGTATACATATCTATACGTGCATACGTAAGTACATTAGGTGCGTGTAATGATATGCAATAGTTGAAATCACCGGACTCGGCGAAATTTCTTATTTCCGCAGCAAATAATCATACGGTGAAGTAGAAAATAAATTTAAAATCTACACAACAAACTACGAAAAAGTATTATTGCAACTTTCATTTATCCCCTTCAACCATATATCTGATTGTACAAACGAATTTCAGATTTCTACCAAACGTTGATATTTTAAATCCGCAATTTCGAACGTTTCAAATACTCATTCTCGTAGCTATATATATACAATATATACATACAACCGTTATACGTAAAGTTCTAATTAAAATATAATACAGACTATAAAAATATTCTACAACTTTTTCGTTTCGATGTATCAATATATTATTACATCGATATTTATATCCTTGCGAAATAAACGAAGTATTTGCTTCTTTATACGCATACCAATACACGTATACCCTACCTATATTATAATACGTGGGAGATAATCGCGCGGTGCGGAAAACATCACGTCTTTTAACAAGCCGCATTTACACACGAGTCCGTTAAAAAGAGCGGCTTAAAGTATAAAGAAGAAAGGAAATCCTTGGTATTTCGAAAACAAGAGTGAAAAAAATCCCCCCCCCCCCCCTCGCCCCTCCCAAAAAAAAAAAATAAAAATGGTTAATACGTAAAAATAAATAAGCCATGGATTCATTACCTATCATACCCATTGGGTACGTACAATAAGGATGTCTGAAACAAAGGCACTTATACATATACCTATAAACATACAGAACGGTTATGCAGGTAATAAAGAAAAATCGCGATGGGTTCTAATTACGGTACATTATAAGGCAATTAGCGGAATATAGAGGTTTGCTACATCGAAGCTGCTGCTGCTGCTGCTGCTGCTGCTGCTGCAGAGCGCTCTTCTCCTCTCGAGGTTCTTGGTTCCAAGCCAAGCTGCTGCAGCAGCCGGGGGACGAGTCACGGTAAATGTGGAGGTGGAGGTGGAGGGTATGTACATAGACAGAAGGCGTTGTACTGTATCTTGGCGGTACCACTAGCCGACCATCCAGAGCCAGAGCCAGCCAAGCCGGTTTCCTTGGCGCTCAGGAGTTCGAGGGCATCGCCATCTCTCTGAAACTCGAAAGGTGGCCCCCGTTCTTGGGACTTGGGCACGCTCTCTACCTCCGAACACTACCTCAGGATTATACCCTGCATACGCCGTTCACACACACACACACACACATACACACATACTCGAGTATGCTTGCCCGTATTATTATACGTATGAGTTCGCAATGTGACAGAGCGATTACGGTCCGCGCATATCTATACGGAACGATATATCATATATCCTAGATACTTGTATGCCTATAACTGTGTATAATACGTCCGTCTAATACATTGTATTATAGTAGCGGAATTGAATCTTCATTCATCTTTATTATATGTATACCTATCAATCTTGTGCGAGACGGTGTGTGAAAAAAACTTGACGCGTTGTTGTTGGCTTTTTTTTTTTGTTTTTTTACATTCTTTTTTACAAATTTTTACACGCATCACATAGCAATTACGCTATGTATAATATAACAACGATGACGAATGTTTGCGAAATGAATTTTGGGGAATTAGCTTTTTTTTTTTTGATATTATAGAAAATCTTTCACGCGGTCTCGACTTTATATACTCTGCAGGTGTAATGCTGTTTTTGTTTCATCTGTATAATCATCGGATTGCTTCGCTGCAGTTTCGCCCGAGAAACTTCCGGTCAATATTTAAAATGTGATCTTCGTTGTGATTGTTATTGTAATTCCTTCGACGTATAATAGCGTTCAGGTGTTAATTAAGAAAAATTGTATTAATATATTCGATTTTTTTTTTTCAATTCTTTTTGCCCAATTAACGTAGTTATAAAATTGCACCTCTTTAATTTACTAACTACATTATCAAGGATCCTCTATATTTCCTCTTTTAGTGTACATAATACGTCCATATAAGAAACAAAGCTGAACACCATCGATCTTCATTATACAATATGTACATACAGATACCATTGTGTTTTTGTATAATATCCGAATAAATAATCATTCCTATTTTGGATTCAAACATTCAAGTACGCCGGATTATTAACGCCCGAAAATGTTCCGCACCGTGAATTTTTACACATAGTGAATTCCTGTTCCGCACCCGATGAGATCGACACGGGCTTTGTTCTCCTGTTTCTTCTGGACGATGAACCGCGAATTTAAAGATCGCTTTGAAACATCCGCATAGAGTACGTATAAAGGCTTTGCGGAATGTATCTTAAATCTAAATACGATACAATATGCATTACTGTGTCTAACAATTAAGGGATGGGGGTGAAAAGTTGGAAGGTTCAATATTGCAAATCGCCGCCGATATATCGAAATTTCAAACATGCGAAAATGAACTAACGAAAGTTGAATTGTTCGAAATGTTAACTTTTTAGAATGTTACTGAGTAGTAGTCATTCTAATCTGCAGTGACACTTTCGAAAATCAAGATTTCAACTTTCGTTATTTCATTTTTGCACGTTTGAAACTTCGATATATCGTTCATTTGCAATATTGAGCCTTCCAAGTTTTAACCCCCCCCCCCCCCCCCCCCCAAATCAACGAAGAACTGCACAGATCTTCGGCATAGATGACGAATCATTTCATGACGTCGATTGAGAATTAATCGAACGGTTAAAACCCCGCGATTTCGTCACGAGGTTTAAGCAGAGAAAGAAGAACGTCGACGCGCGTCACTAACAACAGCGACAGAGAAAATCAGAGATTTCATCACACGTGCCTACAAGACACTGCGTGTTGTATACCTATAAACGTCATATTCAAACGGATTGTAACAGCCATACGCGTCTGCCGCGAGATTACCGGGATCCCACGTACATTCGTTTATTACATCCACATCTGACTAATACCGCGTTATGTTTATTGGACGAAGAGCAGTGGAGGAGGGGGGGATTGATTAACATATCCGCGATTCGAATGATCGGTATAACGACTGTAATCGCACAGGTAACCCGATATATGATACAGCTGTAAAATGTAAAAATGGTATAATTACCCGTATAATCCGATGGCGTTGAACAGCTTGTGGGTGAATAAAAAGTATAATGCTGTATCCTTGCGGCGTATCCTTTTCGCCCCTGTTGTCCCCGTTCCTTTGTGTCCCCGCGCGATGCCGGCGGTTAACTCGGTGTGCATGTATCGCACATGTATGCCTGTGAAAGATTCGTTGGTTCTTTCACTTCGGTAATCAACGCGACGAAGGTCTCTCTGTATAGTCACTGCTGCATACAACACTCACAGAAACTGGCTCGACTTATGATGAGTACGTGAATAATCCGTGTGTCGTCTTCGATCACTTGCGATCCGACAACAGGTTCGATAAAAATCTTAGAAGTAAAGAATCGGGAGTAAAGATCCCGGTATTTACGTGTGCATCATCAACTGACGTAATTAAGGGGTACGCGGAGCGGCGAACGGTCCGGTGTTTCCCTCGAGAGCGCTGATCCTTCACTGTAAAATAATAGCGCGGATTTTGAGAGGAGAACTCTGAGATACCTGGTCAGAAGCGTTAGGAGGGGGGAGAAAGCCCATTTCGCGGTAGGCGCGCACGGAGCGATGTGCGCGCCCCTAGCGCCGCGTTTACAGCGGCACGGCAATTCGCGCGCACGCAGGCAATGCGTGTAGCGTCTACGAGGAAAAGTAAATGATCCGCACACGTATGCGATACGTGTGTGGTGCTCACTAATTGCGGTGGCCTTTGGCGAAGATGCACGCGGAAAGAGAAATGCTTCCGATAAGTACCTGCCGCGTATTCGTCTCTTTTACAAGGAGGAAGTATCACACGGTGATGCGTTGTTTTCAAGGTCTTTTTTCGTCCCTTCTTGTTGTACCATCCACGGTCGTCGATCATAATTTTACAATCATTTTTATTTTTATTTCAACGCGAAACTGTGCAGTATTACGTTACGCAGCTACTAGTATATACAAAATCATTTGTTTGTAAGAGGAGAAAAGTACCTGTTGCTTCTTTCAAAATTCGCTGTAAAACGGTATTAAATATAGTTTTAGAAGACGGTGCAAAAAACAAGTATTGTACGCGTAAATTTTTGAGATCCTTATCTAGTTGGGTTTCTGGAATATTTTATTCCAATCTATCACTTCATTGTGATTCACTATAAGAAGTAAACTCACTTGTCTAGTAATCGGTGTTTCATGTTAATAAAAAAATAGTTTTACACTGCTAAAATTCAACGAATTGAATGTAATTATTGAAGTATTTTTGCCTCGTGTACACGTACCTTCGTGTTCTACGTAAAATACTTTTTACCTTTCTGTCCATCTACACGTATCTTATGCACACACGTTTGTACCAATCCGGTTCTCACGATTTAAAGAGGTCGTCGATCGTACACCTACGATGTGGGTTTTCTGCAAACCCATACGAATATACTGGTTGTGGGTATGGCATACGGTCCTTCGGGCTTTTACGTATCAAATAAAAACTCATCTTCCTACTCGATCGCCACCACCTTCGCCTCTGTCAATTATTACAACGCTTTGTAGGAATTTCTGTACGAATAATCATCATTCTCTGTATCTATTCTTCATATCGAATCAACTGATCTGTGAATTTCAAGTTAATGAGAAACAAACACAAGACATATTTAAAAAAAAAAATTACATATCCGTATACATAAAGAATCGAATATTTTCAATAGTATTTTTCATCGCGAATAATAAACGTGGTTGAATAATAATTCGTTGTAAACTAATAGGAAACGATCCTTGATGCGCCTTCTCGTATGCAACCTCAGCTGCGATAGTATCGCGCTGCGTAAATTAACGATAACATAAATGTTTCAAACACGAACAAAGGATTTCAAGTTTTATAAGTATAATGATAAAGTACGATAATATTTCATATATTTTCATACAAGTCACATTGTCTACAATTATAATAATAATAATAAAAATAAATTCTGTTGCTAACATATCAATTGCCTCGGAAGCATTGAGTATAGTTTTTCCGTTCACATCTGATTCGTTGCGCTGACAGAAGATCAATACGGTGTGTAAAAAAAAAACAGCATATAAAATTAAAAACCGACTGTACTGTAACCGTGAAACTAACGTAGTAAATATCATATTATTCATTTCACATACGAAGTGCAAATATTGACACTCCATTTGTCCAAATCGGTCATGTAATAAAATCTAGCTTGACATTTTATCCAGGTATAACTAAAATCGCTCTCATTTAGAAATAAGTATAATTTAGGATTCCATTCGCGCAGTATAAAACCACTTGAAATTCGAATGGAAAAAATAACATGGCCTAACGCCTCCGAGGACCACCCTTCCGCTGTCTACTTCTAAATGACAGCATCAAATAAGTTATATGTTCCTACTTCAAACAGGGACCAAACCTGTACGGAGTAATTATTATTAACGGTAAGCAAATTAAAATTTGTGCAAAATACATAATTGGGTAGATATTGTTTTTTATCCGACTCCAATGACACAACAATGTTCTCGTTGAACAAGAGTATACGGCGTTTGATTGTTGAACGGAAACCAAGGAAAATGCGTCGAACTTTTAGCTAGTTTTGGTCCCTGAACAAAATATCATTGGAGTTCTTTGTTAGCAACCCTTGCTGCCATGTATGTTTGTCTGAATACATACATATATATACATATATAGATGTATATATGTTATGTGTGTAGATGTGAGTGTGTCCGAGAAAATTCATAAATTACTGAACAGTGATATTAAATATATTTTGATGTTTTCATAACCAACGATTAAATAATTAGAGATACTCTACTTTTCCTCCAACTCTGTGTGTTGGACCATTTCAAAGTCACGACCTGTATTCGACTTTTCACTTTCAGAACCCTCCTCGCTTCCCTCTTCTTCCCCATCCCGCTCACCGTCACCATTTCTCCCCAAATTCTCCACCGCCTCCTCTTCTTCTTCGCCGCTCTTAGCATCGTTCCCCTCATCCTCCGTAGCGGGACTTTCCCTGTGAAACCGCAGCAACGTGAATGAAAATATGACTTTCCTCATTGTGAAATGCTATATTACAACAACGAAATGCGGCATCTTACGCAAATGAATCGTAAGAGATACTTACCCTGGTGCCAAAGGTGTCTCTTCGCTGTCCGAATCCTTGTCTTTCTTGCGTTTTTTCTTTTTACTTGACTTCTTATCCCCGTCAGAAGAAGGGCCGCAATACTCATACTGTAAAAATTATTTTAAAACAATAAACAAGATACTAAAAATAACAAACAAGTCTCTGAATATTTTTAAACACTGACTTGATACAGCGGCCAGAACGATGCAAAGAACCCGACATCTTCGGCCAGGTTTGGCAAAAGCCAAAGGTGATGCCTGCCCAGGGTGAGCACCCAAAGCAGGCAAAATACAATGACTCTAATAACTGCCAGTGCCAATATGAAAACCAGAAATCCAGCTGCAGTAACACTGACGTAATAGACTCCTTGCCGGATTGAAGGAGGCCACAATGGGAAGAGACATACTCCTATTGTCCCCAAAACAACAAGCGTGCCAATGAGCCAATAATAAACAGGTATGGGATCATAGATCCAGACGTAAGCGTCGTTGCTGTCGGCAAAATACTGATCCAAGTGCATTTCCAGGCGTACCTATAAGTCCCAAAATTTATGAAACATGAACATGCAATAAAAAGAAAAAAAACATTGGATCTATGAATACCTTTGGCTTTTTCTTCAGCTCCTTTTTTTCCTCCTGTTTGTCATCGTTGTCTTTAGGATCCGCAGCATCCTTTTCTTTACCTTCATCTTTCTCAAGAGATTTTTTGTCCTCCTTAGATTCCGGCTTCCCGTTATCCTTACCCTTTTTCTTAGCTCCTCTTATCTTGCTCAACTCCTGTTCGGATAGCACAACTTTTTTGGCTCGATGAAAGAACTTGTGTTTTAGCATAGAATCGAGAAAGCTTGTGATCTGCTCGCGCGTCTCAAAGAGCGTTTTATTCCAAGGAGATTTCTCAAGCAGGGCATCGACAGCCCGTGTGCCAGTGAAATACTGTACATTGTGATTCAGGAATTTCGTCTTTTTCGACGGGACATTGCTCCGTATCCATTTGGCAACTGCATACTCTTCCTTGGATGGTTTTTCTAGAACTTCCTCAGCCTCGGGATGCGCTATTTCCTGAAAGAAGAAAAAGGTCAGAGCTCGTTCATTGGATTCCCAAGTTTTTCAAGCATGACAACTACACGAACATGAGTATCGTCTGTGTTTATTATTAAATCATGCTCAGATCCAGCATGTTCTACGTCTGCATGTCATAGCACACGTCATCGTCAGGCACGCATACGGAAAATAATTTTAACAATTCGCCGAAAAGTCTTTCGACGATGAAACGACATAATGTATGAATGGCTGAATCGGTTTTGGCGCAACTCGATGTTTGTCAATGATGATCATTGATACAATTAATTTACAATAATTGACATTTAATCACATATGTGTTACTTACGTCTTTGCGCTTCCTGTTTTTCCGTCGTTCCGCCATGTTGTAAATTTACCGCTATACAATATTTAGCGGATTGAGTTTTGACCGCTACTGCTGCTGGCTACTGCTACAGTCGCTACGATGATTATCATTCACGTAGTTTCTGATATTCCCGCAGCATCGCCACCGTCTGAAACACA
This sequence comes from Diprion similis, assembly GCF_021155765.1. Lineage (NCBI taxonomy): Eukaryota > Metazoa > Arthropoda > Insecta > Hymenoptera > Diprionidae > Diprion > Diprion similis. The sequence goes on along the minus strand of NC_060113.1, from coordinate 998,347 downwards.
TTGGTGGCGTTAGCTGGCGACGCAATTTTCAAACAACCATTGTTATAGTATCGATATTATCATTTGAGCGACGGATTGCCGGTTGTATAAAATAAGGCGGAGCACACATTCTCTAATTCGTGTGAACGGTATACAGAGGATAAGATTTTTTTTTTTTTTTTATACAAAAATAAAAATTGAGAGCTGATAAAGTTGTAAAAATAGCTATATTGTTTTCAACCATCCAATATGTATATTATAAAACAGTTAGATAGTAATCTTCACACACTATTGCATAGGGAATTCAAAGATTGAAGTGTATAATGTAATGTAACGAAATACATTACAGGAAAATATCGTTTTTTAGAAAAAATATGCGATATGATAGGAGAGGAATGTAAGGTTGATTCTGTACAAACCAATCGTGAGATTTTCCTCACTCCGAGTTATTTACGTATTTTCAACGTATACCGGTCTCAAGAATGCGATGTCTATTACATCCTACGCAATCACGCGAAACTTGAAATTTTATTTCATTCAATTTTACGAGTAGACTTCCACCTACATAGAAATCCCTAATAATTCCATTTTATTGCACCGTTTTTATCGAGCTCAATTTGGCCGGTAGCAAGAAGCTTCAAAGCTTTCGGGAATAGACGGTGTTCGGCCACTTTGACCCGTTCTTGAAGAGTTTCTACTGTATCTCCAGGCAGCACTGGAACCGCTTCCTGTTCTATTATCGCTCCAGAGTCTATGTCAACCTGAGGAAAAACGAGAAAGTGTTGGAATTTTCAATAAAAGAACAGCGAGCTCTGGATTAGATGAGTAATGCCACTTGTATGTTCTCAGAAACCTCAACAAAGTGGACGGTGCATCCTGAGAGTCGAACTCCGGCGGCGAGTGCGTCTCTGTGCGCGTGGGCGCCTTTGAAGGCGGGCAACAAAGCCGGGTGGACGTTCAGCATTGCCCCTCTCCATCGTATGACAAATTCTGCAGATAGAATGCGCATAAATCCAGCCAAGCATATGAGGTCAACGTTCGCGGCACGTAGCGCGGCATCCATGTCGGAATCGAAGGCCTCTCGGCTGGGGTAGTCGGTATGTTTGAAAACCTGTTGGGAACGAAGATGTGAAACAAAGAAGTCATTTTATTATTTTGGGTCTTGCTCTTCAATTCCAAACCTTTGTTTTGATTCCAGCTCGTTCTGCTCGTTTCAATCCCTCGACATCAGACTTGTTTGATATGACTAGAACAATTTCGGCACCTATTCGTTGCATAGGATCAAGCGTGGCATCGATCAGCGCTTGCAGATTCGTACCGCTACCAGATATCAAAACGCCAACCTTTTTTAAAGGCCTTTTCAGCGTCTTAACGAGCGCGGGGACGTGTTGTCTCATTCCAGAGTCCATTGCTGCATCGAAATTATTCACCACCACTCGTTGTTGACCTGTATTGGTTTCGAATATTGACTAGTACGTTTAAATTTTCACTTTAATTTCCTGCGATTATCCCAGTTCTAGGCTTACCACTATTGTGCGAGTTGACAACTCCGAGAATTGCGGGCTTCTCATTTTCTAAGAGTCTCAGGATTTTGTCCTTGTTCTCTGGAGAGCCGATGAGAATTGCGCCGATGCCGCAATTAAACGTTCTTAGCATTTCCGAGCTGCTAATACCCCCTGCAGTTTATTTAAAAAATGTAAACCATGTTTTATTCTTCACGACGTGGAAATCTGAAGAAAGCATACTCACCGTTAACGGCAAGCCAACCAAAGATTGGTTGAATATTCCACTTTGACGCGTCCAAAGAGACACCTGTTCCGTGTGGTAAGACTCTAGGAATGTTTTCGGTTAATCCACCCCCTGTAATATGAGCGAATCCTTTGATCAAGCCCGACCTCAAAGCCGGCATGACGCCTTTCACATATATTTTCGTTGGCTCCAGTAACTCTTCACCTGGAATTTTGTTGATACGTATTAATTTGATACGTGGTATTCTTTTCCACGATTGATAGAATAGAAAAGCGGTTGTTTTCTAACCCACCGATCGTTTTTCCGCTCTCAGAGAACGGCGCTGTGTCCGAATACGTTTTATCAGCCAATCTTAGAACGCTTCTAACTAGACTAAATCCGTTGCTGTGTACACCGCTGGATGATAATCCGAAAACCAGGTCGCCAGGGCGAATATCACTTGTGCGAGGCAGTAACTCAGTCCTCTCTACCGCGCCAACAGCAAATCCGGCTAAATCGTATTCGCCGTCAGCGTACATGTCCGGCATTTCCGCAGTCTCACCGCCGACCTAAGAAAATATTGGTACCTTTATCGTTGCCGTATGATACCAATGGATATGGAGATAGTTTCAAATGACATCAATTACCAATGTGCATCCAGCTCTTTGACAACCTTCTGTCACTCCAGCAACCACTTTTGCGGCGGTGTCAAGATCCAATTTACCGCAGGCAAAGTAATCCAGGAAGAAAAGTGGCTCTGCGCCGTGAGCCAATACATCGTTCACACACATTGCAACCAGATCAATTCCAACAGTGTCGTGCTTCTTGCAGGTGATGGCAATCTAGTAAATAAAATTATAGAAATTCTTACTATATAGCAATATCCAAGAATTATCATAATTTTAGTCCATTTCACATGAAATTTCTCATAAGATTGGCATCTTTACTCACTTTTAATTTGGTTCCAACGCCGTCAGTTCCAGAGACAAGAAGTGGGTCCTTGTACCCCGCTGCCTTGGTGTCAAAGAGTCCGCCAAATCCGCCAATTGAACCTAACGCGCCGTTTCGCTTGGTTGCAGCAACAATTGGCTTGATAGCAGAAACCAACGAATCACCAGCCTCTATGTCTACACCGCTGCTTTTGTACGACAACTTGCCGCCACGCAGTATAGACCTGTGTATAAAAAAGTAGAATGAAATGTTTTGGCAATTCTGTACAAGGACGATTGGGGACAATTATTTGCTACAAACATGTCTCACCTAGAAATACCTTTGTGTGCAATGTCTGTTCTGAATTGCTTTCCTTCGAAAGAAATTTCATCAGCTGCCGCAGTGGCTTGGGCAGCTGCTCGTGCCAATGATGAGGCCAAACTCACAGTGATTAAAACCCTTCCTCCTGTTGGAAACGGAACATAGAATCGAATTGAAGCACAAACGATTTGATCAATCAAGCTCATTGTAGTTACCGTTGGTGAGCAATTCTCCATTAGATGAAAGCTTGGTGCCGCTGTGAAATACGAAGTGATCGGGTTTTAAAGACACTTTATCAACGCCGGTAATAACTTGTCCCTTCGACGATGTTTCTGGATACCCGTGCGACGCTAGGATAACACCAACAGCAGAAACGCCTCTTTCCCAAGAGATTAGAGAGCTCGATAAGGTTCCCTCACAGCAAGCCTGAGTTAGATCAAAAGGTGGGTAATTATAAGTGTCGATCATTCAATGTAGCACAGAATTAATCCTGTAATCTGTACGGTACCTTCATTGCTACAAACAAGTCGGACTTCAGTAGTGGCAGTATTACTTGCGTTTCAGGGTCTCCGAATCGACAATTGAATTCTAGAACCTTGGGACCATCCTTGGTTAATATCAAACCGGCATAAAGTACTCCTGGAACAAATAAACAACAATACAGTATAGTTACAGTTTACACAACAGTGAAGATTGAAATGATCAGAGAGATACCTACAAAATAGAACTTAACAGGTTTTATGGGACCAAAAATTATCGGTTACAACTCATACGTACCAACAAACGGTATATTTTCAGCACGCAAGCCATCGACGGCTGCCTGTAAGACCTTATATTCAATGATTTTGGCATCCTCGTCACTCAAAAGTGGACAGGGACAGTAAGCACCCATTCCACCTGTATTCAAGCCAGTATCGTTGTTGAATATCCTCTTATGATCCTGCGCAGACATCATAGGTACGACGGTTTTGCCTAACAGTAGAAAAATATTATAAATTCTGAAAATAATTTTTGGCATGTTTGATGGCACACACTTTAGAGTGAAGTACAAAGTAACAAGTATAGCAGAACTTCAATTATCGCCATTACTCTTACCATCTGTGAAGGCTAATACGGAGACTTCTTCTCCTATTAGAATTTCTTCAACTATGACAACTTCCCCGGCAGTACCAAACTTCTTCTTCACTAAAATCTCATCGATCGCTTCACAAGCTTCTGATTTTGTTGAGGCTACGACTACCCCCTTACCAGCAGCAAGACCCGAGGCTTTAACAACCAGAGCAGGAAACTCGGACCTGGGTAAGGGAAAAGAATCAATTGCAAGGAAAGGTGAACATCGATTTCAATCATGGGAAAGAGATTCAATAATAGTACAACTCTGATCTTTTTTTTCTATTTAATTGAAGTAGGTAATTCTAATTTTCAATTACTTACCGATTGACAAAATCTTTTGCCGCTTCAGCATCAGTAAATCCTTTCCATTTTGCCGTCGGTATTTTGTGCCTATCCATAAAAAGTTTCGCCCAGTTTTTATCAGCCTCAATTTTAGCAGCCTCCTTCTGCGGACCGAAACACATTACCCCGGCAGCTTTTAATTCGTCGCTTAGTCCATTTGCCAATGGATCCTCCGGGCCCACAACTACCAAGCTGACACCTTGTTTCTTACTCCATTCCGCTATCTCCTATATAATAAACGATTAATTGTTAATACCTATTCAAAGAGACAGAAATAAAAATTATCTCATTGGTAAAATGACTTTGACATATAAAGGGTCAAAGACTGGGACAAATACCTTATTATTTTTAACATTTAATGGCACAGAAGTCACTTTATCCAGTTGCGTCGCTCCAGGGTTCTCTGACGCTAGATAAACCCGATCCACCTAAAAAGTAGCACAAAATGAGTCTCGGTTATCTGCTACAGTGAGGGTAAATGGCTAGCGGAGCGCAATATCTCTGAGAAAAGTGAAAGAAAGAAATTTTTCCTTTGAAAATGTGACTAAGAAGCTATCTAGCTAGCAGTTATTAGGGCCTGAAATAAATTCAACAATTGACACTTGCCTGATCGGATTGAGCCAATTTCCAGCAAATAGCGTGTTCTCTGCCTCCGCCGCCGACGACGAGAACAGAGTGCCGAGCCATCCTCGAAGAGTGTCAGAATAATTAGAGGTTCGGTGTGACGGTAAGACGTCGGAATTGACGATTAAATATGGGTATACACTCGTGTCGATGCTCAACGTTCCAATGAATCAGTTGTGCTGAATTGAGGTGACGAGCCTTGAGGAATTGCCGGCTCGTTATGAATTAACTTGCGTATCCTATGCCGTTGAGCGTGCGAACGAAACTCGCAAAGATCCAAAAACGTGTAAACATCTGTGGCGTAGCGGACGCCGTTTAGCCTCTCGACCTGGAACTCCGCAAGGCGAAGAGGCGTAAGCCGGCTATCAATGGAATAATATTCGAGGTCATAGGTCAATCGATCAATATGATCAACACCGACGCCAACTTCTTCCTTTATTATTTTCATAAGATATTGTTGATAATTCCTCGTGGGGGTCATTTTGAAACATGTGCGATAAACTTGTTGCTCCGCTAGTGCAGCAGATAAAGCGCAGAATCTCACGACCCTGTGAACCGCGTGGTAAAATTGTACGGTGATCAGGTTTGCCAACTTTCGAATTCAATTATCCACGTAGTGAGTTATTCTGAGTTTTCAAACATTGAGTTCCGGACTGTGAAATATTTTGACATAACTGAAAGTTGTCGTGAAGAGTTAAAGGCTATATTAATAATAGCAAAGATGACGAAAATCTGCAAGTTTCAGCTTGCAAATATTGAAGATTATATGTATTTGAAATCCGAATGGTTGGCAATCTTGTTGCATCTTACGCCCGCGATCTACAAATTGAAAATTAAAAATACGAGCTGATATGACTTCTTTTTTGATATTGACCCGAAACAGGAAACCTGTTCAATCCTCGAAATTACCAACGACAACAAAACTGAAATGAATTACGCCCGTTTTAAAAAAACTATTGGAAGAGCCGGTCACTTATTATTGTATTGACAGCGAAACAAGATTATAGCGAATTGAATAATGTTTATAAGATCAATAGGGCATCTTACGTGCGTCATATTTATTCCGATTTGATCACTGTAGATATTTATATTGCGATACATCATAAAGCAATCCGTAGATTTTACACAAAATGTGTGTAACTCTAAACTGTATGCACGAAGTATTCTGAAAATTCCTTTTGATCTTGTTTTTAATTAGTTTCATGATTGTTTTTGTTGTTTCGTCGCTCGTACGTCGAATATGCTACATGCAGTATTACAAATCTATCACAAGTCGCTGCACTGCTGATTAACCTTTGCCTCGAATTCCCCCGATTTAAAACTGTAATTCGTCACTGGCGCTTGTTGAAACGTCCGGCTTTTGTTCATCAAGTTGATGGCGGATGAAACGTGGTATAATTAACAAATCGTAATATGTCAATGAGAAATCTGGCAAAGTGCCCGTGTATATTTATAATAAATTGATAGAAGAAAAAAAGCAAATTAAAAATAAGTTCAAACTCGATCGCGTCTTTTCGTCGGGCATGTTTCTACTTCGCCCGGCGACAAGGGGCCTGATCGGACTCTTAAAAAATCGCTTAATCAACGTTGCAAAAATATCACGTTCATTGGCGGACAAAAAGACTAAACTAAGCAGTTCGGAACGAGATCACGACTGTGTTTCAGAGAAAAAAGTTGTTAGTATATCAAACACAACTTTCTTCGCGATCGTTAGACGATCTAATACACATTTGACAGATTTAAAGAAATTCAAGCGGTCTCTTTCATTCATAAGGCAAAACCTAGGATAAAGGTAATCCGCGTCTATCGATGGAACCCTCACGAGCCAGGGACGAAACCCTACATGCAGCAGTTCGAAATCGACATGAACAACTGCGGTACGATGGTTCTGGACGCCCTGCAACTCATAAAAGCGGAGTACGATCCAACCCTAACTTTTCGAAAATCATGTCGGGAGGGAATATGCGGTAGCTGCTCGATGAACATCAACGGGGTGAACACCCTGGCCTGTCTAACGTAAATCTAAACAGTAACGGTAGCTCCGTGGGGGGGAGAGATAAAAGATATCAGCATAATAATATACGTAGTGCAATGAATTGATCGATCTAAGAATATTTCTGTCACAGGAAACTCGACGACAATTCCCCGAAACCGGTGATCATCTACCCCCTGCCCCACATGTACGTAATCCGGGACCTGGTGCCGGATCTTTCGCACTTTTTGAAACAGTACAAAATGATAGAACCTTGGTTGAAACGGCGGGGCGAGGATCAGTATGTCGGGTATCGCCAGACGCTGCAAAGTCAGCGGGACAGAAACAAGCTGGACGGTTTGTTCGAGTGCGTGATGTGCGGATGCTGTACGTACTCGTGCCCCCCTTATTGGTGGCTCGGTGACAAGTATCTCGGACCTGCGGTCCTGATGCAGGTCAGATAATCGTAGTTGAATGGAATAGGTGAGAAGAGACAAAGCGCGATTTAATCGGACGAGAATTTTACAGGCGTACAGGTGGATCATCGATTCCAGGGACTTTGAGCACGAGGAACGGCTCGCGAAGCTTCGCGATTATTATTCCGTTTTTCGCTGCCACACTATTTTCAATTGCACTAAAACGTGCCCGAAGGTATTACGGGCGTATCAGTACAGGTGTAGGTTGATTTTTGACGCACGACAGATTTCTTGTTATATGATAATTATTGATTTCCTTAGGGATTGAATCCCGGCAAAGCTGTTGCTCAGATAAAACGGCTACTTGCCGGTCTTACGAAAAAGGAAAAACCAGACATGCAGACGCCGCTGCCAGATCCGTGCGCTGGACCCCCAAGCGCCAATCCTTCTGCGGAAAAATGAATGATATATGTATAATATATAATCGAACATATTTATATGTGATAATAACTATTCACCCTCTACTTCGCTCATACCATAACGTTGTTGTCACTGTGGGACGTGATTTTGAATAAAATTCTTTTCTACGTTATCACTTCGTTCACTTTTCTCGTACCCCTTTGGATGAAAATATGTTTCTCACAATGACGGGGATGTTTCCTCATTCAAGATTAGCGAAAACTTTTTTCAATCGTACGAAATGACCCAGAAAATAGTCGTATAATCGTTTATTTAATTATAGATATGAAAATAATATAATAAAAAACTTGATAATTATCTTTTAGGCACACAGCTTAACACTTACTCAAATAATATTATATTTATCAGGTATTTTTAACAAAGTTGAGAATGACTCGCGTCAGCACGAGTATAACAAGTGAAGAAAAAAACCTACGTCAAGTTCTCTTTGTACTGTATTGGCCATTGATCGGGCCATGTCTATCACCTTTTGCTCATGATTTGTCATTGCATCAACACATTTTGAGCGCTACAAACGAAAAATGTCAGGAACTAGCTCCACTATCCCAACACTGTAATACACGTAAAGTTTGCTTTTCTAATTTTCATTCCATTGTGAAATATGTGTTTTACGTGTAACTGGTACAATTTTTAACACAACAGTAAGAGATCACGCGTACAATCAAGTTAAAAAAGAAGAAAAAGAATGTCCTCAGCGTTTGTTCATATTATTTACACGACGTCTGACTAGGTATGACTTCGATCACAGCGTGTATAACATATTCTATTATTACTTGGACCATTTGAGCTTAAGGATAATACTTTTTTTTGTTCGGTCTCTGAGTCTTTTTACCTGTAAAATAAGTTAAGTTAATCAAGAAATTAATTTTGCATATGTCGCGTTACTAATGCCAAAAGGGTGTATTCCAAAATATACACCCATTTAGCTCTGTAGAACCGAAAAGGTGTATTAAATTTTTTCTTTTTTCAATCAACTTAAAAATGTGTACAGTTGAATCTATGTAAAAAATTTTTTTTTCCATATGTTCCATAGATTTTTACATTATACACATTTTTAAGTTGATTCGAGAAAGAAAAATTCTTTGATATGCCTTTTTGGGATTAGTAACGCGATATAGAAAAAAAGTTGCACCTTTTTGATACCCTGATCACTGGTCATTCGATAACTACACATAAACGAAGAAACTTAATAGGTGAAACGAAAAATTCCTAAAGCATCATTACTTCGCGCAACGACCTACCATGGCAGCCGCACGTTGATCTGTCATGTAAGTTTAATTATTAAGTATTTCGAACAAGGTACTCAGTCACTCTACACGCGCCCTTTTCAGTGCAGCGGTCGGTGGTTCTATTCTACGTCGTCTGGCAACTGCTGTAGCCTTAAGCCTAGACGCGTGTACAACCGCTGATGCAGTCCCTGAAGTCGATGGCACAGAAAACGGTACAAGATTTTCATTGTATTCGTCATTTTCGTTCATCAGTTCGCTAACAATGCTTCTCACTTCCCTGTCGAGCAGCCATGGATGGCGTACGACATCCTGAATGGTGATACGTTTATTCGGATCTACAGTCAGCATACGCTGAATCTGAAATAGATATTATCAAGTGAGGAATAGATTCAAAAGCCAAGCAATTTTTCATTGCTTTTTCAAAGGTATAAACATACGAGGTCGATGGCACGCAAGGAGACCTTCTTGAACCGCTCTTTCGGAAATGAGTAAATTCCTTGAACAATTTGCTGCTGCAATGATACATCTTTGGCATTGCTGACGAATGGTACCAGCCCACTTAAACAACAGTACAGAATTACACCCAGACTCCATACGTCCACCTAAAATGTAAAGAGTATCGTCAGAAAGTTTGCCATTGCAAACATATGAACGATGTAAATGCGTAACTATTCAAGAAATGAACAAAACATTCTTGGCAATTACTCACCTGGCTTGTGTATGACCCTTTTCCGTGCGTCAATAATACTTCAGGAGCGACATACAGTGGAGTGCCACAAAAAGTGCGCATCATAGTCTGAGTGTCGACCAGCTTTGACAGACCGAAATCTGTCACTTTAACCAGTGTTATTTCAGCGTTAGTAGCCAACAGAATATTTTCTGGCTGTAAAAAAACGAAAGCAAAATTTATGTACATATGAAATGTATAAGATGAAATAGGTTTAAATGCCTGGAGACCGAGGAGCGTGTTATAATACCTTCAAGTCTCTGTGGGTTATCCCACGTTGGTGTAAATAGTGAACGGCAAGAACTACCTGGTAGAATATTACTTTGGCAATTCTTTCGCTCAACCCAGAACGTTCTTTACGAATCCTATCAAATAGTTCACCACCCTCCATCAGCTCAAGTACGATGTAAACAGACGACGGAGTGTCTAGGATTTCTTCCATCCTTATTATGCAAGGCTGCGAAATGTGCAAAAGGTGTTGATGAAATTTATTGTACCAGACACATAATTATTACAAAAAAAAAAGATGTAATTACTCACATGCCTCAAGGCTTTGAGTATGTGAACCTCATTGAGGATCTTCCCTGGATCGTTAAACGGATTCCCTCCATCACAGCCATGAAAGTTATTCTTAGCGATAGTCTTAAGCGCAAACTTTTTGCACCCAACTTTAGTATAGATCATTTTCACCTCACCGCACACACCAGAACCAAGAGTTCTTGATACAGCGTACTTGCATTTTAATTCTGGAGGAAGGATACTGTTCTCTGATCCGCTGATATTCATAAAAGTATAAACTGTAAATGAGAAAAAGAATAATGCATTTACTTCTGCGACCTTAAATAATGTCACTCAAGCAAACTTGTACCTTTTTTCTCAGCCTGAGCCAGCCCGATTACATCACCGTGTTCTAGAATAATTCGTTTTCCTTTTCCCACAAGAATCTTATTAACAAAGGTACCGTTGTGACTGGTGTCCTCCAGGTAAACCACTATGTCATTCGTCGCAGGGCTCACAATTACCCTCGTTATTCGAAAGTGCAGCTTGCTAATAACACCCCACCATTTTTTATTGTCAAGATGTTGTTCCGTCAGGCATATGTCGCAATGTGCTGCACGGCCTAAAGTGTACTCATTCATAGTCATTTCTGAAATAAAGAATTTAAAAAATACCTTAAATATACCAAACTCTTTCGTCCATTACACAAAAACATTTTTGGATACTGGTGCTTGTCCATTTGAGTTAGTGGTAAAAATTATAGCCGAGCTCTGCAAGATCAATGTGCGACTTGAATCTCCTTTTCCATACTAAACCTAACTGCTCACCAATTCTCTGCAGCCTGTCACTGCTCGGATAAAGCATCCCCCATATCTTCTGGGAACCTTGGGATCGTGGTTCCTGTTCCTGGCTTTGCGGGGTTAAGATGTCGGCATTTTGGGTGTCTGGTAGGGTGAGCGGTAATTGATCCTCAGAAGCCATTGCGATTGTCTTTCTGCTGATTCGTCCTGACCATCAAAAGCATCAACAACTCGGAGGTGAGTGAGAACAACAGCGTTCAACCTACGGACACGTGACCAGCTCGAGAGGTTAGCTTTGTGGCTGCAATTCCAAAATCAAGACCTCAAAGTTATCAATCGAAGTTCCATAAAGTCGGGGTTCGAATACCAAACGGCAATAGACAATGACAAATAACGATTTCGAATGAAAGATATGTGTGCATATTTACCATTTAAGTGTGAATAAATTACGCCGCGGTAGAGACGATTCTTCTCTGACATCAAATTACTTGGAGGACATTTATCTACGGCTGTTCTCGCTCGGGCGTCAAAATAAGAAGTTCGAAATCAGAGAATCTCTTCCTTTTTTTCTTCTCACCGCTTCAGTTTACATATTTCTTACATTTCTTATTCCTCTCACAGTCAACGTTTCCATTGTCAACAAATGGACGGATGCGAAGCAGGCGAATCGGATTGGAAAATTGAAAACTTTTGCTGGTCTCTGATTGGCTCGATTCATGAGTTTGTACGTGTGTTGAACGCAGCTATTGGCTCATAGGATTACGCGTGGAATTATAGGCGGGTGCAATTTTTAAAATCGTCAAATTTCGCGCCACAGATAGCGCCTGCAGACATGCAGGAAAGAAGATAGTAAACTTGTGCGTTCATTTTTTTTCATCAAATGTCAGTAACTGCAGGGTTGTTCAGTAATAAGTTACACAAAAAGTAAAGATATTCGCCGCCACGTTTAAAACGTGGTAATCGAATGCAAGCGGGAAGCTATTTCATATTTAACAATTGATATGGACTTGATAGAATTTTTACGAAGTATATACAGAAAATCATGAACGAAACGATTACAAAATTAGATATATCATAATCGTCAAACGCTAAAGTTTAATCACAGTTTTAACACTATATATAGACAGTACTTTTACATTAAGTCAACATAAATCAATAAAAAAAAAAAAAAAAAAACTTATTTATTATACATTATATCAACGTGCCAGTAATTTCACGTATCCATTCTAAGTAGGGGGATATTTTTGCGTATACAGCCGGATAGCCTGAAGGCGTGCAGCCATAGGTCCACGACACAAATCCCACGGCAGTGTCTACGGCGAACGGAGGTTGAAGGTCCCTATAAAAGAAGGGCCCTCCTTCGTCTCCGCGGCATGCCCTACGATCAAGTTTCATTTGAGAATCGTTCCTCGCCGCTACTTTCGCCTCGTCGTTCGTAGTTATGGCGCAGAATTGATATTCCTCGTGAATAGTTAGGTGCCAAGGTGCGTATATTTCGCGGCAGAGATCTCCGTCGATGATCGTAACCTCGGCGCTTCGCAGAACGTCGGGTTGTATCACCGTCTGCGAAACCTCACCCCATCCGACGACGACACCGCGAGTCCCTGACGCCGTAGACTCAGCACTCGACCTCGCTAGTCCGATTGGCTGAATTGTATTTGAAAATTCAAACGGATTTCTCACCTGTAAAAATGAATATAATGACTAAGACGTTACACGACCTTAATTTTTTGAGTATTTCGCATTTGTGGAGTCTGCTTTCACCAGCGTAATATCATTTTATTACATGTTGTACTGGTTCCGAAGTTATGATGTACACCCAATCGTTATAAATGGCTTTTTTAAGTTTTCTTCGACAAATTTCGTCTAAATTTTAAACACCGTATAGCAAAGAACTGGCCCCAACCGTGCAAAAACCTAAAGACGCTGTATCTCACCTTGACCAAGGCAATGTCGTGTATCAGAGAATCATCCGGGTCGTAATCAGGATGAATGATGATCTGACCGATGAGGTACCGGGTACCTCCTTGGCGTAAGTTGTTCGTCCCAGCCAGCCAATAGTAGCGTCCAACATCGTCAACGGCGCTTAATTGCAAAAATACAGATAGATGTTGCGATTGACTTACTCGTCGAGTGTTATACGGATTATATCATTAAAACATGCGTTATACTCACTCCTCGACGCAACGGGCACAGGTGATAACCCAGCTTTCAGTGACAACGAATCCGGCGCAGTAGTGCAAATGGTAAACGTTTGCCCAGGAGGTCAGTCCCAGAGATAGAATGAAGGGGAATTCCCCGAGGGTCGTCGATTCGCCCGCAGCGATACGACTGCTTCCAGAACCCGTTGAGGCAAACTGCAGCAGGATCAGCAGCTGCAGCAGCGCAAAGAACGTACAAGCTCGAATCTTCATTGCGATAAAGTGTCTGAACTGTTAATTGTTGCATGCCCAAAAAAAATCATTAGTTGGTCTTATCGCGGGTGTTTAACCAATCACACCGCCGTGATCAGACAGAGGAGAATCCCGCTTTGATAAATCGCTGGATTACATGCGTATCGCGCTAGCTACAAAAGCCTTGACTATACGGTCTGCAAGTTTTCAAGTTAAATACCTGAGTTTCAACAACTTTTTGCCAACTGCACCAATAAGAGAAGTGTTAAGACTCCTGTGATCTATACTTACAAAATGAACAATATTTAGGACCTAGAATTCCTTATTCTCCGTATATCCTGCCGCAGCGCAGGATGGTCCCTTAACCCTGGGGCCTGTAGATATAAGTTGACATCAAGCCGTGTCCCGGAGGTTTTACGACCGCGGAGCCTGCGGGCAGACATTGTAATGTATATAGCGTTCCAGGAACCCTAAAAGTTCGTACGGTCGAAAGTAAGACGGGAATATATGCGATCATCGGGGAGGCCAACCGGTTTTGGCTATCTCGTTGCGGCTCGGCGCGGGCGTTGCCCGTTTCCCAATTCAGCTAAGTATACTTATTCACCGGAGGATTGAGCAGCTGCACGGCACGGCACAGAACGGAACGGAACGGATCGTGGCTCTCGGATAGTTGCAGCATCGCCGGGGCTCCGGTATATCATTTTTTGGTCCTTGACCCTGACCGTCCTTCGTGCGGCGTACTAACGCATTTTTTTTAATTACATGTGTACACAGGCATATAGCTGCTGAGAATAATCGCATATGGACGGATCGCGTCGATGCACGCGCGATACCGCAAGCCCCATAATTATACGCTATATTATTACTCGCACGCCTGTATGTGCAGCGAATAAACGGCATCAATCTTTCCGTCAGTTTCTCCTTCCTTCCTCCTCTTGATCCCCGCCCTATGTATAATAATTTTTTATGGTATCGGTAAGGTGTCGCACGCGTATAACGTATACACATAACGTACGTTAGGTATATTATTAACCGATTAATACCACGCAGGTAGGTAGGTATAAGGTACTTAAACGCCTGGCGTCTTAGCCCAGCTTTTATAATATAAATGCCCGACAGCATGATATAAAAGTTGAAACGAAGAAGCGAATATAATGAGAAATCTTAAATCTTTACCTACTTACCTATTTTTTTTCTTTATCTCTCTTTCCTTAATTATAATTCTTTATCCTGTATATATCTGCCCCTCCTTTCCACCCCCCACTCCTCCGCCGCTCCTCCTACCCTTTTCAACTCGTTTTATACATAAACAGTATATTATAATTGATGAGACGCGACTTACTTTTCAACATTGATGAACCGCGACCGTGTAATAGCTTCGCTACTCGCCTTTCCACGGTAAAGTGAAACCAGCTCAGACTACGTCGCGTGAATCTGCACCGCATGAATTATATCCACGAATTCTTTATACGGGTCTCGTTGCGGCGGGTTCCGTGTTCGAATTTCTTTGCAATATCATACGATACACCTGCAAAAAAAAAAAAAAATTATTACGAAATAAACGCCACAGTCATTAGCCGGCCGGCAAAGCAAACGGTTGGAAGTGCTTTATGGCACTACCTGCACTGCAGCACCTCGTGCAACAGCACAGCGGTACCCGGAATACGAGTAATTCTACAGCATACACGAATACGTGTAAAAAGCCTGCCGCGGAGGAGGCGAGGCGCACGCATATAGTAGATGCGTGCTGTATGCGTATACCACGGTGGAGTAGCCCGTAACCGCTTTATCCTCCACCTTTGTTATACCCGTCGGTTGCAGGAGAAAGCTGCAACGGACCGCCGGGGTGTGGCCATTGTCCGTCGTCTCGGGCGCTCGGCACCCGTGTGCTGCCGCATGCTTTTTTCGACTTCTGCTGCGTTTTTTCTCTCTCTCTCTCCCTCTTTCTCTATCCCCCCTTTTCTCTAACTTAACGACGGTATGCGTGGTTGGAGAACGTCGTCAATGGGATACGCAGGTAGGCTCGAAATTGAACGTCGAGAAAACTCGATCTGCATATATTTCTCCCCCTTTCTTAAGAAATTTTCTAGCATGAGATCCACCCGCCCCCGCTTGCCTCGGCGGTTCCTCTTCGCCCGTGCCGCGATTCCAACTCCGAAGTCGACACGCGTCGGAATTTCTCGCCCGAAGGACAGACACGGCGGGGGAGGAAGCAGGGAGCGGCGAGACGGCGACGGCTCGGACCGAGCGCTGGTCCTGACTCCTGGTTAGTCCTGCCCTCGTCGTCCGACGGCCGCGGTCCTCCAGGTGCATCTGCGTCGCTCACTTCTTCGATCAACTCTTCCGCGGTGTCGTGCGTGGACCTACTGATCATTCGTCACTTGTATACATATAGTTTAAGTATGCTACATGTATAAAAAATTTAATATTTACATAAACACGTAAAACGTGTTTTGCCAGTAGACCGCTGGGTATGTAGGTGTAATCGTGGCGTATATTGTCGCGTTATACGCTGAAGCAAGTTCGCCGCGCGTCGCGCGGACAACGGTTAACGGTGAATCTCCGCCGGTGAGTGAATTCGAACGATTTGAAGTCCGCGGTTCCTCAAGCCCGAGCCGCGTTCTGTGCCGTAATTCAGCTCGCGTCGTTATTCCGTTCGAAATTTCTTAAGGGGGTGCCCTGCTCGATTTCGACGTTGACGTATATATCTTCTAATATCGAAGTCCACGTATCTTAGACGCGAAAAAGGTTTTAACAGTCCCATTCTATACGCAATTCTGAACAAAAATACTTCAACATATTTTCATTTGACACAGAAGTAGAAAAATGGCATGAATTCTACGAATCTATTGTTGCGATTTCGTAGAAGGCATCCCATTTCTTTATTTCTTAGTCAAATGAAAATTTATGGGAATGTTTTTGTTCAGAATTGTATATACGATGAGGCTGCAAACCCTTTTCCCCCGTTTGAAATACGTGGAATTTGATATTTGCATATACATACATACGTCTACCTCGAAATCGAATAGGGCACTCCCGTAAAATCAAACTCTTCATTAGATGCAGATAATCAGGCGATAAAAACAGAAAGAGTTGGAACAGCTGTAATACCGGAACTCGAATCATCGGGTAAGACAGGCCACGTGCGCGTGGATTGCGATTATAAGCTGTGTGATCCGATCGGGGATATCGTCCTATAACGAAGCGTATACAGTATAATAACAATCCAACCGCGGCAACTGCCCGTTGATAAAAAGTTTCCGTGAGTATATGTATACTATTATACCTTATACTGCACAAATAACGGTGCGCAGCGACAGCTGGGGAACTCCCGGGATCGAAGAAGAGAATGAATCGTGGAAAAGCGGCCTGACTGTGGCCGCGATGATGCCCTCGACGATACGCAGGACGCGACGAATCCCGGTGGTGGCTGCCCTGCAGCACCGATTGAGATAAGCTACTGAAGGATGAGGGTGAGCCCGATCTTCCTCACCGCTGCCTGCACCTCCTGGCTCGGCGTCACCGCGGCCGATCGGTCTCCCCAGGTCGAACTCTCGACCGAGTTCTTCCTCGTCCCCCAAGTCCCGGACCGCACCGGCGGCGTCAGCGTTGCCAGCGTTGTCAGCGTCCCGGGACCCAACCGGACGATATCCATTTTCAGGGGAGGACAACCGGGCCGGAACGGAGCCGGCGGATTCGCCCATCCGACGGCGCAATCTCTTCTTCGGCAGCAGCCCTGGGCTCTGCCGCTTGCCGCCCTCAGCGCCGCTGCCATGATATTCATGGCCGGTTTCGAGGTCTTTGTTTTGCTCAAGGTATGAACAATGATCGGGCGTTGACTGAAGATGTAATTCAATTTTCAAACTTTATCCTCACACTGCATAACGCCGCGCTGCAACATGTAAATTATACACCTTCGTTATTCAATGGCCTTATGCAATCTTAATTGGAAGTGCCAGTACATTTTTCAAAAAAATTCTTATTAATAGATTTCCGACTTTTCAATTTAACTCGCGTTGCTTAATCGAATTTCATAATATGTATGAACAATCCGAGACAATAACGATTTTTTGCCTGCAGCAATCTTGGTTCCTGCATTATTATTGAACCCAATTTTTCCATTTGACTTGAAATAATTAATGGTTGCGAGTATCTTCGTCGAATGAATCCTGTTCACTTATGAATGACCCTGAATAATCATGTGCCCAGAATATCTGTTTCATTATAATTGTTCTTTCTCTATTCAAATTAACTGTCGTATTATTGTAATTTGACTATACACGGCTGGAGGGAGAAAAATAAGTAGAGCCTGGAATAGACGGAGTTATAATCGCTTTCCATTTTCAAGCAGTAATCCTGTAGTGGGATTTGCATGTATGTTCTTGAGAGTGACTTGTATATATATATACATACGGTATTTATACAGGTATATGGGTTATAAACTTGCTGGCATAGATTCTCATTAAAATGCCAATGGTTAATTGCTGAACTACGAGCAAGATTTCATTCATACCAAATCTTACTGTATAGAAAATTTTACAGTCAGCGGATGAAACCTCACAAAATTATTTCAGCATTATTTTAAGAATTAAAATTTACAATGTATTCACATGTAGATTAAACTTGCAGGCCAACATGTAGCAAACCATAATGCTGTATAAGTATATTGATGTTCGGAACTAGTCCATAATAGAAAACTGAATGGAATCATGTTGCATTATTAGTGTTTCTTGAAATGTAAGAACACAAATTGAAAATTGGGTAATATATAAATAAATGCTTCAATACTTATTCACACCTTGTGTTTCCAGGCTCGAGCTGCCGTACCTAGCAGAAGACATTTGTTTCTGGGTCAAGTATTGCTGTTGGGTTTGTTCCTTCTTGCCGGGCTGTCAGCAGCGCCTTCTTTGGCCCCGAATCCCATCTCTTGTGGAGCCCTTCGACTCATTGGCCTCCCCGCAGCTTTGGTATTCGCAGCGCTTCTTGTAAAGTGCGTTTTTCTACTCTCGTTGAACAGCGGCGTGTATCTCCCCGCACCGTATCAGGTATGCCTGAGCATCTTCTCTTTCAATGGTCAGAAAAAAATTCTTAAACAGAAATTTCTACAGAGAAAAACACCACAATTGCATTACTACACATTCCTCATCTAAATTCTTTTACAGGCATTGGTGCTGGTTTTTGCCATCTTAGTTCAGGTCGCCATAATTGGTCAATGGTTCTATGGCACTCCACCAAATTCCAACCCATTGTCTAGTACCTCGGAACATACTAGCCATAGCGTACATCTCGTACCCTCTTCGATAGCCTCCCCTTTACCTCCACCACCGTCATCATCAGCACCAGCATTCACGCTGCCTGGGAATTCCTTGACGCAGCAATGTTGCTGCAGTACTCCGGTTGGCCACCTCGTCGCCTCTCTGGGTTATGCGAGTATGCTTCTGATCTCTGTTGGTGGTCTAGCGATCAGGGCTCGAGGGCTTCGAGATAACAACGGAGAGGCAGCATTTATAGGACTGGCAATAGGAGCTTCGCTTCCAGTATGGGTCTCTGGTGGTGTTGGGGCTCTTACTGCTCGTGAAGAGGACCGCGAGGCTTGGCTGGCCTATGCGCTTCTGGCCACTTCCCTACTCGTGTTTCTACTCATGTTTCTACCCAAGGGACGACAACTCGCTGCCCTTGGAAGAGAAAACGCCACTGTTGTTACTCGTGGCAATCCACACGATAGGGATGATGGGCTCAGCTCGCTGCCGGCCAGCGGATACTCACCGTCCTTTTTTCACTTTAAACCGCCAAACGATACACTGGAGTCTAAAATGCCTTGTCATCAGAGCACAGGTTAGTTAGTTTCAAAATTATTTTTTAGGATAATAAAACGAAGTCAAATATTTTTTAACTACATCAACTCTAAACGGTTCTCCAACAATCTACCACGATATGCAATATTTCAGTTTTTCATACTTACAGTAGTACATACTTAGGCAAAGTAACTACTATATTTAATATGTATCCTGCTCTATTTTATTCCAGACCGTGTTGCCCTGGTGTCGTCGGGTATTCCAAACTGTACCGCGTGTAGATGCAGTGGCAATCAACTTTATCCTGAAGGTATGCATGCGTATTCATCAATGTTTATGCAATAATGCAAAACCTTTCATCATCCATACAGCTGTATCATTATTTTATACATGGACGCTGAAATATTTTGGTCCTAACATCCGACTCTGCACATGAAATATTGTAACATGTCCGGGTGCCCATCAAACCGTAGAGATGTAATTTAATCGTCCTCAGATTATGAAACGGAAACAAGCATTTTGGAGGGGCATCAGCCGTGCATACCGCTACAGCAGTATTAGACATAGTTCTTTCCGCGTTGGTAGTTCTACACTTCTGCTTTGTCTGCGAGTTCCATACTTCATCTACATATCTGCAGTCTGTACATCGGCTTATCAATTTGTTTGCAGATTTGCGTTCAGCACCTGTTGAAACTTTTGTCCAGCTGCCGCCAGGGATGTATTTGAGGCCGGAGGAGGCTGGAAATTTGTACACAACGATGTCTGCGAATCCAAATGTCTTCTTTCAGAGGGCAGCTCACCCTGGAATGATGTATTGATATTGGGAGAGGAAAACTAGTATCGTTAATTAAAATTAATGTGAGACGTAGTTGGCGTGGCGAAGAATGAACGTTATTAGGTATACGTAATTAAATATAATTAATCATTACTTCAGTGTTTTGAATAATGAATTAATATTTAAAGCCTGATCGCCTGTCTACCGTGTAGGCAAATATAATAACTTAATTACGTACTATATATATTATACTTAAAACATGTTAGCCAATAATTTTAATCAATTCAGTTAAGGCAAATCAGTGAGAAAAATGTCCTTGTCTTATTCGCAAGTGACTATTTATAAGCAAAAGCTGTTATACCTTATAAAGCCTCGGTTTTCTGACAATGAGGTTGGTAAAATAGAAATCGGTGTCTACTAAGTGTGCCGGTATGTGCATTTAAATGTATGTCATGATGAAAGTACACGTATACTTACATACAGCTGATCGTAATTTCAATATATAAACGAGGCAATCAATGAGCCGTTAATTGAATATCATAATCCACGCTATGCAAGCATATCATTTAAAATATTTATATCGTATATACGTATAGAAATTGCTTTTATAGGAAGCATATTAGGTATGTATAAATTTTGTTACTGCAGAGAATGTTGCGATACGGCGATACGTAAAAATAATATTCACCGAAATATACGTGTAATTGATGTATACCTATGTATCAGTATGATTCCGTACGAATAGGAAAGTTTTTTACAAATCGAAGGTGGAATTGATCTTTGTACGTTGTACTTTTACAAAAACTGTATCTAACTCACCATAAATTAGTTTTATAGCTTACGCCAGCAATACAGCAGAATTACTCACTTATTGTCGCAGACAAAACACAATCGATCTGACGTCAGTAACGGTTCAGATTACTTAATCTCTCCGTTTCTGCAATTTGCAACGTTCTTCAAAACAGCGAGAGAATTGTCTTCCTTGTCTCATGGCCGCAATATTACAGGTATTAATGGAAGTGGGTCTACATGTGCTGGTTATAAATTCGTACGAAATTCTTGAAGTACCAGTAAATCTGTAGGTTGATAAGATTCACGATCCGAGTTGCATCAGGACTTCATTTGTTCGAACTCGTAACGAACTTTTGGCGGGATGTGTGACATCAAGACAATAAACAATTGACGAACGAGCGAGCTGCCATTTTGACCATTATTAAATTGCCGGGAGTATTATTTTTTTCTCGATGTTAAAATTCATCGCGTGTAAGCGAATTGAATGAATTTTTAAAAATCACGCCCTTTGAACACGAAAACTGTTTTCCGGTTCGAATTCAGCATTGCCTCTTTCGTTCGAAAATATTTATTTCCATTTAATTTAAGAAGCGCAATGAAGTTTATTAGTGCATATAGTGAAACTATTCGTCTTCGTTCAAATTTCGCAACACTTGTCGTTCTTCGTACCGACTTCGTCATGCTCAATTGGATTATAATGGATATCGCATCGATTCTAATCATTATTGAAGAAAGTATTACAAGTACTTGTTTTATTTGATCACCTGCGGTAGGTCTGAAGTTCACGGTTGCCAATACACAGGCGGGTTGCGGCTTCTGACGAAACAGATAGATAACAAATTATACGTGATACTCCATTAGTAGAAATTGTGAAATTTGGATGTCTTGCCGATCACGTTGCTCAGTGTCAAATTGCAAAAATATTTCTACCATGATATCGTTCATTGTTCGATATTGGATTTGAATCAAAAATCGCGCTAATTACTGCTACGTCAAGCAGTTGGCGCGCGCTGCGTATCGTCTGACGTGCGTTTGTTTCTCATTGGAAAACATGACGTGCAGAAGTCGCGTGTAAGTCAGTTTGACGTACTGTGTACACAGGCATGTGATATAATAATGAAACGGTTATTTGACACTGTGTCGTTAAACCGAAGAAATCTAGCTAACAAATTCTCAAACATGAGATGAACGACGTGGGTTTGAATGGAAAGATTCATCGTCAGCTACATAATCCTTGTGAACTATCGCGATGCTATAACCTGCCCGCGTAGCGACGGATAAAATTGAACGAAAAGAATCACGACAAGAAGAATAATAATCATATGTTATTCTAACGATTATTATTATTATTATCATCACCGTTGTTATTACTATACGGTTGTAAATTTCTTACGGAACTCTTTACTACCGCACGTGGTGAAAGTCTTTGGATAACCCAGTTCGACGATAACATATATGTCATACGCGTATCGCAGTTAGAAGAGAAGCTAATAACGATGGCTGAGAAAACCGATAAACTCAGGTGAGTAAAAATCAAGTGTACAGTTATAAAATAGCCGCTGTTTTTATTTTCATAATTCTAGGTTTTATTTCGTCACTTGGAACGTCGCTACGAAATATCCCGAACAAGACCTGCACCAACTGCTAGGAATCGGACACAAGAATGCAAAAGAATTACCAGACTTCTATGTTGTAGGGTAAGCTTAGATTATTATCGCAATAAGACGATAAATTCATAGAAAACTTGTAGAATCCAATCATGAGGAACAAAATACAAAAGAGAAATTGACTGGATTAAGAGGCGAGCATTTGTCGCACTTTAATTGTGTATCCATCATCAAATAGTGTTAACAAAATATTGTCAGTTTGCAGGAGGTAAAGGCTCAGCCTCAGAATATGGTAATGGGCATGTTTACCGATGATCCCTGGACCAAATCTCTCAGGTAAAGTCTTTAGGAATTATGTATTATAACTTTACAAACTGTGCATTACAACGTTTCACGAATCATTGCCAATCATTTTCTTTTACAGGGAAACACTCAAGGAACATGACTATATCAAAGTGCGTAATCAGCGCTTGCAAGGTCTTGTTTTAAACATTTTCTGCCAGAGACAACATCTCACTCATCTGCGGCTTATAGAGGCCCAGTTTACAAGGACGGGGTTCGGCGGCATGTGGGTGAGTGAAAGCAGCATTAGTGAAAAAAAAAATTAAAAGGTCAAAAATTTGTTGAAGGAAAATCACAGCAATTATGATTTCTGTTGGCAGGGTAACAAGGGTGCCGTTAGTGTGAGATTGAACATTTACGGAGTCAGTATCTGCGTGGTAAATTCGCACCTAACGCCTCACGATCATCTTCTGGCGGAAAGAATTTCTGATTACAACGTGATCCTGAATCAGCATTCGTTCAGCGCGAAAGACACCAGCAATATATTCTATCATGAGTAAGAATTTGAAGCTTTTTGTTTAAAATTCTCTGATAATTTTGCCCGGCATCTAAAACTCTGTTTTCTTTTTTCAGCTATGTGTTTTGGATAGGAGATTTAAACTTCCGACTGGATGGCGAGGAACTATCGGCAGAGGAGATCGATTTACTGGTTAAAAAGAATCAGCTTGATCTTCTGCTGGACAGGGATCAGTTAATGGCTGTAATGCGCCGCGGTGAAGCTTTTAGTGAATTGATCGAAAACGACATCAAGTTTCCTCCGACTTATAAATATGAATTCGGCTCTCAAGAATTTGATTTCAAGTTAGTATGCATGAACGGAATGTGGAATTATTGACGGAAAACTAAATTTTCCAAAACATTTGTTTTAAACTCATAATTATCCTATTTTGATTTCTAAATTTTTAGACGTCGGCCGTCTTGGACTGACAGAATATTGTACAAAGTTAATACCGACGTCTATGAAGGTATCAGACTGAAGGCGATTCAGTCGACTTACACAAGCCATCCCAACTACGTGCAATCCGACCACAAACCAGTTACCGGAGAGTTTGAAATAACGGTGAGCAATATGTTTTATATACACTGATAACAATGGTTATTTCTCTCTTTGTGTCTCGTTTGTTTACAACGAAACATATCTAAAGTCGTGAACTCTGGTGCAGGTAAGAACGGATTACGAGGACCAAGGCGTCACGTTCTTACCAGTGACGGAGTGGTTTATCGACGAAGAAAATTCGGTGTCTTACAAACTAACCGGAAGCATTGGATCGTCGTGTGGGGACTGGATCGGTCTTTTTAGAAACGGATTTACAAGCCTCGACGAATACATTGTGTACGAGTATGTTGCACGAGGTGAGCGGAAAGTGCACTAACTGCTAACTAATTCCTTCTTATCAAGGCACAAACCAATCATAAAAATACGCATTCCAGGCAGAAGTGACGTAGGCTCAGCACCGCCTGAGACGGACTCGATAACTGATCGGATTTACTTTAGCTATTCCGCGCTTCAAGCGCCTGGTATGTATCAGCTGGTTTACGTCAGGCAAAACGGAAGTACCGTTGGGATTCTGGGTGTGAGTCCGCCGTTCCCTGGCTATCGAAGGCTTCAATCGAACACTTCATGACTCGCAGTTTACAGGGGTGCAAACGCTGCACCAAGGTCTTTGCACTTTCCTGCATTTCGGCACTTGATTTATCGTTTTTAATCAAAGAGATATAGAGCTTACAGCAAAAGATGTGAAATACGTGAATCGTTGATGAAAACTAGAATCGTTATCGCTGCTTTTGAATGGGTAATATCAGTGACTTTTAATAACACTGTGCAATTAGTTCCGATTAGATCAGGGTGTTGTCATTTACGCGGAAAAAAAATAAATAAAATAACAGCAAATAGCACACAACAATCTCAATTAATTAATTAATGTTGCTACTGGTGTTGTGCACGCGATCAAATTTGTTACAATTTTTTAGATATAGTAAATATTCTTACATGTCAGCTTTGGGCTTCGTACATGACGTTTAGGATAATTTTTTAATACAGGGTTATCAGTAGTTAAAACAAATTCCTCAACTATCGGTATTTGTATCATCGATAATATTCTTTACATCACACACGCGTTCTGGAAATTTAGTATTCTCGTCTTTATTCTTCCTATCCAGTTGTACTCGATTTTAAGGGAAAGGAAAAAACTACAAACACCAGTTTTTATGCTCAAGTTTCGATCGTGTTTAGAAGCGGGGGAAATCCAGATATAGTCGATAGTTATCCAGTTAATCAGAGGCGTAGTGAATCTAGCCTCGGGGTGATTTGTTATCGGCAAGTTTTTTTTTCTCTCCCATTTCTACGAAATCAATTCCAATTGGTTGGGAAATTCGAATTTTCACGTCTGTGGTAGAATAAGGCTGAAATTTACTTCTGGGGTACCTGCTTTTTCAGAGTTTCATGTATCTGTTATATACCTATCCGAATAACTACTCCTCGGCAGGCGCATCACACAAACAGATTGTACTATCTAATCTTGCCTAGTTTTTTTCCCTTGTACATTGCTCATGCACCGCACGAGGATCATCGGCAGGTATATAATAGGATCGTACTTGTTATATGTTTTTTTGTCTGTACAGATATAAGTAATAGGTATTGATCGGTTATTGCTATGACTCTTATTATTATTACTCCATTAATAATAAGAGTAGGATGGTGAACAAATTGAAACGAACAATTGCTTAGTTTTAGATACCTAGGCATGTATGTATGTAAATATTTTTTATCCAAAGTGGGAAAACAAACGTTAATCAGTTAATTATGCAATTAACGGTAGATACAAACTGTATAGTTTAATACACTTATATTCTTGCTGGTGATATTGAAGATAATGTTTATTTTTTAATCTTTTAATATAAGTTCGATCATATCGCGAAAGTCTAAGAAGATTTCTCATGGCAATGAAAAACGCTTCGTCTATTTTTATTATGTATTGTCAAATAGAATGGTGGTTGTAAAATTATGTGTATGTCAGAAAAAAAAAAGAAAATTTATAAAATAATGATAAAGAATAACATCAAAATGGTAGAGGGTGACTGTAAAAGTGAGGCACGATTGAACGTACAAATTTTTTTCTCGTTATCAGATTTTCTTGTTTCCATCGGTGCCTTGAATCGATTTTGTTCCGCTCCGTTTCGTTGATATCCACGCTTTGTTTTTAACTGTACGAATACGATAATACTCGTAATTAAGGAAAATTCTCGGTCATACGGTGAAGGCAACGATATTCATTGAAAATAATATTCCGACAATTAATTGAACGATTTGAAAGGTATGGCGAAAAATAAATGATTCTATTATAGCCGATGTACATAATTTATACACAGAGATATATTTGTTCTGAATACAATTCATTTTGTTTACTATAGTCGTCTCTATTATTATAACAATAATAATAAAAATAATAGTCATTAAAATGAGAAAATATAAAGCGTATTTTACCAAAGATTTTCTTTTACCTCAGATTCGAAGGAAAATCTTATTTATTTCTAACGATTTAAAAATTTGGCAACGTTGGTGGATAATATTTTCAGTTCGTTTCGTCATTCCGTCAAATTGTAAAAAAATTTTATTCCGGTACATGTATAAAATGAAGCTAACTTTTTCATTTTCAACTTTCTTAGTTTTTTTCATGGTGATAAATAAATAAATAAAAAAAAAAAAAAAAAAAAAAAAAAAACCGTAAAATAAATACGTTATATTTACTTCTAGTTTTATGTAAAAATCTTATATGTATATCTATTTACTACATGGTAGTTAAATAATTAGGAAAAATAAAAAAACAAATGGGTTACAGAGAACACGTAGCGATGAATGCATGCAGACAGCACAGGTATACATATATCTTTGCAATGAAAATTTTATACGATATACCCGACTAAAAATTTTTTTTTCTAGTTGGACATCGTTTTTTCATATATTATTATTGTTACTCATCTCTTTAACGTTGTTCTAGTGAAAAAGGAATAAATATAAATTATAACTGTATACAGCAATTAAAATACAGACACACACATTGAAGCGATAATAAAAAGAATAATAATAAACATAAACGAATAGAAAGAATGGAGGTGATGATTTAAATAGCGAAAAAAGATCAAAATAAAATAAGTTTAACGGAAATGATAGTTAGAACGATTATACCTGAGCGCACTAAAAAATATTAAATTGTACAATAAAAAGGAAAATAAAAATGCTTTTTAAAAACGTACGCTTTAAACGTAAACATTTTTTAAATACCGCTATCACCTATAAATATGCTTATAGCATCTCACTGAATTTAATACTTACAAACATTCTTACCAGGATTGGAGCGACAAGGTGCAGTACAGGTATACCTATATAATAACAGTTTTAACCTGGAGTGATTACAAGTCGATTTTTACCATACCAAATCCTTCCGTCGTGATTGTGGTATGAATTTTAATTAAGTATATAAGTACATCTAAGGCATTAATTGGCAGTCGCATCCACTAATCACCTAAGGGTTTCTACCATTTAGGGATGTCACTGAGTTACGATCCTCGTCGAATTCGTGCCGTTCTTGACGGACGATAGGAGGGTCATCTCGTTCACCCTGTCGTCGTCAGATTCGAACTCGGAACCGATACTAACGAGTTCCTTTATCCTGCGCCACACAAGGATGCGGACCGCTGGTCTGAGGACGAAGAGACCGAAGACCAGGAGGCCCTGGAGGGCGTTAACCAGGTCTAATATCGACCAGGCGAAGGCGTTGCTCTCCGTGAGCATTGACACCAGTTCCATTGACCAGTTGACAACCAGTATCAGGAAGAGGACGAGCGTGAAGAAGAAGGTGAGCCTCAACTCCTTGAAAACTCTGCGATCGCAACGGTCAGACTCGCTGTTACGCGCCACGCGGTTTCGGTCCAATTCTCGCTGGATCTGGGCCATTTTTATACCAGCCATTACGAAGAGCGTTGTGTTTAAGAAGACCAGGATGCCAACCGGTACGTAAAAGTACGGAAGTGAGTACGTGTCCACTGAAAATTTACAGTCAATTTTTCAAGACATTGGTTAAGAAATAATGAACCGTTGGTGAATTCCGGAGAGGCGCAAAAAACGTTTGGAAAGTAGGACATTATTACAATGTGATAAAAATGAATCTGAGAAAACGTTAAAAATTATTTCTTTTTTTTTTTTTCATTACGTTGAACAAAATGAGTGCAAAAAATGTTATAATAATATGAAAAATGCTTGAGTTTAATCCTTTTCAAGTAATTCAATTACAAAAACCTTGAAGTTTTTGATATCTTATATCTCATGTAAGGGAATTCAAATTTGCGCAGATTCATTTCAACGACAGAGTACAAAAGCAGTTTAATTCCTGTTTACCATATAATATATCATTGTCGCAGACAAATTCGCTAAAGGTCAGAAAACAAACAGGTTTCTCTCCGTTCCTAACGCCTGATTTTTAAGGTGAAGAAGCCCGTTCATTCCGAACGCTAATCAACGAGGCATATCCAATGAAATTTGGCGTAGTCACACGCCCAGTAATTTTCAGCCTGTATTTATATTGATTTATGTAGGTATTTTGCTGCTACATCGTACTCACATCCAAACCAGCAGCTCGGCTGCTCGTTTCCCGATCTTTTCACGTAGGTCCACGGTATCGTCGGGTTGAGATCCAGAGCCAAGGAAACGACGATGAGAACGGCGGACAATCCCCATCCCCAAATCGAATAGAAGAAGAAAACTCTATAGGATCGAGTCGAACTGCGTTGACCAGTGAGACAAGCGGAGCCTGCCTTGTACTCTCGAATAAGTCGCCAAGTTTCGACGGTCATAGCGTTGAGCCAAAAGAAGCAGGCGATGAAGGAGAACTGTATGACGAAGGCTGAAAGTAGAATGAAATAAAAACCACGATAAAAGGTATGTTAAAATCAATGATGATGAAGTTAGCAGCGTCAGTTTATATGTAAAATTACCATTTTACTGCTTTAGTTACTGGAGGGATTGAATTCACAAGGTCTGAGTAATTTGATGCTGTCTTATTACGTGTTCAAAGCCTTATATACGTCCAGAATTTTCAAAAAACGGATTTTTTTTTAATAGATTGTTTTTCTTTATAGTTTTAGACTTATTTCTGTCAAAGTCGATTGCAAAAATTCCCCATAGATTCAAAGTTAAGGTAGAACTACTTTTTCCGACACAGTCGGCATGATAACTCATATAGTTTTTAATATTTTTTCCTGCGATTTCTTTTTTAAATATTCGAAATCGTTTTCTCTGTAGTATGTCGAGCCGGATTTTTTATATTTCTATGAAAAAATTGTATAAAAATAATTAAAGTGTAAAATTTATAACGTTAAACGCATACTTTTTTTAAAAAACTGCCATAAATTGCTAATTTTTTCGAAATTCAAAATTCTGACTCGAAATATTATAACTACAACTTTATTCTACAAGAATTTTTTTAAATCTTGCAGATCGATCAACATTTACTGGACATATGATGCCGACCGTGAGGCAACTTTTTTTTCTTAGTGTTGTGGACCACGTGATTTTTTATATAGTAATTTTTGTAAAAATAAACTGAAATAAAATCTTTTATAAAGTTCTGCTAGAGGTATATGTAAGGCCTTATTTTCAGATTATTCCAAAGGCAGCAAGTAACGAGTTTTTCAAAAAATGCATCAATACAACAACGTTACAAACTTCAAGCTGGTGAAAATCAAGAGTTCTTGTAGGATCGTTGATAAGACACACCAACCTGCAGAGACGCAAGCGTTCTGATCGAACGACTGTCCGCTGAGCTGGAGTATCGCCAGGGTGAGAAAAGCCATCGCGAGACATCCGGAATAGCAGCATAAATTCATGCCGTGTACATCGCGGATCTGCCGTGTTATCAGGTACGAGACGATCGTCGCCAGGAGAAATGGCACCGAGATCAGGAGGCCGACTGCGTACATAGCGAGCCGCGTGTCCGCTGTAACTATTGCTGTAAAATTAAAGTAAATTATGACGTAATCGAATGGAACCAATCCGCAAATGGCGAGCCCGACACCCTCTTCCCACTAATTAAACAATCACTGTCAACGGTTATCCGCTTACCTGGCTGGAAGCAGCCCATGACGACCAAACTTCCATCGGGCACGAGCTCCATGCAGTAGTCTTGACCAGGTTGAAGCATCCGCACGTCGTTTAGCGGTGTGAAAACGCTCCCGTTCACCATCAGGTGATACTCGTCCTCCGATGACATCGACGGGTCCAATATGTACCTGAGAGTATCGAATCGCAAAATGTTTAAGGATGTATTTTACTCGTTTGCAAGGTGTTGAGATGAAGTGATAGGACAAAGAGGAGACGATCTTTGTATAATGGCTGCATGTTATGCAATATTACGTATAATAAGTATATTGTGAAGACGGATTAAAAGAGCCAGAATTTTCTTGTTAGCATTGGCATAATTAATTTGCATTCCTGAATTCCTTGCAAGAAAAGGCGATTTTTATTCTCAGATTAATCGCTGCATAGATATATGTATAGCAGAATATGACCGACGTAGACGTGCGTGACAGAATTCATATTGTAGTAGAATGCTGCGGGTTTGTTTCCTCGTTCGCTTTTACGTGTAATACAGAGGTGTACACATAATACCACACCATATTTAATTTTAGCCCAACTTTTCTTTTCACATTCCGTGCGACCTT
This sequence comes from Diprion similis, assembly GCF_021155765.1. Taxonomy (NCBI): domain Eukaryota; kingdom Metazoa; phylum Arthropoda; class Insecta; order Hymenoptera; family Diprionidae; genus Diprion; species Diprion similis. The sequence continues at coordinate 967,768 of NC_060113.1, read as the reverse complement.
GACTCTGCCATATATTTTTCGAGTTTCGTGTCCGCGCGGACCGCAGCTATGAGAATGAATGAAGTAGTTTAGATAGGCTTACCACTTTACATACATTTTTTGGATATTCAAAGACTTTTTTCATATTTCTAATAGTGTACTAATAGGTTTTCAATACTCGAGAGTATTTGTTACGATATAATTTCACTTATTGTTGTTAAAATCAAATCGATTGAAAATAATCGCCAAAATTTAATGAGTGATTCATTTCCGAGAAAGTTACAGCTCTACACGTATACGTGTTTTACATAAATTACAAGTTTTAGGAGTTACTATGATTAAAAATCTGTGATCGGATTTTAGAAATCCAAAATGGCGGATCCAATATGACCAACGAAAATTTTAAATTCAATCGATTCGGGAGAAAAAACTCCCGAAGTTATTGGGGTCGCTGATTACAAATTTGAAATTAGATCTGGAATATTCAGTATGGAGAATCCAATCAGCGAGCTCCCAAAAACCAATGCATAAAGTTTTTTGACCGTTTTAGTTCAAATTTAAAATTTTCGTCCACCATATTGGATCCATAATAACGAGTTTTAATCTGATTTCAGATTCGTAATAATCAGCGACTACAACTATCTTGTTATAAAAGTTAATTCACAGGCTTAAGTAGAAAATTCTCAAATAATATGCCGGCATTAAATAAGTAAATGTACACACAAGCGAGAAACAAGCAGCAACATTATAGCGTCATATTTTACACAGCATTAAAATAATTATGTGCAATCCGCGTCACTAAAAGCTTGAAATATATTATCTTTACAAATATGCCACTTAACACTTGCATACGAAGTTAGCAAGGTACGCAGGTTCGACCTAGTTTTTTCTCTCATTTTCCCGGGTTACTTGAGTGTTGAATTGTCACGCGTGACAGATATTATAAGAGACACAGGCGTAACGTAACACCTTAAAAATGTCGCCAGCTAACATAACATCGAGTTGACCGGTATGCATCAAGAAGTTCCGGACGAAATTATTAATTTGCATATACCCGTCTGTTCGTATTAATCATTAAAATTCTTTGAAACCAGCGTCACAAGCGAGGAACTAGCAGCGAACCAATTCAATGAAAGTCACCGAGCTGAATATTATAGCCGAAGCATAACTCCGTCTCCTATAATGAATTGTTGACCCGATGAGATCGTTCTCGTAATTCTTATGACGCGTCGCTGCAACCTTGTATGTACATATATTGAAACAGTGGTTTACAATTAGACGACTAGTGGCTTGTTGACCCTGCATAAATCACCGGAATTCGAGGCATTACTCGAATTTCCGCAGAACAAGTATGTCGTCGCGATATTGTTTCATTTTTTATTTTATTTTATTTATTTATTTTTTTGTTTTTTTGTCTAATCTATAAATATACATACGAAATACCAAATTGCCAATTCATGCAGGATAATTTTTCAATGATTGTGAAAAAATAATTGTGCATTGTCAATACTAACTTTCCATATCGGCAAGGTATTCCGATGACCGCGATGAATTGTGGTTGACTGAGTCCGGGAACCAGCAGTCCGGATTGATTGAAGTCGCTGAACAACGGTGTGTACTCGAATTTCTCGTTCGGTCGGGGGTCTTCGCATCGATTATTAGCCGGATTATCATCGCTGTTAATACGATAGAGCTGGCCAAGCGGACAGCATTTTCCAACTAGAGGCCAACTTTTATTGTGGAGCGACTGAATCCTCTCGATGTCGCCGCCAAAAGTCGTCTGTAAACATACCATGTTATTAATCACATTAAGCTTAATCCATTGAGGATTTAGATAAGAATCCGTATAATTAACTGTACAGTTATCCTCGAAATTTCAATCGACAGAAGTTCAATAGAAGGCGCGGTGACTCTGATATTGAAGAAAAATCCAGATTGCGCTGCGATCGAGGGATGCATAATTAAATCTTTACTTATTTTCTTATCACCGCGAGGGTGAAATTTATCTCGATATATGTATGATATATGTACTAATGACTCGCGTCACGGTGCTGCAGATCGATCGGCTTATCGGTTTTTTTTTTCGTCACTTTGACGATTAGGTTCCTTCTTAGCGAACGTTGATAATAAGTATATGTATATGTATGTATGTACATACATGTCATTTCGCAACTTTTTATTCGGTATTGTGTTCGACAGGTGTGGTACATGATACATTTGTATAGGTATGTAAAGGCGTACAACAAAGTGAGGTGCGAACGTGACTCCATAAATTTGTACTACAACACCGGCGGATTCGTTTCCATGCATTGTTTCGTTATCTCTCGGCATTATTATACGTACGGACTTTGCAATCTCGAGTCGATATATTGTGCGAAATGTGGATAAGCTCTCGTCACGATTTACTTATGCATACTTACGTATGAAATGAGTCTGAAGTTAGTAACGTTAACGCGACGAAACATGGGAGGGGGGGGGGGACTAAACTAGTTCGCAAGTTTATAGTGACTTTGAAGTAGGCAAGTTTTCAAAATGTACATAAATACGTTTTGTCTCATGATTTATTGCATTTAAAACATTTCTGCTATTGTTAAATAACGATTTTTGCGAAAGGTAAATATGTAATTACAATAACGTTGCCAACTTCAGCCTCATTGTACGTATATTGTTTGGGATTTCATTAAAGTGTTGATTCACAATTGTTTTTTTCTTAGGTTCTAGAGACTTGTGGCCACCCTGATACACATAGCTATAATAAACACCCAAAGTACCCAAACCCCGTATCATGTTGAAGTTAGTAACGTAATCGTAACGATTAATGCTGAGAAAGAGCGGTTATTTCGCGATTTTCGAATTGTTTGAAATTCATTGAACCGGAATAAAACAAAACATACTCATATTTTGAAATATTAGTTTCTTCACTGTCCAGTCATCGTAAGCTTGAGAATTTAGTGATTTTTTTCCGCAATAAAGGCAAAAGTACCTATACATGCTACATAGTGATTTTTGTGACCTTGACCCATTTTCATTTCGATCGTTCGTTCGATCGACGAGGCATGTGGTTGTAATAATATTACAGCGACTTCCTCGAATCTACGAATCACATGTCTCACGAGCTTTTCCCCAAGGACAAAATCCGGTTGCACGCAAATTCGTAATACATAACTGTATACTATATACATATAGCGGAGGCTTCGCGAGGACCTTGACGACTCTCTTTCTTTCACGTTGGTGTTTTTACGGGAATTGAAATACCTGCGTGGGTATTTCACCGTACAACGTATAAACTTCGAACCGCGAAAGGAAATTCAAAGTATGCGTGATATAATCGTCAGTTCCGTTGACAAGTTGAATTACACCGAATTATACGAGTCATCGTGGGATTTTATTATACCTATATGGTAGCTGAAAGACTCGATGCGAGCATCTGTTTCACCAGATTGAAATTAGTAACGTTATCGTAACGAAATAGTGGGAAAAAAATCACTATTTTCTTACTTTTAAAACGACTTTGAAGGAACGAAAATTTCGAAATATCCAGTATATATGTTATGTATTAAAAAAAAAAAAAACTGTCGGTGATCAAGAATGTTTTTTTTTGCCTTTTTCAATTCCTCAACGTCTATCGGAAATTTCAACGATTCAGCGACGATTTGTATCGAATTTCGTTCTTTTTTCTCTCTTTTTCAAAACATACATTATAATGTATAGCCTTCGTAAATTCTTTTTATCTTCTTCTTTCTTCTTACAATTAACGGCGACGACATTAAGATGAAGAAAATATTACCTATCAAACGACTGGTTTAAAGCTCGAAGGACGAAAATTTATACTGCAAGAAAATACTATCTAAGAAGTACATACGTCTTCGTAGATTTTATCCTTTAGAATAATTCACAACTCAGTGCCGGATCAGCCATGTAGCATTAGTAGCAAATGCTACGCGGGATTCGCACCCACGCGTGTCTGAGCGGAAAAAAACTCAATTAAGATAGGAATGTAAGAATATTTTTTGAAATTAAGATAGGTGTAATACCTAGCACTATCACATATATATCGCTGCAGGCCAATCGAAAGATGTTAGTATCAGAATCTTTAATGATAATTTAAAGTTTTAACACATTTCTAAAAGTGAGCGAGCGCTGATGGCCACACCACATGTGTTACACCTAAAGGTGCGGAATGACCGTCATTCAGAGATTCGTTCAAGTCAGAGAAAAGTGACTGACTCTGACTGTCAATGACCGTCAATTTTTAAGCCGGTCAGAAACCGGTTGACTATAAGGATTAAAATAATGATAAAATAAGTTTGGGCTTAACATTTTTCACAAAATCAGAGTAAAATTTGATATCGATTAAAAATTCGTTTACCCACAACCGTATAGATATAAATGTGAAATAAATAAATTTTTGCAGATTTTTCAATTGTGTGGATCAGTAAAATCGTTGAAGGAAAAAAAAAAAAAAATTATAGAAAATTCAAACCGTGTCGAAAAAATCTAAAAAAATAAAATTAATGCCTTTTAAGGGGGCACATCCGAGTAGATGTCCAGAAAAGTAGGCGAATATCGGTTTTTTTTTTATCTAAAAAACTGTTTATTAAATTCTATCAGTTTTTTCTTATTTTTCAAATTTGACAAAAATTAGTCGTGTCTTTTTCGAAATATTCTAGGCACGGACTCGGAAACGTAGTTTGGAGTTAATCGAGATTAAAGTATCGGCGAATCAGCCGCAACTTCTGCTATTCTTCGGTTTTCATCACGCAATTTAAACACAATATTCTTCATACTTGAAAGTTTCAGAAACGCGAATGAAAAGAAAATTGATTTTTAAAATATTCTACTCTGATTTGCCCCCTTAATGTGAAATTACATACATTTTAAAAAACGAACGTTCTTTTTCGACATTAAAGCGTATTAAGAATGAGTTAAGGAACACGATGGACCAAGAACGTATAAATCACCTCACCTTTATGAATGCAGAATGTGTATATGATTTAATTGCTCAGAGAAATCGATATGAATAGTGTTATCTCTACATTTGCCCGCATTAAATCCAGAAAATTTTATTCCGCAACAGTTCTGTTTTATTTAACAACCTAAACTTAAGAAACTAAAGCAAACAAACAGCCTCTTGATAGCATTTGCCACGGGCCCCGCGCTAACTTAATCCGGCACTGTGATTTACGTTCAATCTATAATATTCTTTGGTCAATTAATCACATCATTCATAATCGTATTATTCTTTTTATTCACACGTATTTGCATCAGCTCAATAGCGTCACGTGTAAGTCTCCATATTGGCATCGTGAAACGCGAATTAAATTGCATCGAGTCGCCAGATATTGATGATAGTAAGAAGGAAAATGAAAGGAAGAAAAAAAAAATAAATAAAATAAATCATATGTACAAAGTAAACTTTACGGTTTGTTTGTTTTTTTTTCTCACCCAGAGATCGACTTCAATGAAACTCTATAAACGTGAAAACAATTATAGTTTGTATAATCAAGTGTAGCTTACCAGGTTGAAAGGTATAATCACCGGCTCGTCAGCCAAGGATACAGATATTTCAGTGCAGAAACTAGCGGCTAGGATGATGAACGAAAGTCGAAACATTTTCACTGCTTTTAAAAGTGTATCTTCTGGTTGTTTTGTTTTTTTCTTTTCTTTTACTTTGTTTAAGAAAAACTGAAATCGATTTATTCACCACTAACACAATCTATAAGAAGTTTATTTTTGAAGAATTTTTTCTCTCCTTTAGATTTACCAAAATTCGGAAAAATTGTATAATTATTATGGTTAGAAGAAATAAAAATAAAAAATCGAGAATTTTTATATATATTACGCGAAAAAAGTGAGATTCGAAACGCAACCGATTCCCGGCTTTTTGTTATGTTTTCTTTTTTTTTTTCTTCTTCTATCTTTTTCTTTCTCTCTTTCAGTCTTCGGAAAACTAAAAACCAATCGGTGATCGCATGTATTATCCTTTCTACGAGTATCGCAACACTTAAATTTCCTTGTTCTTCCTATTGGTCGAAATTCCTTCACTCATTATTCTGACTCATTTCCGGTGATCGAATGTTTTCGCGCGCGCGCCCGCGCCCGCACACGAAAAGAAAAAGCCTCTGATTGGAGAGGAAGATAGAAAAAAGATAAATCAAAATAAATAAAAAAGTAAAACACCGGTCACCGTACGGCGCTAACGAAATATCCTTATTCGACAACAAAACGACAACGAACGACGACGACGATGACGATGACGATGACGATGATTATCAAGATAACACAAATGATTATAACGGGGAGTAAAAAAAAAAAAAAAATCTCCCAAGATACACAAAATTTATTGCGCCGAATCGATCTCTCTTACAGCTGCGTGTCTATAAGCTGAAGCTAAAGCTGACGCGTCGATCGTTTTCGGCCGGCGTCTCGAACCGAACTGGGATTAAAATCGCCGGAGGATTCCTTGACTCGAACAAGTTCCGAACAAGACCTCCCCCCCCACCCCGCCTACCGACAGCCGCGGTTTTTCATCTTAGCGCCTTCGTGGTTTCGAGCCAATCCGGGCACGGATATACCTACGTCGCGTTGTACGTACTATACTACGTATATGTGTGTATGTACATACGTGGAATTGTATGTATGTATGTATGTATGTATGTATGTATGTATTACACGTAACCGCGGTAACACAACACGGAGATACTGCAGACACGCGACTCCCCCGCGATTCACGAGCTATTTTCTTATCTCGCCTGACGCATGAATGCTTGCAGTCAATGCTTAACCCTTGCACTGCACACCTCGTGTGTTATTATAAATGTTACATTATATTTCAAGGAAAAGTATAGTTTGATTATCTAGGATAAAGAAATGTTGAACATTGTTGAAGAAAAAAGAGGACATTAAAAAAAAAAAAAAAAAATAACCACAAAGCAACAAAATATCGGAAAATTTATCCTTCTGATCAATAAAAAATTATAAATCAATCAATTTTTCCAATTGTTTAGAGATCAAAATTTACTCACCGAGTAACACACTCTCAAAATATTCGTCAGATATTTGAGGGGGGAAAAAAAACATGGAGATACCGCGTGATTAGGAAAAGGTAAATGTATTATCGATTTAGTGAAGGTGAATTTTTGGGAAAAGAATTAATTAACGATCTTTATCATATTTCACATTACTTATCTTAGATGTTTTTCAAAAGAAATTTACCCGCAATATATCACGCAGGAGTAATAATTTAAAACCACCCCCCCTCCCACCCGTGTGTAGAAAGTATGATTTCATTTCCACACGCTGAGTTTTTCCTTCTTCACCCAGTGCGAGACTGTTTTTTCCTTGAATCTTCTATCCTTTCGAATCTTCCAAATTGTTTTTTCGGTTTCCCCAAAGTCAAACAGGTGCAATCAAGTACGCGTTAGATCACATTACAATTAAGAATATACTAACGGTTAAATAAAATACTTCAACGATCATATATATATATACATAGATATCTGTATAGTATATTTATATTCTACAGCAGAAAATCAACAATTTTTTCTCTTATTTGTAGAACAATTAACTAAAAGTGTAACATAACATTGCGGTATCTCCATCTGTCCGATCAAAAAAAAAAGGAGACAACCGGTCGAGGTTCGGAATTCCAGATGTATTTCAAATTTGTTTCGCAGTCAGTCGATTCCGCGTTGGAGTTGGCGCTATGCTGTTACCAATACAATTAATCTTACACACTCGTCTGCGTACACAATGATGATCAGGTGTTCGAATACGTCAGCTCAAATATATATATATATACACAGAGCAGATATCCCACGCGTTTGTATATCATAGCTATTGCAACTTCGTGCCGGATGAATACACCGGATGCTTAACCCTTCGAAACGAATTCGTCATGTGCACATTTTCAGCTTAGAATATCATAATATTTAAAATATTTCAACATTTGGATCCAGTTGGATTAACGTCATTAGATTCTCCCTCTTATTTTTCTCCCATCAGAGCACGTCGTTTGGCAAAAATTATCTCCATTCATTCGACGAGTTTTCTACGTTCAATTTATATATCTATGAGTGCAAAAAATGTCCTCAGTGTGAACAATTGGACTCGGTAATTTGACGAGATCTTTCGTTTTAGTTAGTCTGATTATACCAAGTCAATTCGTTTACATTCTCTCTTTTATAGTTGTTGTAATATGTTTCTATTCTACAGTCCTTCTTTATTTCTACCGACTGATTGAGTTGTTATACTTATATATGTGTTGCTGATTTATTTGTCTCGTTTCTCTCTCAATACGTTACACTTTCTTTATTCATACTGTTGATTCTGATTGTTCCATTTTTGTTCTATTCTTTTGTAACTATACCTGAGCGGCACTTTCTCATGGTAATAAATTCAATTCTCTTTCTCTCTCTAACTACTATAATATCACAGGTGTAATCAGCTACCAATCATACATACATTTTTATGTATAAACATGAAGTTAATGACGACAATTAGGAGTTATACGTAACTATATAAATAATAATACACCGGACTACGGGAAGCACCAAAGTCATAACGGTATAAGTCAACGGACACCTAGAAACCACATACCGAAGAGCCGTGGTTCTACTATCGTTTTAAATTCGACGGCCCACGCCTCCCTTTTGTTTTCCTTTTTCCTTCTCCTATTTTGATCGACGTTTCTAACCGTATTTGAAATGCCAAGACAGTGTCGCCGGGGCTCGTTCGTCTACCTCCACCTCAGACTTGGCTCTCAAGCCTGCTAAGATTAGGTTAGGTTTCATCGTGTTAGGTTGATCGTAACCTCGGGTATTAGTGGTAATTTATCATTAGCTCGTCTTGTCCCTGACGGCAGAGACGCGCACCTACAAAATATCTGAGTATATAAGAAAGGAGATACTAGCGGTTACACGATTCTGCTATCTTAATTCAACGTATCTCGATGACTGATTTCGATTCCCAATTACAGATTACGCTGGGACACACTACCAGCAGCAGCTATGCTTGCAGAATATCTATGAAAAAAAAACAAGAACAATAAAAAAAATAGAGAAAAAAAAATCAACAACTCGTAACTCGTGTCGAGTTTCTTATTGCTAAACTCTCTTTCTCTCTTATGATGAAGAGAAATATCTACTTGTGTCACTTAATTTCACGTCCGTCAGGTGAAAAACAAATCTTGATACGATGCCATCCGGTATTCCCAGAATTTTATATATAAACATGAGGCTAATGTAGTACGTCTCGTATCATATCATTGTCGATAACATCGGTATGTTTCCAAGTAATTATTCTGCCCCGTGATTGATTTCCAGAACGATAAGTGACCGCGTGCAGTACATGAAAACATAGATACTCGTATGCATACGTACTACATGCGTTCATACAACACCGAAAATTTCAGATAAACGATAATACAGGTAGCCTGTGTATTACGTTTTGTAGAAACGTTTGAGATCATATAACTGTTGTCTAGGAATCGTCGAAGAAATGTTACGTATTTTAGTAGAATCGTTAATCGATGTGGAAGTCGAAACCGTCGATTAATCGAATTGTTGGGTACACGATTTATCGAAAAATTAAATTAATCGATATGTAATCGAAAATCGATAGTTCAATCGTTATGGAAGTCGAAATCGAAAACAGGATTGATCGAAACTGCCGATTAATCGATTAATAGCACAGCACTAGTTGGTATACCTACACACGAAATTAGTGATAAAGTGCAGCTGCACTTTTAAATAACGATTTTCCAGGAGGAAGTTTGGTCTAGCAATAAAACAGACTATGTTTAAAAACCAATTCTCTCCGAAACACGTGTATGCGTTGGCAAATATCGAAGATTCATCCATTTCTTTCGAATTCTGGAGTCAATATCGTCTGCACAATCGATTCTAATCGTATTGCTAAGGCACTTGGAATGCTCCGATAAGTTTCGTTTGTTATCATAGATCGATAATCGCCTACACCGTAGCGGCGTCATTATCTAGGAATGAATAAGTTTTACCACCAATCCGTCTCGGCGGGTGTTCACAGCTCAACGGATTAAGTTTTTGATGGAATGCGAGAGAATAACTGGGCTAAGAATAACCAAAAATAATCGATTTTGGGTTAAATCGATTATTTTTTCCCCGATAAATCGAGTTTGATTGATTGTTTTTCGAACTCGATTAATCGACTGACTCGATTATTTATCCTCGCAATCGGTATTTGTTTTTCTTTACCACGATAAACGACGCAATACAGTATCGATTTATGTGATTAAAGTATCAATTATTATCATTGTCTTACTTACTAAGTACCTATTTGACGTAATAAGTAAAAGATAAACGATAATTTTCACCCGATATTGAAAAATATTCTCAATGAAATTATGAATTATCAAAAAACTTTTCCGTCATTAAGACTAAGACATTAAGACACTGTCTAAAAAAAAATACGAAATAATCGGTTGATACATTCATTTTTACTGATTGAATCGAGTCGTGTTCGATCATTTTTTACGACCCGATTAATCGATGTATGGGTTATTTTTAGCTTACGATTAGTAGCTATCGCTAAACTGTGATCATCAATAGGCCTGAAGCCATTCTCCTGAAAAAACGAAGGTGAACGAACAGGTTGAATTTTTTTCCTTGAAGCAAAATTAGCACATGCGATATCTTCCTTAAAATCATACGATGCGGTTATAGTCTGTTTCAAAGAACACCTTGCGGCAGGATGTCTTTGGAGGCTTGCAGATTATACATGTTGCGGAAATTTTTCTGCCGGAAATTAGTGACCATTATTCATTACCAAGAATGTATGTGCACATAAAAGTGGTTGAAATTTTAATAACGATGGGTATTCCGATCCTCCAATTTTGTAACAAGTTTGCATGACGAGTCCTACAGATCGGGCCGGGAAGCATAGCTGTCATACAAAAATTAACGAGTTCAAAGAGTCTCGATGATACGTCATAGAAAAAGAACTCTTACATTGCATTTCTTACAGTCATATTCATCAAGATCAATTGCAGAAATGAATCATTATGCGGAATTGAAACGTTTTTTTCTTTCCACTAAGGCTCGTTAAGGGGGCTATAAAAAAAAGAATGGATTCATTCTTTCCGGAGAAAGGATCAGGTTGGTAATTGGGGTTCACGATTATACCCGAATCTGGTCGGCATCCGAATGTCGGGTTTCCATTATTCTAGATTAGGCGACCTTCGCTGCGGTTATTTGGAACGCACGTGTCATATTCGCTGCACAAACACACACACATTTGACTTAATTTTTTAATAATTAATTCTTAGATGCATTGTGTGGAAAATTTTCACTTAGGAACACAATGTTTTCTTGTAAGTACAATAATTAACGAAATAATTGTGTTTCATAATTGCAATCAAATTTTTATCGAATAAAATGTACTTATGAATAAAAAATCTCGATTTTAACCCTTCGTTTACCACCTTAGAACCATTTGCTTCATCATCATCTTCATAACCCATCTATTTTCTTGTGACCCAAAGTTGCATTATTACAATGTCATGGAATCTGTTGCCGATTGTGGTTGGTCGACCTGGTTGACCTGCAGAGTGAGCTCATCCTCCAGCGATGTGAATTACGCGTCTTAGATGGCGATTACGTACCCTGTAACAACAAATGCAAGAGCTTCCGTTCGCCAGCGGTGCAAAAATGGGCAGTTTGGATAGATCGGTGAATTATCGACGGTCTGCGTCAGGCGGATGGTCTGCTGATCGGTTCGACGCTAGTGAATCAGACACCTTTTAAACACAGCATAGTTTTGCAGGGAGGAATCCGTGCTCCACGAAAATAGAAGCCCGAGTCATAAGCAGACCAGGAGGCACGTCCTCCCACCCAACCAAGTTGAAAGAAACAGTTTTGGTGTGTAGGTATCCATCCGATCGGATCGGACATGTTACATCCACCTTACTTCATCGACTTCCAGTTGGGCAATAGAAGACGGATATTGTCCTAAGATTGCGGGCAAATATTTCCGCGGAATGCTTGCTCCGCGATAGCGGAGGTGTTGTTTATCGCAATTTAGGTGTATAGTTAATACGTATGTATATGTGGTTGCAGGCGTGTGAGCAAGTCGAGTGATAGAAATTGAGTAAATGGTTCTGCCGACGCCTTTATTAAAGAATAACAAACACGTTGGTGTACTAAAACCGCTGCTTATTCACTTCACTTTCATATTTGTGTAATAAGCTGTCGGAATTGACGAGGCACGCGAGTTCAATCGGCAGAGTTTCCACGCTTTTTGGAATCTCAAATTTCCTGACTTTTCCTGCAGGTATAATATTCCAGCCTGAAAATAGGATTTTCCCACTAACCTTTTTTCGAAATATTTATACTAATGCCTTCAATATTACCCAGTAAATAGTTATTTATGTGGCATGCCCGTAAACCGCCTGTTTTTTTGACAAGGATAAAGATTTCAGGACGAGCTGAAGGCGAGCCGGAAGCGAGCTGAAAGCGAGTACTGAAATTATCTGAGCCATCACACCATTCGAACTGCGCATCAAAACTGCGGAATAAAGACTTTATTCCGCAACTTTGTTCGCTTCCGTATAAAGCGTCACTTTACGGAACGAAAACTGCCACAAAAAGTGGACTTTTCAATGCCCATGCCGTAAAAACCAACTTACCATCCGACCATCAATTTACAAACAACAAAGTTTGGTTTTAAGTAATATTATACATGAAATATATGAAGTAGTAATATGTAACAAAATTCTAAGTGCAAGTTTTTTTTCCTCTTAAGATCGATAGTACTTTTGTATGAAAACGAGTTCATTTCTCCGACAGACTAAAAATTCCATTCCTATTTTCGAAATTCCCCGACTTTTCCCGATTTTACAGCTTTTCACTGTTCTTTGTTAATTAGTACATTTGGTAGGAAAATCGCGAACACCGAAAAATATCTGAACAGTGATAAGTCGTGCAAATATCGGTAACTCTTTGTCATTATCGCACGAAGCGTGCACGAGTTGTTGTTATCCGTTCGGACTCTTTAATGTGTATATACGTATACGTTCACACAATTAATTTTTATTTTATTTTTTCACGAGGAAGGAAACACAATCTAATCAGTAACAGTCGTAGGGCAACCATATAACTACAATTCAGCGTAAATACGAGTCGTCGTGTATTTCTAGTTACTAGTGTATACAACTATACACACACTGTGGCGAATCGTTATTTTAATCGCCTCTGCACGTATCCAAGGCTGACTTTTAACCTACGTGTAAGTGAGAAATCTTCGTAACTGGCGGATATAGATATGAACGACTCGTGTGGCCAACTATTATTGCCGATCTACATATTACAGTAAAATTGATCACGCTTAGTTCGGATAAGCCGTGAGTATTTTAAACGCGACAAAAATTAACACCATTACAAATGTCGTATACCTACATTCGTCGGAACACGTAGTGATCAACTGATCAACAGACTGCACCTGATTTACGCTCTGACTAAGAGCAGCGTTCCATTCCATTTGGATAACACTCTCGCAGTCCTTCTGGACTTTGTCGAGTGCGTGTTAAAATATCGTTGTTTCTTAATTTCGCGAAACGAGGTGAGAAATGCCGTCATACCGACGTTTGAACGAGCCAGTATTTTTCGTCGAGCAAATCACCGCGGGATGTCGCCCGCCTCTTATCGCCAGACCAATGCCCATTACTTGTCAATAAATCGATCTACCGATCGCTGTATTGGGATATTAACACTGGAAGTACTAGAACAGTAAAATGACTTTGATTAAGAAATTCCTACTTCGTGTTAAATCTTACCTCGGTAGTTTTAGTGCTGAGAATAACCCAGAGCCCAGCACGCGTTCGATATTCAAATTCAAATTTTACCCCCGCGTAATTCGGAAGTGACGTCATTGCATACTTTCGTCAATTCTTAGATTGAGCGCGTAGCGTGCGCTGGAAATACGCAAAACGCTGCATCCTCTTCTCCTATGCAATTGAGCCACGTCAGAGCACGCGAATAATCCAAGTGCTTGATTGTCTGAAATCATGGTTTCGGGGTTTCCCCTTCATGTCTACTGAAAGAGAAATCGATGGTCGTTGAAGCGTTGGTGTACACCTGGATCAAGCAAGGATACATGTAATATGTATACGTAGATCCTTGGAAACTCCGTATCAAACCAGTGCAGTAATTTTCGAAGTATTATTTGTCGACGGGACGATTATCGTCCGCATATTGAATCCGAGAGCCAGGGAAAACCCTTTAATTTGCATAAACTTGCGTCATCCCCGTGTACACATCGACATTTAGTGAACTCCGCAGACGTTTCGCATAAATTATGCAACATTACGTGTCAACTCGAGACGTCTGATCGCACGTCACGCTTCGCAACGTTGTATATTATATTTTATTCAAAACAATTCTCGTACAACAATGTCTTCGAAATAAAAGATAGTAGAAATTAATACACGATCGTCGATAACGGATTTTTCAACCGATTCTCGACATTTTTTCAAATATATAGCAGACATGGGTGTACAAAAGATTTCCGGCTTACAGTTTCGTCAGTTTTCGACTTATCGTTTATGGCGTCATTGGCTTATCGCCAATGCTAGCTAAGCCCGAAGTCTGACGAGTCTTCTTGTCCTGCATGTCGTAAATTGACCATACAAGGGTTCTCTGGTCTTTCTCAAGCCACACCAAACGTCGAAACTCAAAGCCGTTATTGGCCCTCGGGCCCCCCCAAGGCGTCAGTGGGACCGAACATAAGCCTCTGGGAAAGTTTCTGTTCATTTCTATTCAAAGATTTTCGTGTCTCGATGTCGAGTGCGGTGGGAAAGGTTTTTCGCTTTTTGGATGGTAAGGAGACGGGAGGATATATTCACTCTCCCTACTAATTGGTACGCGCTTCACGTCCAATTGGTGCGTTAAGCAGGCGATTGAGTGAGTGAGTGAGTGAGTGAGTGCCTAAAAAGTAAGAGTCTCTTCCAGACGGTGAACGGTCTGCTGGTCGGCTCGGTGATTCCAGCGCCCATTCACTCGATCGACGACCACCACCACCACGGTGCGGTTGTTCTTTTAGCATCGTCGAGCTGATTGCGCGGGCGTCGTGATGAGAACGCCTGCGTTGTAGTTCCAAGCAAAGGACGCATGCACCGCAATGTACGTAGACCGTATTCGACACATGGGTACATACGTGTAGTACCTACCAGGACAGAGTCGGGCGTATACATAACTCAAACGCACGTCTGTCTCTCGGAGCCTGCGCTAACCTCGAGAAACTACACGATATCGCGCAGCAGAAGCTGCGCGCGTGTGTGGTTCTGCGTAGTTGGAAGACACCGAGGTGTCCACCACCCATCCTGCATTACCTACCTACCTCGGAAACGTAGGAGGTGCACAAGATCACGTAGGGATAAAGTCCGACTTACACTTGCCGGTAGTGGCAGGATGTTCAAGACATACGGTATCCTAAGGCAAGATTTTCCAACCGGCAATCTGGCCTCCATACGTTTTACCTGATTGCCATTTCCGGCGTAGAAACGGATAAGAGACCCTTTGCTGCGGTCACTTGTATCCTGAGGACGTTTACAAGTGGAAATGGAATATAGTAACATTATACCGTCTAGTGTAAACGGGGCTTGAGCGTCTCGCTGGTGCGCGACTCTCGACGGATGGGTATAGAGTCGACTCGACTCGAGTCGAGACTGTTCGTGGGCGAGAAGGTGCGCGGGGTTGGCGGGGGTTGCACGGGGGCAAGGCTCGGGCAGTAGCTCTCAGGCTGTGACGCGGCGCGCACCGCGGCATCTCATGACCGATCCGGCCGCTTTTCCTAAACACATACATACATATACATACATATATATATGTATATATAAATATATATGTATACTTTCATACATACCTATACATAGCTACCTAAATACTTGTAGTTACCAAGCCTGATGCGAGCGGTGGAATCGGTGGAAGTGTTGCGAGCCCGATGATCCGTGCAGTGTGACCTGGTGGTTGTCGTCGGTTTTAGTAGCGAGGAGGACAAGGAGGAGGAGGAGAAGGAGGAGGAGAGCATCGTCTCCAAGGGCAGTTTCGCTTTTTCCCGCCTCGGTGCAGTTTCGAATTTTAGTTTCGAATAAGTAGAGTTACACGTTGGTGTATAGTCTACAATTAGTGACATACGTTACAGTGCTGGAGTATACATTGAGAGGCGAAGAGAAGTCGAGGAGGATCCGTAAACGGAGCGCCGCGGATTTGATGGCTGAGTTAGTTCACGGTTGAACGTACTCTCTCCGTCTGATATGTACTTACCTTCCATTTGGCGGAAAATAATGTTTAAGTACTATTCCACGGTGTTTCTTTACAGAGGTCGTTAATCCCCGCGCGCGCAACTCGCTCGCGCTTCCAAAGGCGATAGAGATATCATGCCGCGGCTGCAGGTACGCGGCTCGCAAAATCGCGGGCCTCTTCGAAGCTGGTGGTGCAGCAACGACAGCAGCAACAGCAGTCGGAGCTCATCTGCACCGGGAGATTTTCTTGCCCGGCGCGGACGAGGAGTCGGGAATACAGAGGAGAGTCGATTGGCACCGATTTGAGAGGACCAACGTGGTCATGGAACTGGGTACGGGACTACTCGGCCTCGACTGTTGATACCACGGCAACGAAGACGACGAGGACGAGGACGAGGGCAACGCGTCATCGGTACCGAGAGGCGAAAAGAACCCGAGCCTAGAAAAGAGGGGCGCGAGGAAGTGGAGACCGAGGAGCGGGGGGAGGAGGAGGAGGAGGATCGGGACATCGCGGTCGATGGCGCAATGAGCGGGGCCCCTACGAGGGGCCCGACGGCCCAGCGTCCGCGACGCCCGCACCACAAACGTCACCGCAGAGCCCCGGACCCAACGGAGCCACCGGACCCCGACGAGCCGGAGGAGAAGCGGCCCAAGGTGAACCCGATATTCCTCTGGGCGTCGCAGCGGGAACAGAGGATAGTCGAGGTCCGGTGCGAGGACTACGACAAACGGAACAGGATAAAGCTGACGAAAACGGCTCAAGGCTGGCGCTCGATACCCCGGACTACCGTCATTCCAACGATCATACCGTCGACCAGCGGGACCAGTGGGACTGCTGCCGCTAATTCGACGGAGGATACGAGCTACCGAAATGGCGACGACGACAACAACAATCCGAGGCACCGCCATCATCACCGGGGACATCGACATCACCACCATCACCACCATCGTCGCAAGTCGCGAGAACGAACGACGACCGAAGACGAGGAAGTCCTGCGTCGACGGCACCTTCTGCTTCAGCCACGAGTTGTTCTCCAGCAGCTTCGACTTCCTCAGGTTACCGCCGCCTCGGCTGACCAGGAAGATCCCCGAAGGGAACATATGCTTGGATTGCTTGATGCCACCGCCGCATCTCCGGCCATCGCAGCCATGGCTGCTGACACTCCAATCGCCGATCTACCCGACTCTCCGAACCATCCTCACGACGAGCCGGTCCAAGAAGTGGTCAGTGCACCGTTACCCTCACCGTCACCTTCTGCGGAGACAAACGATTCTCAGCATCGACGGCGACCCGCGCGATCGCAGAGCGAAGATCCGAGGATGGAAAAAAGCGGTGATACCAGCTGGTCGAGGAGCAGCCTTGGCTCTCCGTCGAGGATACTAAACGCTCTAAGGAACACGCCTGGACTGTCGGTCTCGATCGCAGGAAGCCCGGCGAGTTCTGACAAGACTGGAAATTTGCCTTCACCGGGCTCCCCGGGGCACCGAAAACCCGGAAGACCACCCCCCGGATTATTGGTAGCAATGCCGGTGGGTAATGGCGAGGGAAAACCGCCACATAACGTTCCAATACTGATGTCCGGTCTGTCCATCAGCATTCCAAGCTACCGTTACCGGCCTCGAAGCAGAGGAACGACGCCCTGCGTGAGAAAACTCGATCCCGATTCCCCCTGCGCCGGATACAACCCGAAGGTCGAGCCACCGGAAGACTTCGACGATTCAAGGTCACAGGGTACCGTCGTCCAGGCCTCTCCGCAGCCTAGTGGAATACCTTGTTCACCTGCCGCTGGTGGACGGCCAGCCTCGGCGTACTTGGAACGGCTGCTACCCAGTCCACCGTGTTCGGTATCGTGTTCGGAGGACGCGCGTAACGACCTCACCCTGAAGGGTATACTCGCGTCGCCGAGTCAGCACCATCGGCAGACCTCTACGTCCCATCCGCACCTCCAGACGGAGACAAACAACAATAATAATAATAACGAGTACGGTCCCGCTTCCTTGGAACTCGATTCACCCGGTGATCCGGCCTCTGAGCTCCGCGAACTCCTCAGGGTCTCCGGTCACCTCATACCCGACCCGCTCCTCGTCCCCAGGGACCTTCTTCCGGCGCTCGCCGCCGCACCGGCGAACGAAATTCCGAGACTACTAGCCTCCCGACCGGAACTCAGGCTCCCGCAGGCTTTAACCAGGCCGGAACTACTCAGGGACCCGGATCTGTTGGTCATTTCTCTCGCCCATCTTCAGCACGTCCTCGACTACGGCGAGGGACCGGTACCGGCTGATAGACGAGACGACCAAGCAAGGCCGAAACTCACCTGCAAGCCGATCGGCACCCTCATGCCAGCCCCCATAGATCTTTCGGCGAATCGTCCGAGGCATACGACCAACGGTGGGTCATATCCGCTGCTCAGGGTCCGGACTACCGGGCTACTGAAACAGGAATCGGAGGTCACCTCAACCGCCGCGTCGCCCGAGGACTCGCAATTTTGGCATCCTTTATTTAGCAGGTATGATGGTTTTTTTTTTTTTTTTTTTTTTTAGACATATATAACGCGACATTGCAATAGATCCGAATCGCGATGCCTTGAACTAAAGGAGATACGAGAGGAATACTTATTAGTGTAGTGAAACACACATGCATGAGTTGTCGTCAACCGACTGTGGCATGGAAACGTTTCCACCTTCGAGGATCGATTGATTCTATTTTCTCTCTAGCACAGCTGAACGTTGATCGATGCATCACACAACCGACGTCAGAGTTGTTTTTACACCGCGAGTAGTTACATTCGAGACATCTGTGTGTTGGCGATGATGTAAATTCTTAACCACCCCTAATACAGCGATCAATGTTCGTCTACGGATGTTCGAATAGATTTCAGAGGGACACTCACGAATTTAAAGTTATGAAATCGCCTTCGGACTAACGGATTATCCGGCTTATTTTCATCTCGGAGTGAAATTCAAAACTCGTTGGAGAACAGTGCGAAAGGTGAGGCTGAACAGCGGCACAAGTAGGTTGCAGAGTCGCTCCATCTCCCTCCCTCCATCTCACTCTCTCACTTGCTCTCGCCGGATAGTTTCCCATAAGAGCGAGTACGTTGACCCGCGGATAGGTACGCGAGAGATAGATATAGAGGTATATACTGGGGGGTAGGGTAGAGTAGAGTACAGAACGTGGAGAGGCCGTCGCCCGGCGGACGTTTGTCTCTCGTTTGACAACGAGGTCCGACCCGACCTCCTTCTCCCCTTCGCTCTCATTAAACGACCATGCTCTGGTGGGCATGCAATCAGATCGAAACTGTCCTCAATGTTACAGCATCGAAAAAACATTCCACGGCAAGGTTCTCGCTGCTGATCATACAAAGATGATGTTTATCACGTTCGTTCTCCACCTCTGACTGACTGAGTGACTGACTGACTGTGTAAAACACCAACGACAGGGTATTCTATGTACAGAGTGTACTTTGCACCTCGGAATTATTACGTCCATAGTCCAAAGAACGCGTACAGTGCTTATATGTATGTACACATGTACACACGGTGACGCAATATTCCGCACATACGGGACATACTGGGCTACAAGTCTATCGATACCTGTACCTGCATGCACCGATGTTGTACGTCATTCGTTCAGGGTTTTACCAACCTGCATACGTGCATTGAAATCACACTTTTATACCTTGCTTGATGTAGGGTCGAGGGCTCTTTATTTGGACTCGGTAGGTCGACGTTTCTCACAATTAAGATATCCAAGATCGATCTCTCCGATTTCATTTCATTTCATTTGTTATTAATGTTATGGTTAAGACTAAAAACCAAGCGACAGGTATTTTTTTTTCATCTGGAATTAAACTCTTTATATACGGTGGGGTGAAATCATGCTCCAAAGTAAGGCGCGTCAAAGAATCGATGTGGCAGTTTATTTTATTCTCCTTTTCTAAACTGAAAAAATAACATTCATCACTTCTCGTTATAAAAAAAAAAAAACTTATCCAGTTGTATTGATTAAAAAAAAATTATGTTCTTGTGGATGAAACTGGCTAATCGATCCCTTGACATGCTTTACTTCAGAGGCTGGTTCCACCCCTCAAAGTGTTTAATGGCGGCTAAGAAGAAATACGTGTCGCTTAGTTTTCAGTCCACTATAACATATTGCAAAAGAAATGAAATCGGAGAGATCGACCTGGGACACTTTCATTGTCAGTCGTTCCCATTCGGCATAGATAGAGGTATGTACACCCTGGAGTACCGGTACCGCGTTGGCCATTCGTTCTACACTTTCAGTTTACAGGCGCAGGCGCCTGGACGACCTCGTCGCGCCCTGATCGATCTGCAAAATCCCAGCCGTGCACAAGCGCACGCATACATGCACGTTAAATCCACCCTCTCCGACCCCCCGCGGTTACCCTGGCGCCTGCACCACCTCCGACTTTCGGATGCCTATAGACTCCATGGGGTGGATGCATAGTGCCGGAGGGAACAGCTGGTGTACTGGGGGAGCGGAGCGGAGGGTGTAAGGTATTCTAATAAGACGATGTGCACGACACTCCACATGTGGACGCGGCATTGGATCACACGCGGTTCAAGTCGTAAAGAGTCGGGGGCGTAGAAACGGGGGCGGCGTGGTTACCCAGGCAATTTTTTACTCCGGTGAACAAAAAATTTTCTCTTTGTCAGCTGTTGTCGCCACAAATGTGGACGCTCTTATATCACTGATTTGTTACAACTATAGACTCGAATTCTTCGTTTTTCACTTGACTTTTCAACGAGCAAAAATTATTTACAACAGTCCAAATGCTCCAACGACTACTCGCCGAATATAATCTTGTTTTAATTATTTTTTGAATATTATCAATGGATTATACATACAGTATGTGTAATTGTTTCAGTCAAAAAAGGCACCTGCATCACCTGCACCAGCATCACTATCACTACGAGCAGCCACAGCAACAGCAACAGCAGCAGCAGCGTCAGGTTTATATTCAACAAGCCCAGAATCAGCAACAACAGCATCAGCAGCCAATGCAGCAGCAACAGCAACAGCAACAGCAGCAGCCACAGCCACAGCCACAGCAGCAGAATCATGGATCGTGGCACAGAGCCACGATAGCGTCATGACCGAGATCCAATTCGGATATCTTTAACCAGCTGCACCAGGGAAGCACTGAGTGCGGAAATCAGCGTCACCCCTAAGCCGGTTGTGCCGGACGATTTTACCTCGGCGAAGATGAAATTGCACGCATTTATTTTACACGTGTTGTAAAAATATATATCGTCTGCAATAACCGTGTCACGGTCAAAAGTATATGTATGTATGTATGTATATATACATACATACATACACACAATATAGACACACGTAATTTATGTGATCCGCACACGTGCGCAGACATTGTTTAATGTTTGACGAACGTTGCGGTCACCTCCATGTTTGCACTTAACATACGTGTACACATGCGTTTACTAATTGTACGCGTTTAACGCGCGTTCGTAACTTGTATTGCTGCATCCGTGGTGCCGTTGTGCGCTTGAACCTAGATATGTCTATGTATGATTAGTTTTAAATACGTAATACCTTGGCTGATGAATGCGCCGCGTGCAACGCGGCCTCCATAGCTGTTATTACAGCTAACGCTAAACCTGTGAAAATTATTATTTATTATATGAAAATGTTGTAAATAATGGCTATACAAGCTGCTGCTGCTGCTAACTACTACCATTATTGCTATAGATATAATATTACTGTAATCATTACTATAACGTACAAGAATCATGCTACCCCCTTTGACGAGATCAAGTGCGATCGCTAAACGCATCTGCATATGTATATGTATATTTACTTATACCATACATATAAATACAATACTACTAGGTTTAATATTTTAAGGAAATGTATGATATTTATAGGTGCTATACCATTGTTATTAAATTAGATATATTATACGATCTCTGTAGATAGATAATAGGTAGATAGACGGAAAGGAGGTGAATAATTTAAAAGAAAAGAGGGAAAAATATGTTAGATTTCAAAACTTAACGTGCAATCGTCAGCGCGTTTTACGTGTACCTAATTTAATATGTACTACCGTGAACAGCGCTTAAATCAAAAAGCAAATCGCTCCCTCATTTTCGGTATAAAAATTTGCCGAGATGTCAAGTGTAGTAGAGGCCAAGCCCTTCTCGATTGTTCGGTGATATTCATTGATTAATTAATTAATTCATTCATTCATTTAAATCGATCATTCAATTATTCTCTACAACGGATCCTGATCGACGCATCCCTAATATTATGCTGAGATCGTGGGGTTGAAATGTGATTGCATATTGTGAAAGAGTAAAATAATGAAAAGGAGAAGCCGTAAACCTGCGACATATATACGTGATACGAGTATATGATCTGTATCATATATACATATATATATATATATGACACATTACATACATACCTACATCGTATATACACGAGCGTTCGTATATACCTATATTATTTATTTATTGATTAGTTTTACGTAAAAAATCGTGATCTATTTGTTCGACCAAATTAACTGACGATCGATCAATTTTTAAAAAGTCGAATCGAGCACCGATTCACTCTCTCATCTGTAGGTTTCATTGTACCTATAAATTTATGTATAGTTCTCTTTTAAGAGTGATTACGAAAGTTGAACGAAAGAGAAAAAAAAAAAAGAAGTTATGATTTTGTTGATTCATTATTACTTATATATATTATATATATGAATATCAGAGTGATAAGATGTCTGTAAATATATGAGACCATTACAACGGTGATGATTCAGACGTACAATTATTATACCAATCTTCCTCTCACCCTCTTCCACTTTAATCTCATCATTTGATTGTTTTTTTTTTGTTTTTTTTTTTTTGTGAGCGCGACTAGGATATAAAATCAATTTCATCATCTCCTTCGAGAATGATTTTTCCAGAATCTCCAGCCCGGAGTTAGCCGGGGGGTTTCGGTCGATCGAAAAGAGATCTACATCGCGTATGATTCGACTCAAGGCAGGGCAGATCCCTACCGTATCTCGGGAGTAAAGATCCATGAAAAAAAGTCGCAACAAATACCGCCGGATGGAGTAACGCTTGCGATCCCATCCCGGGGATGAAAATGCACTAAACGGTGGCGGCGCGTGGCGGTTATTCGTGAAAGGAGGAGGCATGCGAGATCAATAAGGTGAGATTTTTCAGCGCAAAGAAACAGGTTAGCTTGCTCTGGGTATCCGAGTTCGAGTATAGAGAGAGCCGACGAGGTCTGGATCTGATTTTAACCCCCCGCCAAAAGCGGTACTTAAAACCGAAGAAACCTGAGATAGTTTCGCTGTGGGAAGATTAAATGTAAAAAATAACCGGGTGTACCCGGTGCCTGTAGAAACAAAAGAAAGCATAAACCCAGGTATAACGAATCAAAAGACTCGTCGAAAGGAAATAAAAACGTAGATCCGTTAAAGCACCAACTTTTATTTATACCCCGTGGTTAATAATTTCGTTTGCATATATAAAATTATTCCGCAACGCAACGCACCGCAACGCAACGCAACGCAAGCCAGCGAGCGAGCGAGAAACGTTCAAGAACCTCGGACACAGCAGCGCACACGAGAGCAGTGGCCATTTTGTGATGTGTTAGTATGCCTAGGTGCCAGTGCTTTGCGTGGTATGTAACAAAACGTGCGAGGCTCGCACACACTAAAATCCACGCACGCACACCGGGTCGGGGAACGGACCTCCTGGACGGGTTGACAATAGAAAGTTGGCTCCGTGACAGTGCGCCGCTGCTCCGCCGCTCAGCTCTGCTCTGCTCCAAAGCTCGGTTGCCTGTTTCTCTTTCGAGTAAAAGATACGAGCCAGTGTTTCGTTCGCGTACCGTGTCGTGCCGCCCGTCGTTCCCAAGTCGAGCCCAGTGTGCGTACGTAAACCGTATATACTCGAGAGTATAAATCACGTCTGGCGCTGTCACGGAATCCTCGAAATCGCGAAACGGCGTCGAAAACACGCCGTTGTAAAATAATATCAATCGACGAAGCAGGAGCAGCAGTAGTAGTAGCAGCAGCGGCGACGGCGGCGGTGATGATTTTTTCATTCGAAAAAACCGCATCGCGGATACTCTTATGCAGTGGAAAAGCTCGGTGAAAGTGTGTGTTGACATTTCACCAACGCTGGTGCGACAACCACAGCAGTGCGTTCATTCGTTCGTTCTCGTTCTCTTTTCATCGCTATTCCACCGCTCCGGAGTGTCCAGGTGATTGTGTGTGTGTGTGTGTACGTGTGTGTGTGTGTGTAGGAAAGGGAGAGGGCGGGAAGTCGAATGTGTAACAGCGTGTTGGTCACGCGTGGGAAAAATAGCAGAAAGAAAGATTGAATAAAAAATTTTAGAAAATTCTAGACGATAATTGAAAACACTATAAGACAATACTCCTACGTCTTTAAAATACAAGAGTAAAAAGAGAGAGAGAGAGAGAGAGAGAGAGAGGGAGGGAAATGATTATAATATCCGACAATAAGAATGCCGAAATAATAGTAGAGAACTACGTTACGACCGCGCAGATACGTCGAGTGTGTTGTACATATATACGTATGAGCGTGTGCAGTGTGTGACTGACTACACAGTGCAGAGTGTAGCGAGAAACGTCGGGGGTCACTAGCCTTTGGTGAGGCCGTGCTCCCGATACGCCAAAAATCTAAACTGCAATCTCTGCACTACTATTTTCACTGCTCTATAACACACCGCGAGTAGTCGGACCAGCACTACAATTCGTGTCTTATTCCCGTTCTCCCCCCTCCTCCACCTCCACCTCCTCCACCCCCCACCACCCCTTCGATCCATCTCATCAACCGCCCTTACATTCTGCTCCTGCTGCAGTTGCCAATTAATTCTTGCTGTTTACACTGCATACCAAACACACACACACACACACACACACACACTCGTAATTCGTTCTTAGATTGTTTCTAGTTTATATTGCAGTAGAAATTAATAACTAAGCTGTGGACTTTAAGCCGCATTGCCTTTAAAAAAAAAAAAAAAAAAAAAAAAACGATGAATTATAAAGAATTCACCGGTATAATAAATCGATGCGTTTAACGAAGAGAAGGAAACTCTGTGACATCGTTAAGCTTAATCATCGTTTAGCAGGCGCGTACACGAAAGTCATTCGAAACAGATTAGTTTTCATAACTAAACTCGGTACGTAATACTAATGTTCTCGTCATCCTTGTTAGCTACCTTACCTTACTAACAACAAGTATTACTCCTGTGATACTTTATGATTTGTGTTCCTGACGATGGTGCGGTGTAAAGTCTACGTCCTAACTTCTTATACGTATACTTATTACTATTAGCTACGTAACAAGTTGAACGCCGTCACCACGGCTGTACACACGCGTTACATTCTACAAGCACCTATATGTAATATGTATATCCTATACCCAACCGTGCTATAGTCCACCATACGTTCATCGGCATTGATAAACGCATATACTTATACTTGACGTTACATACATACATATTGTATATGTATACATGTTAAATCGCGCGGAGTGTTTTACTACGTACTACGAAATACGTTGCTACTCGGCTCGCGGATAGGATATCCATGCATGAAACACTTTCGCGTTCGTTATATTAAGTATCATAACTTTTATTTCACAAGGTGAATGGAAAGAAATCCCGTGATTTTATTAGACATTACAATTTATTACCAGAATGCGTGTCTAGGATAGTATTTTGTTGAATGAATTGCTATGTTTCGTTTCTCATCTCTATCTATAAACAAGAAAAAGGAACGATTGAACGAACGAACGAACGAACAAATTACCGATGCGAATGCTAGTTACGCATCAAATTGACCTTGTCAAGGATATTCCTTAGGAATTATATGTAGAATACACTCGGTTCTCTTTCCTTGCGCATGTGTGTCAGTATAAGTGTTACTTTAAAGTCGTTGTTCGCATCGGCGCGATTCAAAGTTGAAATAATTGTCGGTATAAACAAGACCGATATTACCAACCCGCGTGACCCTTTCACTTCACCCTCCGTTCTCCATACCATTCAATAGCTGCTTCCCTCTACGGTGAAGCTATGGAAGCTACCGCGTTTGAATGAAACTGCAGAGTAAAAGAAAGATAAAAAAATAAATATAGACATAATTGTCGAGTAATTGAATTTAGAAGGAATACATAACTCTTAGCGTGTCGCTTCTTATTCATTCTTATTTCAGTGGGGGTGGGGGGGGGGGGGGGGGGGGGGGGGGGATTACTGCGTCGTTGACAAAAAAGAAAAGGAAAGAAAAAAAAAACACCTTTACTGCAATCTTTGCATTTTATAATTAAGCTACTTGCGTTAGGTACAATTATATATAAAACGAGAGCCTCTCGACTCTTTGGTAGTATAAAACGTTGAAATAGTAATAACTAAATTCCAGTGTTCGTACCTGTGCAGTTTCAAGAAATTCGGGCTGCAGTGTCGCCAGTTTCGCCAGTGATGACACCTCCAAAGTGCTAACAAGAAGTGGTGAACGTGATTTTAAACACTGAACTGAACTATACCGCACAGCGCAACACGGGATATAAAGACAAGTAAATTATATGCGATTGCCGCGATTCTCTGCGCAACAGGTTCCCGGAATAATGAATGTTTGTAATACGATACCGTCCGCGCTCTCGGAGCCGAACTATTCGAGTTACTGCGAAGTGTAGCAGTCGGAGAAAAGTAAGCATTGATACAGACGACTTGTCGTTGCGATCGACAATTCGTTTCAGCAGCTGCTGATACTCGATCTACTGCAATTGCAGTTATGGCGGAGATTACCAGGACAACTGATTCCGCGTCGTCACTCGCCAACGGTTGTCCGACCGATAACACCGTCGATTCGACGCCGTCTTTGATCGGTGCGAAAACTACCGGCGGCGAACTGAACTCTCCCAGAGTTGAAGAGAATGAAGAAGAGGAGGAAGAAGAAGAAGAAGAAGAAGAGGCGGAAAGAGAATCTCCGCCGGAAAATGAGACGCAATGTAGCAGCAAGATAATCGAGGTCATCACCGCGTCACCTCGAACATCCGAGACTTCTCCAAAGGTCGATGAAACGTCGAATCCGCGGAATACGGAACCGGAAACGGAAGCGGTGAAGAACCGACTATCGCCGGCGGTAGGGGAACCGCGGAAGCCGGAAGTTGTCGAAGAGACTTTGAAACCGGATGATTTTAGAGAGTCGAAGAACGCGGAAGTCCTGGAGGAGGCAGATGAGCTAGAATTGGAAGCTCCTGATCCTTCCGAGTTGACGTTTAACGACAAGGAGGTCGGTGGAGACGGAGCGACGCGGGTCGTCGATCCGGAGGAAAAGACGGACGAGGAAAGGGATGCTGATGATAAAACAGAAGCGGAGAAATCAACTGCGGATATCGTCAACGATGTGCCGCGTGTGAGTAAAGATGTCGATCGAAACGATCGGGAAGAGGAAGAAGTCGAGGACGATGAGGAGGAGGAGGAGGAGGAGGAAATGGACGAGGAGGAGGAAGAGGAAGAGGAGGATGAGGAGGACGACGACGAGAACGAGAACGAGAACGAGAACGAGAACGAGCAGCTCGAACTCGGAATCGTCGGTCCGCCAACGGCTGTAAGCGAGTTGATAAACGAGGAGGAGTTGCGATGCGGAGAGTCCGTGCTGGTCCCCGAGGGTGGCGACGGCCGGCCCGAAAGTGTTCAGGATCACGTAGCCGAGTGGGTTCAGAATTCGGCTAACAGTAAAATCGACGAGCTGACGATCGAGGGGGAGGACGAAGACGAGACTGAGAACGATAACGATCAGGATCGGCTCGAGATCGACGCCGAGGACGAGGACCTTGGTACCCCAAGGGACGCCGAGGAGAGCCATGAGAAGACGGTCGAGCCATCGTCTACCAGAAAGTCGAAGAGGGTCGTCAGCAACATTATAAAAAGGAGCATCAAGTGGTGAGTTGAAATGAAACTGAAATTGAAACCGAAAATCTGTGACTTGACTAATTGTAAAAGAATCATATTATGTGTATATAGGTAGGTGTAACCTGTGTAACATACTCGTTGGATAATTGGTAGCGTTAAACAACGCTAATTAAGACCCAAAAATTCATTACTATACATACATATATATATACCTTTCCGAAACACTGTAGATCATTAGGCGTGCAGACCGTGGTGTTGTGTATCGATCATGTGTGCTGACGATATGAAGTGGTCAGTGAGTCTCACGTCTCTCCCAATCGTCGCACTTTGACCCTCTTTATTTATTGTATACGTACGGCGTATCGTCGTTACGATGGTGCCGATGCGCATGCATGGATGTGAGTGAGTATCGAATGCCCGATGACTGTTCCTGTTTCCTACGTGCGCAAACGACGCCCCTCTGCCATCGGACCTCAGGGGCCGGCCCGTCTTATCTTCACCACTGCGAGACGACTGACGTGGTATATATATTTATATATATATACATACATATATATATATAGAGTGGGATAAGCGTCCCGGACGAAACGCACTGGTATATATCTATAATAATAGAGTAGGTATACTATAGTGCGGAGATTGTGTGCGAGCAAACATTCATTAACGATGACGATGACTACGACGACGACGACGACAAGGAGGAGGACGAGGGCGACGTGCGTGATGCAGGAGGCGGCGAAGACGACCGGGAAAAGGCAAACATTGACACGTGATGATAAGCCTGCGGGGCGCCCTTCTCTCCTCGTCGATAACTTAATGCGCGCGCATCTCGCCGCCTGCGCCCAATTCCAACCGACCTCTGCGACCCTGGGCCCCTGACGCGTCTCCCTGACCGAAGACTACCGGCGACCCGAAAGAACCTCGAATCTTGGCTTACTCGCGATCGGCGGATCCAAGATAGATAAAGATCAGTCCTCGAGATAAAACCGCACGTCAGTGACTGATGATCTCTCGGTAGAGAGAGAGAGAGAGAAAAAGATTGCTGGAAATTTCAGATGCGCGGTATAACTAACTATTCAATGCTCATAGATGTTTATATCGTATTTTATCAGCTTCTCCATTTTTTTTTTTTTTTTTTTGGAGTAATTTGGTAGCGCAGTTTTCTTTCTTTCTTTACGCCATTACGGTGCATGATGATGATGATGATGATTCACCACGATGTGGTCCTACTTCTCGTATGTTGTAATATGTTATAGAATCTTAGTATTACATATATATATATATATATATATATATATATATATATATATATATATATATATATATATATATATATATATATATATATATATATATATATATATATATATATATATATACATATACATGTGTGTAGTCCAGGTTTTTAGGTCGGGATATACTTTTTCTTGCACAATCAGTCGGATTTCATATGACATTAAATATTTTTAAGCAATATTATTAACGAAGCTGCGTGTACCGGAATCAATAATGACGACAGGTAATACAATTTCTTGAAACGTGCGATGGAACCATGTTACCGGTTCTACCACGATCGGAACTATTCTGAATTCGTAAATTATAGGAGCGATAAACTAACGCTCTGTATACTAGTGAACCGTGTGTATAAATGTCGTGACTCACAGCAACGCGGCTTAGACGCCATTTTGTCCTGTACGAAATGGTTCAATCCGTATAATACATGAATAATATACTGTTTTTACAGAAATAGGATGAAGATTGAAACAGTTCATGAAAGTGATTTTATATACGTATCTTCTTTCGTCGGTGGTTTCGTTTCGTGAAAAAATTGTGTTACGTATCTATATGAGATTTGAATTATCGCTAGAAAACTCTTAACTCAAAGATATACCGACGAGTGACACTGAGAAGAAAAAAAGTTCCTTCAAGTTTTCAGTTTTACTAATTCTAGTACTGTGATCGCCAAAAAAAAAAAAAAAAATCGATAAATCAACGATTCATCTCACAGATTCATTACGAATCTACTAAATCTACGGTAGCAGCAATTCTTCTTTTTTTCCAAAGTCATCGTCGACGTTATCAACGAGCGGAACGTGTTTCCAAAATTCTGTAAAGTGCCTCGAGTCTGGCACCAATACCGTTCGCTACCATAATAGATTACCACCACTGTGCAGGGCCATAACGAACGAACAAAGGATCGAGATCCCCGGGGGTCGTTGGGGCCGAGGATTCCCACCGTGCAAAGGCCGAAGGCTGCTGCTCGTCGTCTATGCCTTATACCTGCGGACGGTGTCCCGTATGGACGCAGGAGTACGAGGCGAACCCGAATAGCCGCGCGGGCTGTGGAAGAAGGCACGCGGAATATCTCTGCTCGAGCGAAGGTATTATACGCAGTGTGTACCGCAATCGCCACCATCCTCCTCTTCGCCCCTAGGGGTATTAGGTACCGCTCTTTCGGCGCCATCGGGTGCAGGTATAGAGACCGCCGCCGTTCGTTCTCTCAAGGACCCTGCCATGCATGCGGACTCCGTGAAACACCGTTCCCTTGACAAATATATTCCAATGGAAAAACCAGGCTCCCAGGTTCAAGCTCTCCCTGCACAAGGAATTTCGAAGGGACCCGGTTAATCCAGGTACCGGGAACCAGGTCGTATATCGGTAACCCAAAGTCGCCGCGTTCACGGGTGCAATTGATCCAATCGATTCCATTCGCTCGTTGGAAACGCGTCCCGTTATGATTTTCTTCAATCTTCCGCTCTCTTTTTCTCTGTTGTATTCTTCATGGTCTTCATTCTCATCTTCATCCTCTACACATTTAATTATAATTCTTGGCGCAGAAGAAGGTCGGATAGGGCTTCCGCCACCGTCGTACTTATATGTATAATGCAAGAATGACGTAAAAGCGGTTCGATTCTTCCCCACTATGTTCTCGTTGGGTTACACGCGGTGCAATGCAACCTGAATTCGGTACGTTGCACCGTCAAGGGTGCAGTCGGTTCTCGGTCCCGTTGTTCGGGGTGGTGCTTCTCAACCTCTCGCGTCTTTCTTTTCTTCTTTCTACCTCTACCACTATCTCTCTCTTTTCTTTTTCCTCCGTAGCAACGACACGAAGATGAGAGCGATGGTTGGACAGAGGGGTGTTCATCCCTCGCCCGGGGGTCGAGGGATGAACCTGAAACGCGTCGCGTAGTCGTCGCTGCGGTAGCCGCCACACTCGTACACGACGTGCAGCAGTAAGAAGGGGTGGCAGCAGTTCAGGCAGGCAGGCAGGCAGGCAGGCAGCGGGTATTGATCCTTTGAGGGTGACGCTGCTGCGGCCGTCATGACGGAGAGGGGCGCAGGACGAACGAACGAACCAACTCTAGCCGAGAGGGCAGCGACGTGTCGGTCGACGGTGGTCCTCGCGACCTAACCGGAGAACGAACAAGGATCCGGATGGTTCCTCCTGGAGTAGGATGGTACCTCCACGTGAGGTACCCTTGCACTTCCGGTGCACGTGGCGGAGTACGATGCTCTTTATCCCGACGACGAAGAGATCGGTTTTCCTACTTGACGACGTTGTCTCTTTTTCTTTCTCATCTACTTTTCTTTCTTTCTCTCCCCCTCTCTCTTACTCTCTAGTCTGCACAGGCTGTTGCGTGGTCTTTGCGGGTGTCGAGTTACGCTGGCGAGCGATCAGAGGGCGGTAGGAGAAGGAGGAGGGAAAGGAGACTGGATGGAGGGGATGGAACGCCCGGCCACCGTTCTCCAGCTGCGTTTCGCTCCGTAACCCCGATCACGACGACGACGACAACGATCTTTGCCGCGGGTTGAGAACTCGATGGGCTCCGGTTCCCTCGTCCTGAAGCGAGGCACCACCATCCTTGAAACACAAACGTTAACGCGTTGCGTGATTCCCGTGGTGATCCGGGCGGCGGAGGCTGAACGGCACATACGTACAGGCTGCCGGACCGGAAGTCGCTCCGTCTTTATCACCCGCAGGGCCTCCGTTAGCTCTCCTCTCCTCCTCTCCTCTTCTCTGGACGGTGCCACACGCTTTGGACACTACAGAGTTGCGTGCGTGCGTGTGCACGCTTCGTATCTCTCGCTCTCTCGCTTCGCACACAAAGGTCTTTCCTGTACCGCCTACCCGGTTGCGGTTCGCTATCGCGACGAACCAGCCCGAACCTGCCACGCCGTTCAGCTCCTAATCGCATGGACGGAGAAAAAAAAAAAATATACACACAACATACATCGCTCGAGATTTTTGGTGTCTGCACAACGAGGCAAGGGTGGGTCCAAGGTCGTGTTTGAACGCTCAGTCATATCGACATCCTCTCAGGTCTCTTTCTATATACCGACGTTTCAAGGCGCGTCAAACATCGAACACGTTACATCGTGTCACAGCAACACGCTTTATACATGTAGTTAGTTTGCTACGTAGGTAAAACATCCTTCTCGTTTCGCCCTTTAGCGCGGGTTCAACGGACCTCATCGTGCAGAGTAACAACGTCGAAATAGGATAGCCGAAGAAGGGAGAGAACTGGGCTTGGTAGCGCTGGTCTAAAAGCCCGAGGTAACAGAGAGACTAGGAGGAGGACCACCGGCTGGATGGAGGGGAAACCGGCAAACTCTCCGGGGGTGGAGAACCCCTCTATAGGAGGACTTATTGGTCTCTCGTACGTCCGTCCTCCCCGCTCTCACAACTCTCTATCTCTCTCACCGTCGCCCTTTCCCTTCCCTTCCCTTCCCTTCCCTTCCCTTCCCTTCGCGTCCCTTCGTTTCGCTTCTCCCTCGTTCTCACACGCCGTCTATATCTCTCTTTTCCTCTCCTCTACCCCGCCGCAGCGGTACCAACACAATGACTCTCGAAGCAGCAGCAGCGGCACCGGCATCAGCACCAGCACCAGCAGAAGCGGCGAACCCCAAATTTGTACATGTATAGGTGCAGCAGTCCACGCACCGGGACACGATGCACGCAGCTGCTTCCCCTGCTGCCGACCTACCGGCCGGCATCGGCCTCAGTGGCACCAGCAGCAGCAGCAGCAGCAGCAGCAGCAGCAGCAGCAGCACCAGCTACGTCATAGGAGACCAACAAGGACCACCGGAGACCGTAGAGGCATCGCACATCGCATCGCGTCGGCTTCGCTTCGCCACCAGCCTTCTTTCCCGCCTCGAGTTCTCCGTCAGCCCCTCTGTTGGTTGCGCGTCGCGACGCGGCGTGGTTTCCTCTGCTTCCTTCGCCGCCTCGATCCCTCGCTCTTCGCCCCGCGCCTCCCGCTTCGCTCGCCTGCCTGCCTGCCTGCCTGCCTGCCTGCCAGCCTGCCAGCCTGACTCGCTTGCTCGCTCGCTCTCCCCGTCATCTTGGTGTTCGGCACAGGCCAGTCGCGACGTGCGTCACCCAGGAACGGATGAGCAGAGGCCGTGCACTCTTCGCTCGCTCGCTCCTAAGCTGCTTCCTTCGTCGTCACCGGACAGACGACGACACCTCGGGGTCATCAGGCGTTTATTCCGTTCGACAGCGGCACTGTGTGTCCAACCGGCATCCAGGAGGAGGAGGAGGAGTAGGAGGAGGTGAAGGACGAGGAGGAGGAGGGGGAGGAAAACAACGACCGGCAACCACCACGCGCCCCGAAAGATACGGAGAACCAGGCCGACCCGGTACTGCCGCTGGTGCTGCTGTTGCTGTTGCCTCGCCTCGCCTCGCCTCGCATCGACAGTTCTTCGCTTCGCGAGAAACTGTAATAACTACCGACTGTCGCGGTCGGGTCGGGTCTGGTCTGGTGCCTGCCACAAGACGACGCCGCCATTCCACTTTAAGTCTCGTTGTTATTGGCAGATGCGCGACGAGGGCCAACGAGAACGATATACAGTGTGCCGTAACCAGCTACGGTTGTGAACCGCCTTTCATCCGTATCACGCGATCCCAGTTGCCCAGTTCCGTTGGTTCCACCTACTACCACTACTACTGATCATCCATCACTATATTCCTACCTCTGGAGTCGAGGCTTATTGTTGTTTTCTTACTTCACCTCGCCTCACCTCTCGCGTGGAAGTTGTTTCATCGGTGATTATCATACGTGAAAAGTGTAGATGATTATACGTGTACTTTATCATCATCAACATTGTCATTCTCGTGGTCTTTTGTGTTTGGCGAACCTCGTCAGCCACCCTCCACGGTTCAACGGTGTTTGTGTTCCCCCTATCGGTCGACTCTCGAGTCGCAATACTCGTCGGTGGTTTCACATCGTCATCAACATCGTCATCCTCGATCATGGTCGACGTGGTTCAAAGGTTTGGTTAAACCAAGGAAAGGCGACGATACCAATGATAATAATATTAAACCCCAGTGGATGGAGGAGTTTCATGTAATTAAACAAAGGCTAGGGCGAACTTAACCGATAAGATAATATCGCCGTGCATGGTCGGTCGTTCGGTCTCTGCGATCGAGCCGACGACGTGTTCACCGGTGGGTTTCGTGATACTTACAAATCGCGTACCCAAACACGCTTAGAAGTGGAATTGGAACTATGAACGCCGCGGCGATTGAGGCAAGCGTCCTTGTTCTCGATAAAAATTTCGCTGGAAGGTTGTCGTCGCAGGTAACTGTTAACGTGCCGAGCGTTCGTCTTCCTCGTCGTAGCGACGAAAGTGCAACGGCGTGAACGACGCCTCGTTAATGAGATCAAAGAGACGGTGAGAGAGCTACGTTGAGAAACTAAGACAGAGACAAAAACAGAGAGAGAGATAGAGAGAACGAGAGAGCGCCGATACCCGTAGTAGACAGTGGTGCAAAGGATAAAACTGTGTCGTTGCGTAATAATAAAAAGATAAAGAGAGAAATAAGAAAAGGAGGAATAAAGATGCCGCAATGCGCCGTTGCAACGTGTCGCAACAGCCACCGAAGGACCCGGGGTCGTCGTATCCGTTACCATCGATTCCCCCAGCTACCGGAAGTCCGTTCCCGTTGGGTCCGCGCCTGCGGTCGGGTTCCGCTGTCGAACGGCAATGCACCGTTCAACATACAGACGGCCAGGATATGCTCTCTCCACTTCACCAACGACTCGTACGAGAAGGACGTCGAGCACATGGTGCTCGGTCTTCCGGCACGAAGTAGGCTGCGAAGGGGTGCCGTCCCGACCATATGCGTACCGGTTTCGGTCCAGCCGGTAACAAAGATGCTGGTCGAGGACGCTAAGCGATCGCTTCTCAAGGTCCCTCCTCCCCCCCAAACCAACCATATTCGCAACGATCGCAAAACCTCGACCAATACCGATATCCCGATCAAAGACGACGAGGACGACGATGAGGACGAGGAGGAAAAGGACGACGACGTCGTTGTCCGGGATTACAAAAAGAAATCACCTGCATCCGGTGGTCGGTTAAACAAAGCTGCTGTAACGTCGGCTATTAATGTGATCGCCGCAGCCGGTGAACAGAAAATGGCGGGAATCGACGTCCTACTCGCTCTAGGACTTAAACCAGCCCCGCGGTGAGTCAGCGCTCAGGTCGCCCTTTTCACCCCCCTACCCCTCCTTATTCACTATCCTCCCTTTCCCCTGTCGTCGCTCTCCTCTGCACCCCCCCCCCCTGCGCCGCTCTTTCTTGGTGGTAATCTCGTTCCGAATTTCTCCCTATACGCGTTGTCCTGTGCCTTCCTCGGGCTCCTTCTTTCCCTTTCTATTCGTCCTTTCCTATTCCCTATCTCGCTCTAATTATCTCCCTTCCTCACTCAGTCACTCACTCGGTTACTCGTATACCCACCCCTCAACGGTGATCTGTATCTACCTTTCTCTTTCTTACTCTTTTTTCCATACTTTTTCCGCACATTATGCGTGAATCTTAATCTATATCGTTATGCAGGGATGCAACGTGCACGCAGGCACGTGTGCTTTATGGTATATTTACTCGTTCATGAGTTTTACATGGATTTAAGTTAGGCGTATTCGTGAATATCGTGTAGTTTGAGGTTATTTCCGATGTACGAAATCACTTTGAGAATATTATGATCTTTGCGACATCCTCGGGCTCTTTTCAACTTTTAATATTTACCATTAGCACGAAAACAACACGCACTGGTTGCGGTCGCTATGCGAAAATATCTAAAACATTGTATGGGTAGAACTGTATGGTTTCCATTTACCGTCATTATTATTATTATTATTATTATTATCATCATCGTCGTATTTGACGGCGGCGCTGTAAGAAGATTCTTAGAAAATACGATGCGATGAGCTCCTTCGTCTAATCACATGCAAGCCGATCTTACCATGATGATATACCACGGATTGGTATCAGATATTATTACGTTGTTACCACTACCTAAAAATATAATATGTGTTTAATATATATACCTATATAGATATTGTAGTAGCAATTACTAGTTATCGCAATAGTGTAAATTAGTAGGTTGAGTAAACAGATTATCGACGTTGTTAGCAGATGATGATAATGATGCAACTAATATACGCATACGATTGTATAAGCAACAAACTTCCCCACAGCATACCTATATACACATGTATACGAACAAGTATTAATATTTTATAGAAACAGTTTTTCAACATACAAATCCTGATTCTCAAAGTTTCTAGTTACAATATCGTGTAATTAATTTTATTGATAATTACCCTTATTTTCACAGTCTGAATAAAATGCACGCCATGGATACGTCCGGGATCGGGAAAGGTGGCGTGGGCAGCGAGAAGGTGGCTAAAAAGGGTGAGAAAATAGTACAGGAGAGACGATCAGAGAAGACGACGCCGATGGATAGCAAAACTTTGGTGAAGGAGCAGCAGCGCAGGAGCGTGGGGTTGGGGATCGTCGACGCGGAGTCGACGGCTACGGCCCCACCGGTTTCGCATCAGCGGAATCATCGCGATCGTAAAAATCACCAGAACCATACGAATCATCGTAGAAACGGCGGCGAACCGCCCGCTGATCCAGCGAGGAATTACACCGTGAAAAAGGAGCCGACATCGGAACCGGAAACCGACCTGGAACATGAGAGGGACGCCCTACCGGAGCTGAGGAAACGGACCGGGTCGAACAATCCGACTAAGAATCTCAAGCCTGAAAGGGAGTCGAAAAAACGACGCTCCACCGACGAGATTACGCAAAATTCTAACGGTAGTTCGAAACGAGCCTGCCTAGAACAGAGGGAGGAACTCATTTCGTCTATCGTTGGTGGCGATAAAATTACCACCGAAGAACTTGCCGTCAGGGCTGAACAGCTGCGCGCGGAGTTACAGGTGATATTTTTTTTTCTATCTATCTCTCTCTGATTTTTTGTTTAAATTTATTTATTTATTTTTTTTTTTATCGTGAACAAGTTTTCTTCTCAGTTTCGTAACTTGGTTACGCGCGGACTTTTTACATACCTTGTGAAGTTGGTGTAAAAGTTTTTTATCTATTGATTAGAAGTGGAGAATAAGATAGTAAATCGACATTGTAAACAAATTTTCTATTTTTCCTCCCTAATTCTAAGTGTCCCGATTTTTGTCTTGTTCATAAATCGTCCCCTAAGTCATGCTACTTTGAAGGTATCTCACAGCTGTTTTAAGTGTTTGCACGTAATCTGAAAACTGGGTTCGCATATTTTGACCAGGCCTTAGACCAGCTGGCACGTGACAAGGAGAAGGAATGGAACGAGATTCTTAGTATGAGAAAGTTGAAGGAAGAGGCCTATCTGAGGATCGAACGAAGGCGGCAGGTCGTTGGTTTTATGGAAGGTAACAGTTGCCAGCTTAACGAGTCCTCGTCCGTACTACCGGCTGGGAGTCTTTCGCTGGAACAGGAGTGGGACAACGCGAAAGAGAAAAGTAACTCGACTGAGGCGACCTTAAGCGACAAGAGTACGTCGAGGCCGCAGGTGAGAGAGAGAGCGAGAGAGAAATATTTGAATTTATATTTATTCGCGAATATATAGCTGGAATGAATTTCACGATCAAAATGGGCTCGCCATTTTCGCGAGTAATCTTATCATCGTCATTTTTTAACATATGTATACGTGTGTCAACAGGTGACGTCGAAGCAAAACGAAAACGGACAAAAGGAGTCGTCGGACGGCGGACAAAATTCGGAGAACAGGCAAATCGGAGAAGGTCGACAGGGTCCCATGGTCGACGTGCGAACAATCATCGCCGATTACAGGCTTCGGCATCCCGAAACTGTGCCTCGAAGGTACGCGAATCGCGAGGCAGGGAACCGTCTTCGGTATCATTAGCCCAAACGCGCATATAACTTGTCGTAGAAAGAGTTCAAGATGATGCATAGGAATGCTGTGTTTTCGAATAATTCTCAAACTGCGACAGTTGACGCTTGTTCGTTAACAGTTTTGACGATGAAATTCTACAGGGAATAGTGTGAGAATTGTGCTGAATGTATTCTTTCGAATATGAGAAACGCAATTCTTGAATTCAATACGAAAAAAAAGATCAATATCACGTCAAGTTTAACGAAGAAATTCGAAAACTGCGGTTTAGAGAGGCAAGATTATTCACTTTTCCTTATTCCAGAAGTCGGCGAATGAGAAATTCTGTTAATGTCGGTCTGGGCGCTGGAGGTGCGGTCGTTGAGACGACCCAGATTGGAGCCGATTCTCGACCTTCGAGCACGGATTCTTGCAAGAGCAGTTCAAACCCAACTGATCCTAGCAATTCTATGAGCTTTAAAGACGTTCTAGTACAGTTTGCGAAGCTAAGCCAGCAGCAAGGTAATTTACCTCGTCATTTTTCACACAATTTGAAATTTTACACAAACTTCGGCAGTATGCTAGACATAATAATTTCTTGATACTTGCTATTTCAGGGGAAGCGGTTAAAACGCCACAGAATTATCCAGACGTGACACTTCATCCTGTATTACCGACTCCGGCTCCGCCCCAAGCGGCTGCGGTACAGCAAACCGGGTCTTTGCTTCACGGTATTTTGACTAAATCCCAAACCGCGCGGCCAACGACGTTTTCGCCAACGTTGGCGAGACTACTAACCGCACCTGAAAGAGACAGATGCAACCCCATAGCTACATCCACACCTCAACAGCAGACCGCTGCTACGCAGCATTTACTACAAGCCTACCAGGGGACCAATCCTGTTTCCATCAGCGACCTTTTATCTTCTTCAAAAGTGAGCACGGGAGAAAATTTTTCTTTACGACGTTGAGTGATGTTTGGTAGTGGCAATTCCCCCCAGTTTTATGTTTTTCCTCTGCATTTCTCACAAAGCTTAGTCAGAAGGATCAATCCAAACTTCGGAAATTCGAATAAACTGGCAGAAGTCAAGTAGCTCACTTGAAAATTGAAAATTTACAGTATTGTGTTGGTATTGTTTTTTTCTAAATCACGGCTAATTTGTTACGGCTGGTATTGTTTTCCAAATAGCAATCCGCACAAAATTTTGATCGCCTTGTGATTTGCAATCGTTTGATAATATCTTTTCATACATTGTTCATACAATTTTTAAAAAGTTAATTACTGGTTTAGAAAATATTAATAATTCTAGAAATTTCGTCAGTAAAAGTTTGTGAAAGCCCGGAATACCCTATCCTAATATTCTCTACGTATCTGTGTAGAAGTGGAATTACACGTTCCGGGCCCACTGCTTCAATCCATGCATTCGTAAAATAGTTACGAGTAGCAAACACTACGGTTATTTCTTTCCTCCTTCCCAAGGTTTTTTAATTCCCTTTCACATGGGTTCCTAACTCACAAGATTAACGTAAATTCGTTTCAGGCACGGACGGAAATAACAATAACGCCTGTGGTTAACACCCCGATCGTTCAGTCTCATTCGAACAGCCTTATTCACGTGGTAAGCCACAGCTATTTATTCATTTTCCTAGATATTAAAAAAAAAAAAAAATCATCCCCATTCTCAAACACAGTTAAGTGAGGATTATCTAGGGATAGATATACACGTATTAAGATGACCCAATAAATAAAAAATTGTCGGCTTAAATCCATTCTTCAAAGATTTCGGACTGAATCGAATATATAAGAACTTATTTGGATAAAATTTAGTCCGGAATCTGTTGTTGAACCGCATTCAGTCGTTTGTTTTTATTTAGTGGGTTATATGAAATGTTTACCGGTTTGTGATTTTTTTTTCCTACAATTATTACAGGAAGACGTAGAGGAGGAAACGACGGTAATCGAAGAAAGAAGCCGATCGACAAATGCCAGGGACGACAGTCCACCGCGTTGTCAAGGGTGCCAAGATCGGGCCGCGCAATTTGTCTGCGCGGGTTGCGGTAACCAGTGGTACTGCAGTCGAGAGTGTCAGGTAATTATAACTTATACCGTCATAGTACTCAGGATAAACTTGTCGTAAATGGATCTTGTAACGATTAAGAAAAATTATTTTACCGATTGCAGGTATCCGCGTGGGACGAGCATTCCGAGGTCTGCTCTGGGTAGATATAATGAGGAAGGAGGTGAATTTCGGAGCCGAATCGGTATTACCAAAACGAGAATTTTCAGAAGCAAAAGTAAGAGTAACGGAGAAAAATGGAAAGAAAAAAAGAAAAAAAAAAAGAAAAGAAAACGACGAATCGAAAATGAATCTAGTCACGAGGAGGACACCAAGAAGGGGAGGAAAGGGGACACAGGAATATTACCTATATTTTTTACCCATTTCACAATAATTAAAAAAAAAAGAAAAAAGAAAGAAGAATGAAAGAAAATAACATGTAGACGAATAATTCCTACTCGCAAAGAATAATTGACTGTCAGATCGTTATACCGTGATTATAAGAATTTAAAGAACGTTTGTTAAATTAATTATTGATGGTCATTGCAACACGTGTTCTCGCGAGCAACCGAACGATTTTCGCTGTACAGTTTCGTACAATTGGTCAATTTTTTTTTATCTTCTTTTTTAAATTCAAATGCACATTGCGGTGAGAACAAGACACCCGATACATATATTGATAATGTACTCGATTAAATTTAGATAGGTGAAAAATTCGAATAACATTGAAAACAAATATATTATCGAAAACCAATCGATAATTATATAAGTATGCAAGAGGGCACAAAACTTAAGGACCTGAAACAAAGAGTCTTTACTATGGTGAAATCTGTTAATAACAGATTTTATGAAAAAAATTCCGCCTGTTAATATCTGTGTCAAAGAAACGTCAGAATATATGACGAAGCCTATATTGTCTGTGTGTTAACAAACGTTTTTAAAATTTGACTGGTATATATATTTCTTATCGAGCGATGTATCCTCCTAACTTGTGCGCGGCGTATCAGCTTGTAAACAGCTTATGTATTTACAGAAAGACGGAAGAAAAAAAAAATTAATAACGCTCGACCGACGTGTACAATACCTACATACGTATAACGCGCATATAACTATTTTATACAATATTTGTTACCATCGTGTAAATTAGAATTGAAAGAAAAAACAATATTAGACTTAAACTAGAAGTGTAAGATGTTTTTTCCGTTTCGTTTCCTGTAATTTAGTTCATAATATGTATGTATTCCGTATCAATCTCAATTTTTTGTTTTTGTTACTATAGTTAGTCCCAGGTTTATTTTATTTTTTTCCCCCAAAAAATCCAAAAAATAATCTGTAGCTAAAAAGTTCCTACAGGTAAAAATCTACGTTATATTTTAACCGTTTTAAGATCAAATGAAATAAATAATAATTTCTATTGTACTATTTGTATATGAAGTTTATCCGCCCCTAATCCCAGAACATAAAGTCACAAACGGACCCACTATCATGGATGAAAGTGGCCATTTTCTTCAATTCGCTTTCTTTCTCGTTGGAAGTAAATTGGACTGTAATTACCAATCCGTTAAAAAAACAGTTGGTCGGAAATTTTGTGGATTACACAAAATCATTGGAAGTAAAGATTCTCAGGAATTTGAGGGTACGACATGATGGTGTAAATGGATATCTGAAAGAACTGAGGCAGTAGAAAAAGATGCAAGGGCAACCTTTTTAGGGCTGCTGTTATTATTAATATTGAAAATATGATTCAAGTCACGCCGATAACGTTGATTAGAATTTGCGCTATGGGCTAGCAGGTTGTAGCAGTGCTTGGAGTGTGGATCCTTGTAAGTATTCTCGTGTCTAACCGAGGCACTTGAAGTTCGACATGTAGCCAAACAAACTTGAAATCGATCAAGAGTTCGCAATCGGTGACGCATCACGTTTTCCTCTGTCTTTTTTGTTTTGCGATTCTGATCATAAGCAGATTTCACGTCTGGTTCATTTGCCTACAGAAAAATCCCCAAAAAAAAAAGTAAAGTAAGATTGTTAACTGAGTTTGAAAAGTTTTCAAACTACACATACCTTTCCTGGGCGTAAACAACATGACACGCAGTATTCAAAGACTGCGCAACATCCTTCAGGATTGCAGGTTTGGCAACTATGACGCTCTCGTTTAACTAACGTCTGTATGTTTGTATCAGATCCTTCTGTTTTATCATTTGCAATAGATATCTCTTCCGGACAACATCCTGATGGCAGAACTTCACCTCTGGTACACACAAGTCCATGTTCATCAACAATCAGCGCTTTGCCCTGCGAAATTTCAATCACATTGATTAAATGGTTCGAAAATATCTCTGCATATCTTCGTTACCTGTATAGAATTTCGGCAAGTATTTCGTACTGGACGACTGCCGTTAAGAGCAGACGTCGCCTCTTCGTCGAGGTCAATGTCTTCGTTTAGTACTTGCATTTCCCAGAGGTATGGTTTGTCAGTCGAAAAATATAGCTGATCATCATCGGCGTCGCTCTCTATCAGAGCTCCTTTCTTCAAAGAGGAAACAAACATGCAGAATTGGTAGTAAATTGTTGATGTTTGTTCAAGTATCATCAAGCAAATACATTTACATTTCTTTTTTCTAAATGTATAATGCGAATGCGTAATTGTATATATATATCTATATGTATATATCTGTCTATCTCTCTCTTAATAAGGCTTATCATGACATGCATACGAATTGTTATTTTTAGAAGTTTCGTCACTTGTAAATTCTGTCTTTACCACCGATAAATGTACAATTAAATAAAAAATGTTTACCTCATGCTGGAATAAACTCAGTGCACAGTAAGTTAGAGAAACCGCAAATATGACACCAAGAACAAGACGACGTCTTAACAGTCTGACCAATGTCGTCCAACTTGGCATTATTTAGGCTTTTGCTGTTGAATATTTCGTCGCAGGTTTAGTTTCAATTTTTAGGTTTCCGTATTCCAAGGCATTCAGATCTTGACGAGGTATGATTTATTTTTAAACTTCATAGTAACCTACAAAGCATCA
Organism: Diprion similis; assembly: GCF_021155765.1. Taxonomy (NCBI): domain Eukaryota; kingdom Metazoa; phylum Arthropoda; class Insecta; order Hymenoptera; family Diprionidae; genus Diprion; species Diprion similis. Next base: position 924,320 of record NC_060113.1, on the reverse strand, counting down.
AACCGCGGTTCCACTGCGACACCATGTCAACAATCGAGGATTATAAATCATTAATGAGTGCAATGTGCGTGCAAATCACTGATCTCTATCTACTAACTGGATGCGATATTCCGTGTTATTTTCTTGTGACAAATTCATCTATGAGGCGGCCATGCTGTATGCAATCAATTGTCAAATGCCGCGGGAAGTTTAAATAATCAGCGAAATAGTTTCGTGGAAACTGTGGAAACTGCTTGAAATTATATAGTATTGAGAATATTACACTTTTAATCATACTTACTACGAAATTTGTAAAGAAAAGATAGAAAATATCAAATGTCAATAAATTAACTGCGTTTATCAACGGCGGGAGATCTTGATGATCCGGAGATGTAACTTCGTGTAAATCCCGCGTAGCGCGTGGTTTGCCGTGTCCAAGTGACGGTTTTGGACATCACGCAGCATTTCGTGATCATCTGACATCTACTGTTTTCGATTCGTAGCCTGGCGAATCGTAACGTAGTTCGGAAAATTCAAAACTGTAGCGTGTCATTGAAAGCGTCACTGCGTTACTAGAAGTTTTTCCGTCCATATACCTGCAATATATTCCTGCCAAAACGGCACAACCAGGCTCTAATCGTTCTTGAGTTGAATTGGTTTCGATACTCGCTGTAAGTCTATATTTGCTTAACTAGAGTACATCAACTGGTGCATTGACCGGTGTTGACTATTTTCACTTTGCACTGACGTCCAATACGTAAAGATGCATTAACGTTGATGTAGCAATGGTAAAACCTCAATAACTGGGCTGTACCAGCAAAAGTTTTTCGATATTATTTGCTCTTTAAATATGCCCTGAGGCATGCATTGAGTCGAAGCAAGTATTTCAAGTAATTTCTTCTCAGGAGCTGCACAGGAACTCTCAAATGTCAGACCACCACTCAGTAGTCACAACGCCGCACAGCAGAAGGTTGCGAAACAGTTCCACTATGTTTACTCCTTATACCCCCGGGCGTGCTCAACGCAGAATGCAATTCGATCCAAGATCCAGGCACACCATCATTGACGTGGAAGCCCCTGATGCTGAAGATAACATGGATGATGCTTTGTTAGGTATGTTTGTATAACACTGATGAAAAGATGATTTCTAGTCAGCGTAATGTATTTCTTTCTCTTTTCATTTGCAGATTTGATTAAACTCACCTGGAACATCTCGGCAGTATCACCTTTATTTGGTCTCGACTTTAAAGATGACGTTAGATTAAAACAGTACGGCAAAAGACTCAGGGAAGAGGTGGCATCCTCTTTATTCAAAGATAATGTATCTTACGAAGCTAAATTCACTCCTTTGCACAATCTGGTATGCAGCCCTTCAGATCCTCCAGCTGTAAAGGTAGGCCAAGATTATTTTGAGATTACAGAGGGATTTCAATAATCAAAATTGTCACAAGTTTAATAAAATTTTCCTAATAGCGAGAAAATTCCACTACATTACTTTAACATGTAATCCCCACTTTGTAATAGAGACTACATATAACATAGTGACAATCTTTTTTCCCAGGTAGAAGTCCATTCCAAAGACGACGAAAAGAATACTGAAATGAAACAGATTTATCTGGGAATATTTCTGTCCTGGGGTCCTAGGAATGAGGTGGAAGCAGAAAACGTAAAATTACCAATTCTATTAAACAGAGGACTGCAAGGCGTTGCGCATGCTGTACATTCTACATTGAGTCAGATGTTTGACTGTACAATTACAGCTATGCCAGCCAGTCAGGAAGATCTTATGTGGCTAACTACGATCATTCTTAATTCTGAGGTAGCCGAATCACGAAAAACTAGAAAGGCTGCTGAGTATGAATTAATACTCGAGTATACTATCCCTGAATTGCCGCCATCTGACTTGATCAAAGTCAAATTTCCGCTGAAGACTATGAAGACTTTGTGGTCGAAGTAAATTCCAACTACTTTCACCTTTATTATTAGCCTACTTTTCATGCAACAGCAGTACCTTCTAAATATGATAATTATTTGAAATGTTATGTTTTTGAATATATAGAAATTATAATTGAATTTGAATTTAATTGATTTCAGAATCTGTCCCACTCATACAAGTACCACAAACACTAATGAGCAAGTCGCTAGTGTAATAGATTTGAGTCAGGTGAATCGGTTTTTCGAATGTCTGAGGATTAAGATGCTGAAGAGCGCTAGTCTTGAATTGGGATATTGTTTATTGGAAAAAATCAGCTTGCCGAATTTTACCATCAAGTCTAATAAGGTTTGTCACGATCTCTCCTTTGTATATCAAAGTAGTGACTATCATTTCCTAAATAGGTATACTATTAAAAAGTCTCTACAACGGAAATAAAGTTTCGTAGAATAGGGAACAACTGATTTAATTTCATTACGCGTTATTTTGTCAACTTAGTTAACGTATATGTACTTATACTGTATTACCATATATTTCAGATGAAAGCAACAGATATCGACGCGATTGATCGAGTTCTTTGGTTTTTTCAAGAAAAAGCCGTACTTCATTTTCAGGCCCCAATCGCAATGAGAAATGAAGAGTTTTAAATTAATTGTATTGTTAGTCTTGATACTTGTTATCGTGATTTATCTCTCTAAAATGTTTATTCGCTAATGCAGTTGAAAATGCTTCCAAAAATTTTAACCAGATTTGATATCACTTCGTTATTTTTTTTTGTTTTTATAATCTTCATACTTACCGTATTGTCCCGAATATAAGCCGAATATAAGTTTTTTGTCGTCAACAGCACCTGCCAAAATTGTTCTCGCCTTATGTGCGGGTAACTATAAAAAAACACCCTGTAACATTCTCAGAATTGGGGGTCGGTTTGTACCCGGAACAATACGGTATTTAGTATTATCAGTCGAAAACTACCTCTTATAATATTAGCTTAGTATAATTTTGTTCATTAATTATTTATATGTTATTCCTGGGATCGTTTGATCAATTCCTAAACGCAGATTTACGTCTTATTACTGGCATAAAGACGTTATATCGCAATTTTACTTTGCCGTACTATTAGGCAGTAAATTTTATTTGTAACAATTGTCAAACACGTATACGCGGCGCGAAAATTTCGTATTTTAATGGCCCCCAATGTGCGATCAATAAAGTAGTAGAAGAAGCGTTCGCGGCCGGACGTGGGGTTCGTTTGTGTGTTAAAGGGATCGAATGTATGGAAATTATATATTTTATTACTTGATAAATGTGTGAACAAATTACTGTTATTTCCCTTGTAAATATAACTTCCTTTTTGTCAAAATAAAGCCTCAAGTTGGGCTCTGCTCAAGGTAAATTCTGCACATTTCAGCAAACTGTGGTGCTCAGTATATTCTTAATGCCACTTTGAATTTTGGTTTTCTAAAATAACGTTGATTTATATCTCGAGAAGTGACATTCCTGACCCATATACCATTTTTATTAAGCTGTGAGAATTTTTGGTTTATAAATTCGTGTTAATCATCACACGGATTCTGTACCGTTATTATCTGTTGTAGCAAATTGAAAAGTACAAGTCTTATGTACGCAACATTGGATACTGGAATAAATTCTGATCTGCTCTGCACAAAATTGAATTTAATTAGTACATAAGGTAAAATGGCATCGATCGAAGAAAGTTGGAAGGTGGCTACGGAAGGTTTGAACAGCGACGTGTGCGACACTTGGATAATCAAGTTGCAGGACGTCTATTCTGAGGAGAAACGGACCTACCACAATCTTGATTATCTTCAGGACAAGTTACTCCACTACTACGAGATTAAGGACAATTTAACTAACCCCAGAGCCGTACTTCTCGCACTGTTCTTTCAAAAGTAAGATATCAATCAGTGATAACATATTTCTGATCAAAGATAAATAAAATTTTTAAACCTGATGTAAATTTTGCAGTTTTGAGTATGATCCAAAAGCGTTGGATTGCGAGGAAAAAAATCTACAACACTTTATTAGCTTTGCAGACGAGGCAGAAATCCCTGCGGTGAGTTCAATTACTTTTCATGTCGTTACATCTCTCTAATGAAATTCAATAACATTAGAAGCATCTATCAAAGATTTGACAATCAACATTTCCAGAATGGAGAATTACGCAATGAGGTTTGTGCTCTGCTGAAGGCAGCTGCTACTCATAGTACAGACGCACACAAGGTTGGAGGTGCCTTTGGCGAAGAGGATGCTCACTATCTCCTTGACTTGGATATGGCTATACTTGGTGCTGAACCTGAGAAGTATACAGAGTATACAGAACGTGTACGCGGTGAATATGGGTTCCTTAGTGCACCAATGTATACTGCGTTAAGACTCAAGGTAATTTTTATAAGTCGAAATATTCCTACTTTGTTCAGCAATTTGCAATCGATATAATCTTTTGTTCGCTTTGACTTTTTTTCTTCTGGTTGATCGCATATGAATTTTACAGGTGTTGCAAAATTTTTTGCAAATTCCAAATATATTTGCTACCAAAGAGTTTCGTGAAAAGTTTGAGGAACAAGCACGAAAAAATATCCAAGCTGAAGTTGTGCTGTTGTCTTAGGAATTGAAGATTTGATGTCGTAAGGGCATTTATACCTATATGTTAACACTTTACATTGACGTTCACTTTTTTTTTTCTTTTTGGCTTTTTTACTGTTGCTAACTAAACCGCTGTGATTGAAATGATTGAGAAATTATGTAAAAAAAAAAAAAAAAAAAACAACGGATACGTCGCCTATAACTGATTGTGAATGTTGTGAATATAATTATTCGCTATTATTCAAAATATATTATTATATTGGGAAAATATTTTGATTTAAAAAGATTGTTGAAATAATGTAGTACAAGTGTAAAGAAAATTTCCAGCTACATTGACGGTCCCCAATATGGGATAATGGACAACACAGCTGATTTGTTCAATCATATTAAATTCAGAACACGAACGAGAATTGACGTAGATCTATTATAATTCATGAAGTACGTACGTATGTCTTTAGCTTTGATACTAGATGCGATAACAGATAATGAAGTGAAAATTCTACGTGTAATAAGAGGAGTATCTTCAGTTAATGATTTTATTCAATGATGCTCATATGTGGTTTTTGGACCGAATGACAAATCAAAGAGAAATCAAAGATATGGTACGTGTTTCGTGAATTAGCTATTGTCTTGTATGTAATTAATTGATAATTTGTGACAAAATAAAAACGTATATGATGTTGTATTTTGTGTATAATTGTTAATAGAGGAATCCATGAATCATGTGTTATAATTGATGTATATTTTTTCAATAAGTGGACAAGGCTGACCCTTTCGTTGAGGAAATTTTAAAGCTCTTTAGAATATCTATGATAAACGGAGTAAGTTTCGGAGTAATTTTAATCCAAAGTTGAGGAATTTATGGTGCGAAAGACTGAGCCAGCTAGGGATGAGCGATATACATGGATGTGTATTTTCTACTGAATTTCTCGCTGTTAGTTAGAATGTTGAATTAATTCAGTTATTAAATTCTCACAAATCCTCCTTACTTTTAACGATGATGATAATTTGAAATTTGAAATTTTCGCACTCATTTTTCTTTTTAAAATTCTACATACATCTAGGATTTTTTCAATTTTCGCGCTTGTTTTCACCGTCGATATTAACAATCGATGTTTCGGTGTTTTCAAAAGAACATCGATAGTTCGATGGCAAGCAAATGCTACAATCGACAGTTCGATGTCGATGTTTTTTTTTACCAACATCGCCCATCCCTAGACCAGCAAAATCGAGAGCGCGCCACAGCGCTTGGCGGGGTAAGCTTGTCATGTATGCACGTGTTTCGTACATACGTGTGTGTGTGTGTTGCGTACAAAAGTGGGAGTAACTACCTTAGCATCATTCTAAAGTCATTTACGCAAACATCTGTTTGGAAAAAGTGAATAATACTAAAGTGTAAAGAAACTACACCATGAACTTTGAAACGCGAAATGAGAATTACACAAATCAATAATCAGTTATTGAAAACGCGTTTGTAGACTGGTGGTCAGAGGGCGGACAGCACAGTTTTGTAGAACATACCAAAAGTATTTTCGTTTTGGCGTAAACAAATTACTTTGACATCCCTTCAAAATGCCAGCTGTAATAGTCGAGCCACCACAGCGCAGCGAACAGATGTGGCAGGCCTTAAAAACCCACATAACTAGAGAACGTCAACGAAAGAAACAAGGTAACTCAAGTTTCGACTTTGACGATATGGCCCTGCGCGAAGGAAAACTTTTCTAAAGTCGACAGCATAACGAATCCCATGTATACACATTTTATATTTGATTTATAGAGCAAGAAGCGGATGCTGAAGAAGAACGTCAAAGAAAGGAAAGGGAACGTCAGCAAAAGCAGGACGTTATGACGCTTGGAGAAACTCGTGTTCAGATATCTCGCCTCGAAAGTGAACTCTCGCAACTCAAGGATGAGAAGCATCAGCTATTTTTACAACTAAAGAAAGTACTCAATGAAGATGATAATCGCAGACGTCAACTTATCAAAGAGACTAGGTGATAACTTATCAATACAATGAAGCGATTCCTTACAGTTAGCACTTCGCTATTTCTACCTTTTGCTCACAGATTCCTAATATTGCTCGAGACGCTAATGAGCTTGCGTAAAATTTATGAATCTGACAAAGTGTTCATCAGACTCATAAATTTTCTGCAGAAGAACCAGGAACCTCAAAATCTTGGTTCTTACAGCAGCCTGAGCTTTTTTATAGATGAGATATGTGCCTTTCATTGTTAGCAATATTTTCTTGGTAATGATAAAAAAAAACTTTTATTCCTAGCGTAACCTCGGAGGTTTTGTCGGCAGTGGGTGGTTACCCCGGAGCCGGAGCTGGAGTGGTTCATCCTCAGTTGTTTTTACCACTGCAGACACGAAGTCCGCATTACAAAGTTCCAGCAACAGCACCAACGCACTCGATGCTGCCAAGTGTGCGTACAATTCACAGAATTGCATGTATCGTTTGGTTTATACTTTTCAAAAATTATTATCACCATAATTCCGATTTCATCTTATTTTGTCTTTTTTCAGGGCCCCTTAAAGCGAACGCATAGTCCTTCACCGCCTCTTACTGCTTCCCCGTATCACTCTGGATACGGGTACAAACCTCCGCCTTCCATTCCCAGCTATAATCCACCACCAGCAAGTAGGTATTTTGTTGAATAAGTCTTATTCGACTTATTTCAAACAAACTATTCTTATTCAAATCAATTCTTCTCCAGAAAAGAATGTCCTCTTATCGCTAGTTACAAATGGTATATTTTTTAGAATCTGAAGATGCGGCAAGAAGGTCTGGCGACGTCAGAGCCGTTCTTTGGAACAGTAAGTATTTAAAATTCTGATGAGCTTGGTAAAATCCAAACGGAACATTTCGTGCATAGCTACTCATGTAATGCAAAACATGGTACCAACCGTTTGATCTTCCTTCACAGAGGGCAACCAGTATTCAACGACAAATTTCTACTCAGCGCCACAGGGTCAGAATGTCTACAACTACACAGCACCTAGTTCTCAGTCTTCTAGGGAACCTGAACCTGGGAAACTGAACTATTTGGCTGGTAATCGGGGCACAATGTCATCTCATCAACCTGGTAAGGCATTCAGAGGAGTAGTCAAATCAACCAAGCTTAGATTAAAAAGATGATCGTAAACAAACCCTAATTTTGTATTCACTCATGAAGAATTCCACCAAATTTGAATCATGAAAAAGTTGAAATCGATTTTTCACTAGCTTACGTTGCAAGTATGCATTCTTTGGAGCACAAGGGAGCTTATTCGGAGGACAAATTCTACCTCCGGCCCGGTAGCCACGTCACTGTTCACGGAGGAGCTATTCCCATACAACAGCCACCACAGGTAATTGCTTCACAAGCTGAAAAAATATAGGGCTTCGATATGAAAGGTTTATTCCTTTGTACTAATTTTTGAATCACTATTTCACAGGGTGCTAAAACGGGCGGTATTACATCAGGGTATCCAGTTAGGGCACCACAGCCTCCTCCCGGTGCATATCCACCTCCACCTGGTACCTATGTCAGTGCATCTGCCGCAAACGTGGGTGGTCGTCTATTGTATACTCAACCTACGCGATACATGCAACGAGAAGTTTAACGAGTTGACAACAGTTCATACAAATATATGTATCTGTTTGTTTTATCATAAATACCGCAGTGATGATGATAAACATGACAATATTATTATATCACATCAGCGAACCAAAATACAAGTAAAATAAAACAATTTATTCATAAACAGTGCATAACACTCTATATACCATCACTGATATTGTTAGACGTCAAATTCATGGCCAGTATTTTTGCTGCAACTGTCAATGAAAAATGAGTGAGGTAAAAAGCCAGAGAATTTGATAGTGAATAAAAATACACTATTTTGGCAGGAGATTCTGAATACTGTTGTCTGAATATATCAACTTTGAATTTCCGAATGTCTTGTACTGAGAAATCTTTGCTATTCTTGTAGGCACTCAAAAATCTGGTACTTATTTAACAATGTCTAACAAATTTTAATCCGTAATTATATTTCAACTGAGATAATATACATATGCTACAATGGTACGGTGATATTTTCACGTATGATAGTGTGTATACCAAATTACATTAATAGATGTACTTAGATGGTAAATTGCATACAGATTCTGTTGATTCTTTACTTGGGGTTGCTGCATTTATTTACCCGTAACTTGTCACGTTGTTTTTTCTTCTTTTTTTTTAAATGAAAACTTATGAATGTTATCCGCTTGTATCAATAATACGTACTTAGACCGTATCGTGAAACATGATATGAAATAGGTAGTATTACAGTTTTTTATGATTAAGAAAAAGCATGATTTATTATCACACACAGGATTACGCCACGAATCGCTGTTTTAATTGAGAAAGTTAAGTATACTGCATAACGTAATTTTTAAAATAATAATTAATATCACTTTTGTCATAATCAAACGTAAAATCTTTCACATAGTCAAACTAAGCACCATTACTTATAATAATAATTATTAGATTTTGTTTCATGGTAAATCACTAGATACACACTTATGTACCACGTATCTGGCATGGTAAGGTAACTCAAATTCCGTTGTTTTGATTTCGAACGAATTTAAAAAAACTTAAATATATATTCTCTTTGTTACATTAACGTTAATGTACGCACGCGTCAGTTTATCGTAATATTTTTACGGTGTAATTTGAATACGAATACGTCGATACACGTTTTTACTTGTGTGTAGATTTTAAATGTAGTTAAAGATTAGCTTCTAGCCGCTTACTTTTATGCACCGGTGTGTTTAGGTGAACACGAAGCATTGGAATGTCTGTTATATCTACCTCACACAACTTACATCTAATTTCGTGAGGCTGTTTCTTGAACTGATCCCTAGAATAATTTTTTTTTCAATTACGTTATTCGTTTTAATTCATACAATAATTGACGTTTTTAGAAGCACTTACCCGTCAGCGAGAGACCGTAATTCCTGTAGGTGGGAAAGCATTTCCTCGTACCCTTCAGGTACTAATTCCAAATCCAGTGCACAGTGTAATTTGAAAATAGTACTAGTCGGTGATCCCACATTTTTTGGTTCCAAAATTATGTTAGGATCATTTGAATTCCACTTCAAGGAATGCAACACATTCTGTAATTCTATGGACCTTCGTTTCTTACAAATTAAGTTAAATAAAGTCTCTTTTGCTTTTCTTTGACATAATGCAATGTCACTTGAATCACTTTCACATAACTCAATGTGTATACCCATGTTCATCCAGTGACGTAATCTGTTTATCTGTATCAAAAATATTCGTCAATTACTTATTTGATGAAATGATTATTCGAAAAAAGAAGTACAAAAAAGCAAACTTACATTTTGTAAATCGTCTAAAGAAATCTCAATATCGAAAACTACGTTCATGTCGTGGTCTGGAAAACGACTTCTGTTAGTTTCCGGGTCAAAACCAAGTCCACAAAGGGCTCCGACATACCGAGAGCCACTTTGGGATCTGCGCAATTCGATAGTTGGGGCAAAAATAAGTGCTAATAAACTGGGCAATCCATGAATGTTAGGCATCAGAGTTGTATTTCGAAGATTTAGTCTTTGCCCGCTAACGTTTTGTCCAACTGTTCCGGCAACTAATAATCTTTCGTGATAATCAGCCGGATTTGTATCTAGCAGTACTGAATTTACTGAATTTGGTTCAATGTTTATTTTTTTAGCTCTTCCTGCTGATACTAGGTTAATCAGTTCCATCTCAAGCGGGGAATACGGGCCTCTAAGTTTCACTGTATCGGAACAATCAGACGTCGATATATGTTCTGGATACGTTAGGATTTCGTAATTACTCTCATACTGTTGTTGCTCATAATATTGTTGCTGTTCAGTATTCATATCTGCCTGTTGCGATCGCATTTCGTTGTTGGATCGTGAAAGGTAGCTTTCTTCTTTGAACTCTGCAAAACCCTGTGTGATCAGCCATTGGTTTATGTTAATCTTTTCATTATTGAGATCGACGCGATAGAGTTTTATCGCTATAACGCTTTGGACGACTGAGTATATTTCTCCAAACAGCTTGATCTCTCCTGATAGTATTGTTTCGAATTTTTCATAGGCTGCGTCCGACCACTTTCCTTCTAAATTGCGCAGCATGGACGGCTGTACATTTGACAGAACGCATTTAAACGCCTGGCTCGGGATCTTGTGAAGTTCACTGTCTTGTGGTACCAGTGTTAGGTCGCGCAGATGAATTTTTTTCGTGTTCCCATAGTCAATATAAAATACTTGAACTAGAATATCTTGGGGTATTCGTTGGTAGCTCAAAACTGTTGCTCTGTAGTAGTTCACCGACTCGTCATCCTCAAAAGGAGCGATTACAAGTGAGCCAATGGGCAGCTTTTCAATTGTGCAGTTTTCGGAAGTTTTTTTTATCTTGTTAACAAGGTCTTTGATCTTTTGCAAATTACTCCACGTCTCCTCGTCTCTTATTTGGGCCCAGAAGCATCCAGGATCTTCGATCTGTCCATCAAATTGTTGTTAATGATTATAAATGTCGTTAGAACAGCAACAGCAATCGATATACACAGAAATGAATGAACCACCATGTAACATACTCACATACGCAATGACGAGAGGAATGTAGGAAACATCGAGACTGGGTAAAATTGGACTGTACGCGGGTCGTGCAATAACTTTTTCTTGAGATTCGTTCTTGCGAGTGATAGACGTAAGGTTTACAGTCGGTATTCCGAATTCCACTGCTTTTTCAACAGCGCTTGCTTGATCGAGTAATCGTATAACTATGGGCATGTTGTTCTGTCGCATTTTAACAGCCTTGTAAACAGAAAGAGATATCTTCCCTGGTGCTTTGGGTTGCGATTGGGGACTGGCAGCTTCATAGCTTTTGTTAAACTGTAAATAAACACGACTAGAACCGTCAAAGGAGACAAGAATGTGGGCATCTGTGGAACTCTGACAATCTTTAAACACTTCTTGGAATTGTTTAGTATACAAAGGGCCTGGCTGCTGTGTGGGCCAGCCTTGCAGGTAGACAGAATTTGTCGGGTCGTTTCCTCCGACCAGTTTTACGGCCGCACGCTCGTCAACTTCGCCGCTCTGCACTCTCCGTACAAAATAATGCGGATAAAATGCACCGGCTATTACGATTTTTATCACCAAAGGTTTTTCGACCTCTGAGTACCGCACTCTGTTGGTACCAACCGTTTCCGTAATCCCCATTTTCGATAATCTCTTCTCAATATCTTGTATCATAGCGTCCACTTCTCGCAGCACCCTGATCTGAATAAAGTGTCGTAGAGCCCAAGATTTTTCAGCAGCCTTAGTGGACAATTGGCCTCTAACCTTTTCTCGAATCCATACATTGTAAGCATTTAAATAAGCTATGCTGTCACTGCACGAACTATCTGCCCAAGTAAGCTTAGCGTTGTAGGCTTTCAGCTTCTCTCTAAACGGAGTACTGAACATGCTCTTTACGGACATACTCGCGCCTATTATAATCGTCTCTTTCAGGACACTGAAAACGTGTCCAAGAACGAACAGTTTCGATATATGAATGCTAACGGGAAGTCGGGCCATTATTCTACCCAGATCGGTTAAGTAACCGTCGTATCTACTGTCGAAGTTCATATCCTCAATATCTATCAGCCCACCGACTTCCTTGAGCAACAAGACGGTGCGTTCTAAGTTGCTGAGATCAGGTGGATCCAAAGACAGGGCCAAGATAGCTTTCGGTTCACCCATGTCCAATAATTTTGCACTTAGAACTAAATTCTCAAGAGGTGCTCTTAACATTTCTGGGTCACCCTCTTCAGGCAATACATTCTGAAAAGTTACAAAGTTACGAGTTTACTTGGATATTCAGATTGCATTGGTGATTTTCGAGAGTTTGAGTACAGTACTAACTTCGTAAAAGTTCTCAGGTACCAATTTATAAACCCGTCCATTCATTACACGACCTGCACGTCCGGCACGTTGTTTACAATTTGCTTTGCTAGCCCAGGTCATTTCAAGGCATTGAAAATTTGTTTTTGGGTCAGTTACGAGTTGTTTTGTGAGACAAAAATCGATGACTGGAAAAAAGTGGAATTTAATTAAAAATTTTATACCTCAAAACCAATAGCGTTATTACTTTTTCGTCGAAGCTTTTACCATATTTGACATCAGGAACGGTTATACTGCTTTCGGAAATGTTGGTGGACAGTATTACTCGACGATAACCCGTCGGCGGCATTTCAAATATCTTTTGCTGTTCCTCATTGGTTATGGACGAATGCATCACGACCACGTCCCAGCAGTAGCTTTCATGTTCAGGGTCATTTAGGAGATTGAACATTTCCTCGATCTCAAATATTCCTGGTAAAAAGACTAGTACAACGCTGCGGTTTGCGGTTTTTCTTTCAGTTTTGCTTCTCGTCTCCTGCCGGTCTATCGTGTCGAAAACCATTATCAGGTTTAAACAAAGTTTCATCATCTTCACTGTTACCATGGGCTCTTCAGCCGAAATTTCTGGCAGCTGTAAGGAGAAGAAAGAATGTAATATGTGAAAACTAAGGCAAAATGGATATGAAAGAACAGATAACTGGAGTAGAATTGTTTCCTTACAGGTCCTAGCTGTTCGAGTTGTCCCAAGTAAAAGTGGTGAATATTGAATTGGCGTTTCTTTTCAATGTCGATAACAGGGGCTGGTTCAAGTTTGTTTCCAATAGGTATTGAAAAGTAGCTGGCGAATTTCTCAACGTTGAACGTAGCAGACATAAGGATAATTTTAACCGAGTGTGAATTCAGTCTTGATAATTTACGAACTACCAACAAAAGGAAGTCCATATCTTGATCTCGCTCGTGAACTTCATCAAGTATAATATGAGTGTAATCCATCATATGCTTAGTATTTATCAACTTTTGTAGAAGAACTCCTGTTGTGCAGTAAGTCAATCTGGTATCTTGTGAAGTATTGTTCACCATCCCAACTTGATATCCTACCAATGTTCCAACTGGCCATTGCCTTTCTTCGCTTACTCGTTTAGCAATGCTGATTGCAGCTATTCTCCTTGGCTGAGTCACTATTGGCAAAATTGTATTGTAAGTATTAGTTTCAGCACTTTCCAAAGCTGCAGTTGATATTAAACAAATATTCTCGTCCAGGAACGTAATTTTTGAATGGATCATTCAATGCGGAAAGAGTACGTTCGCTTGGAAATTAGTTAAAATTGTTGGTAATTAATTTATCGGAGATAAGTAATAAAGGAAAAATGATGTATTAGTGAAGAAAGTAAGTTTCATCGTTGATTTGTATTAAATCTGGTCCAAACTACTTCAGTAAATTCTGCGGAAGGTCCATCTTTGCGTTAACCCTATGTAAAATCATTAGTTTAAAGACGATCTGCTACATTTTAACTTACCGATGATATTGCAATGTACTTTTTTGTCGAAGCAAGAATTCAAGATGAACTGCGGAACCTGCGTTGTCTTTCCGCAGCCTGTATGTCCCTGTATTATAACGCATTGATTAGTTTCGATCATCGAAACAATGCGATCCTTCATTGACATTATAGTAAGATTAGATTTTGGCCGATAAGCAAAGTTGAAAGTTTGGTAAATCTTTGTAAGCTCTGCGATATTGATGTCGCGGATATTTGGTATGGTGCCTTGAGAAACAAGATCGCAGACGGAGCTCCCGAAGTCGTGTCCCATTGCACGCCCCTGTGCCACCATCTGAAGAATCGAACAACATCGTGGTAAAATTGAAATTAATAGTAAAAATTGATCTGTCATACTAAGAAACATTGACTTGTGTAGATAAGATGAATAGTTAAATAGTACCTCAATGAATTTTTTGTTTTCCTCTTCGACATATTGAGTAACGTAGTCAGTGCCTGTCGCAGTTGTACAAACCGATTCATCATCCGAATCTTCCAACTTTTTTTTCACTCTTCGGCTTGCTCCCTGTGCAATTGTTATCCGTTCCAGCGGTTTGCTGAGATCGAAGAAATCCATTAGATTTTATAACTCTGAAACAAGAAAATAATAAAATGACAATTTGTTCCAAGAAAATGTTACGAGAATGTTTTGAGAATGTACTGTTTTTTTGCAAAGTGGTTTATAGTCTGAGTCTAATGGTCTCTTCATTCAATTTTTTTCTCAACTAAGTAATCACATTGTTGGATGAACATCCTCGCCAACCTTTTATTAAATCTACAATGAGCATCAACGTCTCACAATCTAAAACAAGATCAACGTTAAGGTGCCGCAAATCGTAAACTCGAAGAGCACGTGGTAAACACCTCTAGTATTTTATTGTTTTTCGCCAAGTTCTCTTTTATTTGATTGACGGGATTGATTAACATAGTTTTATTTTAGTAGCTGAAGAGCTGAATGAAATTATGCGGAAAGAAACAATGTGTTGTAAAAAATTACAAGGTTCGTTCAATGCGTGACCCAAAGTTTAAAACAAATTACATTTTTCTCCGCATCAATCTTCACGGCTGGTAATATCCTCTTAGTTGTAACTTTTCAGCTTCGACCCGGCGTCCGTGAAAGTGAGGTGCGATTTAAATGACTCTCCTTTGTAAAAATTCAGTTGAAGTCACAACCAGAGCTTACAGTGCTTACACTCTAGCCGTTGACCCTTCACAATGATCAAAGCAATGATATGAACACCGCACTTCAAGTACAAATTCAGCAACAACCACTGCAAAAGCTCGTTCGCAGCTGGCGCCACCTCTTTAATATTCCTTCAACTTGCGTTCAAACACCATCAACTTCTATTGAAAATGTAAATTGCAAAGCTCTTGGATAATAACTGTGTAAGAATAATTTCATATTTCAAATGGTGATAACTTATCGATCAGCTTTACGGTCCAAAGACTCTGCGCAAATCAACCAGGGCACTGCAGCAGTGGTTTGCTTATTGGTTTATTTCAAAGAGGATAAACTGGGCTTATTACATTTCAATTAATATGTTAAGGACACGTTCCTTGAGAATTAGAGGTGGGACAACGACTTCAATGACTTCCTTCAGTTTTATAGGTAGATATTGCAGGTGTTAAATACCTGCCGGCATGCATCTTGTATACTTTACTGTCGTGGAGGTTGCATAACTGCAGGCAGAGGTTGTTTGCACAAGGACACACGGAGTGAAATAAATGTTCGAAACACTCAATTTTATGAGACATAAATAATAAATATATAACAAATAAACAACGTATTCCAGTTTAATAGTATCGTATCCTGCATATCAAATTAATTTCAATTTTAAGGCCAATTAAATATTAACACTGCGAATTAAAAAAAAGGTGATAAAATAATTTTAAGGGTTGAGAATGAAGAATGAACAAGTAAAAATTACTACGGATTCTGATTAAGTTTTGGATATGGGTATTCTGTTTTAAATTCATATGAAAGTAGTTTATAAACACTCGGTATTCGTGACTTTTATGTCAACATTTTATATTTTGTGGTAAATAGACATTAAAATATATTAATATGATAATATATCCGTTACAGCATGCATTTTTTCTTATGCTTCCACTGTCATCCACACTTTGCTTTGGTTTATTTGTTTATTTTTGCTAGCTTTTGTTGTTGTTTTTCACGGCAGAACGTAGAATTGTGTCGGCAATCACAGCTGTGAGGTGTGCGCATTACTATACATGTTATAATGCACATATAATAATCTAATAAATCACATAGCCCTTGAGAAATTAAATATTTTATATTATATGATTTGAAACTTTTTTTTCACAATTTGTTTCTGTTTTCGCAATGTACCTGAAAAATCAATTTTAAAATGTAAAGCACATGCAGCTATAAAAAATATCTACGCCGGGATTCGGTTGTGAGCTAAAAAATAAATTTTAAAAAGTCATAACAATAATCGTAATAACATCAATTAATTACTTGACATGATTATTATAGTGTATATTCTCATATCAGTATATACGATAAAAAGTAAAAGTGAACGGAATTACATAGTAAAGTGTTGTCTGCAGTTCTATTCCACGAACGATTATATCTATTTAATATATAATAACTTAGTACTTAAGTAACGAATGTGATATGGGATCAACTCTGCATCGAGTACTTATATTGTTACATAATAAATTATTACTATAGGTATGTATGTTGGCTTTACACAACGACCGTATTTCCAAGATTGCGTTGCTGTGTGTCATATGTACGTTTTTTTTTCTTTTTCCACTTCATTTTTTTGGTCAAGCTTTGGTATTGTATAATTATATATATATATATATTTTTTTTTAAATTAATTATAGCTAATTTAATAAATCTACTAATGACTACATCTATACAAAATACATTACACACCGTAATTTCAGCTTTGCCAGTTATTCCACGCGAACTTCAAGTTTAACTCATTCCCAATTTTTTATAACGATCACGATTTTACTATTCGTTACATCATTTATTTATATATATATATATATAGTAATAAATTATGAAACAAAGTATTATTTTTAACTTCTATACACATCTTCAAGTTAAGAACTTCCCGGTTAACACACAAAAACCATTTTATTTTTTGTTTCTTCCGTCAATCCTTCATAGATTATTTATAATTTATATCAATGGTGTGAGTACAAATGGCAGGATTAACGTGACGATTATGGCAATGAATGTTCAATTAGAATGTTTTCATTTTTTAAATATTCACCGATATCTTTCTATAGATCGCTAATTTTCACTGACGCACAACAGACGTTTCAGTACGGACTTCTGGATACGTATATCAAGGTGTTTGAGCGAATTGTAGAGTGTCATTTTTAAAAACGGCTTAGAAAGAATTATGCATTATACTGTCAACACATATTTTTCGCCAATAGATATACATATAACGACATTTGTCCGTAAAGGATTATACTAATCTACCCTGCCGTGTATTAGAATGCTTGTCATTACCACGTGGATATGCACGATGAATTGATAAACATCATAATAATGAATCGATAAATATAATTGATAACAGAAAATTGGAATTTGACTAGAATTAAGAATTCTGCTATCATTGTAAGCATAATAAGTTTTTTCGGACTGTGTAATGTTCCACCGTTTTACAATTTGTGGATACATACAGCAAGCTTATTAAAAGTTTATTAGAAAAAAAAAAAAAAATTAAAAGCTGCATTAATTGTTCCAATTACAAATGCAGCAATTTCGCCAATTATTCTCCCTCACAGTGGCAGTTGTCTAAAGATTTCACTTTCTCTCCATCTGCAATAAATTCTTTTCTTCAAGCTGGTCGATTACTACATTCATTCTGTGCAATTGCTACACTCACCAATCTATTTCCGGTAGCCATAGTGTGCATTGCTAAATTGATAATGACAATGCCTATTGTATTGAATTAGGGGAGACCAAGTCAAAGAGAAAATAACTTTTTGCACAGTTCAGCATCATCAATTATCCGGAATAAGAATGTTTTTCTTTCGTTCATTTATTCATTTCATTTAACGCGGTAGAAAAATTCATAAGTAATAACAAAAAAATTAAAAAATCATGCCACTTTGCTCCAGTCTCCCGTTTCTTTAATAAAATTCATTTTCCACAAATATACGATATTGTTCCAAGTATAAGCCGACCCCCAATTCTGAGACATCATTTCGGGGTGTTATACTTACAATTAATTACCCGCACATAAGACGGTTCTGCGTATAAGACGAGGACGATTGTGGGGGGTGCTATCGACAAAAAAAAAAAAAAAAAAAAAAAAAACCTCAGTTTATATTTAGAACAATTCTGTATCTAGACATAAATCAGACCACCCTCGCGTTTAGATGATTTCTATTTATGCGATACACCCTTGACGTTCTGGTCAGTATCTGCATCGAGATTAGAACTGTTATGACCCTTGTCGCCATCCTCAGCTGGAATAGCTGATGTTCCTAATTTGTTTGAAGAGTTTGATGAACCTCCCGATGCAAACCGAGAAGCTAACGTCTCCGAAGCATCGTTGATCACGTTCAGCTGTTTCTGGAACAAGAAATTTTTTTTCCATTCTTTAAAATTATGTACCATTGATGGTATTTTATGTCCTTTTTCATGGAGTAAATGTACCTGTAAGAAATTTAAGCTTTACTTGTGTACATAATAAAGGAACTAAGTACACGACGATCTTTATCTGTTCTTATCAATTTACGTGAATAGAATTTGTTTCTACGACCTGGAGAATTATTTATAAAATAAAGATCAGTCTCACATCGAGGTTTCAACAGTTAAATACATAATTAAGCCTCATAATGGCGTGTGTGCGAAATTTTCGCGGGTCTCGCCGATGACGCCCAATAATTTTATTGCGTGAGAAGCGCGAAGCGTCAGGGTCAAACACCGGTTTAAGGTCGTGCGCAAATACGATCAGGGATTCATGCGCAGACGCATAAGCCAATATTTTTCTCCACGGTGACGTGATATTATAGTTGCAACAGCGATACAGACGGCTACAGGAGTGCAGCAAAGTTGTTAAAATATTAGTCGCGCTATCGTTTTGCCCGTGACTTTGATCAAGGCAGCCACAAAGAGCATAAATACATACGCAGTCCAGAAACGAGATAAACGGTCATTATTTATCATTATTATTTGTTTAAAACTCTCTTTCTCATCCTCCTCTACTAAATTTAGTCACCGGTAAATGCGCCACTTTTTTCTTCACTTCGACATTTCTCGGTACCCAAACACCACACTTTTCGTATCGGTACGTAACGTCAGTGTTACAGTTTAGACAGTGAAGTTCGCGAGTTCGCAAGTATAACCGGATTTTCATGGGTATTATTTCGAACTGCAACGTTTTTGTGTCCTTTGCTGCGATTGAAAATGTCCATTCGTATATCTAACGTCATTTAAAGAAGAAGAAGCTTTGAAATAAATTCATTCAAAATGCGTCGCAAAAAGAAATTGGTTTCGTTCCAAACCGATATTTGAATCTCGAATTACTATTCGCGTTTACGCCGAATATTAAAATATATTTCAAATTTTTAGGCATTCGCACATGAAGCGCGTTCGGAAATTTTATTCTATACTGTGTTTTTGTTAACATATTATCAAAAATCATTCGTTTTCTTCTTCCCTCCATAAGATGAGAAAATCGGACGGCATTTGTGCTCTTATAAGAAGCGAAGTTCATGTTCAGACCACCTGTTGACTTCAACTGTATAACATCAGTGCTGCACGTGAATAGCATCCGACTATTTTCGAGCGATTCATATTGTCTGTGCAGAATGTTAACGAGTTTAATCTGAAAATAGAATAATTTTAGTGAGGCAAATTGACGTATTATATTAGCGCGTGAGAACATTGTAATATGGCCTTGACAGATGCACTTCTTGTTTTTATTTTCTCTCTCTCTCTCTCTCTCTCTGTTCACTTTGTATTTTTCAATGTATCTAGAACTTTCAATGTATTATACTAGGACAATTCATTTACGCCTTTTACCATTAAAGTGCTGCCGGTTTTTATCAAGTTTGCATATCATAATGCAATACTTATTTGATTTTCCAGATAATCGTAGAAACGCAAAAGACGTAAGAAGTGTCGAGATGGGTATCTCCAGATTCGACGTTGAACTGGACAATCCGTCAAAAACGTACGAGAACGGAAGTGTATTAAGCGGTAAAATATACTTGGATCTCGACTCACCAAAACCTGTAAAAGGTAAATTCCTTCGTTTAGTGCAACATAAAATTGGAACGGATGAAGCAATAAAAATTTTATCGCGACAATAATAGCTCGTAGAATAATCGTTAAGCCGAGCGATGTACGAACGTGATGTCAGAATTAATTAATGCCTCTCAGAACCGGAGAATAAAGAGAAAGAAAAAAAAGTCCGACAATGTCGGCATCTGTTAAAAAAAAATGTAACACAATAGTCTAAACGAATTGTTAAACGTTTGCGTTTAGATTATTTTTTTATTCTCGTGGCAATTGGAAAGGCGAAATGAACGATGATTAATGATTGTTGTGCCGTGTTGTAGAAAAATTATAATTGTTTTTAGGTATAAAACTGACGGTATTTGGTGAAGCAGAGATATCATGGACACAAACTACATCCGCTCTCGAAGCTAAAGACGTTTATCCAGCAGAGTGCGACAGGGAGACTTACATAGACGACGACGAGAACTACATACTTGGTGATAATAATAAAAATAACAATAACAACAACAATACTAACACAATTAATTGTATCCCGAATGTCTTTTCGAAATCAAGGCAAAGACGGGCCTGTTGTTATTCCGACCGGAAACCACGTTTACCCGTTCACTTACAAGCTCCCAGAAGCGATACCAGCGAGCTTTGACGAAGAGCTCGGTAAAATAGAGTACAAAGTGAAGGTGACGATTCAGAGAGCCTGGTATCTGTGGAATCACAGAGAATCGGTCAAATTCGACGTCTTCGTACCGTTGGATCTCAATACAGACCATAAGGCGGCGGTTGGTAGTTTGATGTGTTAAAGTATTGAATTTGTCTCAAAAAATTCTTCTGGCAAATTTGCCGATGGGACAAAATACATGAAAAAAATTCGTTAAAAAATTATTCCTTATACAAATAATGGAAACACAGGAACCAGCACGACATGAAATTTCAAAGAAGTTTATGGGATGCTCAGAACCTGTTGACTTATCCGTGTCACTTCCAGTCCGTGGTTATATTCCTGGACAAACGATACCAATCACCGTTGACATCAAGAACGGCGCCGAGGTGGAGATAAAGGGGGTTTACTTCACGTTGATCAAGGTGATTACAGAAGAGGAAAGAAATTTTCTTCAACCTAATTAACAAAACTTGAATGTATTAAAGACTGTTTAGTTTAATTTTAAATTCAAGATGACAACGGTTCGGATCTGTTACGTTTCAACTAATCGATTCTTATATGTTTCCATCTACAGCTTTACACTTATCACGGTCCTACCAAGCCTAGACTAGACGAACAGGTGATAGGACACCACGACACCCAGTTGCCGAAGAATGGCCAACAGGAATCGAGCATTCAGCATTTCCTCCAGATTCCAGAGGTCCCGCCGTCCTACCAAAGACACTCGAAACTCATCGACCTTGAGTATCTGATACGGGTTGAAGTAAGGGTTGACGAAATGCACAAAAATTTCGAAATAGATGTACCCATAATCATTGGATCAGTCGCTCTCCTCGCCTCCACCGTCGCTATGGCTAATGGAAACTCGAATATGCATCAGAACAACGATCAGGGTTAGTATATAAATGTACTTATATTACATGGATTTGTTAATTTATTTTCTTTTTTTTATCAGTAATTCTTATTATACCAGAACCGTGGACACTGTTTTTCAACATCAGCATCGCCATTTCCGATGATCTATCAACAAACTTATAATTTGATTTTCAGGTTTATTTAATTTTTTTTTTATTTTCTACCTACGTACCCTGAAAAATATATCTATATTTTTCGTGAAAAAAAGTAATTAGCGATAGTGATTGTATAATTCCCCTTTTCCAGTGCCAGCTAAATGTGATTGATCAAACTTTGGGGCACGATCAGCCACGTCAGATTTTCACACCGTTATCGCCTCATCATTATATTGTTCCACATTCTATGTACATAATATATTTATTTTTATATTATGATACGTATATGTATTCAAGACGCGATTATTGAAGTTGATTGTATTTTGGAACTTCGAAAAATTCAAACGCTTTTTTACCGCAGTATCGTTACCCAATAATTATACCATGAATATACATATAAGCCTTGAACATATTAACGAAAGTGAAAGAAACATACTCAATTTTTTCTATTGATATTTAACTTTCATACGTACTTATTATGCACGCTTTGTTTAATTGGAAAACTGTATAATGTATATCGTAGATTATGTATACCGATGTATAGTTACTTTGACAGTAACTACAAACATACGTATATTTGTTATTGTTATTTTGTAAATACGATATTACTATATATTTATAATAAATACCTCCGCACTGAAACTACAATTAAAGATAAAACAGAATATTCTAATTAGGATACCTGTGTAATTGCGATTTATAATCTTCTACTATAAAACATCAATGAAGTTCAATTATTCGTCAATTTCTTTGTAAAGTTTATTTAATTTTATTCTTCTTTAAATAAATTTAAACAGTTTACTTTATTAGAAGATGCTCACCTTAATCTTGTCACGATTTTCATCATGCGACCAAGCGTTGTCCCTTCTGAGAGTTTCGAGTTGTTCCTCGAGCGGATCGGTGGCGTTTACTTTTCCATTATCACCACCAACCTTTGAACTAGCGCCGTCCTTTTTCCAGGTATAAATAGGCGGGTCATCGGCTGTTCTGAGTTGACTCACAGGATGATCTGAGTCTAAAAGAGGCGGTGGAGCGTTCTGAGCTACCGGAGTTTCCTCGATGACGTTTTTCCTCCATTGATTACCATTGTATTTCGGTGAAGTGACGGCGGAAACCGCAATGTACGCGTTATTCCTTGCCCTAGATCCATCGAGGGGAGATCCGGGGTTCAAAATTGGTGTGGCAGTCACTCTGTGATAGGCGAACTGTTTCCACTTCGGCCAGCTTCCAGCGTCACCCGGTTTCGCAAACTTACCCGGGAACTCCGGGTTCCATCTTTGCCTGTTCGGTTCACCGTACGAGTCGACGGTTTTCAGATTATAAGGCTTCCAGGTCGACTGATCCGCCGGCATCACCCATGCTCCGACCGATTGAATCTTCGGCGACATCGCAGCTTTCGGTGACCATCCTTCCACCTCTTCTACACCTGCTGCCACCGCTGCAGCCTCCTTTTTTAACTCCTTACCTTTTCCCTTGTACTTCATCCCCGGGGGATTGTTGCTCTTCTGCATTTGTACTGTTGTAAAAAAAAAAAAAAAGGATAAACATTGAGTGTGTTTTTACAACGGATAAATCGTCGTCAATTGTTTTAATTTTTATTCTTTTTTTTAAATAATCCACATTAATTAAACGTGCGTAATTTCTTTACTCAATATTGTAAAAACATTTTATTTCCTACTGATTAATTTAGAGTGTATCAGGAGATTTAAACCCCGCAATGTTTTCAGCATAATATTTACAATATTTCAAATAACCCGTTTACCCCATGAGCGATGAGCGCGACTAAATCGAATTGACAAACTCTAATTGATGAATATCTGAAACCAGTCGACAAACCGAACTAAAAATTGAACAAAAAAAAAAAAAAAAAAAAAAAAAAAAGTAAACCAAAACGAAATAAATTCTATAAATATGAAATAAACGAAAAGTAAAATTCACAACTTACGCAAATCGCTTTCAACATTGTGATTCTCAAGTTGTTTTCCCACGTCCTGATCAAGCCCAAGTTTCCTAACCAAAGCAGCATTAGGATTATAAGATTTCCCATTAGCGTCCTTGGGCCAGGGTTTGGTATCCGCTAATTTAAACGGCCATGTAGCAGGATCGGAAGTGAGACTATTCCAAGTTTTAACGGTGAGTTTCGGGTCGGGAGTACCGGCCGAATCGTCGTTCCCTTTGGTCTGTGACGGAGAAACGGCGTCCTCCCAGGGCGCAGGATCCTTCGGTGCTTCCCAGGGCGCAGCGGGTCTTTCCCACGGTGTATTTCTGGGTGACCAGTAGTCCCTGGGGTCGAATTTATAGTTTCGCCACTGTGCCGAATCCTCGGCTTTCCAGCTCGGCCGTCCATACTTGTATCGAGAATCCCGCCAGCTTGCGCTTGCCGCGTATTCCCGACCTGGTGGCCGATACTCACGATTTTGCGCATAGCTCTGGACGGGGCCGAATTCGTCACCTGCCGATGCCATGCGGCCCCGGGAATAAAGCTGCGCAGCGTAGCTGCCGAGACCCAGCCGACGATCCTCGGGCGGATCGAAGCCTCTAACTCGAGTTGGGTCTCGATTTCCGCTTCGGAAACCGGCGACGATCTCCCCCGACGGTTCTCGACTCGATGACATTCCACCCTGGTGGGTGCTCACCTTCCCGTAATGAACTCGACGCGGCTCCGTGTACTCTCGCGAAGACTCCAACATCAACGCCTGACGCTCGGTGTTCAACGCCTTGTGCTCGTCCAGCTGCTTTCGCACCCCTAACTGATCGACGAAGTCGCGATCTCCTCCCTGAAGCGAGATTTTCCTCGGTCCCGACGCCGCCGTCAGACGCATTTTAGCCACTTCCGGATCGTCCTGAGAGTAAAAAACGTCAAACTGAAAGTTCTTAGCTTTGATGTAACAAAGTGTATTTTTTTTATCATTGTTTCTTAACTTACAATTATGATTGTCTGCTAGTCGGGAGACCGTAATTGAATTAAAACATGGCTATGCTTGTGATTTGAATAAATCAATTCATTTCAAGTATAGCTTTAATTTTATTATTCAATGTAATTAATGTCTTACTAACTTCAAAATAATGTTGAAAAACGTATTTATTGTTCTTACGTGGTTTCATCTACGAGCTCTGACAATTATCACCAGATTAGCTTGAACGTTTTCATCGCATATATTTATTCCAATTGAAATATTTGACCAATAATTCGCAAATCTGTAATACCGTCAAATATCAGACACTTGAAGTGTCAAACATTAAACGTATAACGATCAATTTTTACAAAAAATCGTTGTTTCGCGACTTCAGTATTGTCCGTATAAAATTCATTAACCATAATAGATACCTAATATAACATAAAAACTAATATTCAAAAAATTCAGTACCTCCCAAACATCTCTTTAATACAAAACAACCTTCAAAACCTTTATAAAAAGGATATATACCTGAAGATCTTGAGCCCACGGAGGACCGAAGAGTCTTTCAGCAACTAATCGCCACTTCATCGGTGTGGTAATAAGCCAGGGTGCTTCGGTGGTCGTGAGCAATGGTATGGTAGTCGGCAGGCTGGTGGTGGTTGTAGAAAACCTGTGGTGTCTTTGCTTCTTCTTCTTCTTCTTAAGCTTAGGCTTTTTTCGCGGTTTTTTCGGTGTCGTCGAAACCGGCGATGTAGCAGCCGGCGTCATAGTCGTCACAGCCGACGAGTTCAGATTAAAAGCTCTTTTTCTCGCCTCGAGTGCCTGCCGCGACAGCTCCAAGCCACCCTCGACGTCCACTGAAATGTCGTTTTATACCATTAACACCATCCTTCTTTATATTCATCTCGCGAGATCTTTGTTAATTAAATATTTACAGTCATTAAAACATTACAAAAATAAATAACTGTAATTTTAACTGTTACAACATTGTTATTCTTATTATTATTATTATTATTATTATTATTATTGCAAATTTTCTATATCCAATATATCGACCCAGACTTTATAAAGGTGCGGTACGATCGATCGATCGATCGATCGATCAATCAATCAATCAATCATGCGGACTTACTGAGAAGTCGATGAACTCGTTTCCATCGACGAGGGTTTTCGGCAAGCTTCACAAGCAGCTCGAGCAAACTTTCGGCCAGAGCGCCTTCCTGGGCCTGAGGGATTAGAGAAGAGGAATAAATATCATGATTTAACGTTATGGTTTCGAGTCTAGTGCACAACAGGGGGATTTTGATATAATAATAATAATCCACTGTCAATTTTTTATATATAATTCTCCAAAGTTTAACGGTTATAATAGAATTGAAAGAAAAGAAGCCAAAAAAAAAAAAAAAAAAAAAAAAACATTCCTACTGACGTATCGAAAGAAAAATCAAAGCTAAACTCAACCTGTAATTCGAGCAATCGTCGTGGTCTTTGATAACGCTGATTTTAGTGCGTGCAACAAGGGTTGAAAAATTGCCGGTGTTTAGCACGGGTAGTTTGTAGATGTTGATTAATTAGAGGCGATAACGCTGCTTCTAGTGTAAAGTAATGGGCCGCTAATTGGCAATTCATTCCTATTCCCGATAGAGCTCTATGCCAAATATGTATATGTGTATGTATATATATATATATGGTATCGTATCTACCCATCTACCCTATTATTATTATTATTATTACTATTATCATTGTACCAATCGACGATTCAATAGCTGCGTGCGGGACACGATTGATAATTGATTAACCAAATCGTGGAAAGATTTATACAGGCGTAGGTATACGAATGATAGTCCCCAGATAAAAAATTACTCAACAATTATACATAATAAAAAGAGGGAATAAGAAAACAATTGTTGAAAATATTCAAATATTGGCGCTTTTGAGTGAACGATATCGAGCTGGTCAAGTTAGACACTTATTGTAAGTCGATACAGGCAAGATTATATTTGTTTTGATTCTGAAGTGTGTGAATTCTTCTTCCGGCCTCAGTCTTCGCTGCTCTTTCGCCACGCGGTGTTTCAAACGTTCTCCTTTTACTCAGGTATATATATATATATATATATATATATTTTCTTATTCTCTTCGATTCACCTAAATCCTGTGTAAATTATTTGTAGCTATTTTACCGCTAGAATTTTAACAGATTATGAGTCCAGACCCTCGTGTTACTGTAAATTCATTCAACTTTGGTTTTTCACGTTTAAGGTGTATGGCCGACGGTGAAGAAATCTCTGTTCGCCATATTGATGATTCTGCACTTGGCACAAAGTGTGGTGATATACGTTCCCAAAGTGTCAGCAAACATGGTACAGAATCAAGGATATTGTATATATCAAATACACAAGTTTAATGGCAAGAATTATCAGCTGTGCATTTTTAAAATGCAAATGGAAATATGCATGAGTAAAAACGAACCAGAGCTTTATATACTTGGTACAGTGCAACGACCAGCAATTCACCCAGAAGCTTTGGATAAGAAGAATAAGGCAGCTAAGGTATCCGTGATACGTGGTTTGAAAATCGAAAAGTTCAAATATACGAGTCGAGACAGTCGAGAAATTGTCCGGGTATCTAATCAAAGAGGGAAACCTGTTGAGTCAAAGGTCAGGTGACATTCAACAACAACAACAACAACAAACCTCAGAGGCTCAAAGTCGGCAGTGGAACGGGAATAACAGCAACACAAGGGAACTAAAAACTTTCAATAAGAATAGCTACCAGCAAGGAAAAGGACAATAAAACTAGCGGACCATAAAGGTCAGACAAAAGTGACTTAGTAGTGGTGGACGATGTCGAGTCAGTGATTGTGATTAAAAACGTAAATGACGCGATATCCAAAATCCTTTTTTGACTAAGGATGTGTGTATGGTAAGCAGCATGGACAATCGTTTAAAGGAACATTTGAACGATCGCGTGTAGTACAATGTGAAATTTTTCACGCATTCCTGTGTGGTAAAATGAAGGAGGCATAGCTTGGTGGTGCAAATAGCTTCTTCTCGTTACTGAAAGATGATTGTTCAATGTATTGTTTCAGTTATTTTTCAAAGTATAAAACTGAAGTTCTGCAATATCTACAAGAATTCTATGCAGAAGTTCAAAGCATGCGAAGTATTTCAAGAGTCTCAAGCTGGACAATCCAAATCTAAATCCAAGAATCCACGTCTCCCCAAAAAAGTGAAGAAGATAATGAAGAAGAAGTGCAGGAATGGTCAACGCAGAGCCGCCGGTAACTCTTCAGGAAGCTTTGGAAGCAGATGATGAAGAAAAACGACACCAGGCTGTAGAAGCTGAATTAAAATCTCTAGAGGATAACCAGACCTGGATGCTTGTACCTTGACCTGATAACGCGATTGTAATCTGAAATCGCGTTATTTTGCACGCTAACGAGACGTGAAATTACGGAAGGAAGAGGGTGATATATTTTTCGCTGCATTTGCAGAACATTTGGAATGACGATGATTATTATCGTATCACATACAGGTGAACGTATATATATATATCTATATATATATATATATAAAGGGAGGGGGGGGGGGGGGGGGGATATACGCAGGCCAGCATCAGCACTTTAGAGAATCCTCGCTGAGACTGCGCGTCGCTTTTTCAGCTCCGTAAATCAATTTTCTCCCGAATTTTCTGGATTATTTTAACACCCCTCGCCACCTATATACATATAATATTATATATATACATTTAAAATACTGTCAACGGTGAAAGCCTTTCAATTAATTCATATCTCGACGCGATATTCAAATATACGAGACATGGAAATGATGTTATTTTATTATTTGAGTGAAAAACTTATAAAAGCACTTTTTTTTTTGATTATTTATTATTATACCAGAGTTGTTCTCGATTTTCTCCCGAGCTTCTTGTTCACACACCCAACCGCGTCTGATAGTTGATTAAGAATTCGAATTTCTTATGATAACTTGGGTTTGAAAATGAATATATATGTAGCTTAATGGTAAAAACGTTTAGATTCGTTTTTAACAACTCACTCCAAGCTCTTGAAGCTTCTGCTGTTGTTCCTGTTCCGCGTCGTATTCAGCCCTCAAATAAGCTTCCAAATCGCGAAGTACAGCTTCTTGCCTCTTGTCCAATTTCCTGTTGTCCTCAAGCTCCGCGGTGGTGTCGAAGTTACCGGCTTTCAAATCCCCCGCTTTTTCGCCGTCCAAATCTTCGTCCACGTAATCCTTGAGTTTCGGTCCCGTGAACTCCTCTTCATCATCATTATCATCCTCTTCTTCATCGTCATCATCATCATCATCATCATCATCGCTAACACCGGATGACTAAAATGGAGAACACATGAGAAAATGTAAAAATTGATTTCATAATTTCGATGCTAATAATATAATTCTTCATTTTTCATTCCAATTCCTAGAATTATCCTTCACCTCGGTCAAGATACTCGCAGTTTTATCATTCCGGGATTTTCCCGCAACTGCCATCGAATTCTTGGCCTGATCATTCAGCCCATCGAGTATCTCCTTTACGCTGAATCTCTTCTCGACCGTGCTTGAATCATTCCGTGTTTTGATCTCCTTCTGGGTACTCAGTTCCTTTTTTACCGTCGGTACTCGTTTCATCTTCCCACTTTCATCCTTGTCCTCCTCCCCTTCGCTCTTGGCACCGACTCTGAAGTGATTCGAACCTTTGTACTTCATGAGTTCGGTCACCTTGAAAAAGAAAACAAAGAATAAGAATAAGAATATCAAGAATGAGGATTAAAATATTCCCAGGTCAAATTGCTGATTGAAAATTCTTGTCTTTGAGGCTCTTTTCCCTATTTCCTTTACTGAAACGAAAACAGTATACAAAAATAATGAATTTCTTTGATTGGACTAAACCATCGACCAAGTTCTGTGTAATATTCAAACCCCAAAATAAGAGTTTCTTTCTTCTCTTTCATAATCCAAAGTGGCTACAAATTTTGGAAAAAAATTCCATCACAATTCCAGGTTTTCCAGGACCAAAAATCTCCTTTTCCCAAAAATTTTCCCAGTTTTTCCTTCCGGACTCTATATTGGGTTAAAATTCAATTCGAATTTGAAAAAAAATCCTATAACTTACGAAAAAAAAAGTCAAAAAATAATTTCTATGATACCCACGATGGAAATTTTTTATATTTTCAGTCTTTCCCCCCATGACAAAATAAACCCCCCCCCCCCCCCCCCCCCCGACAATTTCACCCTGATACCTAATCAAAAAATCACCTCCTTGTCTTCCGTCTCGATTCCATCGAGAATGGCTTCGTTTGAAGTTTCGCTCTCGTCGGATCCGCTCTCGACGCTTTTCTCCCTCGAGTCGAAATCCTTCTTGGCCGTGTCGTGGTCGAGACGAAGATCTCGACTTCCGGAAGTCGGGGGCTGACCGTTTCCGCTGCGATTCTTCATCCCCGGATGTTGATCGTCGCGTCGTGACATAGCTTCATGGGATTCAGCAACGGCCTTCAATTCCTCGGCATATTCGTTGACCTCGTCCTCTTCCTCGCCTTCGTACTCCTCGGCCTCATCTCCACCGAGGGTTCGATCCTCGTCTTCATCGTCGCCGATTTCCCCCTCCTTTTCCTTTTCGTTGTCCCTCGATTCCTTTGCTTCCGGCAGCGTTTTGTTCGAATAAACGATCCCCGATGGATTCTGAAAGAAATTGGTTGATCAGGATTTTTCGTAAAAATTTCCGAGATGTTTTTTTTACATTTTACATCAGATTGTTATATCGCAAAAATTATATTCGATATTCACTCACCGATATTCTCAGACTCGATACTGCCACTAATTTATCCTCATCGTCTGCTGGAACAAAAAGAGGTTTACAATTTCGTTTGCATATATATAATTGCTAGAAATTTTTTTTTTTTTTTTTTCTTTCTTGAGACGTTTCATGTACTTGAATGAAACCAGGACTGAAATGTTTTTTTAATGAATAGGAAAACTTGAGCGTTAGTTTCATTCAAATCCATCAAGCGTATCAAGAAATCACCTCGTCGGGGGTTGTTTTTACCCCTGTAAACCGTTTTTTCGCAGTTAAAAAAAAAAACGTCTCTCTTAGTTTTAAATGTTCTTAATTTATGTAACAACCAGGTTTACAGCTGTCCGTTGATCGTGTTTTTTCGCGTATTGTGACGATGTATTATACCTGTATTGTATTCATAGTCGATAGAACATTTGAACGTTCATGTTAAATTATTTATGTATTTGTTTTGTACGTCGTTTATTTTTATGTGATTTTAGGACTATCAGGTCTAGTTTGTTGACCTGCGACGAGTAGTGAGACGTCAATTTTTTTTCATTGTATTTTACATTTTTCTTAACGTTGATCATAAAAAGAATAAATAACTGAATAAGTCATTTGTCTTGTCATTTATTTAAACTCGTTGATGTATTTCACTTATTGCTCTATTTTCTTTGCTCCTATTTTCTTTATACCGATAAATATAAAATTGTTATGTTATATAAAAGTGTCATATTGAAATTTTTACAGTATGAATAGTAGATCAAGTATATTATTAACTATTTTTAATTAATTTATATGACATGAGTAATTTGAAAGTCCAAGAATTACGATTTTGCCTCCACATTAAAATAAATAAACTTAGGTTATGTGATGATAAAATGGCGCCGAGAAACAGGCTCTCTGACGTCATGAGGACATTTTTCAATACATACGTGTTATACTTTATACTGTAAAATTTCAATGCGGCATCCACATTTGTTTGCTTTTCTTTTCAGGTGTCAACTTCTGAGAAGAAGTTATTATACTTGACTGTATGCTCGTTAATGGAAATTACTCGAGGCTTTTTGATGTATGTAAATTGACAAAAGGTGTAAGCTCGTATACCTGTCTCCTCGACGAGCGAGTTACTATAGTATAGAATTTCGTACACCCTTGGGTAAAAGTTTCTAAACAAAACTTCGTCATCGCCTACATATTTGTACGTAATATACACATTAGGGTGGCGCAAAAAAACCGACTATATTTTTTTTTTTTTTGAGTCTCGTGTGACAAAATGTTAGTTTTTGATGTTTCAAGAGCCTACTCCAAAAAAAAGGTCAAAAAAATTTTTTAAGAGGTCACTCCACATTTTTTAAAACGTCAGATATCGTCAAAAATCGATTTAGTTTTTTTTTTTTTTTTTCTCGTTACGGATAATTTTATAGACAAAAAAAAAAAATATAGTTTACGAAAGTTTCAGTTCAAAATTTGAATTTTGAAAGGTCGCTCATAATTTTTTTTTCAATTTTTTTGCTGCATTTCTTTAGATCTTTTCTAGCGACCTTTTTTTAAATTTTTTATTCAATTTTTTAAGTTTTTAATTTTTTGTGGTCAGTGATTACGAATCTAAAATCGGATTTTAAAAAACTCAAGATGGAGAATCCAATATGGCGGATGAAAATTTTTTGGGGGTCATCGATTACAAATCTGAAATCAGGTTTAGAAAATTCAGTCCGACTAATCCAATCAGCGACCCCCTAAACCCCTGCACAGAGTATTTTCACCATATTCGATTAAATTCGAAATTTTCATCGGCCATATTGGATGTAGAATACTATCTCGTTATAAAAGTTGACTAAGCAAAAAAAAAAACCAGTGACAAAAAAGAATCAATCGTAAGAAATCTGCCGACTGATCCAATCTCTAGATACCGTTTCACCAAAAGGTGCAATACAACGAACAAAAAAAAAAAAAAATAAATAAAACCTTTACCCAAGCTTTATCTTCTACACACTAAACAACTAACAGCAGATACAAAGTGTGCCGAGAGTATAATGAATTCACAAATTATTCCATTACATATACACACTTGATGAAATTAATTTCTACTGCATCAGAAATTGGCGCGTTATACACGAATCCGCGTGTCGCTGCATAAACCGGGAGTTTTTAACTTAATAATAAAGCTGAGAGTGGTTTAATGTAGAGCGCAAAAACGTAGGCAGACGGTAGAAGGTAACATAACCTTAAATATAATCATCGAGGTTCGTTCCTATCCTTTCGCCCCGCTTTGATCATTCGAACGTACGAAATTGAGAGCACAGTTAGAGGACCAGAGATGGGTTTGGGGGGGGGGGGGTTTAAAATTATCACAGAGACTGGACCATAATTGAGTTTCAGATTCGCTACTCGGAGTCCACTTAATACATTAATTATACATATATGTAGGTGGTACTCTAAGCATATATCGCGTAGAGCCTTTGACAGAGCCGACGACGGTTAGAAGCCATCAGGTGTAATAATATCATAATATGCTTTGAGAATCGATTCACCCTGTCGTGAGAAGACGAGAAAATGTCGTTTGAATTTCACCTTTAAAGTCGTTATTAATTAAACCCGATAAACAGATCTTAGAGTATAAATTCAGTTATCTCGTTTGACTCTTGGTAGATTATATTTTTTCTTTAATCAGCTGGAGACTGTGCAAAGAATTTAAGCTGGGATGATGAACGGATTAGAGAAATGAGAGCAAGAAAAAAAAATTTTGTTATAACGAAAAGACTATTATATTACGCTGCTACATATTTTTTCTGCAAATTATATAATATTGCAAAACAGCGTTTTCGTCACACGAGTATTAGTTGGTGTGGGAGGCGTTGTTTTTATTTTTAATTTTTTCAATTTCTTTTGTTCTTTCCTTATTTTTGTTCGCATCTTAAAATTTTTTTTTTGCTTCGGATTCTTTCCCCGAAATTATTCAGAAAAGTTGGGTTAAAACGCAAGGAGAAAAGAAAAAGATAAAAAAAAAAAAAACTAGGAGAAAATCATCCTTCCGGCGTAGTTTTAGACGAGTGTAATTAAGATTGACCGGATTTAATTATCTGACGTCGTTGCGTTTAAGGGATCGTTAGGCTCTAACGATGACAGGATATAAATTGTATATCTTTCTTCCTTTCTTCCTTCCTTCCTGTTCTTCACCACTTCATCCTCTTTTTCCTCCTTTTCCTCCTCATATACTATACTATACTATACTATTATTGTGCGAAAATTTCGCTCACAGGAGTCTTGGAATTGCTCTGTATACATAACTAATTGTTACACGGTATTATACGAGATTCGGGCTCAATTCGTTATGCCTTTCTGCTACGCATCTGCGTCTACGTAAAATGGATCAAGAGAGAGAGCGAGAGAGAAAAATAAAAGAAGATACAATAAATAATTAATCAACGTCCGTTTTTTTTTTAATACCTTGTGCACGAAGAAAAAAAATAATAAAAAAAACTACTCTGAGTAATTAGACGTAATTGTATAAACTAGTTTTGGTAGGTAACGCGATTTCCTAATTTTTTCCACACTTTTCATGAATATCGTTGACGCGTTTTTAGCCGTTTTAAAATTCTTTGACATTTATAAGATTTGACGAAACTTAGGTGAGAATCAAGAATGAAAATTGAAGAGATATATCTTAGTGTAAGAAATAATTATAATCAAATGAAAAACACGGGAATTATAATTACCCTTAAATTTCCAGTAATGAAATAAAAAAAATATAAAAACTTTTTCTTACGTACATACATACATACATACATATTTTTAATTTTCCATAGCATAATCGTCGTTGAATTTTCGGCAAACAATTTCTTTCATCACTTTCGATGGAAAATACTTTCCGCCGATTCTGATCTTCCAAATTTTCCCTGCACTGAATTTTTTTTTTCTCCCACCTCCACCCCTCCCCCCATTATTTTTCTTCTTTTTTTGCTACCAAATTTCACCCTTTCATTATCCCTGTTTTTTTCACCGCGAAGCGTCATCAAATCAGATCTAATCGTCGTCCGAATCCTGAAGCACCGTAGTAACACGTATCATCCACCCCCCGGCAGTAGGAAAGTACGGCAGAGTCAGAGTCGTAAAAAGCAAGGAAGATTTCGCACCGGTTTTATTCCCTCCGCACAGGAGGATCGTGATGATAAAAACCGTCGGAATAAAAGAAAAAGAAGAGGAATAAAAGAAAGAGAAAAAAAAAAAAAAAAGAAGAAAAAAACGGAGCTCGCGCAAAAATCTGATAAGATTAGAAATCCATAAACTAGAATCACCGTTGCACAGACTGTCTACCTGCAGAAATTCGGATAATGTAATCGCGGTGAAACATAAAAAAAAAAAAAAAAAAAAAATTAGAGTACTTTTTCCTTATTGTTTCCTACGCGTATTCTAAAATCGGTAGAGTAAAAAGAGAAATAACAACAACAACAACAATAACAATAACTGAGCGTAGGTATATCGTACTAAAGGGAATTAGATTTCACGTGTAGACGGCCGGTAGAAATATAAAAATATTATAGGACATAAAGCATCGTTAGTTGTTAATAAAATTTTCATATTCCCTACGGATGATTGAAATAAGGTAACTAAGGTAGACAAATTGTTGCCACGGTAAATTCTTTCCTTATCCTTTACTCTCCTCCTTCGCATTCATTTTCCACTAGATAATTTCCTTGGATATATGACGAAGAAGAAGAAGAAGAAGAAGAAGAAGAAGAAGAAGAAGAAGATGAAAAAAGAAAAGCAAGAAGGAAAGAATAAAAATCACAATTAAGCTGATTTCCAACGCTCCGAATTTTCTCTTTTCGCACTTTTCGTTTAGCGTTTTCTCTCTTTCTCTCTCTTTCAACCACAGTTGTTGGTTTCTTACTCGTCGTTTTTGTTGTTTTCTCAATTTTCGTTAATTTCTTATTAGATATTCGATTTTTTTATTTATTTATTTCTTTCTTTCTTTCTTTCTTTACTAGTTTTATTGACGAATTTACCTTATTTGAAAAATATAATTTACATGGTAACAGAGACTGTCGAAAAATATCCTTAGAAGCCCACCGTTAACTGTGGATACCTTTCCTCACCCTCCAAGAAAAAATCTCTTTCAAAACGAAGAGTAGGAAAACGAAAAGAGGAAAGTATATGAAGAAAGAAAAGAATGTCAATTACCCGCGTTAAAAATACGAGTAATTAGTCTCACGGTGGAGAGAAAATTTACTCGAAATTAGGCGCAGTAGTAGGTACGTTATACGTGCCTTAAGAGGGGGAGAGAGAGCGAAAAAGAGAGAGAGAGAGAGAGAGAAAGAGAGAGAGTTGAAAGGGTAAAGTACAGGCCACGAGGTCGTGGGTCGTATTAATTGTCGGATTAATAAATTACAACCAAATTATACGAGGCTTTCCTTTACACCGCTGTTATACCTATACCTATATCTGTATTATGTATATACTTTACACACACGCATGCACACGCACACACCTCAGGCCACGTGTAATTTCCCTACGCAGCTCTCTTCACTAAATCCCTTGGAATTTTAGGGTGAAAGAAAGAATTTCGCAATGGGGATCGTAAAAGTACGTCGCACATTATATACATATATATATATATAGTTACAGAATGATAAGGTGGAGTCTTTTTATGAATAGAAATTTTCAAATTCCACCTCTACATACATTACATATATACTTTGGGATTAAAATTTTCAACAAGTTGCTCCACCGTTACTTTTTTTTTTTTTTTTTAATTTAATTATATTCATTATTAAGCGTACATATTTCACACTCAAACATTGTGCAAAAAAATCTCCTCCGATATCCGATAAATGATGCTAAATTTTAAAAACCTTTATTTAGAAAAAAAAAAAAAAAAAAAAAAAAAAATGTTTCATTTGCACGGAGAGAAATAGATAGATAGATAGATAGATAGATAGATATCGGATTTTATTATACCTATTAGACTAAATGATTGATTCAAGCCTTGAGACAAATTAATAGCAATAGAGGTCAGAATTACAGAGAAAGAAACATATCCAAGATACGATTCAGTACCGCTACGTACATTCGATATAGGAAGAAAATAAAAAAAAATAAAAATATTAAACAAAATATAAATTTGCAGATAGTACAAGAAACAAGAAGAGGAAAAACAAAGGAGAGAGAGAGAGAGAGAGAGAGAGAAAATTAATAAACCCGGAAAAGTTTTCAATCGGAGTTTAAAAAAGCCAGCCTCGTTTTCCTACAGAAAATGTTAATACTGACCGCAGCGATAAATTGAAAATACGTTTGGCCATCGAGATTTTATCGAGCCGTTTTTCGAAAAAGAAAAAAAGAAAGAAAAAAAAAAAAATATCAAAGACCAAGAATACGTTTTATAATATTCACCCCGAGAGAGCAGCGGCTCTCGGTTTTCCAATATTTCACTTCAATATGTGGGATATAAGGGTTAAAGGGTATAAGGTGGATGGGGTGGATGGGTGGTTATACAGTTGAAAATGCAGGGTATAAGGTAGGTGCGCGCTTCATACGAAAGAAAGGAGGAGGGAGGGAGAGAGAGAGAGAGAGAGAGAGAGGGAGGCAAGGAGAGAGAGAAAGCTGAAAATAGGAGGCTGTAGCCTCCTAGCTCTCGAGAGTCAACTCACTTTTCACCAGCCCTGCACGTTCCTGGCAAATTGCTTCACCCTGGTTACGGCAGAGAGCATGCATGCATTTATAGGTGGTAGACACGTAGACACATCTACCCGGTGCACCATATGCCAAAAACTTTATCTCATCTCATTTCATCTCATCTCGTCTTTCTGCACGTACGTTTTCTAAGAAATAATTCTACCGGTTAGTTTGATTTCATCATCGCGTTGTACTAATAATAATAATTATATAATTCCGCGTGGATATTGCAACTGCGATATCGAAATAAAAAAATTACGGAGAAAAAGAAAACAACGAAAATCTGTTTGTTTGTTTGTTTGAAAAACGGAATTTGAAAATTTATTAGAAAAAAAATCAGATCATTAAAGTTTTTCACAATTCTTTCCTTCGTATAATTGTTTATAACTACGATCCTATGTAGTTTCGATTTCTTATATATATATACATATATTATGTTTTGAAAATTTTTGAAAATGTAAAAAGGTTAATGAAATAGTTTTATCTCGACTTTCTACGTTATGATTGCCTGCTCCCTGCCCCCGCCCCCCTCTCCCAGAAGCTATTTTATTTAAGATTCAGGTGAAGGAAACGAGGATAAAAAAAATAAATAAATAAATAAATAAAAACCACCACCACCACAGCCGTACAGATGCACGAGATACAAACCTTATCCATTTGCGATAAATAATATGCATATATAGATGCATAAACTGCATGCATAAATTGTACTGAGAAGTTGAAGAAGAAGAAGAAGAAGAAGAAGAAGAAGAAGAAGGAAAAAAGCATAGATCAAATAAATCACGTTCACACGCATAATATATCTATAAACATAATATAGTATTTTACTGTGGTCGAGGAACGCGGAGGCGGAAGGTCGAGTAGGAGGAAAAGGAAAAGGAAAAGGAAAAGGTAAAGGTAAAGGAAAAGGAGAAGGAAGTAGTGAAAATTTATCGGCTTCATTTCCGGCCTGTGTATAGGCATATATATATATATATATATATATATATATATATATACCTACATATTACACACAGAGGGTGTAGAGGTATGTGTATGTATAATTTATATATATATGTAGGTGTCGTTGGGACCAGTTGATAACCCAGCAGGCGACGCGACGTCGTCGTCTCGGCCATATTGCGTGTAGGTATAATGTATAGTACATACATGCGTATATATAGTTTGGATACCTATATATGTATTTACCATAAGGACATGGGTCGTGGAATTTTTCCGCGTGACTTTTCCTTAAATTCCATTAGACGGAAGATATATTGCAATGTGTATATATATATATATATATATATATATATATGTATGTATATATATAGACATATTTTCATATATTGTATAGTATAACGGCCATGTGCGTAATATATTTTCCTTCTTTTTCTTTTTTTTTTTTTTTCTTCTTTTTCTTTAAACTTTCACAAGGTGTTTGTGGTCTCTAGAAATTTTATTCAAACTTCGTGGGATTCGCGATCTCGTCGATTGAAAAAAGAGAAAAATAAGATTAACAGAAGGAAAAAGAAGAATAAGAAAAAGAATTATGTGGGGTACGTAGATCGTTGCGTGAAAACTCGAGTTTTTGGCAAAGAAGAGTAAAAAGAATGAAAATCAATTAGAAAAACTATACACCCAGTTTGTATAATAATGTATAATATTAGAAATACGAAAAGAAGAAAGAAAAGATAGAAGACGATGCAGTATTCGATTCAAGAACATTCGTGATGCATAATTAAAACCATAAAAACTGATAAATGAAGATACATGAAAATTCCATACTGAAATTCTAATTCATATTTTGATCAAAAGTTGACGGAATAAAAATACGAAAGAAGAAGAGTAGAAAAAAAAAAAAAACAACAAAAATTCTCTCACAACTTTCTGATAATCTCTCAAGTCGTCGTTTTCAAAACGATTAAAACGCGGAAAACTCAATTTTTCTCAAAAGTGACGTTCACGTTGTAAATATCTAAAAAAATTTTTTACGAATTTTCTATCGACTGGGGGAAAAAAGGGAAGAAAGAGAAGAAAATTTTTTTTTTCGCCGTATGAAAAGTGAAATGGAAAAAAAAAAACAAAAACAGAAAAAAAAAAACCGTTACAGCCAAATGTGTAAAAAAAATTTGTAATCTACGTTAAATTTTTCTTTCTCTTTATACGTTATACAGTTAAAATGTTTATTTCTAACAATATTCGACCTCTATACACGTATTATAAGCATGATTCACTTTTTTACTTTCCTCTGTCGGCGGTCGCGTGACGAGAGAGATGGGAAACGAAAGGTAATAAAGGAAATAAAAAAGAAAAAAAAAAGGAAAGAGAGAAATGATCGTTCGGTAATGCTTGTCCCCGGGGTCGTGTTCGACGACGTCTTTATCGAGCTCAGAGATATCCATACATACATATATATATAGTATATATATAGTAATAACACTCACATTCGCATCTAACATGTATGCAACGTAGATATATGAGGCATTCCACGCGGAACCGACGGACATCCGACGCTCACCAGCGGCGATTTTATTTCGAATTTAGCAATTTCTTAAGCAGGGTGTAAAAATGGAATGAAAAAAAAAAAAAATCATTTGTCACTGATTATGAGTTTTAGATATTTTAGGGACGAATGATTTGATTTTTAACTCCTTCTCTGATAAAACTCGATAAGAAAATTATCGAACAACAATTGCAAACAGCTCTGATCGATTGTTCGTAAATTTTTTCTATCCTTGTTACGATCATAATTATCGTTCGTTTATTCATCTGTTGGACTTTTTTTTTTTTGCGTTTTTCAAATAAACTTATTGATCGGACATACATATATATATATAATATATATATATAAGCATAAATTAGTGATTGCAAGTCAAAATTGTTGGTTTTTTTTTTTCTTCTTTTTCTTTCATTAATTAATGTAAAAGTTTGCTTTACGCTTCGAGGAATAAATAAATAAATAACAATGAATAACAACGATAGCAATGTTAGTTTTTTTTTCATCTTCTCGATTTGTCCAATCAGCTTCGGACGATTTAATTAATTAACCCTTGATCACCCTGCAATTCGCCATAACGACGAAAAAAGATAATAAGAACAACAAGATAATAAAACGAAATATCTTCGTAACGAAAACCTTAAACATTGTGGTGTGATTACAGAATAAAACACGGGGTGAAATTTGCCCGATCGCGAATATCGCCCTACGAAAAAGAAACTAAGAACGAGAAGGAAACCTTAATTGTATTTTTAAGAAAACCCCCCCCAAAAAAAAAAAAAAACCGTCAGTTTAGTAAAGTTTAATAGAGCAATATGGCAGACATTAGATTTGACGACACGGTTGGGGGTATAAAAAAAGATGTACCTAAGGTCGAAAGGTTCCTTACGAAATACTCGAGCAAAGCAAAGATAGAGAAAGAATGAGGAGGTAAAGAAGGAAAAACAGGGC
This sequence comes from Diprion similis, assembly GCF_021155765.1. Lineage (NCBI taxonomy): Eukaryota > Metazoa > Arthropoda > Insecta > Hymenoptera > Diprionidae > Diprion > Diprion similis. The sequence continues at coordinate 883,665 of NC_060113.1, read as the reverse complement.
GGAGGGGTGGTGGGGGTGGGGGGTTGAAATTTCTACCGGCGTTTCCCTTCGTATAATATACCTTATACCTACTATACATAAACCTAAGCAACCAGGCTGAGTGAGGAAGGGGGTGGGAGGTCTGAGGGGGTAAATTTAGCGAAAGATTATGGAAATTTAAGGAAATTAAACCAGCCGTCGTATTTAGCGAGAAAAAAAACCGTCTGCTAAAAACTCACCCCTTCCAAAAGCACCACCACCACGACCAACGCGATTCTTCCCCTATTTTACGCTCCAATTTTTTTTTTTTCTTCTTTTTCTTTTTTTTTTCGTTACCGGAGGACTCGCACAGCGAAAATGGGGGGATGAAGGAAAAACATTAGGGGGAAAAAAAAAAAAAAAAGGGAAGAAGAACCGGTAAGAGCGAAGAGCTCCCTTTTTTAACAATTAGTATAAACCGGACCGCGGTCGTTAATGTAATTAAAAAGAGAAAGCCGAAAGGGAAAAATATAGAACGAGAGGAAGGGACGAGCGAGGCTTTTCTACCCCTCGGTTTTATTCCATACTTGCGTTTACTTTTCGTTTTTTTTTTCTTTTTTTTTTTTTTTTTTTCCCTGCACTCACCCCCTTCACACCGGTTTATATATTATACCGGGAAAGAACATTTTTCCAGTCACCTTTTGTACCGCACGTTTTTTTTTTTTTTACTTTTCTTTTTTTTTTCTTCTTTTTTTTTTTTTTTATATTGTCGGTTTAACACCGTTCTCTTATACTCTCATTTTTTATCCTCTTCTCCTTTCCTTTTTTACTTTCACACTCCTTTATACACGCGTTTTATTTCGATATATTTTATTATCTAGGTGTACCTACATACCTATATATATATATATATATATATATATATTAGGGTGGCGCAAAAAAAAACGACTTTTTTTTTTTTTTTTCTGGAGTCTCGTGTGACAAAATGTTAGTTTTTGATGTTATATATATATATATATATATATATGGTGGTGAAATTTATTTTCCAATATTTTATGACTCCCCCCCCCCCCCTCCCCGTTCACCCCCCTTCGATGTAACCGTTATGAAATAATTAACTCAAGTGACCCGAGGTGATGACGCGTGTCCTTTGAACTTTGACACCATTTCCCTCTCTCCCTCCCTCCCTCCCTCCCACCCACCCTCACTCTCTCTTTCTCTCTGTCCTTGTCGTCGACTGCACCCGCAAAACCCCGAAGCGTTGATATATTACACTTGATGTAGAAAAATTTTCCTACAGTTGAGTGTCAGGTTTGGTTGTACATTAATGTACTTGTATAAGAGGACAAGGAACTCGAGCGGACCTCAATATCGGGTGTTCCGGGTGTAGGATGAAGTCCTGTTTAGCCGTCCAAGCCTGAGAGAAGAGGAGAGGAGAGGAGAGGAGAGGAGAGAGGTGGAGAGGAGAGATCTGCTCCTCCTCTTTGCCGCGAGACTCTCTCCTTAGAGTGAAGTGGAGAAGAAGCTCTTGACGTCAATCTGATCGATTTCCTTTGGGCGATATTCGATATCCAGCCACACCTCGCTTATATTGCGGACAACATCAGGCTGGTAGGTAGAAAGGTAGAAAGGTAGGAATGTAGGAAGGTAGGAAGGTATAAATGTTTTATGCATGTATGTACGTACATACGTGTGGTTGCCGTATAATGTATATTTTACATACAAGAAAAAAGAAAAAAGAAAAGAAAATAATATGATTGGGGTTCACCGGTGGTGCTGTTAGTGCTACACGACTATAAGGTCTCTCAATTTTTATCGTTTTAACATTCATATATGACAGTAATGATTGTTTATAGTAATCAACTGATATCTCCTAAATTCGAAAGATCTTGAATTCGTAAGTATAGGTACCCATATAATGGGTAATGGAATAAATTTTAATGGATTATAATGTCTATTGGAAATAGATCAATGAATACGTCACGTCACGTCACGTCACGTGATTTTGCATTTTACGTTGTCAAGTCCCTTTCCTCGTTTCTCAATTCTCTGACAGTTTAATAAAAAAATATCTTCATTTCAAGGAGGGTCGAAACGTGAAACGTAAAACGATGTAACGTATTAATTGACCCATTTCTCCAAACCATAACTCTCCGTTACATAACCAAGACAAAGACTTCAATAGATACTTCAAATATTGAGTACGTTAAGTTGCACACTTTGTGGTAACTTCTTAAGTCCGAGAATCACTGTTTTTGGTAATGTAAAAAGTGACTCTAACCTCACCATTAAGTTGATGATGATGGTAAAAACTTAAAAGTGTCAATACTTCGAATGACCGGTGTATAAAAATTTCAATTCATCTTTCGTGACTTTCTTTCCGCATGTTTGAAATTTCGATATATCGATCGCACTGTGGAACAAAATACCGCGCAACAATACAATTTCTAATTTACCTACATATATCCAGAATAAAACGAACAATTGAAAGGAAGTCTGCGATGTTCTTTTTCATCGAATCATATTGTTGATAACAAGGTAAGAGGTAAGGTAAGGTAAGGTAAGTTAAGGTAAGGATATAAGGCACACTGCTGTTACATCTAAATTCAGAATTTCCGAATTGTATTACTCGTCGTAATAACAATAATAATAACAACAACAACAATAATATATACGAGTATGTATGTACATCTGGGCGTAGGTAGGTAGGTAGGTAGGTAGGTAGGGTAGGTACCTTTTATACCTTCTCTAGCTACATTGACTCCGTCGTTTTCAATCGAATTTCAACCCCCTAGCAATTTTCCTCCGGCAATTCAATACGCGTAGGTATATATATATATATATATGTATGTATATCACATGATACGACGAGTGCTTTTCTGACGCTCTCTCACAACTCACCTTCACTTCCACACACACACACATACACACACACACACACACTCTATAAGTATAACAGAAGGGTGGTTGTTGTACATAATACATTACACGCATACATATATAGGGTGGTATACATATGTATAAAGCTAAATAACAGATGGTCGAGGGGGGGAGGAAGAGGATCTGGGGGTGGTCTGGGGTCTGAAGAGTCGTACACCCATTCAGCATCCCCGAACACACTAAAAAATGGTTGTAAAAAGCAAGTGCGTAAGTCGTCTTCGTCGTTGTCGTTGGCATCATCGTCTCTTGGTGATAAGCTGAAGAAGCCAAAGAAGAGAGAGAGAGAGAGTGAAGTATAAAATCGGTGGTGCGAGAAAGCGGAACGGTGTAAAAATGGGGTTGAAGCTTTTCTTACTTTCTCTCTCTCTCTCTCTCTCTCTCTCTCTCTCTATTTCCGAATTGGGAAAAGCTCTTTGTGGGCAGCAAAAGCAACGGTTCCGGAACAACGTTCTCGCGTAGGCAGCTGCCGTCCAAAAAAGCTCAGGGCTGTCGATCGGAACGACAAATCGCTCGTATATCTCGGCAATAAATTCCAATTTGTTGTTACTGCGGTGTTACCATCCCCATCCCCATCCCCGATCCCAAACCGACCAACCCGACCGCCTGCCTGACCCGACGATCACGTCGAGCCGTCCCCGGACACATCGGCTTACCCTGTGTTATATAACCCCAAAAACAGGACCAAGAACGGGACTTCGACTCCTGATTATGGAAGAGGGATGATATTTTGTCGTAAAATTCATAGTTTCGTTATATAGAGAAAATAATATTACGATTTACGATTATATTGTTACACACGAACCAACCTAACCTAACCTAACCTAACCTAACCTAACCTAAGTAGGTACTCATCCTCTCCAAAGGAACCTTATATCAACTGATATCTGCGATTGACTTGTTCGTTTTGTTTGCTCCTCCTCTTCGTCCTTGGAAAATTGCAACGGTTTTGAGACGTTTCGAGGGGCGTTATTCTTATTATTGTTTTTATTCTTATTATTATTGTTATTGTTATTTTTATAGGTATAAAAGCTGTGATGTATGATATGGTGAAGGGTGTACTGGTACGTACGAAGACGTAATAAGGTTCTCGAATTTCTACCTCGGAGGAGGATTGAAACCACAGTTTCAAACTTTCTCTCGTCTTCTTAGAATCAGCAGCTATATAGACAGACATCTGCCAGTTTTCTCAATTAAATACGAAATCCAAACTTTAGCCTGCCTGGTTATATACATGGTATACTATATACTAGGGTGTCGCAAAAAAACCGACTATTTTTTTTTTTTTTTTTTTTCTTGAGCCTCGTGTGACAACATGTTAGTTTTTGATGTTTTAAGAGTCAGAAACACGTCAGAAATCGAATTTGTTTTTTTTTTTAAATTTTTTTTTCTCGTTACGGTATAATTTTATAGACAAGAAAAAAAAAAAAATAAGTTTCCGAAAGTTTCAGTTCAAAATTTGAATTTTGAAAGGTCGCTCATAATTTTTTTTTTTCAATTTTTTTGGTGCATTTCTTTAGATCTTTTCTAGCGACCTTTTAATATTCATATTAAAATTTGATAATTTTTTTTTCTTCTATTTAGTAAGAAAGAATCTATAACAATACACCACGACATGAATTAAAAATCAAACAAAATACTGAAAATATAATTTTTTTAATTTAATTTTTTCACGATTTTTGACATTTTTTAAAATTTGGAGCGATCTCTTAAAATTTTTTTTTACCTGTCCTTTGGAGTGGGCTCTTAAAACATCAAAAACTAACGTTTTGTCACACGAGACTCGAAAAAAAAAAAAAAAATAGTCGGTCTTTTGCGCCACCCTGTTGAAATTTCAACAACGACTCTCAAACAACTGTGAGATATATTTCGAATAATATTCTCCGATGATGATAATGATGATAATAATAATGATGATAATGATATAAAAAAAAAAAAAAACACGTTCTGTAATCAATTCATCACATTTTATTAAACTTCCTTCTTGATCCGTTAACGTATATTTTATAATACAAATGAATATGATCCAATCTTAAGAAATACGAAAATATTTGTGGACACATAATGGAATTCGTTATAACTATTATTATTGTTATTATTATTTTGAAAAATTTTTGAACAACTTTTGTGGTAAGAGTCGCACGAATGAAGAAAGTAGGTAGGTAGGTATAAAAGAAGTTCGATATCTAAATTAGCAAAGTTTAGATTGCTTCTGCAGCGGGTAACTTTTCGCGAATAAAACTTGATAAGGTAGGTTTTACGGTATGTGGAAATTTTTACAAATCACATATATGTATAGGAGAATCGGAAGGGAAGAAAATGACGCGGGATTCACGTTTCGTTGAAATTGGATTAGTATACATTATAGGGTGTCCCTTATTTAAGGTGTTGACGAATTATTGCCGCCCCACCGCCAAAATCAATTTCAAATAATTAGAAAACAATTATCTAATTTTTTTCACATTTTTATCTCAACTCTAAGATAGTCCGCTTTGTGGTCGAAGTTTCTTACGGAAATAATACTATGGGAAAAACTTTTTTTCTCAGTATATATTTTATTGTAAAAGTAATAATGTTAAGAAAAATTTTGTAAATGTGAGGTTTTAGTCGGCATTAGTGCTACCGTTTGGGAAAAAATTCCCATAATCGTACCACGCAATCTCGACGAATTGCACACCATCGAAATCTGACTTTTTTTTTTGCATTTAGAGAAAGTGCAATTCGTCTAGATTTCCTGCTATCGTGATGTAAATTTTTTTTACACATAGTAACACTAACGCCGACTAAAACCTCGCGGTTGCAGATTTTTTTCAACTATTATTACTCTCGCAAAAAAATATATACTAAGAAAACAAGTTTTTCCCATGTTATTTCCAGCAGAAACTTTGACCACAAAGCGGATTATCCCATAGTTAAGGTATAAATCAGAAAAAATTTGGCAATAGTTTTCGAATTATTTGAAGTTTCTTTTGGAGGTGGGGCGCGAAAAATTCGTCAACACCCTAGTATACATATTAGACTGTATCAAAAAAATTGACTATTTTTTTTTTTTTAATGGTATACTGAAAATATTTTTCAAGATAACGAAAAAGAAATACCATAAAAATTTCAGATTTTAATATTGATATTTAGAGGTGACTCATCGCGATTTTCTACTTTCCATAAGAATAACATGGCAAAAATGGTTCTTGCTCCTTGCGATTTTTATAACTAGATAACGACGCGTCGTACAGAAAATTCATAAACATATTTTTGTAGAAAATTGAACGTTCTACAAAAAAGGTCTCTTGTCATTTTGCGATAAATCTACTCCTTCAAAAGTTATTTGAGGTCCTTTGCTGATGTTTGACCTCAAATAACTTTTGAAGGAGTAGATTTATCGTAAAATGAAAAGAGACCTTTTTTGTAGAACGTTCAATTTCCTACAAAAACATGTTTATGAATTTTCTGTACGACGCGTCGTTATCTAGTTATAAAAATCGCAAGGAGCAAGAACCATTTTTGCCATGTTATTCTTATGGAAAGTAGAAAATCGCGATGAGGCACCTCTAAATATCAATATTAAAATCTGAAATTTTTATGGTATTTCTTTTTCGTCATCTTGAACAATATTTTCAGTATACCATTAAAAAAAAAAAAAAAAAATAGTCAATTTTTTGATACAGTCTAATACATATACATATACTGTAAGTAAAATCTGAAGAATCAGCGAAGGGTGAAAACCGTGTATATTAGCTATATATTTCGACTCGTTGAACACGACTCGACTTCATCATCCACCAGAGGAAATTCTCCAACACGTGTGTGCGAAAGCGGCGGCGACGGCGGCGGTAGGAAAAGACTGATTATTAATTTGCTACGTAAATACAGGATAAGAGACGGTTGCTCGACGCTAGCAGCCGCACGATGCAGATCTAGGGGATTTGGATTAATAATTCAGAAATCCCCGACCTCTGGCTTATGGCGGCGGAAATATGTCGTTGAAGCACCAGAATGCAGAAGGTGCCGGTAAAATCGCGATTCGTTTTTTGCGCAATATCATGTGAAAAAATTTTTGAATACGCTAAAAATTTTTTTGCAAATTGGATAAATATTTTTGGATATTTTCGTGTTTTACGATTTCTGTTCTGTTTCAGCCATTACAGTCTATTAGTTGATACTTATTTAATCGCGAAACTTGAAGCGAAGAGATAAAAAAAACTTTGGCGAAACATCAAAGTTTCGAATACTTAATCCGAAAAGTTAGAAAAATGCGAGAATGAGAAAATTAAAAATGTGAATAACCGAATTCCTGAATGATCGAAGATTTTTATTTCTCTAAATTTGTCTCTCAATCAAATTTCATGATTTTAATCGTTCCTTGTTTTTGGATTTCCGATAGCTTTTTACGTTCGTAATTTTGATAATTCTGATTTTCGGTTTTTCTCAATTTTTACACCGAATCGTTGAGTAAACTACGCTACGCGAGTGTATTTTAAATTTCAGAATTCGACTCTGTGGAATCTTAATTGTTCATAATTTTTCTCCATCGGAACTTTACTTTTCAGAACATTGCTCTACATCGTAACTTGAATTTTCGGAACTTTAAAGCCACGGACTATCTTGCCATGTATCTAAACAAAGTTTAATTTCTTAGCTTGAATTTTCGGCAAAAAAAAGAATTCCAAATCAGGCACTTTGAGAACTTTCGAAATTCGTAACTTCGCTTCATTCGTAAGAAGTCTATGACGGCAGTTTTTGCTTCTTTATTTCAGTTTATTTTCTTCTTACAACAGAAAGAAGATCGGAGCCCTTCGCAAGGACGAATGCAACCATGAGCATAGAAATAGATTAAGATGGAGGAATGGTAGGGGAAATGTGAGACACTCGAAGAAAAGAAAAGAATATAAGAGAACAACATCAGGTACGAGAGTTATTTGCAGTTGCACACGTCCCGCGCACTTCCTTCTTCCTTTCATTCCTCTTTCAGTACCTACTGGAGTGCAATCACAGATGTTAGAGTCGTCTATACCAGCGAAGCACGTACTGCGGCATAGCTAGGTGGTTGAGAATTCTTCTTCTTCTTCTTCTTCTTCTTTATTCACTTCACATTTTTACTTTGGTACATCAAACTGTAACTTCAGAATTTCATCTGTGTCTACGTATAAAGATAGTCCAGCAAATGATCCTCAGTTCTTTGTACAAAGAAACTCCTGCTTGTTTAAGTCGAAGAAATTTTTATACAAATATAATGTATCCTTGTACCAACTACTAGGACGAAAATGAAAATAATAAGAAGAAGAAGAAGAAGAAAGAACTTTAAACCGGAATTCCCGATTCCGTTACCGAACCAAAAAAAAAAGGCTTATCCTTTGAAGAGGAATAAGAAAACTTCGGCGTTACATCAATCGAAGATTTGTTCCTTTTCTCTGCTCTCCACCGTCTCATCCTCAAGGATTTTGTTGAGTACAAAAGAAACGATATCCTTTCTTCACGCTGACCATGCACACGCAGACACATACACACAAAAGCTTTTATTTTCCAGAAAGATTATCCGAAAGAGTCAGTAAGTCAGTCAGTCTGACAAGGAAGGGTAAACTGTTTCAAATCGATCTTTGCAATTCGATTTTTTTTTTAAACTACGTTATAGTAGATTAAAAAGTAACTGACACGTATTAATTTTTATCCGCCATTATAAACTTTAAGGTGGTAAAAGCACCCTCAAAAGTATTGGCATGTCAAGAGATCGATTTGTCAGTTGTTTTCTTTTAATTGAAAAAATTACATTTTTCATTCCTCCTTATGAGAAAGATTTTTTCCAGTTGAATTGGTTGAAAAATATTATCTTCTTGTGGGTGAATTTGCCTAATCATAACTCTTTGACATGCTTTATATTGGAGAGTGGTTTCACCCTTCTTGAAATATTTGATGATAGATGAAAACAAAAAATAAATAGTCGCTTAGTTTTTACTCTACTATAAAACGAATCTGTGGGATCGACCTGGAACAGATTCATCGTGAGATCCCGTTTCTCGCATCGTTTTTATACAAAATACCTTTCAAAGAAAATCCTGATACCGAAATATTCTTAAAAAAAAAGTCCCAGAAACTATCCTTGAATTTTTCTTGTCTCCTAAAAATATTCTATTTTCAATATCCTTAAATAGATTATAAATTTCTTTACAAGACGCCATGGATTATTCTCCCTAATCAAAAGTTCACCTTCGCTATTCCATTGCTGGTACTATTTTCTCAAGTTCTGAAGAAGAGTATCGACGCAAGCCGCTCTAACGTTGGAAAATAAAATCTCACGAGAGAAAACAATTTCTATACACTGCAGCAAATCGAAGCTCTCCCCCCCCCCTCCCCCCCCCCCCCCCCCTCGCCGCGGATTCCCACCAATCGGTACTCCTAATTCGGTCTAATGGCTCTCCTGATGCCGTACTTGCATCGAGGAGAATTTAATTTCCGAAGGTATGCTGTTGCAGCTCGCTGATCATTCGCCAGCCAGTCAGCCAGCCGCGGTATTTTCACCTCGGTAAATCCCACCACCGACCGTAATTCGGAAAGTAGCTTTTACGCCCAGGCAGTGTAGAAAGAGAGAAAAAGAGAGAGATAGAGAGGCAGGCAGGCAGGCAGGCAGGCAGGCAGAAATGGCCGGCAGCTTTTACCCCCATAAATTTGTAACCTCTTGATTGCTGACGTCTGGATTTGACTCGTTCACCTCTTATTGGTGGGTCCAACAAGGTGGTAAGGAAGGTAAGACAGAGAGTTCTCATCCAATTTGTCCTGATTCCTTGACGCGTAATGCCGGTAGAAATTTCAACCCCTCGGATCGATTTCTAATCGCGTGTTCTCATACATAAACGCCATGCATGGATAAGTTTATCAAATGATATCATCGTTCTTGATTGAAGTCCTCGATATGGTTTATAGAAGGATGATTGATATCGGTTAACACATCATCGTCGGTTGAACAAGCTTTTCCTTTCCCAAAAATCATTTCAAGCTAAGAGGTACGAGAGAATTTTCAACTCTTTCGAGGTAATTCCAAAGTTGCAAAAACCAGTAATTTATCCCCTCAACATAACGGACTTCAACCTTGTTACGGATGTCGATTAATCTTGAACCACTTTTCCTGATTCCCGATAAAAAAAAAAAAAAAAAAAAAAAAAAGAAAACGCCCAACGAGTATCCTTCAAACGGTATAAAAAGAGAGAGAGAGAGAGAGAGAGAGTGTGAGTCACATCAGTAAACATCACGTAGTCGTCGGGTCTTGAAGTAAAGTCAACCGACTCCATATCCCCATAGCAACTGTGGATACATGGGAGTGGAAATCTAAAAGGTGAAAGTGTGTAGACATTAGGGTGGCGCAAAAAACCGACTATTTTTTTTTTTTTGAGTCTCGTGTGACAAAATGTTAGTTTTTGATGTTTTAAGAGCCCACTCCAAAGGACAGCTTAAAAAAAAATTTTTAAGAGATCGCTCCAAATTTTAAAAAATGTCAAAAATCGTTATAAAATTAAATTAAATAAATTATATTTTCAGTATTTTGTTTGATTTTTAATTCCTGTCGTGGTGTATTGTTATCGATTCTTTCTTACTAGATTAAAGAAAAAAAATTTATCAAATTTTAATATCAATATTAAAAGTTCGCTCGAAAAGATCTAAAGAAATGCACCGAAAAATTGAAAAAAAATTATGAGCGACCTTTCGAAATTCAAATTTTGAACTGAAACTTTCGGAAACTTATTTTTCTTTTGTCTATAAAATCATACCGTAACGAGAGAAAAGAAAAAAAAAAAAAAAACAAAAAAAAATCGACTTTTCATGATTTCTGACATTTAAAAAAATTTGGAGCGACCTCTTAAAATTATTTTTTTTTGAACTCTCCTTTGGATCGGGCTCTTAAAACATCAAAAACTAACATTTTGTCACACGAGACTCAAGAAAAAAATAGTCGTTTTTTACACATCTCGGAGAGAAGTGGTGCCAGAGGTAAACGCGTCTCGTTTTCCTCTCCTCAACTTCACGCCACTTTGAACCCGCGTGAACAAAGGCGTTTCTCCTCCACCGGTAGTAGGTACATATATAGGCAAGAATCCTAGAAGAAGGTGGTGGACGACGAGGAGAGTTCCTGCTTTCTTAGGCCCCCAAGGATATGCTATTCCAGTCACATCGGTACCTTCCTCCACCACCAAGAAGAGGAGCAACACCTGACACCGATATCTTCGTTGGTGGTATTAAATTGTGACCACATCTGGCGATGGGCCAAATGGTAGGCTTCCGATGCGAAGGGTCTGGATATGGATATGGTAAAAAATATATCGATCCATCCCTCCTCCACTCTCTCTCTCTCTCTCTCTTTATCTACTTTTCCTCAATGTGAGATAGAGAAAGAAAGAAAAAAAGGACGCCAAGAATTGTTTTCGCATAAATTTTGCACATTAAAAATTTGTTTACTTTCATAATTTCCTTCTTCATCGTAAGTATAAATTTAGGTTACGTAGGTATATGTATATGGTTTTTGGGGCCCGAGATTTCGTTGCAGCAGTTTCCAGTCTTGGGTGGCTTCTGCGAATCCCGCCTTCCTCGGGCAAACAAACTAAATAATTACTCTTGTTTGAAACTCGGCAGCTCGTTTTGGGGTTCGTGAGTTTGGACGTGCGTAGCAGGTAGCTACTACTACTACGCTGGTGGTGGTTTATTGCTACGGAGTAGAATTTAAAAGATCTTCTTCCCTCCATGTGCCAGGGTCTTAAAAACCGACGTGACTCGAATCCCGATTATGGGAGCGAGGAATATCGGTGGCAGCCGTGTACTGCTCAATATTTCGCGAATGTAGCTGGTGCTCATCACAGTTCCACCCTCCTAACCCTGTGAAATCGAATTTTGTATAAGCCGAGGAAGCGGTGAAAGTCTTTAAAACGTCGTTGTGAAAAGAAGAAGAAGAAGAAGGTAGAAAAGGAGGGAAACAAGAAAAAAAAGAAAAAAAAAAAAAAAAACCAACCCCCAGAAAACGAAACGAAATGGAGAAAATTCAGATGGTGGTGGAAAATGGTTAACCGAAAGAAATGTTCGTTTATCTGAATTTCGCGATATTAAAACCAAACACAAAGGAAAGCCCCTTGCGATGATGATTCGGTGAAAGGTAAAAAAAAAATTTTGAGGAGGAGAAATGATTGAAGGAAAATGAAAAAAGAAAAACACAGGGAATGAAAAAAGGGAAGAAAATTCTCATAAAATTTACGCGTTCAAGAGACTTCAGCCTTTTAAGAGTGTTTAGGCAGTATTTCGTTCCAGACTTGAACTTTTACGTTCTCACACATTCTTCTTCTTCTTCTTCTTCTTCTTCTTCTTATTCTTCTTTTTTGTCGTGAGAGTTGAATGAAAAGAAAATGAGCTTGCATATACTATATAAGGACGAACACAAGAAGTTGGAGACAAGGACGTAAATAAATTAATGTCAGAGAAATTCAGAATTACTTTTTCAGACTATAGGAACGCGAAGGAAGGGAAGAATAGAAAGGGGGGAGAGGAAAATCCTACGTTGGATCAGAAAAGAGAATAGATACAATATGCGAGGGAGGGTAAAGTCCAAGGAATTCTATCAGGTCAGTCGTTTTCCCCTCCAACAAACCAAAGAAGAATAGAGAAGACCAAACGTTCCAATAAGCGCTGACACGTGAAATTAGTAGTTCCAATCTTCGTATAATGTTTTTCACCCCTCTCATCACCGATTCTTGTCTGATTCTCGTGTTCTTTATACTTTCTAGGTCTCCTCTGCGTACCATTGTTTTTTTATTCTTGTTATATATATATATTTTTTTTTTTATTTTTCTACTTTTTCTCACCACTTGGTAAAAGCACCTCAAGGTAGGTAAGTTAAAAGGGTGAAGCGATTCTTCTTTCACCCTCCTTTCTTATATCTCCCTTACCACTCTCGCATATATACTATATACACGACAAAGAAAGTCCATTCATCATTTTTACCCGCCACGCGTCGCGGCTTTTTAAAAGTGTTTTTAAACTTTTCATCAATTTCATGAATCGTACGGTGTTTTTTTCTCTCTCTCTCTCTCTCTCCTTTTTCATCTCTTTCCTTCTTTCTTTCTTTCTTCCTTGTTCTCCTCAATTATGTGTATACATACTCTCGGCAAAGCGATAAATGGAAGAATTTCTCATCAAGTCCGTTGACACCCCCTCTCCCCCCTCCCCTCCTTCCTTCCCCCCCAAGGCGACCCTCCATGTCTCTATGTTTCGCCTGCGGTTTTTTTTTTCTTTTTTTTTTTTTTTTATTTACAAGAAGAAGAAGAAGCGGAGTAAAGAATACAAAAAAAAAAAAAAAAAAGAAGGAGGAAAGTCTCGGGGTCGTTTCGACATACTCGATGAAGGGGATGACTGACCGATTGAGCCCGTTCTCAGCCCTTTCTCACGCGGAGAAAATCGTGATTAATTTCAGGCCCGTCCTCCGCTCCACTTTCCGCCTGAAGGGTGCGGTGAGAAGAGAATGAAAATAAGAATTGAGAATCGTCCTGCAGACGACCCCCGACTCTGGATTAATACATCGCGGAGGGTGTTTTTCACCAAAGTGCTCTCTTCCACATTCTCAGATTGGAGAAATCTGCGCCTCAGTTTCCACCTCTTCGCCCCCTTTTTCACCTTCTTCTTCTTCTTCTTCTTAATCACGGTGTCCACAAAAAAAAAAAAAAAAAAAAAAAAAAAAAAAAAAAAAAAAATCACGAACACTTTTAGGTTATTAAAAGCTCGTTAAAAATCCATAAAAAATTTCCAAGTCGGAAGAATAAAAATTCAACGATACTTTTAAAGGACAAGGTAAATTCGCAAGGACATTTTCTCAGGACCACTGTACACCGTGTAAAAATTATCATCGAACCCAATTGTCTCTTGACACTTAACCCCGCACGTTCCATGGCAAAATTTCGATTCTCACCAAAAAACTCTCGAATATAAATATATATAATGTTTCACCCCCCGCAGCCATATTTATTTTTTTACACCCTTAAAGATTTTTATATGCGATTTTTCAACAAATATATATATATATATATATAATATATTCAACTGCCTATTTAAATTATTTACAATATATATGTTTCGCAAGAGATTCTAATGCGATATATTTCGTTACTGTACAATACGATAAAATTTCACCCCCCCCCCCCCCCCCCCGCCGTCAAGGCAATTATCGTTAACCCGTTAACTGTCTAAAAATTAATTAGATCAATTAAGAATCGTACGTAACAACATCCGGGAAATTGTATTGAATTCAGGAAATTGCCGATACATTCAATCGGCTTTTACGTATGCAGGATATAATAATAATAACCTTTACCTCAATACCATTTTCAATGAACAGTTGGCGCATGGAAATTAAGGAATGAATTAATTAATGAACGAACGAACGAACGAACGAATGGATAGCAATTATAACATAATTCCTTATTGAATTGTATACATATATGTATACAGTGATAAGTATACATATATATATATATATATATATATATGTATACGTTATATTCGTATAATGCAAATACATATACAGGAAAATAATAATAATAATAATAACAATAACAACGGCATTAAACGAAACATATTTTGTTGATTTCAATAGACTTCAGCGAATTTGATTCAATTAATATTGTTATTATTACTACCATTATTCTTGTCGTTAATAATTTGTTTACGAATTGAGCTGCTGCTGCTGTCGGGTGATAAATTATTATACCGTGGTGGAAATTTACTGAAACGATTATTACGTTGTTAAACGTTGTGTTTTTTTTTTTTTTTTTTTTTTTGGTCTTGGTACAACGATGTATAAAAATTGAAATTTTGAATCATCCTCTTTTTTTTTTTTTGGTTGTAACCACTAGCTTGAGTTACTCGATCGTTATAATGATTGTTATATATACCTACAGGGTGTCCAGTTATTTGTGAAAACGTAATTTCCTGAGAATTTCATACTTTTTCAGACAAGAATCATTATTTATTCAGATTACATCATACATAGAAACAATCATACGAAAAAGAATATTTTACATTTTTTTAGAGCACAGCTAATCGTGCGACGAATTTGTGCAAGAATTCGCTGGGACGTACAGTCGTTTTTTTTTTTTTTTGTTTTTTTTTTTTTTTCTTATTGTTCTTTAGAAATCAGTACTTGGTTCATAACCATTGAGTCGAAAAAAAAAAAAAAATAAATAAATAAATAAAAAAATTTCTCACCAAATGTTTAAATTTTTACAAACCTGGGATGAAGATTAATTATTATTATATCAATACATTCCATATATACGACATGAAATTTCCTGGGTAATTTTGAATTTTTTTTCTTTCTTTTCATGATACGTCAAATTCCCCGATTAAAAAATTTCCACGAATACTGGACACCCTGTACAATTTAATATTCTATACGGATAAATTGATCGTGTTTATGCAGGTGTATTAGAGTTTAAAGTTGTAAATCCACTAGGGCGTGTGAATTTTAGTTGGTGGGTAAATTATTCATTCGTCCGATGAATTTTGAAACTTTGGGAATGGGTTTGATAATTGTCGGATAACGCGCGTTTGCGAATTGTTCGATCGAGACGATAATTGACATGCAGTTTAACTGCTAAACTTTGCCCGCATATAACGGACTGCATGTGCATGTAGTTATATTCAACCTAACTAATTGTAAACCTATATAACTATATATTATACAATGAATTTATAAAGACAATTGTAGATATCGAAGCTACTCCATCAAATTCTCTCTCGTCTCTCTCTCTCTCTCTCTCTCTCTCTCTCTCTCTCTCTCTCTCTCTGTGAGGTCCAATTAATTTCCAATTCATAGATAATATAACTTAAGTAAAATCGCAAGCGATAAATGAATTCGCAATTTTACATTTTCTATTATATGTATATATATATATATATATGCTCTATTAACCGAATAATTTTAAATTACTGTATAAGAGAAAGAAGTTCGATTAAGGAATCGTTTCATTTTACTCATTCTCACCAAATCATTCATTTATTTTTAAATATATTATTTGTTTTTTCATCTCGTCTTTCTTCATTTTTTTTTCTACTACTTCTTCGTCATCTTTTTTCGCCAGAGTTTCTATCGAGCTTTTCTTCAACTATATTTTCAAAAAAATACCACGTGGTATTACATATTACAGTTATATACTACACGTGTTTATATATACGTATACCTATATATATATATATATATATAGGAGAATTGGAAAAATATTCAAATCACGTTCATCGAAATAGATTTAACGTCGCAGTGAACGGTTCAAAGCATCTAAACGTGAATGGAAAGGGAGAGAAAATGTTAAGTATATATATCGACGCTCGGCAAGTTATTTCTCTTTATATATACATACTATATATATATATATACATATACATATATATATATATACATACAGTTGGTATCGTCGATATTCGTTTTCCCTCCTCCTCCTCCTCCTTCTCCTCCTCCCCTCTTCATTCCTTTTTTCGTTCAGGTTATAAGGTAATAAATTTTCTGTAATTAATTCCTATCTTTTGTACATAACTTGCAATATTCTGTTGGAATTGTATAATTATAATTGTAAGAAGAAGAAGAAGAAGAAGAAGAAGAAAAAGAAAGAGAAAAAGAAAGAAAAAAAAAATCCTTCAAAAGCAACTCGAAGGTGAAATTTTCTTTCTCATATTACCGCGATTTTTTTCGTTTGTTCTTTTCTTTTCTTTGTCTTTGCACTCAATTTTTCATCCATCGTATAAACACGTCGATTATCATTATCATTATTATTATTATTATTGTTATTATTGCGCGTAGAATATAATACCGCACAATAATTGTATAAATATATTCATATGTTAAAGTTTTTATAATACCTTTTTTTTTTTGAGAAATCATTGACGTATCCATATTTGTATAACATATATACATAATATATGTATATATATATATATATATACAATAATACATATATTTATACAGCGAATTTTATCGAGTATATCTAACAAAATAATCATATAAACATTGACATAAATTGGAGAAGCAACGGCGTCAGCAGTTGAAAAAAAGGAACAAAAGAAAAAAAAAAAAAAAAAAACAAAGGGAAAAAAATGACGAACAAGATAAATTGTCAACCGTTGTAAAACCGTTCTTTGGCTATTAAAATTCAGATCGTTGTTATAAAAATGAGAAACCCCAGCTATACATGCATATGTATACAGTGCAATGGCAAACGAAGGTATAATTTCCATTTTGGTATAAGAATTTTTACATTTTTTCTTTTTCAGGTTAAACAAGGAGTATGTATAAAAAAAAAAAATACAAATATTCAGCTTCAGATTTCCACCATCTTCTACACGGTATATATAATGTATGTAATATATATATACATACACACACACACACACACCATGTATTGCACAGATTTCGCGAGGTGATCGATGAGAAGAAAAACATTCCGCAATTCATCCGTCCCGACGAACCGCGAGACGAAAAATACATGAACGAGGAACGCGCGTTTAAAAAAGGAGTCGAAGAAAGATGTGTAGGGGGGAGGGGGAGGGGGGAAAGGGAGAAGAGAAGAAAGTTGGGAAAGAAGAGGAGAGAGAACGGGGAAAAAAAAAATATGCTCGCGAAAGTTGGAGCAAGAGGGGAATATATATATATATATATATATATATATATAGATATCGGTATAAGGGTGGAAGGTACAGAAGAAGCTGGGATAAAGTTCGAAGTAAAAGAAGACAAGGAGGAGGCGGAGGAGGAGGAGGAAGAAGAAAAAGAAAGAAGTAAATTGAACCTGTTTTTCGTTGGTTCGTCGTCGTCGTCTAGCTAACCGCAGTGAAGAAAGATCGTTAATCTGAGGAAGCGTGGGGTGGAGGAAGAAAGTAAAAGAAGAGGAAGTAGTAATTTCAATCAACCTTTTGCGCAGAACGGAAACGAGACGAGAGACGAGGAAAAAAGAAAGAAGAGAAAAGAAGAAGAAGAAAAGGAAAAAGGAAAATAATCAGAACCGAGGAAATATCTATATTTAATATACATTGTACGTAAGGGTTGAGCAGCAAAGTGAACTCCGCCTTAATTAAGAAAATAATGTCTAAAATCAGTATAAAAAATGTTTAATTTTCATAAAAAAAATTTATACATATATTAAATTATCATCTAGTTTTATCGAGAAAAACTAATCGCATAAATTCAAGTTGAGTAAATTATTTGACTTTTCGGAGTTTGCGAGTAAAGCGCAGAACTTAAAACGTTTCGCTTTTTACGAGCTGTGCAATTACTCGATAAAAATGATTTACGAATAATTCATATTTTTGTAAGAAAAAAAAATTTCAGGTGCGGTTAATTTTATTCCTTGTTATTTAAAAACATTTAAGGCGTTTCACTTTGCCCCACCCTTTCCCTACTCGTTTCGCTTTGATAATGAAAAAAAAAACATAATTTGGGGGTAAAAAAACAAGAACAACACGAGACTTAAATGTAAATGTAAATGAAAATAAATAAATAAATCAGAGTTTAAACGCGATAAGTTGAACGGTGTGGTTAATCGAGTGGTTAGACGGTTGGACAAAACGTTGATAGGGGGGGGGGGAGGGGGGGGTGAAAGAGAATAGAGATGAGGAGGCCGCAGAGGGTAAGTAAGTAAGTAAGTAAGTAAGTAAGTAAGTAAGTAAACAGTGCAGTTGACGGCGATGAAGGAGGTGAATAAAGGGGTCCGAGGGGGTACGTACGTGTACGTAGGTAGAATAAGATCCACCCCCTCCAAGGCAATTTGGTACTGTTTCCGTAACAACGACAAGGGGATGACCGCGGAGGTTGCAAGGGTGGAAGAAGAGGGTTGCAAGGGTGAGTGTGGATGGGATTACAGCAAGTCAGATTCAACAGTTATACACGTACAAGTTGGCCAGAGCTGGAACCACGTCGACCTCCCTACCTACCAACCACCTACAGTGTCTGGGTGGTTGGATGGTTGGTCGTATCAACTGGAGCGTCTCACGGCACTTCCGTTCTAGAAACCGGAAACTAGAAATGCTACACGTAGGTAGGTTGGTGTAACTGTAGGCCAGACAAGACCAGGGAGACGCTAATTTAGTGTCTGTTTCAGTGAGAGGAAGAGGGAGGAAAAAAGAGAGAGAGAGAGAGAGAGAGAGAGAGAGAGGGAGGGATAATTGAAGTTGGTAACGTTAACGTTATCGTAACGAAAAACATGACGAATGACTTTCAATGAATTGGATTTTAGAATTATTAGTACGTTCTGTTTATCGTTTTTTTTTTTTTTTTGTCAAATTTCGGATGATCCTATCATAAAGATCGGAAGGAAATGATGATTTCCAGACGAAAACATACGTTTTTACGTCATGGGCATTGAAAAGTTAACTTTTTGTGGCAGTTTTAGTTCCTTAAAGTGACGCTTTATTATACGGCAGCGAACAAAGTTGCGGAATAAAGTCTTTATTCCGCAGTTTTGACGCGCAGTTCAAAGTGCGCATTCCAAATTGGCGAATAAAGTAGCTTCGTCGAACAGATCGCGACATAACCTCACTCTTCGTTTTGCTTTTCAATGCCCATAGCGTAAAAAATATTGTACGTGGCATGCCCGTAAACCGTTTTTTGACTCGGATAATTTCAGTACTCGCTTCCGGCTTGTCTTCAGCTCGTCCTGAAATCTTTATCCTTGCCCAAAAAAAAAAAAAAAACAGGCGATTTACGGGCATGCCACATAAATATAGTTATTTTGGAATAACACTCGTAACTAACTGGGTCCTTCGTGTCGTCGTTCTTTGGAACATTTTCCAAAAGTGATAAAGAGAACGAGAGAGAAACGTGACAGTAGGTTTAAAAAAAAAAAAATGGAAGGAAAACAAAAACAAAGAAGAAGAAAAAAAAGAAGAAGAAGAGGAGGAAACACGTTACCAAACAGAAATAATCAAACGCTAATGAATTGGGAACAATTTGTTATATATATGTTTGCCTCCCTTGATCTCTTTCTTTCTTTCTTTCTATTCATCAGCTCGTAATGAGAGAGAAAGATAAGAAAAAAAAAAAGAAAGAACTCGTAACGTTCGTTGACAAATTTCAGGACCAAGGGGACGTTACATAACTTTTAATGGAAAAGTTGTCCTTTTTTTTCTTCTTCATTTTTATTCCCTTCGCTTCGTTTTCTATCCTCTTTCGGTTCTTCGCGTTCTTTTTATCTAGTTCTAATCGTTTTCCTCTCGCCTCTTCGTCTTCTTTCCTCGTTGGCTTTTGCTTTTAATCGTCGAGGTCCGGGACTCGTGGGAGTCTTCTAATTGCCAACGAAACTGTGACGACGTGAAGCGAAATATGAAGAAAGAACGTTTGAAATCCGTCGAGACCAAGAAGAAGTGGAGAAAGATTATAAAGGAGAAAGGAGAACGAGAGGAAGAGAAAGCAGGTCGATTACTTTTTTTCTCTCCTCTAAATAAGGGAAACTGCGTGTTTTTTTTTTTATAATTCAAGTATGAAAAGCGTCTACATAATATGGGGTATTCCACGCCAATTCGACCAGTCTTAAGCCCTGATCATCTGAAAATCATTTCATTTTTTTTTTTTTTACATTCTACTCTGTAAAAAACGTGACCAAAATTTTTTTTCAAATTTTTTTTTCATCAAACCGTTTATTTTTTATAAATATTTCAAGTCGATTGCGAATACGTGACATTAATAAAACGATCAATTTTGAAGAAAATTTTTGCAACTAATTTATGCTTGTTGCCCGAAATTTTTGTGAAAAACATTATAAAGTAGGCAAAACGTATTCTGCGTACCTTATTTTTGAAAACTAAACTGCTTCGAAGGTATAAAATATATAAGTAAAATTACAAGATAATGATGTTCGTTTGTTGCTAACTTAAATTTGCGAAAATTTTGACCATCAAAAAAGTATAAAACAATAATCTAATAACGATCGAAACTAAATAAATAAATATAGTAAGAATCGTTAATTCATTCTATTGTCAAAACTTCAACCTCAACTTCACTCGAATGAAATAAGTTTTCAAAATTTCCTTAAAAATTCATCCGGTAATGATTTTTTTTTGTTTTCTTTTGTTTTCTTCAAATAAAACGATATCCATTATCCACAATTTTATTGTTTGGACAAATCGTCCTCACATCATCGGATTAAAAAAAAAAAAATCATCATATCGGCATAAAATAATCTTCCAAAAACCATCAAATTCTAACCGCGTGCGTCATCAGACGTGCCCCCCCCCAAAAAAAAAAAAAAAAAAAAACCGCGTGTAACAAAATTCAGGCCGGAATATCGATGTGAAAAAACGTTTAGACTGTAAGGGTTAATCGTACCTCACTATATATATATATATATATAACATGTCTATACAAATATCCTCCAAAATCTACGCACTATGGTGTAGTAGTAGTAGTAGTAGTACAGGTACCTATAGAGTACATAATGAATTAATAGAGCAGAAGATCAATTCTTATGGACGATTGGGCGGCAAATTATTCAGAAGTAAGAGGCGACAGCCGAGGTGAGGTGAGGTGAGGTGAGGTGAGGTGAGGTGAGGTGAGGTGAGGTGAGGTGAGGTGATGTGATCGTGAGCGGTCCGTTGGGTTCATCCTACCAGCAGAGGAGGGTTTCAAGCGGCCGATGATGATCCCGATCGGAATGGCTGGGCGTAGCGAGCAATAAATAAACACACTTGGCCGTATGTACGAGAGAGAAGATCGAAGATGGGATGGTGGTATGTGGTGGTATGGAGGGAGGTTTTACCTGTCCGGATACCACCATGACCAGACAGACTCTGCATAGGTCACGGATTATGGGAGATGGTAAGGGAGGAAAACTTTGGCTCGGGGGTAGTTTGAAAGGGAGTGTCGTTGCTTGCTCGAGAGAAGGAGGAGGAAGAGAAGAAGGAGGATGAGGAGAAATGGGGAGGAGGAGGAAGAGGAGGAGGAAGAGGAGTGTTTGGTACGTGTTCCTCGCTCTTTGACCCCGAAGTTTAGAGTTTGGGGCCATGGAGAGGCAGCCAGCCATCCACCCTGGCACGGTCCAACAACCACTAGCACCACCACTACCACCACCACCCCGGCATATCGAAGCCCGAAACCAATTCAGCTAATGGTCGAGTTCCGCTTGAGGCTTGGCATTCTTAGGCTCAAATCGCCCCATAAATACCCGAGGCGATGTTGCTGCCTCGGATCGCGGACGAAACGGACTCTATATACGAAGATTTCTGCACCCCGTTGCAGAGAAGTTTCTCGTCTCTCGTCCCTTACCTCTTCTTTTTTTTTTTTTTTTTTTCTTTCTTTTCTTTTTTTTTGCTTTCGCTTTTTATTCATAAACGCAGAGAGAGAGAGAGAGAGAGAGAGAGACTTGACTACCCACATTTTCGGGAAAATTTATAAATAATAGAAAAACAAACAAACAAACAAATCTTACGTCAAGATTTTATAACGTTTCGGATATCGTCGATATTACTGAGAAAATTTCTT
Source organism: Diprion similis (assembly GCF_021155765.1). Classification (NCBI taxonomy): domain Eukaryota; kingdom Metazoa; phylum Arthropoda; class Insecta; order Hymenoptera; family Diprionidae; genus Diprion; species Diprion similis. Next base: position 861,287 of record NC_060113.1, on the reverse strand, counting down.
ACAAGTTTCTGTACGCATTTAGAGTGATTGTAAATGAAAAAAAAAAAAGAAAGAAGAGAAAGAAAGCTTTCTCGAAGGGTTATGACGTATGACGGGCGAGTGATGATCAGGTCGATCGAGCGAGTGACTTAGAGGTCGTCCTAGAGAGGATAGGAGGTGAAGAAGTGAGGAAGACAAGGGGAGGAAAGGTAAGGAAAGGAAAGGAAAGGAAAGGAAAGGAAAGGAAAGGGGTGGTCGTAATCTGGCAGACAGCGGCTGCGAGCCAGATTACCGGCTTATCCCTCTCACCTCCTACAGCTCCTTCACCTTCACCCTTCCTCCTTCCTCCTTCCTCTTTTCTCCTTTCTCCTTCCTCCTTCAGCAGCAGCAGCAGCAGCAGCAGCAGCAGCAGTCAGTAATAACTAGTAATATCTTTATCCAGAGGGCAGTTCCTTGTCTCCTTGCCTCCTTGTCGTCCTTATCGCGGGCAACGCGCGCATCAGGAGCAGCAAAACTCGCCCGCTGATCCTTCGATAATGTTAAACGAATTGTTCCCAGGGTATTATATATATATATATATATATATAGGAAAAACGAAACCCACAATCGTGATGATGATATATACATATTATATACATACATATATACGTGTATATACATACACATACTATGTTTATATACATATATTAGGGTGCTTCAGAAAAAAATAATTCGCCATTTTCCACCGTGGCAGGATCTGATAAGATTTTTGTAATTTAGGTCAAAGGAATGATTCTGTAAAAATATGAGCGTCGTACCTACGTTGCGTGTTTTTTTTTTCTTTCATTTTTTTTTCTCGTTACGGTATAATTTTGTAAACAAAAAAAAAAAAAAAAAAATAAGTGTCCGAAAGTTTCAGTTCAAAATTTGAATTTTGACAGGTCTCTCATAATTTTTTTTCAATTTTTTGGTGCATTTCTTTAGATCTTTTCGATCGACCTTTTAATATTCATATTAAAATTTCATAAATTTTTTTTCTTCAATTTAGTAAGAAAGAATCTATAACAATACACCGAGACGTGAATTAAAAATCAAACAAAATACTGAAAATATAATTTTTTTAATTTAATTTTTTGACGATTATTGACATTTTAAAAACTTTGGAGCAACCTCTTAAAAATTTTTTTTTGAACTGTCCTTTGGAGTGGGCTCTTAAAACATCAAAAACTAACATTTTGTCACACGAGACTCGTAAAAAAAAAAAAAAAATGGCGGTTTTTTTGCGCCACCCTAATGTATATACATATATATATATATACATTATACATATATACAGTATACTTAGGTATAGACATGCAACAATGGCAGTCTCTCCTCGCAATTGATTACACAATTACTGCTAAATATGCTTAGCTTAGGGAAACTTCAATTGTTACCATCTAAGGGTAAATTGAACGCAGACCTCCCCCCCCCCCCCCCCTCCTATCTGCCCCCCTTCGCCTCCGCCCATCGCCATTTCCCGCACAATTAAGATCTATTTATCTAATGGCTTGACGTATATATGTATATACATATAGAGAGAAATTTAACCTTCGTTATTAAGTTCAATATTCTTTTCACTCTTGGCAAAACTTCTGTATAAATATAATTATTGTATATTATGTATGTATATTTATTTATTTATTTATTTACTTAGCTCTGGAGAATCGCCGAAAAATTGCCTAACTTCACGTACCTACTCACATACTTGTGATAAACGATATACATCTATATACATATATATGTATATGCAAATATGAACCCGAATAAGAGAATATAAAGTAAAGAAAAAAATGTAACGATCGGGTCGATCGCAATAAAACAGGAATCGAACATTGGAGACCCCTTATTACTATATATATATATATATTATATAATATATGTATATTACCTATGTATTATGCGTATGTACGAAATGACTGAAGCCTGATATTTCCTTTCAACCGCGCGACGGAGGAGAGTGAAAAAGAAGAGAGAGAAATAAAAGGAAAATAGGGGAAGAAAGAAAGTGGAAAAGAAAGCAAATAAGAAAAGGGATATGGAAGGGAGAAAAATGTGGAACAGTGTGAATTTGATGTTGGTGGGGAGGAGAAAAAAAAAAAACCGTTTCCCTCACCCTTTAAATGTGACTCGAAATACTAAAAATTGATTTTTAACGTAAGTTACACCCCCGACCGCGTATAACGTACACTGTGCCAGTGCAGTATTTTTGGTTCGAGCGAGGGTGTAGAAAAGAAAAGTGGAGAAAGTTAGAGAGATGAAAAGAAAGAGGAAAAAAATGAAGAAAAAAAAAGAACGAAATAAAATGAAAATACGCAGGAAGGTGATGATATAACGATCGTTCGAAGAGGAAACGAAATCTTGTTGTAAAAGGAATTCAGCGTAATGAGAGGAAAGAAAAAGAGAAAAAAGAAATAACAGAAAAAAAAACACGAAACAAGATCGTTCTGAAACTCTGAAATAAAATCGAAAAACCTTTTTTCTCTCTCTCTCTATAATTATTATTTCTCTATTGTGTATACTTTTATGTAATAGCCAAAGGCTAAATAAAACTCAATCAATCAATCTCTCTTTATTCCCCTCGCAAACAGAAGAAGGAATTCGCTTTCGTTTCGTTTTTGAAAATCTTTGGAAAAAAAACTTTATCCGATCCATCGTTGAGATACGCGCTCTCCGGAGAAGGAGGGGGAAGGAGGGGAGGTTTAAAATTGGCAAAAAAGAAACAAAAAAAGTTTTGAAAAAATCAATATTGAAGAATTTTTGTTCACGAAGTTTCAAATCGGTTCTTTTTTCCCTTCTTTTGTTTCCCCACCTCTTACAATTATAGATTATTAATTTTTACTTTGAATTTTCAACGCTCACTTTTGTATCAAAACTACATTATACCCAGAGACAATACGAAATACATAATTTATTTATATATATATATATATATATATATATATATATATATACATATACATGCATAACGTAAAGCAATAATTATTCAATTTTTCATTATTGCATTCCTTTTTTCCACTCGAACGGGAGAGAGAGAGAGAAAGAAAGAGAAAGAGAGAGAGAGAGGATAGAAAAAAAAGGAAAAATAACGAACGATTGCAATATATTATACCTATATATGTATACATACATGTAGTACATATAACACGATGAATAATTACAGAGCTTAAATCTCAGGGGAAAAATAATGTTCACCAAGCCACCGTGCTGCAGCATATATTTAAATACAGGCACGCACACACACACACGCATACATACTTGTATACGTATTGTAGTACATATATAGTTAGTCATAGTTGTGGGGGTGGGGGTGGGGGTGGGTGAGAGGCAGGGAAGGGGGCCGGTCGGGGGTGGTCGCGAGAGAGAAAGTTTCATTGAAAGATTAAACGCCCGTGAAAAATAAATCGGCCATCTTGCCTGTGCTGCAAGGTGATGGGTCGTTGCGTCAGATTCGAAAAATTGCTTTTACACCCCCTTTCTTTCCTCCCTCCCTCTTTCACTTACTCTTCAATTTCTATCCCGACGCCATCGAGTGTCGATTCTCTTTCTCTCTCACTATATAGTGTACAGACACACACACATATATACATATATTAGACTGTATCAAAAAAATTGACTATTTTTTTTTTTTTTTTAATGGTATACTGAAAATATTGTTCAAGATGACGAAAAAGAAATACCGTAAAAATTTCAGATTTTAATATATTGATATTTAGAGGTGACTCGTCGCGATTTTCTACTTTCCATAAGAATAACATGGCAAAAATGGTTCGTCTTGCTCCTTGCGATTTTTATAACTAGATAACGACGCGTCGTACAGAAAATTCATAAACATCGTTTTGTAGGAAATTGAACGTTCTACAAAAAAGGTCTCCTCTCATTTTACGATAAACGAATCGAAATAAAAATTTAAAAAAAAAAAAAAAACGCAATAATAATAATAATAATAATAACAACAATAAAAAAAACAACAACAACAACCTTCAACGACCGACCTAATGTGCAATGTACGTGTATTTAATAGTATTATTTTGTTGTTTCCTTCCTAAAGTCTTTATCCTAAACATATATGTTCAACGATTGTTAACAATTCACTTCAACAGCTATTAGAATAAAGGAATAAACGACGCGGCTACGGATTATTGACAGTATATCGTTTCAAACATCAGACACTACGATATCGACGAGGAGTTTGATGAAATTGAACTCCGTGTTGAAATCAGACTAGTTTGATAGAATAAAGGGGGGAAGCGAGAGAGAGAGAGAGAGAGAGAGAGAGAGAGAGAGAGAGAGAGAGACAGAGGGGGAAGGGGATAGGGATAGATAGATTGCATTCGATTGCATCGCCGTTGAGCTAACTAATCACGAAAGCTCCAGAGTCTGAATATCTGATTGTGAAACAGACCAACGCAACGCGGCACGCTTCGTTACTCGTCTCTGTATAGCTTCTGCAGCTTCTATATATATATATATATACCTTGTCTATCAGTCATTGATTCTAGCCAGCTTGTTGAAATTCTGCAGAATTACACCGCGATAATACATCGCGAAGAATCGATTGCGAAACCTTCGTTTATTTACACGTTTTGCTTCTTATTAATTTTTTATTTATTTTTTTTTTTTTTCCTCTTCTCTACATTTCTTTTAATTTTCCAAACTCCCAAAATCGGTATCCATCTCGTACGTTGTATACATATAATACACAGAACGAGTTTGATTTTGAAAAATTAATGGAATATCGAGAGACGTTTTAATGACGTGAATGCATGTGGAGCAAGCATTGATTCGTGTGCCGAGGCATGCAGCTTGAAGCTTGAAGCTGAAAGCTCGACGAGTCTCGAGGCTTGAAAATTGAAGCTTGAATGTTGTAAAAACTCTCCTCTCATCTCTCGCGGTGTAAAAACAGTTGGATTCGCGTCTCTATTGATTTTAGAAATTTTACTATCGTTGGTGCCTCTTTCAAATATATCAGATACTATATAAATTAATTATATCAAAGCAATGTGAAAACGAGAGCGAGGTTTATATACCGACGAAAGAGAACGGAAGAAGAAGAGAGAAGAATAAAGAGTAATAACGAAAAACAAGAAAATAATTATGTAAAAAAAAAAAAAAACGAATTGTGGGAATATTTTTGAGTAAATAAATGAATAAATAAAAAACCACGACGAGCACCTATAAGCGCGTCAATTACAGCGCTTAATTAAAGCACCGAATCAGTACTTAATTAAGGTTACGATAATTTGCTGTTCGTTACGAGTCCTTATTTTACTGCACGTAGCCTTTGCTGATGTTATCCCTCGACGTTGAAAAGGGATTCCAATTTTCATGTTAATTTTTGTTCTCTAAGCTGCTCCTCCAATGGCTGTGAGAAATTTTTTTTTTCACATTTTTACCATGAAAATTGTGACGCGAGAGGTTTTTTTTTTTTTTTTTTTTTTTCGAAAAACACCAATTTTTCACGTCGTTTTAAATGATAACTGAAAACACGTGGAATGCAAGTGATTCGAACCGATTGAAAATCACTTTTTTATATAATAAATTTAAATGATAAATTTAATAAATATAAATTTTCGACGAAGTTAAATTAACAAAAATTAAAATATACTCGCGCAGCAGCGTAGTTTCCTCAACGAGTGATTGTAAAAAAAAAAAAGGAAGAGATAATCCCGCAAATGAGAATAACCAAAATTCCGAGCATAAAAACATGGAAAATTCCAAACAAAGAAAGATCAAAATGTCGAAATTTCACCGAGCAACAAATTCACAGACCTAAAAATCTTCGATCACTCGGTATTTCGATATTTCAGATTTTCAATTCTTCTCATTCTCGCGCTTCCGATACTTCGACTTCTCGGATTTCGAACCATATTCAAAACGTTTCACGTTTCTCCAAAGTTTTGATTTCTTTACTTCAACTTTAGCCAGTAAATAATCCATAATTTGGCGTTTTGAGAACTTTTCAAATTCGCAATTTCAACCGATGCGTGGATCAACGGTGTTTTTTTTTTAATTTTTTTTTTCGTTTTTTTTTTTTTTTTTAATTACTTCACCCTCAAAGGCCTGTATTCCACGCTTAAGGCATAAAGTAATTCCTCCTCCGTATACTCGTATTACTTACAACTTACTTACATCTTTTACACGCGATATATATATTCTTTCCTCGAGCTACAGCCATCACGGAACCACCCACGCCGGTTGTTAAAATATTTACAAGCCGGCGGCGAAAAACTTTTAAACATTCATTACAGCCTTGTCCGTGTGCTACTCATATATATATATATATGCATCTGTGTACATACATTAGGGTGGCGCAAAAAAACCGACTATTTTTTTTTTTTTTTTATCTCGTGTGACAAAATGTTAGTTTTTGATGTTTTAAGAGCCCACTCCAAAGGACAGCTCAAAAAAAAAAAATTTTAAGAGGTCGCTCCAAATTTTTTAAAATGTCAAAAATCGTGAAGAGATTAAATTAAAAAAATTATATTTTCAGTATTTTGTTTGATTTTTAATTCATGTCGTGATGTATTGTTGTCGATTCTTTCTTACAGAATGGAAGCAAAAAAATTTATCAAATTTTGATATAAATATTAAAAGGTAGCTCGCAAAGATCTAAAGAAATGCACCAAAAAATTGAAAAAAAATTACGAGCGACCTTTCAAAATTCAAATTTTGAACTGAAACTTTCGGAAACTTATTTTTTTTTTTTTTTTTTTTTTTTGTCTATAAAATTATACCGTAACGAGAAAAAAAATTGAAAAAAACAAATCGATTCTTGACGATTTCTGACGTTTTTAAAAATATGGAGCGACCTCTTAAAATTTTTTTTTTGAACTCTCTTTTGGATTGGGCTCTTAAAACATCAAAAACTAACATTTTGTCACACGAGACTCAAAAAAAAAAAAAAAAAAAAAAAAAAAAACAGTCGGTTTTTTTGTGCCACCCTATATACATATAGTATATAAGTATAATATATGTATACACACACACACACACACACAAGACGGTCCCTTTTTTCCTCAACTGCAAGTACGCGAAGTCTGAGGAGAATTGGAACGAGCCAAGAAAGAAGAGGTTCCTTCCGGTTCCTCTTTTCATCCACCCTTATCCTCCTCCCCCTTCCCTGCAGCAGTGAAAGAGCCGCGTATTTTCACCCTTCGATAAGGCGAAGAAAAAGAATGAGAGAGAGAGAGAGAGAGAGAGAGATAGTAAAACAGAGAAAGAAGGAAGGAAACAAGTACATGTATAATATATCAGAAGAAAGACTTTTCCCTTCATGTTTTATAATACCGCGAGTTTCAACTGTACTTTGTTCTTTTCCTTTTTCGTTTTTTCTTCTTTTTTTTTCTTTTTTTTTTTTTTCATGAAAATACTTATTTCGTTACTACATAAAATAAGGTAATTTCTTACGAACGTAATAAATCAAAGCGGATATATATATATATATATATATATATATATATATATATATATATACTGTATATATATTATATACAACGAGAATAATTTTATTGCAAAAGGACTCGCTCTCCCCCCCTCCCCCACCGTCCCCGTAATTCTCCGTTAAAGTATCGACGAACCTCCGCGGGGTCAATCGCATAATTCAATTAAAATCTCGTCCAGTACATATATACATACATATGTATATAGACATACATGCAATAATTATATCAGGCGATTAAACCGATAGGATATAACATCGTTATACCCTGTAGCAAAATAGGTTATGTCAAATATCTATATGACATGTGTATCAGGGTTATAGTTAGATGGAAGATCGCGTTGGATGGTCATATATAGATCGGTTCGAAATGTCGGCAAAATTCCTCTCCAATATTTTCACATTTTTTTATTCTCCACCCCTCAGTCTCCCTGTAGATCGTACATTCCACACGATTCGTGTTTTTTTTTTTTTTTTTTTTTTTTTTTTTTTTTTTTTTTTTTTTTTTTAAGCAAACTCTATGTTTCTGGCCAAGATCCATATCATTCGATGTACTTGAATAATCGTGCGTAAGAAAATTGTTTTTTTTTTTTTTTTTTTTTCATCTCTTTTAAATCATGAAATCAAAATTGTAAAAAATCGGCGATGAAGCATCTCGCACGGTTTGAACGAAAGGGTTAACCTTTTGGATATTCTCTTATTGGCCAACGGCTATGAATTTTGTTTGGTCAGAGTCCGAGTAGGTATAAATATAAGTGACCCGCGCACAAATCAATGTGAGAAAAGGAAAGGAAAGGAAAGGAAAGGAAAGGAAAAGAGAGGATAGGAGAGAAGAGGAGAGATTCTAACGGTCCTCGTGAATCACCATGCTCGTGTGTGTGCATGGCTATGGCCGTGGCTATATGGCCACCATAAGTGCGTTGATACATATGTACACACATGTAGAAGATGCGGGTAGATTCTAACTTGCAATCCGATAATACTTAATTATTAATGTCGACCCGAGTTGAAATTTATATCTCACGTGTATTGCTGATGGGCGGTGGTGGTGGTAGTAGTAGTAGTGGTGGTGGTGGTGGTGGTGGTGGTGGTGGTTGTGGTCCGTAAGGCACCCTAACCTAACTCCCGATTAATGGCCAGCTTGGCCCTCGCGGATTAACCCTTCCGTTTTTAAACCTGTGAAAGCCGTGTACGGTCACTGACTTACCGATATGGGTTTTCGAACTGAGCCGATTGATTGATTGATTGATTGATTATAATTACCATCAAGGAAAGACATGGACCCTTTCGAATCTAAAAAGTTTGAATGTCCTGACCTAATCGCACTTTGTTTACAATTTCGGGTGATCTTCGTTATTTCGTACGACCGTAGGTATTAAAAACTCGAAGAACCTAATTTTCACCCATCGAATCACTGAGTTTTTACGATATATTTTTACGTTTTTACATCCGCCATATTGGATAAGCCATATTGGGTTTTAGAAATAGTCGAATTCCGACTTCAAATTCGTGATCAGTTTCTTTTGAAGTGGAATAAGTGTGAAAGAAGAAGAAACGTTATGCAAGGATCTGATGACATGAGACAAATGACTCCTCGATTTCACTTGGAATGCCCCATATATAAATATTTATATATACCTATAATATAAATCGATGATTATTGTATGCGGGCATGTCAGGGTTCGCACGATTAGGTTGACTAATAATATGAAGCGAGGTTTGGTTGCACATAAATATTTATACACACATACATATATGCATATATACATATATATATATATATATATATATACCTTATATAGGTAGAAAATACGTTACTTGGCTACTTTTTGTAGCCTGGTAGCAATTTGTCTCCGTCAATAGCATTGCAGGAAAATTACACAAAACGCAAAACCGTTCCGAATCCATCAAGAGAAAACATTCGAAATTGAAACGAAACATGGAAGTGAGAAAGAAACGAAAAACAGAAGTTGAAAAAAAAAAAAAAAAAAACACAGAGAAATTAGTCTAAAAAATTAATTATTCTTTAGAGTTTAAACTCAAAATTTTTCAATTTGGAACGTGAAAAAAAAAATTTATACATACATATATGTATTTTTTTTTTTTTTTTTTTTTTTTTTAAACGGCCATTACATGCGTGTGTATGTACGTTGTTCGCAATGCATTCGTGGTTAAACGTGACGCACGCAGAATAATGTTAAAGTGTAATTAACCGTCCGAGCTTTTCCGGTCTGACGCTGCTTTTTGACTCTTCGTGTTCGGCGCGTATGAGTGTGTTTTATATATATATATATATATATATATATATATATATATATATACATTGTGTAGATGGGATTATATGTATACAGGAGGGATCAGCTCAATTAGGGTAGATCTGAGGGACGATCGTCAAAAACCCGACAAATTTTGCAAAAAGCACGAGAGGCTGATCAGCGTAGTGAATTAGTTAACACAAAGGGATTGTTCCGATTAAAAAAAAAGGGACGAGGGCGAGGGAAATTTTTACTCCGACAAAGGAGAGAAAGACAAAAGATAAAAGAAGGGGGAAAAAAAAAAACAAATAAACAAACAAAATGTTTCATCTCTCCTCGTCAAAGCCGGAAGACAAAAAAAAAAAAAAAAAAAAACAAATAGCCTGTTTTTATCATTTAATTATCTATAATTATGCCAGCGTGTGTTATCAACGCAATTCTCTTTTTTCATCGATCTGCAGATGTTTTTTCTCAACCATATCCAGGAATCGAAATTTCAAATTTAATGTGTTGCTCGTATATACACACACAGAGAGAGAGAGAGAGAGAGAGAGAGAGAGAGAGAGAGAGAGGAAGAGATGAAAAAAAAGGAAAGAAGGAAAAGAAAAACAAAAAAAATGAAATAGAAAATCAATACGCTCTGTAATTTTACGACTATTATTGTATAAAAAATGAACGGAATCCTATTATTTTTTTGCTACGTTCAATTTTACCAACGATATTAGGTTGGTGCAAAAAAATCGACTGTTTTTTTTTTCTTTTTTTTTTCAAGTCTAGTGTGACAAAATGTTAGTTTTTGACGTTTTAAGAGCCGACTCCAAAAGACAGCTCAAACAAAAATTTTAAAAGGTCGCTCCAAATTTTTTAAAACGTCAAAAATCGTAAAAAAAATTGAATTAAAAAAATTGTATTTTCAGTATTTTGTTTGATTTTTAATTCATGTCGTGGTGTATTGTTATCGATTCTTTCTTACTAAATTAAAGAAAAAAAATGCATCAAATTTTAATATGAATATTAAAAGGTCGCTCGAAAAGATCTAAAGAAATGCACCAAAAAATTGGACAAAAAATTATGAGCGACCATTCGAAATTCAAATTTTGAACTGAAACTTTCGGAAACTTATTTTTCTTTTGTCTGTAAAATTATACAGTAACGAGAAGAAAAATGTTTAAAAAAAATGGATTTTTGACGATTTCTGACGTTTTAAAAAATGTCGGGCGACCTCTTAAAATTTTTTTTTTTGAACTGTCCTTAGGAGTAGGCTCTTAAAACATCAAAAACTAACATTTTGTCACACGAGACTAAAAAAAAAAGTCGGGTTTTTTTGCGCCACCCTAATGTATAGAAGTATAATAATAAATAATTTCCGGAATATGTCTCGATCTCTCATGAATATTTTCTGCGGTCTCTTTTTTTCGCTTCTTCTTCTTTTTTTTTTTTAATCTATTTAATTATCGTCATCTATGTTTCTCTCCTGTTATTTTCTCTCTCTCTCTCTCTCTCTCTCTCTCTCGTAATAAGTTTATACAAAGATAAAAGTTGATGAGAGTGTTTTTTTCCTCTTTTCTTTCTTCTTCTACTTTTTTCACAAGTTTACGTCAAGTCAGACTTGTAGGAAGCGGTATAAAGAAGTCGAAGAAGTGGAAGAAAAAAGAAGAAAAAGAAGAAAACAAGAAGAAGGCGACAATCAGTCGACGTTAGCTCGGAAAGACAAGCGGTTACCTCTTCCTTCCTTCCTTCCTTCCTTCCTTCCTTCCTTCGACCATGTTTTTTTCCTCACGAAACCCTTAACTCAACTCTCACTGTTGATACTGTCAACTTTCTCCGCAAGTGAAACGAAAACGACGGCGACTCGACGACTTTCCTCCGCGACGTTTTTACTTCCCTTACATTTATACTATACATAGGTGTGTGTGTGTGTGTGTGTATATATATATATATACCTGGACCGTCCCTTAATCAACTCTATTTGAACACAAAATTTGAAACTCAAACTCAATCTCTGTCTCTCTCACTTCGACTTCTTATTGTCAGTGTATATATATGTATATATATATATTTCCCTTATATCAACGAAATCTTGTTTAAAACTTAAAAAAAAATTACATCGCGTCGTTTCGATCTTTGCGACAAAAGAAAAAAAAAAAAAAAATTTTTTTTTTCCTCTACCTAACCTAAATTACAGACAATTGATGATAATAAAAAAAAAAAAAAAAAAAATTACACAATTGTATACGACGTTGAAGAACAATATTCATATCAATTCCCACCGCGATAACAATAACATACAAATTATACAACTTATTATGCAAAACAGAGAAATGTCACGTGAAATTTTTATCGTCCAACAGAAATTCCTTTTAACTCGTTATACATTCACCCTGATCATTCGTCGCCTTCTTTACCATCCATATCATAATTTCCTCTTTCAACTATCTTCTCTCCCCTCCGCGTCCCTCAACATCGTCGACCAGTGAATATAGAAAAAACGGTTACAAAAAAAAAAAAAAAACGGAAACAAACAAATAATTACACTCCGTGCATACACCTACACCTACATTCATTCATTCATTCATTAATTAATTAATTCATTCATTCGTACGAAAAATACATACATACCTTAACCTAATTAGTAATAAATCGTCATTCTAACGCTTGACATAGCAATTATTATCAGACCCATATCAATCATAAGCTAGTGCAGTAATATCGTGAGAATACAAGAGAAGAATTACGATACGACATGGGAGAAGATGAAATGAGTAAAAAGAGAAAAGAAGAGAAGAACGAGGATAATTGAGATTTTACGTCCGATCTCCTCCCCCCTCCACCCTCCCCCCACACTTCCCCTCATGCACGTATGTAGTTCTTTTTTCCATCCCATGGGTGTCAAATACTACAAAAAAAACAAAAAAAAATCAGACAGACCGACACAAGCATATAATATTCTACAGGTACATATATATACGTTGTGGAGGTCACCCTGGGGGTGGGGGGGTGGTTAACGACTTGGTAATTGCCGACCGATATATATATAGATAGTATATATATATATATATACCTATATGTACATCGCTAGGGGTTTAGTGGCGAAACCAAGAGAGGACAGGGTTGGTTATCTGCGGGGTGTTTGAGGTGTGGTTAGCAGTTATGACCACCACCGCCACAACCACCACCACCACCACCACCACCACCATCGCCATCGCCATCGCCATCGCCACCATCGTTGTCACACTCCTCCTCTACCCCGTGCGTAAATCCTACTTAGCTTAACAACCCCAGAAAATCCATCCTAAGTATCATCCTCCTCCGAAACCATTCCATTCCATTCCATTCCACCTTATACCTTCCTCCTTCCAATTAAAACGCGTATAAATTCCCCGAGTCGAGATTTGCGTGACTAATTTAAACGATCGAAACAGAAGCTGCTTTATCGTCGTCGTCGTCGTCGTCGTCGTCGTCGTCGTGGAAGAAATTCTCTCCGGACTGATTTTGAATTAATAAAACCTTAGCGAGCGAACGAACGAGCAAGCAAGCCAAGAAAAGAAGGAATTAAGAAAGGAAGATGTGTTTTTCTAATGCTCGTAAAAATAAAGCTTAAATAATTATTAACTTGTAACAAATTTCGCCAAAATAAAATCCTGGTTTTCATCGTAATCGAAAACCAGATCAGCTGTCATTTCGTTATTTCATCATAAAATCTCATGAGACTGGGCTCAAAATATGCGTTTCATCACCACCGAGTGGCATCATACACGGCATAATACGATCCATTCAGTGCAACAGTGAAAATTAGTCCAATTTCTATGTGTTTTTTTTTTTCTCTAAATTTTGAAAAATTAAAAAAAACCCTTTACTTTTTGCCAAAATAAGGGCATTCACTTCCCAACTTTCACCCCGATCGCTTGAGCTGTATGGCAGTTTTGCATCCCCGCGTTTTCGAGGTGTGTAAGCATCTTATCAAGGAGAGTTTTTGCGACAGTAGCGTTTATACATGTGTGTAAGTTTAAACCCTAAGGTAAATTGAATTTCCCGGACAATCGCGGGTCGGTAAGGCAGAGGCCTGAAGACGGGAGAGAACGAGAGAAGTAAGTAAGAACGCGGCGAGGCGAACAAGAACGTAATGAGATAAGATTAAACAGTAATTAGATAGATTAAACAGTTCAATAGGAAATCGAGTTCGAATGTTCTTTCTTTATTGCAGGTTATTAATCGATGTAAGAAAATAAACAAACTGTAATAATGAAAAAATAAACGCTTTATTGCAGAGAAACTTTTCGCATAACCTATCGAGAGTCATTCCTAACCTCAAAGGTGAAAAATACAACACATTATAAGAGACCACTCCAAAGGACAATGGTTAAAAAAATTTTAAACGTCGCTCCAAATTTTTTAAAACGTCAAAAATCGTCAAAAAATTAAATTAAAAAAATTATATTTTCAGTATTTTGTATGATTTTTAATTCATGTCGTGGTGTATTGTTATCGATTCTTTCTTACTAAATTGAAGAAAAAAAATGTATCAAATTTTAATATGAATATTAAAAGGTCGCTCGAAAAGATCTAAAGAAATGCATCAAAAAATTGGACAAAAAATTATGAGCGACCGTTCAAAATTTAAATTTTGAACTGAAACTTTCGGAAACTTATTTTTCTTTTGTCTGTAAAATTATACCGTAACGAGATGAATAAACAAAAAAAAAATAAAATAAATTGATTTTTGACGATTTCTGACGTTCTAAAAAATGTGGAGCGACCTCTTAAAAAATTTTTTTTTGAACTGTCCTTTGGAGTGGGCTCTTAAGATATCAAAAACTAACATTTTGTCACACGAGACTCAAAAAAAAAAAAAAAAAAAAAAAAAAAATAGTCGTACATACAATAATATATACATATAATGCATAAATAATTTCCGAGAGTAGAAATCTGAGAGGTTAGTAGACGCGACGTACAAGGTACAAGGTACAAAGTACAAGGTACAAGGTGAGCGAATGGGTGTATCCTAAGCGGTGTAGTTAACTGAGGGGATGCGGTTTATGCGAGATCCATACACGGAGAGTGGAAATTTGCAAGTCGGATTAATCGCGGTATGCGCGAGATGATGAAATAGCGTATCTTGCTTGGCGGAATGGCGAGTATATACAGGGCATTCCAAGTGAAATCGGGGAGTCATTTCCGTCATTACTAAAGTCATCATCGGTCAGATCCTTGCGTAACTTTTTTTATCGCACTGATTCCAGTTCAAAAAACGCTTAATTGGCTACGACGATAATTTTTGTGTAAAAAAAAATAGATGACAAAGGAAGACACCAATTTTTTAAATTCTCCAATTTTTTCGGGAAATTTAAAAGATATTCAAACTATAAAATATAAATTACGGAAAAAAAAAAACCACCACATGCCGACTAAAATTTCTTCTCGCCCGCATTTTCGGCTTATATATATACTTTTGGATACGCTTTAGGCGCCGCGATGTGGTTAAGGCAAAAAACAGAAGGGAAAATATAGGAAATCCTGGGACAAGAAGAAAATAGGGAAGGAGGAAAGTAGGGTGAAAAGGAAAAGGGGAGAAAGGCTCATTCTATTGTGAAAGGGCATAGATAAACGATCTCGTCCACAGTGGCTGACATTTTGGGTTTTTCCTTGTCACCGCTCCTCCTCCTCCTCCACCTCCTCCTCCTCCTCCTCCTCCTCCTCCTTTCGTTATTATAATACAATATATATATATATATATACCAACTCTCGCGAGATAACGTAACGGCCATATATTATTTATTATACATATATACATGGACACACGTTCTGTATAAAAGTTTTAAAGTCAAAAAGGATTTTCAACTCAATTACGATATATAAAATTTATTTTCTATCATTTTTTCTCAATCCTTTTGACATAGGTTGCTTCTAAATTGGTAAGGTAGAAGAAAGAAAAAAAAAGAAAGAAAGAAAGAAAGAAAGGAAAAGAGTTAGAGGGGGTGGAGGGTCAGAAAGTCTGTTCTGGTCATCGAAAGTCCATTTTTCATCGGATTTATAGGGGGTATTCTGTATATTGTGTATACCTGTATATATATATATACACACACACACACACACACGCACATATACGTATAAAAATTACGACCCAGATCGGGGTTATCGGTAAAGCTCGATGTCTAAAATTACTGCCACGCTTATCCTATATAATATCCTTCCACCCTTCAAATTATCTGTACACACACGTGTATGTATATATATATATATATAGAAAGACACCCTATAATCTTTTTCTTATCCACCCTCGGTATATATTTTTTTGGCCGACGATCAGTACCTGATTGGAAATCTGTTTCCTGTTATAACCGGTGCTACTGCTGTCGAAGTTAATGAAATAATCTATACTTCAGTTAAATATTGCCAAAAATGGAATAAAACGAACGTGAGAAAAAAAAAATTTATAAAAAAAAAAAAAACAGAAAATAAAACCTGCGAGAGAGAAAAAAGGTTTTTAAAAGGTACTATATATATATATATATATATATATATATATATATATATAACATAATTTGCATTGTGTTTTTTGACCGTGTGAATGATTTTGAAATTTCAAAACTTGACTTGTCAATCTCAAGGCTTCAATAATTGATTATTATTATTATTAATAGATCAAATAATCTATCAATTAAAGAACGCCTAGTAGACGAGAAAGGAAAGAAAGAAAGAAAGAAAGAGGGAGAGAGAGAGAGAGAGATAGAGAGAGACATTCTCTCCTTCTCCTTCTCCTTTTCTTAAAAGTCATTGAAATTTTCTCTAATTTTATTTCGCTTTACAAAAAAACAAAATTTTTCAAATGTATAAAACTTATCAACGATAAAAACGCGGCGGACGAAAAGTCGAGTGAAAAATGAATTACGCAGAGAGAGAGAGAGAGAACGCGGAACGTGATAAAAATGACGGGCAAAAGAAAAATAAGAAAAAAAAGGGAAAAAATAACCAAACAAACTAGTAAACTGTAATGGAAAGCTCGGCTCGCTCGAGGGTGTAAAAAATTGCGAAAAGGTGGGGGAGGGTGAAAGAAGAAGAAAAAAGAAAAAAAAAGAAACGAGGCGCCGCTGAAGAGAGTCGGAAAGAAAGAAAGAAGAAAAAAAAAAAAAAGAAACAAAGAATTTAAAGAAAGTGAAAGTACATAATTTAAACTCGCACACGCGCATCTGTGCCTTTATAAACCGATTATTTGTGATACGTAAAAATGCGTAATATACAGGGACGTAGGAACGTGAATAAGGGTTGCGAAACGCGGAGAGAGAGAGAGAGAGAGAGAGAGAGAGAGAGAGAGAGAAAAAAATAAATAAATAAAACGCGAAAGAGAAAAAAGTCGACGGGACGAAAGCAAGCGCGAAACGATAATAATCAATCAATCTCTCTATACATATATAGATAAATATTTTCAGATTCCACTCTTTGTTTATATTCTTAATGCGGACTGTTTTTAAGTTTACTTTTTCCCGGACAAAAGTAGAGTCTTCGGTTATAAACGAACTTTCGAAAAAATCGATTATCCAACCGTGTTGGTTTAACGATAATACAAATTTCGTTACAACGATCGTTCGTTCTTTGGGGGGGGGGGGTAAAAAATTACGCATCTCGAAAGTTTCCGGCTTTTTCTTCATCCCTCGGGATTTTGATCCCCACCCGTTAAAAAATAAATAATTACCAAAAAGTTACGCATACGTATATATATATATATATATATATATAATTATATATATATATGATCCGTATAATTGTATATCTATAAGATGAAAAATTTGTGAGACACACGGGGGGCTGAAAAGTTTCGAAACTGAAAAAAAAAAATAATAAAGTAAAGTAAAAAAAATAACATGTATATATATATATATATATATAAAGTATAATCGTCGCGCTGAGAAAAGTTTTTTTTTTTACACAGCGGGTTTTAAGAATTTACCCGCGCAAAGTAGGAGCGTGAATAATGTTAAATTTTAATGTTTTTATGTATTCATTTTCATTTTCAGTCCACATTTTCTAAAGCGAGTATATATAAAGAAAACGTAAGATGAAAACAAAATATTATGGAATACATAATTTCTATACATACACGTAGTACATATGTACGTGACGCAACGGTATTAATTTACAAGAAAAAAAAAAAAAAAAAAAAAAAAAAAGATCTGCCTTTTTACACGGATTATTTTTCTTAAATCTCTTTCTCAACGACTGTGCAAATAAAAAAATAAAAACAAAAACAATGACAAAAAAGATTAAAAACATGTACAAATTATTTGCAAAAATTTCCATTATTTCGAATTTCTCATCGTTTTTTCTTTCTGCTTGCTTGAGTGTGTGCGCGTGAGTGTGTGTGTGTTTTTTTTTCATCATTTCTTTTTTATTATTATTATTATTATTATTATTATTAACTCTTAGCTCTAATGCGAATCCAAGATGTTTAGTTTTATTTATTCACAAGACGTGTGTCAATGTATAATAAATAGAATCCGAGGAGTTTTGAAAAAAAAGAAAGAAAGGAAAAAAAGAAAAAAAATTCTCACGACGAATAACGAAAAACGAAAAACGAAGTATATATATATATATATACATGCAGAGGTACGTATAAACGCGGGGATAATAAAAATAAAGTTTAAAATGAAAAGTTACGTGAAGCCGATTTTTATTACCATTTCCTTCCTTTCTTCCTTCCTTCCCTTTCTCTCTCTCTCTCTCTCTCTCTCTCTCTCTCTCTCCATACCTCCTCAATCACTAGCGTCGTTTCTCTTTTCCAGATATTAAAAAATATCTCCTCCAACAGGCGGCTTGCTGGCCGAAGTGTATAAAAAATGATCCCGGCGAGAGAGGGAGAGGGAGGGAGGAAAAAAAAAATAATAATATAAATATAATAAATTGTCGAAAATTGACTGTAACAAAGAATTTTCAAATGATCTCAAAAAAATGAAAAATTAAAAAATGAAATAGGTATATATAGAAAAGTAAAAGGTTGTTGTAACAAATCGTATAAGAGGCAGCTGCTCAGAAGTCTGACCAAATACTAATATCCACTACTATATACATCAAAATATACATATATAGTACATGTAAACGTATAAGTATGGTCAAACAGTTATCCACCTTATCGACCGAGCGTTCGCTGCTGAAGATAAGCACTGATTAATTAATAGTTTAAAAATTATAATTTTTTTTTTCTTTTCATTTAACGTTGCTACCCAGTTTCCTTAAATTTCGCCGGAAAGAATTTCTCATAAAAAATTACCGTACGCGTGTATAGGCGCAATGATATTTTATACAATTTATCACCCCCCTCCCCCCCCCCCTCCGCGTTTTTTTTTTTTTTTTTAAACTTTATCATACCATAAATATATTCGCGTTTTCCGCTCACATACGAATAAGAATCTAATTTTCTCTCTCATCGCGTATGTAGGTATCTACTTGACACGTTATTCTGACGCTGATTGACTTGACTTGACTTGATTTGATTTGATTTGATTCGACTTGACTTAACGCTATTTATTCCTTCAACGTGTATGAACGTAATACGATTCAAGCGATTCACCATCGATCGATCGTCCCACGTTTTCCTTAACGAAGGGTGTTTCGTGTCATTGACTAGATTTTTGAGAATTATTTCAGATTTGAAAAAAAAAAAAAATGGTCATTCGAAATCGTCTTCAAATGTTTAAAAAAAAACAAACAGGTTCGATGAAATAATTGTATTGAAAAAAACATTCAGATCACGTTTTTTGTACCGAGTAGAATGTTAGAAAGAAAAAAAAAACAAAACATGAAACGATTTTGAAATGGTCAGAGCTTAACACTGGTCAAGTTGGCGTGGAATACCCCATATATATATATATATATATATATAGTACATATACGCAAAAAGTGTGTAAACAAGGCTGTCAATGCTACACATATTACGCACGCACATTCGTAAAAAAAAATTTTTTTTTTCTCTCTCTTACACCCTTTTGACGGTAGTAATGCGATATACGAGAGAGAGAGAGAGAGAAATATGGGAAAAGGTAGTTCAAAAAAAGCTCCGCGATTCGCGCACCCCTGAGTTTGACATTCGTTTCAATTGTCTCCCGCGAGAAAAAAAGAAAGAGAAATTTACGTTTCTTTACTTTTGCATAATATACATATAAATATAAACGTCTTCACTTTTCTCGACGAAAAACGAAGGTAAAATGTAAAATGTAAAAGTAAAAAATATACGCTTCGCAGCAAATAGAAAGAACAAAAGATATTGCTACATAACGTATATACATACATATATCTATAATCTATGTACATATATATATATATATATACATAGTACTGCACAGAATCGTGGTCGAGTTTTCGGGGAAAATGTGATTGGTTCGGTCTTTCTTTCGAAGCTGCGTTTACCTAAATAAGACTACACGTGACACGTTGGTGGTGGTGTGTAAATTTAAAATACAAATGAGATTCGCGCAGCAACTAAAGCGAGATATTGGGGGAAAGAAAAAAGAGAAAGACAAAACGTATATATATATATATATATATATATATATACAAAACTCGATACAAAGAAGAGTACAGAGTGAAAGAGAGAAAAAGAGAGAGAGAAAGAGAAAAGTGTAATTAGTTAGATTGGAATGGCCGGATGAACGACGAACAAACGAACGAACGAACGAACGAACGAACAGCACCACCAGCAGCAGAAACAGCATCGCGGGGCGGAAAAACAAGAGGAGGATAAGAGTATTACCGGCTTTACATATATTTATTTCTCTCGCGTTCGATTTGATTGCTTTTTCCAGCCTCTCGCACCTTTTCATTTACCCCCAACCCCCAACCCCCAACCCCCACCCCTCCTACGTTCTTTATTCCCATCGGTACTTGCGCAGGTATAACAAACAGATATTATAATAGATGATATTAACGTAGCTGTAATACCTGTGAAAAACCATCCATTCGGTATTGTATATATATATATATATGATATCCAGATTATTATTTCACGTTATACGTATAGGTATATAACAACGTACATATAAAATCATAATATAACATACAATTTTACAAATAATACGCGTTACGTGTATAATATACAAGATAAATAAATAAACTAGTTGATTAGAAAAAAAAAAAAAAAAATACTGCCCATTTTTCAAAATCTGAAATAAATCTCAAATATCCATGAATAACAAAGAAAAAAACGAATTTTGAAATTTTTGAAACACAAAATTAACACGGGATGAAATCGTAATCGTCAAATAAGGGTCAATTTACTTGTAAACTTTCAAAATTCCGAACTAGGAGATGAAAAAAAAAAATAGAAAAAAAATTCAGCCCACGTTTTCCCTCGGGGGGAGGGGGGGGGAGGGGAGGGGGTGGTTGTTTTGTGTTATTCGCTGGATTTTTGAGAATATCGTCAGATTTTCCAAATATTGAAAGTTAGCAATAGACTTCAAATATTTATGAAAAAATAAACTGTACAGTTGAAAAATAATTTGAAAAGAAAAAAATTCAGGTCGCGTTTTTTTTACCGAGTAGAATGTTCGAAAAAAAAAAAATATGAAATGATTTTGTGATGGTCGAGGTTTTCACGCTTATATATATATATATATATATATATGTATACGTTATGTGAAAAAAAAATTTGTCCAATCAATTTTTTTCACAATAACTTCGACAATAATTTACTTTCCAAGTGTTTATTTTGAATATCGTGGAGTTATTTTTCTTTCGCGTCTTTCTTCGATCCTGAGATTCCGTGAGGCGCCTTGAATTACTGCTTACAATAATATTATTCTTCGCGAAATATTTTCATATCGCTCGATCCATCCGTCGTCCCCGTTTGACACTCGACCTATTTTCATCTATCTATAGGTATACGAAGTGTATAAAGAGAGGAATACAAATCGAACTGCAATAAAATAACTATACTTGAAAGTTATATATATAAAACTTTATGAAATTAACATTATTATTATTAAAACCGTTCTTTCAACTAAAATACCGAATGAGTATAAAATAAAACGATACAACTGTCACAAATCGGCTTGAATCTGAATTCAGATAAATCGTCAGATCTTTGTAAAAAAAAAAGATTATTTTATACATATTTATTATAGATTAATAACATATTAAAAATTCAGCTTTTTATCTTAATATTGCTCTAACGTTCGTATATAACCTTAAGAAATTCAGATAAATGTGCCGAACGCGATAAAATAACTTTCAGATTAGTTTAAGTTGCCACACAATGTTATTTCGTTGTTAATATGCAGTGATAAAAAAAACTGACTAAAAAAAAAAAAAAAAAAAAAAAAAAAAAAAAAAAAATACGTTCCAAATCCTTTAACGAGCCTTTGGGACACACGGGTTAATATTGGAAATTAAGAGCAGCCTAGATTTTACTTTTAAAAATCATTTTTTAATATTCCGTGTCAATTTAAGGGGCAAGAGAAATTACTTTTTTTTTTTTTTTTTTTTTTCCAATATTAAGGGCCACCGTAAAAACAACAAAACAAGAAAGGCAACTTAATTAGGTAGGGAAGAAAAAAAGAAGAAAGAAGAAGAAAGAAAAAAAAAAAGAAAAAAAAAAGAAACTCCCCGTGCCTACTCTCGTCATAAAAATGCAATAGGTGATATATATAGCTGTATACACAGCGTCACAGCCTTTCTCCCATGCGACTCGTATTAAAGGTAAAGGTAAAGGTAAAGGTAAAGGGAAAGGAGCACAGGATATTCGTGGTTCGTATTTACAATACGCCGAGGGGGAGGTTGTAGGGTGAGTTGGGGTGATGTTATCGATCGAGGTCAGCCCCCCGCCCTCAAACCCGCCTCCGCAGCCATCCACCATCCACGTCGGCGTCACCTAGACGTCAGCTATTCAAAACCGAACCGCCGCCGCCGCCGCCGCGCCACGTTTGCACAATTTTCCGATCCAACCTACACCCCGCACCTTATACGCCCCCCCCCCCCCCCCCCAGCCGCGACCCTCTCTTTTTGCGATACCTTATACGCATGCCTATTATAGAGGGACACCTAAACCACGGTATAAATAAAATTTCACGATGTGAATAAAAGTTCACACAATTAAGTATCGGTGTGAAATTAAATATTATCGGTGTAATTGAATTAAGTGATTGAAAATTACCGAAAAATTTTTCAAAACTTATATTTCTCGGTTGTAGAACATTATTTTTTAGACCGGTTGCATCAACAGAGCGATTTTAGTTTATTTCTGTTTGACACGTTCAGTTTATTTATTTTTTTTTTTTTAATTTTTTTTTTTTTTTTTTTCAAATTAACATCGCAACGGAATCTGTTCATGTAGAATTTTTCCGGGCGAATAGGTAACAAGTATTGAGAATTATGTAGGAATTTTCAAACCGCGTTTGAAAATCAATAAGTAGAAAAAGAGTAAAGTGAAAAAAAAAAAAAAAAAATCATCCCCATCGACCTCACCGTGAAAGTATATTTAAATAATTAACAAGTTGAATAAAAATTGTGCAAAAAAAAAAAAAAAAAAAATCACTTCACTGTTTTACAAAGTTTGGACAATTGCAGAGTAAAATTTTCAACGAAGTAGGAGGAAAGAAAAAAAAAAAAAAAAAAGAAAACAATTTGCCAAGGATCAGACGTTGATCGTTAAATTCGTATGAAATTTTCCTCATATGTACATATAATAACAATGACAATAGTAATAATAATAATAATATGGTCAATAAAGAACAACGGATTCGGATTTATAATATACAGCCAAAGAATAACGAAACATTATATTATATATATATATATGTATTATATTATACATCTAATATACAATAACAACACACGATAACTCCGTGTATTCTATTATGCATAATACATGCGTAACACATATATAATATAATATAATATTGCCCTCTACATATGCACGTTGAAGCTAACGTTGCAAGATTAAGCGACGCGATAAGCCGAGCGTCGTTTGAGCTTGTTGAAAATCGATGCGAAGAGAACCTATACATATATTTCTTCATATAATGTACAGGATACATTTACAGTATACGTATAATTCACGTATATATCCACATGTAAATATGAAACGCGACAAATCGAGTCGCTTGCCCCCCCCCCCCCCCCCCCCCGCCGCCCGCAAACCAACCAACATTGGAATATAATATACATGTAGGATATTATATATCCTAGATACGTGACATGTATATGTATATATACTTATAATATAACTTGTTACATGTATTTGGCGGACAAAATGGTGGTGGTAAGAAGGTAGAAAGCTTTAAAGCTGTACAATAAGTTCTCGCAGGCTGCTAAAAGCGAGCGTATAAGCGTCTCGGGGTCGCGGAATGATTATATATATATATATATATATATATATATATATATATATATATATAAATAAATGTATATAGAACTATGAACTATGAGAAAATCAGTCTTATTTCCGCAAGCATAAAATTGGAAAAGCTAAAGGTTGTGTGTGGGTATTAAAAGAAGCTTGTGAATATACCGGTTTATAGTTAAAACTTGAAATATATATTATAATCTGAAGATGACTTTTTTTTTTTTCAACTTTTCTTTTGCACTCTGCGACAGAAAAGATCTTCAATTTGTCAACGATTGTGATTTTTTTTTTAACACAGAAACCATAGAAACAATTATATTAATAAGAAGAAAAACAAAAAAAAAAAGATGACAAAGTATATAACAATATTGTATCTATATGAAAGTTTAATTCAATTCGATTGAATAACGTTTGAAATTGATTCCGGGATAAAAGAAAAAAAAAAAAAAAAAAAAAAAAAAAAATCGATCGACATTTCTAGAAAAGTTTCGCGATAGCGAGTTTATCGGTAAAAGGAAAGAATAGAAAAAACAAAACTCAAGTAAGTAGAGACGAGATACACTCGATGAGAAATCCCGACAACAAGCTGAATGATGTCCCCGCAGCGTTTGTATCACAGGTTGTATAAAAAAAAAAAAAAACGACTGACTTGTGTACTTTGCTATACGTACGTAGTACACACATACATATATGTACAATCTTTCTATCGGTAAGGGCAGCTCTTGGGATGATCCCGGCTCGTCAAGAGGCGACGACGACGAACATCCTCGATGACGATTCGCTCTGCTGCGTCTTCCCTCCCTCCGATGCAACCGTAGCGTCGTAGGCCGGAAGCTCCACCATCTGCATCGTCCCCCCCCCCCCCCCCCCCCCCCCAGGATTGTCATCTTGGAGAGACGTCAGTCGGATTTTTTTTATATACTTTATTATACCTGTGATACAAAAACTGCGGTAATTTCGCGATGTCAATGTCAGTTTCATTCACCGTTCAACTACTTCTTCTTCTTCTTGTTCTTCTTCTTCTTCTTCTTTCTTTATCGTTCGTGTAGTAGCCGCAGCAGGTTCCGGCCAATCAGGATCACCCTCAGCGTTTGCCGTCGGGAACATCAGTCTTCCGATTCGGCTGTAGATCTTCGATGTACCCTTCTCTGTCTCCTTGCAGTCCTAGCCTCGGTGTAGATTGATGCTCGGTAAAGTTAGTAACGTGAATTCAACGTTGCATGACTCGTTTTATATGTACCGATAAACTCGCTTCCATTATATTGTATAAAAGTAATAAGCTCGTCTTTAATCGCGTAAAGTAAAGAGAAACGAATGAAATGGTGATAGGGGAAAAAAAAAAAAAAAAAAAAAAAATTACTAAGCAGTAGAAACAAAAATGATCAAGTTTTTATAGTTCAAATTACAGAGTGTGTGCGTTGGGGGGGGATTCAATTATTGCGACGGTTCGTTTCGCTTCACTTCATCCACCCTGTAATTTATTGCAGTATATAATACGTATGTACAGACATACTGTGTATAGATATAACTGTTATACGTATATCCGCGTTGATTCGAAACGCGGAACAGCGAATATGCAGTCAATTATCGGGATTGCCTATAGGATGTGTGGGTAAATGTGAAGTGGCAGACGCAACAGCAGCAGCAGCAGATACCGACGGCAATGACAAGTGCACGAGGATAACGAAAACAACAACAACAACATCGACAACATCGACAATCAATCCTGCATATTGTATAATAATTGGCAATTAGATGAGATAACCTAGGATGGAATTGAAATCCAAGGGAAACGCGATCATTTCCCCTTTCATTCAGCGACCGAAAACGTGTCATCTCGTTGCCGCCGCCGACGCTACCGATTTATTCCCTTCTTCTTTCGATCGTAAATTAGATTTTACGCCCTGATTCCTCTACTTATTGTCAAATATTGTTTAGCGTAAAATATTTTTCGTCGTGTTTTTCGTGGGATGATTGATAAGTGAAAATAGTAACCAGAGAAGAAAAAAATTGTACAACGTATTTGCAATCATGCTGAAGTTAGCAGCGTTATCGTAGTAACGAAGCCATACTGAAGAAAAACAGTTAAGTATTTCGCTGTTTTGGAATTAGCTGTAATTCAGTGAATCGTAATTTAAAGAAAACACATATAATCATATTTTGAAATATTAGTACATATATTCGTTCATCAGTTGTCGTAAAAATAAAAAAATACTGATTTTCTCCCCGATGTTTCGTTACGTTATTCAAACACGTACGTTGAAAAAACAAATGCGGATCAATCAGTTGACCGTTATTAAACAAAAGACGATATGTCGCAGTGTTCAGATCGCTATAAATCTCAATTTTTGACTTACCGTTCGCTGCTTCGACGCCGCTTGCAATAATCGCCAAAGAAACTGCGAGAGCGAAAACGACACCGAGGTCGCGTCGGTGCTTCCGATGTTGTTTTTGTTGTTGTTTTCGTTGTAGATCCATGGTGCGAAGTAAACTTGGGTGCCTCCTTCCGTCGGCGGGGGTCGAATTCAACAATTGAAAATGACAAACGAACATCACAGAGATCAGCCGAGACTCTCGCACCGATTCACATAATGTATTTTTCAATTGTCCTCTCGTTTTATCCGCGCGCTTTACCCCTTACTTTGCTCCGATTTTCGGATGTTTCAGATCGATAATAACATAAGACCGACTCATTTATTCATTTGTTTCAGTCGTTCGAGTCTGTGTTCACTCTCCTTCCTACTTTTCTCTCTTGTTATTATTTTTGCAACCAATTTCGAATCGAGTTTCACCGCGAGACCGCCGATCAGCACTATCATCCGCGCACCTCACTTTGAAAGTACGTACAAATCCACGAGAGGGAGGGAGTGAGAAGACGTAGAACAAGCCCCGGAACGGCAACCGCGTTCTCTGAACGTCGGTCGTAAACTGCGTCGTACGTTCGTCGATTCAACCCTGCACCGTATGGCGAGTGGAAAATGAAACGCGGCGAAGTTCAGGCGGCGCTCACCAGACGGCGCAGCCGTTATATTCAACCCTCGACTGCCCTGAAGTTACAAGCGAAGCTATACCAGCAACGATTTACCAGTTTTTAACACTTTTCACTAGTGATGGGGGGAAATCAAGGAATCGATTATGAAGATTGATTAATAATATTTGTTTCTCTGAGAGTGAGAATCGATATATCGAATGAAAATAGCATTGATTGTGAATAATCGGCATGATATTTCTGAAACAAATAAGCTACTTGAAACGTCAAAGAATCAATCCCAGCATTTTTCAAATGGTTGAAATTTTCGACAACAATTTAAAAGGTTTAGAATACCGTTTTTTTTTTATAAAAATCTTATGTCGCAGAATCGATTTGTATTACTCTTTCTTGACAAATCAAACCCTGAACAAAGCTGAAAAGACATGATGCTAGCGACGGACCGACCTTTGAGGAAATATGAAGAAAACAAACGGAGAGTTGTTTAGTCGATTATTCTAATTCGTGTTTCATGTAATAATACAATAGTATACATATCACAAACTTCATCAATTACTATCTCACATACTACTTTTCATATGCTGCTTAAGGTAATATGTACTGTACTATCAACCTGATATAATAGTAACAAATATACTGGAACTGAACTGAAACGAAACTTCCTATCTTCCTGTGAATTCATTACTTACCTTTCCCATCTCTCCAACAAATTGGTGCGAATTTCATGTTTTTCGGCCATGCCGTTCGATCTGTAGTTCGCAGCGAGTCTAGACTGAGCGATCGATTCCTCTCGCAAAAGTAAGTGGATGAGGTGCGTCAAAAAATGGATTTCAGCATTTTTCCAGAGGTTGAAACTCTCGACGGAAATCAAAAAGGGGTAGCCTTAATTTTATTTGGGTCAAAAAATTTTTCTATCAAAATCGATTTGCACGACGTTCTTCTTGGTAATGACACGTTCATGAACTTAGCAACGCAGCGAAAGGAAGGAAGATTCGTCGGAAATTTCAGCGAAACTCCATGGGAGTTAGGCTGACTTTTTGTTGGCGGTAAAATCTCTTGGTTCGAAATCGGGTTGTATGAACCTTACCGGAGTAAATCGACCCCCAGAAACTCGAAAACACATGAAAAAGAGCGTAGGACCAACGGCAGAGAAATAAGGACGAAAATAAGCAGTTTTTCGCCTGTAACTTTTGATCCGTTGCTCGCAGCGTATTGGGACTGCGCTTAATCGATTCCTCTCGCAAAATTACGTCGAAATAGTGCCTGAAAGAATTAATTGCAGCACTTTTCAAAGTCGTCGAAATTTTTACCAAAAATGCAAAGGGGTTAGCCTTGGATTTTTTTTGGCCGAAAAATCTTTTGTCTTGGAATCGAGTTGTATGACCCTTTCCGGAGTGAATCGACCCCCAGGAACTCAGAAAACACACGAAAAAGAGCGTAGGACCAACAGCAGAGGAATGAGGACGAAAATAAGCAGTTTTTCGCCTGTAACTTTTGATCCGTTGCTCGCAGCGTATTGGGACTGCGCTTAATCGATTCCTCTCGCAAAATTACGTCGGAATAGTGCCTGAAAGAATTAATTGCAGCACTTTTCAAAGTCGTCGAAATTTTTACCAAAAATGCAAAGGGGTTAGCCTTGGATTTTTTTTGGCCGAAAAATCTTTTGTCTTGGAATCGATTTGTATGACCCTTTCCGGAGTAAATCGACCCCCGGGAACTCAAAAAACACACGTAAAAGAGCGTAGGACCAACAGCAGAGAAATGAGGACGAAAATAAGCAGTTTTTCGCCTGTAACTTTTGATCCGATGCTCGCAGCGTATTGGGACTGCGCTTAATCGAATCCTCTCGCAAAATTACATCGGAATAGTGCCTGAAAGAATTAATTGCAGCACTTTTCAAAGTCGTCGAAATTTTTACCAGAAATGCAAAGGGGTTAGCCTTGGATTTTTTTTGGCCGAAAAATTTTTTAGTCTTGGAATCGATTTGTATGACCCTTTCCGGGGTAAATCGACCCCCAGGAACTCAAAAAACACACGAAAAAGAGCGTAGGACCAACAGCAGAGAAATGAGGACGAAAATAAGCAGTTTTTCGCCTGTAACTTTTGATCCGTTGCTCGCCGCGTATTGGGACTGCGCTTAATCGATTCCTCTCGCAAAATTACGTCGGAATAGTGCCTGAAAGAATTAATTGCAGCACTTTTCAAAGTCGTCGAAATTTTTACCAAAAATGCAAAGGGGTTAGCCTTGGATTTTTTTTGGCCGAAAAATCTTTTGTCTTGGAATCGATTTGTATGACCCTTTCCGGAGTAAATCGACCCCCAGGAACTCAAAAAACACACGAAAAAGAGCGTAGGACCAACAGCAGAGAAATGAGGACGAAAATAAGCAGTTTTTCGCCTGTAACTTTTGATCCGTTGCTCGCAGCGTATTGGGACTGCGCTTAATCGATTCCTCTCGCAAAATTACGTCGGAATAGTGCCTGAAAGAATTAATTGCAGCACTTTTCAAAGTCGTCGAAATTTTTACCAAAAATGCAAAGGGGTTAGCCTTGGATTTTTTTTGGCCGAAAAATCTTTTGTCTTGGAATCGATTTGTATGACCCTTTCCGGAGTAAATCGACCCCCAGGAACTCAAAAAACACACGAAAAAGAGCGTAGGACCAACAGCAGAGAAATGAGGACGAAAATAAGCAGTTTTTCGCCTGTAACTTTTGATCCGTTGCTCGCAGCGTATTGGGACTGCGCTTAATCGATTCCTCTCGCAAAATTACGTCGGAATAGTGCCTGAAAGAATTAATTGCAGCACTTTTCAAAGTCGTCGAAATTTTTACCAAAAATGCAAAGGGGTTAGCCTTGGATTTTTTTTGGCCGAAAAATCTTTTGTCTTGGAATCGATTTGTATGACCCTTTCCGGAGTAAATCGACCCCCAGGAACTCAAAAAACACACGAAAAAGAGCGTAGGACCAACAGCAGAGAAATGAGGACGAAAATAAGCAGTTTTTCGCCTGTAACTTTTGATCCGTTGCTCGCAGCGTATTGGGACTGCGCTTAATCGATTCCTCTCGCAAAATTACGTCGGAATAGTGCCTGAAAGAATTAATTGCAGCACTTTTCAAAGTCGTCGAAATTTTTACCAAAAATGCAAAGGGGTTAGCCTTGGATTTTTTTTGGCCGAAAAATCTTTTGTCTTGGAATCGATTTGTATGACCCTTTCCGGAGTAAATCGACCCCCAGGAACTCAAAAAACACACGAAAAAAAGCGTAGGACCAACAGCAGAGAAATGAGGACGAAAATAAGCAGTTTTTCGCCTGTAACTTTTGATCCGTTGCTCGCAGCGTATTGGGACTGCGCTTAATCGATTCCTCTCGCAAAATTACGTCGGAATAGTGCCTGAAAGAATTAATTGCAGCACTTTTCAAAGTCGTCGAAATTTTTACCAAAAATGCAAAGGGGTTAGCCTTGGATTTTTTTTGGCCGAAAAATCTTTTGTCTTGGAATCGATTTGTATGACCCTTTCCGGAGGAAATCGACCCCCAGGAACTCAAAAAACACACGAAAAAGAGCGTAGGACCAACAGCAGAGAAATGAGGACGAAAATAAGCAGTTTTTCGCCTGTTACTTTTGATCCGTTGCTCGCAGCGTGTTGGGACTGCGCTTAATCGATTCCTCTCGCAAAATTACGTCGGAATAGTGCCTGAAAGAATTAATTGCAGCACTTTTCAAAGTCGTCGAAATTTTTACCAAAAATGCAAAGGGGTTAGCCTTGGATTTTTTTTGGCCGAAAAATCTTTTGTCTTGGAATCGATTTGTATGACCCTTTCCGGGGTAAATCGACCCCCAGGAACTCAAAAAACACACGAAAAAGAGCGTAGGACCAACAGCAGAGAAATGAGGACGAAAATAAGCAGTTTTTCGCCTGTAACTTTTGATCCGTTGCTCGCAGCGTATTGGGACTGCGCTTAATCGATTCCTCTCGCAAAATTACGTCGGAATAGTGCCTGAAAGAATTAATTGCAGCACTTTTCAAAGTCGTCGAAATTTTTACCAAAAATGCAAAGGGGTTAGCCTTGGATTTTTTTTGGCCGAAAAATCTTTTGTCTTGGAATCGATTTGTATGACCCTTTCCGGAGTAAATCGACCCCCAGGAACTCAAAAAACACACGAAAAAGAGCGTAGGACCAACAGCAGAGAAATGAGGACGAAAATAAGCAGTTTTTCGCCTGTAACTTTTGATCCGTTGCTCGCAGCGTATTGGGACTGCGCTTAATCGATTCCTCTCGCGAAATTACGTCGGAATAGTGCCTGAAAGAATTAATTGCAGCACTTTTCAAAGTCGTCGAAATTTTTACCAAAAATGCAAAGGGGTTAGCCTTGGATTTTTTTTGGCCGAAAAATCTTTTGTCTTGGAATCGATTTGTATGACCCTTTCCGGAGTAAATCGACCCCCAGGAACTCAAAAAACACACGAAAAAGAGCGTAGGACCAACAGCAGAGAAATGAGGACAAAAATAAGCAGTTTTTCGCCTGTAACTTTTGATCCGTTGCTCGCAGCGTATTGGGACTGCGCTTAATCGATTCCTCTCGCAAAATTACGTCGGAATAGTGCCTGAAAGAATTAATTGCAGCACTTTTCAAAGTCGTCGAAATTTTTACCAAAAATGCAAAGGGGTTAGCCTTGGATTTTTTTTGGCCGAAAAATCTTTTGTCTTGGAATCGATTTGTATGACCCTTTCCGGAGGAAATCGACCCCCAGGAACTCAAAAAACACACGAAAAAGAGCGTAGGACCAACAGCAGAGAAATGAGGACGAAAATAAGCAGTTTTTCGCCTGTTACTTTTGATCCGTTGCTCGCAGCGTGTTGGGACTGCGCTTAATCGATTCCTCTCGCAAAATTACGTCGGAATAGTGCCTGAAAGAATTAATTGCAGCACTTTTCAAAGTCGTCGAAATTTTTACCAAAAATGCAAAGGGGTTAGCCTTGGATTTTTTTTGGCCGAAAAATCTTTTGTCTTGGAATCGATTTGTATGACCCTTTCCGGGGTAAATCGACCCCCAGGAACTCAAAAAACACACGAAAAAGAGCGTAGGACCAACAGCAGAGAAATGAGGACGAAAATAAGCAGTTTTTCGCCTGTAACTTTTGATCCGTTGCTCGCAGCGTATTGGGACTGCGCTTAATCGATTCCTCTCGCAAAATTACGTCGGAATAGTGCCTGAAAGAATTAATTGCAGCACTTTTCAAAGTCGTCGAAATTTTTACCAAAAATGCAAAGGGGTTAGCCTTGGATTTTTTTTGGCCGAAAAATCTTTTGTCTTGGAATCGATTTGTATGACCCTTTCCGGAGTAAATCGACCCCCAGGAACTCAAAAAACACACGAAAAAGAGCGTAGGACCAACAGCAGAGTAATGAGGACAAAAATAAGCAGTTTTTCGCCTGTAACTTTTGATCCGTTGCTCGCAGCGTATTGGGACTGCGCTTAATCGATTCCTCTCGCAAAATTACGTCGGAATAGTGCCTGAAAGAATTAATTGCAGCACTTTTCAAAGTCGTCGAAATTTTTACCAAAAATGCAAAGGGGTTAGCCTTGGATTTTTTTTGGCCGAAAAATCTTTTGTCTTGGAATCGATTTGTATGACCCTTTCCGGAGTAAATCGACCCCCAGGAACTCAAAAAACACACGAAAAAGAGCGTAGGACCAACAGCAGAGAAATGAGGACGAAAATAAGCAGTTTTTCGCCTGTTACTTTTGATCCGTTGCTCGCAGCGTATTGGGACTGCGCTTAATCGATTCCTCTCGCAAAATTACGTCGGAATAGTGCCTGAAAGAATTAATTGCAGCACTTTTCAAAGTCGTCGAAATTTTTACCAAAAATGCAAAGGGGTTAGCCTTGGATTTTTTTTGGCCGAAAAATCTTTTGTCTTGGAATCGATTTGTATGACCCTTTCCGGAGTAAATCGACCCCCAGGAACTCAAAAAACACACGAAAAAGAGCGTAGGACCAACAGCAGAGAAATGAGGACGAAAATAAGCAGTTTTTCGCCTGTAACTTTTGATCCGTTGCTCGCAGCGTATTGGGACTGCGCTTAATCGATTCCTCTCGCAAAATTACGTCGGAATAGTGCCTGAAAGAATTAATTGCAGCACTTTTCAAAGTCGTCGAAATTTTTACCAAAAATGCAAAGGGGTTAGCCTTGGATTTTTTTTGGCCGAAAAATCTTTTGTCTTGGAATCGATTTGTATGACCCTTTCCGGAGGAAATCGACCCCCAGGAACTCAAGAAACACACGAAAAAGAGCGTAGGACCAACAGCAGAGAAATGAGGACGAAAATAAGCAGTTTTTCGCCTGTAACTTTTGATCCGTTGCTCGCAGCGTATTGGGACTGCGCTTAATCGATTCCTCTCGCAAAATTACGTCGGAATAGTGCCTGAAAGAATTAATTGCAGCACTTTTCAAAGTCGTCGAAATTTTTACCAAAAATGCAAAGGGGTTAGCCTTGGATTTTTTTTGGCCGAAAAATCTTTTGTCTTGGAATCGATTTGTATGACCCTTTCCGGAGTAAATCGACCCCCAGGAACTCAAAAAACACACGAAAAAGAACGTAGGACCAACAGCAGAGAAATGAGGACGAAAATAAGCAGTTTTTCGCCTGTTACTTTTGATCCGTTGCTCGCAGCGTATTGGGACTGCGCTTAATCGATTCCTCTCGCAAAATTACGTCGGAATAGTGCCTGAAAGAATTAATTGCAGCACTTTTCAAAGTCGTCGAAATTTTTACCAAAAATGCAAAGGGGTTAGCCTTGGATTTTTTTTGGCCGAAAAATCTTTTGTCTTGGAATCGATTTGTATGACCCTTTCCGGAGTAAATCGACCCCCAGGAACTCAAAAAACACACGAAAAAGAGCGTAGGACCAACAGCAGAGAAATGAGGACGAAAATAAGCAGTTTTTCGCCTGTAACTTTTGATCCGTTGCTCGCAGCGTATTGGGACTGCGCTTAATCGATTCCTCTCGCAAAATTACGTCGGAATAGTGCCTGAAAGAATTAATTGCAGCACTTTTCAAAGTCGTCGAAATTTTTACCAAAAATGCAAAGGGGTTAGCCTTGGATTTTTTTCGGCCGAAAAATCTTTTGTCTTGGAATCGATTTGTATGACCCTTTCCGGAGTAAATCGACCCCCAGGAACTCAAAAAACACACGAAAAAGAGCGTAGGACCAACAGCAGAGAAATGAGGACGAAAATAAGCAGTTTTTCGCCTGTAACTTTTGATCCGTTGCTCGCAGCGTATTGGGACTGCGCTTAATCGATTCCTCTCGCAAAATTACGTCGGAATAGTGCCTGAAAGAATTAATTGCAGCACTTTTCAAAGTCGTCGAAATTTTTACCAAAAATGCAAAGGGGTTAGCCTTGGATTTTTTTCGGCCGAAAAATCTTTTGTCTTGGAATCGATTTGTATGACCCTTTCCGGAGTAAATCGACCCCCAGGAACTCAAAAAACACACGAAAAAGAGCGTAGGACCAACAGCAGAGAAATGAGGACGAAAATAAGCAGTTTTTCGCCTGTAACTTTTGATCCGTTGCTCGCAGCGTATTGGGACTGCGCTTAATCGATTCCTCTCGCAAAATTACGTCGGAATAGTGCCTGAAAGAATCAATTGCAGCACTTTTCAAAGTCGTCGAAATTTTTACCAAAAATGCAAAGGGGTTAGCCTTGGATTTTTTTTGGCCGAAAAATCTTTCGTCTTGGAATCGATTTGTATGACCCTTTCCGGAGTAAATCGACCCCCAGGAACTCAAAAAACACACGAAAAAGAGCGTAGGACCAACAGCAGAGAAATGAGGACGAAAATAAGCAGTTTTTCGCCTGTAACTTTTGATCCGTTGCTCGCAGCGTATTGGGACTGCGCTTAATCGATTCCTCTCGCAAAATTACGTCGGAATAGTGCCTGAAAGAATCAATTGCAGCACTTTTCAAAGTCGTCGAAATTTTTACCAAAAATGCAAAGAGGTTAGCCTTGGATTTTTTTTGGCCGAAAAATCTTTCGTCTTGGAATCGATTTGTATGACCCTTTCCGGAGTAAATCGACCCCCAGGAACTCAAAAAACACACGAAAAAGAGCGTAGGACCAACAGCAGAGGAATGAGGACAAAAATAAGCAGTTTTTCGCCTGTAACTTTTGATCCGTTGCTCGCAGCGTATTGGGACTGCGCTTAATCGATTCCTCTCGCAAAATTACGTCGAAATAGTGCCTGAAAGAATTAATTGCAGCACTTTTCAAAGTCGTCGAATCTTTTACCAAAAATGCAAAGGGGTTAGCCTTGGATTTTTTTTGGCCGAAAAATCTTTTGTCTTGGAATCGATTTGTATGACCCTTTCCGGAGTAAATCGACCCCCAGGAACTCAGAAAACACACGAAAAAGAGCGTAGGACCAACAGCAGAGAAATGAGGACGAAAATAAGCAGTTTTTCGCCTGTAACTTTTGATCCGTTGCTCGCAGCGTATTGGGACTGCGCTTAATCGATTCCTCTCGCAAAATTACGTCGGAATAGTGCCTGAAAGAATTAATTGCAGCACTTTTCAAAGTCGTCGAAATTTTTACCAAAAATGCAAAGGGGTTAGCCTTGGATTTTTTTTGGCCGAAAAATCTTTCGTCTTGGAATCGATTTGTATGACCCTTTCCGGAGTAAATCGACCCCCAGGAACTCAAAAAACACACGAAAAAGAGCGTAGGACCAACAGCAGAGAAATGAGGACGAAAATAAGCAGTTTTTCGCCTGTAACTTTTGATCCGTTGCTCGCAGCGTATTGGGACTGCGCTTAATCGATTCCTCTCGCAAAATTACGTCGGAATAGTGCCTGAAAGAATCAATTGCAGCACTTTTCAAAGTCGTCGAAATTTTTACCAAAAATGCAAAGGGGTTAGCCTTGGATTTTTTTTGGCCGAAAAATCTTTTGTCTTGGAATCGATTTGTATGACCCTTTCCGGAGTAAATCGACCCCCAGGAACTCAAAAAACACACGAAAAAGAGCGTAGGACCAACGGCAGAGAAATAAGGACGAAAATAAGCAGTTTTTCGCCTGTAACTTTTGATCCGTTGCTCGCAGCGTATTGGGACTGCGCTTAATCGATTCCTCTCGCAAAATTACGTCGGAATAGTGCCTGAAAGAATCAATTGCAGCACTTTTCAAAGTCGTCGAAATTTTTACCAAAAATGCAAAGGGGTTAGCCTTGGATTTTTTTTGGCCGAGAAATCTTTTGTCTTGGAATCGATTTGTATGACCCTTTCCGGAGTAAATCGACCCCCAGGAACTCAGAAAACACACGAAAAAGAGCGTAGGACCAACAGCAGAGAAATGAGGACGAAAATAAGCAGTTTTTCGCCTGTAACTTTTGATCCGTTGCTCGCAGCGTATTGGGACTGCGCTTAATCGATTCCTCTCGCAAAATTACGTCGGAATAGTGCCTGAAAGAATTATTTGCAGCACTTTTCAGAGTCGTCGAAATTTTTACCAAAAATGCAAAGGGGTTAGCCTTGGATTTTTTTCGGCCGAAAAATCTTTTGTCTTGGAATCGATTTGTATGACCCTTTCCGGAGTAAATCGACCCCCAGGAACTCAAAAAACACACGAAAAAGAGCGTAGGACCAACAGCAGAGAAATGAGGACGAAAATAAGCAGTTTTTCGCCTGTAACTTTTGATCCGTTGCTCGCAGCGTATTGGGACTGCGCTTAATCGATTCCTCTCGCAAAATTACGTCGGAATAGTGCCTGAAAGAATCAATTGCAGCACTTTTCAAAGTCGTCGAAATTTTTACCAAAAATGCAAAGGGGTTAGCCTTGGATTTTTTTTGGCCGAAAAATCTTTCGTCTTGGAATCGATTTGTATGACCCTTTCCGGAGTAAATCGACCCCCAGGAACTCAAAAAACACACGAAAAAGAGCGTAGGACCAACAGCAGAGAAATGAGGACGAAAATAAGCAGTTTTTCGCCTGTAACTTTTGATCCGTTGCTCGCAGCGTATTGGGACTGCGCTTAATCGATTCCTCTCGCAAAATTACGTCGGAATAGTGCCTGAAAGAATCAATTGCAGCACTTTTCAAAGTCGTCGAAATTTTTACCAAAAATGCAAAGGGGTTAGCCTTGGATTTGTTTTGGCCGAAAAATCTTTTGTCTTGGAATCGATTTGTATGACCCTTTCCGGAGTAAATCGACCCCCAGGAACTCAAAAAACACACGAAAAAGAGCGTAGGACCAACAGCAGAGAAATGAGGACGAAAATAAGCAGTTTTTCGCCTGTAACTTTTGATCCGTTGCTCGCAGCGTATTGGGACTGCGCTTAATCGATTCCTCTCGCAAAATTACGTCGGAATAGTGCCTGAAAGAATCAATTGCAGCACTTTTCAAAGTCGTCGAAATTTTTACCAAAAATGCAAAGAGGTTAGCCTTGGATTTTTTTTGGCCGAAAAATCTTTCGTCTTGGAATCGATTTGTATGACCCTTTCCGGAGTAAATCGACCCCCAGGAACTCAAAAAACACACGAAAAAGAGCGTAGGACCAACAGCAGAGGAATGAGGACAAAAATAAGCAGTTTTTCGCCTGTAACTTTTGATCCGTTGCTCGCAGCGTATTGGGACTGCGCTTAATCGATTCCTCTCGCAAAATTACGTCGAAATAGTGCCTGAAAGAATTAATTGCAGCACTTTTCAAAGTCGTCGAATCTTTTACCAAAAATGCAAAGGGGTTAGCCTTGGATTTTTTTTGGCCGAAAAATCTTTTGTCTTGGAATCGATTTGTATGACCCTTTCCGGAGTAAATCGACCCCCAGGAACTCAGAAAACACACGAAAAAGAGCGTAGGACCAACAGCAGAGAAATGAGGACGAAAATAAGCAGTTTTTCGCCTGTAACTTTTGATCCGTTGCTCGCAGCGTATTGGGACTGCGCTTAATCGATTCCTCTCGCAAAATTACGTCGGAATAGTGCCTGAAAGAATTAATTGCAGCACTTTTCAAAGTCGTCGAAATTTTTACCAAAAATGCAAAGGGGTTAGCCTTGGATTTTTTTTGGCCGAAAAATCTTTCGTCTTGGAATCGATTTGTATGACCCTTTCCGGAGTAAATCGACCCCCAGGAACTCAAAAAACACACGAAAAAGAGCGTAGGACCAACAGCAGAGAAATGAGGACGAAAATAAGCAGTTTTTCGCCTGTAACTTTTGATCCGTTGCTCGCAGCGTATTGGGACTGCGCTTAATCGATTCCTCTCGCAAAATTACGTCGAAATAGTGCCTGAAAGAATTAATTGCAGCACTTTTCAAAGTCGTCGAATCTTTTACCAAAAATGCAAAGGGGTTAGCCTTGGATTTTTTTTGGCCGAAAAATCTTTTGTCTTGGAATCGATTTGTATGACCCTTTCCGGAGTAAATCGACCCCCAGGAACTCAAAAAACACACGAAAAAGAGCGTAGGACCAACAGCAGAGAAATGAGGAGGAAAATAAGCAGTTTTTCGCCTGTAACTTTTGATCCGTTGCTCGCAGCGTATTGGGACTGCGCTTAATCGATTCCTCTCGCAAAATTACGTCGGAATAGTGCCTGAAAGAATTAATTGCAGCACTTTTCAAAGTCGTCGAAATTTTTACCAAAAATGCAAAGGGGTTAGCCTTGGATTTTTTTTGGCCGAAAAATCTTTCGTCTTGGAATCGATTTGTATGACCCTTTCCGGAGTAAATCGACCCCCAGGAACTCAAAAAACACACGAAAAAGAGCGTAGGACCAACAGCAGAGAAATGGGGACGAAAATAAGCAGTTTTTCGCCTGTAACTTTTGATCCGTTGCTCGCAGCGTATTGGGACTGCGCTTAATCGATTCCTCTCGCAAAATTACGTCGGAATAGTGCCTGAAAGAATCAATTGCAGCACTTTTCAAAGTCGTCGAAATTTTTACCAAAAATGCAAAGGGGTTAGCCTTGGATTTTTTTTGGCCGAAAAATCTTTTGTCTTGGAATCGATTTGTATGACCCTTTCCGGAGTAAATCGACCCCCAGGAACTCAAAAAACACACGAAAAAGAGCGTAGGACCAACAGCAGAGAAATGAGGACGAAAATAAGCAGTTTTTCGCCTGTAACTTTTGATCCGTTGCTCGCAGCGTATTGGGACTGCGCTTAATCGATTCCTCTCGCAAAATTACGTCGGAATAGTGCCTGAAAGAATTAATTGCAGCACTTTTCAAAGTCGTCGAAATTTTTACCAAAAATGCAAAGGGGTTAGCCTTGGATTTTTTTTGGCCGAAAAATCTTTCGTCTTGGAATCGATTTGTATGACCCTTTCCGGAGTAAATCGACCCCCAGGAACTCAAAAAACACACGAAAAAGAGCGTAGGACCAACAGCAGAGGAATGAGGACAAAAATAAGCAGTTTTTCGCCTGTAACTTTTGATCCGTTGCTCGCAGCGTATTGGGACTGCGCTTAATCGATTCCTCTCGCAAAATTACGTCGAAATAGTGCCTGAAAGAATTAATTGCAGCACTTTTCAAAGTCGTCGAATCTTTTACCAAAAATGCAAAGGGGTTAGCCTTGGATTTTTTTTGGCCGAAAAATCTTTTGTCTTGGAATCGATTTGTATGACCCTTTCCGGAGTAAATCGACCCCCAGGAACTCAAAAAACACACGAAAAAGAGCGTAGGACCAACAGCAGAGAAATGAGGAGGAAAATAAGCAGTTTTTCGCCTGTAACTTTTGATCCGTTGCTCGCAGCGTATTGGGACTGCGCTTAATCGATTCCTCTCGCAAAATTACGTCGGAATAGTGCCTGAAAGAATTAATTGCAGCACTTTTCAAAGTCGTCGAAATTTTTACCAAAAATGCAAAGGGGTTAGCCTTGGATTTTTTTTGGCCGAAAAATCTTTCGTCTTGGAATCGATTTGTATGACCCTTTCCGGAGTAAATCGACCCCCAGGAACTCAAAAAACACACGAAAAAGAGCGTAGGACCAACAGCAGAGAAATGAGGACGAAAATAAGCAGTTTTTCGCCTGTAACTTTTGATCCGTTGCTCGCAGCGTATTGGGACTGCGCTTAATCGATTCCTCTCGCAAAATTACGTCGGAATAGTGCCTGAAAGAATCAATTGCAGCACTTTTCAAAGTCGTCGAAATTTTTACCAAAAATGCAAAGGGGTTAGCCTTGGATTTTTTTTGGCCGAAAAATCTTTTGTCTTGGAATCGATTTGTATGACCCTTTCCGGAGTAAATCGACCCCCAGGAACTCAAAAAACACACGAAAAAGAGCGTAGGACCAACAGCAGAGAAATGAGGACGAAAATAAGCAGTTTTTCGCCTGTAACTTTTGATCCGTTGCTCGCAGCGTATTGGGACTGCGCTTAATCGATTCCTCTCGCAAAATTACGTCGGAATAGTGCCTGAAAGAATTAATTGCAGCACTTTTCAAAGTCGTCGAAATTTTTACCAAAAATGCAAAGGGGTTAGCCTTGGATTTTTTTTGGCCGAAAAATCTTTCGTCTTGGAATCGATTTGTATGACCCTTTCCGGAGTAAATCGACCCCCAGGAACTCAAAAAACACACGAAAAAGAGCGTAGGACCAACAGCAGAGGAATGAGGACAAAAATAAGCAGTTTTTCGCCTGTAACTTTTGATCCGTTGCTCGCAGCGTATTGGGACTGCGCTTAATCGATTCCTCTCGCAAAATTACGTCGAAATAGTGCCTGAAAGAATTAATTGCAGCACTTTTCAAAGTCGTCGAATCTTTTACCAAAAATGCAAAGGGGTTAGCCTTGGATTTTTTTTGGCCGAAAAATCTTTTGTCTTGGAATCGATTTGTATGACCCTTTCCGGAGTAAATCGACCCCCAGGAACTCAAAAAACACACGAAAAAGAGCGTAGGACCAACAGCAGAGAAATGAGGAGGAAAATAAGCAGTTTTTCGCCTGTAACTTTTGATCCGTTGCTCGCAGCGTATTGGGACTGCGCTTAATCGATTCCTCTCGCAAAATTACGTCGGAATAGTGCCTGAAAGAATTAATTGCAGCACTTTTCAAAGTCGTCGAAATTTTTACCAAAAATGCAAAGGGGTTAGCCTTGGATTTTTTTTGGCCGAAAAATCTTTCGTCTTGGAATCGATTTGTATGACCCTTTCCGGAGTAAATCGACCCCCAGGAACTCAAAAAACACACGAAAAAGAGCGTAGGACCAACAGCAGAGAAATGAGGACGAAAATAAGCAGTTTTTCGCCTGTAACTTTTGATCCGTTGCTCGCAGCGTATTGGGACTGCGCTTAATCGATTCCTCTCGCAAAATTACGTCGGAATAGTGCCTGAAAGAATTAATTGCAGCACTTTTCAAAGTCGTCGAAATTTTTACCAAAAATGCAAAGGGGTTAGCCTTGGATTTTTTTTGGCCGAAAAATCTTTTATCTTGGAATCGATTTGTATGACCCTTTCCGGAGTAAATCGACCCCCAGGAACTCAAAAAACACACGAAAAAGAGCGTAGGACCAACAGCAGAGAAATGAGGACGAAAATAAGCAGTTTTTCGCCTGTAACTTTTGATCCGTTGCTCGCAGCGTATTGGGACTGCGCTTAATCGATTCCTCTCGCAAAATTACGTCGGAATAGTGCCTGAAAGAATTAATTGCAGCACTTTTCAAAGTCGTCGAAATTTTTACCAAAAATGCAAAGGGGTTAGCCTTGGATTTTTTTTGGCCGAAAAATCTTTTGTCTTGGAATCGATTTGTATGACCCTTTCCGGGGTAAATCGACCCCCAGGAACTCAAAAAACACACGAAAAAGAGCGTAGGACCAACAGCAGAGAAATGAGGACGAAAATAAGCAGTTTTTCGCCTGTAACTTTTGATCCGTTGCTCGCAGCGTATTGGGACTGCGCTTAATCGATTCCTCTCGCAAAATTACGTCGGAATAGTGCCTGAAAGAATTAATTGCAGCACTTTTCAAAGTCGTCGAAATTTTTACCAAAAATGCAAAGGGGTTAGCCTTGGATTTTTTTTGGCCGAAAAATCTTTTGTCTTGGAATCGATTTGTATGACCCTTTCCGGAGTAAATCGACCCCAAGGAACTCAAAAAACACACGAAAAAGAGCCTTGGACCAACAGCAGAGAAATAAGGACAAAAATAAGCAGTTTTTCGCCTGTAACTTTTGATCCGTTGCTCGCAGCGTATTGGGACTGCGCTTAATCGATTCCTCTCGCAAAATTACGTCGGAATAGTGCCTGAAAGAATTAATTGCAGCACTTTTCAAAGTCGTCGAAATTTTTACCAAAAATGCAAAGGGGTTAGCCTTGGATTTTTTTTGGCCGAAAAATCTTTTGTCTTGGAATCGATTCGTATGACCCTTTCCGGAGTAAATCGACTCCCAGGAACTCAAAAAACACACGAAAAAGAGCGTGGGACCAACAGCAGAGAAATGAGGACGAAAATAAGCAGTTTTTCGCCTGTAACTTTTGATCCGTTGCTCGCAGCGTATTGGGACTGCGCTTAATCGATTCCTCTCGCAAAATTACGTCGGAATAGTGCCTGAAAGAATTAATTGCAGCACTTTTCAAAGTCGTCGAAATTTTTACCAAAAATGCAAAGGGGTTAGCCTTGGATTTTTTTTGGCCGAAAAATCTTTTGTCTTGGAATCGATTCGTATGACCCTTTCCGGAGTAAATCGACTCCCAGGAACTCAAAAAACACACGAAACAGAGCGTAGGACCAACAGCAGAGAAATGAGGACGAAAATAAGCAGTTTTTCGCCTGTAACTTTTGATCCGTTGCTCGCAGCGTATTGGGACTGCGCTTAATCGATTCCTCTCGCAAAATTACGTCGGAATAGTGCCTGAAAGAATTAATTGCAGCACTTTTCAAAGTCGTCGAAATTTTTACCAAAAATGCAAAGGGGTTAGCCTTGGATTTTTTTCGGCCGAAAAATCTTTTGTCTTGGAATCGATTTGTATGACCCTTTCCGGGGTAAATCGACCCCCAGGAACTCAAAAAACACACGAAAAAGAGCGTAGGACCAACAGCAGAGAAATGAGGACGAAAATAAGCAGTTTTTCGCCTGTAACTTCTGATCCGTTGCTCGCAGCGTATTGGGACTGCGCTTAATCGATTCCTCTCGCAAAATTACGTCGGAATAGTGCCTGAAAGAATCAATTGCAGCACTTTTCAAAGTCGTCGAAATTTTTACCAAAAATGCAAAGGGGTTAGCCTTGGATTTTTTTTGGCCGAAAAATCTTTTGTCTTGGAATCGATTCGTATGACCCTTTCCGGAGTAAATCGAGCCCAAGGAACTCAAAAAACACACGAAAAAGAGCGTAGGACCAACAGCAGAGAAATGAGGACGAAAATAAGCAGTTTTTCGCCTGTAACTTTTGATCCGTTTCTCGCAGCGTATTGGGACTGCGCTTAATCGATTCCTCTCGCAAAATTACGTCGGAATAGTGCCTGAAAGAATTAATTGCAGCACTTTTCAAAGTCGTCGAAATTTTTACCAAAAATGCAAAGGGGTTAGCCTTGGATTTTTTTTGGCCGAAAAATCTTTTGTCTTGGAATCGATTTGTATGACCCTTTCCGGAGTAAATCGACCCCCAGGAACTCAAAAAACACACGAAAAAGAGCGTAGGACCAACAGCAGAGAAATGAGGACGAAAATAAGCAGTTTTTCGCCTGTAACTTCTGATCCGTTGCTCGCAGCGTATTGGGACTGCGCTTAATCGATTCCTCTCGCAAAATTACGTCGGAATAGTGCCTGAAAGAATTAATTGCAGCACTTTTCAAAGTCGTCGAAATTTTTACCAAAAATGCAAAGGGGTTAGCCTTGGATTTTTTTTGGCCGAAAAATCTTTTGTCTTGGAATCGATTTGTATGACCCTTTCCGGAGTAGATCGACCCCCAGGAACTCAAAAAACACACGAAAAAGAGCCTAGGACCAACAGCAGAGAAATGAGGACAAAAATAAGCAGTTTTTCGCCTGTAACTTTTGATCCGTTGCTCGCAGCGTATTGGGACTGCGCTTAATCGATTCCTCTCGCAAAATTACGACGGAATAGTGCCTGAAAAAATTAATTGCAGCACTTTTCAAAGTCGTCGAAATTTTTACCAAAAATGCAAAGGGGTTAGCCTTGGATTTTTTTTGGCCGGAAAATCTTTTGTCTTGGAATCGATTTGTATGACCCTTTCCGGGGTAAATCGACCCTCAGGAACTCAAAAAACACACGAAAAAGAGCGTAGGACCAACAGCAGAGAAATGAGGACGAAAATAAGCAGTTTTTCGCCTGTAACTTCTGATCCGTTGCTCGCAGCGTATTGGGACTGCGCTTAATCGATTCCTCTCGCAAAATTACGTCGGAATAGTGCCTGAAAGAATTAATTGCAGCACTTTTCAAAGTCGTCGAAATTTTTACCAAAAATGCAAAGGGGTTAGCCTTGGATTTTTTTTGGCCAAAAAATCTTTTGTCTTGGAATCGATTTGTATGACCCTTTCCGGAGTAAATCGACCCCCAGGAACTCAAAAAACACACGAAAAAGAGCCTAGGACCAACAGCAGAGAAATGAGGACAAAAATAAGCAGTTTTTCGCCTGTAACTTTTGATCCGTTGCTCGCAGCGTATTGGGACTGCGCTTAATCGATTCCTCTCGCAAAATTACGACGGAATAGTGCCTGAAAAAATTAATTGCAGCACTTTTCAAAGTCGTCGAAATTTTTACCAAAAATGCAAAGGGGTTAGCCTTGGATTTTTTTTGGCCGGAAAATCTTTTGTCTTGGAATCGATTTGTATGACCCTTTCCGGGGTAAATCGACCCCCAGGAACTCAAAAAACACACGAAAAAGAGCGTAGGACCAACAGCAGAGAAATGAGGACGAAAATAAGCAGTTTTTCGCCTGTAACTTCTGATCCGTTGCTCGCAGCGTATTGGGACTGCGCTTAATCGATTCCTC
This sequence comes from Diprion similis, assembly GCF_021155765.1. Classification (NCBI taxonomy): domain Eukaryota; kingdom Metazoa; phylum Arthropoda; class Insecta; order Hymenoptera; family Diprionidae; genus Diprion; species Diprion similis. The sequence continues at coordinate 816,317 of NC_060113.1, read as the reverse complement.
TCGCAAAATTACGTCGGAATAGTGCCTGAAAGAATTAATTGCAGCACTTTTCAAAGTCGTCGAAATTTTTACCAAAAATGCAAAGGGGTTAGCCTTGGATTTTTTTTGGCCGGAAAATCTTTTGTCTTGGAATCGATTTGTATGACCCTTTCCGGAGTAGATCGACCCCCAGGAACTCAAAAAACACACGAAAAAGAGCGTAGGACCAACAGCAGAGAAATGAGGACGAAAATAAGCAGTTTTTCGCCTGTAACTTTTGATCCGTTTCTCGCAGCGTATTGGGACTGCGCTTAATCGATTCCTCTCGCAAAATTACGTCGGAATAGTGCCTGAAAGAATTAATTGCAGCACTTTTCAAAGTCGTCGAAATTTTTACCAAAAATGCAAAGGGGTTAGCCTTGGATTTTTTTTGGCCGAAAAATCTTTTGTCTTGGAATCGATTCGTATGACCCTTTCCGGAGTAAATCGACTCCCAGGAACTCAAAAAACACACGAAAAAGAGCGTAGGACCAACAGCAGAGAAATGAGGACGAAAATAAGCAGTTTTTCGCCTGTAACTTTTGATCCGTTGCTCGCAGCGTATTGGGACTGCGCTTAATCGATTCCTCTCGCAAAATTACGTCGGAATAGTGCCTGAAAGAATTAATTGCAGCACTTTTCAAAGTCGTCGAAATTTTTACCAAAAATGCAAAGGGGTTAGCCTTGGATTTTTTTTGGCCGAAAAATCTTTTGTCTTGGAATCGATTTGTATGACCCTTTCCGGGGTAAATCGACCCCCAGGAACTCAAAAAACACACGAAAAAGAGCGTAGGACCAAAAGCAGAGAAATGAGGACGAAAATAAGCAGTTTTTCGCCTGTAACTTTTGATCCGTTGCTCGCAGCGTATTGGGACTGCGCTTAATCGATTCCTCTCGCAAAATTACGTCGGAATAGTGCCTGAAAGAATTAATTGCAGCACTTTTCAAAGTCGTCGAAATTTTTACCAAAAATGCAAAGGGGTTAGCCTTGGATTTTTTTTGGCCGAAAAATCTTTTGTCTTGGAATCGATTCGTATGACCCTTTCCGGAGTAAATCGACCCCCAGGAACTCAAAAAACACACGAAAAAGAGCGTAGGACCAACAGCAGAGAAATGAGGACGAAAATAAGCAGTTTTTCGCCTATAACTTTTGATTCGTTGCTCGCAGCGTATTGGGACTGCGCTTAATCGATTCCTCTCGCAAAATTACGTCGGAATAGTGCCTGAAAGAATTAATTGCAGCACTTTTCAAAGTCGTCGAAATTTTTACCAAAAATGCAAAGAGGTTAGCCTTGGATTTTTTTTGGCCGAAAAATCTTTTGTCTTGGAATCGATTTGTATGACCCTTTCCGGAGTAAATCGACCCCCAGGAACTCAAAAAACACACGAAAAAGAGCGTAGGACCAACAGCAGAGAAATGAGGACGAAAATAAGCAGTTTTTCGCCTGTAACTTTTGATCCGTTGCTCGCAGCGTATTGGGACTGCGCTTAATCGATTCCTCTCGCAAAATTACGTCGGAATAGTGCCTGAAAGAATTAACTGCAGCACTTTTCAAAGTCGTCGAAATTTTTACCAAAAATGCAAAGGGGTTAGCCTTGGATTTTTTTTGGCCGAAAAATCTTTTGTCTTGGAATCGATTTGTATGACCCTTTCCGGAGTAAATCGACCCCCAGGAACTCAAAAAACACACGAAAAAGAGCGTAGGACCAACAGCAGAGAAATGAGGACGAAAATAAGCAGTTTTTCGCCTGTAACTTTTGATCCGTTGCTCGCAGCGTATTGGGACTGCGCTTAATCGATTCCTCTCGCAAAATTACGTCGGAATAGTGCCTGAAAGAATTAATTGCAGCACTTTTCAAAGTCGTCGAAATTTTTACCAAAAATGCAAAGAGGTTAGCCTTGGATTTTTTTTGGCCGAAAAATCTTTTGTCTTGGAATCGATTTGTATGACCCTTTCCGGAGTAAATCGACCCCCAGGAACTCAAAAAACACACGAAAAAGAGCGTAGGACCAACAGCAGAGAAATGAGGACGAAAATAAGCAGTTTTTCGGCTGTAACTTTTGATCCGTTGCTCGCAGCGTATTGGGACTGCGCTTAATCGATTCCTCTCGCAAAATTACGTCGGAATAGTGCCTGAAAGAATTAACTGCAGCACTTTTCAAAGTCGTCGAAATTTTTACCAAAAATGCAAAGGGGTTAGCCTTGGATTTTTTTTGGCCGAAAAATCTTTTGTCTTGGAATCGATTTGTATGACCCTTTTCGGAGTAAATCGACCCCCAGGAACTCAAAAAACACCCGAAAAAGAGCGTAGGACCAACAGCAGAGAAATGAGGACGAAAATAAGCAGTTTTTCGCCTGTAACTTTTGATCCGTTGCTCGCAGCGTATTGGGACTGCGCTAAATCGATTCCTCTCGCAAAATTACGTCGGAATAGTGCCTGAAAGAATCAATTGCAGCACTTTTCAAAGTCGTCGAAATTTTTACCAAAAATGCAAAGGGGTTAGCCTTGGATTTTTTTTGGCCGAAAAATCTTTTGTCTTGGAATCGATTTGTATGACCCTTTCCGGAGTCAATCGACCCTCAGGAACTCAAAAAACACACGAAAAAGAGCGTAGGACCAACAGCAGAGAAACGAGGACGAAAATGAGCAGTTTTTCGCCTGTAACTTTTGATCTGTTGCTCGCAGCGTATTGGGACTGCGCTTAATCGATTCCTCTCGCAAAATTACGTCGGAATAGTGCCTGAAAGAATTAATTGCATTACTTTTCAAAGTCGTCGAAATTTTTACCAAAAATGCAAAGGGGTTAGCCTTGGATTTTTTCTGGCCGAAAAATCTTTCGTCTTGGAATCGATTTGTATGACCCTTTTCGGAGTAAATCGACCCCCAGGAACTCAAAAAACACCCGAAAAAGAGCGTAGGACCAACAGCAGAGAAATGAGGACGAAAATAAGCAGTTTTTCGCCTGTAACTTTTGATCCGTTGCTCGCAGCGTATTGGGACTGCGCTTAATCGATTCCTCTCGCAAAATTACGTCGGAATAGTGCCTGAAAGAATTAATTGCAGCACTTTTCAAAGTCGTCGAAATTTTTACCAAAAATGCAAAGGGGTTAGCCTTGGATTTTTTTTGGCCGAAAAATCTTTTGTCTTGGAATCGATTTGTATGACCCTTTCCGGGGTAAATCGACCCCCAGGAACTCAAAAAACACACGAAAAAGAGCGTAGGACCAACAGCAGAGAAATGAGGACGAAAATAAGCAGTTTTTCGCCTGTAACTTCTGATCCGTTGCTCGCAGCGTATTGGGACTGCGCTTAATCGATTCCTCTCGCAAAATTACGTCGGAATAGTGCCTGAAAGAATTAATTGCAGCACTTTTCAAAGTCGTCGAAATTTTTACCAAAAATGCAAAGGGGTTAGCCTTGGATTTTTTTTGGCCGAAAAATCTTTTGTCTTGGAATCGATTCGTATGACCCTTTCCGGAGTAAATCGACCCCCAGGAACTCAAAAAACACACGAAAAAGAGCGTAGGACCAACAGCAGAGAAATGAGGACGAAAATAAGCAGTTTTTCGCCTATAACTTTTGATTCGTTGCTCGCAGCGTATTGGGACTGCGCTTAATCGATTCCTCTCGCAAAATTACGTCGGAATAGTGCCTGAAAGAATTAATTGCAGCACTTTTCAAAGTCGTCGAAATTTTTACCAAAAATGCAAAGGGGTTAGCCTTGGATTTTTTTTGGCCGAAAAATCTTTTGTCTTGGAATCGATTTGTATGACCCTTTCCGGAGTAAATCGACCCCCAGGAACTCAAAAAACACACGAAAAAGAGCGTAGGACCAACAGCAGAGAAATGAGGACGAAAATAAGCAGTTTTTCGCCTGTAACTTTTGATCCGTTGCTCGCAGCGTATTGGGACTGCGCTTAATCGATTCCTCTCGCAAAATTACGTCGGAATAGTGCCTGAAAGAATTAATTGCAGCACTTTTCAAAGTCGTCGAAATTTTTACCAAAAATGCAAAGGGGTTAGCCTTGGATTTTTTTTGGCCGAAAAATCTTTTGTCTTGGAATCGATTTGTATGACCCTTTCCGGAGTAAATCGACCCCCAGGAACTCAAAAAACACACGAAAAAGAGCGTAGGACCAACAGCAGAGAAATGAGGACGAAAATAAGCAGTTTTTCGCCTGTAACTTTTGATCCGTTGCTCGCAGCGTATTGGGACTGCGCTTAATCGATTCCTCTCGCAAAATTACGTCGGAATAGTGCCTGAAAGAATTAATTGCAGCACTTTTCAAAGTCGTCGAAATTTTTACCAAAAATGCAAAGGGGTTAGCCTTGGATTTTTTTTGGCCGAAAAATCTTTTGTCTTGGAATCGATTTGTATGACCCTTTCCGGAGTAAATCGACCCCCAGGAACTCAAAAAACACACGAAAAAGAGCGTAGGACCAACAGCAGAGAAATGAGGACGAAAATAAGCAGTTTTTCGGCTGTAACTTTTGATCCGTTGCTCGCAGCGTATTGGGACTGCGCTTAATCGATTCCTCTCGCAAAATTACGTCGGAATAGTGCCTGAAAGAATTAACTGCAGCACTTTTCAAAGTCGTCGAAATTTTTACCAAAAATGCAAAGGGGTTAGCCTTGGATTTTTTTTGGCCGAAAAATCTTTTGTCTTGGAATCGATTTGTATGACCCTTTTCGGAGTAAATCGACCCCCAGGAACTCAAAAAACACCCGAAAAAGAGCGTAGGACCAACAGCAGAGAAATGAGGACGAAAATAAGCAGTTTTTCGCCTGTAACTTTTGATCCGTTGCTCGCAGCGTATTGGGACTGCGCTAAATCGATTCCTCTCGCAAAATTACGTCGGAATAGTGCCTGAAAGAATCAATTGCAGCACTTTTCAAAGTCGTCGAAATTTTTACCAAAAATGCAAAGGGGTTAGCCTTGGATTTTTTTTGGCCGAAAAATCTTTTGTCTTGGAATCGATTTGTATGACCCTTTCCGGAGTCAATCGACCCTCAGGAACTCAAAAAACACACGAAAAAGAGCGTAGGACCAACAGCAGAGAAATGAGGACGAAAATAAGCAGTTTTTCGCCTGTAACTTTTGATCCGTTGCTCGCAGCGTATTGGGACTGCGCTTAATCGATTCCTCTCGCAAAATTACGTCGGAATAGTGCCTGAAAGAATTAATTGCAGCACTTTTCAAAGTCGTCGAAATTTTTACCAAAAATGCAAAGGGGTTAACCTTGGATTTTTTTAGGCCGAAAAATCTTTTGTCTTGGAATCGATTTGTATGACCCTTTCCGGAGTAAATCGACCCCCAGGAACTCAAAAAACACATGAAAAAGCGCGTAGGACCAACAGCAGAGAAATGAGGACGACAATAAGCAGTTTTTAGCCTGTAACTTCTCAGGCATTGCCCGCAGCCTATTGGAACTGCGCCTAATCGATCTTACCCGCAAAATGACGTCGGAGTAGGGCATCATAGATTTGTGAGGAGGAATCCTCAAATTTGTTTGATTCAATTAAAGCATCCTCCAAATCGTCTAAATTCTCGCCGAAAATCTTCAGCGGTCAGCCTCACCTCTTCCAGTTCAAATTATTGACCTTCTTATAATTTACGCAGCGAATGGAGGGTCATCGGAAGAACTGGTAGCAAAGGCAAAAAATCGCCTTAATTCATAACAATGTTTTATTTCCATTGTAAAAGAAAACACTCTTCATTTATCGATCTACATATGGGAAAAGTATACTTGTCAGACGTGAAATAGGTCAACAGATTTGTACAGAACTTTGATGAAAACATTATCTTTAGTCAGTGCTTAATATCCTTTGTGAAAATACTTTTATGTATTGCATGTCACGACAGCGTAATGCGATTATTAAACGTGACTGTTTCAAATAGTAAAATTAGGTTATAATATCCAATTTTCATCAATTCAAATTTTAAATTTATATGTACAAAAGTAATATATTTGAACGTACAACATTACTGTTTTGAACAGTCAAAATAACTAAGTCATTGTCGTATTTTACAAATCAGGCACCTAGTGGTAATGCGTTACTATTTGAAATAGTAGAATAGTAGAAGGCCTCCTCGTTTCGCTCCTGCGACTAACTTCACATTCCTCAAAATCGCCTTCTTTCCGCTCATGATACACAATGTACCATTTAGTCTCACAGATTGATGTTCCGAGTCAAGTTTCATCAAAGTCGTCTTCCGTGGATTTTTCAGGGCTGCTCATTACGAATCTGAAATCAGATTTTGAAAATTCAAGATGGTGGAGCCAATATAACAGTAAAAATTTTAAATCTGACGTAATCTGCATGAAAAACTGTATTCACGGGTTTTCAGTGTTGCTGATCACGAATTGGGAACAAGATTTTGAAAGTACATTGTGGCGGATATACTGTGAAGGACAAAAGTTTGAAGTACTAATTAAATTTTCTTGTTTTATGTTTAACATTGAATAAAAGTAAAGTAAATCGATTAAATTCGTAGCTGATTTTCTGGTCACGCATCACATTATTCTCAACAAATTTCTCAGATAATATATCAATACTTGTAAATTTCTCTCCTCTCTCATCAAACTATAGATTTTCATTTCAACTTCAACGACATAAATTTCTTCACTCATACATATCTGTTGACTATTCTGGTATTCATATAGAATTTGTTTGTTTAATGACAGAAATTTTCCCACAAGAGTGATAAAAAAGAGTAATTACTTTGAAATATTAATTGTCTTTCGATTCACTTTCAATGCCTCTGTTCTGTGTTATTTCATGCCTTTGTAGGGTTCCTTTTTCTGGTTTCTGAGGTACAACTTGTGCAACATTTTAGCCCCATTATATTTTTTATTATTACTATCACGATTATACGCTGCATATAGGATCTTATGCAGATTTAAAAAAACATCCACTTTTAGTACCCTCTACTGTTAGCTACGGTTTTCTTTTTCTTATATTCCTTTCTGCACGCTGGATTTTCTCGCGTTTCGGACAGAGTGTAGCGCATGCCACGTAGTGCTAAAATTCTGTGGGCTAAAGTATACCAGAATTTTTCAACTTTTCTCTTCTTTTCTCTCTGCCACTCAGCGAAGTCATTAGCGAAAAACCGCAGCGGTTTCATTTTTCTGCACGAGTGATTCCTGTACACAGAATATAAAATCTGACGCATGTATATATATTTCACGCCGGTTTAATTCTGATGGATCGCTGTGGATCTGTTGCTACTGTTATAACTGCTATTTGAGTAGATTTTGATTCGATTTCGAAACAATCACGGAATCGTCGAGCTTGGCTTGCCGAGAGCGGGAGAGAGAGGGAGAAAGAGAGAGAGAGAAGCAGAGCTATTCAGATTTTGCATTTCAGATTAGGATACATACACACACACATTTGTGTGCGACTATATACAAGGTGTACCTTCACACCCTATCTGTCTCTATGTACCTACGTAGGTTTAACGGTAATTTAGTTACACCATGAGTCGAGTTCTGGATTTATACAGCTTGAATAATTTCCGCCATACAAGCCGACAGATACTTCACTTTAATTGACGCGTCTTCTATCTTCGCGTTAGAGAAAACACTTGGCCATGTACCCATAGGCGTTTGCATTGCACAATTAGTTTTAAATTTGAACACAGGTAATCAAATTCAGAAGATTTATAATATTATATCCCATCCAATTCGTTTTTCTGTACAAGAATTCTTCCCAAAGGAATATCACAATTCTCTCTATTCCCTTTCTGTTTTACGTATACATGTATATAAAAATAAAAATAAATAAACGAATGAATGAACATTCACAGAAGAAGAAGAAGAAGAAAAAATTTACACAAATTACTTCCAGAGGGGTGAATAATCTTGAGGATGAAAATAAAGGGTTTGCGGTTCTCGGATAGCGAAGGAAGGTGTCTTACCAAATTTAATATCTTCATTATTTCGACGCTCATTTCCTCTCTTCCCGGGTTTCCCCGCTGCTGCTGCTGCTGCTGCTTTTCTTTCCCTTCTTTATTGGATCTGATATTATTGGTAGCTTGGACCTACGGAGAATTGCGAAATTCTGTTTGAGTTCCCTCGCTCTCTTGCTTATTGTTATAGCTATATGGCAGTTTCGTATTAGCACACATAACTCGCATATTCTACGGGTCTGCAGGTTCTTTCTGTTCTCAGAAGGGAAAAAAAGGAGAGGATGAGTGTAGGTATATAGAAAACGGAGAGAATGAAGAATGAAATGAAGAAGAAGAAGAAGAAAAAAATATTAGAAATCCTAAAGTTACGTTCCAAGAGAAAACGAGGGGTAATAAGAGAGGAAAGCTAAAGAAGAAGAAGAAAAAAAAAACCGGCGGACACGTGGCGTAATATGATATGAAGCGCGAGATGAATGAATTCGTTGAACGGATTTGGAAAATAAATAAGATCACTCCCGCCACGAACGATCCAACCCTGCGATCGAGAAGTGAAAAATGAAAAAAAAGTGAAAATGATGATATCCTGTATCAAGTTTTTGTTCCTTCGCGTATTTCTTAGAATGAAAAAAAAATACATACAAAAGGAATTAAAGCTAGAAGGTCACGAAACTTGGAAATCGTCCGAAGTGTGGATGGAAATTATTTCAATTATAACAGAAAATTAGCAACAAGATTCCCGGTGTCATCCCTTATCGGTGTGATCCTCACACAAAATGAGGGGGCAAAATGAATTTAAGGGGTAAAAATTCCTCGGTACCCAATCAGCGTTTCCGTAATGACCGCTGGTCATTTCCAGACCCGTAACCCTATATTCCCATTCGTCCTAATTAGGATGTATTCGACCATTTTGGGGAGACACTAATGACAAGGATGGGACCTGCTGCGACCCTCCTATTTTCCCAAATTTTGGTAAATTCTCTTGTATCCGTATAAACATCATCATCGTGGTTCAAAGTTGAGAAGTTTATTCTATCCAAGGTTATACCGGTATTATCACAACGTCAAGAGGAATAGTTTCAGTTAATTTATCTAGTACGTTATATCGAATACTAAACTTGGCAACTTGAAGTCTAAACACAATCGTCAACTTCATTATAGAATTTTGGTTGAAGGATGTTTAAATGTAGTTACAGTGACTTTGAAAGACATTCCGTATAAACGAAGCTTCTGTGATAATTAATTGTAAGCGTGTGTCAAGAGCCTGTTGTTCTTTACTTTACTTTACTTTATCTTTACACACGTGTATTCGGAACCTTTCAACTTCTGCAGACCTTTAAAACACTCTTTTCATTCGCTGCTTTTCAATTAAGTAGGCGACTACACCGCGGGATTCCCTTTCAATTTTTATTTTTATTCTTCCTTTTTCTGATCAATAGCATAATTCAAAGATTGCGCGTTACGTATCGGAATCCAATCGTTTCTCTTTGCGACTCGTACCGGAAAAATCTGTCCCTTTAAAGATGTATTGGTTATACATTCACAACCAAAAGTCAGTCTCATCCACAATATCGATTACTTTATGATAAGATAAAAGTCTGAGAAAAAAATTGACCACAATAAACACGATAAGAAAATTAAATTTTAATAATAATAATTTCCAAAAGTTATCAATAAATTGTTTATACAACAATTTGTTAAACAATTTATTTTATAACTTTTTGTAATTACTATTATTGTTATTATTCAAATTTAACTTTCTGAACGTCTTTATTGCGTTTCATTTCTTTCACAGTTTTATTATCTAATTATAAAGAATTCAGTACCGTCAACGAGATTCACTTTTGGTGGAGAATGTATAGCCAATACATCTTTAAATCATGTGTGTATATTCTGCACGATAGGGAATGTACCATACCCTCGCGTTTTATGATATACCTACAGGGGCTTCTACGAACAGAGAAAGAGATTGAATGAGAGATAAAGAGAGGAAGAGAACATTTTTAATTAGAGCTCAGCCAACCCCACATGGCTTGACGCGATTCCTCCCCCAACTTCAACCCCCCTGACGCGGTGGCAGCTCTCGACCACCCTCGCAAACGAGTAGCGAGATACCTACGCGTTTGAGCCACGAGGGTTCATTATGCTCGAGAATGACAAGCGTGATACATGCAACTCTGCGTGGTATCTGTGCAAGGTCTAGTAGTACTGACCTCAAAATCGGCACACGGATGCCTCTGCGAATACCGTATGAGTTTCATATTCTAACTGAGGGTGAAATCAGCCATTTTACCTTCCTTTCCATGAAGATCTAGTAGTCGTCATAGATAATAGATGCGTGAAGCTTTCATGTGTTGGAAAAGAAGATTAACCTCAAGGTCGAGTCATATTACTAGTCCATTTGGAAATTTTTCTTCGGATAAAATTTGCAAACTGTGACTTGGGCAGATTCATAAATGCCGACCGGTTGGTGGTCGAAGTTTTTGAGGCCATCGTTGTTATGGTAAGAACAGTCTTGCTTCCAACTTTTAACTGCAAACACACATTTTGGGATTAAAGCATTTTTATAAAAATTAAATTAGCTTCCATGATAGTAAGCTTAGGATTGAGAAATGCAATATTAACCTTCTATCTATAAAGAGGTAAACCAATAGTAGGTAAAGTAGGAGAACGATCTGTAGAGAATGAGTAGAAGGACGTAGAAGGTACGAGACAAGAGAAGGTGCTGGAAACCAGGAAAGTATATAAAAGAGAGAAAAAGAATGGGTGGTCTTAATGCGATGTATAAAGTGATACAAAATCAAGTAAACAAGAATAGTAATATTGTGTTTTTAGTAAATACTACCTATCCCAAACTCTTTTAACACTTAGTAAAATCACAAACCTAATTATTTATTTTTTATGTCAATTGATGAAACCTGACGATCTTTGTCGAGGGAGGTGTGAAGAGATGGATGAATGGGGAGAGAGAGGGAGAAAGAGAGAGAGAGAGAAAGGGAAAAAACCATGGATACGAAGGTATAATGATCATCTCGAGGGTCGATCACGTACCGGTGCAGCCATAACAGTACGATATCATATAATACCCATCAGTACCTGTTCGATACGCGTGTCACCGGCAGAATTTCAGCCTGACGGAGAGTCACTTGACCCCTACTCGGTTCACAATTACCCCTGGGATTCTTCCTGTCGTCCGACGACGTCAGCGAATATCCTAAAAATATTCGGAATATAATGATGAGTGACGGTTTACAATGCTCGATATAGTGCAGATATTCGCCAAGTTATTTCTATTATCATATAATCATATTATGACGTTAGACGTTGTACCTGTAGAGGTACTTGTATTCATAATCCGTCTGTAGGATGCAGTCGTTGAGACCGATATGATTAGATACGTGCTTTTTATCTGATTATGTACGTTCAGACATGGCCAAATTGCGATATGTGGTCAGGCATTTGACATTTGAATTTAATGCAACGGAAAAGTAATTTAGAGAGTAATTTGAGGAATGAGCTTGACCAAATCCAACCTTTAACTTTGACCTGTGATTACGCGACACAATAGTCCAAGCTAACAATGCAATCCTCTGCGATTTTGATGTATCTTGCTGTTGGTACACACATTGGATGCAGTTCTAAGCGGGTTACACTGCGGAAATGGTGGGTCCGAAGGCATCGATCATCAGGCAGTATTCCGGAAACTGTAGATTTTGGAGGTGGATGTTGATGGTGGTGGAATAGGTCGCTGACAACTGATCGTTCTGGTAACAGCTTCGGTCCAAGATCGAATATCTAAAATTGAAAGATCATGAGTTATCATTTTGTAGTGTATTACAGCAAGGATTGTTTTGTCTACAAGAGTATTGGACCGAATGTAAAAAGTAACCGTGCAGAGGAATTTTGGACGTCCAAAATTGGACGTTTCTTTCTGCAATACGTTTCTGGATAATCCTAATGGATACACGAAAAACGATTGATTTCGATGATATGTTTAAGCATTTTATGTATTCGGTAATCCGGAATTTAGAAAATTGTATGCACCGAACCAGAAACCTCCGAGTACCGACTTTCATCCGAATTGAATTCGCTTCCGACATTTGGCCAGAGATGTAGGATTCTGTCCCCACTGTGCAACGGCCGACGAGTCTGGGCACCACTGCCAGGACATGGACATCGTAGCGTTTATTTCTGCGACATTTTTCATCACCCTGGTATCGTCATTGGTTGTTCTTCACAAGTTTTTAAGTTATTGTCGAAACACGTTGTCCCGAAACTTCACTAGATCAGTCGGCAAGGAGAAGAAAGGAAATTGATTCTTTCCCCTTTCTCAACAGTTCAGTTCTAATTGGCCATACTTTCACAGATCTTTATGAATGTAAGATCTTGAATTGAAATTTTAGCGGATAAGATTTAAGATTAGATTATTACCGAAATAGATTTGACTTTGAGATTGTGCAACATTAGCGCACCGAAATATGATGTAAAGCGAACTTTGGACTCGCAAGAACACTGCACTTACCACAGCAACTCAATCTCACTCACTCGATTACGGATCGTACAGAATCACATGTGTGATTTGGCATGATTATACGCAAACGCTCAACACAAGTTCGTCGAAGAACCGAGTGTACTTTTTTGGTATAGTTATACATATGCACTGTGCAGTATAATACTGAGATTAGGTTGGTGCCATTTCGTTGCTCCGATTGCACATCAGTGAACGACTGTAACTCGACGAATATGTCACGTCACTTCATCGTGGTTGCGTTGGCGTTAATCGCGAGTGAGTTGCAATTTGGAAATGGTGCGAGGATATTGGGTGTATTCCCGTTGGCATCGATCAGCCATCAGGTAGTATACCGCAAACTGACTTTGGAATTGAATAAACGAGGCCACGAGCTCGTCGTTCTGACGACAGACCCGGTCAACGATTCGACCTTGAAGAACTACAGGGAAATAGACCTTCATTTTCTCTACGATAGCCTGATATTTGGAAACCTAATAGATACGCGAGGAACGATTGATTTCGTTGATATGTTTAACTATTATGACACTTCCGCGTACTCTCAAACCGATGCAATATTCAGTAATCAGGAGTTTAGGAAATTGTATGCACCGAACAGCGGTGAAAAGTTCGACTTGATATTGTTAGAAACTTTTGTATTCCCTGCATTCCTGTCTCTTGCAGAACGATTCAAAGCTCCGATAATTGGTAAGTAATCGAGTTGCAATTCGGAACGTTTTGGACAATTTATCGATTCTTATGTACTTGGATTATAAATTCTTTGCACAATATTAACTTAAGGGATCGCCAGTACGGCCTTACAAATGAGTGTTCAATACGACATCGGCAATCCCATTCTGCCATCTCATCCATCGAATTGGAACAAGGACATGAGGGATTTTGGAGCCTGGGTACCATGGGAGCGGTTGGATAACTTTATCAGAACCTGGAAACATATTTACTACTACAGGACAGGAATTCTGCTGAGATATCAGGCACTCGCGGAAAATTATCTCGGAATCGAGATTCCGCATCTCGGTGACATACATAAAAATATCAGTTTGATTTTCGTTAATCAACAGGGCCCGATTTCTTTCGCTCGACCGAACCTTCCGAACGTCATTGAAATTGCAGGTTTTCACATGTCAGAATCGACGAAGCCGTTATCAATGGTATGATGTTCAACCTACGCCAGCTGTTTATCATTTCACGAACTGTTTTCTAATTGCATCTTTTGAGATACGTCATGTCCGGAATTGCACTTCAAATCGAAATTTTTCTATTTTTATCTTACGGCGGACTAATTTTTCGCATCGTTTGCAGGAACTGCAGAAAATCCTAGACAACTCTACCCAGGGTTTTATCTACATGAGTCTCGGATCAAACGCAAAAAGTAACATGTTGAAAGAGGAAACGCGCAATGAATTCATTGCTGCGTTTTCTAAACTACCCTACAAAGTGGTTTGGAAGTACGAGGATGACGTACTCCCAAAGAAACCAGATAACGTAATCGCAATGAAGTGGGTTCCGCAACAAGCTATCCTAGGTACATACGTATCTACAATCCGAGCCGAGAGCAAGGCGATTTATAAGTTGTAACGAAAACGCAAACACACATCGTAATTTATGGAGTATAAACTGGACGGTGTATCAAAAAATAAAGACAGTATGTAATTTTTTATGACATCAGCTCACCCAAATCTGAAGGTGTTCATCTATCAGGGTGGACTCCAGAGTACAGAGGAAGCCATTTCACACGCAGTTCCTCTGATCGGCTTGCCGGTCTTCGGTGACCAGGACATGAATGTTGACAAAATGGTGTCTCTTGGTGTTGCTAAGAAGCTCGAGATAACTGCTGTCAAAAGGGACGATCTGCTGGAAGCAATTCGTACCATCGCCCTGGACAAAGGGTAAACCCATTATTGCAAGCCACGCATTGTTATCGTTATTCATAATATATATACATCGTTCATCACAATTTTCTGTGTAAATGTTATCATCAATACTACTCACCATGTATTTTCGCTTTCTTCGTGTTTCAGGTACAAGCAGCGGATGTTGAATTTACGATCGCTGCTGAACGACAAACCACGCGATTCGCTCGAGAACGCAATTTGGTGGACGGAACACGTTATACGTCACAGAGGCGCTCCGCATCTGCACTCCTCGACGGCCGACGAGCCTTGGTATCAACGCCAGGACATGGACATTGTTGCTTTCATTTCTGCGACATGTGCCATCACTCTCATATCATCATTGTTTATACTATACAAGTGTCTACTTTACTGGCTAAACGCGTTACCCCGAAACTTTACGAAATCAGTTGACAAGGATAAAAAAGGAATTTGATTATTTTCTCTTTCTCAACAGTTCGGTTCTCATTGACCATAATTTTACAGATTTTTATACATGTAAGGTCTTGAATTGAAGTTGTATTGAATAAGATTTGAGAAAAGACATATGGTAAGGGGGATTAGAGTATTATGTATTTAGATTTAGTTTTCAGATAGTGTAACATTACCGAAATATCTAATGCGAACTCTGAACTCACGAAATCACTACCAACTACCAAAGCAACTCAATCTATCTCACTTATTATGGATAGCCCAAAACATATGTGTCATTAGGTACGATTAGGCATAAGCAAACACTCGACACAAGTTCGTGAAAGAACAGAGTGTGCTGTATGGGTATAGTTATAAATACGCACTGTAGTGTAGCATACTAGGATTACGTCAGCGGCATTTTTCCTACTCTGATCGGAGTTCAGTTTGTGGTGCAGTTTGTGGCTGTAACTCGACGAATATGTCACGCCACCTCCTTGTGGTTGCATTGGCGTTAATCGCGAGTGAGTTGCAATTTGGAAATGGTGCGAGGATATTGGGTGTATTCCCGATGGCATCGATCAGCCATCAGGTAGTATTCCGCAAACTGACTTTGGAATTGAATAAACGTGGCCACGAACTCGTCGTTCTGACGACAGACCCGGTCAACGATTCTACGTTGAAGAACTACAGGGAAATAGACCTTCATTTTCTCTACGATAGCCTGAAATTTGGAAACCTAATAGACATACGAGGAGCGATGGATTTCGTTGATGTGTTTAAGTATTATGACGCTTCCGCGTACTTTCAAACCAATGAAGTATTCAGTAATCAAGAGTTTAGGAAATTGTATGCACCGAACAGCGGTGAAAAGTTCGACTTGATATTGTTAGAAACTTTTGTATTCCCTGCATTCCTGTCTCTTGCAGAACGATTCAAAGCTCCGATAATTGGTAAGTAATCGTGTTGCAGTTTGGAACGTTTTGGACAATTTATCGACACATTTGTCTTGTGAAATTAAATTCTTTGCACAACATTTGCTTAAGGGATCGCCAGTACGGGCTTACAAATGAGTGTTCAATACGACATCGGCAATCCCATTCTGCCATCTCATCCATCGAATTGGAACAAGGACATGAGGGATTTTGGAGCCTGGGTACCATGGGAGCGGTTGGATAACTTTATCAGAACCTGGAAACATATTCACTACTATAGGACAGAATTTTTGCCGAAACACCAAGCAATCGCGGAAAATCACCTCGGAATCGAGATCCCTCATCTTGGTGACATCCATAAAAACATCAGTTTGGTTTTCGTTAATCAACAGGGCCCGATTTCGTTCGCTCGGCCCAACATTCCGAACATCATTGAAATTGGAGGTTTTCACACGTCAGCATCGATCAAGCCGTTATCGGACGTATGAAACACCTAGTTTAGTCGTTTATTGTTGCACGAACCGTTAGCTAACTGCATCTTTTCAGATACCTACGCCATGTCCGAAATTGCACTTCAAATCGAAATTTTCCAATTTCTATGTTACGGTGATCTAATTTTCCCCGTATCGTTTGCAGGAACTGCAAAAAATCCTAGACAACTCTACCCAGGGTTTTATCTACATGAGTCTCGGATCAAACGCAAAAAGTAACATGTTGAAGGAGGAAACGCGCAATGAATTCATTGCTGCGTTTTCTAAACTACCCTACAAAGTGGTTTGGAAGTACGAGGATGACGTACTTCCAAAGAAACCAGATAACGTAATCGCAATGAAGTGGGTTCCGCAACAAGCTGTCCTAGGTACATACGTATCAACAAGCCGAGCCGAGAGCAAGGCGATTTATAAGTTGTAACGAAAACGCAAACACACATCGTAATTTATGGAGTATAAACTGGACGGTGTATCAAAAAATAAAGACAGTATGTAATTTTTTATGACATCAGCTCACCCAAATCTGAAGGTGTTCATCTATCAGGGTGGACTCCAGAGTACAGAGGAAGCCATTTCACACGCAGTTCCTCTGATCGGCTTGCCGGTCTTCGGTGACCAGGACATGAATGTTGACAAAATGGTGTCTCTTGGTGTTGCTAAGAAGCTCGAGATAACTGCTGTCAAAAGGGACGATCTGCTGGAAGCAATTCGTACCATCGCCCTGGACAAAGGGTAAACCCATTATTGCAAGCCACGCATTGTTATCGTTATTCATAATATATATACATCGTTCATCACAATTTTCTGTGTAAATGTTATCATCAATACTACTCACCATGTATTTTCGCTTTCTTCGTGTTTCAGGTACAAGCAGCGGATGTTGAATTTACAGTCGCTGCTGAACGACAAACCACGCGATTCGCTCGAGAACGCAATTTGGTGGACGGAACACGTTATACGTCACAGAGGCGCTCTGCATCTGCACTCCTCGACGGCCGACGAGCCTTGGTATCAACGCCAGGACATGGACATTGTTGCTTTCATTTCTGCCGTATCTGTAATAGTTTTGATCTCAGCATCAATCGTATCATACAAGTCGATAATCTTTGTTCTCAATGCGTTGTCGAGTTTTTCCGGGCCCACCGGGAACAAAAAGAAAAGAAACTAGGTATTTTTCACCGTACACACATAATTCAAATTGATCTGGTTTTGTCCCATATCCATTTTTTTCGAATCATAGTCATTGTAATTGATGTCAAAACTTACGCATGTCCTTTGTTCTCATCATGTTCTTAAAGCACATAATCTGTAAATTTAATAACGCCAGTGTTCAATTGTCAAATATTTTTCTGTTACATGGCGATTCTTTTGTTTTTTCCTCATAACGGTTGTTATTGACTTTCAAAACCGGCTAATGACGCTTAAGTTGGTGTAGGGTTACGTTTAATTACTTTCTACAAGAGTCTCACTATTGTGAAACTTGTCACTTCAATGTAATTTATACATATCTTTCAGTATAATAATAATTATAAGTCAAGTTGTTATGCCCAGTACAATAATACCGATGATTACTTAAGAATATAGCGTGACTCGAGAGGGATTGGATATACCCACCTAATTGAATATTAAACAGCAAAGTATTATCGTAGTACAGATATCTTGATGAAAGGGATTGTTTTCATCAATTTTCCTGATCATTTTCATCTTATGTAATTTTACTCTTGATCACGAGGGTTTCAACCGGACGTAGAACATTGATTTTTCGTTTCGGGAATGATTGAAAATATATTAGTACTGCCAAATCTAAGTTGATTAAAGTACCTATCAGTGGTCAAATTATGCTCCTCAGAGATAACTTCAGGTTCCTTCATCCACGAAGAATCAAAAAAAGAATTGCATAACGCGTATAACATCGGTCGGTCAAGAAGAAGTCATGACGACTTCGCAGACGCGGCGCCACAAGACGGTAGATTTAATCTGAAAATAACTGCTACAGCGCGATTCTGAGTATCGCGTATCCCGAGGTCGAAACGGCGACGATTTTTCCCGGGGACACGTGTTTTTGCATCGTGCACGAACCGTTTGGCTCTTGGGTCCTAAGAAAAGTGAAATTTGTGCACAGTTCAACGTTGTTTCGTGTATGTATCGTTATTAGTTTGTGTTATTTGAAAATTTAAAACAATGCCGCGTTCCGTTGTTAACAATTCTGATGAAGATTACGAACGCAAACCAGGTAAGCAGCAGTTCAAACTTGAGTGTAAATTTCGTTCTTATCACAACCGCCAACCGTCTAACGACCGTTACGATTTCAAACCTGTCTGCCCGATAACATCGCCATTCTTTAATCTCCGCGTTTTCTTACCTCGGAAACCGTCTGAACCACGTTCTCGTCGGTACATCTGGAATTGTGTATCGATGCAAAGATAACTGAAATAATTTCTATCAAATCATAGATCTTCTTCAACCTTATTTCGCGACCCGACGCTACTTGTCAATGACTTAATCGTCCCCCTGCTTTCTGCCTCTCTTTCTGTTGTCCATAGAACCCGGTAATAAATGATCTTCGTTCTTATCGCTCTTACGTATCCTCAGTTCTAAATCTTGGAAGCTCGAAAATCCGCGAGGGATGTTCCATAAATTTGACCTCAGTTATTATTGCAAATCACCACCCATCTTCAGAGTGACCACTTTTATCTATGAAAATAAAAATACTTGACCACATCATTGCGTTTAGGTCATCATTTTAAATACATAAAATTACTATTGACTTTCAGCCTCTAAGGCTCCCAGAACACGAGCTGCAGCGGCAGCATCTGTGTCGGATTCTCCATTGCGCCGAAGTACTCGGATCCGCCATGGTTCCGTTAATCCCGATGGCTCATCACCAGAGAGTGTTGAAGAAACAACAACAACATTAGTAAGGAGAACTACACGTAGACGCGCGATTGCTGCTCCAGAACCAACGAGAAACTTGAGATCACGCAGAAACTCAGTCTCCTCAAGCATAAGTGAAAATCCAGAACCAGAATCGGCACCTGGAACGCCAAGAGCTGGCACACGCTCCACTAAGCACAATCTTCAACAAGATACCACGCCTGACACACCAAAACCCATAGTTAGAACTAGGTATATGAATTCAAGAAAATCTATTGGATAAAAATTCTGAAGTTGAAAGCAGAATGTATTTTACTGCCTGCAGAAAAAAGTAGAATGTATTAATTAATTTTTTTTTTACAGTGATCTCGATCGACACAATGTGATACATTCTTGCTGATTAATTATTTAGCAGAGTTCTCCACAAGTTTCCTAACTTTAAATGTATTTCATAGGCGATCTATCAGAGCTGTGTCAGAGTCAAAGTCACCACCATCGGTCGGACGTGTTACACGCAGAACCAGAGCAAGCTCAATTGAGCCGAATATTGAACATGCAACAAAAAGCGCAGCAGCATTAATACAACACGCTACATCTCTGCCGAGCACACCTTCAAAGCGACGGCGAACACAAGTCTCAGTTGTTCCGTCTGAACCAGTTCTTAATGAAGAAATCAATGAGGATAAAGCTGATTCTAAGACAGAAAATGAATGGGCGATAAACGAGGAGACAGAAGTTGCGAGCAGCCCTGGTAATTATGTTTCTCTATCTGTAATTTATTTTCATCGCAACACTAGTGAGCCAGTTTATTGTATTCCTATTCGCATTTCTTTCATTAGAGAAAAAGAGTACGAAATCAGCAACCGCTGATGGTGGTATCAGGAAATCGTCAGAGTCATCTCTCTCAGTAACATCGTCACCGAGTAACAAATCTGTGAATGAGAAAACTAGGGAATCTGAGTACCAGCTTGAATCATCTCGTCAAATTGAAACTGCTGAATCTTCGCCGACTAATTTAAAGGTAGAAAACTCAATCAAGTTATCACAGAGCTCATCTTCGCAGAAAAAGAAACGTCATTCATTAGATACATCAAAGGAACTGGGACGGAAAATAGAAAATTTACTGAACAAATCAACAGAAGAACAAGAACAGAGTCCTGGCAATAAGGAGAA
Organism: Diprion similis; assembly: GCF_021155765.1. Taxonomy (NCBI): domain Eukaryota; kingdom Metazoa; phylum Arthropoda; class Insecta; order Hymenoptera; family Diprionidae; genus Diprion; species Diprion similis. The sequence goes on along the minus strand of NC_060113.1, from coordinate 796,085 downwards.
CCAGAAGTTGAACGTTTCCCCCGAAAAAATTAAGAAAAATTTAGGGTTCACCGTATCAAATGTAAATATTGTTAGAGAATCAAAATCGGTTGGCTCTGCATTGTTTGTGCGTAACTCCGATGAAAAAAAATTGAATGCGTCGTTGGATGAGCGGGTCTTGTCTAAATCGTGGCATGATACTTCTGTATTGAAGTCAATAACAGTTGAAGATGGCAAATCTATAAATGCCATTGCGAATGCTTCAGGTTCAACTTCTGAGGAAAAAACTCAGAAAGAGATTTCTGACGTTGAATTCTCCAACACGACTCAGAACGAATCAATCTTACAGGAAGACGGTAATCAACTTCCTAGGAAACATCAAGTAGTTCGAGATGAAGACTCTGAATTTACGAGTGTAAAGACCAGTTGTAGAAGACTTGACGAAACAGGTGGCGAGAATGAAATACTAGAAGAATTTTCCCTCTATGATTCCAATGATAGCAATCAATCCCTAGACCTGAAGAAAGATGCTTTTAATTCGGCAGCCAAAAACCATACTCCTGAAGAAAAGTCTGAAACTAACGATGCAATTTTTGAAAAACCGATTCTGCCGAGTCGTAGGTCTAGAAAAAGTAGCAGTGATGTTATTGAGAAGAAACAGCGGGATATGCAAACAAGAAGATTCAGTTTAAGCTTGGAACGAATTGATAATGTTGGTAAGTTTACGACAAAATCCTTGTCCAAAACATCGTCAAATGAAAACAATGACAGCTTGTCGACTCCTGAATCACAAGTGAAACAAAGTAAGAGGAGACAGTCTGCAGGTAAGAAAAATACCAGTGATCAAGAAACAGACAAAACCAATACATCTCCTTCTAAAAATGATAGTCCACTTAATTCTAACATTGAAACTCACGGCAATATAAGTTCCCAAAAAAATCCTAATGAAGATGAATCTTTCGGTGCAGAACAATGCAGAGAAATAGAGAAGCAGTTGGCCCGTGAGAAAGATTCACCCTCGAAACGGCGCTCAAAACAGCTTGAATTAGGAGCACGTGAGAAACAGCAGCTCTCAGAACGCAATTCTCAAAATATAGTTTCTGACAGTGATGCTAGCATTGGAATTGCTGATTTGTTCCAAGACATATCTGCTGATGAGTGGAATAAGAAGGTGAAAAAAGATATTTTAAAAGCAAGTCCGGCCAAAACTGATTCGACTCCCAAGAAGAAGAAAGTGTCTAACACTTTACCAATGTTTGAATCAAAGAATGAAACTGATTCTGAAGAGGATCTAGTTCTTGAAATGGATAGCTCATGGGGCAAGAATTTAACTAATAAAGATAATTCTAAACACAATGTAGCTTCAGATTCAGATGAAACAGTTATAGTGGAGAAAAATATCTCTCATCAAAAAGCTGATAAGAAGAGGAAATCTACGAGCAAAAAAATCACAGAAAAGTCAGAGGATGAAGATGTGGAAATGGAGGAAATGAAAGAAGCAACACACACTGAAAAATCAGTAGGCCAATCTCTGAATTCGAACCCATCCGTGGACTGTGAAATCAGTGATGAAGCTAAGGAAGAAAGCAATAGAAAATCAGTAGCAACATCTCAGGAAGAAGATGTAGAGATGCAAGAAATCTCAAGCGATGCAGAAACAATACCTGCAAGTATAGCTGAAGAAGAAATTGGAGGTGAAAAGGAAACATTAACGTCACGAAAGTCTCAGAGAGATAGGAAGCGGAAATCAGAATCAAAAACACCAACAAAATCCATCAACGTTTACAAATTTAATGAAAATTCAGAAGATGAAAAGAGTGATAAAGCATTTGATGAAGACTCTGACGAAGACCTAAAACAAGCTGTTGAATCTCTGAACAAGACATCTCCCGCGACACGAACACCTGTTATGTCGAGGAGCCATTTGAGCAGAAACTACTCAATCGTAGCTGTTGTAGATTCTGATTCACGCTCCGACAATCTTGATGATTCAGAAGAAGCAAGCTCCGACGATAATTTTGCATTGACTGGTTCTCTGTTCAACACCCAGTCTAGTGACGACGAAGCTAATTCCAATCAAGATAATGATCATTCCAATAATACAATCGACCCAGATGTGGCTAAGGAATTGAATCTTGCCGGAGATGACGATATTGAGTACTCTGACGAGAATATCGCTGCCGATGAATGCCGTGCTTCGGAATCAGAACAATCAGATGAAGGTGATGATGGATCGGACCTAGAAGGCTTTATTGTTGCCGATGATGCAGTAGAATCATCTGAAGCTTCTGAAGATGAAGTCACAGAAGAAGAAAAAGCGAGTGTTAAAAGCAAATACAGGAGGATCTTAAATAAATCCTCATCTGAAGATGAGGGAGAAAGTGAAGAAGAGGGAGAAAATGAAGAAGAAGAAGAGCATGAAGAAGATGAGGAGAATGAAGAAGATGGAGAGATTAAAAAAATCGATAACCAACGTGAAACGGAAAGAACAGATACAAAATCAAAGCGAAAATCGGATCATTCAGCTGCCGTGTATCGTCGTCAAGTCAGGAGTGAAGAGTTGATCACAAAATCCCCAGAAATCAGCGGAGGGCCAGAGAAATTGAACTTCTCCCTGAACAGGAACGAAACTTCATCTGGTAAAAAGATAAGGAAGAAAAAAGTTATACAGGACTTGGGTGAAGTTGAGCGTACGGCATCGCCACGTGTGGAAGATCTTGAGAAAAGCGTTCCAAAGAAGAAACACCCTAAGATAGAATCAACGTTGCTACATACAACGATAGATCTGTGTACACCAGAACAAAATTCTTCAACTGAAGTCGATGATCAAAACATGAGTCAATCTTCTAGTTTAGATAATTCGGTTAGTAAAAAGTCTGCGAAGAAACTTAAGCAGAAAAATTTGGTAGAAGAGTTAGCAACTTCTCCACCTAATACAACCGATCTAATGGAAGAGGGAAACAAATTGGGAACACCAGATACTAATACATCTAAGAGTGAGAAAAAAACCCCTAAAGAGAAGACCCCAAAATTGAAAAACAAAAATCAGAGAGATTCAATACAGATTATAAGAGAATCTGAAGTCCTCAAGGCCAAGGTTTCAGACTTGAACCTAAGTGTACAAACTCCTAACTCTGAAAGTCCAGTTACGAAATTTTTGATGAAAGAAAAACTGAACGAGAGTTTGCCACTGTTGGAATTAAACAAGAAAGTGAAAAAACTTTTCGATAAAGAAGGATTGAGCAAAATGAAAGAAGAGGAGCTGGTGGATAATGATGCGTCAGAAATAGATGAAGATGAAGGAAATGAAGATGATGCTGAGGAGTCTAACATTGAAGATAACGATATGAACGATGAGGTCCAGGAAGCAGGCAATGAATTAAATGGTAATCATGAAGACGATAAAGGAGAAGATGAAACAGATGAAGAATTCGACAAATTTGAGTTGAATGGAAACAAAGATGGGGAAAGTGATAATGAAGATGAGGATGAAGAGGAGGAAGATTCTGCGAATGACGAAGTCTTCGAAAGTGAGAAAAATAGGTCAGTTACAGAAGTAACAGAACGACCAGAGACTAGAATGTTGGAAAAAAGGCAAAAATCCACAAGTAAGAAATTAGAACTAGAACCAGAACCAGAAGAAAGTGTAATTAGTCAAGATGAAAAAAGCATCACTTCAAATGAAAAAGCACAAAAGAAAGCGTCAACAACAAGCACAATGAACGGAGGAGGTGAAAATTCCAGTGAAGATTCCAATGAGGATGAAGACAGTTCAAAGAAAAGCCGTAAATCTTTGAATGAATCCACAGCTAGAAAGAAACGTGCCAGATTAGAATCCAGCGAAACACCTCGAACCCCACAAGTAACGAAGAAAATGAAATTGTTATCAAAAACAGGTGAATCACAGCAAGAAGATTCTGATTCAGATGAGGCACCTGACAGCATCGGATTTAGGGAAGCTCGTACTGAGGCACTTCAAGCAATGAAAGACGTTGCGACTAGTTTAAAGGCAGCGAAAGAGGCGAAGAAAAAGAAGAAACAAGATCAACTCGAAAGAGTAAGACAGGAACGAGAAGTCAAGGTTGGCAAAAAATCAGCTTCCAAAGAACCGGTAACAAACAGACTCAAAAGGCTACCTGACGATCTACTCGACGACTTATCTGACCTACCACAGAGACCTCAGAAGAAACAGAAGCTCTCGAAGAAGTCCGAAGTGATATTGCCCTCCAAGCAAATGTTTGCTCCGGGTGAACCACTCAAATCGTCAATACATATAGATAGTCATGCTTCTCCACTTAGCACTGCCGGTGGAACGACGCAGTTCAGCGTAGTTAATTTACAGAAGGTTAAAAAACGTCCACCAAAACTAGCAGCCGTTGCTTCATTCCGTGAGCAGATGTTGGCTCGAAATCCCAGACAACCAGTTTCCGCCTTTTTGATGTACCAAGCAAAACAAAAAGCCTCGGGCAAGCATCTCTTGTCTCGAAAGTAGTTTTCAAGTGCGTTTGAGAGATTACGACACTTCTATTGAATTTCCGTAAAATTTTACAAGCTGTACACGAATGCCCGACTGGCGTTTTTTTTTTTGTAATAAGACTTTTTGAATATTTCGCGATGCATGAGTTTTTCATTGATTGAAATTTTATCTGCATATATGTCTCTACCCATTATTATTCAACTATATTATTATTAAAAAATGTGAAAATTGAAATAAGGCAACGTTCTCTTTCATTCAAGTTCCAATATTTTTGGTCCTTGGATAATTTTTCTTTTCTTCTTACGATAGTCCTGTTCGTTCTAACAACTAATTCACTGTGATACATAGTATGTACTGAGCCTGAGCCATCATGCGTTTATCCATTTTCATCCTTGGTTCATTACAATTTGCACGTAACTTGCTCGTCAAATCCAGTACCTACTAAGAAAATAAACCATGTGGTAATGTTGTCAAGATATTCATTTGTACTATAATATAGCTACGAACTAGGCCTATCATATGTTGTTAATTGAACAGTTGATATTAAGTAATAAAATGTTTTTAAACTATTTGAAAGAAAATACTAATTTCGTTTCAAACACTACCCTTTTTACAATCAGTGATACATACCTGTCTACAAGTCCATCTATAATGTATTACTACTAAATACAAAATGTTTGATTGAAAATGGACCCAGTTGTTCATTTTTAGAATTATCGAACAACATGAAGCATAACATTTTTCATAGACTTATATCACATAACATATGTCCACAGAGTAAATAAAAGAAATATTTTTCAATCATTTATAAAAAGAGAGAAAGAAAATCATTCAAAATATCCCTTTCACGCTTACTTACGTTACAAAACCACTTTACAGTGGCATTAAAATAATTAGTCATCTCTTAAGCTTATAAATCTAATTATGTTATCTTCCGAGGTATAGAGAAAAATGCACAGATAAGTTTTTTCTCTTGCTTCGCTGTTTAGGCAGAAGATTTTTCTGTAAAATTTCGCTCACGACATCCAGTCACTGGTAATAATCAAATAAAATTTATCTCATTATCGCGATCACTTCAAACTCTGTAAGAACGTATCGCACAAATCAGGTTTTTCTTATAATCTAAAATTAAGAATGACTGATAATAACTGCGGATCACGCGGCTGCCTAATCGACGAAAAATTGCTTGAACTAATATTCAAATATTGGTGAAATTTGATTAATAAATAAGATAGTATATACATATATGCAGGAGAATTATAAAACCCAAATATTTATCGAACGGTAAGTACAAATTCAGTTTATTATTGCTTCAGACTCCACAGTACGTGTGTGTGTGTGTGTCTGTTTGTGTGCGTGTTTTTCTCCATGTTTCGCTCTTAATATTGTTATTATTATACAATTTACAGTTTTTTCTCTCTTGTATCAAGCAGTTTTTTTTCTTGGATTTTTTTTATATACCAATAATCGATATAATTTCAATTTACAATGATAAAAGAGTTTGTCCGCGTTCCATTCATTCTTAATTTAGAATACAAAACGGTAAACATGTTATCCAAAAATATCTTATCGCCAAATCGTACAAGGATATCTATCATTAATGTACACTTTTTATTCGGTTTTCTCGATTGCAATTTCGCAATTAATTCATTTACACTTAAAATGTGTCCGTGATTTTAACTTCTGCGTGTGATCACACTGATTACAATGACGATACACGGATACATCAATACGTTTGAATTACTACAAATGTTACCTAGAATTTATTTGCTTAAGAGTGTTTTGTTGCAAAAAGAAATTGAATGACAAAACACAAATCAATCTTTTCACTTATCTTCAAGACGAACAATATTATCATTAAAAGACTTAAGTAGACAACCTTGGCGTGAAAAAAAAAGGAAAAGACGCACGAGTAATACTGGCTTAATTTCTCTTCCTATGTGTTTGGGAGCAAAAGCAACAACAACAATATTAATAATAATTACGACAGGGTATTTGCAAGATACAAATACATGGAATTCATCTAACTAGGAGATAAGAAAAACGGATGAACCGATCTTCTTGAATCGGTGCGTGCACGTCAATAAAACGTAACCCCTCATCACGTTCATACATAAGGCGTATTCTGCATTGAAGAATGAAAACTAAAAACGTCAATTTTTGTATAATAAATATATCTTTTCTTTTTCACGCACGTGTATTGTATATTGAAATTACTCAGTGCGAAAGGTATTTGATCGCCGAGAAATGACTGGGCGGTTAATTTTACGTCGTAAAATAATAACAATAATAAAAATTAAACCCGCGACTATACTGCAAACGATATTATACGCTATGCATACATATATGTATTATCAATTTTGTTTTATAATAATAAAAATAAAGATGATAATAATAACAATACATATTGTGTAAGAAGGGGAAAAAACCATCAATGGTAACGAGTAACCATAACTCAACCTAAGTATAAATCGTATATGCGGATAGTACAAGCCGATCGATCGGCGTCGAAGCGAACAAGAAAAAAAGCAAAAAATTACATTTCGCTCTGAAGATAGAATTTAAATAAGACAAACGGAGAAAAGTAATCAATTTTCGTTAAGACGCATAGGTTTCCCGAAACCGACGTTGAAGGTGTTGGTAGGCGGTCAGAACGCCGTTCTTCTTCTTCTGCAGTCTGCACGGCGCTGATTCCTGAACGCTGGCCGTCAATTTAGTATCCAGTGGCTCAATCAGCGTGTCGTTATCCGGATGAACGAAAAATGCTATCGAATGACGTCCTCGACCGCACAACTCAGGTATCACGACTCTGTGCCGAAGGGCTGGAAGCTGATCCCTCGTCCATGCGGCCAATATGTCACCAGTGTTCACAAGTATCGCCCCCGGAAGATGACCAACACGACTCCAACGCTCGCCGTGAGGCGTTTGCACCTCGAGACCCCCTTCGCTATCCTGGAATTGATAAAAGCGTTGATCAAGAAACAAAGAACAACAAATATTATTCAACAGTATGAAATGAAACGACTATTTATAGGAGCTTTCTCTGACCTGTGCGAGTAACGTGAAGGTTCCGTAATCTCGATGAGCACCGCAACGAGTCAGTCCAGGAACAGGAGCTCCCAATGGTGGATAATAGAGGAGACGCAGGGTGGATTCGTTTCCTGATCCCAAAATTCTGGTGTGTTTCGAAAGCAGGAAATCCGGCGGTTGCTCAAGCGCCACGGCGAGGGTCTTTACAAGAATTTTGTGTGAAACAAACAAAAATAATTATTAATCGAATTTAATTTTAAAAAATTGAAATACAATTACAATCGTTTATCGTAATAAGATAAAATTTAAGAATGAAAAATAAAAATTCAATATACAATTTATTACGACGTTATAATCTGTTCAAATCTGTTGCACAGGTTTGATCGATACTAGGATTATTATACTATAATATTTTTCATGCATAATCTTATCGGGGCAAATCGCGTTTTAAGATTTTAGACCCACAAACGTCGACGATGATTTTTTCTATCTATTTTTCCATAGTAAATACATATTTTTCTCTCTCTCTCTCTCTCTCTATAATATGTATAATTTCAATCTTGCCGGTAAAGCACCGCGTGTAATCGATTCCGCTTATAAGCTTATCAATCATTATTTGCGGCCCCTGATAAAGCATGATTCATTATCATAACCATGAGAGATGTTATTGGTATATCATGTCTATTTGTTCAGTAATTTTCTATCATATTTTTTCAATCAATCGTTATTATTAATCTACAAGCATAATCGTTACTTTTCAACATTTACGTACGGTTAGAAGCATAGCAGATAGAGATTTCAAATCACGGGCAAGCTCGTCGACCGCGTCGCGAAAACCTGGAACTTCCTTTTCCGGCAAAACACCGCCGCTCCCAGTTACATTGAACGCATGCCTCGGCTCCTTGTCCTCGTCTTCGGCAGATCTGTGCAAAAATTATTTATGAATCATTCGAAAGTTAGATTGTAGTAAAAAATAGCAAAAAAACAATGCTTCGCAAATCTGATGCGGTGAAATTGCGTAACAAGCAAAACAAAGAAACGAACAAATTTCCTTATCTTATAATAAAACCGCGTGTTAACCAGGTGCTAAAAAAAAAAAAAAAAAACTTACGAAAAACTTACTTTTCTAATCCAGGTTTCACGTATCCGTGATTAGATGCCGCATTTCTTTCATACTTGACACGCTCCTCGTCAGGTAATTCGCAAAATCCATCCAACGCTCTGTAAACCGCTTTCAGCTGAAATAAAAGATAAATCATGAAATTAAAATTCAATATAACGGCATAGCAGTAGATTCGAGTGAAAAAAAATTACATTCAAAACCCATCGAGGGAATTATTCATAGAAAAGAAAAAAAGAACGTAAAATATAAAAAGAAAAGAAGAATTTCGAATGTTACTGAATATTCGCACGTGATTCGCAAACATCCTTGACCCTATAAACAAAGTTCTCTAATTTGTCAGACGTTTCAAATTCGCGTCTGACACATATGGTCAGCGTTTAATCAAGGATTTCGGCTCTTACAATTGTTACACTTGTTCGTATTATTATTACCGTTATTGTTATTATTATAACCTCGGGTTGCACAGATGTGAACCTGGGCCAAAAACGTCGTGTCACAATGTATATATATATATATAAATATAAAACGCGGACACACTTTAATTGGCACAATTTAATTTACACTATAGGTATAACAATACGATATATACATATACATATACACGTAAAATTGTTTAATTATCCTCGTGAGAAACTACTGGATATTTGAATGAAGAAGAAAAAAAACGTGTTTTTTTTTAAATAATAATAATAATAATAACAACAATAATAACGATATAAAGTCACGTACGAAATTGCGCGAAAATTGCGAAACGGTTCTCTAAATATGCCAATAAATTCGTCGTTTTAAAGAATTGCAAATAAAATACATACCTATATCTAACGGGATATAATAAGAAGATATAAAGCAGAGACGGTGAAAAGGTGGAGGAAAAAAAAAAGGAAGACAGAAAATTTCAGGCTATATAATAGAACCTATTACACGCATAACGTAATATATACTTTAACGACTGCATAAGGCGCAATAAAAAATTCTTTAATTGCTCGCAAGGAAATTTTACGGGGTATAGGTAGATACAGAATAAAGCCCGGAGGAAGTAATTTACACACACACACACACACACACACACACACCCACTCAGATGTATTGCCCACAATATAGGTATGTTTGTAATACGAGTTATACGTATACATGAATTAGATATGTGTGCGCGCGTGTGTGTTGGCGTGTAAAATTGACGGGTTTCAATTGTTTGCACAGATGTTTCGTTTATACGTAAAGTGTGATTAATAGTTTGCGTATGCTGCCGCTGCTTTCTACGATAATAATAATAATAATAATAATAAAAACAACAACTAAATAATAATAATAATAATAATAACGTACGGGGTATTACGTGTAAATAAAAAAAAAAACCAAACGAAATCGTTCGTACCGAAAAAATTATTATACCGGATCAACTTATATTAAACTTTTGCAATACGGATTCTACAACAATACGCGACGGTGAGAAAAAAAGAAAAAAAGAAAAAAAAGAAAAAAAAAAAAGAGGTCAGAAGTGAAGAATTAGAATTTTGCATCCTCTCACTTTTTCCACTATCTTCGTATTACACATACCTATACGTATACATAATATATACATACACTTATGCCTCTATATCGTTATATTATTCCAACTTTCGATAAGTTTTTCAGACACAACTCTCTCTCTCTCTCTTTCTCTCTGTGTGCGTGCGTGCGTGCGTGTACCTATGTGTGTACTACGAAGAGATATTACACGCGATGCGCAAGATGAATGATTGGGGGAATGGGGCGGTTACGAAAGTACGATATATACATACATACAAATATATGTATAATATATATCTATACGTGTATGTACTGTACGTAGATACATATAGGGTTATACAGGTATGCATGCGTGTGTACGTATGTCGAAACGAAACGAGTCATCACACGATGTGCATATCGAAGGCTTGGATGTATTACGTTGCACAGATGCCTAGACACACGTTGCTCTCTATGACTACGATTAGAGACACTAGCGTTGCATACTGCTGCAGGTGTATGTAATAGGTATAATGTAAAGTTACACCCGCACGAGCATATATCTATGTACATACAATGTATGTACATACATACGTAAGTAACTTACGCATAGGCAACAGGCTCTCACGTCCTAGTTTCTCTCTCTCTATTTCTCTCTTTCTCTCTTCCTCTATCGTTGCCATTTCGCAGAGAATCGTATTATATATGTATATATGTATATATGTATATATACGTAACCTTATACACTCTATCTACACTGTATATTATCCATAAACACATGTGTAGTGTACATAGGTATATACCTGTATACATACCACGTGTCCGCCCCTCTGTCTGTGTCCTACTGGCCCACTATTCTCAATTCTTTTCGATATACTCGTATATTCTATATGTGTAGCCACGATGCACGATGAGTCATTATACATATTATATGCTTTTGAAAGAAAGAAAGAAAGAAAAAGGGGGGGAGGAAGGGAAGAACAGCGAGAGCGAGAGACGCCTACAGATATATAAATCATACTTTCAAACCGGCCAGCCATGCCGCCGCGTTATGCTTTTTCATTTATTACATACCGATACATTCATAATAATAATAATAACAACAACAATATATGTGTGTGTATATATATGTATATACCTATATATACATATGCATTGTCTGTCGTGCTTAATTATAATCGTTTGTATTCGTTTAAATTTACCGCCGCGAAGGACGTATGTACGTATAAGTTTGTTCTTTTGATTTTTCGTTTTTAGTTTTTCGTTTCTTTTTCAAAGCGTTACGTCGATTTTCTTGGAGAAAAAAAATGAAGCAATATTTTTTTTTTTTTTTTTTTTCTTCATACTCTTCTCGTTCCCTGCAACTTTACGTTAAAACGCTGTTACGGTAGACTAATTTGAAAATAAAAAAGATATAAAAAAAAAAAAAAAAAAAAAAAAAAACCGACGTGAGGATGAAAAATTATAAAGAAAATAAAACATAAATTACGTAAAACATTTTTCCTTTTCCTTAATCTTCTTACTTTAAATATTACGTTCAACGTTTTGAGTGTAAAACAATGAAACGGGACACGATAAATTATTTATAATATCTCGACTTCAGCGTATAAATATAGGTATATATACATACATACTATACGTTATGCATAATGTCATATAGTGCATTTAACAAGATTGAGATATTGATAAGGATGAGGAGTGAAAAAAGATTTTCTAACATGTTCGGTATGGTGGCAAAATTAATTACAGAAATAAGATTGGGGGGGGGGGGGGGGGGGGGGGGGGGGTTTGAAACAAAAAAAAAACAAAATAAAAAAAATAAAAAAAAAAAAATGAAAGGAGAAAAAAAAACAGTAACATGCGGAAATTCGTTTGAAGAATTCTTTTCTTAAAAAAAAAAAATATGTCAATCGTATAGATGTAGGTATAAATATAGGTATATGTGTGTTAAAAATGAAAGGTAGGTACCTTGCAATCCGGTATCCCGTGGTTAACAAGAAGGGCCAATCCTCTTTCGGAAAGTGCTTTTAGGAGCTTCGGGGCAACTTGTTTAACAACTCCTTTTTGGGGACAGCGTTCCGTCCCTGGAATCAGGCAAAAACCCATTTATCGCGATATTATTATTATTATTATTATTGTTGTTGTTGTTATTGTTATTATTATCAATATTATTAATAATATATCACGATGCGTATCGTGTTTGAATTGAAAATCAAATGTTTGACTTGTCTGTGTGCGTATGTGTGTGTGTTTGTTTGTTTTTTTTTTCTTCCAACTCCAGGGATTTAAATCAGAGGCAAAAGTAAGAATAAGAAGATAGGAAAAAAAAACGAACAAATAAATAAATAAATAAATAAATAATAAAACGAGACAATTTTCTCGCTTCTCCAATTTTATCTTCAAATTAAAAAGAAAAGTAATAAAGAAATAAAGAAAGAGAGGAAAAAAAAAAATTATCATTTCGTATATTTTTATTGGTATAATTTTTAATTCTTGAAGCTTAAAAAATTATTCCGCAACGCATTATATTATACAAAATCATATTATTACGTCTGTATAGTACAGATATGTATGTATGTATATACATTATACATACATATACATATATGACCCAGAGATTGATCAACGTTGCAAATGTTGCATTAGGTAATACAGTGAAAACAAAAACAAAAATAAGAATAAGAAGAAGAAGAAGAAGTAAAGAGGAAAAAAGGAAAAAACGAAAGGCAAGGGAGAGTGATAAATTAATCAAACTCGCAATTATCGAACAATTTAACGCTAGATATATTATATCATTTGTGTAAGTTGGTATACATATACAATATACATGTATAATTATAATAAGATGTTAATTGGAAGAGTGTATATATAATGTATACCGCGTTCGCACGTTAAATCGCAAGTATTACATAGTTTTCCAATTAGCATCCAATTGCGATTAACGGAGTAATATATATATATATATATGTATATATGCGCGCGTCGAGTGATAATAAAAGCTATTCTGTATAATAATTCGTATTTTATTATCACCTATGCAGCTTCAAACCGCAAACTCCGCGGTTATAAATTTTATTATTTAAATATATCCCGACAATTTTCTGGCCAAGAAAGCTGACGACGTCATTTCGAATTCCAAAGTATTCATTGATCTCTCGACGATTTGTGCGAAAAGACGTTTAAATATAAATCCTTCGAGTCTTCAACTCTTCAAGTATTTTTAACACCTATTTTATATAAACTTTTTTTGTAATATTTATTCAGAAAAATTTTCGACGTATTCAATTAAATTGGAAATTTTTTAAATCCGATTTCAGTTTTGTAATCAGCGAGCCTAAAAACCATGGAACACGATCTTGTTATAAAAATTGACGCGGCAGAATAATAATAAAACTGGATTTTGTCCTTTTTCTTATTAATTAAACCGTTTTTTGCTGTCGCTAATAATTTTGTTCTATTTCCTTGAGCGAATACTTAGCTTTTTAAATATTTATCGATGACATTTCATTGATGCAATATTTGAATTTAATTTAATTTTTTTTAGTTTTTTAGTTTTTTTTTTTCTTTAGTTTTTTTTCTTTACAAATATTCAAAGGCGACGTTTATTATCTCGTCCCAAAAACAAAATTGCGCGCGAAAACGACAAGGTCTTTCAGCTTGATAGAAACTTGCTTTTTATCGTTACTTACATACATACATACATACATAGATATATATTTATATTTCATCTTTAATTAATTAATTGATTCATTAATATTCTCGTCATTTTTTATTTTCTACACAATTATATCAACGAATATGAAAATAAATTTTCATTTCAACTTTATTCGCGCGCACATACACAATACACATATATACATAGCTATATGTATATATATATATATATACACGAATAGAAGATAAATAAGAAAAGTAAGAATTAATAAGGAATAAAAATCATCTCGAATCTTCTGGCCAATCGACTGACGTCAGAATTACTTGCAAATATTATTTACGCACGTAACATTTATTAATCTTCAATAAATTATCATAAACGAGCATCCAGTTTAATGCACGCGCGAGTTATCTGAAGAGGGGGAGGGGGGTGTAAAAAATTACCGCAAAAGAAACAGTTTCACGAAAAAGAAAGGAAAAGAAAACTAGGAAAAAAAATCGAGTCAGGTAATTTCATTCACTTATACGTAAAGAAAATTCTTCACTCTGTTTATTATAATTTTATTCCAAATCGCATTTCCAAAATCTTTTGTGAATATATCATTTCCACCGCGACATCATCTTACGCACGCACTGCACGATAGTGTATAATGAAACAAAAAAAAAAAATATATATATGTATATGCATACGCACACACATATTATGTATAGTACGTGATAATAAATCTTCTACGATGTTGCTAATATGTAACTTATACAACAAACAGAGTTTTCGGGTTTGCATCAGCGTACTTTGAATTCTGATTATTATTATGATTTTTGTTTGTTGTTTTTTTTTTTTCTTCTTTTCTATTTCCAAGTGTGTGTATATATACATATATACATATATACATATATTATAGATAATTTTTCGCCTCGATTAGGACAATTATCAATTTGCGAATAGGCTCGTGAATACATATATATATACGTACATACATATACATAAATATATATACATAAATATATATATATATATACCTACGTATACATATATTGTACGTCTAGGTAGGCACAGGAAACGCGATATATACGTATACATAAGATAGTTACATACGAACGATGATTGGCACGTACTGTACATGTCGTTTTCATCGAACGTATAACATCTTAGCGTATCTTGAAATAGCAAACAAGTCATGAACCAACCAACCAACCAACCACGAAGCAGGAAGTCAAGAATTATAATAAGGCGTACCGCAATGTATGGCATATGTCCAAGAACGGCTTTTTTCGTGTGTACGTATGTGTGTGTGTAAAGAAATATTGTTAAATACCTCTGACACTCTCTCTCTCTTTCTTTCTCTCTCTCTCTCTAATTGAAAATAAGGATAAGAAAAAGAAAAACCTAGCGCGAGTTTTTTGAAACGTGTACGAAGAAAAAAAAAAAAAAAAAAAAAAAAAAACTAAAAACAAATAAATAAATAAAACAAAAAATTTTTTTTCGATAGAGTGTAAGTTTTACAATAGGTTGTAAGATCGAACGGGACACAGAAGCGGAAATACTTACCTAACTCAAAATCCTGTACAATATACTATTATAGTACAATAACGCCGAACCGAAAAGAAATAAGATTGTGTGAAAAGCGATAAATTAGCCGTAACGATATACCAACAGTATCAACGATTCAGTTGAACGAGATAAATGACACACACCCACACATATATATATATATACATATTAATGTAGCGTATAGATCTATACGCATAATAATGATAATAATAATAATAATAATCGATGTCAAAGTTGTTGGAGAAATGTAAAAAAAGTAAAAAGGAAAGAAAGTAAAGAAAGGAAAGAAAGAATGATTTGCGTCTCACTATACATACCTATACATACCTATAATGTATTTTGTATTTATGTAAAAGTATATTATTTTCCAATAGCCGACAATATGTTGTTGCAATTGCTTTCATTTGTTTGTTTTTTTTTTTCTTAATCAATCTTTGCTATACCGTCTTATTTTTTTACTCCGTTCACATATCCGTATATATATATATATATATATATATATATATATCTCAATTTATTTATCCACTACATGCGATGGTTTTTAATTAAATTATTATTAATTAATTAATTATTATACACGATTCTCCGTCACTTCGTCGATAACTTTACACATACGCAGCACAGCGAAAGTGCGACGACCGACGGATAACTATTTATATTAGATGTAAAGAAATGGAAAGGAATAAAAAAAAAAAAAAAAAAAACTATAAAAAATCTCAAATACGATATTAATAATAATCAGATATATTACTGTATGGAGAGAAAAGAGAGAAAAGAGAGAGAAAAAAAAAAAGGAAATTGTTGTTATAATTATTATGACGACGTCGTGGAATTACCCACGAGTATGCGAGAAGAAAATATGAATCATCGAATTCCGAGTGAATTCTCACAGTTTTATTATTACATATTTTATGAAAATTCGTCGAGATGAATATATATATATATATATATATACACATCTATCACGATACGGTCAGGCGTTTCAACTTTTTGTTTTTCTTTCTTTTTTTCCCCCACCCCTTCCACTTTTCTTTACAAATTCCACCGCAAAATTCACTCCTCTTATTATATACACACCGCATTCTGATCGAGATTTAAAATTTAAAACAACGAAAAAGAAAGAAAGAAAGAAAGAAAAATACATAAGCGTGACATAAAAATTTTTTACATTATAATGTAGTATTTTTCCATTCTTATGTTATATGAATATACTATATATATATATATATATATATATATATATATATATATATAATATACATAAATTAGGTGTAATCGACGTATTAACGGATGTCACGTGTTCATATCACTAATATTATATAAATATATGGTATATGTCACGTGTTAATAACAACATACGTCATACGTGTATGCATGCTATATATATATATATATATATATATACGGTTTTCGTTGAATGAACAAATTTAGATAAATGTAAATAAATATCATCTTGAAAAATATTTTTTCCCCAGTTTTTGCGCCTACCCCGGCCGAGGAAAAAAAAAAAAAAATAAATAAACAATAAAGAAACAGATAAGGCAATAAGGAAAAAAGTTGTATGTTCATTTAAGATACATATTTTCACGTTTCAATTACGACGTTACACGCATGTATACGTGCACACATACACGCGACAGGCAATCGCGGTATATTGTTGGCTTTTTAAAACAACCTGCGAGGATGTACGTATATATGTATATGTATATGTATATGCGGTGTCGTAAACTTTTCCTTATTTTTCATTTCCTTCTCCTTTTCTTCTTCTTTTTTTTTTTTTTTCTTTTTTTCTTTTCATTCTTCTTCTACCCGTGAAACAGAAACCTTCGTCTTAATCCTCATTCATCCCGTAGCTGTTTATCTTTTTTTTTTTTTTCACTTTATTCCCTATCTTTTCTTGCTATCTTTCTTTCATTCCCGCCTCGTATATTTTTTCTTTTCCATTTTCCTTTGTTTCTTTGTTTTATTAATTTCTTCGTCGTCGTCGTCGTCGTCGTCGTCGTCGTCAACGAGAGAATGGATGATGGAAACACCCGGCTTCGGGTGTGTGTGTGTGTGTGTGTGTGTGTGTGGGGGGGAAAGAAAAAGAAGAAGAAGAAAAAAAAAACAAATTCCATCCTATACAATATTTATAAAAACGTTACTTAGCCCCCCCCCCACACACACACACACACGTGCATTTATGACATTTATGTGTATACAGATATATATATATACGTAGATACGTTACACATAGTTTCGAAACGACGCACTCGCCTGAACGACAAAACGATGCATATATGTATATGGTATTATAAGGTGCTTTTAACTGCCTCGGCGATAAACGATCGCGTTTCTATTGCATGTGTACATACATGCCTTTGCATATAACGTTATACGGTGTGTGTGTGTGTGTATATATATATATATATATATATATATATATATTGAACCATAGTGTGACGTATGCGCGAGATTTTTACAGTTACGTGGATGCAAATGTAAAAATAAGGGAAGGAAAGCGAGAAAGACCGAGAATGTAGGGGCGGGGAGGGGGGGGGGGGGGGGGGGGAGGAGGAAGGTAAACAAAAACAGTCTATATCTAAGTGGGTGAACAGACCGTAAAACAGGAAGTGCGATATTGAAGGCATAATCGACTGTCATTGGTATGCTTTATGTGTATATGAGGCATTCCACGGCAAGTCGGACGGTTTGAAAATAATTTTCATTTCCGATATCCAACAATTTTCTCGTACATTTTTCAGTAACCCTCAAAAGATCATTTCTGATAAATTTTGAGATATTTTTTTTGTTCATAACTTGTATAAAAAAATCCAAAAAAAAAAAAAATACATCAAATTAAAAAAAAAAAGTAAAGAAAGAAAAAGAACGATTTTATGAAAATCCACGAAAATCTCATTTCTCAAGGTTCGCCTGAGGCCTTTTTCAAAAGACTGAAAAAGAAAAGGATAAATAAATGGATTATCATTGTTTTCCCCGGATATCGTTTAGTTACGACAGCCTTAAATACTAAAATTCAACCTCGTGCCTCTCGTAAAATAAAAAAAATAAAATAAAATAAAAAAAAAAAACTTATTACCCAGGTTTCTTTGTATATAAAATTAAAATTCGCATATTCACAGAAGTAACTAATGTATATATAGACTTGCAACCAGGTAATATATCTATATATACACGTATACATATATGATAAGATAAACAGGTATATAATAATATGAACGTAAATCGTTTAGAACCGCCATTCACGGTCATCCAGCTTTCGAAAATTCTCGTAACGGTTTTCTGCACATATTATATATACATAATCAAAGTAAGCGAAATCGAGTTTCGATTATAAATCGTAAAAACCGTTTTCTATTCCCGTATAAAGAGTAGAGGAGAAGAAAGGACACAAAATGGAAAAATTATAAAATTTTTTTTTTTTTTTTTTTTTTTTTTTAATTAGACATTAAACAGAAAAAATCGTCGCGTGTTGTTGGATATGAAGAGAGATTTTTTTACGACAATAAAAGAAAAGAAGAAAAAGTCTTGTTTCCCCTTAATCGACGAAAACGATTTTTGCAATTTAATTTTGTCCCCTAAACGGTTAAAAACGAGAAAAAGAAGAAGAAGAATAAGAAAAAAAAAACTATGCACGTTTAACCGCGTCAAATCGTAGGTATAGAATATCTAATTCTCATCTTCTGTACGATTATATGTTAAATTTCTGTAAGTGAATATGACGCAAATTAGCAAAAAAAAAAATTTAACATTTAAATTGTAATATCAGCACATTTAATTTGCATTTGGTGCGTTTTTTTTTTTGTTTTTTACCCAGCAATACGTTGAAAAAGAAAAAGAAAAAAATCGTCTCATCAACCGAACAAAATTTTTTAGCAGACCTGCCGGGACATTATTTTTTTTTTTTTTTTTTTTTTTTTTCCAACAAAATATCAGAATACAAAACAATATCTTGAAAAATAATCCAATATAATAATCTATAATCTATAATAAAATAATAATAATGTTCAAAATGAAGCTTCCTCTATCCGTGTAAAGTAAAATATATATTTTCAATGCGATGTTAATAATAATAAACTTTATTACAACACGGATGTCCACATCCGCATCTGTTCTGTTCATTTCAGTACAGAATGAAAAATGCTATAGTGTAGTAATATATATATGTATATATGTATGTATGCATGCATGGACATAAGTTTGAGAATACGAGAGTGCCTGCAGCAGCGTTTTAAAAACTTCTCGATCAACTGTTCACGGCGTCTCACATATTATGCGAAACTGATCCAATCTTTGTCTCACTCTCTTTCTTTTTTCTCTCATCAACTTCCTTGCTATTGATATTTTTCTTTTTCTCCGCTTAGGATATATTTCTAATCATGTATTCATATCCGATGAAAAATATCGCGCGTGTGTGTGTATATATATGTATTGCTCGATAACGAAGTAAAAAACAATGACAGAAAATCATCATTGAAGAAATAATTATACCTATACATATATACACGGTTTCACGTTGTTAAATAATAATTTATCTCACGATTACCGTCAAACTTGTAATTAATTGGTATAATATCGAGAACTATACAAATATACCTATATATACATATACACGTACATACAGTAAGCGTATCCTTCCGATTTTCTTTTCAATTTTTTTCTCATTTCAAACTACTATACTTTTTAACAACTTTTAACACCGCTCCGGTCGTAGGCCCGGCATAATTACAATTTTTTTTTTTTTTTTTTTTTTTTTTTTCCAAATTGATAAAGTTGTTTGATAAACTTGATGTTTAGACAAATTCTACACAGCACCAGAAGCTACAGCATCAATGTCACGTGTCACGTGTCACGTGTCACATTGGCTACAATACATATATATATATATATATATATATATATATACTGTAATACATAAATGCATTACATAGGATATATACGTAGGTGGATGTACCGTACGTACGTATGTACTGTACATCCCTATCCATACATACACATATTATATATATGATATACGAGAGCAGCTGTTCAACAGTTTTAATTTATAAAATGTCCCGAGGAACTCGCGTCATCTCATCTCATCTCATCTCATATCGTATCGTATCGTATCGTATAGTGGCAAGCATAATATAAAACTAACGACTGTTAATTCAAAGTCATTCGTTCGTTCACTCGTTCACTCGTTCACTCTGTCATTGTGTTTCGTCCGTAATCTAATAGATTTTCTCTTTGTATCGTATCGAAATATAAGAGATAAAAATTCTTGCGAAACGTCACACACACACACACACACAAACAGAGAGAGCGAGAGAGATAATTTTGATAATAATCGGTAACGAGTAAAGAACGGAAAATATATATATATATATATTATATGATATATATATATATAAAAAATAAAAAAAACGCGAAGTGAATAAATAAAAGAGTAAATTCAGTAACGGAGGAAGAGAAAAAATCGCGAGATGAATATTAAAATACCGATAATATTAATGTTAGACTTTTCATTTCATTTCTTTTTCTTTTTCTATCTCGTCGGTGCGGATTTCTTTTTTATTCTTCCTCGTTTAACTACTAATTATCTTTTTTTTTTCTCTCTCTCTCTCTTTCGTGAACATTCATTCGGTTCGTTGTTCTTAAGCTTTTTTTTTCACATTCCGTCCGCCATCTTTTTTTTTTTTTTTTTTTTTTTGCTTAGTTCAGACATTTTTCTTCTTACAATTTATGGTAAGGCAAGTATGTATAATTAAAGGCCACGCCGCTTATCGTTGGCCTTGATCAATCAGTCCTCGCCAAATGTGTGCAAAGAGGAGAGAGAGAGAGAGAGGGAGAGAGAGAGAGAGAGAGAGAGAGAGAGAGAGAGAGAGAGAGAGACGGCAAAATTTCAACGGTCGTTCTCTCGCGGTTTAAAATCTATCGGTTGTTGTTGCGAATACGTTACACTGCATATATTTATAATACATATACGCGTGGAGAATATATATTTGCCGATATAAAATTTTCTCTCAATTTATCGCGATCATTGTTGTTTGTACGTTATCACATACCTACAACACTTAATATTACAAAAATAAAGATCAATCCGAATGTAAAAACGTAATAGAAACATTCTAAGATTGTTACTCGAAAACTGCACGTGTACCGCAAGATTCTGCGATAATTATTATCAATGTGTATAATAAATACTTAATTGGTATGAGAAATTTTCTAGCCTGAATAATATACACATATATATATATATATATATATATAGTATATAAATAACTTTTGCCAACGGACGCAAGCACGCATGAAATTGCAGAAATTTCGTTGACTTGCGAGATTTTATATTACAACAAAACGAAATTAACAATCTGCCGCCGCATGCCACTTATATTATTATACACGTATATATATATATATATATATATTCGTGTATATTCTCAGCATATTTCTTAACTTCAAATTATATATATATATATATATATCGGAATTCGAAAAAAAAAAAAAAAAAAAACGTAAAGATAAGTGACTAAAAATCGATCGGGTTGGAGACTTTTGCATAAAAAAAAAAAAACTATAATTAAGAGATAAAAGAAAGAAAGAAAAGAAAATTAGATCGTCGTTCAAGAATTTCATGTGTGTGTGTGTGTGTACATCCAATAAACGATTTAAAATTACGGAAATTCTTATTATAAATATTATATTTATAATACACCCGGGTAACGGAAAAAATTACATACTTCTTCCTCCTTGAGCGTTAATATTATAGAATATAAAATATAATCTTTCCGAACAAAGGAAATAAATTTTAAATATTCTTCAAAGATAATACACAGGTAGATATATATGTATATATACGCTATTGTTTCGACAGAGGTAGCGCGGGGGGGGGGGGGGGGGGGAGAGGAATAAAATGATTTTAACAGAATTAAAAAAAAAAAAAAAAACAAGCAATCAGGATTCCACTGATTTTCCCTTACCTATATAATTCCGAGCCTTTACAACTCCATTTTTTTCTTAAACTTCAAAGAAACAAAGACGAAGCGGTAAGTTGAAAATAAAATAATGAATAAAGAAGATTAAATTATTAACAACTAAGAGTAGCTAGAAAATCTATTTTTATTTTCGATATATATATATATATATATATGACGCGGAATTCAAATTCCGAGGATGAAAATATAGTAAACACGGTATAAATATACATATATATATATAAAAAATATGAAATGCGTACGAATTATCAGTATCAGATGCTATATTTATGCCTAAAATTGGTGGGCGTGAATCTATCCGCACTTGTACGCTACGTACGTACAATAATAAAACGAGAGAAAACAATTAAAAAAAAAAACTGAGAAAACTTAAGTAAAACACGTTCATAAAAATTATCCGATCGCTCGGGTTTGTAATATATAATAATCGTCACGGTATATGCAAATAAATCAGATAAAAAGATTAATTTATCAAATAGAGAATAAAAAATGAATTATTATACTAGATTTAAACAAATCCCACGTTTTTGTAATAAGTTCAATAGACGCTTTATCCTCAGTACATTAAACACGGAAGAGAGATGATAGCCCAAAAAATTTTACGAGCTTTTGAGTGAGTTACGAGAGAGCGTCCTGCATCCATCATTATACATACGAATAATAATACTTACAGCGAAGAGGTTTCAAACAAGACAAGAAAAAAAAGTAAATAAATAAGAGAGAGAGAGAGAGAGAGAGAGAGAGAGAGAGAGAGAGAGAGAGAGAGAGAGAGAGAGAGAGAGAGAGAGAGAGAGAGAGAGAGAGAGAGAGAGATAGAGGTATAAAAAAGAGAGTGAACGGCGGAGTCGAGAGGCTGGATCCTCTGGACCATTGGCGTAGACCTCGTGCTAAAAGTCCTAAACAAAGTCCCCCCCTCCCTTCTTTGTCTTTTTACCCCTCTTCGTCCGACTGTGTCGATCCTGAGTAAGAAGGATCGGCGTTGAAATTCTGAATCCGAATAGTTCCGAAAGCAAAGAAAGTTTCTTCAGAGTTTGATTTCTTTCCTTCCATTTTCGCAAGCAAATAATTCGGACACGGGTGTTTTCGGAATTTTTAAAATGCTGATCTTCAAGCTCGTCTCATGAAAGATATATTGCAGGTATAAGAACGCGAGAGAAAGGCAAAAGTAACAGCGTTTCGTTTAACCAGAGTTGCATCGGTATAAGATAATCGAAGCTGCAAGGCTGAAGTTAGTAACACGTTAACGTAACGACTTTCAAGGGAGGATTGGATTTTCAGAATAAAAGTAAATTGTTTTTTTAAAATGGTTTAATAAAACTTCGAAAAGTCATAATTGCGTGAATTAGCGATTTTTCTTAAACATGCATCGTTACAGTAATATAACGTTACTAACTTCATCCTCATTGGCTGCACGGGATTCTCTAGATTGGCATTCGAGTCAGCGGGCGACTCGCGTCACCAACGCGGAAAGAGAACCGATTTGCACGTATGCAACGTGTGCGAGTATGTGTGTGTGTGTTGGTTACGTGCATAACACATGCGTGTATAGGAAAGGCATGTGACTCGCATCACACGCGACATACAAAAGCTTGTTATACCGCAAGGCAACCTCGATTCATGCATTTATATATTTTACATAGCCAATGTGTAAAATGTAAATGCAAAGAGGAACGAGACACGTAAACTTAGAGAACGTTCTGTCCAAAGAAACGAAGGATTATTAAGAGGAAAATCCATCCATATCTACTACAAGAGTATAAGTAACGCGTCTGGAAGACAATTTTTCCTTCATCATTTTCCCCTTTTTCTGCATCTGAGTTTCTATAATTCTAAATTCCGCGTTTAATTCCAACGACGATTATAAATATGGTCGCGTCGTCGTGCGGGTGAATGAGACTGGCTTTGATCTAGAATCTAGACGTTTGATTTCTGTCTCTTTCTCTCTATCTCTCTCTTTTTATCCCGTAGACGATGAACCGACCTCCTCTTCTTCGGCTGCCGTGCATCTCCGTCTTTCATCCTTATTTTCCTCACCCGACGACGACGACGACGACGACGATGAGAGCTACGTGAAGGAAGTGATCGTAAAAAGCAACGTACGTACGGACGGTTGGTCGGTTCGTTGGCCGTACGCCCAGACGAGGCTAGACGGGCGTTACACATAAATACATTCATACAAGAGCGGAAGAGAGACAGAGAAAAAGATAGAAAGAGTCAACTGATACTTATAAAAGAATTACGAGAGTCTAGACGAGACTGACTCGCGTGTATACATACATATAACGTAAGGTGAAAAAAGAGGTCCCACTTATCGTTAAGTCTTTTCAAATCTGTGCCCGTGCGTGAACGTCGTTTTCCGGTATCCGTTCATTTACTTAATTATGAATTCGAATGCATCAGAGGCAGACTGCATTGGCGCGAAATCCATTGTTAATCCGTTATACCTGAACGTTCCATATCGGCTTTTGAAAACCAACAATCATCTGCAGCCGAGTAAAATCGAAACTCTCACAGTTTTCCTTCACGCGATTTAGACATCAGATACATCGATCGGCTCGACTATCGGTAAGGATGCAACGAAGAAGATCCTGAGAGATAATTCAGAGGCTGAATACCTGGTGCTTTTCGAACAGAGAGAATCGGTAGCGGAGTCGATCGAGCTACTGACAAGAAAGAAGGAAGAAGGTAAATAAGAAGAGTGAAAAGAGGAGAGAACGACATAGTAAGGGAGAAGGAGGAGCAGGGATGAGGTGAATGGGGAAAAGTAAAACGGGGAAACGAGGCCTAGAAACGGGCTCTGACCTCGAAGGCAAAGCCCTGGAGTTCTCTACTCTACAGAACCCTAGGATCGAAGACCCTGCGTGTGAAACATGTGAGCGCGTTTCTGGTTGCTAAGCAACCGAAAAGATCAGCTACTAGCTGCCGTCGGGGCAACAACGATCGAGAAGGCGATGTTTCCGCTGAATTTTTCAGACAGATCATCGAATCCGGTTTCAAAGGTCATCGGTACGATAATGTTCGATGATAATGCTCTGCAGTCTTTTGTTTTATCGAAATATGAGTTAAACAAACTAACATCTGGTAGCGTGAAGTTGGCCGCACATCGTCCAGCGCGGCGGCTACAAACGATGCTCTGCAATGTTTTGTTTTATCGAAATACGAGTTGAACAAACGAACATCTCGGAGCACGAAGTTGGCCGCATATCGTCTAGCGCGATGGCTATAAACGATGGAACGGAAACGATTGTATGATTATAGGTACCCAGACACAACACGCGATCCTGAGTAAGGTGGAAACAATAGTCTGGAAAATCCGTTTCGTATAAGTATGAATAAAATAAGACAAAAGTTTAGAAACGAGTGGTGAAAGAGCACGGACGGCGGTTAGTTAAAATGTCAAAAATTATTATCAACTCACCCATATGCTCGAGGTCTATAATCGGGATCTCGCATTTGCTGAGAAGGGTCTCGCATCCCTTATTGACAGCAGTCGGTGCAGAGGAGCAGCTCATCTTGTCTTCGTCAAAGGTCTTCTTCCTCTCCTCCGTGATAAAACGCAGTCGTAACGGTCGTCGCAGCTGTAATAATTTCGAACGTTGACAATTGAGCGTTGCGCGCACGTTTTTTGTTTCAACGATCAGAAATCGACGGTTGGCGAACTTTGATGACAAATATATGAATATGAAATGAAACACGATGTCAATGCAGCGTGAATATCCAGGAAAATATCATAATAGGTAGTAATAGTAGTAAGAAATAAAAAAAAAAAACCTAGGTAGCAAATCAATCACTGAACAGCAGGTAACAAACTCCGGATCTATCTCTGCATCGAAACGACCGAGCGGACCGACTCGAAGAAGCCTGTGTCAACCCACCGCGAACCAAATCAAAAACAAACACATACACAGTACACACACACACACACGTGGGCCCCACGAGTGGTTTTTTTTCACGATCGGTCTGACCCTAGCGGTAGCCGTACGAGACGAGTTTATTGTGGGGCTGGTGGTGCGGCAGGTAGACGTGTACGTGGCTATGGACTGGTGGGCACATGCTATGCTGTCTGTAAGGCGGACGACTTGGAACTGAACTTACTAATCCAACCGCGCAGACTTGATCCCCCCCCTTCTGCTGCCCCCCCCCCACACCCAGGGACCCTATCGCCGTCCAGCCGCAGCCGAGAAACGTGTTCAAAAACTCGAAAGCGACCTCGCTCGGTTCCAACCTCAAACGCGTGCAAAGCCAGCGGCGTAGGAGCGAAGAAAACTGAGGGACGCATTGACCTCGCTGGTTAAACGTATACCTGTATGCTATATCGCTATATGTATTGTACCCCTTTTTTTTAGGTTGGGATCGAAAGCCCGTGTCGAGACGTTTTCTTATCGCCTTTCTTAAGAGTTTAGTATAGTTATCTTTTCCTGTATTGTAATTCGACATTTGTAGAATATCGATCGATGCGATGCGTCAGAGTCAATCTTCGAAACTATAATATGACAGATGGGGTTTTTTTTTTTGTATTCTCTCTGGTTTCTGAAAGTTTTATCGATACGTTACACAGAGGATGTTGTATAACCTGGTTGGAATTTATTAACCGACGTGTAGCACATGCGTGCTTGCCGATTTACCGATCGGGACATTTAACGGCTTTACTACGGCGGCAGTAGCATACCGATCCGTGAAACTGATTAACGATTTGATTTTGTTTTAACGACTCGGGATATTTTCAAACCTCCTGTTAAATCTTTGAGGAAATACGTAATAGAAATAAAACGAACGACGCACACATTCGGATCGATCAATTCCTTTCGGTTAATTATGGAACCTGCGGCATATAATGGCTGGCTAATAAACGTTTGATTTTAAAGATGAGCTGTAAAGTTTTATGGATTGTACGATTTGTGTGTATAAATGTATATATATTGTATATGTACAGACCGAAAAGAGAAGGTGTAAAATAAAAATAAAATGTATTTTAAAATAAGAGAAGTCAATCTTGCAAGAGATGTAGAACGCAATCCGATTAAACACATATTATACACATACGTATATATACACATACCGAAGGCAAGCGATATAACAAGAGCCGTTTTCTACGAACTACATTTTTTTGTCCTCTTTCTCATTGGTTTATTGTAGGGAATATCGCGCGCTCTAACAACTATATATACATATATGTGTCATTTAAGGCTGCTGTGTCTTCGGTTTACGTTTCATAAGCCGAACGTGTGCATATGTATTATATATAACTCTGAAATGTTTATTTTTTTACTTTTTATCGCGTTTATTTTTCCATACGCTAATACGTCAATGAATCGACAAAGTATTTTGATTAACTCACCAGATGATGTTAGTCAATCGTGCAGTTTATACGGCCGCTTCTATGCGTTCGAAATTCAAATCAAGAATTCAAATTTCTAATATTAATAGCTGGATGAGTTAATAAAATTCTTACATTATTATTACTATATACCGATGTTTTCTGTTATTCTCTTTTAATAAAGATAATTTTCTGGGCAAATGCACTCCGGAGATTTAATAAACCCTCATCAAATCACTAATTGTGCAGCTCGCGGCGTCGCGACGCCACGACTGTCGTCTGCATGCCGCTTCTCTTTCGGCTGATATTTAGAAGCGACGATATTTCCGTCTTCAGAAACTCTCTCTCTCTCTCTCTCTCTCTCTCTCTCTCTCTCTCTCTTTCTCTCTCTCTCGCGTACGAGGAAAGTGTATCGTTTTACGGATGTGTGTTTGTCAGGTATAAAATAAGACCGAATACCTGTGCAAATGTGCAATACAAGAAAGGATCACTCTAATGCTTTACATTACACGTATCATGAATATAAATGTAAAAAATATCTATAAAATATACACATTTTAGTGTATAAGTCATTCCTAATAAACATTCTTCATTCGATATTACTCGTATTGTGTAGCAAAAAATACATACAGATCCGAAGTTCGACAAACCGCAGAATTTATATTTCAAACGATCGACCGCTCGTGTATACGGATGTGTTTTCTTTCTTTATTTTCTTCTTCATTCACACGTTTTTAATTTTATTATGAGAATTCAATTGCTCGCGATCCATGGACTAGACGGGAAATAATTCGCGCAGCGTCTCTTTTAAACTCGTACTGCGCGCGCAGCGCGTAATAATAGAGTTGCATATACATAAGTAGAACCAGTCATAGTCGGCGAGAAACCCGCAACAATGAGAACGATGTGCGGTGTGCAACTGCAACGGCTTTGAAACGACCTGCAGAGACGAAAGCGTCGCCCTTTTGCGAAACTCCAATTCAAAATTACAACGATTCAACGCTATATTCAATATTTTTCACATATTTTCCAGACAAACAGTTCGCGATCAACGTCCATCACCAGGTTATGGAAACAGCGAAGTTTATCTTCTCAAGACCATTTTTCGACATCCTCTTCAGACTAAGCAACGATCTACGAGTCTTTTGAGATTCGATAGATAATCGAAGTGTCACGGACGAATAATTGACAAAAAAAAAAAACGAACCGAAAAAAAAAAACACGAGAAACCGGAACAATTTGAATAAACGCGCGCTGATAGACGTTCTATTTTCGAATTTCGCGCGCGGCACTCTTGCTTCTTTATTATAACCATCTTTTTTTGTTTGCTTGTATTTATACTCCGCATGTACTTCATAAATTCATGTACATACACCGCGTGTATGGTATATTTATAGTGGTGCTGCACGTATTTATTTAGCAATTTATTTCGTTAGGATATTGATGAAAAATGAATTAGCAGTGATCGTTGGGAGTTATATTTGGACGAGCTACAGAACGCGAAAAATGACGACCGACGATTTAAGCATATTATAATAATATGTGTATATTTATATATATATATAATATAAGTTATATATATATAAGTTAATTCGCACAGCTTTACACTGCTGCAATAACTTTTCCACTGTAATACTCGCCTCGTTGAAATTGATAAGAAAACGTCGTTTGAATTCCCCGTACATTTATTACTCAAGCAGTTTCTTGTTCCTTTTTCTTATACGCACACACACACACACACATATTGTTACACTTACGTTATGGCTATCCCAGGAATTATCTCACTGCCAATTTCCACACCGTGTACTCTGACAAGAAAGAAAAAACAGGAATAAATTATGTTGAAATAAATATAATTATATCTAAGTATTGTTTTATTATAGTAATAAAAAAAAAAAAAAAAAAAAAAAAAATGTAGATTGGGAAAAAAAAAATAAAAAAATAATAAACCTGTACAAGTGAATAAATCAATGAAATAGTAACGGCGATGTAAGTTCATTTTCTGCCTATATTATAATATATACCAACCTCATCTAAGTTTTGTCAAAACTTATATCAAAGTATATTCTCTATATTATAAAATTGGATAACATATGTTGGGATTACTCTTCTACGCCGATCACTGAGCAAATTCCATTGGGTTGAATCGAAGAGGATAGAATTGTTGAGGATTGCAGCTCAGTTCCTCCGGTCTCTGGATGATTTCGCGTCTGGCAAGGAATCGAGTCGCGTATACACTGAGTCTCTGCATCTAGCACGTGAATGAATAGTCGAACCGATTTTCCCCCCCTCCCCGCAGTTCCTTCTCCCCGTGTTTATATCCAATTTAAACGCAGGTCAGCCAATCGTCAACAGTGCATGTGTACAACGTTATATAGGTTGATGAAATTTGTCACATTGTGTGAAGACGAGAGCATTCGTCCCGCCCACCAAATCGTCTGTTATACTATAGCTAGGTATCTACGAAGCCATTATCTCCTCGTTAGATCTTTGATGGTATAATTGATATTATTTTCTAATCAAAGAAGAATTCATAGTACCATGCACATTACCCTGGTGCCTCCGTTGTACGCAATTCTTATCGCAATTAAGGAGTTAGAAACCGAGCGCCGAGGGATTATAAATACTCGCCATTCGCGGGTCTTGCTTTACCGCAAAATTCCCGACGATAACCATCGCTCCGAGTTATAATTCCGCGTCAACGGTCATCTTTGTTAAGTATAACGTATAATGTACCAAGACAGTAGAAAACTTAAAGGCGTCGAAAAGACGTCTAAAGGTTGTCTTACGCGCCATTTTCTGGTGAATAAAAGATATCTTCATGCCTCATAGACGTCAGGAAATGGTGCATAAGACGTCTTTTTGACGACTTTAAGTTGGGTATCCGTAAAATAAATTTTCAGAAAAAAGTACGCAATATTATACGTATTCAGAGAGGAATGAGTAAGGATATTGAAACCATTGGATTCAGCATCTAGGGTTCCGCCTCAGGTTTGAAACTGCAGTTTTTCAAGATCGAAATATACCTCAGTCCCAAATTTTTCAACGAATACGTAAATATTCGTGACTCAGATTACGTGCTCATACCCAATATATGTATATGCTTTATAGATAAAATCCGTACATAGATACACAGAATAACATATCGATCAACGGTTGTAGACGCCTCCGTATAGATCGTTATTTATCAACAGTTACGAGTTAAAATTAATTAAAAACACATTCACACCGAAGACACGGGAGATAATAATTAACCGGCGCCATTATCAGCTTCGTGTGGCTCGTATGATGTAGAAGTAAAAAGTATCGAAAAAGCGATTGATCAAGCTTTTTGCGATATATTAATGCGTTGTGCCAGAGGTACACAGGTGTCCTTGCATCGATCGGGCGCATGCAATCTCGTGCTGCAGACTAGCAGGATATTATACGGATATAAATTATAAATCTCGATGCATCGGCGCTGCGGGAAGCGGAGAATTCACTGCAGTTTATGCAGCTTCTCTCTTTCATGCCACGTAGGTACGATGGCGCCGTTAAAAAGTCGAATGAGAAACGGAGCATTGCTGATATTCTATCGCCCACGCAGCCCTTAATCTCGACGCTTCACGTTTGGTACCTCGTACTTCATACGGAATTTATCTGCCTTGGTGGATTAATTTATCGGTATGAAATCCGTGGCCACAACGAGGCCGCAGAACCAGGTTCCCGCTCCCTGTGATCCACACTGCAGCCCTTCACTTCCTCTCGTGCCTATTGATTTTCTTCTTCTCCTTCTTCTTCTTCTTCTCTCTTGCCATCTCATTCGGCATACGTGTGTAATAAATAAGGTACCTACGTATCCATCGGAAACCGGTTATACATATATATATATAGTACGTTACATATACTTGGGTCGCAAATTCTTCTCGCGAAAACACGTACGTGAGATTCGAATCGAGACAATGAGATCGAAGTCGCAAGACAAATTATAAACGGCGAGTAAATTCGTTACATAATAATCTCCATCGATCTTGGATCTCTTCCCGGATTCCTCAGGTGTGAACCAAATCGGTATATGTATTACCATCAAGATGGCTCGTATTAGTGACGTCAGCTCGGTCGGACCGCGCGTTTTTGGCTACACCGTTTTTTAGGAACTCGATGCTCGGTGTGAAGACTCGGACGGATTCTGGCAGCGCCGCAGCCGCCGTCGCACCGCGTCCTGGCTGATGACGTCTTCTTCGCGGACTTAGTCTTCGACTTTTCCGAGGACGGAGGCGGCGACGGTGACGAGCTACTGCAGGACTCGGAACTACGGCTGGAGATCGTACTCAGCTTCACAATTCTTCTTCTGTTCTTTGCTGTCGACGAGTTTGCACGATCGCTACCAGCTGAGGTGTTGCTGGTTGAGCTTAAGTTAAATTGAAGAAATGCCATTTAATAGGATGGGAAAATATTTCCAACCCTCCAAATCGACCCACAGCGCACATTTCAAGTTCACCACTTTACCCCCGTTTCACGCCTGTCGAGTACTTTGGCGCGTTCCATTTCCACGCGTTTCAAATTTCCACCGCTTGCGCATGCGCCGTAGATCGAAGAGGGAAATTTAAAAGTAGTAAAAAAGTAAAACTGAAGCCAGAGTTAGCAGCCGAACGTACGTGTTTGATTTCCAGGTAATAGAATAATATAGTTCAGTTTCATCCTCATAATTCTATAAAAGCATTGAGAGCTCGAGGTATTTCACCAAATTTTGATTTTCGGACTTCACTACGATATTCGAATGACCGTTAAATCGTTTGGCTGATAATTCTGGCTGCTGGCTTCAGCCTCGTTTGAAGCCCAATGCAGTATAGTCGAAGCTCGAAC
This sequence comes from Diprion similis, assembly GCF_021155765.1. NCBI lineage: Eukaryota > Metazoa > Arthropoda > Insecta > Hymenoptera > Diprionidae > Diprion > Diprion similis. The sequence goes on along the minus strand of NC_060113.1, from coordinate 763,643 downwards.
AAGATCGCGAAGCGAAACGATGATCGATTCATTTATCTACCTCACGTACGATGCACTGGACTGGTGATCCAGCAGCGGGCATACAGACGGACATTTTTCCGTGCATTCGCAGAGGGATGGAGAATCCGATCGAAAAGGTCTCTTGGCGATCTGCGGAAGATCGCAGTTATTACGATTCGAGTTCAGATCAACAACTTGAACCTTATTACCAGTGCGGTGCGATTAATCGATTACTCGTCGCTTTTTCGATTAATCAACGGTTTCAATTTGATTCGAATAATTGGAATAAGGATTAACCGAAATCGACGATGAATCGATTAATCGATTAACTTTACACTTGGAAACTAAGAACAGCCTACTTTCAGCACGAGGATGGCTAGAAGGACCTGCGTAAGAACGAGGAAGGCGGAAACGCAGTAAGCGAGTGCGGCACTGCGGAAAACCAGGCGGCTCAAGACTTCGGCGCAGCCTTTATCGTTTATGGTATCTGTGTCCATGGTAAAGTCCATGTGAAAACAGGGCCTCATAGATCGGAGCCTGCAACAGCTGAAGGGCACTGCCATGGGCCGGAAGTCCTCATCAGAAATCCTCCGCTGGCTCGACATCTCGTCTCGTGATGCATAGTCCGATTTCTGTTTCCAGGTGTAGGGAATTAGTTGGTGTTGTAGAACTACAGGTATAACAACAAACGACGTAGAACCTTCGTGTGAAAAGGCAAGAAACCGGATATGCTAAAAGAACACGAGCAAATTCTAACCTGCCAATCGAACGCGATCCAGTCGCTATACTTGGCGTGACCACAGCACTGCAAGGTGAACTGGAGCTGGTCGATGGTGGTTTTGTGCCACGATTCCTCCGCGTAGAGCATCATCGAGGCGTTGAAAACGCCGGCGATATCCTCTCGCCGTATGTTGAGGTAAGCACCGAAGGTGCCGATAACGGCGACGTTCATGAGGGCGCAGAAGAGAACAGCGATTGACAGGCACTTAAGGAGTCTCCTGAGACACGGGAACCGGGGATCCCGTCGACGTCTGTTATTTCGGGAAGGTTGGTTTAACGAACGGTTGGCGTCGAAAAGGACCCCATAGAATCCTTATGGAAATTGGTCTACGGTTGAATCGGCTAGATTTTCGGTATATTGTAGTACATGTCCTGCTGAACACTTCTCATGGATATAAGTCCCAGAAATCATTAGCTTCCGAGATGCATCCTTTGAACGAAAGGTGTCCAGGTTTTTTTTTTTATCTATGGATTCCCAGACTATCATGAATTACGAAGCATCAAGGGGACTCGGAATCACAAAAAAATCACTCAAAAAACTAGACGGTTGATTCTCAAAGATCTAGGTAGAAAGCTGTGATTGATTCCATCCATGAACCATTAAGATCGAGACGAGACTTCGAAAACTACTGATTACTTTTGGGACTTGTATCCATGTGGAATTATTGATCGGGAGAATATGTTCTATGATATCCTAAAAATCCAGCCAATTTCCATAATGATTCTGCGGGATCCTTTGCTAAGAGGATCAAGTGGTAAACTCTGCCGTTGCGCAAAATTGCGTTTTATCATCGGTGCAGAGTAGGCGCGATAAATAAATAGTACAAAGCGACACTCGAGTGTTTCACGCTTCTGTGAAACGTCGAGGAAACGAGTCATCAAGCTGAAACACACACGTTTCACGTGCACTTCGAGTGATGTACATGTATCCGTATAAATGTTGATGCTGATTGCAAGTCAGTCACCGCAGGACTCACTCAGGCGCTACTATACCGAGAATCATTCAATTTCCAACTCTGCTCGGAGATAACGTTTATGAACTTGATTGTGAGAGTTTATCTTTACTTCTGGATTGCGAAGACTGTGGCGAAGGCTGCTGGGCCGCCTAGACAGGCAGACAGGACCGTCAGGACCAGGGGGACGAACCCGCCAGCGAACCGGATCACGTTCCACTCGGCAAATATCCCCACAGCAAGGAGGAAGAGACGTTTTCCTTCCAAGATACCGAGTCCAACGGCTATCGCGTGTCCGGTCTCAACTTCCCACCCGCAGTACTCGCAGCAGGCTGACGAAGCTTCCCCAGGTTTTTTAACGGGCTTTAATCTCTTCGATAAACCGTTGCACAGGCACGCGATACCACCCATCCGTCATTTATCGTCTCGAATTGATCGTTAGCCGTGGCCGAAATTCCTCCTATCTGCTGGTCGAACATGAAAGGATTTTCAAGAATTTTATACAAATGAAGTTGCATATTAAAAGTGAAAAAATAAATCTCATAGCTTGTGTGTCGCAATGGTAAATGTCTATTATGCACATTCCTACTTGTAAAATATTACGTAAAAATGACTTTTACTCCCCCCTCCCCCCCTCCTCCCTTGGGAATTAAATACATTTGATAATGCCTTATAAAAATATAACAATTTTTTCATTACTACCTACTTTTTCCCCATTTTTTGTAATATCTTTAAATCAGTATAACGCAACATTCGGAGAGAGAGAGAGAGAGAGAGAGGTCGAAATGCTGCGTAGTTTCAAATTGGTTTTTCGTCGAACACGCGTAACGTACTCCCGAATAATAAGACATATGCATTGCGGTTATACGGCGTTGATTATACCTGTATATATGTATATACATACAGAGGCTGTAATTGCGCAGAGCTATTAAACGAGCGAACGATCAAAACGTTACATCGTTACAAGTTACGTAATTGTTTCTCTACTGCAGTATTACTGCAGTACTGCACAACGGAATTATTACCAGTGGTTATTACCTTGCATCACTCAGAGATGTGCATGAGTATGAATATGGTGTATATGCGTGTACATATGGCTGCGTCAGTTTACGCGTAATTACATTTTTCCTATATAGACGGGTACATCACGTGAATTATACCGAGAGGAAACACAATACTCGGTGCATTCAGTGCAGGTAAATATTTACTTCGCTACTTTATAGCTCGTCAAGGCACGAGGGTAACGAGTGAGCTCGGTAATACTAATATATCATTTTGCCACGTTTAATATGCATATGTGTTATCAATTTATTGAAAAATATATAGTGTTTAATAAGAAAGAGAGAGAGAGATAGAGAGAAAGAAAAAAATAATAATTTATAAACATACGCAAAGAGTTGGGTATTGAACGGCTAGTTTTTTTTTCTTAACACGAAAATTTTTAACCAAAATAATATTCTCACCGTTATCCATCGCGCTATGCAGCTGCAATTGACTGAGATTTATCACTAGACTGTGATAACGGCACAAGGATCGATCAAATTTAATCTTGATATCTGTTTTAGATACCTATAATAGAAGTGAGAGAATGAAGGAATAAAAACGTCAGCTTGTCAACGCGGATGTCACGACTGTCATAGACGATTTTACCTTGTTTTCTATAAACACGGAGGAATCGCTTCTGTATTAGCGAATTTTTTTTCTGTTTTTAAACACGCCGCCAGATCTGTTCAGCTAGCTAGCTAGCTGCGTATGAAACGTCAGAGAGATTGAGAAGCGAGACGCGTCATCGTTTCGGTAGATCTTCAAAGAACACCTGTTTCGCCGACGGATATTAGATTAGATCTTTGTGACTGTCATGTGTACAGTTCTACGTCCAGAATCGTCGATAAAAATAAAACTCGAATGAGCTACACACGTTTGCGTAGTTATATTTTTACAACGAAGTATTAACGTATGGTTAGACAATATTACTTGTCTTTATCCAAGTTCAGAATCGAGTCTCAGACTTAAGGAAAATAGTCGTCTTGTATTATTGCAGAGAAAAAGATACACGACAAAAGGAAAAAGAAAATTATAAAAATAGCAAAATACACAAGCAAAGCTACAGGATTATAACTCAAAATATACAAACTTCGTTCAAACGATTTCTTATACAGGTATAAAATTGTATTATAGTGCTATAATAAACCTTGTTTTCCGTAGGCTAAATATCTAATAATAATTATACGTAAGGTACGTACGAACACACATTTACACAACTAAATGTTAATTGTTACGAGTATTACGAGTAAAATTGCAGGTACACAGATTAGTTTTGTTTCCGTTATGTTTCGTCTTATCAGTTCCAACGTCCCGACACTGGTGATTTCTTTTTCTTTTCTTTTTTTTTTGCGTTTCTAGGTAATACTGTGCAATGTATTTTATGACTTTGCCAAATTTTGCGAATCGCGCGACACAGAAACAGGGAAAAACCGCTGAGGTCATATTGAAAGAAATCATCTATGAAATTTTTATAGGTTCCCTGCGACAGCCTCTGCAATTCTCTGAAGAATTACTAAAATTAGTATTTCATACAGAAATTTACGAATTTCCACATTCTTAGACGTAGGATGATTGCCTGATTTCGGACGAAAATTCATGTATATATATCGTGTATATATACAGATTTCCAGAGTAAGAATTTCTACCAGGTACTCCTTACACTACGGTTAGCTTGGTCAATCCATTTGCATTTTATAAATATTGACTTGACATCGCTGCTTCCCGAATACAAGGTAGGCAAGAAAAGGCCAATGCTCGGTAAGAAATATCGCAAGTCTCATCTGCGCGTTAAGAAGTCCTCGAAATATCGGCGACCACCATAAAGACGTTTGCAGGAGATTTTTGTGCACCCAGGTTTGAAAGCCGAGCAACAATCTGCTGTACAACGACATTGACGAAGTATCTGAAATGTAAAAATAAGACAAGCATTATTTACGTTCCGTTGATACAATCAGCTAACAATAAGCACAAGTTCAGTAACTTAGTTCAAATGACGTAAGATTCAGGATTTCCGTCTGACTCAATCAATTACATGCAGACAATCAATTCTGCAATAATAATTTCCCGACAATTTCCTCGGCAGCGCAAGAGTGTAAAATATGTGTGAAAAATTTTCTGAGGCAGCTTGACTCACCCACTTCGAGGGAATGATTGTTGTTGGAAGTGGCGGACATCGCGAGCCGATAAGTAATGGCGGTAAAAGCGTCGGGATCAATCTGCGGGCTTATGGGCCAAACACCCTCGAGAAGAATTTGCCGCATTTCCTGAAACTCAGGTTTCTTCGCGACGATACAGGGAAGAAATATTTCGTCGAGAATCCGAGCGCAAAGAGCCTTCGTCTCTTCCACCGATCCCGTGCAGATGTTGAACCTTTAATCACGCAGAAAATCGATTTTCTCTTAGATGTTTTTGGCATATAAAAGGATAATTTTTGAATTTTATCAGCTCGCTCTCCAATTTGGCTTCGGAAAAAATTAGGAAATTATTTTTGAATAATGTGAAGCCGATTTGGGGGGATGAAATTCAAAAATGACCTTTTAAGAACGACCCTAAATTACCTATATAGATTTATTTTTACATTTCCGGAGATATGGATTGGATAATTGACTGAATTGAATACCTCTCCTCGATCCCCAGCATGCTTCCGATGACTCGCCAGAGGTGAATAAGCCCCTCGACGTCTTCCCGAGACGCCGCGACGCCGAGTTCGTCGCCACAGAGAAGAGTGAATCCGATGAACCCGAATTGAGTAACGGCCATGTCGAGCTGGGAAATCCGATTTATACCGACTTCGGATGCTCGCTTGGAAGCGATGCAGTGTTTCCTCCTCACGTTTTTCAAGGAGGCGAAGAACCTGCCGAAGAAAATAAAAAATCAAAATTACGATCGTTATAAAATATGGACGTTTATACATGCTTTCCCATAATGTGAAATCGAACCACCTGGGTATGTCCTATAGAATTGTTCCCTGCAAAGTAAAAAGGGAGCAGAGGATCTCGACCCTTGGATAAAAGGCAGTGAACCCGGTGGTACAGGGTATTGGATTCTTCGTTTTGCGTCTGGAATTCTGTCGCTGTGGCTACAGCCCGTGGCTATATTTAGAAGCAGCTCAAAAATTCGTGGAATTGAAAATGGAAGAAATCCGGTGATACGGATAGAGTTACGAAGCAGTTAGGAATAAGCCGAGCAACCAACCGTGAGGCTGCGGCATTCACGTATGTATCCTGATTACTTACGGGTCTGCCCTTATTTGGACGGGGTAAAACCACCGGAGCCTCTCACTCGATTAGCTGCGACATCGTTATACCGCGAATTTTATCTCGACCTACACGGATCCAGCATGAATGTATGCGATTTTTTTTTCTTCCCTCAAACTTTACAAACCGAGTTTCAAAAGTACAGAACGTCAATCGTTTCTACAACGTGAGAAATTGGGCAAAATTTCTGGTAAAATATACGTCGAAATACTATAAAGAAAATTTGTTTTTATTTATTAGGTATCTACCGCATTTTCCCGACATTTTTAACAAAATTAATTGGAAAATAAACGCGCCTAATTCAAATTTGGTTCAGCACAATGAATATGGGTAAAAGTGTGGAATTTGTTTACAGATGGCGTTAGTTTACGGAGCAATCACTGTGAATCCCCATTACCGAACGCCTGAAAGTACCCAAACAGCATCGCATTAACGTTCTCGTCTCACGGAGGCTCAGGCGTTTTGAATTTTAGCATCCTCCCACCCCATGAACCCAAAAACTGAATTACGGGAAAAGGAAAGGAAGACTGAAAGTATTTTAGAAATCTGTACAATGAAAATCTCTTTCAGATTTGCACTTACTCCTTTTGCTTTTCCGGTTCCCGTTCGTACCATATGAAAGTGTGAAGAATCGTTGAAACATATCGCCGAAAGGCTGTGCATGGTGTTCCGCTCTGTTTTGTGAATATGAGAATATCGAGGATTGATGGGATGGATAGTACCAATAGAAGACCGGAAAGTTTTGCGATCATCATCGTGAACACGTTGTTGTAAAAAACGTTCTGGCCCAGCCGGAATTTATCCGCATCGTAGTAGGCTGGTAGATTCATTTCCGGTAATTCAGAGTCCGCCATTGTCTTCGATCCGACTTCAACAAGCAACCGGAAACGCTCCTCGACTATCTTTTCTGCAATATGGTATTTGATTGTCAATATCAGCGCAAAATTTCGGTAGAAATTTGCACGGAGAAGGAAGAAATCATTTTATGAAGATCGAGCCGTTACCCTGAAAAGTAACATCTGCGGACTCGGTGACTTGAGTCAAAAATAAGGACAAGAATTAGGAAATGGTTTTTGCATGGTCTATCGGAAGGTCAACCAGTATATCGTTGTCAAACAAGTTCTTGACGATATTAACCGATGAAACTAAACGATAAAAAAATAAAATAAAAATACAATTGACCGTGTGTGCAAATGAGAGTTCATAATACTTCAACAATTTGGCTAAATGGTACAATGAATATACGCGGCTGAAATGTTATGACTGAAATAAGAGAAGAATATAGATATAGAAACGGATAAACATCGATTCTTGAAATGCGAAAAGAACAGAGTTTTTACGAGATGGTTGCGTGTAAAAAACATTGGCGCACGGCGGGAATGCGAAGTTTTGTTACCTTCACAGGTGAAGGGGCATATTAACATGCTCAGACAGCCAAAATCATGTGTCAACAACGTTCTGTTTCCAAATAAATCAATTTGACATTCACGGAGTCGCGTCGAGTCCGTGAACGTGGGCTCTGCCGATTGTATAATGCACCGATCCGTGCGATTTCCTTAGAGTACGAAGCACAATTTTGACTAATTTGTATTCAGAGTTTGTAAAAGACGGTACATCTGTACCGATTGCGAGCGGCATGTTGAATCGTACGTACATCGTTTGTATGATGTGCCAAACGATCGATCTTATCCGATCGCTGACATCTGTTCAAATATGCAAATCATCCGGATCCGTTTGATCCATTAATCAACACAGGTTTAGATATGTATAGTGATGATGAGTTACTTGATCTCGCAAACTGCCATTCATAGATTAATTTTAAATGATCGATTTTCAGTGATTCCGAAATGAAGAGTGATGGAAGTGTAACGCAGTTAAAACGAGTATTATTGATCGTTTACAAGTTTTGTTCCGAATGTTCGAATATCTAATTACAGTTGCTTTTTAATACCAAAGTAGAAGCACTTGAATCGAGGGTTTTTATGCAACAGAGAGAAAAGGCATCTACAATAGGCATTAGAAATGTGAGCCAAGGTCTGTTGTAAATGCTCGGCAAGTTACGGAACGCATATCCACAGAAACGTGTGTATAGTAACACAAATTGGCGTTAATTTGTAATATACACGGATCAAGGTATTCGGCGCGCTAATCACTTCAAGTTCGAATCACAGCACATCGAAAGTCACACCGACTTATACAAATTCGAATCGCGTATGAGGATTCCCGATTTCGAATTCACTTCCATTTCGTTCAATAATGTATGTAACGTTCGTGTACAAAACGGTCCAAGAATTCTTTCCAGCATCAAAATTTCGCCGCAACATAGAAATTTCTCACCTAAACTGCGTTTCCCTCCACTTTTCGCCTGTCGTAATATTCGTCGGCGCTCAAAGTGAAAGAGTGTCAATCGCTGGAGATCGAGGGTCAAGTTTCACGCTTCTTGCAAAAGTTTTACGAAAGACTTCTATCACCGACATTCTTCAATTATTGTTAGCCATAGAAAACAATTGTTGCTTGTGATTCTCGCGTGCTTTGTAACGGAAATTCGATACAAATGATTTTTGTCAAATCTAGAAAATGAGGATCCAGCTACATCGTAATTTTCTAGAAGATAACAACGGAAATTTCGTATAAAATAACACACAGTTATTAAATAAAGAAATAACGAAGTAAGCGTTCGAATCTTCAGATTCTCATTGACGCTACGATCGAACGAATGAGAGTTCGATGGCTACAACAGATTGCCGACAAATCCACTCCATACACTGATCGAGCGCGTTATACATGAACTACGACTGACCTGTATTCTCGGGGTCCTGTTTCTCCCTGAACATGGCGATGTTGGCGTTTTACACTTTCCTCTTTTTCAGAACTTTTAAGGTGCCGAGAATCGCGAAGAGTTTAAAAACCATCTGAAGACTGGCCAAGAATTAATATTCTACGATTACGTTAGTACAGTTTTCAATATCGGTAAAACAAAGGATCTCGTTTCACGCTACCGAATCACCGAAAACCATCGCGAAACGTCGAATGAAATGCCGGATGACGCTAATGTTCGCGTTTTCGACGTGACAGCGGTCAGTTTAAGTTGAACGAGAGAGCTGCTTCTGGTGCTGTTGAGGCTGCCCATCGACTTCACACAACGGTAACCCCGGCTAGGTACCATCTCTCTAAGCCCACATGACCCCTCTCCATTTAAAATTGAACGAAAGGTGTTTTCCCATCGGCGGGGGTCTGAATTTGTTGGCCGGCTTTTGAGCGAATCAAGCAAGCATCGCTCGTTATCCGACGATGACAACGAGGAAGGAAATCTTCCCGGCGATGAAAGGACGAAATGGAAAGATGATTAAGTGTTCCGGGTGTCTTTATTTTTTTTTTTTTTTGATAATTTTTTCAATTATCCTCGGATTATCATCAGTCATAATCAGTAGCGAATTTTCTACAGTGTCGGAAGCTGGAGAGAGCGAGGAAATCTCGATCCGCATGACGGCGGAGATTTAAATACGAAATGTAGTTACGATCGAGGAGTTCGAGAAAGGAAAATGAAAATTCAAAGGCTAACGAGCGATTTGCGAAAGGGAAAGTATAGAGTGTCGTCCTCTAATGATATTACAATGATACCGTCGTGCACATCGCCACGTTTGCTCCGATTGCGTTGTTGTATAAGTTCCTGTCAAAAGGAGGGGGAAATTTAACGTACCGTTGAAGCGTTGGAAATACGAGTGAAAGTTCTCCATCACAAGCGTATACAAAGGCTTACACACACTCCTAGATCAAGACACGAGCATATTATGGATGAATGTTCCGGGTGAAGAGTAGAGGCATATACATATATATAACAGAAATGTTAATTTAGAGTCTCAAAGTCGATAGTTTCGATTGTCACGGTGTGTATAAAACGTCAGGCTCACATGACGTCAGGAAATTTGGAAGAATATAAAATTGCAAAACGGGTTAAAAAAACTTGATGTGAAACAGTGATTATCGATTCATTTTTCAATCTTAACGATAATTAATTTCATCCGAGAAACTTCAGGGTCTTTTAATGATAATTTTCGATAGTTCGAATGAATTTTTGAACATTTTTCTTTTATATCCAAAAGAAATAAAAAAGCACTAAAATCTTGTTCGAATATGCATGAAATTCGATGAAGTCTAGTATAAAAAAAGCCTACATCTGCTGGCGTGCACGATTTATAAAAAAGTGTTGAGTGTATTTTTCTCCACGCTGTACAAGCGACAATGACAATAATAGATACAATTATGCAAAGCGCATAATTATATGAATATTTATGTAACTCTGGGTTACAGAATGGCAAATTAACATATCAATCGTACGCATGTCGAATATTTTCTTATTATTTATGATCGTAATTACTGTAACAGATCGATTATGTCTACATATTTACACGCATTATGAGTGCGAAAATAAATTAGGATGAGTCGATTTAATCCGTACATGATACGTTTTCTCAGGAAAAAAATTCATGTATTATAGAACAACGACAACAACAACAACAACAATAATAATAATAATAATAATAAATGATTAAAGTAATAATGAGATTATTATTAGCATAATAATATCGAATAACGTCAATACTGCTAATACATTATGTCTAGACTTATAATGTGTATAATAATGATAATAACTTAGTGTATAATCATTGTGATCGGGGTGCAGCATGTTTGTCATAAAAACAAATTTTTATCATTAATCGTTAAATTATAGAATTACCATATTAGAAGTTATTTTCTTATACAGTTTTGAAGAATTTTAAACTCTCTAAATTAGAAAGAACATTTAATTGATTGATTAAACGTCTCGTTGAAATAATTTCTTTCCGATACCGAATTAGGGTAAGAAATGATTTCTATTCAAATATATCAAAAAGGGGATGTTCCGTGTAAGAGAGTGTGACTTATGTAATTTGTGTGAACAAAGTAAACGAGTTTCCAACGTATTTTCACAATATTAATAACTACTATTATATGTATATAATTACAGAGTGAGATCTTAATATCGTATGAGGCTCCCGATATAACTTATATATTATAAATAATAAAAATGATATTGAAGAAGCACCCAGTATGTTTCACGCATAAATAATCTGATTAACAAAAACTGAAAGATTGTACATTGCGTAATAATAAGAATAATGATAGTAATAATAATAATAATAATAATAATAATGACAACGATAATAATAGTTGTAATTAGTAGTTGACGAAGTTCGATTATTAGGACAATAATGATATAAATAACTAATTACACTACACGAATGATCAATGTTGGTATGGATTATGATTGCAATTACTAATCAAGAAACAGTGCGGAAAAATTAAATGAAAATAATTTTCCTGCCGAAATTAGATAGCAGCTTTTGTGTATTCATTCTTGTTACGAGTAAATTTTTACCTTTAATCGAAGTAGAATTTTTGTTTTTGTTTTATTTTCGTATAAATTCAAACGCGCATATTTGTATATGTGATATTTTCTTTCTGTTTTTTCAAATATAAAAAGAATAAGAGACATGTACACGTGCAAGTATTTACTTTGCACTATTCTATGCCACGATGGTATGAAAGTTTCTTTACGATTAATTGAATTTCTTTTTGTATTAGATTTACTTTCAAGAATGTTGCTAATTCCATGACTACGCGTAATTACACCTAATTTCTCGACTTGTAATGAGTTTTAGATGATCGCACGGGAGAAAGAGTCAACGCTGTCTAGTTTTTACAACAATAGTAATAGTAATAATAATAATAATAATAATAATAATAGTAACAACAACAACAGCAACAAGAATAATTTATTGCTCGTTGAGCGTGAGCAAATCAGAATCATACTTACACATCATAAATATATGTACATAGGAGGTTTAATAAATCATTCGACTCTAAAAACGCTGAAATCTTTGATAATCATCACGCTTGAATGGAAAAAAAAGAACAGAACGGATGACAAATGAAATACTTATTGTAACAATCCATTCGATTAATTCGAGTCAACTTTGTCGTTTATTTTTTGTGTGATCTGCGCGATATGAAATTGGATTCTAGAATGATTTTTCTTAGCTCCGTTTCTTCTGTCTCTCTTTTTCTCCTTAAATATATCTATAGTCTTAAAGTTTGAATCGAATGCTGGTAGTTATTGTTGTGAAATATTATTTGACTATCTATCAAACTACGGTAGATGGCATTATCTAAGGATTCTAATAGCCTGCGGGTATCGAAAAATGTGTTATAACAATCCTGGTATCTTAATAAATTACATAACAGTACTTATAATTGATTTTCTCTGAAAAAAGGTGGAAAGAAGATGAAAAGAAAAAAAAAAAAAACCACACGCACACATGTTCCAAATTGCTTTTCTTTTTTCGTTTATGTTTTGACAAATGCATATATCTATATTTATATGCGAGAAGAAAAGTATTAAAGATGGAAAAATGAATCGATACCCGCAGACACCTAATATTGCGATAATATGTATAGGAATATGTATAGTTAATTACATTACTGTACGGAATAATAACACGGTTTCATATTTCTAAGTAAAGAATAAATGGCAATGTTCCGATCCTTCTTATTCTTATCATTATTATTGTTATTATTATTATCGTCATCATTCTTATCATCATACTATTCATTTTGGAGTGTTCTATAATATTATTGTTATGGGTTATATTAGGTATTCACATATTGAATGCTATCGTATCAGTTTCACCTAGGAATTTATATCATAGCAGAAATGATATGAAGAATTTGCTTAATTCTGCAGTTTGGATATATCGATACATATATCGTTATTACACGTAAGTGTATAAGAAAGTCTTAGACATTGGTGCAGGCATTAAAGACACCGTTAAATAAAATAATTGTTGAACCTTTCAAAGGTTCAAAAAAGAAAAGAAAAAAAAAAGAAAAATGAAAATTTTCATAAAGGGTTAAATTATATACACTACGAAATGATGAAAGATAATTTCTTACAATTGAGAATCTTAATCAACTAGGTATATCAGACTTCGTCATATCTTCTTTCGTTCCTCTTTCCTGTTTTCACTTTTGTATGTTATCTCTTGGAGTTTTTTTTTTTTTTTCTTCTTCGAAATTTAACATGCAATCACATTTTGGAGCATTACTATTTTGAATGAAAATAAATTTCGATACATTGGTTTTTACGGGTTTCCAATTTTCTCTCTAAATCTCTTGTAATTCTCGTCAATCATTTTCGGTTTCTTTGCTTCTTCGTCCGTTTCTTTTTTTTTTTTCAATTTTTTTTCTTATTGTTGTTGTTGCATCTTACACATAGCGTAAATACTATAAGTCTTAAAAATCTCGCGTTTTCGATTAGAACTATCATATTCGTAAAGTTCGTTATATCTACGTGTAGCATATCCATTCCGATATATCGTATGTATTGCTGATTTTAAACGGAATCCGCTTTGCAGAAAGACACAGAGAATATTTCGGTAGGTAATTATATTTCTTTCCGTTTGTTTGTTTGTTTGTTTTTTTTTGCTCTCTTAACATTATTATCATTTGTCTTCTTGACGCTTTTCAAGAAATCTTAAATCCCTGTTCAATTTTCATACAACTGTTTATTGCCTTTTTTTTTTTACTGTTTTCTTCTTTTTGTTCAAATATACGTTCCAGTATTGAAATTTGGCAAAAAATTGTTAATAAAAACTTGCATCTATTCTTCATCAACTGATGTGAAACCTGAAAAATGATCAGGATTTGAAGATATCAGGTTATTTGTTATCAGCAATCTGTTTGTGCAGATTAAAAACGAACGCAACGTGAAAAAATCGTCAATGATATGATCAATAATCGAGTTTCACATCACTGGCAAAAGTGATGTTATCAAGGAAAGATGTCATCAGAGATCTCTGCTAATATTTTTACATAATTAAAACGTGAACGTATATTGGTATTACATTCGACATGCGTAAAAATTTGCAAATATAGCCGTTCTACTAGAGTGAAATATACGAAAACAAAAGCGGATTATTATTAGTGAAGTAATAACGATCTCTAATTTTCTAATTTATTTAGCTTGATCTTAAAAATAAACTTTATAATATAATGTATAATATTATGTACACACACACTCGCACGCAAGCATACGTAAGACAGACCGCTTCTTACCTGGCGTTCCACTTATCTCCAAACATCTTAAACTTGTCTTTCTTCTAATCAGGCTATCACGAGTTAACAGTATTGCTGTTTTCAGTCGTCGTATCTTTGCAGTCTTGAATTGATATCCGAGCCATTTCTCTCACCACGTCCTCATCATTATCCTGGCTAGTTTCACCTTTTCTCAGTATCACGTAGCCGTGATAGACGTCGTCGGTATCCTTGTTGTTAGACTTACCGTTTATAACTTTCGTATGATTATTCACCTTGTCTTTATGATTATCGTCATTTGATGACGTGCTTGGATTTATTTTGAATACATTTTTTATTATGTTATTAACCGTTTGCGACCGCTTTGGTCGTTGTTGTTGTTGTTCCTTATGCTGTTTGTGCTGCGAAAATCCATTTCTGCTACTTCCATTGTCGACAGGTTTCTTTTGCGCAGCTTCGGACGGAGGTTGATTCACCAGCTCGTCTCCTTTCTCTTTATTGCCATCGTCTATCCTCTCGGTTTCCAAATCGTATATCTGTTGCCCCTCGAGTTTAGTCAATCTTATGGCATTCTTAACTACTTTCTGGTCTTTTGAGCTACTCTTACCAGAATCACTATTGTTAACCTTGGATGAATTTCTTTTCAAGACTAATATCTGAGTCTTGACTGGCTTGGTGTTCAAATTCTGGTTCAGGGCACTGTCCTCGGTACCCTCGAGCGGCAAGTCTGTCTCAAGGACAGTTATATCGTCAGAAGAATTGAGAATCCACTGTCTCAAGTCTTTCTTACTAGCGATTGCCTGCCGTTTTGCTGTTTTCTGCGCACTCGGAGTTTCCTCCGCGGCCGACGCTTTCAAGTCCTTAGCCTTGTTCTTCTTGGCGTCGAGTTCTTCATCCAGATCAGTAACTTGAACATTCTGTGCCTCACAATCTTTGCTGTTGTTCTTCTCCGTCGTCGCCATCGCCTTTGTCTTTTCAGGAGAGACTTGACCAGCATTTTGTTCCTCTGTTCCCGCCTGATCGCCACGCTGACCCCTGACCCTGAACGCTTTACCAGGACTTTTTTCTACGCTGTTTTTAGCCTGACGAACAATAGTCGAGTTCGGAGTTTGTTTTGAGTGGGTGGGCGAGCTCGATTGTCTCTTATTTACGTTGCTCTTCTGTGTTACGCCCATGTGCGGCCTACCCAGCCTCAAAACGTTCATCGGCGAAGTCGTCTGCAAGTTGAAAGGCGGAGGCTGATCGTACTGCATATGAGGAACGTGCATCGCCTGCGGCTGTTGCATATCACTGTGAGTTTCTCTAACTGCATGCATAACGTTGTCAATCTGCCTTTGGCCAACCATTTGCTGTTGGAGAGCAATGTACTGCTGATAATAACCAGGGATGTTCGGATTCACGTTCGAACCAACAACGCTTGGCCCGGGATAGCTCGGGCTGACATTGGGATGCATGTTCGAGTTTATGTACTGAGGAACTAGCTGCCTTGGCAGCTGTTGAAACTGATACTGAGGCATCGGATACGCTGGGCAATTTTGCTGCCCCTGATTTTGCTGTCTCACCCCGCTGCGATCCCCGTAGTTGTACTGATCCTGCGGTGATATCTGCGCCCCAACGTTTCCGTGATACTGTTGCGGCACCACGTGGCCCGGCTGATAAACCTGTTGGTCATTTACTGATTGGTATGAATAATCCTGAGTCATTTCAAATTGCGGGTACTGCGGCACTGGCGGCTGTACGTCTATCCATGTCTCCTGCTGTGTCTCCTGCTCCTTGTCTCGTTTCACTTGCACCGCCATCCACACCTCCTTCAGCTCGCCTGTTATGTCACGGTCTTTTAGGACCGTATAGCATCGCGTGAACACCACTCCTTCGTTCATAGCCTCTACAAAATCTAGCAAGAGATCAATCAGTGCCGAACGCTCCTGAAAGTGAACAAATTGACAAGTTATGATAGTTGAGTCGTGAAGAATGGGGTTTTCGTTTCATTGGTTCATATTATCTTCGTCTTCTCCGTTACATCACACTTTGAGAAATCAGTAAACTACGGCATTGATTTTCAGGCGTAAAGCACCATTCCCTTGTATTTTTTTACCTGTGGATCTTGAGCATTTTTTCCATTGAGTCGAAGTATCTCTGGATTGGCCATGACAGCGAAAACAGAACATTGTGGCTTTTCAGTTCTCGGTGGCAAGACCCTCATACCTCCCCAAAGAGGTACAGGCTCTGACGGACGTTGCGGCATGGCAATTTTACCCCATGAAAGTACGTTTACGTAACACGGATCCCACGATCCCTACAAAAGTTTGAAGGTGAATAAAAAATCATGGCATATTAAAGACGAAGGACGATGGAATGAAACTGGCAGCTGGACGAAAGGGACTCATCATTCTACCTGTATATAGTCCTGTATGCACATGTGAGGTTGCGGCGGATTCTTAAAAAGCCTGGCTCCATTGCGACGTGATTTTACCGCCGAACCACCCTCTCCTTGCTGCACCATCATTTCTGCAGCTGAAGTATTCGATTTTGGAAAAACAGGTCGTAAGTAAATTTTGTTCGCCAAATGCGATATTGTGACATTGAAATAATTTCTTGTGGAAATTTACACAGTGATTAAAATTAGTACATATTTAAAGAAAAATGACAAGCAAAAATGTGGAAACCTGTTTCCTATCGAAAGCTAAAATATTTTACAAGTGAAAAGAATCTGTGAAACGAAAAAAGCAAATAGGGGGTACAAAAACTGAATAATTATAATAGAAAAACGGTACCTGCCTTACGCATTAAACGTTCATGAGATAAGAATTGCTTCGTGTTAACGCGACGTCGTCGTCGTCGTCGTCGTCGTCTTCGTTGTCGTCGTCGTCTTCGTTGTTAGAGGGGTTACAGAAATAGGAATATTTTTACAACCTCCTCCTTCCCAACGGATCAAAGCAACTCGATCTTTCAGTCTGATCTGCTCCTAGCGATTTTGTCCGTAGTGTGAACATAACCTCGAATTAATCGGGGGGTTGGACGCTCCCCAACGTCTCGACGATTCCGTGAATTGTATATTCGGGGTGCGAACAGGCCGATTTACGGATACTGAAATAGATTGGACGGTATCGTAGATGAGAGGAGAGGATCGGGACAAGCCTCCGCCAGCTCTGCTTCGAGCGGGGACAACGGAAGGAATAGGGAGGGAAGGAGGGGGAATTAAACTGTCAAACTTTCATCCTGTCCGCGAGTCTATATCGAGGACAGACAAAAACTCACCCCGGTTATAGCATGCAGGATACATGTAACATATAACGCAGGTGAATTAAAAGTCTGGCTGCGCTCGATCGGGACAATCGACCCGCATTAGAATTCACCCGTTTTATCCCTCCCTCGCGTACTTGGACGGAGAAGTTTTTTTTACAAATTCTTTTGTTTATATAGTCTTTCACGAGGATGCGCAGCGCAGCTCCTCGGCGGCGTTATTCACAATCTATCTGATCTTCACCTAGATACGTTCCACTTCGTGACAGAGAAAACTCTCGACTGATCTCGGCTGCAGGCTGCAGGGAAGACGCATCCTTTGGGAAGACGCTGCGTCTCCAATATGGCCGAATACTCGCCGACTTTCCGATTTCAGCGCCTTCTACCTTTCTTCTTATTTCAACAAATTTCATCCTCGACCGGGAAAGTTTACGGTAACGATTCGGTCGGTAGGTTATTCGTTTTATCGACACTGTTGGTAACGTAGATCGCGCGCGGGGGACGAACCGACAGCAGTTTTACTCGACCAGTAAGACTAAATCGGTTTCCAAATGGTCGTGAAATCAGCGATCGGACACGTTGATATTAAATATGTCAAGAAGTGTGATTTCTTGTACCGGTTCCGGCCGTAAGGAGAAATCAAATAATTTAAAAATAACTTTTTTGATGTAGGTATTCGACATTGACAAAATTATTGTCGGGATGGAAAATGAGAAGCTAAAGTTGCCTACAATCAGGCAGTCTTAGCACAATCCAGAGAATGAAAATGAATTGGTTTATTTGATTTGTAATGAATTTACTTTTAAGATTTCAGATTAAATCGAACTAGAAATAGTTCATTTTACGCATAATCATAACTCTCTTCAATCTTAGTAAACCCAAAATCTTTCACCCAAAAACCGAACTGCCAAATTCGTTTTCGTTTACTTACTGCGAATTGATTTCCAGGCATGTCTTAATGCCTGTTCGATTATTTCCATCTACAGAAGTTAATACGTTTATCCCTTACCTAGAATTCAAGTATTGAGACGCTGTTTCAAGTCATACCGTATCATTTTGGGTAAAGGCAAGAATATGCATTCGCTTTTGAAACTCGGCGCTGCAGTTGGCAGAGATCAAAAGCATTCTGGGTCTACGGTAGGATCGCACACAGACCTTCCATAAATTTCAATGAATCGGCGTTAACCGTATGATTGAATAATCAGTAGGTACGCCTACAAGGATAGTGTGATAACTCAAATTCGATCTAAGTGCATTCGATATTAATGAATACAAATGTGCGCCTTTCGTGCAGCCAACTTGAAACCACCTGGCCCATTATTCGGTCCGGGCCGCATTTCGGTGGCAGAAACATTCACACCCCGAAACCATTGTTACCGAACAATGACCAGGCCGTAGTTCATTTTAGTGACTCCGCTTCGACCCGTCGAGAGATCTTGATATGATAATCCCGCTCCACATGCAGCTAGGGCCATTGTGGGCGTCTATAACCGTTTCGCTTATAGTTCGTAATCTGTTTTATTTATGGCTCACTTATATTCCATCATCTCTAATTCTTATATTAGGCTTACAGGATATTTTTAATAAAGTTTTTGTCCTCAAAACACTTTAAAGTAAAACTGTATCCGCGTTTTGTATCGAAAAGGAATAGAAGGACAAAAATAAATAAACAAGTCCTTGATTAAACTTCGAAGAGCAACCTTGAAATGTTAGGACCGACATCGAGGTTCGCACGTTGCGTATCGCACCTTCCGACATAAATTAATACCATATTATTTATTCGTACGTGCCGTTTCGTCTCCTCTTTCCTTCTCTCGCACGAAAAATATCGGCGAGTTAGAGAGAGAGAGAGAGAGAGAGAAAGAACGCAGCTGAGTGCAGGGTCGGGTAGGGATTATTGAGTGGGTGATGGGGAGGCCGGGTTGGATGTCGAGGAGGCGGTCGTGGTTACGACCGACTATATTATTATAACGCCTTGCCGGCGCGAGAACTATCGATACCGATCGATGATATTAATAGTCGTTAACTACAGTCTCCTCCACACCCTGCAACCCGGCATTTAGACCTCCTTTCAAACTCGGCCACGTGGGGCCAGGCAATCAGCCAACCTAGGAGAGGGGTAAGAAACCAAGGAAAAGATGTTTCCAACAAGTATGATTCGGAGGGGAGGACGAGAACCGTCGAGAAAAGACAATTCGAAGGAGATCGTATTCCGTAGATAAGGAAACCTAAGGTAAGGCGAGGAGAGTTGAGGTAAGGACGGCTGGCTCGGTGTAGAAGTGACTGCATAGATGGAAAAAGGGGGTGCAAGACGGGGGGCGAAGATCGGGCAGACAGAAGTGGCCAGAAGAAACGAGAGAAAAGAGAAGAGGATCGCACGCAGAGTCCCACACACACCCCACACGCAGCTCTTCGTTCCTCGGGCACCGGCTCCGGGAAGTATTTATAGTAATGAAGCTTGTCGTTATTTGTCCGCGGAGGGATTTATCGAGATATCTGGTGAGATCTCGCTGCTCGATCTCTTCTCGACTCTCCCCGTCTCGAGATCGTCGGAACTCTTCGTTCCCTCCTTGGTACCCCCGTACATTTCCCTCGTTGTTTGTTTATTCTCTTATTATTTGTGAGCCTTCGCACCTAACTTCAAATCCTAACTCGCTTATTGTCAGTCAGTCCAAAGAAAACAAAAATCGACGATCGCTGATTCCCTTCGATCTCTTCAGTCGCTCGATGTGTAACGCATTTCCAGTGATTTTTTATTCCAGTTATATTCGAATCTCGAGAATATTCGCCAGCATTCTTTTACGGAATTAATGAGATGAAACCCAGAATTCAAGTTCACCGGACGGTTGTCTTAATATTTACTTTCAGTTACTGGGAACACGTCAGATCTGCGTCGTGGTTTTTGTCATCAGGTGAAAATCTGCAAAAGAAGCAAAATGGAAGAAGATATTGAGAATGTCAATTTTTTCAAAGTAAAATTCAAACCAAACAAGACAGAGTTTGTCTTACCGACAGAGCCTTGAGGGGTGGGCGATGTAGCCACGGGTATAAGGAACATTATGGTTAGTTCAGAATGATTTACAGAGATTCCCGCACTCTTCGGAACTCCGCATGGTTCTTCGTGTTAATCCATCTTCGACCTCTCTACCCTACATACATACAACTATGTAGATAGATATACAAGACGCGGCACGTGAAACATCCTCCTTCGGTGTATAATACACATACAATTACGGTCCTCGACAAGGTGTACACTCGCATTTAAAATCAATTCCTGCTGCACGTCTCTTATAATGCATGCACGCACGCGTTCTACAATAATCTATTACGTTACAACGCGGACGAAGCAAGTATATATATGTATACGCGCGTGTAGAAACATCCACGTGGGCAGTTTCTTTGTCGTTGGTAAAAAGTCATTTTTCAACAAGAAGAATCCCGAGTGGTATAATATTCTAAACGTCGAGTCAAGGTATAAGGTATAAGGACAAGCGTTTTATAAATTCATGGTATTCACTGGTTCTGCAAACATCCTTGAATTTTCCTCGTCCTCCAAAACTTCCAGAAACTATATACAATCCTTGAATTTTTCTTGTGTCCTGAATATATTCTGTGTATTTTAAAAATTTAAAAATCCTTGAATTAATTGTTCCTCTATTTTTGTTTGAATTGTGTAAAGGATCGCGAGGTGTGAGATTTTCATGCCTCTGAAAAACGTGTCGCAAATAAGAATATAATACTTACACCGCGATGATCGGCAGTAATCAGATAATTATTCAAAACCAGGATAGAAGGTGCGGGCAATGTAAACCTAATGTAATACCGGTTCCACGCCTGGAGCCATGTGCAGGCTTTCGATGTGCCCGTTGAGATAGCACGCAGGGTTTCAATGAAGCCCGGAGTAACATTGCAGAAGATGTTAAAAGCGTAAACATCGATGATCGGTAAGAAACTTCGGTGATGCTTTAGGAGGATGCTGGATGCAGGGTACGAAGATCTCGCCACGCATGCATCGATTATACGAGGAGCGTTGCTGCGAGGGGCGGAATAAACTGAAAAAAGGAAACTATAAGTGTCTGGATGGTAAAAGGTGAAAAAAGGGGTTGGAAGACTGGAGGGACGGGGGACTACGTGCGGTGCTAAAGAGGTCTCGTTACCATAATCGTCTGGGGCGTATGTATAAGTACCTACGTAGTACCTACCAGCCAACCTACCGACGAGTCCTAGTATTCTTAAATTTGCCAGACGAGAGCGGTGAAGCCGAAGAAGACCTAAACATGGTAATCACCATTTTAACCGTGAAGATCTCCGAAGCTTTCTCGTCTCTGCGCTGCACCAGAGTCTCCCTGCACGCAGACCTTGGAAGGTCCCTCACACTCGCCTCGTCATTTTTTCATCATGCATGATGCAGCAGCGCGGCAGCAGCGCGAGCAGCGAATCAACGGGCAATAATTTTGCTAGCCGTTAGACGATGCGAGATATATAAGAAACGGGACGAGCGTGTATCCGTGATACTCGACGCCTCCGAGTATGTATGTAGACGAAGTGTGTACGAATACACATCCGAAGATTGAGATTACCGCTAGGTGTGAAGGTGTGTAAGAACAAGTTGGTTATACGGGCTGTTCAATACGGTTTTTATCTCCTCGCAAACTTCGATTCAAATTCCTTCCAAGTTATCATATTGAATATTATTTACCTTTTAACGCGTTGAACATTTTATTGTACACAAATTTAGACATATTATTATATCGCACTCGAAACGACTTCGCACGGTTATTATATTCGATTCTGTATACCCTATCGAGTGTGACTTTACGCCGTTTTACAATGGGCTCGACAACTTCTTCGTGTTTATTCACACCGCAGTTAAGAAGTCTTGTCGTACACATTTCGAGACGATTATTGTCGTGCTGCTCAATTTCAACCGATCATTCCGATAAGTAGTTGTTCGAAGTTACCCGGCCATGGAAGATTTTTCACTACATAAACTACTGATATTGCGTCAAGTGGTTCAAGTCGATAATTTTTCCTCTTTCGTTCCGGCCTCAATTCACTATCAACTCCTATCGGTATAATTACAAAAATATAAATTCCTATCAATTTCACCATCTCAATGCATGGCTATGAAGAAGACAGAACCCCATCGTAATGTAGGAAGGTACATTGAAGGAAAGGAGAAAAAAAGGGGAGGAGATGTTACGTGCGCGCAGACGCGTTAATGGCGGCAAAGGTTGGAGCTCGAGTGTCATTTGTTTGCTATGTGGGGGTTCCCCGAGAAATATCGATCCTAATGACAGGCCGCTTTGAAGCGGTAGCGAGGCGATCGCAGTCCTTCGGCGTCGAGTCCTTATTTTCCATTCCTTTTTTTCACCTTCGTTTCAAACTTTGTCCTTCATTATTTACATTACTTTTTCTTTTTACCCCCATTACGCGTACCTGTACCTACTCTCGTTACTCCGGCAAAGAATCAGCGTCTCTTTTTACTCTTATTTTCCTTACAACGTGGGTGTATGCTGCCGATACTTCTTCTTGTTATTCATCATCCTCAGACCTTGATTATCGTATCGTTATATATTCCAAGAGTATAATTGTCTGTTTGTTAAACGCATGTGTGTATAGGTTAGTATATGTATAATAATAGCGCACACCTTACAATATTTTGCCCAGAATTATATTATCCTGCCTGCAGATCAGAGACAAAGAGAATATACCAGAACGTCGAACCATTCAGTACGCACTTCAAACATCAATCAATCTCTTAGTGACTTGTTGAAAAGTAGGTGATTATTTAAAGTGACAAAGATGTTTCAAAGTGCACTTGCATAATTTGAAATCAGTAGGTATGTACAGAAATATGAATCCACGGAGTTACATCAAGTCCAAGAGTTGCAGTCTTGAAACAAGTTGCGCACTTCATTATCATCGAGATCCAACAATGGTTAACTACACATGCAAGACCATATCTTGGTGACTAAATTTGATTAACGAATCACTGTACGATTGGTTCAGAGATACGATTTTCGATTTGGCTTTTTTTGTCATCCTTCCATACCTCAGTATCAAAATTCTCTTTACTCACGAACCTTTGTACATGTCACATGCTCACTGGTACACGTAGGTATAGCATGTCTATCTATCTACATGCATTACACATTTATTATACTCTATAGCGATATCGGTGAACGTGCGTTATGCGTGTGTATACCTATACACACGCATAACGCACACACGCATTCATTACGAGGTGTATACATAAACGTTTCGTGAACGCGCATCACGGCCATACATTACGTCTACCCAAAGCTGTTATAGAGGAGAGGTCGTGCAGGCGTTAAGTTATTAGAGAATCAATTACTCCTCGCTATTGTTTATGACGTCCCGGGGGCTTTCCCCCTCCCCCCCCCCCCTTCTCCCCTATCACTTGGCCACTTCTTCCATACTCTTATTGCTCGTTTTTCTCTGGAATCTCGTACATGGTACCCTCCTTTATCCACGTTACTCTCTCTCTCTCTCTCTCTCTCTCTCCCCACTGTCTCTGTTTCCTTCCTCGATGATGCTCTATCCATGGATTTCACCTGTGGTGTAGAAGAGGTGACATTACTGCTTTGTCATTCAATGTCCATTTATTATCACGGTGATACTTAACGTTGCCGATTTTTGCAGAATGATCTTACGACAGATCTGCTCAATGCACTTGTGTATATTACCTGACCACAAGTCCGATACGAATTGCGTAATCCTGTGTATATAGTGTAGGATTGGTATTATATACCCAATGAAATTGCGGGTTGGTCGATATATAGGTACGAGTACCTGTTTTCAATTTTTATTAAATACTTTTTTTTCATCTTCTTTACCTCTCTCTTAGCAATAATACCAACCGCACGATTGTCCCCACTGACTGCTTACGAAGTCGGATGAAATTATAATAAGTCCGACTGTATAATGCTGTACTAACATGCTTGGAGAAGTTACCTATCAATGGTCTGCACGCTTTTGATATAATTCTTCGTTAATGATGTGAAACTGTTTTTACCAACGGCATATTATCAGAGTAGCAGAAAATACCGATTACGGTATTCAATATCGTTAAGGACGATAAGGATAGTCCACATACTCCAACTCTTTCCTACACCTAAACGTGTCACTTCCTACACCATCGAATAAAAAGCGTAAATTAACGAAGGGAAACTACTGAGTGAAATACAAAACAAAACAAAAAAAAAAAAAAGTATGAAAGAAAGTAAGGATACAGGGAGGCAAGGCCCTGAGCCTGACTTCACGGCGTCGTCGTCGCGAGCGTCGGGCCCACGAAGGGGCCCCCGGAGCCGCGACGGTCTGCGGTGGTCGATCAACCAGGAATGTGTTTCGTGGCTTCTAACTATCCACGAAACATGATCAATGGTGGGTTCGCACTGGCTGGCGTGCGGTGCATCGCGTCGCATGGTATCCCATCCCACCCCATCGCGTCGCGACGAAGACGACGAAGACGACGAAGACGACGAAGACGACGACGACGCGAGTCGAGACTCGAGGTAGTTCATAAATACGCGGAGGTACGGTAGTAAATCTCACCGGCCACTGGGCAGCTGTGAAGGTGGTGGTGTTTCCAGGTCTCGCTTGCCGCAGGAAGGAGCAATCGAAGTGGGCCCCGTGGAAGGCAAGCAGGCAGGTAGGTTGGTTGGTTGGTTGGTTGGTTTCGATCATTCCCGGCGCACCAAATTCACCTCCTGGAGACGCGTGAGCACGCATTTTTCATGCGTAAGTATGCCAAATCCTTGGACCTCGAGTCCTCGCTGCCTCTTTCCCGGTGTTAATTACATCGTTTTAACACCTCCCGATGGGACTCCAGAGTCGCGTTGAGCTCCTGTAATCACCATTTTCGCAAGCTATGAAGTAAGGAAAGAAAGTAAGTCAGCCAACAGGATAACGTAAAAGAAAATGTGAATAAAAATAACGAGGACAGATCGCTTTCGAGCGACAAGCTGAGCCTTTGAGGTGCAGCGCATCGATATAACTTCTGCCTTTGATATTGTTGGCGATGGGACAAGTTGTCAGGCGAAAAGAGAGAGAGAGAGAGAGAGAGAGAGAGAGAGAGAGAGAGAGAGAGAGAGAGAGAGAGAGAGAGAGAGAGAGAGAGAGAGAGAGAGAGAGTGAGAGGCATCGTTAAAATGAGAAACAACCCTGTGGGATATCGAACAGTTCCGCGGGGGATGTGATTGTTAGACTTTAGTCGTGTCGTGAGCGGTAGGAGAAATAAGCAATCTATATATAATGAAACAAGATTTCGAGGAAGAAGAAAATGATCCAAAATGCAGAGTTTTCATACTTCCGTTAGAAAAAATAGTGGCACAAATTTAATCTAACGAAATGTCACAGTTTCGTAGAATCCTGTTGAATAGACGAAATACAATTAAGAAAAAGAAGAATAAGAATAAGAAGAAGAAGATGAAGAAGAATAATAAAAGAAGGAAGAATAAAAAAGACAAGGATCGGTGGGGCGCGCGCAGCTTGATAATTCGTAATTACCCGATCGTAATCTGGGAGCCGAAGGCGACGGCGGGCGATGAGGCCGTCGCACTTGTGCACCTCTCGGAATGTATATACATGATAATAAAGATAAAAAGAAAGGGAGAACCAAGTGAAAATAAAAGGTAAAAAGATGTGTACATACTAAATCGGTGGCACGATCCTTGTTATCAGTTGGGACCGATCGTGTATGCAGGCTCTCGAGGTTGGAGTCACCCGCGTCTCACCCTCGACTCCCTCCACCACCACCACCTCTTTTATCCTCGAGACAATATTGTTTAGGATCGTTTCTCCCTCCTTCTCTCTGTCTCTGTCTCTTCTTTAGTTTTGTTTCAACTTGTGTTGGATTTACAGTTGTCGAGATAAGAGAGTCGACGCGCCCCTTTCTCCGGTTCCTCCGCACCTTCAGATTTCTATCGGAAGGATCTCGTGAAAAGCTCGACATCTCTCTCCCTCCACCTAGGAAAGTTAAGCAGAGAATTTTAGAGACGAGAAAGTAGAGTGTGTGTATTTCGGAAGAAAGGAAGGGATAGATTGATAGATAAATAGATAGATATCGAGTTTATTATACCGTGGCTTTATCGGGTCTTGAGGCAAGCACATGGTGCTCCATATAAACATTTCAAGGTACCCAAATGAGCATGATATAGAAATAGAGATACAAGGTACAAGAACCAATATTCGTTGAATAGAATTCATGAGAAAAAGTATGGAATAATAATTAGAGAATATAGCAAAAAAGAAAAGGTTACTGACAACTGGTTACCACTTGGGACCACCACCTACAGGTATATACCTATAAGTAAGGTGCTATTAAATCCTTTTTCGGTCTTGAATCCTATTTAGAACCTTGACGGTCTTACCTGTTCGATATTCGTCCATATCTTGAACTTCGACTTCCCACTATAATCTATTTTTCTTCAGACCTTCAGGCTTGAATAAGACTGAAAACATCGACTCGTGGGAGTCTTAAAACGCGTTATCACTATCCGCGAGTGTACGTATAACGCATTCATCTCTACGTAGGATTTAAACGGGACGGAATGGATTGGAGGACGGTGGCGAAGGAGAAGGCTGAAGGAGTTGAGTTAGTTATTACATCCAATCAATTGTTCCCACTTCGACCGCATACATATTTATGGTGCGTAACGGAATTGTCTTTAGCTGTCGGAGCAGGAACGATCCTGCACAGTAACTCACGTCGAGCTCGTTGACGCCGATGATGAATGAGACCGGAATTGGATTTGGAACGAAGCATCGAAGAGAGCGTCGAACCGTTGGGTTCTGAAATGCGTCGAATCTGTGGATCCCAAGACGGAGAAGAGAAGTTTTCGAACCCGGATAGAGAGAATTTCCTTCGTCTTTCTGGGTTACACCATGGCACGCAGGTTTATAGCCTCTTTGAGGCACGATAATTCTCTGAAACACGATTACGGCCTGGAGCCGAAGATATATATGTTAATGTACATTCCGAAATCCATCGGTATAGAATCTGGGATGATGATATTTTTCCTCGCGTGCAATTGGAAACACAAAAATCCATAAGAGAGGATATACACAAGACGCGTGATTGCGGTAAGATGGATCAAGGAGGCTGGATCGTTTATAATGTTATTTACACGAGGAATTATTACCATCCCGCCGCCGTTGCACGTCGAGGTAATTTATAATTTTCCATTTCTCAATTTAGGAGGTGCCTGTCCGTTGCCCGAGTGCCACGGCAGTCTGCCTTTTGCTCCTCGATCTCAGCCAACCTCGTGTAACCAATGCATTTGTAATGTTATTGGCCGAGCAAAAAGCAATAGTCGTAAATATCTAGCTACTTATACTCACCCTCGAACCGAGTATAAGGCGTCCGCGTCGTAATTGTTTTAACCAACTGGCTCGAGGCACTTAAGACTTCCGTGATATGATTCACTTCTTTTTTCTTCTCTCTCCTTTCCTCTCTTTCTCTCCCTCTTCAATTCTCCATCTCCTCTTTGCTTGAAAATTCTAAACTCCATGCAGGGAAAAATATTCCGTCGCTCCTTTTTCCGTGATGTCGGTCACTCGTTTCCTGAAACTAAAAACGGACTCGAATAAGAAATTCGGAAAAGCATAGAGCTTGGAAGCCGCGCGCGTTTCGCGTCACGGTATAACGAGGCTAATTCGAAAAGACAAGATAATGAGGGTATCATTATTGTGTGAAACCCCCCGCGTAGCGGCGTGGAAATGAGGGGGGGAGGAGGCACGTTTTGGCGTCATGCTGAAACGCACCGCGAAGAGAACAACATCGTCATTCCCCGACTGAAATTCTCAGGGCGGATGCATACGTGCAGCGGTATAGTAATGAATACGGACCAGGCTAATAATATGGAATCAGAGCAACAATGTCAGCCACGTGCCCCACGCCGAATGGATGGGGAATAGGTTACGGGGATGGTGCGGAGGTCGGAACCTGGCTGTAATTACATCTCTTACCCAGTGACCAGGCCGCGAATCGTCCACAGCGCATGTGTGGCCAAGTTTGCCAATTCTCGTTTCATCCTCTTTTCATTCCGTCGCTGATCTTTTCACGGATTCGTTTATTCATTTTCATTTCACGCAGCTCGTCGAAAAACGTTCTCATGACGTGAGAGCCTGGTTGCCGGCGCCATTTTATCACCACATAACCTAAGTTTTTCATTTTAATCGAGGCAAATCGTCATTTTTTGCCTTACAAATCACTCATGTCACATTGTCAGATAGATTATTAATGAAACGTTAATGAATAATAAACCTGTTCCGCTATTTACACGTGAAAAATAAACACTGCCAAGTTGCATTTTAGTTTGATTTTTTTCCACCAGACGACGCATCGCCGAGTGATAATTCTAACACTTGAGCGAAAATATACTTTTTTATGGTGTAGAAATTAGCAGACAGAATAGTAGATCGTTCTAATTAATTATCACGCTTATCAAACGGTTCATCTTCTTCTGTTTATCTTCCACATTTAATCTTCTCATCCTTTACTCTCAAATTATACGGTCACGTCGGTCCAAGAGACACGTGTGATCCCATAATCAGCGAACGGAGTTCCGTATTACACTGAAGTTTGGACACCTTTGACACGTGTATGCGGATGCGGAAGACACGTGGCGCCGACGGGTTTGTATCAAACCAGAAACTGAACAATAGGAGGTTATTCTTGTACGTACGTAAATCGCTGGAGGAGTTGTAACGATTCAATTATTCGAAAGAATGAAAAGTTTCTGCCTGGTTAATGTAACCTTCGAGCTTCAAGTTTTCGTGAAAGCTTTTTTTCCTTACCCTCGTCTTTTTTTTAACGTTCTTAGTGATGAAGAATCACGAAAAAAGCTGCACATAGTCAAAAAGGATAGCTTGACTCGGGAAAATATATGAAAGAGAGGAGCTGTGATGAGAGAATCAAAAAATAACGAGGAAGTATAATATTGTTTTTACGGCATGGGCATTGAAAAGTCAACTTTTTGTGGCAGTTTTCGTTCCGAAAAGTGACGCTTTATACGGCAGCGAACAAAGTTGCGGAATAAAGTCTTTATACCGCAGTTTTGACGCGCAGTTCGAAGTGCGCATCCCAAACTGGCGAATAAAGTAGCTTCGTCGAAGAGATAGCGACATAACCTCACTCTTCGTTTTGCTTTTCAATGCCCATACCGTAAAAAATATTGTACGTGGCATGCCCGTAAACCGTTTTTTGGCTCGGATAATTTCTTCCAGCTCGTCTTCAGCTCGTCCTGAAATCTTTATCCTTGCCAAAAAACAGCCGGTTTACGGGCATGCCACATAAATAGCTATTACGATGAAAAATTCGCCGTGAAAACAACGCAGCTTTATCGGGGGAGCCAAGCAGCCCCAGACAACAATTCCGCGCGTTGGAGTTCACTTCACTCCAGTTTGAGTTTCGGTTCGATTCGTTTATAGAGTCTCGGGGTTCTCGACGCGACGGGGTCCCAACCCTCGTTCGTTCGTCGCTTCAGAGACGCCCTTCGATGATGATATCGATTATACACCATATCCTGATATTTAAAGGGAGGGGTAGAATATTGTAGGGTGTGTCGAGGGTCGTTTTAATTATCTACTACGGTAATTATAAAAGGTACAACAGTTTGCGCCTGTATTGACTTCATACATCCTGATCGTGTATAGATATACATACATCATGTATTAGATATGTACATTTAGCGCATCCCAATTGGACGGTAACTCTTGGTTTGAGTTTGAAAACTTGTGATAAAGTAGATATTTCGCAATTCTGATAAAAAAAAATAATCCCTATGATCATTACACTGAAACATATAAGTTATACTCAACGAATGATCCTTATTTTGATAAAGTATTATGTCTGCGATATCATATATTAATCATTACATAATAACGGATTCAGTGGTAATAACGAAAACGGACACAGTGTTACAAAAAAGAAGAAAATAAAAGGAAAAAAAAAATAGACAAAAATTGCGCAACGATTGCATAATAAGTATAATTATCTTTCGTTACAACAAGGTGTACAAGAATCGAGTAGAGCGGCTTAAGGTGCAATCCGGATAGCTGATAGAGGATATACGAGTACAAGAATAATAGTACCGTTCTCTTGAATTGGCTGATTTCCATAAGATTGAACAGCGGATTGAATACCGCAAAGACAAAAGGATTGTAAAGAAACGTATGCGGTGTAAAAAAAGGGACACATGCACAGCTAGTTGTCGCTTGTTTCAACTCTTTTTTTTTTCCAAATTTCTTACTTTTGACAAACCGGACAAAACCAAGTCGAAGAAGAAAAAAGAAGAAGAATAACGCGATGTAAAAGAAAAAAAAAAAAAAAAAAAACAGAAAAAATAGAAAAATAAATAAAAATGGACACGATAGAGAGAAAGAGAGAGGGAGCGAAAAAAAACCACACAGGGGTAATCCAACACCGGAAGCGTCTTGAGCGTGACGCCACCCTGAAGGTGCAGGATACGGTGGAGGTGCGGGAAGACGGTGGGCTGAAAGGGGGGCCGGAGACCCAGAGAAGGTGGAAGAGGTGGGTACTAGTGGTGGGTATATAGAGGTGGATGGAGGCCGCCATGCGAAGCGATCGTAGGTACCTACGGCTTGGTGAGGATTAAATTACCTCCGTACCTCTGCCTCTGCCTCTGCCTCTACCTCTGGGACCTCCACATGCAGTCCTGATCTCTGGGCGTCGCATGTGTGGCAACTCTTACTTAATCTGCCGTCAGAAACTGTATCAAACGGGTCCTTCGCTCTACCACCACTACTTCAACGACTATCTCTCAATTCATGAGTATAGACCATTTTATATTCCAGTCCTCTCTTTCATTTCTACACCTGACGAGCTTCGGTCATCAGGTTCATTGATGCGGAGCGGGTCCAAGTCTGGCTCACATCTCGAGCCATGTTGGTACTTGGGATTCGAATGTGGAGGAAAACTTCAAAGTATCGTTTCGATCATGTAACTAGACGAACCATCAACGGTGATCGAGAACCAAACGTTTGGATTCTTGGGAATTCCATATTTTTGGTTCACGTTAGTGACAGTGGAGAACGGCACGTAGGTACCGGTTTTTATTTGTGGGTTGTTGACGGCACGGTCGCACGTAAATATAGCTATAGATAGATTGAGAACAACCAAAGAAGAAGCCCCGCACGGTTCAACTGTCTTCTTGTGGTTTTTTAATCCCAGCATGTCCCACTCGTCCGTTTCTCATAACGTTCCCATGCATGCACGCATGCGGCATGACGCAGACTTGTAAAAGTGTAGAGTGTAGAGTGTGGAGTCGTAATTTCTATCCCATATGAGAGAATGAGCTTCCTCTGGTGCGAACCAGGTGCCATGAGATCAAGGCTGGCTCGATCTTTCCGGCACTTTGGGGTCCCACCAGAGGAGGAAGTGCCTTTCCCTCTTTTTGAACTGTTTTAAAACACGTTACCGACCCTCAGCATTCTCTCGCCACCCTCCGTCGCGTAAGTATAAAGTCGAGACTCGCGATGCTGATGGTGGCAAACTCGCCAAGGCAGCGAAGAGAGAGAGGAAGATGAGGTCGAGGGTAATCCGACACCTGGCCGCACGGGAGGTAACGCGACACCCCCGCCTCCTCCTCGTCGTCGTGCCGCCACGTTCTGCTCCAGGATGAAGAATACGGGGAAAAAGGGGCAGGAGAACCAGAGTGTGAGTAAGAGAGAGAGAAAGAGAGAGAGAGAGAATGATAACGGGGTCGTCGTTCATTAGCAGCTATACCAAAAGTGGACAAAGCTCGTGAATGAAACGATAGGTGACGAGTAATTTTTTTTCTTCTTCTTTTTCTAAAGTTTGTCAGACTGTTTTGACTCGCGTGCAAAATTTTCCTTTTGGTTAAGCGACGTGAGGTGGCACTGACACTCTCGCTAACAAGAAGGGTAAATTATAAATAATAAATATCCGTGGGTCGCTTATCGGCGGGTTAAGATCTCGCGTGGGCCCCGTCGCTACGTGGGCACGATGTGGGCGGGCCCTGGGCCTCCTGGGGCCTACCGCGAGGCCCTCCTGGGGCTGGCACCGCGTGGTGCCTCGGGGTCTACCTGCCGTTCTGACACTAAAACAATGTGCTCCCAACACCCCGGTACTAAACTGACTGAACTATTATCCCCCCGTGGATGTTGCAGCGTCGTTGTGCCACTTGAAGATTTTAGGAGATCCTGCAACGAAATCTGGTGCCACACTCGAATCTCGTTACATCTGAATCCGAGTTTCAAACTTGGCACGGAAACCTGCTGCTGGGAGATAATTAGACACGTGAATCTCGGTTTATAACGAAATGTAATTTGTTGGCACGCATATATGCCAGCAGAGGTTGCTCATATAAATCAAGACGGGTTCGACTCTCGGGTCTTCGTTGAGAAACGATAAAGAAGGTGGTGGCCAAGGGTGTATGGAAAGCTGCGTAACACTGCCATCGATCATGATTCGATGACGTTAACTCAGCGGGGTTAGTTGTCAGTGAAACGTCACTTGACTCGTGAGGGTCTCCTCCGGTGGGTTCGAGGTGAGGAGATTTGTGGTAGCCGTAATACGACAGGGTGGCAACAACCTGGCATCGATAAACTAATCCGTCTTCGGTCGTCGGACCGCCGCGTGCCTGATGTTTCGGAAGCCTCTATGTATGAGAAGAAAGAGAGCGAGAAGCTGCGGAGCAGCGACTGTTGAGGATTATTTTAGGTGAGCTGAGCACGTGCTGAGCACGTGGGTTCTCTCTTCTGCCATCATGGTGAAAATCGCACCATTCATAGGAAATAAAAAAGAAAGAAAATAGAAAGAGAAGAGAGAGGAGAAAGGATGAGTGATAAATCCGAGCTCGGGAGATGATGGTGAGGTGTAGTATCTATAAGAGGGCCAGCAGTATGTGGTATAACGGAGTATGGATGTGTATGGAGTGGAACGCACCTTGGGCTGGACCTTGGGCTCGCCTATATCTTGAACGAGCATCGCTAACCCATAGAGTGTCAAAAGCTCGGCTGCACATAAATTATTCTTCGTCGACACCGAACGGAAAACGATTTGTCATCGTGCACCCAAAAGACCAGACTTGTCTGCCCCGTGAATTTCTATGAATGAATGAATGAATTTATACATAAATTTATGAATGAACGAATGACTAAGCAGCAGACGAAACTAGCACCACTTATAATGCTGTAACTGGTTCTACACGAGCGAACTATGCGTAACCTGTCAATCTATCGATCCTTGATTGACCTGAGCTGGATGATCGCTCCAATTTTTAAATTCGCTTGTACGTGACTACGCAGAGAGAGAGAGAGAGAGAGAGAGAGATTTTTCAATGATAGGTATTACATTATAGATTTTGTTGCGACAATAACTAGCAAGTGCTAATAACAATAAGAAACGAGTCACCCGATACGTGCTGCGATTCAATTGAATAAAGTATTGAATTCCGTTCGTTATTCGATTACATTTGTCATTCGATTTCATTCTTCATTCGTTGATTCGGTGATGTAACTATTATACCAAACGGAAGTGACAATTTACTGGTATGCCCATAGAACTCGTGTTAAAAATCATATACAGCCTCAGAGAGCAGCTCGAATTCGAATCACAGATTCAACCGAATGGTTACAGCTCAGCCTTAATTCAACGGGCAAAAAATCTCGTCCTTAATATTATCCATTGGTGTTATTGAGACGTCGTTTCGACGCTTTTTTTCTACCAATATAAGCTACGAACACAGTTACGGATAGGAATTAGTTATCATACTCCAGGTAACCACACCTAACAACGAAAATTCACTTGGATACCAACCAAATCATCGACATTCATTCGCCCACGCGGATCTCTCTCTCTCTCTCTCTCTCTCTCTCTCTCTCTCTCCAGCTTTACGGGATTGTTATACACTTTGGTAGCAGAAGCCGCCCCAGGCAAGTAAAATGCCGATTCTTGTAACTCGAGCTCAGCTCTAACCGACACGAGTTTTCTCACAGTCCGAGAAGAGTAAGGGGGCAGGGAAAGTAAAATGAGCAGGGGAGCTGATAGATTCGTCGTAAATCAAACAAACAAGCGAATTCTTCGTCTGATCGACCGGAGGACAGCCGTAATAAATTCTCAAGTTCAAAATACGTCGATACAGCGATCGCAAAGATTTTAGGAAGGCGGAAAACGTCACGAATATTTCGTGCGACGAAACTTTTAAGAATTATAGTTTACAAATTTTGGATGAAAAGACTAATTTTGTAAAAAAAAAAAAAAAAAATTACAACATTAATATTTATACGAATATATTGGATTAATATTACCTCGCGTAATCGTGCATTTTGGGCACCATTTTTATACTCTGACTATAGACGCGATGATGATGATGATGATGATGATGATGATGATGGAGAAGGAAAGAGACCATGTGGTCTTCATTGGTGAAGCCGCTGCTGATGCAGGTTGGTTGAAGATTTGATCGAGGGTGAATTTTCCAGCAGTTGAACGTAACTTAAGATTTTGAGAAGGTCGTTGTTTTCCTTTTTCCCTTCTCTCGTTCTCTCTCTCTCTCTCTCTCTCTCTCTCTCTCTCTCTCTTCATATTTTTTACTCTCTTATTTTCTTCTCTAAGAAAAATTTCCACACGAGTAAATAAAATCCCGGGTGAAAATTGCTCGTATATCCTGATTCCCCGAAGCTGATTTGAGGTTTGGTCCAAATCCGAAACTGCATCTACGGGTGAACTAGTGATAAACGATCAGCTCGATTCTCCTCGTTGACCAAACTGTTGCAGCGTTAACACGAATACCTGTACATCGTTTTGTACTACACGAGTTCCACGGGCGAGCGGCTCGCCTGTTTTAAAAGCGTTAAGATTTTAGCCCGGCTTTCTTATTCCCTCTTTCTCCCTTCGCGCATGTATACATATACGTATGTGGATCCCTCGGGACTCCGGGACTGAAGAACAAGCCACGCGGTCTGACAGGAAGGACTGACAAAGCACCGTGTCGATCCTATCACCGGCCGAATCTTGGAATTCGAATTTTAAACGTATCTAGAAATTCCATCGTAATTGTTTATCTCCAAATAGGTCTAAGTATCTGTATATCGGATGAAAATGGGCATTGGAAGTCCGTGGAGTTGGTTCCTCGACTTCACTTGACCAGAGAGAGAGAAAAACAATTCACACTTATTTTTTCTGACACTGTTAACACACATTTGGGAATCATATTTTCACTACCACTCATCGCGCGTATATACACAGTAGTAGTAGTAGTAGTGTGTTAAAAGACATCAGATATCATGTATAGAAAAAACTATACTACAGTCTACACTTTTCTCTAACGAGGATTCAAGCTACGTTCAGTTCAGGCGAGAACCATTGGCTCCTCTTCTCCGGCGATGGTCTATAATTTGTCGAGGTGAGTTACAGCGGTTGTCTTTGCTTAGCGTTTGAGAGAAGGAGAGGCTGAAGAGATGGGGAGAGAGAAAGAGAAAGAGGAGGGACACCTCGCTTCGTTTCGTTTCGTTTCGTTCGGTTAGACGCGGTGATGCTATCAGCGCATACCTCACCAGACAGGTGGCCACCCCGAACACACGTCCACCCACCACCACAACCACTACCACCACTGGCACCCACCACTGGAGTGGTGGAGTCTTTTAGTTATTGGCTGGTCACCGACGCAGACACTGGTAGACGTGGCTAATTTGTTCCTGATTAGAGATAAGTCTTATACCATCAGTCAGGGACGGCGCGTGTTTGCTTCAAATCGGGGAGCACAAACGACGACGGGTTATCGAAGAGAAGACCTGGAGGAAACAGATAAACAGATTTGAAAAACGTGACGCAACGACAACGATGATGACTGTAAAAAGGTTACTGACCGTCAAAATATCCGCCAAGCGAATAAAGTTTCTGGTATTGAGAAGCGAGTCGATGCCCACCGCTGGGGCCGACCAACAACGTGGCCGATGGAGACCGAGAGCTGCTAGGGTGGCAGACAAATAAGTTTTAGCTTCGGTCCCGTCTGCTCGTTTAATCAAAGTTTGAACTTCGTGCGCTCGCGGACTCGCTTCACCTGCGAGACTAACTACGTCCGATCATGCCATCAGCTACTCTCTTCATAGCTCGGCTGTTTTGACCCAATAGCAGCAGGTTCCAAAGTGAAGTTTGTCCGCGGAACCGTTCATCAACGTTTCGTCATCATTCAACGCTGAAAATAAATAGCAATGATTTATGGATGAGAAAAATTGAAATTCGTTTCAAATCCTCTTAGCTAGAGAGAGAGAGAGAGAGAGAGAGAGACGGATGATTTTCTCTAAGAAGTGATACACGATACTCTTTTTCTTCATCGTCAAAAGTTCACCTCGGTCTTCTCAAATCAGGCATCCGTTTCTAGGTTCCGCTGACAAAAACGGTTACAGTTTCTTTTCCACCCACCCAACAAGTGTGTACAGGAGAAATATATATATATAAGAAAGCCTTTGCTCTACGTTACATTGAAGTGAGTAATCGAATTAGTCTGTAGCGTACAAGTGTAGGAAGAGAAGTGTAGGGTACACGCGTGTAGCAGAATACGTGGGTGGTGGAGGAATTAGCAAAGCAGGAAGCGAATTCGCTCGCGAGTGTACATATATTGACTGACCAACACAGAAATCCTGCGGTTGACTCCCCAAAAACCAATTTCCCAGAAACTGTCACCGCGAGAGTAGAAGCAGTCCATTCGATCCTGTCATGTGTCAAGCTGATTTCTAAAACCACAGTAGGTACGCCTGCTCCCTCCTCCATCCCTCCCCCCTCCTCCTTCCACGGTATTTCTTGGAAGCCTCGGCACACTCGATAAGTAAATTCGGTGCTCCGTTACCAGCTTGGTTGGTTGGTCAAAAGCTCTCTTTGTGGCTCGAAAGAGTCGTGAGACACTAGAATTCCGTGCTATCGAAGGTGTTTCTCTCCTTGGTGGTCCGGTCTTTTGTTTCAACTACTCATCAAACTAAAAAACCAGAGAATATGAGTGAAACAAATGTTGAATAGAATGTGAAAAGGACAGAGGTTTGAGTTAATGAGTCTCGACTGGTCTGGGCGATAAATCGTCGTCGAGTTGTTGCTGGTTTATCAGTATATGTACCTAGACGATGTTTACGACCAGTGATGTATTTACCGTATTGCTGGTTGTCATCTTGTTTTTTTTTTTTTTTTATAACAGCTTTAAAGTTTTTACTTGTCGCGTTCATCTTCTCGCTCTTGTGTGTATTTTTCAACCCTTTTTACACACGATATTATAACTGGTTGAATAACGCATCGTACAAAGCAGTGTTTCATAAACAGATAATGGAACACCTTTGTACCTTGTACACCATGCACGGGCCCACTCTCTATCCCTCTGGAGAGAACGTCTGTATCCAGAGACACGCAGACACTGTACGTGTGCACGCGGATGGTGGTGATATCGGGTTACTAACATCATCGAGGGCTGGCTCGTTGTGCTCCAGGGTACGGGGGTTCCGACGGGTTTCACGGGGGTGTTGCGGGGGTGATTCTCTACTCTCTATAGAGAGAAATAGGGATTGGACCACACACGGACCCGCTTCTATACCCAGTTGTACACCAGAGAGGAGGAGGAGGAGGAGGAAGAGGATGAGATGCGTTGCCTCCATTACGCCTTGTTTCTTAACCATGTGCCTGCCGGCCAGTACAAGAGGCATTTTGAATCGGAATAAACACAGTGGTCGATGCTCGGCTGTACGTGGGTACAGGTAAAGCAAGATTCACAAAAACCCATCAGCTTCCGAGTTAGGCTTGACAAAAGTCTGTAGGCTAGCTAGTGAGTACAGGTATATTAGTGGAGGATCATGTTGGATGATGATAAATGGGCTCTAAATGTAGAAAAAATTGCTCTCTAACTTTTTCACATTTTTTTTTATTCTAAACCCTTAGTGTCCTGTATATAGATCGTATATTCCACACGAGTCGTGGGTCTTTTAATTTAGTATATTATTTTTTTACCTGTCTTTAATCTTCTTTAAATTTCGAATCGTCGTTATTTTCGATTGAACAAGGAGAAAGTGTATGAGGAAATTGAATTCTAGTGCTCAAGAATTAAGTAGGTATCTATAGAAAAAATGGCTATCAGGAAGTCTCAGGGCGTTAAATAAAAATCTGAAAAAACTATAGATTTTTTTTTTTTTTATAAATATTTAAAACTGATCTATGACCATCCGATATTGAAATTCCAAATAAAAAAAAAAAAAAAACCATTTAACCACCACCCTCTGTTAAACTTTCCCTACTTATTTTATCTGCTGAATAAAAGGAACCACATCGAGATGCAACAAACAAAAGCCATATATAGACATAGCGTCTATATACACACAACGTTCGAAGTCAATGAATATTGTCAAGGAGTGAAGAAGCCTCAGCGGCAATGTTCGCTTGTGTGTATACACAAACTAACTAAGAGTAATTAACAGCTCTCCTATTGCCTCCGCAGGGAAGTAAGCTAATACTAACGTCGGGTTTCTTTCTTAAAGATTGAAACATGAGATTACACATTTTACCCCTCGACGATTGAGAGGGAGGAAGGGAGGGAGAGAAAAGGTACGGGGATGGAATAGAAGAAGCAGAAGAATAAAGAAAGAGAGAAAAAAAAAATGATAAAAGAAAAAAACGACAGAAAGATCGCAAAATACTTTACGGTTGATCAAATTTTAGGGACTGGATATGGGTGCATGCCTTATACTTCTTCATCTCCGTGGATGATTATCTCGGTCCGATTTCCAGACTCTGTGAGGTAAAATCGAGAGAAATCGATAAAACAATTAAACAAATTTTTAGAGAGAATCAAATCAAGTAAGCACTGAAAAAACCATCGTTATTATAAAATACACTAACGGCACAAAAGACAAAGCGAGACGGTCTTCACGTATAATCTATACACCAATACACACACAGTCAGAGAGCGTATATATGCTCGGTAGAAACGCGATACGGCTGTCGTGTGCTGGCGAACTCATATAATAATACTTATACGCACATACGTCTAGGTGTACGCACAGTTTGCCGAGTTTTTTGATTTTTTTTTTCGTTTTTTGGCCTGTGTCAGGGGTGGTGTTACCCCCCCCCCCCCCTTTTTTTACCTCGAAAAGTCACGGGGGATACCTATAACTAGATGGAACTGCGATACCATCGCGGAAACCTGCGCTGCGTGACATAGGTCAGGGGATGAATTCCGTTCTTTTTATTTCTGTGCAATTTTCCTCTTTTTGTTGATGATCATTTTTTATTTAGGTACTCGAAGATAGGTATATCGACTTTCCAAATTTATCGTTGATGGATAATTCTTATATTATAATATAAGAGAATAATTTCATTCAAGTGCGAAGAGGACGTAACAGTGTAAAATCTTTCGAAGTTCAGCAATACTCAGATACGTTGTTAGAATTTCGAAATCTCTGCACACTGATAAAGTTTTTTTTTGTGTAACAGGTGTAAAAAAAACTTTGCTTATTTCCTTATCCTGCGCGTTGGTTAATCCGTAAGTTTGTTTTGCCATCAGTTTCGGTGGCCGAACGATTTAGGCAGGCACGTGGGTGTCGATATCTAAACACTTCTTGTCCCTTGGTCGAGGAAGAAAGGAGGGAGGGAGGCTATTATTATACCATATAACACAACTATTATTACATTTCGAGGACACGAGCCGTTGCGATATACCCAAGTAAGACGGACGAAGGGGGAGGGAGGGGGGATGTTGGACGGATAGTAGGTATAAGTAGGATAGCAGTGCGTAAGGAATATAAATTTGCCACCCTTCTGTAACCAGATCACTTCCATTCCATTTGAAAAACATGTATAGATATATATGTATACATCAGAGCATACCGCGAAGGGACAGACGGAGATCGACTTACTTACCGCGGGACTTCCGAGTCCCTTGAGAGCCCTCGGGAACCCGGAGGAGTCGGCGGTTTTATCGTTTGCGCCCTTTGCAGGGTGATTTCGGTATCCCTCGGGAGTATTTCCCGTCCGATTCAACCAGCGGCGTTAATATTCTATAATTATTTTCACCACCCATCGACGAGGGATGAAGTGCCCGGCTGTGTAGGTACGAAGATCCTATCTGACCACAGTCAACAAACAGGATTAGCCTAAGAGAATATCAGCCCCGTGAGCCTCCTGATCGCGGTCTGCGATATTCAAATTGAACCCGCGTTAACAAACTTATCCGTTATAGTACACGCCCTCGATTTAACGATACGATAAAACCGGCCCAACTATATACGTATATAAGGATAAATTTACCTCGTGTAAGACAACTTCCGGGTTTTCCCTCCGACGCTTTTTACATACCTATATAGCTTCACTCTCTCACCCCTCCCTCGGGGTAATATACAGACTCTCAAGAGTGCGACACACCGGATTAAAAATACCTCCAACAAATTCTCCTTTTATATATATATATATGCACTCGTCCTCGCAGTAGTCGTAGATTAAACTCAGTTTTTTGCCTCGTAAAATCCCTGTTCACCAAACTTTTCTAGATCATCCTCCTCCCCCTCCCCCTCCCCCCTCTTCTCTTTCTCAGCGCTATGAAAATTTATGTGTTTTATAAACAATAAGGAAATCCTACCACCTTTACTCAGGTTTACCCATATATATATATATATATATATATATATATATATAACAACTTTCTCCCGTCTATAGTATTTTAATTTTATTTTTCTATTTTCATTTTTTACTTCAACTACTCGGCTTCTTTTCTCCCATAGGTACACTTTTTCGCTACGCGTTACGGGCTTGTTTAGATTTCTCCTAATTTGTAGCTCGCGTTACGTGGTCGTAAAATAAAAAAAAATTCAAAAAAAAAAAACCGAGGAAACGAACTGCCATACTCTCACGCCGTACGACATAAACATACGAAAAAGACCGTCTAAATTAGGGTGTAAAATTCATTTTGTGGAGAAAAAAAAATTTCTTCCGTTGTACAGACGCGAAAAGAAAATTTTCACGAATAAAACAGAAACGAAATAAAAGATGGAAAAGAAAAAAAAAACCAGAAAGAAGCAGAGATAAAAGATAAAGAGATAAGAGAAAGAAAGCAAAGGGTGAAGTTTTTAGGAAAGGGGGGAGGAAGGGAGTCTTCTTCTTCTTCTTCTTGTTCTTCTTCTTCTTCCTCTTCTTCTTCTTCGATTCATGAATATGCGTGCGGGCTAAGGGGCTGACTTTATTCTAAGGTTAGGATCAGCTCACAGGTAGTCCGACACCGTATTACGTTACTCCATAGCTGCCGGGGTTTTCAGTTAGCAGCCGTACGTCAGCTAACTTTAACTTTGTTTAAAATTAATTAAGTTTAGTCGCTACCGTCGTTTCGTTCTCGCTCTCACACGGCGCGTATCGTCGCTCATCCTGGTTTGCTCCGCAGTTGGCTTTCGGCTAGAAACTCTCGGTGATAGATTACTCCTCGCCAAGATCTGTTATTCCCGCTTCCTCAGAATGCGTCTAGATCTATGTAGATCGTCCCAACGTAGGAAATCATTTGTTTCGCACTTATTGTTGTTGTATATATATATATGCCGAATATTGAGGTAGGTAGAGCAACAAAGAAAGAAAGAGACAAATAGAAAGAAATATTAGAAGCAGAATCGCAATCTAGGTCTGTTAATTGCTGAGAATTCGAATATCTTTATTTCACTTCTCACGTAGGTATAAGGTTGGTTGGTACACACTTGTTGGTTGTATACCATAAGGATAGAAAATGTTGTAGCTCGATATTGATATCGATACGTGCAGGAACGCGCATCAAAGCCAAGTTGTTAGCTGACTTACGTCAGGTTTAACCAAGTTGTGGTTGCTGCATGACAGGGTCTCGCCTGTTCCACATTAGGTAGATATACGGCGCGTCAAGGTACCTAGGCTTGCGGGCGTGAGATAGAAATCGCAGTTTCATCGTATAATGATGAAGGTGTAACCTGCGTGCATGCAGTCTTCACGCAGGAGTCACGATTCGGGCAAGCAACAGTCCAGAATTAATTTATTCCCGTATTTTCATCCTCAGCATCCTCTTCTTATTCTTTTTATTATTATTCTTCCTCTTCTTCTTTTCCATACGTGCATGTTTTTGGATTCATGCGTCAATTCCCTTCCCTCCGTCGTCTCCATGGACACAGTGACATTGATCTGCCTCACGCCGGCTTCTGGTTGGTTAGGATAGGTTTCTACCGGCAGGTAGAAGAGAGATACCTACATGCGAACGAACAATCGATACGACCGAGTGCCCCGGCCGGTGGAGGAAGCAAGGAACCACGTTTCGCAAGGATTCACCGGGGACATCCGCTTTCGGAAACGAAGCACCGCTCGTCAGGGAAAACCACAAAACCAAACGCATCGCTACGTTTTACTCTCATTTTTCGAAGCTGGTTTCATTGCCGTTGACTTCAATCCCTTCAATCTCTGTGTGAACATCGTGCGAGGTTTTCAGTTATCGACTGTCTTCACAGCTGATTGCTGAAATTGTTTTATCAAATTTCGATATGACGTGAAACTTGAATATAAAATTTTTGTCCTCCGATAGGTAATCATTATCGTCATCGTTAATATCTCTACAATCTCTGGTCACTATTTCGATGACCATGGTTATAATAATAGTTAATAAAAATTTGTATTTCCATTGAAAAATAGAACGAATGATCTCCCGTCAAACGACCTGCAGTGATTCAAAACCGGCCGCAATGCACGGGATAAAAAACTCTGCTATGAGGGATTTGGCGCGTATTCTTACAGGCAAACAGGTATTCGCAATACTTTTATCAAAATGCAATTAAATTAAAGTTGTTTTTCCGTCCAAAAAACTAGGCCGAGAAAATATAATTAACGAGCCCATAACCACCTGTCGATTAAATGTAATTGATTTTTTTCAACGATCGATAGATGGTTTCGAAAAATTTGAGATCACCACCGGTTCGTAATTTTTGGAGCTTCATAGCTCACAGCGTCGTCAAGTCTTCGAAGAGAGATGAATTCACGAGGGGCGTTGCTGACGATCAGGGTTCATCCACGGCGTACGAAACAGCGCAAAAATCCAAACTCAACTGCAACGAAGTTCCAAAATATCATCGTGCGTCGCCTGCAATAATAACAGAGTTGAAAAAGTCATCGAGAATTTTTAACGAGTTTGATTTTCGAGGGAAAAATTACGCGAGAAGATCATCCTTAGCGGACTCTGATACTGTATGAATATTTGTGGATATCTTTCAAGCTGCTAGTTTTTGGTTTTTTCATTTTCCATATATAGGTTTCAGGTGAAAAAATGACGCTTTTTCATCCGAGTACGGCTCCGCGACGTCTTTCGCTCAGTTCAGAGACCCAAACTACTTTTCCCGTCCCTCAAAAACGGCTAAGTCTCAACTTACCCGGGAAACTAAAAGAATCTGCGTCGCTTCTAGCCGCCTCTTCTAAGAAGCCCAAGTGTCCAGGACCGAAATCAAAAAATCCACCTTCATGTCCACCTCCACCACGTTGCCCTCCTCCACCATGTCCTCCTCCGAAACCAAAATGTCCTCCACCTTGTCCTCCTCCGAAACCAAAATGTCCTCCACCATGTCCTCCGAAACCAAAATGTCCTCCGCCATGTCCTCCAAAATCTCCAGCTGATCGATCTTGTCAATGGGTTGAGGATCAAAGATTGAAAACTGTGTCCGCTTCAGTTTCATGTGGAATGACGATGAATGATTGGTTACTGAAGTTGTCAGAATCAGCACCACAGTTTAGGATGACGAAGGAGAGAAAACCGG
Organism: Diprion similis; assembly: GCF_021155765.1. NCBI lineage: Eukaryota > Metazoa > Arthropoda > Insecta > Hymenoptera > Diprionidae > Diprion > Diprion similis. The sequence goes on along the minus strand of NC_060113.1, from coordinate 719,452 downwards.
GAGTCATAGAGTCGATGGAACGCGAGAGTCTGACAAATTGTGGTTCAAAGTCAGAGTACGGTATAATAGAAAGATTAAGCGGGTTTCAAGAGAAAGAAGAAGAGAAGTGGAGAGTGGACGGAAAACCGCAATGGCGTCAAAAGATTATTAAAAAGGATCGCGGGATCCCAGGAAGCGAGAAGAAGACCAAGAAGATAAATAATAAAGGTAATACCGGAAAGAAGAATACGAAAGATTGTAAAACGATGAAGAAAAAAGAGATCAAGAAGAACGGCGGGTGTGCCAACAGGCAGAAAAACAACAATTCATCCTGCGATGGAAAGAAGTCGGTGAAATATGTGGCAGGGTTTAAAAAAGATTCGTCCAATAATAAGCGGGACGCCGATTTCAGAAGTAAGAAGAACAGTCAAGTACCGTGGAAAAATAAGCCTGCAAAAAAATCAGGCGGACCAGTCTCGACTCTGCGTAAAAACACACTAGTGTTGGAATGGAAGGCTTCTCCAATCCCTTCCACCTCGTCACAAGATACCGATCATTCAACTTCCGCCAAGTTTTCAACGTGTAATATCTCCGCTCACTCTCGATCACCGTCGGTGTCGATAGAGGAAATGCCTCTTCGAGGATAACGCATCGAACATCTCACTGGACAAAAAACCGTTCGAAATATTTTCAGTTAGGTAAACGAAGAACGTTTGTTTCATGATCATTTTGAATAAGGACTTTTAGTCGAACCTTTATGGTTGTAAGGATCGTTTAACCAGCTATATAGTCGGACATCGTATGTATTTGGCAGTTGGAAAGTGTCGTCCTGCGATGGGCACCGATTATGAAGAAGAATCGAAGCTTCCATTTTGAATTGTGATTATTTATGAGAAAACGTGGATTACGGGTGTACACTAGGGTGTTTAAAAAAAAAGATGAATTTTTTTATTTTTTTATTCTTATGGTGTCCAAAAATTGATAGTATACCTAAAACCAAAAATTTTGGCGCCAATATGAACTTTTAATGTAAAATTACTTTAATTCTGTTAACCTGAGATTGTAAACTAATATAATAATAATATAAATATGGCATATGATATTTTTTTCTAGTTTTATTGGAAAATATAACTTTTTTAACTATTTTTGTATATAATTAAATATAAAAATTCAAAAATAAAAATTTCTCGTCTTATTTAAATATAAAATAAAGAAATGAATAGAGGCAAACCTTACTATTGATATTAAGAGCTCATATTGGTGGCAAAATTTTTGGTTTTAGGTATACTATCAATTTTTAGACACCATAAGAAAAAAACAAAATTCGTCTTTTTTTGAAGTGTACACTGTAGAGTATATACACACACACACACACACAGACACACACACACACACCGTAATTAGCTAACAATTGAAGTGTATGATTTGTTCTTTAGTCCTGAAGGATGTGGGGCATGTCGAGGTGAGGTGAGGTGAGGTGAGGTGAGGTGAGTTGCTTGTAGGTATTGGGCTTTGTGTTCCATGCGTGTGGAGCTTGCAAAGTAGTAGTCCATCCAGGGTTCTTGGTAGTGAATATTTTTGTGGCAGCAAGGGAGGATGAATGGGGAACGGCAGGGCAATTACAAGGTATTCAAGCGCTCTATGGGGCTCTGCATCAGAAGCTGGAGCATTCTATACCTGGCGCCTCCTCATCACCTGTGGGAACGCGATACGAGCATTTCACTGGCCGCTTTTCGCATTGTTACGCAACGTCCAGATCCCGAGGGATAAAGAAATCAATGTCACTCTCTATACTGCTGCAGTGGACGCCCGCCCTATTGCAGTCCATTGTTGTCGTTATAGCGATGCTCTTATTTCCGCGCACTTCATGCTTTCGTTATACATACTGTATATATATATAGGTATATATATATAGCCTGCATACCGAAGCATCCACAACAAGATTTCTCTAACAGTCATATACGGGTGGAAAAATCAATAATCAAGGAAACTGTAAAGTTTTTTACAAATTCACCAAAGTTCATTGTTTCGTATATAGCGTTTTAATATGGGTTTGAAAAAGTGCTGATTCACGCTCATCGAGTTTCTAAGTGTCTCTACCTCGCTAAAATACGTACGTGGCTCGTATATATATACGTCTGGAAATTTTTATCCTCCGATATTATTTGACAGTTTAAAAAATCGAACGGACACTTTTGAGTATGGCAGCTATAACGCTATAATGCAATGGGGTAGTTGAGTTGATCGGAACGGAGCGGTACCCATACCCCATTGTGAAAATCAATCAGCCCTCTTCAATTCATCGCACTCGCGTTGCTGGCTTCTATATAGTCTGGTTAAAGGAAGTCGGAACGGAAGGATGTAAGGAAATGGCAAGCATTGTATCGGTATGTGGTACGATGTGTGTATAAAACCTGCAGAATGTATCTTCAATCTTCAAGACTTTTACTTCAAAATATAATACCGAAATTTGAATTATACAATATTTTTGCCAGCACTGACTGGATGAATGAATATTGAGGGATTACTGCGTAATGATACGACGCAGGGTGAATCGCGGGTCTTAGATATAACGATGCCGGCGTTAATAAGGAGGGGAACGTTTCCAAGAGTTGGGGGTTCATGGAAATTTGATTCGTGACGAATCAACATGGCCGCGGAAGTTCCGAACCACGCCGTTCAGGGCGTGCATTGTACGGGGATGGTATAAATTGATTTCCACAATGCATGATACTTCCTATGATGTTAGGTTGGTATGTCATTAGGTTATGGCGCAAAAAACCGATTATTTTCTTTTTTTTAGTCTCGTGTGACAAAATGTTAGTATTTGATGTTTTAAGAGCCCACTCCAAAGGACAGTTGAAAAAGAAAAATTATTAAGAGGTCGCTCCACATTTTTTCAAACGTCAGAAATCGTCAAAAATCGATTGTTTTTTTTTCAATTTTTTTTCTCGTTACGGTATAATTTTATAGACAAAAAACAAATAAGCTTCCGAGAGTTTCAGTTAAAAATTTGAATTTTGAAATGTCGTTTATAATTTTTTTTCAATTTTTTTGGTGCATTTCTTTAGATTTTTTCGAACGACCTTTTAATATTCATATTAAAATTTCATCAATTTTTTTTTCTTTAATCTAGTAAGAAAGAATCGATAACAATACACCACGACATGAATTAAAAATCAAACAAAATACTGAAAATACAATTTTTTTAATTCAATTTTTTAACGATTTTTTGACATTTTTTAAAATTCGGAGCGACCTCTTAAAATTTATTTTTTGAGCTGTCTTTTGGAGTGAGCTCCTAAAACATCGAAAACTAACATTTTGTCTCACGAAACTCAAAAAAAAAAAAGAAAAAAGTCGGTTTTTTTGCGCCACCCTAATGTACATACATCAGGTCTACTGCACCAGTACAAAGAGGAATAAATTCTTTCAGCTTCTGTGTGATGAGAATAAAAGAAAGAACATAAAAAAGAAGATAATAAACCAGTAGATCGATCGTAGGTACAATCTGGTCGTCTATTATTATACATATTTTCATGCTTCCAAAGTAACTCCTTGACTTACATGCTATATATATATATATATATCTATACCATACCGACTGTAAGAAATTAGCTCTTCGTCGTCATCTGTACAACGTCTGTGCTGTTTCACGGACTAAAAATTATTATAGGTAGATACGCATAAATATCTCTCCTTTGTCACCCGTCGTTCAGAACCGACGCGACGGTAAGTTTTCTTTCCTCAAAATCCTAAACCGCGCAGCTTAAGAAAACTGTCGGGAAAGATTTTCATGCTGTTTATACAGAGGCAAAATCATGTCTAGTAGGTATGAAATCGGATGTGTTCCAAGGCATAAAATAATAAGGGACAATCGTTACGTTCATCTTTTGACATTAATTGTATTACTGACACTCACAGGATACACAGGATGTCGCGAAAGCGAAGATACGATTTGGTAGGTATATTGTGTCTGATCCATGTTGTACTACAGCTACGCCACGTGCATCTATATCCTTGACAGGATTTATGATCGGCTCGCGTGTAACTTGATGTAAAACTATTTATTAGCTACCTACCTAATACCTATATACGTCTATCGGTGAACTCGGTGAAAAAAATGGCCGATCAGAATTTTAATGACTGTACAAATTCTTATCACATGTGTTTTGTGCTCTTAACTTGTTTTTTTTTTTTTTTTTTTTGCTGTCGATAGCAAAGTTAAGGCGAAGAACGAAGGACCTGCAGGTTTTATAATTTAAATAAGCTTCTATATTAATACCATGGATGGATTATTTTATTCCCGAGGAAGTAATTTTATATTAACTTAGTGCGAATCAGGATAATAAGATGGATGTGTGTACGAGGTTGTTCGGGCGATTTTTCACCTTAATATTCTGATTATTGCAGCGATATGATCGTCGTGGTCGTCGTCAGACCGAAGTGCCATAATGTGTCCCAGCAGTCGACAGCCGGCGTTGTTGTATGATAAGAGTTTTAAAACCCGAGGCGTAAATATCTGCAATAGCGATAACAATAAACCGCTCTCCACAAAGTTCTTTTTCATTTTTTATTTTTTATCCTCCCCCCCCCCCCTCCATCTATCTCCTTCTTTCTTTCTCTGTCTGGTTCCGGAGAAAAGCTTACTCCGCACTTTTCTCTGCAGATCTCAAATTACTCCTCGCCAACACACCTCTCGACCCCAGATATAATATATGTGATATATACATAAGTAGGTACCTTATATATCTATCTACGTAGGTACGTAGGTATAATCAAGAAGGTATCAGCGCGCATAATGCATATATGCAATTATTTATCTCAAATGAATTATGATATGCAATTATTTCAGATTCGTATATCCCATAACGTCAAAGCCTCTATATAAGATCCCAACCAATCCTATATACCGCAGAAGTTTTAAATCTAAACGAAAAAAGGAATTGGTATAATAAAATCTTATAGTCGTATTATACGATGTAGAAAAGAAAGAAAGAAAAAATTGTAGTATTTCACAATTATATAAAAGTAAAACAAGTGTATAACGTAGGTACATTGTGAAAAAGAAGAAAGAGAAATTAAAATCGAGTAAAATAAGGCGCACACAAAGTATATAATCGTAATGTGGTAAAAATAAATGAATAAAAAAAAAAAATTAAGGAAACGACGAATGAATACATCACTAAGAGACACGGATTTCCTTGCGGGGAAAGAGAAGACCACACATGTGCCTATATCGCGCAGTTATCAAGCGATCGTACACATGCAAGTTGCGAATTATTGAGGTCTTTGAAGCGCGATAGTCGGTTCGGTCAACGACGACGCCGCGATAATTGCACAGCAGTAAGTAAGCATCTACAAGGCGTATTGTAAGTAGAAATTCGCAGGTATACTATATATACACGGATGAAAAGACTGGGGTAACAATGAAAGGTGTATATTCTGTATATTTAATACCTTCTGCCTAGGTCGGGTCCAATAGAGTTTTAGAATGGTGGTACTCGCCACGCCTGGTAGCCAATCGCAAGACGAGACGGCGGAGTCGTCATGGAGGCCAAACCCCCGGCCAATAAGCCTCCTGGCTGCGCATGACAACGAGGTCAGAACTGGGCCCTGCCGTTCGCCAGTTCTTTCGTAGGTGCGCATACGACAGCATCTCCGAGGCGCGTCGGTCGTGTTGAGAGTATGCTGCTGGTTGATACCCTTGATTATCGGCGCCGGGATATAACAACCATTGACTAAAACGAGAAAAGGGTTTAATTATTTATTCATCAATATATCGTACAATTGTTTTCCCGATTTTTCTTTCATTGTTATGTCAGTATCGTCTTATAACTAGTTACCACTTTGTTTAGTTAAAGGTTTTTTCATTATACACTTGGTTTATGATAATTGATTAAAACTGTGTTGCGAGGATAATGGAAAATGAATATATACAGTGACAGTGTGTAAATGAGATAATAAAATTGTGCGTTAGACGTATGTATAAACAGTGATATAGTGCGTGTGTAAAATATAATAATAAACAAAGAAGAAACAGGGGGTTCATGTGATAAATGTATACCTCCTATATAACTGGAAAGAGGATATATAAGAGTGTCGATGTCGTAAACGTTATAGAGTTTTAAAGAAGAAGAAATGTAACAGCCCAATTCTATGATCTAAACGTGCTTCGGCTTATAAATGAAGAAAACATTGGATCAAAACGAGAATCTGGCAAGCGGATGAGGAGAAGGAGGAGAAGGAGAAAGCGGAGGATAAGAGGAAGAAGAAGTATAAGCAGTAGCTGGTAATAGGCTGGGGATAATAAGACTGAGAAGAAGAAGCTCTCAAGTCGAACTAACCGAGAGACTATTAATAGACGACGTTGGAATCGAGATATTCCCAACTCCATGCAACGTGTATACCTACCGTATAACGTGTTCGGATCAGAGGATTAAATTTCGCGGTGCTTGCGGTATATAGACGAGATTCTCAAAAATAGACCATATCAACGTCAAGATAAACGGACACCATGAATATCGGTCATCAGTGCAATCGTACCAAAGTGCAATAACGATTCCGTGAAGTCCACTCTTTGGGAAGAACCAGCGTTGCTAGTGCTGTTCGTAACCCGAGAATACAACTTATGTGCGCCAAAGATCACGGCGACACCCGAGATCTCAGGAAAGCACCAGCACCAGCACCAGCAGCAGTAGCAGCAACAGCGCGACTCTAGAGTGACTAAAAATATCCGAATACGCGCGCGACTAGCCCACATTCATGTTCCTCGACACTGAACTACTACTCCTCTCTCTTGTACTGTGTTGAAAATTTTCGACTTACCGTAGACTCGATACTGACTGACTTACTTCAGTGTCTGGTGAATCATTGTCTATTTACCGGTATAAATTAGCTTTGGTCTAACCGATTTCGCGATCGTTTATAGTGGATCACATGCACCTTGCGGTTGCTTTCCATTTGTATACAGAGTTTAGTCTGCACCTTATCCGTCCAGCTAGTATCGCAGGGTGAAATAGTGTTCCGGTTCTTGTCTCGTGTACCCTCGGATCACGTCATGATACCTAGAACGGGATCGTCGAATGCGATAACAAACAGTGAATCACGGTGGTCAGGAACCGAGTGATCAACTGCACCAGAGTGTCGAAGGAAGGAAGTCGAGTAGCCCAAAGAACACCATCAACGTAGCACCGATTAATCAGGAAAGACAAAAAGACATAAAGTACGGATGGTGGTGAATGAGCAAAGGATGATCGGTGACAAGTGGACTCCAGTAGGACGATGAAGTGAAGGAGTGAATTCGAGTCGTGAAACAATCTCAGGACGAAAAAGTTCTCCGACTTTATATTCAGTGTGTGCCGACCTTATAGTCTGTGATCAGTGATAAACTGTTCCATCTATATAAGAAGGGTGATAAATATTGGCAGTACGTTCACGGTGGAGGTCGGATCCAGCGGAGTTGCAAGGGGCGGAATTGGCCCCGGCGATGAGGTGATGCTTGGTTACGGGGGCGCGGGGGCGAGCTCCGGGGTTCAACAGGCCATGGGCCCCGGCGGTAGCAACGACTTGCTGGGTCCGGCTGGGGACTACAGTCCCCAGGGGACCCCAACGCCCCTGGGTCATGGGTCGGGGGCCACCGTGATAGACGCCCAAACAGCCGCGAACTACGCGACGACCGCCGGCGGACCAACGACCTACAGCCCTCAGGATAGCCCGGCGAGTTCAGCCGGCGGCGGTGGAGGCGGCGGTGGAGGTGGTGGTGGAACCAATGGACAGTTACCGAGCTTTGGCTTTACCCAGGAACAAGTAGCCTGCGTTTGTGAGGTGCGTTTGTACATTGTTTGAAGGTATAGAGGTTGGTGGCTTCGATCGATCACGATCGATGGACGGTTTCGTTGGATGGTTAGTTTTTTTTTTTTGTTTTTCTTTTTTCACTGATTTTTCTTCTTCTTCTTCTTCTTCTTCTTCTTTATCGATCACGTTTCATCGCGAGAGCTTTCAATCGTAACTTAGGTAGGAGGGTAAATTCTGGAAACGAGGGGTTCGAAGGGGGGTGATTATTGGGGTTACCTTGTCGTAGAGTATCTAACGTTTAATTAACGTATCTAAGTTTTATATTTTTTCCTTGATTAATTCGACGAACTTTTGACTCTGTTATCCGCATCGATAAAAAGACGATGTTGAATTTTTGGTTGAACAGTGTGGAGTCCAGTGCAAAGGATTTGTTTGTGGTATAGGAATATTGAGATCGTGGTTTTTATACCCACGTAGGCAATTAATGAAGTAGGTATTGATCGATTGATTGTTGGAGGAATGAGTCGTGTAGGAACGCAACGTTTGTTGAATTAGACATTTGTCGAATGCCTGAGAAATTCTGACCAACTTACAATTACGTTGAGAGACAAAACAGAAGAACAACTTATGAGAAACTATCTTCAGGGAAATTTGGAAAACAAAACTGTATAATTGACACATATAATTCAGATTATTTGCAATTGTATGACAGACAGTTTTGCAGAGAAAGAGAATTGAATAAACGACCATTTGAATTGAGAGTTGGTTTGATTGTCAAAAATCTCGTGCATTTATATGTGAACGTAAATAAAAGTTGACTATAAAATTCAAAGACAAGACACACGTATTGTGCAGTTTGAATTGTCTCTTGCGATCTTCAAGCTCCTTTTCTCAAGTCATCTGCAGATCACACGATTAAACCAATAACATCCCTTATCATTGCTGCAGTGACCGTTAATTAGACTTTAGAATTTGCAAAGTCGTATTCATCGCCATTTTAGACTAGGACTCGTTGCGATACGATAAGAAACGTTTACGTAAACCATCATATTCGCCTTCGAAGATTGTGCAGCATGCAAGGCTCGCAGTTCAATTTCGCGTTTCGTTTATCGTTCGTGGCTAAAAGCTACATAAGAAAATCCCCAGGCTGGGTATAATGGTTTACACAATTCCCTGTGCGCCGACTAACCTCTACACAAAGAACGCGGTGCTGGGCATTGATTGTTTACACAGTCATACGAAGTCGATGTAAAATTGGCACCGATTACCCACAAGCTATTCCATGCCGTCCCGTCGCTCGGCAAGCGTAATCCGGTAATTCAATCGAGGCCACCACTCTAGTGGTCTCACGTCGTCACGTGACCCTCGGTATCGAGATAAATTAAGGGGGCTCATCCACCATGTGTTACATGAGTACCTATATGGAAAACGGTCGAATATATGTTATTAAACTTGAAACCAATCAAGATTGCAAGCTTTCATAATTTTCATTTTATTTGACTCTTGCACTCTGCTCTAAGACTTCCATAGAAACCATGAAAGAAAAAAACGTTGAAAACAGAATATAATACCGTTCAAAACAGTTCGCTATCCGATTTCAAAAGTGTTTGCCGTGCAAATGATCTTAAATTCGTTGTAAGATTCAAATCCAAAAATATATTTTTACTTTTAGCTTTGGCTCACTGTAATTTCAAATTTCATCCGCAAAGAAAAATTCTGGGTTAACAATTAAAAAAACGAAATTCTAGCCGTTTCCAAGTGTTCTTACACGCAACGCCGTGTATAATCAGTTTTTAATATTTATTTATAACATCCTCCCCCCTCCCTGATCCCGGCATATAAAACTTTCGTCACCTGTCAACCCTGTTTGTGCCGCGTTCCCTGCAGCAGCACTATAACCGAAACGGACTTAATGCAGCAGCAGCAGCAGCACTTTGAGAGTCGGACGTGTGAAAACGTCTTCTCGGCTTTGTGTATACACGTACCAAGTAAACGGTTTGCTACGCTCGCGACTATTTACAGCCACTATTTTAACCGTAATAATTATAGATCTTAACCCCCCTAGTTCTCCTCTCCTCCTCTCTGGATGGGCAGAGCATCGCTCTAACCACGTCGCATCGGCACCTGAATCCCATTGTTTCATCAAGTCGAGTCCCTTTTATAAGCTGCACCCTAACCTCCAATAACCACTCCTCTCACTACACTCCTGACTTCTTCAGATACTTGAGTACCATCGGAAATCATTTTTTTTTTTTTTTTTTTTTTTAATATTGCCACTTAGTTCCGATGCTCAGTTACTCCCTAGTTTTTTTTTTTTATTTATTTATTTTTTTTTTGTTGTTGTTTTTCCCCTAACGTGAAAAATCTCTCCAGAAATTGCGATTCGAAGAATGACACGAATCGATGACTGCATTACAATTGTTATACGTGTCGCAAGATGACTAACTACAGGGTGAATTAAATAAATGAAATCTCTTATTCTCGTAGTTTTCTATCGTAATACCAACGTGTCAGAATTTAGATTTTTAGGTCACGATGACTAAAATATTTTCATCCGAATAGATCTTTCGTTATTACGCGATTTTTTTTAAATCCCTGCATATCGCCAAGTGATTTACGATTCGGATCATCGCATATGAGACCTATATATTATATATCTATATATATATATATATATATATATATATACACCAAGTTATACCTCTTCGTGTATTAATACTATTAATAAATATTTTTTTTATCCCCGCGTATACGAATTGAATCATCAGGCATTTACGCGGTTATCACTCTCTCTCTCTCTCTTTCTCTCTTTCTCTCTCACTCGAAATTCATTTCTTACATCTCGTAACCTCTGCGGACTTGACGTTGCTTTGAAGATTCGCTATTTATTGCTTATAGTACTTGTATAAAAATCCGACACGATAGAGAACTGCCCGCGTGATATTGTAATTAGAATTAATTGCGGTCATATCCTTCCCCCCTCCCCCCCCCTCGGAATATATACTTTTATACTTTGTTGATTTTTCACGTCTCATTTTTAAACACAGGATCGTTGCAAATAAAGGACGAATTAATTCTGCAATACGAAAATGTCGAAGCGACTATTTGAACGAATTGAGGGGTGATTTGGGGGAGGGGGGGGGGGGGGGGGCAGCAGCGAAAACACCGCAATTGTTAATGAATAATTGGGGCAACATGATCGGAACGGATTTACCCTCGCGGAATTCGGGCGCGGCCCCAATCGGTTGCAAATAAATAGAAAAGAGGTTGACCGTCATTCGGTTTCAACACCGATGTTGCTGATCACCTGCACCAGAGTTACACGAGCTGCTAATGTATTATGTAGGTACGCTGCAGGTCCGTGTCGCTGCATTGAGGTGATAATGTCAGCGTATTATACGTGCCGATAGAATTAAGAAGCATTTCTTGTTTCTCTCTCTCTCTCTCTCTCTCTCTATATATATATATATATATAGATATATTCCCATGTCTCTCGTTCTAAGATAGATAAACGTAAATAGAACTTGGGCAAAGATTATTTCAAAAACCATCAATTCGCATAAGAGTATACTTTATACTTGCCGTTTCATGTACATACAATCGCATCGTTGCCGTGAATCGAAATACACATATAATATATCATTCCTCAAGATAATTGGCAAATGTTTTGCCCACGTATGTGTGTGTATATTATACATATACATATATATATATATATATATATATACATGTAGACAGTGAGCATTAGGTATGACAAACGTGATCAATCACTGTTCAGCGATAAATTAAATTAGATGAAATGAACGGACGAATAGAAAGAGAGAAAGAGAGGAAGGAAAAAGAAGAGGGTGTGAACGGAATGGAAAAACCTCGGTTTAAAATTATACCTCATCGCGTATCGAGTATAGTTATACATTTTTCCAATTTTTATACCCTCACGGTACGATTATTATTTTTTATTCATTTTTTTTTTTTTTCTGTGTGTTTTTACACATCACTTATTTACCGTATTATGTACAATATTGAGTAAATAAGTTAAAGCATGTGCACAATGTAATGGCTGAAAATAAACCCCGGGAATAGCTTATAATAATTTCTCTCTCTATATAATATATATATATATATATATATATATATATAATATACGTGTAGTATATAAACGGATATTGTAAATATCTGTACATTTATGCACGGTTTAATGTCTATAAAATATATAATAATCTTTACGATTTAGATTACCGCGGCAAGTAAAAATGTATATATATATATATATATGCATGTCGATACATTAAGATGAGGAAAAAAATTCAGTCTCTTGATATGTATAATACTTACATAGTAGAGGTATATACTCGAGAAATTCCGCGGCGTATGGAAAACGGTTTCTCAATATCTCGCGATAACCCGACCCCCCCCCCCTCCCCCCCCGCCGCCCCTCCTTCCGCCCCGCCAAATATAAAATACAGATACAATTTTACGGATGAAAAATGACGAAAACTATAAATTTCGATCTTTATAGATACGTGATTCGAATTAGAAAAAATTACATATGAATATTGTTATGTGTGTATAAATTTTTTATGTTGAATATATATGCATAATATATATAATTATGTATGAATTCGTTTTTTTTTTTTTTTTTTTTTTTTTTTTATCATCATTCCAACGAAACCCATCAGAAGTGAAAGATAAACGCAAAGAAACTACAATTATTGTATTATATGTATATGTATAAATAGATAATTTTATTATTCTATCCTTCTATATCTATTCACCTATATATATATATATATATATGTATGTGTATGTGTATGTGTATACATGTATATATATATATATATATGTATATATATGTGGTCGTTGCACACGTTAGCTCCTTGCCCGCGTCACACGAAAAATATTGTTTTTTTTTTTTTTTCAAAAATATACCCGAACATTAATAATTGAATATCGTGTATATTTAAAATATAGATAGAAAGTAAAACTTTCTTTTCGACCGTAGTAAACGAATGATCGAGTAACCGAGGAATAACAAAAAACCAAGAAAAAAAAAAATCTCAATTTAGCCTGAAAATTATCGTTGTTCAAAATTGAAAATTAATTGAAAATTAAAAAAAAAAAAAAACAGAAAATCGATAAACAACGATGAATTGAAAACTGTGCAAAGAAATGGCAAAAAATTTCATCAACTCGATCGTATAACAATATATACCTATTATGCATTGTATATCCTATACTTATCGTGTGACGTGGACGCTAGTTGTCTTGTATACAGCGAAAAAAAATAAAAAAAAAAATGAAAACAACAAAACAGAAAAAAAAGAAAAAAAAATAACAATAATAATAATAATAATAATCAGCTTGAGAGTAAAATTAGAAAAAAGAAAAACAAGAAAGTAAAGCAGAACAAGAGAGAGAAAAAAGGGTAAAAAGAAAATTGAAACGTAAAAATTTTTTCCTTTGCAGTAAATTTTGTCAGTGAGAGAAATAATCGTAAGAAAGTGGAAAGAAGGAGGAAGAAAAAAAGACAAATAATTGAAGGAAAGGAAAAAAAGATCGTTTAAACAAAAAATTTTACATTATAATAGTATATGTATATATATATATATATATATATATACTAGGATAGATGTAAAATTTTTTGTTTAAACAATTTTGTTTCCTTTCCTTTAATTATTTCGTCTTTTTTTCTTTTGTTTTCTCTCCTTTACGATGAAATTGCGACGCGTAACAGTCACGTGACTTGGGAAATATCTGTTCGAGTAGTGAATGACGGAAAGACAAAAAAAATAGAGAAAAGAAGAGATTGGCAAAAGATAAAAGATACAAATAAAACAATGAAACAAATAAATAAATAAATAATTTTTACCTAACAAGAAATGAAAATTGCAAAAAAAAAAAAAAAAAGAAAAAAAAAAATAAATAAAATAAAAAAAAAAAAAAAACCTGTAAATTAGAAACAAACGTTTTTGAGAGATACTATTTTTTTGGAATTGAGAAAAAAGATACAAGATAAACTAGATTAATAGGAGGTCGCGTTATCGTCATTTCGACTAACAGTGTGCCCCTCCTGTCTATCGTCTTCAAGGCGATGGTGTCGTCTGTACAGGTTCTCCAGCAAGCCGGCTCCGTCGAACGTCTCGGAAGATTTTTGTGGTCCCTACCGGCGTGCGCGAGATTGCACAGGCACGAGAGCGTCCTGAAGGCGAAGGCGATCGTCGCCTTCCACCGTGGCAACTTCAAGGAGTTGTACCGGATACTGGAGAGCCACACTTTCAGCCCTCACAACCACCCGAAACTCCAGGCTCTATGGCTGAAGGCCCACTATATAGAGGCGGAACGACTCCGGGGAAGACCTCTCGGTGCCGTCGGTCAGTATCGATTTATTATCGCAACGCGTTTATCCTGACACCCAGACGCAGCAACCACCACCACCACCACCAACTACTACCTACGCAATACCCCGCGACTTCCGAAACGAGAAGGATGTTGTTTTTTTTTTTCAATTAATGTTTTTTTTTTTTTTTTTTTTTTTTTGGTTTGCTTTTTACCGAAAAACTATTTTTTAATCGGAAAGACATTTTACCGTTGCTCGGGTTACTTGGTTGTACAGTTTTTGATTTTTTTTTTCTTCAACGAAAATCAATGGGTTACTTGATTGTACAATTTTTGAGTTTATTTGATTTTTTTTTTTTTTTTTTTTTTTTTTTTTTTCCCAACGAAAAACAAACTTTCAATCGGAAAGACATTTTTTCGTTGCTCGGGTTACTTGATTTTACAGTTTTTGAGTGTTTTTGACACAAAAAAGAAAAAAAAAAAAAAAAAAAAAAAAGCGATCAAATTCACTCAATAATTTCAAATATATTTTCAGAAAGAAGGTTAAGCTTTGAATTTTTCATTGAACCCATTCTGCTGCAAGCAGAAGCATGAATCAAATTTTTACTTTCCATTAACTTATCATCTCCCTTTTGCATATCGATACAATGTTCATGAGAAATTTAAATGAAAAAAAAAATTACACATAACGCTATCAGATCGCTTGCATCTTGCCTCCTTTTTTTTTTTTTTTTTTATTTCTTTTTTTTTCATCATTTCTTTGAATTCAACCGCACGCTTCCTTCGTACATTCTGTTCCTTCCGCGCACTCTCGCCAAGTGAAAAATTATGTTACGCAATGCGGTTCACCGCTACAGCTGCGAATTAACTGATTTAATTGGACTTATTATAATCAACTGGAAAATCCGTAGTTTTTACCCAATAGAGATATTGTATATATATATATATATATATATATATATATATATACACACCTAATATAATAATCTCTATATATGAAAAAAGTGCCAATGAGGAAAAGAAATGATAAGAAAAAGAAAAAAAAAAAAAATTAAGAAAAGGAGGAAGCGATCCCGTGGCGTTACGTGTATTTTTATTATTATATATTCTATACATATGCATCATTAAACCACATACGTATCCGCTGTGAAATAATCGTTTATGTGCGTAAATAAATAAATAACGATAGAAATTATACGACTGAAAGTAAATGGGGAAAAAACGTAACCGCGAGAATATACCCAAATGGATGGAAATAAATATGGGCGTTAGCGATTCATCATTTTTTTCCTCATTCTTTCCTTTCAATCAATCATTCTTTCTTTTTTTTTTCACGGACAAACTCGAAGAAGGAAAGTTTTTTTCCTTTACTATATATATATATATATATATATATTAGGGTGGCGCAAAAATAATCGACTATTTTTTTTTTTTTCGAGTCTCGTGTGACAAAATGTTAGTTTTTGTTGTTTTAAGAGCCCACTCCAAAAGACAGTTCGAAAAAAAATTTTTAAGAGGTCGCTCCACATTTTTTGAAATGTCAGAAATCGTCGAAAATCGATTTTTTTTTTTTTTTTTTTTTTTTTTTTTAATTTTTTTTCTCGTTACGGTATAATTTTACAGACAAAAAAAAAATAAGTTTCCGAAAGTTTCAGTTCAAAATTTGAATTTTGAAAGGTCGCTGATAATTTTTTTTCAATTTTTTGGTGCATTTCTTTAGATCTTTTCGAGCGACCTTTTAATATTCATATTAAAATTTCACAAAATTTTTTTTCTTTAATTCGGTAAGAAAGAATCGATAACAATACACCACGACATGAATTAAACATCAAACAAAATACTGGAAATATAATTTTTTTAATTTAATTTTTTGACGATTTTTGACATTTCAAAAAAATTTCGAGCGACCTCAGATTCTCGTGTGATATGATTTTGAAAATATTTTTTTATTTTTTTTTGTTCAAAAACAGGCAAATACCGCGTTAGACGCAAGTTTCCTTTGCCAAGGACGATATGGGACGGCGAAGAGACTTCGTACTGTTTCAAAGAAAAATCCCGTAGCGTCCTGAGGGAGTGGTACGCCGCGAATCCTTACCCATCGCCGAGGGAGAAACGCGAGCTTGCCGAAAGCACCGGACTGACGACGACCCAAGTCAGCAACTGGTTTAAAAACCGAAGACAAAGAGACCGAGCGGCGGAGCACAGGTGAGTTTTTGAAAATCGGTTAAAATAATTCATCAGTTTTACAAAATTCGAAAAACCAAACACCAGATGGTATCCATTTTCGGTCGCGATATCAGCGAACTTGGCCCGAAATTTTTTTACATCGCTCTTCTCACTTTTGTTTTTTTTTTTTTTTTTTTATTTTTTTTTACACGGTTCGAATTTACTACAATTTTTCAAAACCAGCTTATTCCTCGACGACGGTAGGTATATTTAAAAATCTGAAAATATATTCCGAAAAATCATGTGATCAGGTGTCGAGTTTTTTTTTTTTTTGAAAAGCTTTTAGAGCCTGAGTGCGGCTTTTACTGGTAGAAAAAAAGTTAGAAAAATTTCAGAAAAGGGACTCGTTTTACTGTATCTTATTGCAGTGAAGCATTTTCGTATGTCGTACCGGATTTTGAAATTTTTTTTTAGATTTTTTGGGACCATTCAACGGTTTGCAATTTTTTTTTAAATCACAAAAATGAAGAGGAAAAACAAAATGTCTTCCGAAAATTGTCAACAATCTGGTATGAAATATGAAAGTATTTCGGCAACCATCCGTAGTAAAACGACTCCCGTTTCTAATTTTTTTTTTTACACTTTTTGTATCAGAAAAAGCTTGAAACCAGTAAGAATTAAAAAGCTCTCCACTCCTGCTGTGAGTTAAAAAAAATGTTCATACCTGAAACATGATTTTTCAGAATTTTTTCAAATTGTGTCGATCAATAAGTTTGGTTTTGAAAAATTTGTAGAAAATTCAAGACGCGTAGAAAAAATGTGTGTATAAAAAAAAAAAAAAACAAGAAAATCCTCCAAAAAATTTCCAACCACATATCCAAGGTATCCATAAATGTTTTAAATATACGCTGACAATGATAAGGAGAGAAAAATTCATTGAATTCGATGAAATAATCATTTATTTGCTTCGATTCTAGATACGCATGTCAAAAAAAATTTTTATTTGATTTCGAGTAACCCCTTTTCAATCACTCTTTTCTCCCGATGTACGAAAAACTACGAAATATAAAAATCATTTAACAGTTGGTTCAAATATTCTATACACGTAAAATAATATTTCCGCGTAGGTATAGCGATACAAGCAATTGCTGGAAGTAGCTGTTTTCACACGTGATCTGGGCGAAATCAAGGAATTTCCTGGTTCGTCTATGTATATATATATACATATATATATAACCAGGAAATTCCTTGATTCCTCTATGTATATATATATATATATATACATAGACGAACCAGGAAATTCCTTGATTTCGCCCAGATCACGTGTGAAAACAGCTACTTCCAGCAATTGCTTGTATCGCTATACCTACGCGGAAATATTATTTTACGTGTATAGAATATTTGAACCAACTGTTAAATGATTTTTATATTTCGTAGTTTTTCGTACATCGGGAGAAAAGAGTGATTGAAAAGGGGTTACTCGAAATCAAATAAAAATTTTTTTTGACATGCGTATCTAGAATCGAAGCAAATAAATGATTATTTCATCGAATTCAATGAATTTTTCTCTCCTTATCATTGTCAGCGTATATTTAAAACATTTATGGATACCTTGGATATGTGGTTGGAAATTTTTTGGAGGATTTTCTTTCTTTTTTTTTTTATACATACATTTTTTCTACGCGTCTTGAATTTTCTACAAAATAATATATATATACACACATTAACTAGGCATATTCCTAAAACTCTAAGAAGGAGAAGATAAGATAAAGAATTAAAGAGGGAAAGTTGATTGCCTAATTAGAATCTTATTATACATATGACTGTGCGTATAATAAGTAAAAAAAAACCGCAATAATTATTATACATGGTATATAATGGGAAGGAAACTATATTGCCATTTTAAAACGATAATTATATCGCCGCGTTAAATTTTTTTTTTTTTTTTTTTTCTATTTTTCTTCTTTTCTTTCCTTCGTTTAGTTTTATATCATATTTTTATTTTATATCACGGAATGAACAATATATTAAACAAGCATCCGCCAATTTTCAACAGACGTTGAAACTTTATCCTTATGGTTTAATTCATACAAACTGCTATAATTTCTTTATTCTTTTGTTTTTTTTTTCCCCCCTCCCGTTTCCGTTTAAACTTTCTTCCTTAATTCTTCTTCGATTGTAAAGAAGAAACAAATTTTTTTCTGCGAATAAATTCGCGCAGTTAAAATTGATATCTTAATTTCGATAAAAAAAAAATTCCTAGAAAATTCTTCATTTGTTAGAAATTCTCAATAACGACGATAAAAAACATTCCAATTTCAATATATACATATTTCTTTGATCAGTGCCGTTTGAGAGAAAAATCAAGAATTATAACAACAACAACGATAAGAATAATGATAATAATAATAATAATAATAATAATGACTCGGTTAATCGTGTTACATACAAAAATTGCTTTTTCACCAACTCATTGATTGTTTTAAACTTTATATTCTATCCAGCGAGGAAAGATTTTATTTATTGTTAACAAACGTGTATATATATATATATATATATATATATATATATATAAATAAATATTGTTGATACGGTGAAATAAATGTTTCGTTATTTATTGTAAAGAATTTAATCGAACCAAATACGATTTCTCAATAAATTATATAAACAAATTTCTATCGATAATTCGTAGTATTTGGCTCAACTATAAAAAACTTGATAATAATAATAATAATAACAACAATAATAATAATAAGAAAATATATATTTCTCCATATCCAAATACGAATAAGTTTGTTAAGTTTTCTACTAAATAAATTCTATTCTCGTAGTCTCAGGCGTTAAATCTTTGGACAAATTTTAACGATCTCTCTCTCTCGCTCTATCTTTCTCTCTTTCTATCAGCATTTTGACGGCACGAGGCTAATATAATAACAATTATACACCAACGCCCACATCGATATGTACTTTATACGCCCTATCCCGAGGGGAACTCGGAGTTAACCAGGTCTCCCGTGTTTCCCCACGGGTTTCATCGCTCTGCGTATACACCTACGTGTACGCTCGATGCAGTCGGTATTTACACACACGCGTCATCGGCTTCCTCCTCCCATCAACCCCAGCAGCAGCAGCAGCATCAGCAGCAGCATCATCAAGTCTTATCTCGATACAAACGAACGAGCGAGCAGATTGCTTGACGTACGAAATGAATTATTGGCTGAACGAAACGAGGCGCGACGCCTTGTGATATCTATTCACACGTGCTCGCAGCATCTCGTTTTTTTTTTTTTTTTTTAAATTATGCACGAACATTGGATATTTAGGGTGTTGACGAATTTTTGCCGGCCCACCCCCTAAAATCAATTTCAAATAATTTGAAAAGAATTGCAGAATTTTTTTCTGATTTATACATCGACTATGGGATAGTCAGCTTTGTGGTCGAAGTTTCTTATGGAAATAATATGGGAAAAACTTGTTTTATCGGTATATATTTTCTTGCGAGAGTAATGATAGTTGAAAAAAATCTATAACCGCGAGGTTTTAGTCGACGTTAGTGTTACTATGTGTAAAAAAAAAATTTACATCACGATACCAGGAAATCTAGACGAATTGCACTTTCTCTAAATGCAAAAAAAAAAGTCAGATTTAGATGGTGTGCAATTCGTCGATATTGCGCGGTACGATTATGTGAATTTTTTTCCCAAACGGTATCACCAATGCCGACTAAAACATCACATTTACAAAATTTTTTTTCAACATTATTACTTTTAAAATAAAATATATACTGAGAAAAAAAAAACAAACTTTTTCCCATATTATTTCCATAAGAAACTTCGACCACAAAGCGGATTATGTTAGAGTTGAGTTAAAAATCTAAAAAAATTAGGTAATTGTTTTATAATTATTTCAAGTTGATTTGGTTTGTGGGGCTGGAAAAATTCGTTAACACCCTAAATAAGGGACCCCCTAATGGAACTGTCCACGTCAATTCAGCGAGCCTCCAGACCACAACATTTTTGATTGGCTGAACAACAAGTGATGAAAACCTGTTGTGTTTGCTGCTTGGTTGTTCATCGCTTGAATTTTTAGGAAAAAAAGGAAAAAAATCAAATCAAAACAAAAAAAAAAAAATCATAAACACAGAGAAAAATGACGTTTTTCTACCCAATTCTTGCATTTTTCTCTTTAACTATCACTCTCTGGTCAATGAAACAAAACGATAAAGTTTACGATGTGAGATCGTTATAAGACATTTCGCTCTTCACTATAACCTGCTTTTTTCGATTACTACAATTTTTCTATTTCCGGTCACCAAACGAACTAGAAGCTACTATCATATTTTATGAAAAAATTAAAACAGTTCCAATTCAAATTTTACAATATTTTCATCAAAACAATTGATTCGTCGTACGACCTTCCACTTCAGGGTAAGCTTTTCCGGATGGTGTTTAGGCGATAAAACGATGTTCGTATAAGGATCGCGCGTTGAGCCACGTGCAGAAACGGGTTAGATCCGGCTTTGTAAGCCTGACGGTTGCCTTTTCCATGAGTTTTTGGTTTTGGTTAAGGGTATATACCTCGGGCGCGGTGTATAAACTACGACGAGGCGGCGGCGGCGGCGAGTTATTATGGCTCGGAGAATAAGATCGTGAGACAACAACGAAAAAGAGAGAGAGGGGAGGAGGAGGAGGCCTGCAGGGAGCCCTCGGAGTTTCTCTACGGTAGTTAGCGATTGTTCAAACAACCCTTTGGCAGCGGTGCCCGCGGCTTTTCCTTTTGACGCGACCTGCAGCGAAGCGCTCCTCTTAAAACAATAACAACCGGCCCAGAACGAGCTTCGGTCAGGCCCAGGCCCAGGCCCAGGCCCAGTAGTGCACCACAGCCTTGAAATGCATGCGAAGGAGCTGCACCATCCATCCGTCCATCCGTCCATCCGTCCATCCGTCCATCCGTCCATGAGTAGAAATTCCCTCGAGCCTACTAGGCCTAAAATTAGCATAGGCTTCATCCGCAAACAATTCCGCTGCATGGGAAACCTTAGGAAATCGTTCCTTCCTCGCCAAAACTGCCTTCTCTGCTTTAGCTTTTGTTGTCCAATTGGTATATATATATATATATATATATATATATATATATATATATATATGTATATATAATATATATTAGGGTGGGCCAAAATGATGAGAAAAAAAAAAAATAAATAAATAAATGACTACTTATTTTTCGTTCATTACCGTCAAAATATCGTTCAAAATGACGAGATGGAGAAAAAAAAAATTTTTTTTTTGTAAAAGTTTCAGCTCTTATTATTATTAATATTAAGAGATACTTGTGTTCGCGATTTTTTATTTTTCGTTTAAATAACACGGGATGTTTTTTTTTGTTTTGGGGGGGGGGGGGGGGGGGGGTGATTTTTATTCCTCAACAACGGATCGGCGTTATCGTATCGTATAAAGAACGATACATAGTTTTGTGGGAAATTGAACGATCTGCGAAAAAAAAAAAAAAAAAAAATGTCTCTTGCGATTTTTTCGTAAATCTATATATCGGTAGGTATACAAAAGTTGATGAAAAAATATAAGATTTTGTACGACAGTGGTCGACGTTAAGGACTTATTTTTTTTTTTTTTTTTTTTTTCTCGTCAAGTGATCGGAAATTTCAGTTTTTTGTATATTTTTGTGTCTATTTTTTTTTTTTTTTTTTTTTTCTTCCACCACCAATTGTCACAAATTTCTCGAGTAGCACCTCCTTGAAGAAGTAGAGGTAGAAGAAAAAGAAAAAGAAAAAAAAAAACAAAAAAAAAACAAACAAACAAACGTTATCCAAATTCTCTCGTCATTCGTATCTATGTATCTATAGATTATAGTTTTCTAGAATATAGTTGCATTGCCGCAGGTGTATTGGACAAACTATAGATATGTAGGTACGTATATCGAGGGGAAGTTATGCGGAGTAGGTATCTTACGGTCTTCCGAACCGGTTGGAAGCGACCGGCTCGCGTCACTCGGTGTTACAGCTGTAACACGTGGAGGATATACGCGATAACGATGACGAGGACGTCGAAGGAAGTGGGAAGCACCACCGGGTCGGCAGAGAACCGACATGTTCGGGGAAGGGTGTACTTATATACATACATATATATATTCCATATGCATGTACGTACGTATGGTAGAGCGTGTGTGACGTACACACAAGTCTAAAAATATTATATATCTGGAGGCCTCGCGCTATATATATATACGGCTTCTGTGTACATTTTCCCATAGATTAGAAAACCGCATGAAGCACAAGAGATTCATCGTGAGTTATACGATGCACGTGTATTATGTTATATAATTAAAATGCCTGATGCATATATATATATATATATATATATATATATATATATATATATATATATATACAGGGTGGTCCAGGCAAATATTTCGAAAACTACAAGAGATCGTAGAAAAAATTTAATGAAGAAACTTGAAGGGTTTTGAGGGGGGGGGGGGGGGGGGGAATAATGGTGACATTTTAACAGGGAACACGTATTTTCGATATATGAGCAACTGACAGTGAGATTGAAGACTGATTCGAATATGGCCGAAAAAAAATTTCTATCAAATTTTTTTGTTTTCATTTGTTGAATATTCGAATTAGTCTTAAATTTCTGTCAAATTTTTTTTTTTTTTCAATTGAAACAAAAAACTCGATGTTACCGAAATTTCACCAAAGCTCCCCCCCCCCCCCCTCCCGCCCACCCCCTTAACTATATAATTATAAATAAAATTTCTCTTATCGGTGAGCTTAATTTTTAAACATATTAATTACATACCTATATATATGTACATACATATGCATATGCAATGGATTACCTATACCTTCGGGCGTATAGGGTTATGTACACACCACAGAGTTATATTTATATATGTAATATATATACATGTATATATACACACGCGCGCGCGTGATATGTGTAGTATAGCGCATATGTTAGCGAGTCGGTGAATCTCAGCGTTTTCTAATCGCTTCTTCCTATCAAATATTTACAGTTACCGAGACGCGGGTGTAACGCGAGCCTGCATCACTACACCCGGAGTGCGAGAATTGTTTTTCTACTTCTTCTTCTTCGTCTTCGTCTTCGTCTTCGTCTTCGTCTTCGTCTTCGTCTTATTTCTTTCTTCCTCTATTTCACTCCTTATACTGGTTCTGGTCTTGGTTCTGTTTGTTTATTTATTTATTTATTTATTTATTTACTTATTTCTTTTCCTTTTCTTTTTCTCTCTTTGTTGTTCACTTTTCTTCGTCATTGATATAGCTGCACGGCTGTTGCAACAACGCGAATCGTATGGCGAATCGTATCCTCGTGTGTTTAATATTATATATATATATATATATATATATATATATATATATATATAAAACGATATACGATATGCAATATTCATCCGCACGCAGCATGAAAACGGAGCAGTTGAAAAATTGCTAATTATGCAATTTACGCTTGCATTGACTCGATACTGCGTCGCGTCGACGAGATGCTGCGTTAATAGTCCGCGTTTTTTTTTTTTTTACTTTTCTCTGTTCACTTTTTTTTTTTACCCAATACCCCGCTCCGGTAACGTTTCTGCGAGGGGAAATGATTCGCTTTAAACAATTATCCACGAGACAGAAAATCACGAAAAACCAATAAAACCAATCGATTCAACTAAATTATATAACTTGAACGACAATTGTTTGTTTTTTAAGTAATTATTTAATTATAAAGAAATTTCATCATTTATTTCTTTTCCACATTTTCGTCTATTGCAATATATTTATATTCTCTAACTTTATTCGATCTCTTGATTCAAATTTGAGAGACGATATTCATATATATATATATATATATATATATATGTGTGCAAATAAGAGATGAAAAAAACGAAATAATGAAAAAAAATCCAACGTTCACACCGTGTCATAATGCAGCCCAGCTACATATACGTGCATACATAATATATAGGTAGGTACGACCTTACCCCAAAACTATAATGGCTTTCCTTTGAGACGTAGGCGAGTTTAAAGGGATAAGAAAAAGGAAAAAAAAAAGCAAAAACTAAAAAAGAAAAAAAAGATGAAAAAGAAGCGGTGCTTCCAGTGCACCCGTTATATATATATATATATATATACAGGCATCGAGGTCATCGGCGGGTATAGTATTTAATGCGGTTTCCATTGAAGTTTTAACTGCGATTCTTCTACGTGTCTATGTATGTATATATATATATGTATGCATCACGTGAAATAATTGTGGCGGCGGCGGCAGCTAGTGCAGGTCATATGTTATAGGTATAAAAGTTCTGCCAGGTGGCTGCAGACCTCAGCTCTCTTTTCCCTCTTTTACCCCGAAAAACCGTTTTCTCACCACCGCGGGGTTATTTTAATTTTTTTTTTTAATTCTTTGTCTTCATTTTTTTTTTTTTTTTTTTTTTTTTTTTTTTTACAATTTATTTTCATCTCATCTCTCAGCGGCTGGTTTTAATTCTTTTACCGTTGCTTTTGAAATTTTACTATTTTCCCTGAGACGCGTTTTACGTATACATATATATATATATATGTGGAAGCTGGAAGAGGAAAACGAAAACTAGCTTGTATAGAAAAGCTGCGGCGCAAGGTGCAGTATATATATATATATAGTTATAGTAAGACTTGAGATTTTTATGAGCTTCCGAAAAGAGGAGTTGAAAAAAAAATAAACATATAAATAAATGAAGTACAAGAAGTTAGAGAGAGAAAGAGAGAGAGAAAGTGAAAAAGAAAAAAAAAAAGACAGGCAACCACGACCTAACCGGATATATTTTTTTCGAGTTTGTGTCTTCACGCACTTTTTGTTTATCCACATAACACTACGCTACACACGACTCGAAGATCGTGCTCAAATCTGTTATCGGAGTAACGCATCTTTGTTACAACACTTCTGGATGCAGGTAAAAAAAAAAAACATGAAAACATTTTTTTTTTTTTTTCAATAAAATGAAAGAAACTCTTTAATCATGATATCAAGATTTGAAAAACTTGGTTGAAAAATCTTTAACGTATTGTAATCACTCAAATATCGACTTGTCGTGTCCGCGGTAATATTTTAAACAGGTTTAAACTCAATTTTACATACTTAATATTTGCATCAGAACTTCGAATGATCTGAATTATAATAAATAGTTTCTAAACGTTATCATCTTCAGTTTTTTCCCCGAGTCACCACATGTACGCAAAAATAAATTCCGACTTTTTTCACGATTATTATTCAACAATTTTTTTCCTTCCGAATCTAATATAACTCAATTTTTCTATCCCCCATTCGTTTCCTCGTATTATCAATGCGTTAACCAATTATTATAATACGGTGAATATAATTTTTTAATCCACATTCATATGTGCCGTTATGATATTTAATGCTATATACATATGTGTATATATGTATATTATACACAATATACATACATATATATGTGTGTGAACGCGAGATCGAAATCCGATATGGTTGAGATTTTTTTCCGAGGTGTTATGTAACTCTTTCCTATACGTTTGTTCATAGGCAGAAAGTTACAACAATGAAAACGATAATAATAACAATAATACACTTATACAGAGATATTTTTGGAATACGTTATACATATTTTCATACCACGAAAACGAGAGGTGTTTTTCGTCGTTGATGATAACGAAACTTTCGGAAGCTTATTTTTTTTTTTTTTTTTTTTTTGTCTATAAAATTATACCGTAACGAGAAAAAGAATTGAAAAAAAAAATCGATTTTTGACGATTTCTGACGTTTTAAAAAATGTGAAGCGGCCTCTTAAAATTTTTTTTTTTTCAACTGTTCTTTGGAGTAGGCTCTTAAAACATCAAAAACTAACATTTTGTCACACGAGACTAAAAAAAAAAAAATATATATATATATATACTCAAGAGAAAAATCGAACGTCTTTATATCGAAGGCGACACCGCGTAAACCATAACACATAACACATAAC
This sequence comes from Diprion similis, assembly GCF_021155765.1. Lineage (NCBI taxonomy): Eukaryota > Metazoa > Arthropoda > Insecta > Hymenoptera > Diprionidae > Diprion > Diprion similis. Next base: position 693,175 of record NC_060113.1, on the reverse strand, counting down.
ACACACCTATAGCTATATAGATAAGTCAAAAAATAATAAATAATCTCCGCCTGCAACAGGCCGAAGCGACTCTCTCTTTCTCTTTCTTTCTTTCTCTCTTTATCTCTATCTTTTTCTGCAGGGTGTTTCGTCTGTCTCATAATCGGGTATAAAACAATAACAATTCTCACCGCCGGTCTCTCGCCTCGGCAAAATCTGACTTCGTATAACAATGATCGTGATCGTGATCGTGCACCACCGCCTGCAGTGGCTTTGTTACGTCATCATCGTTTCACGCTTGCCCGGTATTCAATTCTCGAAATCGCACTTGGACGTTCCGTGAACCGCAACAATAACTAGTCTTTAAAACCACTTGACTGCCGAGCCGTCGTAAAAAAATCGCAAAACCGCCCGATAAAGTAATTCGATATGTTTTTTCGGTGTCTTAGATAAATATTTACTTTTGAAAACATGAATTTAATTCGAAAACAATTAACTAATTTTTTCACATTTTTACCTCAACTATAAGATAATCCGTTTTGTGGTTGAAGTTTCTTATGGAAATAATATGGGAAACAGTTTTTTCCTCGGTATATATTTTATTTTAAAAGTAATAATGTTGAAAAAAAATTTTTTAAATGTGATGTTTTAGTCGGCATTAGTGCTACCGTTTGGGAAAAAAATTCACATAATCGTACCGCGCAATATCGACGAATTGCACACCATCTAAATCTGACTTTTTTTTTTTGCATTTAGAGAAAGTGCAATTCGTCTAGATTTCCTGGTATCGTGATGTAAATTTTTTTTTTACACATAGTAACACTAACGCCGACTAAAACCTCGCGGTTATAGATTTTTTTCAACTATCATTACTCTCGCAAGAAAATATATACCGAGAAAACAAGTTTTTCCCATATTATTTCCATAAGAAACTTCGACCACAAAGTTGACTATCCCATAGTCGATGTATAAATCAGAAAAAATTCTGCAATTCTTTTCAAATTATTTGAAGTTGATTTGAGGCTCGGGGCGTCAAAAATTGGTCAAGACCCTAAATAAGAGATACACTCTTATTCGATACTGCTGCTGCTGCTGCTTTTCCTCCGACTATGAAATATTACGATTTTCATTTCCAATGCATTACGCTGCAGGTTGAGAAGGAGGAGGATGTACACCCATTGAGTTATATATCCTTACGGAGTATGTACATTACGCAAATGCGTTCATGCCTGCCAACCAGCCAGCCAGCCAGCCGGCCGATATCACGCTAGCTTGAAGGTATGGTCGCGTATATTGATGGGTAGAGGACTGCTGCAGTGGCAGACAAATATGTGTATAATACATACGGTAGGTATAAGGTACACCGGGATACGTGGGTCGTGCATTAGTAGCGTTTTGTTGACACAGAGAGACGGGATGCAGGAGCCATTATCGAGCCCCCTCAATGTCTCCTCCTCCTCCCTCTCCTCCTCCTCATCCTCGTCATCCTCGTCCTCCTCATCCTCCTCATCCTCCTTCTACGCCCTTTGCACACCCTGATGCAAGCCGCGGGGGCGCGTCTATATAGACTTCCAAGAGTCCGAGTCGAATTCCGATGAACGTTAGGATCAACGATCGAGTAAAAGATTGGTACTTAGACGGTGAGAAAAGTGAGGAGAAAAAAAGCGAGATCAAAGAGACGAAAGAAAATGAAAAGGAGTAGGGTTCAAGACACTCAAGACTTGGAAGGGAGGATATTTTTAATGAAAGTGACGTGAAAAAATCTCTTTCCGTTTGAAATTTCTGTACACTAGCCATGTATTCGAAACATCGACTTTTTCAAGTTTTTTAACCCCCATCCATGAGAAGAACTCGAAATAATTATTTCTAAGGGTTTTTACACTGATTTGAAAAAAAAGAGTAAAAAATCATATCAAAACATATGAAAGTGGGCGAAAAAAATCGTTCTATAATGGTTTGAAAATTCCTGATAAAAGAAAAGCGAAGTCGTTTCTCCGTGAATCTCTTCAGATGCGATCGAATTATGAGTAAGAAAGGGATAGAGGGGGGGGGGGGGGGATGGAAGGAATGGAATTGGGTAGAAACAGTCCGAAGTAAGCGTTTGCGCAGAATCGGCGCAGATGGAAAGTTGCGTGAAGGTTTGCGGAGGAGTGTTGGTTCTCGGGGGATGGTTGGGTGGATGGACGAACCGATGGGGACGGGATGAAAAGCGGAGGGAATAAGGGGCGTACCGCCCTACCAACCACCCCAGAAACGTTAGTAAAGGTTACGCCAATATTGACACTCGACGACGACATCCCGAGGGAAAGCCGGCGACACAGGAGCCACCCAGAGTTGATGGGCTGGCGCTCTTGTATGCGTTATACACCCACATACGTGTGTACGTAGTAGAAGTAGGTAGGGTCCAACACACCACCTTCTTCATCCACGACGAGAGGAGAGTTTGATGGCGCCTCTGGAGATCCTCGACGCAAACCTCAGCATATTTTTTCGCCTCTATTTGCGTTAACTTTGCGAATAAATAAGACACATATGTATGATCAGTTTGGCACATATTGTAGCTGTACATACACGTGTCTATATAGGTATATTCATGGGACTTTCAAAGGTTGGCTTTTGCGCACAGGAATTATGTCGTGATCAGAGCGATTGGATCTTTCTTCAAGATTTTATTCCCTGTATGTATTAGAGTTCTCGATCCTGATGTGTAAAGTGTCGTTGAATGGAAGATCATGTTGGATGGTGATAAATGGACTCTGAATGTGGAAAAATTTTCTCCTAATTTTGTTCAATGGAATTCCAAAAAAAAAAAAAGAACGTTTAACGACGGACTTAGAGTACAAGGAATGCTTTAAATGGTTTCCCAAAGTGGCACAAATTTTTTAAACAAGGTTTGAAGATGATGATGATGATGATATGAACGGTTTAACGTAGCTCTAAAATAAATTCAGTGGGACAAGCTGGAGGACATAATTTGCTGCAACGTCAAAGAGGACGAGCTTAAAGTTCGCGGCTCATCTGCAGCTGATAGAGCCTGCAGTTCCAACAGCCCACGGAGATACTAACACGACGCGATGCACACAATACACGTCGTCTCTATATAGACGTTGGCGCATGCTGATGAGTTTATAGGAGAGTCCAAGGGGGAAGAAGCTGAGAACTAACTCCCGGGGGATCGGGTTACCGGTGAGCAACTGGTCAGGAATCTGTCTAGAAATCTAGACGAGTAATCGTAAAAAGTTTGAGACAGATAATAGATGTATAACGAAATCGGTGTTAGTACTACGATTTTACAATCCCTTGTTACCTTCTAGATCATCGAGATCTTCCGATTAACGAGTGGTTGTAGAAAACCTCATCGAATTCGAGAGATCTAACGATCGAATGATCGATCCTTGAACAACAAATGCCGTCGGAATGAAATCGGCGAAAATAGGAACAACAGATCTACAGATTGGCGATATTCACCCCAAAAGGTGATACTTTTCTTGAAAAAAAAAAAAAAAATATCTAGGTATTGTAGATCTAAGAATCGTAGAAAAAGCTCTCTCTCTGTTTCCCCAACGAAAAATTGATTCTCTAAATATTGTGAGACATCGGCAAGGTTAATGAAAGAGTCAAAAACGTCGAGACTAAAACAAAAAAAAAAAAAAAAAAAAAAAAAAGGTTTACACTTCGCACGAAGAATGACGCCACGAGGAGTTTGAAAAATGTTTGAGGTTAAAATCACCCCCGGAAGTGACGACTATTAGGGTAAAAAAGAGAGAGAAAAAAATGCAGCGACATTTTCAAGCTCGACATCTTAATTGCTTGTTAATACCGACTGTCTACCATAGAATTCGGACTCACAGCGAATGCACTTGAGGAATTCACGTGCGGAGGAGAAATCTCTTTGCGAAAAAGAATTTTTTGTCACAGGGCACGCGCTCTTTAGACGCCAAGTAAGTATCGGGTGGTGCAGATAAAAACTAAACCGTCGACTGCAGGCTGCTGCAAAAGCTGCTGCAAGTTGCACTCCTCGTGCAAGGGTACCATCCATGCAGCCTATAAGTCGGACGATTTGTGTATGCGTGTATGTATAATAAACGCGTGGACGAGAGTGAAAGAGAGAAGGATAGAGATAAAGAGAGAGAGAGAGAGAGAGAGAGAGAGAGAGAGAGAGAGAGAGAGAAGTGGGTAAATGCGACGTCGACGACGACGACGAGGAGAGAAGCAAGCGGCGTTGAATTCGGTACGAAAATAGCGCGACTTACGGTTCAACCAACAACAGCCGGCCAGCCGGCGGCCGTGCCGCGACGGAATGAAGCTACGGTTACAAAACGGCGCTCTGCAGCTTGAAACCAGAGAACTATACCACCTACCTACCTACCTAACTACCTAACCTACCTAACCTATAACCATGCGCTCTGTGATCCTCTCCAGAGTTCTTTCTGGAGGTTAGATAACTCGTTGCGATAGAGGATACGAGGAGAGCATGGAGGAGAAAAAGAAAGAGATGCGACTTCGAATCCTTGGATATAATTGACAAAATTACACCCGCAGATATTTGTCAGGGATCAAGTGATGTCAGTGGATCCTTGGAACCTTGAGTTAGTCAGGAAGTAGTCTCGTCTGGAAGCGGAGTCAACGGTTTAACAAATTCTAGTAAGGTAAGGTAAGTGTACCAGTTATGGAGACGTTTAGACCCAATCATCAACCCTTTAATTTTTTAAAATTATAAACTTACGGTACAAATTGTTACCTTCTCGATTATTAAGACACTGGAAAAAAATGGTTTTTCGGTAAATTTATTGGGTACTAAGGATCGAACATGTCAATAACTGGTACACTTATCAAAATCCGGACTCCTGATCTTAACGTTATTCTCATATTTCATTCTCACAAGTATACCTAAAAGTATTTGTCATCGTGAAATCGACTTACGAGTAGTATTTGCCATTCGTCTTACAGTGTCCATCTGATAGAGAGAGAGTTGTCTAGTGGTATGAAATTATCATATCTAAAGACTGATAGTGATCGCAGATCGATAAGAGGTATTAAATTAGTAAAACCACTCGATAAAACGAGACCAAATTTCGAATCCAGTGCATAATTTTAACCGTTTTACCCGTGCACCATCAGTGTTATCCAGTATATGTATCCGATTACAGCTTCTAAATAACACGATCATCATTAGATGATCAAATATAGTTCGATCGCTATTTCCGGTGACAGTTTATAGTGTGCAAGCGTGCAAATGCACGGCATGCGTAGGGTAGTAAAGATAAACATTATTCATTGTCGGTATAGGCCAGTGGCCACAACCACCACCACCACCACCACCTCGCCTCGCCTCGCCTCGAGGAACTTTGAAGTATATCTACTGGTTGACAGAATAATAGCCGGCGCACCTAAGTGCGTCTGACCTGTCTTGTTCTCACGTGTTTGCGTTAAATCTTACCCCCCCCCCCCCCCCCTCAGGGGAAGGGGGTACAGGAATTTGAAAACGCGGTTTATTATGTTTTCGCCAACGTCGCGAAGCCGTCCTTGTCGTTTAGTTGCCTCTTCGAAGTCTAAGTAAGATCGTTACGGCGACTTCGGTACCACAGATTGGTGCATTTGAATGGAGAAATTCCATTAAATTGGTCGGATAGAATGTCGGAAAATAATTGACACTTATGTTTCTTATTTTTTTCAATTCGATGTTCGTTAGCAAAGATATAGGTGTACGGTTCGAAATTGACGTGTGACGTCACGATTTGGATATACCTAGATATTGTGACGTCACGTTTAAATTTCAAACCGTATATATATATATATATATATATCTTTGGTTAATGAAGACTGAATTGGAGAAAGAAGAAAAAAACTCTGGTCAATCATTTTTTCACATTTGTGTCATCCAATACGAACGACAAGCGTAAGATGGAGATGTGAAAATGAGGAAGGAGAAAAGAGATACTTGATTTTAAGATGAAGAACTTGAGTTATGGCACTTCGTGTTGTAAAACAGTTCGAATTGTCCAACTTTGTGAGTGGGGAAAAAAATTATGGATGTTAATTGGCGGCGAGACAAAGCTAGAGCAAGTCGAAATAGCGCGTTTGGTGTTTTTAAAAAGAAAAGAAGCAACTGTAGATCTCATGTCAGACGTGTCGAGACTTCATATCATGTGTCGAAATGTCATATTCCAAGATGTTATTTCAAAGTTATATACACGAACAGACGCCTGAAATTTTGTAACGTAAAGATGATGAAGAGAATAAATAAACTTAAAAAAAGATAGGATATGAAGAGAGAGAGAAACGTGATGTTGCTCACGACATTATCGATTCACGCAACGTGTGAATCGCGTGTAATTACACAAGTTACAATATTTTCCACGCCACCGACGGACCGACAATTTATCGTACCGTTAAATTATGACGATACGTTACGAAGACGACGCTGCATGTCGTTCGACTCTGTCGAGAGTTGTGGTTAATCACGTGTGGAAAAATTTCGATAGAAGTAGTCCTCGTGAACTAGGTATGCAGAATGTCCAGCACTGGCATCATGGGGAAAAAATAAAGTTTATCAAACAAGTTATGCCTTGTTCACCTGACACGTAATTCATTATCCAAAAACCAAAATCGCGTGATCTAGAAGTCATTCGAGATGAGAAAGGCCTGAAAAATATCCAGGATGGATGGTATAATCCGTATCGATGTTATAAATTCGTTGATCATCAAGTTAAAAATTTTTGAAAGCATATAATTGGAGAAGAATTCCAAGTTTTCAACGTTTTCAAAAACCATAAATACATGGTGAAAATTCGTGGTGTCAGTGTCTCAACACAAGTGGTTGGTTAGGGATTCATAAAAATCGATATTACTCCCATATACGGATTTGAACAAAGACGATTAGATACAGGGTAAAACGTTACACCGCAATAACGTAAAGTACTTTATAACCCGAATTACATTTCGACCCGATTCTAGTTGCGAAGTTCATCGAATACCTTTAATTCAAGGATAAATACATCACGATTCCAGCAATAAACCCGGGTCGTGATGCATTCCAAGAGAGGATGAAGTAGAATTAGAGGCTAAAAGAACTGATCCGAAATCGTGAATAAAGTCTGTTATAATCGCGTTGTTCCTGGAAGTCGTGATGAATGAAAGTCCCCACTGTTCATGGGTTCGGTCCTCTCTCCTCCGGCGGGGCGTCGTCGTCGTCGTCGTCGTCGTGGTGTCGACCAGAGAGGCGGTAGTGGTGGGCCTCGATTTTCCAGTTCCCTACTTCCTCGGCAACGATCGAGGCTCGTAGTAGCCGTGTAGGTAAGCGAAAGCAGCTACTCCGCCCTCGGTTTAGCTCCTCCTTTGGCTCCCGCCTGTGGGTCGGCCACCCTGACCCTAGAAGCATAGCATCGAGGCATATTGAGATTATAGTGAGTTGGAACAAGAGGGCGAGAGATCTCTTCCTCGAGGTTCCTCGCTTTACTTACCGACGGCTAGTGTTCTTCGAGAGACAGAAGCGGCAGTCTTGCTCCCAGCTTCTTGCTTCCCTTCAAAAATCGCGTCCACATGTCGAGAGGCATGTGAGTCCTCGACGTGCCCGTCAAGTTTGACGTGTTCTTGAAGGAGGTACGACGTCCCTCGTCCTGCAGGCTCCCGTTTTTCTGTTTTTTCATGTGTGCTGCTGATCCAAAATGGCCCCTAAACGCTCCCGCTCTGCAGTATACACGCTATATACTTCATGGGACTGAACATGTCATTGGAAACGAAGAAATCTTCTACCGCACGTGGTAGAATTATTCTCATCACAATCCATCGTCGTAGTGTCTTATATATCTACGGTTGCGATAATACTCGATGCAATCAGTGAAGCTTAACTTCGTTCAATCAACGAGATTGACACGCCATGTTTCAGAGACAAAAAGATCGTCTCAGCTAATTGAAGACACGTACACAGTGTATAATAAACTTAGGTAACGACCAGCTTTTTCACCGCAAATAAATAGCCAACGTTAACGCTGAACGAAGACTGACTGACTGAACGGGACAACTGTTCAACGTGCGTTATAACAATTCTCATCGCATCATGATTCAAATTTAGAGTAAGTACGTAGATACATACGATCAAGACGTCGATTTTTTCGTTCCTACAGCAGCAACAGCAGCAGTTCTAAGAGATTTTTACTTATATATTCTATTTCCCGGGTTCATTCGTCGTCTTAATTATCCACGGCCGATCAGATTCGGCCTGCAGGCTTTTCTTGATGCCGCATAATCGATAGCCGGTTTTAGGATTTATGGATGACACAGGTGGAAAGTAAGGAACACGCGTCTCGAGGTTCTGTAGGTACGGGGATAATTTGGGATGGTCTAAAGTCTGGAGGTCGGTCTAGACGAGCACGAGTCTCGTTAATTACAGTCGTGGCGTGATGCGACGTCCTGCTTGGGAAACCGTCTATTATAATCAGCATCTCCTGCGTAAGAACACCACTCCATTCCATGAGTATTCTACTCGGTACAAAATTGGGGATAATTAATCTGCACCAGCAGCAGACTTGAATCTAATATCACCCCAGCAAGATGCGCTTTATAATAAAAGTGATAAAAAAAATTAGCTTTTCAAAACGGATAATTAGATAGGTAGGTAGGTACTTACTTGTCCAGGAAAGAGGAACTCGAGTAGTAGGTACTAACTGCAGTAGATTTAAAGATGCATGATGGTTTTGTCTTATAGTCAAGATTCCAGCTTGGTCCGAAAAGTATATTTCCTGCAAAAAGAGAAAACAAATTCGAATAAAAATCTCGTCTCATGAAACCAAGCTGCATCTTTAAAGTGTTAAGAATCAGAGTAAAACATGTACAAATCGATGAACTTTTAAAAGTCATTTGAAGACCCAGAAAATCTGTTTCCACGTTAAATCCTATTTTTCTATTTCTCTCGGGGGTAAAATCAAAAATATACTTATATCACTGTACACAAAACATCGTAGATGAACGATAGTCGATAATAGATTCGATTAGACGTAGACGAACACGCTAGGGATCTAGCCACTTATTTTTCTCTACCATCATCAAACAAATCAACCAACGAACCAACCAACAGTAGCACGTCAGCGTAAGATTTGGAGCATGAAGTGACAGTTTGTTGGATGGAGGATGAAGCGTCGCTGGCGTTGAGTAGCTGGTTATATTACGCTTGAAATGAATATATAGAGATAAAAGGTTCAAGCATGCCGGATCGTTTGACGTTTGTAGTATCGAGGGTAGGTAGGTAGGTAGTTAGGTACGTGGTGGACCGTGCCAAGTCGAAGTCAAAGTCGAAGTCAGTTGGCAGTTGGCAGTTGGCAGTTGGCAGTTGGCAGTTGGCAGTCCGTACCGCAGCACTAGCGGCATACCAACGTATAAGTTATACGGACATAATAGAAATGCCAAAACATAACATTAATACTACAGTGGCAGTATTTCTTTGACTTAAGTTAGCTGCTCGAGTCGAGTCGATGTGATCTCGCTGCAGGCTGTCGTCGTCTTCTTCTGCAAACAGAGGATCCTCATATCTTATTCCGAATCTTAGGCTGTATTGTAAATTAGCTTACACAAAACACAAAAACACTTGTGGTCGAATGATGAACTCGAGGGTAGTAGTGGAGCTCTGCAACACCTATTCCAAGGATTGAAATAAACCTCTGATATATGTATAGTAGGTACGATTATCGCAAAGGTATAATCGCACTTGAAAAACGTCAAGCATTTCAACATTTTCTTCAAAGAAAGACCAAAATATTGCGCTTTTTGTTCCCCAAGGAGTTTTTTTCTTTCACTTTTGTTTTAGAACGATTTTCCGTTCACAACTCTCACAACTCGATGATTCGGGCATCGGAATTCGAGAGAATGAGGTAGAAATAAATTTTCGATGATTTGTGAGTGAAAAAGAGAGAAATGTGTAGTTTTGGTTACTTTACAGTCCTCGACTATTTTAATTTTTTACCCTAAGTGAATATCAAATTTCCTTATTATTCCAACCAATGTTTAAACGTGTATTGAAACGACACTTCATTCCGTTATTGCAAAATTTTTATCGACTATATCGAATCGAAATCTCTCTAAAATCATGGCACTCATATCACCGTTAAAAATGATTGTGAATTTACAAAATCAGTTTGCAAAATCAAAATATTTGATTTTACTAAAAAATTTATCAGGATAAACCCTAAGTTTACTAAATTCTGTATTAAATAATTTATTACATTTGTAAATTGAATGAAAATGTAAATGTATAGTAAATTCACTGTTATTCGTATCCGATACGGTTTAGGAGATTTTCATGTATAAATAACATTTTTTTTTATCATTGCAATTAGAGATCGGCGCGCGCGAGATTCGTTGAGACGGTGGCCGACGGTAGTGCGAACGACGCATCAGCATCATGGACCACAGCATAAGGCCGGGTTTTCTGAAATTCCAATCGCAGTGGGTGGTTTGGGAAAGAAAAACACGAGCGTAGAACGCTTAATCACATTTATCTAAACGAACCTGTTAACTAGCAACAAATATGATAATCACCGGGCTAATATAGCCGAAGTTGAGACTAACGAACACAATTTCCGCCTCTCTCTCTCTCTCTTTCTCTCTTCTGTTACCATACAGATCCATCACTAATTCTGCCTCCTCTCTCGCTCTCTCTCTCTCTCTTCGTCGGTAGCTTAGCCGCTATCCCGTCGGTCGTTGGATTTGAAATAATCCGGATTAACGAATACGAAAACATCGAATGCGTTTTAACACGGCCGGCTTACGCGCGAGGGTAAAGTAGAAGGAAAAACAAGGAAAGGAAAGGAAAGGAAAGAAAAGAAAAGGAAAGAAAAGGAACAGGGTGTAGCTATTTACTTGTTTAACGCATACTCTCTGGCATTCTTTCCCGTCAATGTTTCATTCTTTTACCATTTCTATTATCAATTAGAAAATCAACTGTTCATAGCTTTCCCTCTCCCCTCCCCCCCCCCCCCCTCCTCCTCACCCCTTTTTTTTCCTCTTAACTTAATACTCCTCACGTGGAAATATCTGCTTTCGATTTCTCGTTTAAAAAAAAATTCCTCACCCTTATGGCATCTTACTCGGTATTTTACCCCGCTGCTTGCAGTCCAGGTATACCTAGGCAAGAGCCGGAAAAATCACATGGTTCGAAGAATACCGGAGTCAAAAGATGGGAGAATAGGAATAAGAGTGGGATGAAGATGAGAAAGAGAGGAAAGGAGAAGAGAGGAGAGGAGAGGAGAGCACAAGGAGTGAGCAGCCCAAGTTTGTAAACAGAGTTCGTACGATGTGTACACGGTAGGCTGGTCGCCCATTATTTTAGGGACGAGATTTCCTTTATCTGCTTAAGGAATCAGCTGCGCTTTTGGTCCTTCTTAGAGAGAGAGAGAGAGAGAGAGAGAGAGAGAGAGAGAGAGATCCTTCTCGAGTAGGAGACTCTGCCTACATAAGGATCACCTGCCTAAAGTTTACTGTAAAACGCGTTATACCCAAGATGCAGATGCAGATGCACAGGGTGCAGTTGCAGTTGCAGTTGCAGTTGCAATGAAAATAGCAATTCAAAACTGGTGAGAAAATCCTTAGATTTTTCTCAACGAAACACAATAAAAAAAAAAAAAAAAAAAAAAAAAAAAAAAACAACTTCCAGGATGTCAAATACATAATCATCACTCGATAAAACGAAGTTTTTTTTTTTTTTTTTTTTTTTTTTTTTCATATAAAAACATGAAAATCTTGGATATAAATTTTCTTTACCACCAGCTATCTACGTTGTATGATTTTTTAAACGTGATTCGACGTGAAACGTGATTTTTTCACACGTGATTCGTGAAAAAAAGAAAAGAGTCCCTCGATCTGTTGGTTGTTTTTTGAAGCGGAAAATTTCTACTGTCGTTAGATAAATTGGTGATTTTTGGTGTAACGTTGAGCCGTGCTCGTCGTATATAGGCTCGGTCGTTGATCTATTTCCGTATTCACCGGTATAACTGGGAGTTGGGGACCCAGAAGGCGATCTCCGATCTGATATACGTACGTACCTACTCGACTGGACGACGAGAGTCGGAGAGACGAAAACCCCTCGGACTAGTGGAGAGAGAATTATTATTAGTTTCCACCGGTTGTCCGCGGTCCATTTCAAAACGGGATAAGGAAAGGAGCAGAAGGGGGGTGGAGGGGGGGGGGGGGGGTGGAGACCCCGTTCAGCTCCGCTTCCTACGTGATTGAGGAGTTTGAAATAGGCCGATGAGTAATTTTCTCTTTTTTCTTTCTGCACGCAAATGCCACCGGCCATGTAGTTATGTCACGAACGAAACAACAACTACCCAAGATATCTATTATATATCGCATCTCTCGTTAAGCGAGAGATGAATTCTGGATACGCGGCCAAAACCTTCTTATTTTTTATTCACTTACTCTTTTTTGTTTGTTTGTTTTTTTTTTTTCGTTTTTGAGCCTAGAAGCCGACGAGTTTTTTTTTTTTTTTTTTTTTTGTTTTACATCAAGCTATATATACGAAAACAGCAACTATAAGTAGTTGTTTTCATTATATTATCCTGGAAACTCGTAACCTCAGTTATTCTCTAGTTTTATACATCCTGATAGTATATGTATATACCCGCTGTTGAACATATTGTTCATTCGTTTGTTCGGTTATTTTACTTTTGTTTTTTGATTGTGTTTGTTTGTTTTTTTTTTTTTTTTTTTTTTTTTTGTCTTCTAAATTCTAGTCTTTATCTCGAGGACACGATTTTATTTAGATTTATGGACTACTATTCTGGGAATAGGGAGATCTTGACAATTGATAAATCTGTCCAACGATTAAGCTCAAACTCTCTCTCTCTCTCTCTCTCTCTCTCTCTCTCTCTCTCTCACTCTCTGGCGATAGGAGTAGGTAATCAATTGCCTGTAAAACAGATCTGGTAATTACCGAATTGATTTATTCAGTTATTTTTCTTTGATATAATTTAAGTTTAGAAGAATTTTATTTTTCACCGGCGAAAAGTATAAATATTTTTGTTACTGTAAAAATGACGGAAATAGTAGGAGAGAAAAAATAAATAAATAAATTTAAAGAAAAAAAAAAACCAACGCTTTGTGTAATATTTCAACCGAATGGGATTATAATTGAGCTTATAGGAATGAAATACATCTTTCGAAACGCTGAACTTTTCTTGATATATTGCAAATATATATGTATATTATGTATGTACAAGACGGGATAAAAGAGCGGAAAAAAAGGTGACGGAATAAAGTGATTATAATTAACGTTGAGAGGGAAAAATCGCTGCGGTGGAATTTGAAAATAACGAGCAAAAAATACGGTATAAAATAGAGGGAAAAATATGCAGGGCTATTAACAGCATTATAATAATTTGCGAAATTTAAGTTGGAAATAAATTGTCCAATTATTATTACTATATGTATATTTGTATATATATATATATATATATATATATATATATATATATATATATATAGGCGGTTGCAGGGCGTAGATTTTTATCAGGAACGAGGCAATGAGAGAAGAAGACGAAGAGATTAAGAAAGAAAAATGTGGTTATAATAACTCTTGATAATTTTTAGCAAACTTTATTGACGCTTTATACGTACGTACGTATACCGATAGAGTATATCTCCTGGGTTTAAGGGGCGCAAGAATTTGTCGTTGATAAGATCTCAGCAACAGCAGCAGCAGGGATCGCATCGGGGAAACGCGTTACATACCCTTCATAAAATTCTACCGGTATCACGATCCCCGGGCGCCGTGCTGATGCACTTTTACAAGCTAAAAAGGGACGTCGTCGTCGTTTAATTTGCGTTTCGGCTAAACGCGCTCGCTATCAGCTAATTGAATCTTGTCACGTCACACCTGCTGAGCTCCAGCGCGCCTCTGGGCTTGACAAATTACGGCCACCATTCCCACACATAACATCGCTGTCCCAAAAATGGAGGAAAAAAAGACATTCTAGATACCTGCAGAAGTGGCGAAAAAAAATAAAAGAATCGGGGATCGACTATATTTCGGAACACATTCGAAAAGTTACTTGAAACTTTGAAAAAGCACATATTTTTTCCTTGCGGTCAAATTATTTGAAATCGGGTGTAGAATGTAAGGGTTCTCGGGGTCGTTGGTTATAAAAACGCGGTCAGATCTGAGAAATTTTTGAATTGGCGAGTAGGATGAATTTTTATATTTTCAGTACACCGTACCGGATCGGCCATTTTGAATTTTGAAATTCCAACTTCGGATTCGTTTTTAGCGACCCCGAGAACCTCCGGATAACAAATTTCACCGGAATCGCATCAACTTTTATATTCTCAGTTCATCATATTAGAATTTCATCACCTTGAATTTTCAAATTCTGACGTCGGATTCGTTCTCACCGACGCCTAAAACCCAAAATCATTAAGTTCCGCATTTCTACTTCCCATAACCTTCCCGTACAATGATATTTATTCTATAAAAACAGAGCTTTTAAAAACATTCTTTATTCAAAGCGCTCACAATAGTAGAATTTAGAAGTCTAAAGAAGCAAAAAACAAAATAAAAAAATAAAAAATAAAAAATCGACGACAGCGACAACTCAAAAATTGATCATAGATCTTGTCTAACCGATTCTACAAAAGGTGTCTCATATATATTATATGAGACAGACGTTATGCCGCGAAAGGGTTAAAGAAATTAGTTCCTAAGCAACCAATCGAACTATGACATCAAAACTCCATGATTAAAAAGAGAAAGAAAATTCGAATACGAAGAAAAGAAATGAACGAACAAGAAATATATGATCATCCTAAATATCCCGACGATGATGGTACGTTATACTATACCTGTTGTATAAACGCACCTTCCACACGAGGATGAAAAGTGAACGAGGTGCTTAAACGATGACGGTGAGGGTGAAAAAAAAATAAAAATTTCAGACGAAGTATAATTGTGAAAAACGAAGGCCCGAACTTGTCTCTGGGCTATATTCCTCGCATCTTGAAAATCTCTTCGCGTCCCTGTCTAATTCCGCCTATTTCTCGTCGTCCGTCTCTCCTCTTCTCTTCTCTTCTCTTCTCTTCTCTTCTTTTCTCTTCTCTCACAAGTAAGGCTGAAGACGGTGAGTGAGTTCTTGACTGCAGTAGTATAAGAGCTGGGATCGCATCGACGCGTTATGCGTATGTATAGCAGCGAAGCCTGGAGCGCTGCAGCAGCGTCTAAATTTATTGCGCGATCTTCGAAAGATAAGACATACCTGGGGACACCTTCAACGCTGACTCGCCGTTCCGTTTCACGTTTAAAACGGACTCCCCATGCACTCGCGTATGATTGTGTGAGCCTGCGGAGCAATCTCCGTCAGAGGTGGAAAAAAAAGAGAAGCTAAAAAACAAAAACAAAAACAAACAAACAATGAAAAGATAATGTATACCGAGAAGGGGACCAGAATAATGAGTAGGAAATAACTCTTTTCCACCCGGTGTCTGTCTGTCTGTACGCGCCACTCGCTAATTCCAGACATCGCATCGGCGAGTTCGGAAGGACCCAGAAAAATTCTCCTCGACGCGACAGCTCGCGGAGCTTCGATTTGGACCGTTTCGTTACGTGACAGCGATATCAGGGTTAAGGCGATGTGCCACGTGATTGTGAAAAATAAATAAATATTACAGCAGGTATATACCGCGCGACCGACTGACTAGTAACAGACTCTGCCGAAGAACCCGAGAGAAGTTCTGACGACTTCTATTTCCGTTTCAGACACCGTGCAGCGTCCAGCAGCGATAGATACGACGCTCTCGCGTTGTACGGTGTTATTTTAAAATTTGTATTTTTCTTCTCTGTCTTCCTGACGTGTACATACATACATATATATATATATATATTTGTTTTTTGTTGTTGTTTTTTTGAATATCTTATTTGCCCGATTTTTTATCCGACGGAAAACGAAGCGTTGTTCCAAAAAATTTTCCCGACCAATTCGCTATCTCTCAACCTTCTTCACGAGAATTAACAGCGTAACTTTGTTTAATGTCTTGTAAAACAACCGCTTCACCGATCACATTTTATACTTTTATACGGACCTGGGATAGCCGTGCGGTTAAATTAGGTTAGGTTAGGTTAGGTTAGACTTACACTTACTTTACGATTCTTCTCCGATATAACGATAGAACTCTTGCGAACCACGAGACGCGGTTGTAGGGGTGATAAAAATTTGAGGGTCAAGCATAGCTTGATAATACGTATAGACATAATTAAAGAGAATACATTACATCGATGGAAAGTATGGTGTGTATGTATATGTATACATGGTTGTAGAGGTCCTCGGCCTTTTTTACGGTTCAGACTTAATCCCGAGACACGCTTTGGGTAGATGGTTTTGACTACTTCAATGTTTACGATGTATTATCCTAACCTCAAATCAAGCTCACTTGAGGATAGTTTTTATTACATCCATCCCATTTATTACTCCCAGGGTAAAACAGTTTGTCCAGCCTACATCTTCGCACGATTTCGATTCACTTGATTCACCTGATTTTCATCGTATTCTTTTCTCTTTTCCTCTGTTTTCCAGCGGCCAAAGAGAAGACAAGGGTCACGGTGGAGGACTGGGAGACTCGAGCAGCGAAAGCGGCGACGATACGAAGAGACAATCCGTCGGTCAACAGCAACCTTCGGCTTGCGCTGTTCAGCAGCAACAACAGCAACAGCAACAACAGCAGCAGCAACAACAGCAGCAAATGGTTGACCACCAGCAGTCCTCTGGTATTTACCAGCTCCCACCACCACCAACGAGCGTAGTTTCTAGTCCGCACTCTTACCACCAAGCCCACTCCTCGACGTTGAGCCATAGCCACACGACGACGCACCACATGCAACACCACGACACGAGCAGCGAAAGCGGCGACGATAAACGCAACATTCACCATCAGCTCCAGCACCATTTACAAGGCGGACACTTACCCCATGGCCTCGTTCACCCCACAGCCACCCTACCGCCACCACCTCCGAGCTGTGCTCAACAGAAGAGCCAACTCGACTACATGCAGTACTACAGTCCGCAGGTTGGTGCCCCTGACGATGATGATTCGTTATTTTTCTATTACCGATTACGAAAGTTCGATTCATGGTGTAATTCATGGAGGGAGGTGTTGTGTGTTCTTGCCCCCCACGTGACTCCATTTTGAAGACTATTTTTCAAAAGCTTTGAATCAGCCATCGAATCTTATTTGATTGGAGAATAATGTTTATATAGTAAATAATTGGGTAGGATAGGTTATGTATTGTACTTTTTACGACAGAAAGGGAATTTTTTTTTTTTTTTTGTTGTCACGTGACTCTGTTACTTCGCATCTTCGTTTGGAGGACATCTTGTTTCCTTAGAACGTAGTTTGATTTACGCTTGAACTTGACCCTTTTTTATTTGACATGACGAAGTACATTTCTTTGCCTGATTTGAAATTGGAATTGGATTAACAGACTTATTGGTAGATAAAAGAAACTTGAGTGCCGTTGATTTGGCACTCATTTGACTCGGAAGTAGTCTAATTTTGTGAAAAAAATCCAACAGTTCTGGTAGTTTTAGGATATAACTCGGTGTAGGAGACTAGCGTGGTTGACATTTCTCATACATTCATAGCGATTTCAAAATTCCGAAAAAAAAAACCATAATACGCAGATTCGATCACTTTATCAAAAACGAGCCGATAAACCAGCAAAACGAATGCCGAAACCGTAACCGTCACGTGTGATTGATTATTCTCCAGGACTACCTGATCGGGACGCCAACGTCATCGGATCTTCAAAAGTCACTGCCTCACACAGCAACCTCGATGCAGATGGGAGCGATAGCCCCGTCGATGGGGGCCCTGAGTCCAATGGGCCCAACGACGATGCTTCCGAACACGATGCAGGGTGTGAACACGATGAACACGATGTCGATGAACGGTATGGGGATGGGTGCGTACCAGGGAATGGGCTCGATGGGAATGACCTCAACGCACACGGGTTACCACAGCGGATTGGTACTGGGGGACTACCACTCGTTGTGACACTGGGTTCAGGGTAATCAGAGTAAACGTGATCAGGAAAAGACTTAATGGTCGATACACTAACGTACCAGGTTCAATCCGAGTGTGCATGGTTAGTAGAGGTTTGAAAATTCCGAGGTGAAAGGGTGGAGGAGAGTGCCTGCAGTCCATGGTTTGTGGTCAATGGTTGTTAGCCGTAGGTTCTAACGCGAGCAAAATACGTCGACGTCATTGACGCGTGGCGTCTTTTGGCTTCCTTCGTCGCAGGCACCCCTCCAGTACCTATTTCACATCTGCTATTCACATCGGATTAAGATTGATACCATGGATAATAATTTCGGGTGACCGGGTTCCGCTTCTGCCTATATTTCTCGGCAGCACCACGACTCGACTCGACTCGACTCGACTCGACGACCCGGTATATCCCATAAGAATTACATATTATACAAAGGCGTTGACACGGGGCACGCGGGGAGGACGAAGATGACGAAGAACAGTCGCAGTGTCAATGTCTGTCGAAAAAGATCTGCCGTCTTTACTGCATGCATGCCTTGTCGCAAGAGTCAGGAAGGCCTCGCGCCTTTCTCGCCACTCTCTTGCATTCTTTGATTTTCGGTTCGAAACTGGAATAAGGAATGTACGATCCGTAAAATGCGAGCTCCAAAAAAACAAAAAAAACAAAAAAAAAAAAAAAACAAAAGACGTTTTTCTTCGCATTACTACGTATCGCAATAATATATATATTTTTTTTGTATATATTTCTTCTCTTCTCTCTCTCTCTCGTTCTCTGTCTCTATCTCCCTTTTTATTCCATTTATTCTTTTTTTTTTCTCTCCCTATCTATTTTTATCTCTCTCTTTCTCTCTCTCTCTCTCTCTCTGTACAGAAAATCTCTGTACCCGATTTATATAAGAATCGAACAAAAGCAAATACCAAATATGAAAACCGTGAAAGGAAAAAGAATTATCGAAAGTCGAATAATTGCATGTAATTTTTTTTTTTTTAGGTAGTATCTATAAATTTATAAACCGTACCTACATATATATATATATATATGAAAATTACAAATTATTATACCGTTCAGTAATTTCAAACAACTTTGAAATTCTACCGGAGTAAAATAAAATCGTTCAAAAATTCCGAGTAAAAAAGTAGGAGAAAAGTGAAAAAAGAAAAAGTACAACAGTACCGGTGATTTAGTGAAAAAATTTTAATCGAACACGTTGAATTATTATTTTACGTCATGGCTAATCGATATTACATATTATGTATAAAATACAACACGTATACCGAACGAAAGCAACGTTTCTACCTTGAAAATAAGAACAAAAAAAAAAAAATCAATAATCACGATAAATTAACAAAGAAATAAATAAAGTATTCCTGAACATTATCGATCGCTTATCTCACTGTGATATATATGAATATATTAAATTATATACATATATAGCATACGTATACAAAATGGCAAGAAAGTCGAGGCAAAACATATATACATATTATGTATAATTTGAAAAATACGATAGAAATTGTTATATTACAAAAACAAAAACAACAAAAACAACAAAAACAACAACAACAACCTAGTAAAAGACAAAATACTATAGAATATCCCTAAACATTTCGTTTCGTTCGATGAAATTTATACAATATGTAAATAATTATTTTCGAACGGTTTATCTTTCGAGTTTCATCGCAATTATCATATAATTTACGATAATTAATTAACTCTTTTCTATTCTATCGCTCTCTCAGGTTTTTGTTTTTTTTTTCCTCTTCCTCGCGCCCCTCACCCAACCCCGTTTTTTTGGTTTTCTTTAACGTACCCGCAAGTACGATTCATATGCAAGTATATATAAATATAAATATATATGGGGCATTCCATGTCAAATTTGGCTATGTTTTCCCTCACCATTTTTGATTCGTTCCGCAATTTTTTATACGATTCTTCCATCTGGAAAAGGTACTCCTGAATTGTTTAAAATTTTTTTTTTTGCTAACCGTTTTTTTCTTTGAATATTCTTCTAATCTATTTCGAAAACCGGGGTTTTTGAAAATGTGAAAAATATTCTCGAAAATCTAGTTTCTCATTCCGATCATTCTGACACCTGGTCGATGATGCTCCGATTTTGTTATGATTTCTTTTTAGCACTTTTAGCAATTTTAACATTGCAAGATGGCGTTCTGTTTGTTGAAAATGTTTAAAGTGCTAAAAAAAAATCGAAGAAATATTGTCCCACCATCGGCCGGGTGCCGGAATGATCGGAATGAGAAACTAGATTGTTGAGAATTTTTTCATATTCCCAAAAACCCCCGCTTTCAAAATGGGTTTCAATAATATTTGAAGAAAAAAAATGGCTGGCGAAAAAAAAAATTCAGAAATACCTTTTTCAGTTGAAAGAATCGTATAAAAAAAAAATTGCAGAACGAATCGAAAACGGTGAGTGAAAAGCATAGATAAATTTGACATTCAATTTCCCATATATAAATATAAATATATGTATTTATGCTTTTGTATTTGTCCTATGTAAATATGTAGATAATCTATACATAAAGAAACACATACACGTATACAGAAACACACACACACACACATAAATAGATTTGTCGACGAACCATCGTTACTGCAGAGTTACAATATTATTCGCGTTTCGCGGGTACAATAAGTGAAAAGAAGAAAGAAAGAA